>NC_046679.1:6250000-7500000 GCF_009870125.1 Drosophila pseudoobscura | reverse complement strand
AAATATCGTAAGAAGGCAGCGCCATTTGCTGTGGCCGAGCCCCGCAGCGCGTGCGAGCGGGACGAAGCTAGTGAAGAAGTCCAAGGCGAATTGGCAGAGCGAATTGGAATGCCAGTCCCAGTCAATGAGAGGAGACTCTCCTCCCCCGTTGCCGCCTGCTACGAGCCAAGTTAATGATTTTCGTTCAGACCGTCTTGACTAATTCGATTTTGGATGAGTTTTGTTTTGTTTTCCTACGGTTTCTTATGCAATATTAAATCAATAAGCCAACAAATTCGCCTCGCTTTAACCGCGGAAAAAGCTTGAAAAATTCACTAAAATATAAATGGTATTCCTTGAATTGATTTCGGTCAAATTTAAGTGCACTTTAACCAACAAATTCACTTTATTTTTCGTTTTTTGTAAACAACAAATCCGAAGGAGGATTTAATTTTTAGAGATTTCTTTGTTTATGGGGCTTTTAAATGTCACAATTCTCAAATACTGAAAATGTGCTAAAACATTTATTGTTTGCTTGTTTCTCAAAATGTATTTTAAATTATCTTTCTGTGGCATTTTTTTGGTTGTTTCTTTGTTGCTTTTGTTTCGTTGTTTCTTGTCTCATGTTTTTTGTGTGTTTTTATTTTTTTTATTTGCTTTTTGGCCTTTTGTCGGTGAAACGATTTTCGTTTTCTATTTTTAGTGGCACTATTTTTGGTGGCGACCCCATTTGCCGCTGCCTCTAGCTAAGTGTATTCTTCCCCCCGTCGGTTGCCACCTCCCCCCAACGCCGCCATGCATTGGGCATGGTATCTCTTGGGTGAAGTGCCTGTGGGGCTGATAAATGGCGCTTAGGCATTGATTAGATGCCAGCCAGCCAGCCAGCCAGCCAGCGGCAGCCTGCAGCAAGAGCAACAGAGCAACAGCCAAATGCATTTGCCTTATCACCAATGCACTCCACAGACACTGGCACACATTATAACCGACACCCATTACCCCCTGCCACTGCTCCCTGCCCCCTGCTCCTCAACACACACTCTCCCTTGAAAAGAAAAACACAACAGTCCAAAACGAAACCAAACGAAACGAATTTTCCATTTTCCATTGAGTTCTCCTCCTCTGCAGCACCCCTCACTCCCCCTCCCAACCCCACAAAATGCCAGAGACTCTTCAATTCTGTTTCGTCTGTGTGTCCATGTGTCTGTCTGTGTGCCTGTGTGTGTGTGTGCCCCTGTATCTGTGTGTGTGCTTAGATAAAATTGTGTTTCGAAAGTGACAGTTGAAATGATTTATCACTTGCCAGCGACTGCAAGGCGCAAACGCCAACGCTGCCCTGCCCCTGGCCCCCGGTCCTCCCCCCTCCGGCCCACCGCCTGGCTGTCGTCAAAGTTTTTAGCACAAGCTCGATGCTCCTCATGCCCGCAGCCCCTTTTTCTAGCACCCCCTTCCAAGGCATGTTTGGCATTTTTGTGTAGAAAAATTGAAAATTGCTTTTTTCGTCAGCAGCCGCCACAGCGCCACACAGTGCCCCTCCCCCCTCCCGCTGCCCTGCTATCAGGGGCAACTTCATCTTTCCAATTTTCTACTATTTGGCTTTGTGCCCCTCCAGCAGCAGGTCCTTCCCCGCAACTCAACCCCTCTCTATTGTTGTTTTGGTTTTTTGTTGTTATCTGTGAGTTTTTCATATGAAAATTTAATTCCTCTGCCACCCTGCCCGCTACCCTACCAGAGTCATTTCCCATGCGAGCTAATTTAAAAATTTTTGTAATTTTTTCGCTTTGCTCTTTTGGAATTTTTGCAATGCGCGACAAAATGATTTATGTCGCTGCCTGGGCGAAATTAAAAATATTACAAAAAGCAGCAGCAACACCAACAGCAATGCGAACACATTTAAATAACATAAAAAATATATATATACATATATGCAAAAAAAGGAGAGAGAGGCGGAGGCGGAGGCGGAGAGAGAGACAGGGACAGAGAGTGAGATACATTTGTATATTGTGTCACTTGAAGCTTTAAAATGAAATTGTTGCCGTGTGGAAATTTACGCTGGCTTTTCTCAATTTTTATGCCCAACAATTTCGAACAAGAGCAGAGCAGAACAACGGCCGAGGCGACAGAAAAAAGTTAAAATAAAATACATAAACCGCAACAATTTTTCAACATTTTGCACGTGTAAATTTTCCAATTGGCTGAACGCGTTCGCCAAATGAATGAAGGGGGGGACCGGGGGGAGCGGGAGTGCCGCAGAGGGGAAATTGGAGTAAGAGGAGGGGGTGTACAGCGAGAGAGAGAGAGAGACAGTGAGTGGGCGGCTGGTTCGCTGCTGGGCGTGAACCATCTGATGGATTCATTTAAACAATTCTTGAGCCAGGTGCCCCAGCCCTGAGAGGGAGAGACAGTGAGAAACCCTTGAAGAGAATTATGGCGGAAATGAAATTTGCATTGACATGGCAACCTCTTAGGGTTGACCAGCGAGGGTCTCTGGGTTCTGCATTGGGTTTTGCATTGCCGTCGGCAGTTTTCAGGCAGCTTTTAGCTGACTTCTGACGAAGAGACACGTATATGTACCCCGGGATCACTTAGGTTCCTTTCAAGAGAACAAATATGGTCGGAAATACTTTAAGCTTTGGGTCAAACTACAATCTAAAAGGTTCAGAAGTTCAAAACATAAGAAATGAATTCCATGGAACTATACGACAACCTCTTCTCAGAACAAAATCCAACCAAAAGCCAATTTTTTGTGAATGAATTTTGTTCAGGGGGTTTTCTGTTGACCCGATAAGATTAGCTCGGATTAGATTTCCGTCGAAATCAAGAGGGGTTTACTTCTAACAAATACATTATATTTCTGCAGGCTTTCATTTGCAATCTCCACTCTTTTTATTTTGAATCATTTATGCTATTTTGTTGTGGCTTTTTGTGTAATTTTTCACATTGCTAAAAACGAATTTCGGCTGCAGCTGCTTTACGAGCAAAAAACCAACAAAAACCAGAATAGTTATCTATTTTTTTTTTTTGTGTCGGCCGGCATTTTCCGCCGCCGTTTTCACAGCATTTTGCATGTTTCATTTTTTGTATTTTGTTGTTGGGTTTTTGTTTCAATTTAAATGAAAAAGCTTTTCGCGCATAGTTATAAAAATAATGGCTGCAACTCAACGAAAGAGACAGGCAAACGGAGCAGAAGAGCAGGAGGGCAGGGGAGCAGGAGGGCAGGAGAGCAGTAGAGAGATGGAAGGCCAGTTCTAATGCATTAAACTCGGATAAATGGATTTAAAAAAGGTTTTTAGCTCTCTGGCGGCCTTAAAGGCCTGTTTCTGTTTTCCTCGTTTTTGCCATGCGAAAAATTCAATAAAACTAAAGGGCCACACCTCGACACAGAACACTCGGCCCTGAACATGACTTGTAACTTAAGCTATGCCAGCCCCCCCTTCCCCCGCCACCCTACCCCCCTGTGTGTGTGTGTCATCAGTTTTGGCGACATCCTCGAGCCACATATCGCTTTACACTTGAAACGAATTTGAAAGTCTGGATCGAGCAGCTCGTAACTCTTGTCTCCCAGGCCCCCACCCCCCACCCCACCCATTCCCCTCTTAACCCTACACACATGCAGTTCCCCCCCTCTCCCCACAAGCTTCATTGGCGTTCTTTATCTGGGCGAGCTGGGCCGCCGCGACTAATATAAACGTACAATGGACCAACTTAAGCTGAAATGACAGTTGCGACATGTTTGCGTAGGCGTGTGCGATCTCTCCCAGACGGACGGACGGACGGACGGACGGACCTGGGGACAGACCCAAGGAATGAACGACCCAAGGAGGCAACCAGTCAGCCCCAGTCGACACACCGGCAAATGTTTTGGTATTAATTTTTCTTGCTGTTGCCTTTTGGCATCTGTGGGTCTCCGTCTCCTGCTCCTCCTCCTCCTCCTCCTCCTCCAAGGCAGGCTGACAATAAACTTTATCGCATTCATGTGAATGCACTTTATGACACCTAACCAGTCGAAGAAAGAGACAGCAGCAGAGAGAGAGAGAGAGAGAGAGAGAGGGGGAAACTCGTTTACCTGCCTGCCTGTAATTTCTTTGGCCGTTTAAAGACCCAACAAAGAATCTGTTGGAATTCGAGGCAATTTTTGCACGACTGATTTGAATCGAAAGACTTTGATGAGCTCTACTCTATGTGCAACCACCCCCTCCCCCAGCTCCCCCATATAAGAGGTTATTTTGTGGTCGTCTGGCTGGCTCGTGACTCGTGCAATTTCAGTCGTCCGTTTGACGGTCACGTGACCCTAATAAATCACAGAATTAATGTTACGTAAAATGGAGTTCGCTTTCAGCTTTGGTCGGGCTCCGACTCCGACTCCGGCTCGGACACGGACTGCAATGTCCTGGCAGCAACCACCGTTGAGTGGTTAAACTATGCCAGCCGGAAATTGAAAAACGTTTGCGGCATTTCTGATAAGCCGGAGAATGAAGCGAATGCGAGTCCAACTTAAAGATCAACTGGTAGAGCGTTGGGTTAATAAAGCATATTTTAAATTGTTAACCAACACTCACAGAGAGAGGGAGAGAGAGAGAGAGAGAGAGATAGCTGAGAAGCGCCAACGGCAAGCGGCAACCGAAAACATTATGGCCATTAAAAATACCCAAAACGACAACGACAATTTCCTCATTATCGTAAAATTTATTCAAGCAAAATAAATTCATTGGTCGTTAACCTTGACACTGGTTTTTCTTTTTATTTTTATTCCCTCTCTCACTCACTCTCTCTGGATGTGTGTGTGTGTGTGTGAGTGTGAGTGCTGTCTTTTGTGTGCGCATAAAATTCATGCCATGACGCGTGTTAAATAGTCGCTGTCATTTGTCGACAACTGGGGAAAACTTTTCAGCTCAGAGCTGTAAAATGATTTTCGCAGACCAGACCAGACCGAGTGGGTGGCCCCAGACAGAGGGGGTTGTGGTGAGAGCGAGAGAGAGAGAGATATAGGCTCAAGATCGCCTTAAGTTAGACTACATTAAATAAAAGGCAGACAAACAAATTGTGATTACAGGCAGAAAAGCGGCAGAAACATAACCAAAACTAAGCATGACTGTTATTATTTTAGCCACCCCCCACCCCTGCAGCCTTAAGGGGTAGGAAGTGTAATCCGCACTACCAAAAAAGTAACAAAAAAAGCGAAAAGGAAATTACGCCTGTAAGTATGCTACAATAATCAATAAGTGTATGGTAGTGTGTGTGTGTGGGGGGGCTTTGGGTGGGTGTATGCTGTTGCCGCTTGACTGCGTTTTAGGCTGCCAGACACACACAAGCACAGAGAGATAGAGTCGGTGGGAGGGCAAGGGAGTGAGGGTGATTTGTCATGGGCCTGCCGCGAGTTTTGGGAGTTTCCATTGCAGTCCTCGTCCTCGCCAATGATTTTTTCAGCTCAGACGGCGTTGCTGCTGTTGCCGTTTCCCCTGGGCTGTTTTGTGGGCTTAAAGTGTTAATGTATTTCTCATATTGGTGTGCGACAGTTCTGGCATTCTGTCTGTCTGACGGGGAAATTTATGCACCGAGTTTCGGCGAGCCTCGAACTTGTTGAATTGCATTCCAGGCGGAGATGGTTGTCTCAAGATTAATGACCAGGACTTCCCCTCTCTCCCTCCAGACACACTTAAAGCTGCAGGCTCTACCTCCCACCTCCCACCTCCCACCTCCCATCTCGAACATTTAAAGCGATTCAATGAAATTCTGCGATTCGCCTTAAGCATTCGACATTAGCCATAAAAGCAATTCATATGCAAAATAGAGACTCCAGGACTCAATATCCTGTGCATATATAAATTATAGACGCGAGGAGAAATAGGATCCCTGGGCCATGGCTAAAAGGGATAAATAAAATAAAAATGCAAAAGAAAGCCATAGAAAATGAAGAAAAGCTTTTTTCATCCCAAAAGCTAGCAAAGCAAGGAAAGTCCTTCTGCTCTCGTGGAGTGTGCTCGTGTGTGTGTGTGTCAGTGTGTGTGTTAAAGTGAGTGTGCGGCAGCTGTCTGTGTGCGTATTGGCGAGGATTCTAGCTACAGCCCCGACCAACACCGAATCTGACGTCGTTTTGTGGGCTCCTCTACTCCGCCACCGCCACCGCCTCGTGCCCAGCTCAATGCTGTCGTCGTCGTCGTCATTTCGTTCTTTATATAAAACCGAGTCGAGCACAGCCAAGGAGAATGCTCTCTGACACACACACACACACACTTGCACACAGGACAATATAATGTTGTTGCTTTTTTTTCTACTTTCTCGTTTCTTTTTTTTCGCTCTACTATTTTTCTACATTTCTTTTATTTCCAGTCAGCAGAAAAAATTCTTATACACAAGCTGCGTTTGCCTGTGTGTGTGTGTGTGTGTGTGTGTGTGAGGAAAAGCTCTCTTGCCATGTGTGTGTGTGTATGCGTGAGCTGGAGCAGTCAGCTCAGTTTTCTTTTGAATGATTCGATGATTTTAAGCGCCTGCGTTATATGAAAACCAATCGCATCAAAGCACCCCATTAAATTTCATCGTCAGGCATATATCCTTGCCACACTCACACACACACACTCTCGAGCACAGAGAGACAAGACATGGGTCCTGGCAGCTGCTGCCGCTGCTGTGCCATGACTCCTGGGTGGCTCTTGGCCATGTCTGCGTCTGCATCTACGTCTGTCTAAGCCGCCCAAGGCAATGTTTGCTATATGCCAGGGAAATCCGTCAGAAAGCGCAGCCGCTGCAGCTGCTCCTTCAGCTCCCTATACCGGAGGGGGGAGGCCAGCTTCTCTGTCCCATCATCATCATCATCATTATGTGCTGACGGCGTAAATGGCTCTATCAGCACATTGTGCAGCGCCTTTTGGTGGCACTGACATGTGGCAAGGCCCCACTCGGCTCGATACCAGCTTAAAGTTGCATATTTTTGGCCAATTTAAAGTGCTTTTAATGGCTTTATGCTATGCTGAGGCATGGAAAATGGAAAGAAAAAACACACACAGCCAAATGCCAAGTCATGGTGGGGGCTTGGGGCCTGGGGCTGGAGTCGGAGTCCGTGTTGGTGCTGGTGTTGGGATACTGTCGTTAGTTTTATATACTTTCTATATGCACATAGCCCGCAGTCTATCACAGGACAGAGACGCCATCTTCTGGCTCGGCTTTTGCTTTATTTGCAGTGGATCCAACTCCATCTGCCCCGCCGCTCCACCTCCACCTCCACCTCCGCCTTGGATTCTTGCTTTCTTTTATTCTGCTATTCCCTCCCTGCCTTTCTTTTATTCTGCTATTCCCTCTCTCCTGCTTTTCTCTTCTTTTTTTTTGTGATGGCAAACATTTAATGGGTTTTTCAGAAAATTGCATTTTCTTCTTTGGCACTCTTTAGCCTTTTTGTTTAGCTGCTACTTTGCAGCAGCAGCAGCAGCAGTGGCAGCGCCAGTGGCAGAGGACTCGACTCGAGTCTCAGTTGTTGTTCCTGCTGCTGCTGCTGCTGCTCATGACCATGGCTGCCATATTAGATTTTGAATGCATTTCCGCTTTTTGCCGCAGCGAGCAAAACTTTTGTTCGCCATGTTGGTTCTCTCTCTCTCTCTCGCTCTAGCTCGCTCTCTCTCGCTCTCTGTAAGTGTGTGTGTGGGTATATTTTCCACTGACTGACAGCTGTGCAAATGGGCGGCAACAAGGACGAGAGGCGCGTTGCAAGTTTGTCTATCCCGAGTGGGAGTGTGTTTTGGTTGGTTTAGTTGGCTCTTGGTTGGCTGCCTGCCTAGCATCGGTCTCCCCCCTGGCACCCCATCCACCCGGCTCGTGTTTCTGGCTGCATTAAAACTTTGTTTCATTTTCCCGATGTCTGTGTGGGTGCTTTTCCTTTTGCTTTTGTTTGATGAAAAAGTCCAAGTTGTTGCGCAAAAGTTTTTATGCAAGTTTTGCTATTTTGGCAAATGGATATCCTTCCAGCCACTGCTCCACCCTCCTGCTCCTCCGACTGCTATCTATCCGACTTATATGGAAGTTGGTCATGTATATGGGATACATAAGTATGTATCCAAACCGACGCTAGCTATTGGCATTTCTCGACTGGGGGCTTAATCAAACTTTGCCCTCCGCCGGGAGCCAGCTGAAGTTTGAGTTGGGGAAAGGCATTTAAACCGATGAATTAATGTGAAATTCGTGTCCGTCACAAGGGGCATGCTCTCCGCACACCTTCCACACACACACATATGCACAGTCACAAAAAGTGCTGCATACTTCAGGGCGCTAGCTGGCTGGCCCTCGTATGCAAATGAAACAAACATTCCACACATTCCCCCCAAGGCAGTCCAAGGGCCATAAAACGTCAAGCCGTAGCCAACAAAAAACAGTAACGTTTTCAACCCGTTTTCGTTGACCAAATTAAAAAGCCATTTAGGAGGTAGGCCCACCAAAAGACAACAGAGAGACACATTTCCATTCAAAGCTGCCTCCGAGGTGGCAATTAGACATCGATGGCCGAATAATTTGGCTGGCTCGATGGCTCGATGGCTCCATGGCTCGATGGCTGGGTGGAGAAAAGCGAGCACAACCGGTCCGGGGCAGGGGATTTCATCGATTATGCGACAGCAGTTCGTCTATTGAATTGATACGAGCCCCCACTCTTTTGGGGACTGTGAAGCAGATCTTAACGATTTTCAACGGCACTAAATCTTCAAGGACAGCAGCACCAGGCAGCCCCAGCAGCTGAACTGAGTTAATCATCCATGATTTAACGATTCGTAGACCATTTAATTGCCATTCAGACCCAGACATGACAGCCGATCGGTGATTAAAACCAAACAAGACAAAGCAAAGACCCAAAGCCAAAGAGAGTGTGAGAGAAGCAGAAACAACACATTTTTTGTTCAGTTTTAACGACTTGACAAAAAGTCACTTAAGGCACTTCTTTGGGACAATTTTTGACGCACCAACAAGTTTTGCCATCAATTGGAAATGGATCCGGCATGAAAGTACACCTGTAAGTGGTGGGTGGGAGAGCTATCTGGGGGCGGGGTGGGGTTGTGGGTGTGGGTGTGGGTGTGGCAGCAGCACGCGCCATTTCGTTGGAAATTGAAAACGTGTCCAACATCGAGACATCAATTTTTAAACAGAAGTAATCACTTTGTAAACGTTGCCCGGGACTCGACAGAATACTCGAATACACACACATATATCCTTTGGGGGTTGACTTTGGCTAAGCCAGAGGCCACCAGAGTCCTTTTGGTCCTTTTTGGCTGGGGACCAGCAGCAGACCCCTGACAAGTATGCCTCAAATTTCTGGGGTCTGCTTGGCGCTCCGCTTGATTTCCAAATTTCTGCACGTAACCACGTAAAGTTGCAGAAATTTTTATACAATTTGTTGCATGCATAATTCACGAGCACCAGACGAGGCAGGCAGCAGGCATCAGGCACTTGCTGCTGGATTTATGTGGGTGGCTGTTCTGGCTGCTCCGGAATTATGATGAGCCAAAAGCATCAAAGGGGAGCAGCCTGGAAGGGCTTAGCTCGTAAGTTAGATGAGAACTCAATTCAATTTGATGAAAGCCAAGGAGTCGTAAGTATTGCCTTGGAAAAAAAGCATTCAAGAGATGCCGAATCCAAAGCCAAAACGAAACAGAGACCGAGACAACACTAAGACCCTGTTAATCTATGGAAATAAGCGCCACCATTTGTCTATCGTATAGATCTGAGGCTTTATTCGGATATCCCCTCCCCACTTTTAATTGCCATTCAGCACGGCCCGGCCCGCTCGGCACTGGCTTTACAGTCACGTCGCGCACACACACACTAAAAAAGCGATATAAGCTAAAAATTTATTAAATTCTCATTTATCAAACATCATAAATCAAAGTCTGTGTTGTATTTATTTCGAATGATCTATCAACAGTTTGCCATTTGGATGGGTCCCCCCTCTGTATCTGTATCTGTATCTGTAGCTGTATCTTTTATGACTAGCTAATTTGTGTTGTTGTTGTTTTTGATTTTGATTTGTCAGTTTATTGTTTCTGGCTGTCAATGATGATGATGCTGCTGCTGCTCCTCTTCTTTCGCGAGAATGGAGCTCAATGAACTATAAAAAACTAATGTTTCAGCGGCAGACAGGCGGCCAGGCGGCCAGCCGGCCATGCACTTGACAAGTGAATGAAAGGCTGAATGATGTCAATCTATCATGCAGCCCCCCAGCCCCCCCAGGGCTATACCGTCCGTCAACTTTTACTTTCAGTTTGACCTTTGCTAACTGTCAAAATTCGCTGCCGCTTGCAATGTGTCAAAAGTGTGGCAGTAGCTGTTGTTACTGTATTTGCATTTGACAGCTCCTGTCCGATGTCCGCTGTCCCCTGTCCGCTGTCCCCTGTCCGCTGTCCCCTGTCCGCATCACTTTTCGCACTTTTGCAGCAGAGACAGAGGCAGCGACTGAGACTGCGACGGCGGCGGCATCGAGCACAAAACGCGGCTTTGAACTACTAAATCATTTTTGACAGTTGGCAGCGACGCCGGGGAAAGCCCCAAGCAGCGCAGTCTGGCTCTGTGTGTATGTGTGTGTGTGTGTGTTTGTTTGTTTGTGTGTGCGGGCACTCTTTAACCATGACCTTGAGAGCCGTTACACACACATACATATTGGTGGTGGTGCTGCTGCTGCCTTTGTTTATGCAATAAATTAAAAGCAATAATTTTTCATCTTGAGGCAGCAGCAGCAGCAGAGGCAGCGGCAACCAGCAACAGTTGAAAGTTCGCCCGCTGCGGCGCAGCGCATTAATTTTGTGTAAACTTCAACAAACACACTGCCACACAGCCCTGCCACACACACACAGATACTCCAGAGAGGGACAGAAGCAGCAGCAACAGCGGCAAAAGTGATAAAGCACCGCAATGGCAATGGCAGCGACGTCGACATTGTTTTTAGCTCGCTGCGACTGCGCTGCTCTGCTCTGTTCTGTCGCTGCTCCCTTAGCAATAAATACAACAACAACAAGAGGCAGCAGCAGAAACAATAATTCAACTTGTGGCAACTTTGGCACTGTGCTCCACATACCACACGGCCGGGCAGGGCAGGGCAGGGCCGAGCCGAGCCGGGCACAGTGCAGGTTCAATGGACGCTTTGCGCCTGCGCAGGGCCCAACAAATTGCAGCCACCAGCTGTCTCTCTCTCGCTCTCTCTCTCTTCCCCTCTTTCTCTTACGCCATTAATTCTAGCGCTTGCCGGCTTGTTTGACAGTTCTGACAGACGATTATTTAAAGTTGTGCTTAAATGCTCGCCTCTCCCTCTCGCTCGCTGTCTCCGTCTCTGTTTCTGTCTGGGCCTTGCGCCTGGCCCTGACCCCCCCCCCGCCGGCTGTCTGCGCCCCCCCGCAAACCTGGCGAAAATAATACAAATTACACTTTTGGCATATTGTTCCGAGCCGAGCCGAGTCGAGCCTACAAGAGCGAACGAACCACTTGTTTCTGTGGGTTAGTGGGTCTCCCAGTCCCGGTCCCGCCCCGCGCCCCGCAATCCCGGAAAAACAATCGAATTGAAGGCGTTCTGGAAATATTTTTCAGATATTACCGCGGAGGTTTAACGATTTAAATGCCCCGGCACACCATTCCTCAATTTAACGCATCATAAAGATGGGGGGAAAACTGTGTCCTGCAGCGGGGACTTTTATGAGCCGAAGAGGCGGCTGCCGGCTGCCCGGCTGCCCGACGGTATGGCTATGGGCTGGTTCTTGGTCGGGTTAAGAACCCCCCACACTGTGTGGAGCTCGATCATAAATCAAATTTCAATTCACGTGCCGTTCGTTCGCCTCATGTTCATTAATGAAAGCGAAATGCTCATACGCTTATATAATGCCACAAACGCAAGGGGCACGCCAGCCAGGCAGTGGCGGGGAGGGGGCATGGCCATGACGCAAGCGTCCAACTATCAGCCCTCGGACATCATCGAAACTGCCACTGCGCACAGCAGCAGCGAGGAGCGACGAGCGCTGAACAGATTTTCACATCAAAAAAATTGGCACAAGTTCATCATCATTGTGATGGTTGGTCCCTCTGAATGGGGATGACTGCTGGCTGTCCTGCTGTCCCGCTGTCTGGTCGAGGGGGGGCGTGGCCACATGCACGTTGAAAGCTCGGAGACCGCCGATGTTCAATTTATGAGCCGCAGACAGTCGCCCGACACTGCCACTGTCCCTGTCCCTGGCTCTGGCTCTGGCCCTGGCCTTTGTTTAGCTTCTTCCCCCTTTTAATCGATTGTAGTTTTTAATTAAAATTTAACTTTATAATGATTTTTTATCAGCTGTCCCAAGTAGCGGCGGCGGCGGCGGCGGCGGCTGCCTTCGCGAGTCTGTTTAAGTCTAAATTAAAAAGAAATTTCTCATTTTGAAGAGGAGAACAGCAGAACAGGAAGCCGCAACCGTGCGCAAACTGGGCGTGGATCGGGCCGGAACGTGATCGCGAACAGGATTAGTGACAGCCATCAGACAGACATCAAAGCCCCCCAAAACTGATCGATGCCCCAGCCTTCTTTCCGGCCAGCTTTGATTGATGTGCGAACTGGAAGTCAGCACGTGTACCCTGTCCCCCCGTCCCCCTGTCCCCCTTTAGCCTCTAATCTATCTTCTAAGTATATATAGTAAGTATCTCTACTCTACACAAATGTGTTAAATGACTTAATGTGGAATGTGACTTACCATCATATGTTAGTTCTGAAGGATTGAGTGATGATAAGAACTTACCATCTGAAACGGGAAAGAAAATACAGCAGCGAATTAGCCAAATGCATATTTATTTCAATTAGGATTTTGTAAAGGAATCATTGCTGGGGTTGGCCGCATTCATTCAACTAATTACCAATAAATAATATTCCCGGATTAAACGCAAATGTTTTTATAATCCCCAAAAAAATGCACGCAAATGGGAATTTTTTTGTAAAATGATACCCTGGCTATAAGGAGGGTATATAAAGAATTTTATAGTGTATATACTTACTTTATTGTATCCCTTAAACTAATCAATTATCTATAAGATTTGCTCATTTTTATAGCCCTGACTTTATTGCTTTATTTTTGACAATTTTTCAAAACGAAAAATGCTCTAAAATTTGTTGTAAGTCCCCTTATTTCCATTTATCCCAAAGGATACGCAGGACTTCGTGTTCATCCAACCATTACGTGTGTGTGTGTGTGTGTGTGTGTGTGTGTGCTTCCCACTCTTTATCCATAATTGCAGCATTAAAACGCTTAATTACAACCATTTTATTTTTGTTCGTGCTGTCTATAGTTTTTGTGTGGCTCTATTGGGCTTTTGTCTGTCACCTTCCTGCAATTTTTGGCCCCTCCCACTCCCTCTCTCTCGCTCTTTATTCTAGCGCGTTTTTTGTTGGTTTAATTTTGTTTTGTTGCTTGATTAATTTTATTATTGTGCAGCATTTAATTTAATACGCATTGCGGCGCATAATGTACAATAATTATTTTAAATTCACTTTGACAAGCACGCACACGCCACACCATGCCCCTCCCCTCCCCGCCCATCCCCTCCCACTCCCGCCTAACCGCCTTCATTTCCCTGTTAATGTTAATTTAATATTTTTACATTGTGCTCGTGTTTTAATTTTGCCTGCGGTTTGCCATGTTTGTTGCTGAAAATGTTTTACTTTTTCGCATTTTTCGATTTTTTTTTTTTTTGTTATCATAAAACAAAAATGCAAATTAACGCAGAATCCTCTTCGGCCGCTTCATCTCTCTTTTTGTATTGTTAATTATTTATGGCTGTCAGGTTGTGTGTGTGTGTATTTTTTTTCGTTTTTAATTTTTGTGCTTTATCTTTTTTTCGAGCATTTTATTTGCACGCATTTTATTTCGATAAATTATTAAATTTTTTGCTATTTTTATTTTCTGACATTTAATGGCGTTTTAAGGCCATAAACATTTTTGCAGCCACACTTAAGCCGAAAAATGGCAATAATATCGCATTAAATGGTTTTATTTTTCGTATCAACAAAAAGAGTTAATCGCACAGAACATTCCTTTTCTTTTTCATAGAGAAGGATTCGAATCTCCCCGCCTTGCGAGGAATACTATCCTCCTGATGATCATGATCATCTGCCCTGATTTCCATTTACTTATTGTAAAATTCTGCAGTTTTATTTCTGTAATTTTATTGTATTTTTATCGTATTCGTCGACTTGATTTGTTGTAAATAAATCAACGATAATTAACCTTCTGCAGCGCGTAGAAATAATTTTACTGTCAATGTTGTCACCGATGACAGTCGAACATCTTAAATCATTTTGTGGCATGGCCTGGTCTCGTTGCATCTTGTATTTTGTGTGTTTGTGTGTGTGTGTGTGTTTCGTGAGCACAAAACGAAATTAAAAAGCGCAACAACGACGGACACTAAACACGGCTAAATGATCAACGCTCCCCGAAAATGCCAAATGCGCCAAATGAAATGCCAATTCGCACTCAATTGGAGGGCGGATCGGTACAGGGCAGGGCAGGACAGGACAGGGCTCTCGACTGGCGACAAAACACCTTTCGGAAACAGAGAGTAGAGGGTCTGCGACTTGGACTGGCACTGGGACTGGGACTCTGTCGCTGTCTCTGTCCTGGTCTCTCCCTGATGCGTAGACGTCAAAATGCCGTGGTGGCAATTAAATGCCTTCGACGCTCATTGCCAACGCCTCAGTCAGAGGTAGAGCTCAGAGTCCAAGTCCGAGACCCAGACCCAGTCGCAGTCGCAGTCCCCGTCGGAGACCCAGTCTTGAGCTGCTTTAGTGTCTTTGTCCTGAGGCTGGTGCCTACTCCTACCTCCTGTACCTCCTGCCCCTCCTGCTACTCTTCCACCTTGAAGTCGGGCAACAAATAACGCCCAAATATGGCGCAATTTCATTCGCAACGCAACGAATCGATTGCCGATGGATGAGACGATGCCACCGCTGCTGTTCGCTGCTGTTGCCTCTGTCGATTCATTTCAATTCGTTGCGTTTCGATTTATTTATCACCTGTCGTTGAAAATTGAAATTGCATTCGCTTGGGCCATCACCCAGCGCCCATCGCCCCAGCCCCAACCCCAACCCCAACCCCAAGGCAATCCCAAAACCCAAAAGAGAACTCAGTGCCAGAGCCAGGCCGAGTCCGAGTCCGCTTTTTGCTTTAGTTTCGTTTCGTTTCATTTTCTTGAGGGCCAGGTAATCATTGTCAACAATTAATGAACAGCCATTGGTGGGCGTGGCAGTCATTTAATGAACAGCCAGACCAGACCAGGCCAGACCAGGCCAGCCAGAGGTAGCCGCATTTTGTATTTCGTTTTCCTTGGGTTGTTTTTCTTCCTCTTTTCTTCTATTTTTATAAATTAGCAGAGAGGCCTTTTCCTATTAGAATGGCCAAAAAACTCATCAGCATAATGTAAGATGTTGTGGCTCGGGGCGATAATGAGCTATAATGGAGCTGGCCAAAGGGAGAGACAGAGAGAGGAAAGGGGTAATGGCAGTGAGGCAGGGGACTGGTTCGGAGAGGTTCTGAAACTGGTTCGAGTCTTAAGAGCTCTTAATGCCGCTGGCATGGCTTCACTTCACTTTTTCCCCCTTTTTTTTTGCATATTTAAAAGCTTGATTCAGTTCAGACCGAACATTGATCGACTAATCAGCAAAAGGCAAAGAAAGTGCAGACCAGGACGAGCCAGGACGGGTTGCAGCAGCCTTATCAATGCACTTTGCCGTGCTACACGTAAACTTACTTTAAACGCGCCAAACTTTTCATTCCAGATAAGGACCCAAACCGAACCGAACCGAACCCAAGCGGAAGGAGCCCTGGAACGTTCTGCCCCCCTCCCGCCACTCCACTGATAGCATTTTGCATTGATTTCAATCATTGTTTATGTACTCTGTCTGCCCCAAGGATGTGCCGGGCCCTGCACTTGATTGGCGGGGAGTGCCAGTGCCAGAAGTCGGGGAATCATTAGACCAGGCCCCAAGCTAAAGCCAAAGCTGAGCGATGTTCGTGCCGTGCCAGCAGCGCGCGCTTCAACGCTTTGCTGCCACAAGTTGCAGTGGCAGCGGCAGTGGCAGTGGCAGCGGCAGCGGCCACAAGTTGGTGTCTGCGCTCTGCTGCATGGGGTCCGCTCTGGCCTGGTCTGGTCTTGTGGCATGCGGACTTTTGTAGCAGACAAAATTGTCGACAAATAGTTTACACAAGCATGAAATTTTGCTGCCCCGACGAGCAACAAAAGAATGTTGTTGCTGTACTTGCCGCAGTTGTTGTTGTGGTTTAGTTTGTAGTTGCAGGAATTCGCTAGCAACAATTCAGTGAAGGCAGCAAGCAGCATGCAGCAGGCAGCATGCAACACAAACCGATTGGCAAATGTCAGCCAAAGAAAGCAACAGCAACTACCGTAGGGCAGGGGGGAGGGTGGTTGCAACATGATATCCTCTCCTCCCCTGACCCGCTACACCTGCCACAAAATGTTTAATTAAATTATGTGAGGAGCGTCAGAGGCAGAGGGTGCCAGAGTGCGATATGGAGCCTGAGGATTATGCATTGTTATGCGGTCATTAATTCATATCAAAGGGGTAATTGAAAACCGCATAAATTAAACAAAAAGCGCGAAAAAACACTGCAATTATTTGCCTTTTTTTTGTTTGGTTTAAATACAGAGCAGAGCATCATTTTTTTCCTTTGGATTGCATTTGAGTGTGTTATCCGCTGGGGAAAAAGCGCGCGCGGCTTTGACATTTGGCTGCATTATAGTTTAATCTTATTAAAATATTTATTTTATTAAAATATGCATGCAATTTGTTAATTTAACTGCTGCGTTTGCTGTTATACCCTGCGCCACGCCCGCCCACGCCCACTCACCATTTGCCAGGCGGCATGCCACTCTTTGATACCCTCTGACAAATTCCGATTTGAGGTCCATAAACACATTTATCCATGGAAATATTCTTCAACTATATCCTTATTTATGTGATATTAATATATAACAATAAGTACACAGGGTATTCCTAGCCTAGACGATTTTTCAATTCGTTTCGTTTCTGGTTTGGTGTTTTTTTTTTTTGTTAGTTGGTCGTCACGGATTTCGTGTTTTTATTGTGGCAGCCACTGCGCTTAATTGCATTTTGTATATGAATTAATGAATTTTTTATCAGCAACAATACACCTACACAACCCACGGACACACGGACAGAACAGATGTGCCATATAAGCCTCTCTATATGCGAGCTTTATTTATCTGATTTTTTTCTCCCTCTCTCTCTCTGTTTTTTGTGTGGCGCCTGATAATGCAAGGAAAATAACAAATAGGACAGGCAGGCCACAGAGAGAGCTTCCATATTTTTATATATTTCGTTTTTCCAGCTGCGAATATTTAATTTCATTTGTGGTCGGACCAATAAAGGCCACAAGAGAGAGAGATAGATAGGAGGTAAATCCAAGACTCCAAGGACTGTGTGCATTTACCATATCATTAACAAGTCCATTCGTATCGGGCAGTTAGGATCTTGTTAGAGATCTAGATTCAACAGAAAAAGGGTTCGCTATGGGCCGGAAACTTTTCTGTTTCATTAAAATGCAATTAATATAGGCTTTCAGCACATTCTGATGACTTTGGGGACTTGGCCAGAGGCAAATTACCCAACTAACTCGTCCAACACGGCCCCGAAGGCAACAAATTAGGGTGCGCCTATAATTAATAACATTTTCAACAAAACATATACACTCGTAGAGTGGGCAAAGAGTGGGAACCATTTCATTAACTTCACATTACACATTACACATTGCAGGAGCCAGGGAAGAGCCACTGCAATAGTTCCAAACTGGGACAGAGACACGTGTAAGTACGAGTACGGATGTTTCCCTTATGCACACACACACACAAGAAGTGCACGCAACTATCCAAAGAGACAGAGACAGAGGCAGGGACAGGTATGAGTATGAGTCAATCCATTAACGTTTTGATAAAAGATCTTTATGACGACACTCCAAGCGGCAGCGACGCCGGCAATCATCATCATCAGCAACAGCCAACAGCCACAAGAGCCACAAAAATGGGCTTTGGTACGTGTCAGCAAGAAACGAGACACACCATCGAGTGAAAAGTAATTGCGTTTAAATGCGTTTACATTAGGGCCCGAAAAAAGCCGCACATATCATCAATACATGATGTGCAATGGAACTCGGCTCGAGTTTGGCCTAATTGCAGAGTTCCATTGATGGCCAGATGGGCGGGCAGCTCCATCAAGGACAATTATTACATTACACTTGTAATGCCGGCCTTTAATGGCATTATTAATGCAGCCAGCCGCACTCGGGACCGGACCGGATCGGACCGGACCGGGGAAGCCCTGAAATAAATCTCCATCGGCGACTTTACGACAGCCAAAGGCCGCCGCCAGTAAAAACACTCACCCACAACCTACAACCTCAACTCCCCGACCCGTCCAGATAACTCTCACACCCCCCCCTGAACGGTTTTCTTTTACGATTTTTTAATAGTTCTCACATAGATTTTATAGTTCGTTTCCCCATTCCTTGGGGCACTGTCTATCTCCCTGGCCGCTTTGATGGGGCACTATTTGTTTTTCTTACTTTTGGCCAGAGCGCATAAAATTGATTTCCTTTCCCGGTGCCCGTTTCCCCGGTGCCCGGTGCCCGTTTCCCCGGTGCCCGGTTCCCGGTTCCCAGTTCCCGGTTTACGGAGCGTTTACTCTTTCGCCTGTCATAAAATTTATGTTTATGTCGTAAAATTTAGTTCGATTTTTTTCGCTTCTTCAGCTCTGGCTCGAGCAATCAATGTGCGTGCTTCTTGCAGGATTTTTAGTGGACCACACCAGGTGTTTACAAAGGGTTTTCGCTCAGACAATGCGGCGTATACGCAACGTGTTTTTTTTTTTTGCCGGGCTCTAGAGAAAGGAAATGGAAGCACGGGGGCAAAAAATTGTCGCTTTCTTGATATAAACAAACGACAGACATTTATTTTTATTACACACCTTTTTCGGCCTTTTTGGCAGAGGGTGATGGCCCACAGAGTGGGAGGGAGGGATGACACTTTGGTAGTAGATTCTAGTTATTCTAATGCACATTTCATAGGCAATTCCAAATTAGGCAATGTTTGGCAATGTACTTGGCTGTCACCCCCCCACAAACAGACACCTCAGACCTCAGACCTCAACCCTCAGGACTCAGGACTTAGGCCTCACGACGACTCGGTGCTCCGGTTCTCAGGACTCGGCTCTCCGGTTCCCCTCAATGTACATCAAGGTGTGGCAGTGTGGCTGTGTGGCTGTGGCCGAGGGGTGGTTGGACGACTCGTGCTTATAAAAAAGTAATTTTCTCATTTCTTGCCAACGTTCGAGGCTTTTTGTATATTAGAAGAAATGGCTTTATTTATTTCTTATTTCTTACAAGTGGAGAAAAACTTTGCCGCTTTCTCTGTACGCTCTCCACTCTCCATCGTGCCCTGCTCTACTTTACTTGGATGCTGTTTGGTTTGCTTTTTTTTTTCTGGTTGGGCGCCCGTTAAATTGGCAAGTTTGTTGTGCTAAGTTTTTGGGGTCTCTCGCTGCCTCGGAGAGCACATAAATTAGACGCACAAATTAGAAATTATGTGCGCATTTAAATGTGAAGAGGACTGGGACTCCAGTTACAGCTCCAGCTCCAGCTGCTGAATGGCCCTGCCCCATTCGCAGTTTCTCCGACTGTCTGCTCCATATGTTGGCTAATGAAATGGCGGATGGAGGAGGCAGGAGGCAGTCGGCAGGCGGCTGGCGGCTGGAGGCAGGAGACAGGCCCTGAGTGTATGCCCTGCCTTTTAGTCAAACTCAATGAATATTTGAAGAGCCACCAAACGAATGGCAAAAGGCAAAAAAAAAGAAGGCTGAGAAACCGAAATGGGAATGGAACTTTTGTGCCACGGCGCCATTTGGCGCTACAAAAGATATTTTTCCATTGAAAGCGTACGGGTACGGGCAAAAAAAAGTTGTTTAAATTTAGCCCAAGACACATGTGTGTATCCGCGTGCCACATGCAGTGGGTGTGTGTGGGTGTGGGTGGTGCTCCACGGGGCGGGGTGCTTACAATTCCGCATTTCGCGTTCTTTGTGGTTGTCGTCATTATTTGCTCTTCTTTTTTCGGCCGGAGACAATTGTCAGGGCAGAGATTCGCAAGAAGTTCAATGATCGAACCAAGACTCTGGGTCTTTGCCCTCTCTCCCGGCAACCAATTTGCGGCACTTCCCCCCACTTTATCGAATCATTTGCATCCCGTTGCCGTGCCCCTACCCTTTCCCCGTCGCTAATGTCGTTTATCATTAGGCTAACCCACAATTTCCATTCTGTTGAACAGGAAAATGTGTGTATATCTAGCACAATTTTCTACACAATTTTCTTCCTGTTGACGCTAGATAATTTCTGTGGTGTGTTTCTTTTTGGGAGAGCGAATTACAAAATGTCAAATTTCCCCCCCACCCCTGCAGCACACGCCCCCGAACAAAACGCCCCCGACACGCTCCAACTCGGGGGAAGGGAGGCGGCGGTGGACTTGTAGGTGGCATAACGAAACCTGTCTGCCCGCCCGCCTGCCTACCTCGTCAGGTGAGCCGACCACGCCCCCTCAAGCACTGGGCGCATAATTTGTCATTGAATGTTTGCCTTTCGAGGGCGGTGGCACGCCCACTGCTGGTCGGACGGTCGGTCAGTGGACGCAGGATAATGGTAATGCTAATGTCTTAGGTGTTGCTGTTGCTGCAAGAATGTTTGTCCAGGGAACAAAAAGCCGAACAAGGGGGGCAAGAGGGGGCGTGTCCACTCGAGAGTGGGTAGCTGTTGTTGTACGAGTGTATCCTGGCTAAAACATTTTCTGCCTAATTTTCCTGTTCGAGCATTTAAAAAGCATTTAGCATACAGTGGCGTCCCTCAAAACCTGTCCGCTTGCAGCCCGCTATCTGCTGAAAGAGAGAGAGAGGGAGAGCGCGAGAGGTCGTCAGAGCTCACTACACAAACGGCCATACATATAAAGGCATATAATTATAATCGCTGATAAATGTTTCATACTAATAAACACTTAAAGAGAACAAGAGGAGCATGGAATGGATGAGGGGACGGGCATCGGGAATCGGGATTGGGATCGGGACGTGTGACGCTAATGACACTTGGCTCCATCGTTGTCGGTTGTCCGTTGTCGTAGTCGTTGTGCTGGGCAAAAATGAAATGATTTGTGTGAGAGATTGCATGCCTCGCAGTGATTTGTGATTTGTGTGTTGAGAAATGCAATTTTAAACGGAGGGGAACTTGCAACCGGCAGCTTGATAAGCCGCAGCACTGTCATCAGCGGCATCCAGCACTTGATAGCTCTATTAATGGCACGCCAGAAGACCCCTTCAACCGACCACCGACCGCCATCTATCTCTATCTGTCTCTCCGAATTGCAGTTGGAAGGAAATCCAAAATGAATGAATGCGAATATAATGAATAATAAAAGTCAAGACTACATGATTTTTAATGTTTCGCAGCGAATGAATGGCCGACGCTAGCATTGAGGTTAAAAAACAAATCAAAAATAATCATAAAAAAACAAATGAGAGTAAGACAGAAAGATCTGCCCGTCCCTGTCTCGCTGTCTCTCTGCCTCTCGGTGTTTCTTATCAACTTTGTGGCTGGAGTGATCGTCCAGCTGTGTCCAATTTATTCAACCGCCAGTGTTGTAGATCCATAACTATATTACGGCGATAAGTGCAAAGCTAGACAAATTCCAAGTCAAAGTCAGCGACCAACCGACCACCCATGAAACACGATTCCCATCCCATGCCTCATCCGCATCAGGATGAGCCGCCCTAAAGGAAGTCCGCTGTTTGTCAGGAGTCGCAACCCTCCGCGGCGCGCCGTGTGGCAGGCAGCAACAATGAAGCGTTTGTTGCCGCTGTTGGTGTTGCTTGTTTGTCAACTTCCACCGCTCCACCCCACTGCTATCCTATCCTCTCAACCGAAGCTGTTCCTTCTGGTGTTGATGATTCTGTTGATGTGAAGGCCACCTTACCTCCCCCCAAATGGAGAGCAACTCTATGCGCAGCCCGAGAGCCCAATCCCTGAGCTTGGGAAATTCGATGCGCATTCTATTCATTGGCGTGTCGGCCCAGAAATATGATAATGTGAATGAGCAAACGAGAGGCAGAGCAGAGCAGAACAGAGCCCAAAAAAAAAGCAACAGTCAGTTCGTAAATTTTCATTGTAAAATAAGAAGTGCCGAGCGCCCTGGTCCTGGTCCTCGTCCTGCTCCTGCTCCTGTCGTGTTTTTTTAGGGGATGAAGATGTATTGCCTTTTGTGCTATTTGACGTAATGTTACATAAGCTCTGGTGCCTGCCTCTGCGGCCCTTCCCTGATTCTCGTACCCATTTCCATTCCCATTCCCTGATTCCCATTCCCTGCTCCTCATTATGAAACATCGTATTTCTGTTTCAAATTTTTATGATTGTGAAACTTGGTGTGGTCCCCGGAACCCAGAGCCCAAACCCGAACCAAGTCCCGGGTGTTAGTTAGGCCCAATCATACGTGCAGCAGCTGGTGCGGGGACTCTTTATGCGGGGATTTCGGGGTTCGGTTCGGTTCGGGCTCGACAACAGATATGGGCAATTTCTGCCAGCCGGGTCTTCTATTCAAGAGTTTTTTTCTACTTTTTTCTTTTTTCATATTTTGTTAATGCGTAAAATTTTAATTTCATTTTTTGTGATCATCGTTGGGGGGAAATTGTGTCATCGTTTCTGACAAAAGAGTTAAAAAGTTGTGGAAACAGTGATCTATATCATACTGGTGCGAATGGAAGGTTATACGTGGGGTCAAAGGGTGGGAGAAAAGCTGCTTTCAATTGAAGAGTGATCGGGTCTTCGCTTGAATTTGCATGCGGAATCTCCCAGAATTTTCACTTCCTTTCACAGAGCCCGAACCGAATGTAATACAATTAAAAGCCAGCTCAAAAGAATGGGAGTGAGGCAAATGCTTTCACATTTCACATCGCAGCCCAAGAAAAACTCCCAAGGCAAAAATCCCTGAGAAAAACTGTCAACGGATCCGTGGGCCCCGGGGGGCAACAAATGGAAATTGTCTAATTGTGCGTGGCAAGATAACAAACAGAGTTAGAGCTTCCTGTTATTGTTACCCGGGCGAGTATTCCTTTGCCCTTCAGATGTGGCCCTGGCTGTGGCTCTGACTGTGGCTCTGACTGTGGATGTTGTGGTAGCTGTAACACATTTCATCAATGTAAATAACAAGAGCAACAAACGGAAGATAATCGCCTTAGTGCTGGAAAAAGTGCACTCCAAATAAGGTCAGCAGCAGCAGCAGAGGAGGAGGAGGATTTAAATGCCACAATGACAAAAACAAGCTGCCACACGGACAGATCCGCTGCCATGAACAACCCTCCCGGCGTGGCTTTAAAACTGTAACAATTGGCAATTGTGTGGGTCTTGCGGCTTGACGAACTCCGAGAGCCGAGCGGAAAGGATAACACGCACTTCTGGGACCAGCCCTCCCTCTCTCCCCCTCTCCCTCTCACTCTCACTGTGTTGCCACCCGGCGACCCGCTGCCATGAAAGTTAATTTACGTCACGCAGCATTTTCAATCAATGTCAGGCGGAGGGTAGTCGGAATCAAAAGGGGTTGCCTGCTGCTGTTGCTGCCTGCCCGCCTGCTGTTCTTGTTTATTTTCATTTTCGATTCTATTTTTTCATCAAATTGATCTCGTTTTGATTTGCATTTAAGAGCGCGACACTTGACAAGTCGCCGTGTGCAAATAAACACATTGAACGCAATACAAAATACACAAAATACTCGACACCCGTCTTAGGGGTCTTTAACAGGGCATTACCGTCAAGTGTGACGGGTCTGGGCCTGGGTCTGGGTCTGGCGACCCTGGCAGCCATTAGCTCATCACCATCAAAAATCACAAAAATATTTTTTAATTGAAACTCTCCTCTGATGGAAGATGGAAGAACTTGTGGAGTTGTGGCTGGGCTTGATGAGGGTGCCATATAATTATGCCGACTCCCGAGGTCTGCGGCTGTCAGCCACATAGCCGGGGTTTTTATAGGGAAATCTATCGTTTGGTTGACGCCCAACACACACACTCTCTCTATTGCTGGGGCTATCTATCCACGAGTGTGTATAATTATGGTCAAAATTAAAGACCAAAAAGATCTCTTTCTCTCATTGAAGTTGTTTCCCACTTAGGGAGTTCCCCTCTACCCTGACCTCTCCTCGCATACAATTCGAAGGGGAAATTTCGGGGCAGGACACGCATCCTTGTGCAGTGAGGTTTTTCCTTTGTCGGGGCATGAAATTCCTGTCAAAATTGATAAAAATCACATTTTCCATTTGAATAACATTTTACGAATTCGTGCATAAAATTACGACAGAGAAAAGTATCCCTCTCTCTCTCTCTCCCCTGTGCGCTCTGCAGTGGAATTTCTGCAGCTCGGAATATTCTTTGGTAACCACATTCCTTTCATTCCACTCCGTGTCCCCCCCTCTCCAGAACAGGGTTGCCATGTCTACTTAAAATGTGGAAAATATCTATTTGCTACGCCCGAAATACGCGCCGCAAATTTCGCCAGACAGAGAAAGGGAGAAGAGAGAGAGAAGAAAGAGAGAAGTTTTCTTGCCATTTTCTTATCGCCGCAGCAGCAACAAAATGTACAAAATTAACATGAAAATTTTGCGCGTTGGCTGAAATTATTCAACTGTAGATAATTTTCATTGGCAGAGGGAGACAGGGAGAAAGCGAGAGAGCGAGAGGGCGATAGAGAGAGAGAGAGTGCACTGCTTGAACTATGCCAAAATTTAATTTGTCTACAAAGTCAGGCGACGTGTCGCGACGTGTAGATAAATCAATCAAAATGGCGCGTCAGAGCAGAGCACACACACACACTCACACACACGGAGGCACACATACATGTGCCCATAAAAGTTTCGTTTCTGTTCGGCTCGCTTTAAAGTTGTGTCCGAGCGAAAAATTTGACGTCAACGTCAATGGATTGGCTTCGGAACGCCTCCTCCCAGCTCGTAGAGCCTCGAACCGCGTTCGTCTGCCCCCAACCCCAACCCCTCGTGGTCTGCTGTGGTCAGTGGAAACTGCATTATCACCTTGGACCCCCACTCAGCCTTTTGGAGCAGAGCAGAGCTGAGCGGAGCGACGAGTGGCCCAAGAGTGTCTTTTTCGAGTGGTGCTTGGGCCGGGGCTTTTGTTTTTGTTGCCGCCACAAACAAAGGGGAAAACAACGCACTCACACACACACATAGAAGAGGAAAAAATATATAATATTATTTTTGCCTATCACCATAAATAATTCACCTGACCCACCCCCTCCAAGCCGCCAGAAGAGTCTCCCCCTCCTGCACTCGCTGGATCTTCAAAAAGAAGCGCCAAGTGCAAAGTCAGTCGCACTCGAAAAAAAATATTGAAAAGCAACAAAAACAAAAATATGACCAAGAAATACTAAAAAAAATACACATAAAAATCTTTTCAAGTTGGCGTGGCTGGAGAGTGGAGTCGAGGGCTCCACAGAGCCCCACGAAGACAGGCAGTCTAGGGTCTCCCCATCGTCTCGATCTTAGGGCTGTCCCTATGAGTAGTCTGCGGATCCAGTGCTCAAGTTGTTGCTGTTGCTGTTGCTCTTTTGTCAAGTTGTTGGATGGATGGGGCATGCTCAAAGCTTTGGCGGCACTTGAAACTGAGGCAAACAACATAATCAAACCGAAGAGAGCGAAAGACCTGTCCAACAGCCTCAAGAGGTGCGAGCGTGAAGTGTGTAACACATTCAATAGGGATTAAGGCGATCATCCAGATAGATAGATAGACTCTAAGGCCATTGGGCAGTGATTAAGATATCCCCCCGCCCCCAAAAAGAAATGTAGATTAGGACTTACCAGGGTCTGATGTATCTAGGACAGGTGGCTGCTGTGACAAGGGACCCGGTGTACTACCAGCGCCCGGCGATCGGGCGTCGTCGTTCATTGCTCCGCCATAGGACAGCGATGAGCTTGGCGGCCGCTGCAAGTAGAAAATAATAGTAAATTAATACCGTATCGTACTCTTATAAGGTATAGTAATGGCGGGATAGAGACACTAATGTGTGGCATAGATCAAGAGCCAGAGGCATGCGTTAGCTGTTTGTTAGAATTGATTACAAATTGGTTATAAATGTCGCTTTAAATTGACACGCCTGCCCATTAAATGAGGCAGACGATATGGCCCGAACTGGCCCGAGCTCCAGCTCCAGCTATTGCTATTGGTATTGCTATTGCTATTGCCATGGCCAATGCCAAAGGCAGACATTGTCATGTCTTGTCCGGATTCTTCCGCCTCCCCTCCCGCCTGACTGTCTGCACGACTGTCAAGTTGTCAAAACTGCCACGGCCTGGCCATATTGTGGCCAAACAAATGCTCAAGATTGTCGTGGCCTAGGCCTAGACCAGAGACCCAGCCACAGACCTGGCCCGAACAGAACAGAGCACAACCGACAAGACACAACATCGTGTGCAAAAATAAATATAGCTATAGCTATATATATATATATACTATATAAGTTATCAAATTAATATGCAGCGACTGGCTCTGACTCTCTGACCGTCTTCTAACTAGGAGTAGACTCGACTCGTCTTCATCACCAGCCCCATCATCGTCATCGTCATTGGCAGAGGCAACGGGCAACGGCAACGGGCAGAGGCAACAACCATCGACAACCGACGACAACGACAACGACGGCATATTAAGCGCTGCTAAAAACTTATGCAGAAACCAAAAATGTCAATGTCCAGGTATCGTTCGTGGCCCCTCCCCTGCCCCCATGCTCCCTGCTCCCTGCTCCCTGCTCGAAATCGATCGGTAAGAGCAATTTAAATTCTGCTAATAACAAAAATACAAAACCCGGGCATTAATTTCATGCACGTGCAACCAGGGGGCGCACAGGGGGAGTGGCTCCGGCTCTGGCTCTTCCAGCTACAATTTTTAGCCATAAAATTATTATTTTCCCAAGCTCGTAAAAATTCTTGACTTTCGAATACAATAAATTCGAGCGGCCTGCCGGAGTTCGTTTTCGTTTTCGGTGGAGATTCATTTGGCATTCGAGTCACAATTCGTGTGTTTTCGCTAAATATTTGTTAAATCGCATATTAATAGCGCCCTGCTATAGACAATTTGTCGGTTGTCTTATAATTGTTATTGTCGGGGTGGGATGGGTGTGCGTCCCCCCCCGCCACCTCCTACCGGCAGTCATAAATTTTGATTTGCTAGATAAATGCTGAGAGACCAATGAACTGTGATAAATGTATGTACGTGGCAGATAATCCTTAGATATGCTTAGACGATAGATGATAGATGATATCTTGGCCAAGTTCCAATAGATTGGATCGGATCGGTTCCTGCTTTTCCCACTGCTTTCAATTTCAAACACACTCCGCCCGGCGGCACTCTGGCAAATCTATTAATAATTAGACAACGTTGTCTGCATTTTAAACAACAAACTCACTCCCTTATCCACCTTTTGCACTGTTCTATGCCGAGTTATGGGCCATAAGGTGTCTCTTGATAGTCGCATAAACAATTTCCACTATAAAACGAGTCGCTCGGGTCGGACCCGCCTGCAATTGTAGCAATTGTCGTTGTTCTGTTTATGGCTTATAAACAAAGTATAAAAAAAAGCTCAACTTTGGACTGACCGCAAACTAATTTGTTGTTGGCTCCGAATGGAACTATTTAATTAGCGCGGAGCTGGGAAAACCAAAGTCAAATAATACGGCTATAAAAAAGATAAAACACAACGACTTTCCTTTTATGACAGTGACATTTGATAGGCCTGTCGGTCTGTTGGCCTGGCCGAGAGTCTGGCCCTGGGACCTGGTCGAATCTTTCACACTTGCCGCACACTTTGACTTCCCTGCCTTTTTTCTTGTTCTTTTTTTTGGTGGAAGGGAAGGTTGTTCTGAGCCGAGCTTGGGCGGCTTTCGAGGCGATTGAAAGTGTATCGGGTGACGGCTCGAGTGTTGGCCAGGTCTTTCTCGCAGGCGTGCGGTGCGCTTCCTGGTCCGTGCTAAATGCCAGGCGTGCTCCTTGGACGGCAGAGGACATGCCGCAGGACCAATCGATGCGTGCATTAATTACATTTTCAATTAGCCAGCGGTGCCAGCAAATGAAGCTATCGAATTGCTTCTGTCCCTTGCATGTCCTGCGACAATTATTATCGAATATCGGTTTTATTTAAATGATGCCCTGCCTATGGGGGCGACAGCTTTTAATATTAATGAAAGCGTCCCCACTTCCGTCCCCATCTAACCCCAATTCCGATTCCCTGTCACGTAATGTTCGGCCTCCGCTCCGCTCTCCGCCGCCTTCCGGAGCAAAAGGAAACTTTTTCACTTATTTTTTTGAGAGTGGGAGACCCTTTGGGTGCATTAAAATGATCAAGAAACAATTTTCGTTTACCTGCCGGGGCTGGGGACTGTCTAAATTATTTATTTAATGCCCACTCCCAGGCCTCCCATTCCGCGCCATTCCGGGGGAGTCGCTAAATTTTTGATGCCACAACGACACAATTGTGTGCTCAAAATTCAGATATGACCGCAAGTTTCTATGGGGCCAAGCGGGCCATAAAAAAACCATCAAAAAGTAGAGCCCCATTCGTGGGGAACTTTGCTCAATTGTTTTGGGTTTGCACTTCATTACGGGCCGGGCCAGAACTTGGACTGGGACTGCGGTCAGTGCGAGAGAGAACTTTCCGAGCGAGTGCTCTAAGTCGTCTCAGCTGCTGGAGAGACTCGTAATTGCCAGAAGGTCGGGGGACTGTGGGGGGTGCTATATCGACGTTCGACGCGTGTCATGAGGGTCCCACCCAAAAAGTCAAAATATGCAATTTCCACTGAGAGCAGAAGTGGAACTCTATAATTTCGGGAATCACAGCTCCTTGATGGTTAATCACTACAATCAACAGTTGGACCGACGGGCAAAACAATCAAATTATGGCCAGAAAACTCAGTTAGTTCGGCGCGTGGGAAGTTTTCTTATTTGGGGCGTGGCTGCACAGAGAGAGAGGGAGAGATTTACTCCCTTGTAATTGCCCGGCAGCCGTGTGCCGGAGTCCTGCGTTTGACATCTGAGAGGGGTTCCGATGGGGTGTAAGCCGCTGCGAGCCCTGCGGCGGAGGCTGAATCTGAATCCGTATCCGAATCCCAGTCCCAGTCTGAGTCTGGCCGGGATTAGGACTTTGCTTCGGGCTCATTTCACAATTAAAAATACAAACTACGGCTTAACGGGGAACAGGAATGGGACTGCCGGAGAAAAAACTGCAATAATCATTGGTTTCGGGTATTGTTTGTTCAGTCCGTGCCAAGTGGACGTGAAACATATTTTTCTCTATTTGTCGGCAAACACTCGGGCAGACAGTCGAACAAGCACCCTCGGCCGTGGATATCCTTAGAGCAAATAATTAAATCCTTTTTACACGGCCGCATCGAATGAAAGTTCTCTGTGTGTGCTCTTCATGCGGTTTTTGGTTTCCGTTTCGCAGGCTTCTCGAGGACTGTCGGTAGATGTCTGGATGTGGTAGAAGCCAAGACCGAAACCCCAATCCGAGGCAATCCCTGACGGCTGTTGGTTTTGATGGATTTGCCGTTGGGTACAAAAGCTTTTGTTTGTCTGTTTGTGTCATGTTTGTTGTTCCTGATTCTCATGCGGCTGTTGTTGCCTGCCCCTGCCCCTGCCCCTGTGCTTAAGCGCCCTCCAGCTGAAGACTCCGTCCTGGCGTCTTTTGCCCCCCCATTTCAGGGGTGGGTGCATCTGGCTTTGGGGGTTCACAGGCTGCTTAATTAACGGTATAGAAGAGTGCCACCCATGGCACCCCTTTCGGTGGAGTGTCGGAGTGCCACTTGAGGAGCAGCGGCAGCACCAGATGTTGTTGTTGCCACCTTTTGTGTATTTAATTGCGCGCATGGCATTTAATTGTTTTTCAAATTTGCTCAACTTGTAAAATGTTTGTGCCCCACCCCCCCAAAACACACTCACATATGTGTGTGTGTTTGCTTGCCATTTTGTGTGAGGGTTGAATTTTTAATTAAAGCTCCTGCCTGACAGTCGGAGAGGTGCAAACTCGAAGGAGCAACGAGAGAGACCAATGGGTGAAACAATTCAATATGGCTGACAGTAGCTCCCTTACCCGCCTTCCCCTCTCCACTTATGGCATGCAAATTGCTTTAGTTAGAAATACAAACACACACACAGATGTGTATGAATACTTATGGCAGGGCGTGTGTGTGCGTTAGTGCTGAGGTATAATTTCAATCAAATGGCAAGTTAATTACACACAATTATTTTGAACATACTCAGACAGAGGCAGACACCCCCAGACACCCCCAGACACCAGACAAACGGCAAGGAAGAAAGGCTTTAAGCCTTAAATTAGTTGAGACACTGGGATTCGAAATGGAAAAGGTTTTTAGAGGAATGAATGAAATATTGTAATCAATTAAAAATTGATTCTTTTAAGGGATACAATTATTTCATTTTAAAAAATCGCAATATTCTCAGAAAATATCGTGCATCCTTGCACTAAATTCTAGAATATGCTTTAATTTTCCATCCTTAAATATTGTCTACTTCCTGTCACTAATTATGCCTAGCCGCGGTTTCCTATCATATCTATGGAATTCAACAATAAAAAACCTAGCCAACTACAATCGAATTTTCGAACCCTCCAGAGAGGTATCATTGATACTCCCTAGAGTGGCAACATTTTAATTTCGTGTCGAAACACTCGACATAATTAAACTAAGCCAACAAAAAAATACAAGAACACTTTCTAGATACAACAGAGACAAAGCCAGACTGCGGTCATTACTCATACGCCACGGTGTGCCGCTCTTCCTCTTGTGGCCATTATCTAACCATAAAGCTGAACCGAAAAAATCTTTGCTCGAAATTCTCGGCTATCAGCAGCAAATGAAATGGAATAAGAATAATAATAAAGAATGAAAGAATGGAAATGGGAATGGGAATGGCCTAAAGTACAGGTCTGTGATTAAATATTTATAAGCTGATAAGAGCAAATTGAAGCAGGTAACGTAACGTACAAAGAACATACATACACACATATGTACATATGTATATACGATATGTACAACAGCAACAAGAAATTTGGAAATCTTGTGCAAACAATGAAATTAGTATTTTGATAATAAAAATTCAGAAGCTACCTGAAACTACTCCAGAATCAGGCAAACAACAACAAAAAAGCAGAAAAGTAGTCAAGTAAAATAATAAGTAGATAAGGACAGGCAGCAGTCAGCAGTAGATACAGTGACGGAGGAGGCAACGGTGGCGCACAATTGTGACTCTATGGAACACTTATCATTTGTTTGCCTTTTGTTATTATGCTCCCAAAGAACAGTGGAAACGTTGAGGAAACTGCAGGCCTCCCCAGCCCCCACTCTGGGCCTCTATATCAACATCGAAACGTCGGAGGGGGGGGGGGGGGGGGGGGGGAAAGAGATGGGTAGAGAGCGGAAATGGAGCAAATGGAGCTGCACGCGATTTTGCATTTCACACAGAATGTCAAATGGGGGGAGAGCGGATCGTATCGGATCGGATTGGATTGGGTTTATCTGCACCACAAATCTCCGAGCTATCAATTTGAACTTTTCACAGCGGAGATTAACAAATGAGACAGAGACAGGGAGGGAGGGGTACGGTAGGGGAGCAAGAACTTTGGACTGCATTTTGTAGTTTCCTCTTTTTTTTTAATTTGCACTTGAGTGCATTTCTCGCTGTCCCGGGCAATGCAAATAAGATAATTATTCAAATGGCATGTTTCACACAATTCCAACACAAATTCCTGCCTCTTAGTAAGCGCGGGGATGGCGGGGGGCATGAGGAATGGGCCATGGGGCATGGAGCAGGCGAATCACGAAAGGCAATGGAATCATTTTCTTAGCGGCAAAGATATCAAGATAGCAACATGCAAATGCTGCAATGATCGCGAGAAATAGATTTGCATAAGCCCAGAGAAAGAGAGAGAGAGAGGGAGAGGCAGGGAAAGAGAGGGAGAGACTGGGACTGGGTTGCATGTGAGAACATTAATCGTGTAATTAATTTGATGCATGTGTATGCAAAGTAATTTCATGTAAACTGTCACACCCGGCCACCTCTTTCTCTATCTGCCAGTGTCTCTCTTTCTCCCCGATATAGCGTGCTTAAGAGTCTCCCCGGGGCAGACAAAAATCAAGCCAGGCGCAAACGGAAAGACAACGACAGCTCCAGAGCAGACCCAGACTCAGACCCAGACTCGGGCCAGGCCAAGCCCGACCCGGGCCCAGACAGTGTCAAATAGATTCCGCAAGGCGATAGAGACGACAGTCCAGACTGTGCCGGGAAGAGGGCCAAGACTGAGAGAGGGGAACGGGCCAGAGATTAGCCAAGACATGGGGCCAGGCCAGGCCAGCCCAGGACAGGACAGGATCGGGATCGGGATCTTTTCGTGGACGTTTCCCTGTCAGCAGCCAAACACAAATCCCCGACCGAAAGGAAAACATTTCCATTTCGAAAGAGAGATTTCATAGATTGCATTTTGCATGACATACGATTACAAGGCGGCCCCGAAAGGTGTTGGCCAACTTATCGCCAACTCCTGCTCTTGGGGCAGCGCCGACATGTATCTGGGGCCGCGATAAGTTGACAGCTGAAATTAGCTTGGCTCTCAAGAGAGGAAAATAGAGGAAACATGCCCATAGACAAGGCATTACAAGGATTTGTCGCTCGTCTGCGAGTCATGCCAGGACAGGCCCGGACCGGCCCGAACCGGGACCCAAATAGTTGTCGAGTCATTTGGCCAAGCGGCGGCATAATATGAAATTCATATACAACGTATTATTGATATGACCCCACTGATAAATGGACTACAGTGACTCAAATGTAGATCAAAGATTCGCGCGTACCACGAGCGGGAGGTTGGTGAGGGGAGAGCGGGGGGGGAGCACACTTCACTGCCCAAACAATCCGCATCTGAATGCGATCCAAACACTCTCTTGTTTCGGGTTTTAGCCCAGTCATCTTTGCCGCGAACTTCAGCACGGCGCTTTTCATTCTACTATAGTAGTTTTTTTCCCCTCTTTTCGGTTTTCTGTTTCTGTTTCTGTTGCTGTTCATTCTTTTCCGAGATTGTCTTGCCTCTGAATAGGGGCGGCCGACTCTTTAAAAGCCTCTGAAAAATGTGTCGCATCATGGCCGGGGCGAGCAGCAGACTGGAAGACGACGTCGCCATTGCCATGACGCGGCACAAGTTCCGCCCCTCTACTCCGGCTCCATCCAGAAAGTACATATTTCGACTGAAAAGCCTCTCCACGGAGTACGTAGTGCTTAAGGTTGAATCATGCCCGAGCTACCAAATCAATTAGAGTTGGTCGTGAGCCTCACTTTTTGGCCATTACTCGCCCATGGAGAGCCATAAAAATTAGAAAATTTGATTATTGCAACACGAAGCCCGGCCAGAGATTCACTCACTCGTTCACTCATTCAGCGAATCAGAGACGGAGCCAGAGGAGGGTTGGGGAGTGGACGAAGGACGTCCCACTGGGCCGTAGCTATTTGCATATTATCGTGGCAGGCCGACTGGCAGGCAAAAGATGCTCTCTAACAAAAATTTCATTACCCAAACCCGAAAAAAGCAAAACGCAAAAACCCGAAAAACCAAAGCCCAGAGCAACGGTAGCGACGTTTAAATGAGTTTATTACATCTTTTGGCGCCTTTTACAGCATTTAGCCGGGAATGATGGAAAAAACTTTTCAGACTGAAGGCTGAAGCTAAGGCTGGGGGGCGGGCCCTCAAAAAGGGGTGCTGGATGATAATGAAATTTCCATAGATTTGCATAAAGCCAAGTCGAACGAGAACTCGAGTCAGTCGGCAGTCAGCAGTCAGATGGGTGGGAGATGCGATGCCCTAAATTAGATAATGTCTAAATTGGATTTAAAACACGCATTTTGCGGGTTTCCAACCGGTAAGAGAGGCAAAAAGAGATAGGGTGAGACCCAGCACCCATTGAAGACCCATCGAGACAACATCAAAATATCATTAGAAGGTTGTTGTTTTTTCCACTCCTCCTCCACCTCCTCCTCCTCTGGGTGTCTGGGCATTTGAAGGGTTGCCTGATGGCGCCCCTGATTTGTATGCAAATGTTTTTGGCCGGGATGCATGAAATTTGATTTTCCATTGGGCGGACAGGTGCCAGGCTTCGGCCGGGGTTCATTCTCTCCGGCTCTACCTGCAGGTAAGCCGATTATAAAACGTAATTTAATTACGCCACAAAAGTCTGTTCTAGGGTTTGGGCTTGTAGGGGTACAACTAGGTGCCATAAGCATATCAAATATATATCGAAATGATGGCAAACTGCATTTGATTCGTGGGAGATCCAATCTCCTCTTAGGAGGTTAATAAATCCTGCTTCTAAACCGACATTGTCATTACGTCATTTGCATGCCCATTGGGTCAGCCCCCTACACACGCACACATACATACGTGCCACACAGAGTCGGACACAAGTTCATAAACTTTCGTTTCATTCTGCCCCTGCCTCAGGTGGCAGGAGGCGAGGCGGCGTTCTCGTGCTGTTTTGCTGTTTTCCGTTTTTAGTGTGGAGATTGCGTGGCATTTTTCGCATATTTCTGCTGCTGCACATTTCGTGCAAAACTTAATTATATTAACTGAGTTATTTGCGGCATTTGGCGCGCTCTGCAACTCCATCTCCGTCTCTGCATTCGGCCCGGCCCTCGAGAGTGGTTGGTGTCCCCCGTTCCCCGGTCCTACCCCGTCCATCTCTGTCCGAGTGCAGGTGTTGTTGAACGACAAAAATTATGACAACTTAACTTGACTAACTGGTGTAGATGGTCGGGTCGGCGGGGGCTGGGCCGGCCGTCTGGAGTCGAAGTTGGAGCTGGAGTGCAAGGGAGATGCAGATAGTTGTTCGCACCTAAATGGCCAGAATGACGGACAGAAAGCGGACAGCGGACGGACGGCGGGCAATCAACAACATAATTAAAGACAACAAATGCTCATGTCCATGTCCCCAGTCAAGACTCTCTCTCTGTCTCCCTCTCTCCTCCTGCGCGATCCGCGATCCGGCGCGTCGAGTGGCACTGTTTTATGTGGCTCTGTGTCCCGATGCCGTCTTGTGGTATGCAACGAGTTGCAATTAAAAATCAATAAAATGCGTGATTTTTGCAATTTTTGCGCTTGCCACTGCAATTTGTAATTGCAATAATTAAAATGTTGCCCAGAGACAGAGACAAGAGAGAGCACTCCCTCTCTCTATCTCTCTCTTTCTCTTAATCAAATTTTCACCTCCGAAAAACGAAAACTGGGAGAAAACCAACGGCGTCAGAGACAGAGTCAGAGTCAGATGGCAATGAGATGCAATTAAATGCGTTTTCAAACAATTTCACTTCACCCATACGCACGCACACGCACACGCACTCGCACCAACACACTCGCACACTCGCAGAGGGGAAGCGGATGGTTGTATGGGGTATCCAGAAACCAACCCTGACAAAATCAGGCAATCAATCACAGAGCCGCCGCATAACTCACCCTTCGGCGGGCATCTCTGGGAGGGCGCAACAAATCGGATTAACTCCGCCAGACTGTACCCAACCCGAACCCGAACCCGAACCCGAACCCAAGTCCAAAAACCCAAAATCCACGCAGGCGCAGGATGCCCAGGATGCCCAGGATGATTTCTGATTCCTCACTCATTCCAGGGGGTAGCTGGGAAATAACAATTAACTTTTTTGTTGAGGTTTTTTTTTTTTTGCTGCCCTTCTTGTCTCTTTTGCTTTTGGTATGGGCGTGCCCGCGGCCCTCCCTAAACTAGAGTCGAACCTGAAAACGAGCAATCAGATCCAGCTCCAGCTGCGCGCTTGTTGATCGTTAGCCAACACTGGTTCGGAATGGGAATGGAAATGGAAATGGCACACTGTCCGCCGTGTCAGTGGCCTGTCAAAATAATCATTATCGATGGTACCGGCTGATAAAGAAGAGATCATGAGTGAGGATCGGTTCAGGATCGGTTCGGGGTTCAAAACGTAGATTGTCTATGGCTGATTAGGAGACGCTGCGGTCCAAAGGTTGACTTTGCCACTAACTACATTAATCAAGAGGTCTGTCTATCTTTCTACTCAACGATTCGACTTTGAGAGAATCTTTCTCTGTGTCTACAGGTCTTGTTTTCTATGTCTTCCACAGCTCTTTCGTTGTATCTTTCAGAGCCAGCCATCTATCTTTATCTTCTATCTATTAGATACAGCATTTACTTTTAGAGAATCTATCTCTATCTGCATTTCTCTCCTCCTAGAGGTCTATCTGTCTGTTTCCACACGCGGCCCACAGTCAATTGAAATTCTACGCATTCCAACAAACAACAAACAAATGCATACACACACACACACACATGGAGAGGCACAAACACACACAGATACAGATACAGAGAGTTGCATATATAGAATTCTCAATTGCTTTCGCATCATTACGTCTGCGAACAATTTATTTTTATAAAAGCGAAGCGACCGCCGCCAGTCCAAAGTTGGCGTCATCATCATCCACGTCTCAGTCGCCGTTGCAGTCGCCGTCGCCGTCTCTTTTCCGTGCTGCATTTTCATTTTCCCGCTTTTCAGTGGAGCAGCAGACAACAACGACAACAACAGCAACAGCTACAGCAACAGACAACAACAACGATCGTGTTCAAAAGTGCAGGGAAAATTGAAGAGAAATACTGAGGCATGAAAGCGGCGTAAAGAAATCAAATAAATTTTATTGTATAAAAGCGCAGCAACAACAAAACTCAGGGAAAACAATCATTGAGCCTGCTCGGCTGTAAATAGTTTACAGTTCTCCGCTCCACTCCCTTGCCCCTGCCGCTGCCCCTGCCCCAGCCACTGCCTCTGCGGTTGCACACACTTTTCCTTTGCCTGCAATCGATCGCAAAATTTCCTCCGTTTTTCCTCACTTTTTTTTCCTGTACGAGAGTTGTATTGTAAACAATTTTGTTGGCGGCTGGCGGCCACATCATCATCATCATCAGCAGCCAGGCAGCCAGGCAGCCAGAGGCCTAGCTAAATGGGTGTTGAGTGCAAAGTGTTTGTGTTCCCTGCCCCATCTGCCCCATCTGCCCCATGGAAAATGCAATATGGCGCTGCTGCTGCCTCGATCTCAATCCGCATCTGCATCGAATCTGAATCGGAATCGGATTCGGAATCTCGAACTGCGATCCGATGGCTGGCAGTGTTAAATGCTCGATAATTTTCGTGTGCATATTTTTCGCTCCGACTCTACGACGAGTACTTGGCGACCCATTGCCCAAACGAAATGGGTTTTATTTGTTCTCCTTCTCTTGTTTCGATCTCTGTTCGATTCTTTTTGGGTCGCAGCGGGAGATGCATCTTTTGTGCCGCTGCCATAGCTGCTGCTTCTTGCTCGTCTTTTGTGTGTCTTTTTAATTTTATGTCTGGCCTTGTGCACTGCAGAGGAGGGACGGGAGGGAGGGAGGGGCTGTGGCGGGGAGTTTTTGGAGCTGACACTAAAAATACAATTTTAAAATACGAAAAATTCGAAATCAAAGTAAACCCAGAAAGAAATCATACAAAGGCCATGGCCAAAGTAACAAAAAAAAAGAACTTCTCTTTTTTTGAGAGATTTTTCATAATTTTTGCGCTGACCACAAAAAGGCTGCTGCTGCAACAACAGGAACGGGGCAACAGGGCAACGGCAACGGCAACGGCAACGGCAACGACCACCATGTTAACGACTCTGGGCGCAGCTTTAACTTCAACTTCCAGCATCATCATCATCATTCCCCACTCCCCCCCAGACCCCAATGCCTATATAACATTGTCTGCCGGATCGTTTCCTTAACGTAAAAGTTTCATTTTCGTTACCTTTGCAGTGATACGATACCAAAAGGCGAACGACCAGCCAAATGAAATGAGACTTTGTTCGGGGCCCAGAACCAAAGCAAAACCCAAACCCAAACCGAACAGAACCCAACCTCAGAATCGGAATCAACAGCGAGCGACCTGCAACAAATGAGTTTCTTTTTTTTCATATCTCCCTCCGCCTCCATCTGCGTCCCGTCTCTGATGATTTTTGAATTGATTTGTGTTGTTAAATATTAAATTCTTATAAGTCATTTGCACTCGGCGATGTCCGGGGCCCTGGACCTCAACCTGGTCCCGGGCTGGAGCTGGAGCTGAAGCTGGTGCTGGTGCTGGGAGCTTTGTGTGGCTCCGAAATGACAGACAAGACCCGGCCCCTGTACCGCCTGCCCACATATATCATTTACACTCGAGTCGGCCAGATCTTGTAGAGCTGGCAATTGGCAACGAAACGGAATCGAGCTGTAGAGTCGGACATTCAGTCAGAGCCGTCGCTCGTCTGTGGCTGTGGCTGTGGGCCTGTGACTCGCTCACAGCGGTCGGTCGGCCAAAAATGGCAACGGGGCAGCATCCCAGCGTCGATTTGGGGTGTGGGGCTAGGTGGGGAGCCGCTTGGGCAGCCGCTGTGTGGCGCGCAAAATAACAAAAATTATATTTTCAAGGTGTTCTTTTGCACATTTTGTTGTTGTATAATTTTAATTAACATTGCTCTGGCTCTTGAAATTGCACTTCGCATTCAGCTCATTCGTTGGTGGGGAGGGGCGGTGTGGGCGGGTAGTTAATAAGCTTTTGGCTCTGCTCTCCGCTGATTTCATATGTATGAAGCTGAGTTTTATTGCCATTTTATGGCATTTTATTAATATTTCTTAATGTCCGAGAAGAGACAGCAAAATTGGCCAGTTCTGGCCTCCCTCCCAGACTTTCTTTCTTCCTTAACTTTCACGCAACATTCAATAAACACTCACGCAGTGCACAAAATGGACTTTAAACAAGTGCCACATGAAGTCAGGAAATTTATATGGAAAGCTTTAAGTAAGTCTCCAGCTGCTGCCTGGCTGCCATCCTCCTTCCTTCGATCTTTCGTTCGTTCTCCATGGCTCTGGCTGTGGCACTGGGACTTCGACTGGGACTGGGACTGGGTCTGGGTCTGTCCTCTGCGGCTCGGTTCGGTTGCATTCATTACAAGCGAGCCAAAGGTTAACATGCAACGAACGGCAAACAGCAACAGCAACAGCAACAACTGCTAAAAAGCTTAAATTTCACAACACGCTCTCCGGCAAACAGCAACAAGAGGCATGAGGCATGAGGCAGAGACACACAGACACACAGCATCAACATCAACGTTCGTTGTCGTTGTCGTCGTCGTCGTCGTCTCTCAACTTTTGCGTTTGAGCATTTAAGTGCCAATTAATAACAATTTTTATGAACCGAAGAAATAGTTGACAACACGGCATGGCCGCATCCCATCGCCTCTCTTTGCTTCGAGTCGACTTTCGTCTCGTCTCGTCTTGGCTTCGCTTGTCTCGCCTTGTGCTGTGCTGTGTGATGAGCGTTGCATGCAACAAGCAACATGCAACATGAGCCTGTGAGTGCGGCCAGCCAAACCTCATTTGAAAACACATAATATTGTACATTTTATGAACAATTATTATATAAGTTTTATTGGCCGCTCAACAGCCCAAAGGAGGCAACAGCCCAGGCAGCGATCCAGCGCGAGAGACTCTTTAATTAATTTGTGATTTTTCTGCATCAGCCAGAGAAGTGGCAGCCACAGCTGCAATATCCGTTGCAGGAGCTAGTCTAGTGCAATCGCAGATGGTAGAAGAACTTTAAGCCATATCCCAGATTGGCTTCAAGAGAGGAAATCTTCAGCCTCTGAAGAAGAAACCAACCATTGCATTAGCGGCCATTTATGCCGGCTTATTGACAGGAGGCCAGAGCCACGAAAAACCCTCCGAGGCGCGGCAATAAGCCGCCATTGGGGGGTGGGTGGCCAGGCTGACTTTGAAACATTTGGCGACATTAATATGATTTAATGCGTTAATTAGCGCCCGGCAAACAGCAACAGCAGCAGCAGCAGCAGCAAAAGAGCAGCCACAAGAGGGTGCGAAACCAGCAAGAGGAGGAGGAGGAGGAGGAGGTGGAGGAGGAGGTGGTGGCAGCAACTCGAGAGCATCTGACGCAAAGTGTTGCGTGGCGTTGCTGCTTATGGAAATCCTCCTCCCGGAAAAGTATGCTATGCCGCTCTGGTGGTGCTCTGCCCGAGAATTCCCCAAATCCCCGAAGCGGATTAGACCCGAAGCAAAGGCATGCCAAGAAGCAGAAGAGACCTGCCAAGGAGGCAGAGAGAGAGAGAGAGAGAGAGAGACTGGTGTCTGGCTGGTCCTGACGGTGTGCATTGCGTAATTGACGTCAATTTTGTTTTCGCACCGCGCATACAGCCAGCGAAAGCTTGGGGGGATTGAGGGCGCACTGCTCTTATCCACAAGGGGAAATCCAATACCAAACAGCAAAAAATAATTTGCCAAAATATAGAAATTGTGTCGCCGTGCGGAAGTCTCCCTGAGTTCCTGAGGAGTGAGGAGTGAGGAATGAGGGAGAAATATTGAAATGTTGAGGCCGGGCCAATAAACAGGAGCTACGACAATGCGAGAGGGTGGACGTGGACCCAGGCATCGGCATCGGCATTGGCATCATATTTCATTTATTAGCAGGCAGCAGGCAGCAGGCAACGGCAGCGTGGCAAGCATTCTTATTTATGCCCCATAATGCCGGGCATATGTGGCCCAAATGGGAATTGGCTCGCCGGATAAGCAGCCAAGCAAACGGAGACACTAAGAGCTCTCAGAGAACGGGGGAACGGAGAACGAGCTCTGAGAAGCGGACAGAGAGAGTGTTCTCAGAGCTGAGTGCCTGCCGCCCCGCAAGTAAAAGTAGCTTAGAGATTTATGCGGCATTTCTTTAATAGAAATTCCACTCCGAGCTGCACTCTGGCAACTCCCGCAGATGTCTTCAAACTTTTCACATAATTAGACTTCCCGAAAGCAAAGTTCTGTATCTGTGGCGGAAATTATTGAAAAATATTTAGTGGTCCGAGGCTCCAAGGATGGCACGTGCGCTATTAAATATGCAATAAATTATTTCTGCTAGTTTCTGGGGGCCCCAGTTTTTCGTTTTCTATTGGGGAATCTTTTGCTAAGCTGCCTGCAAATTATAGAAAATCCCCCAAAGACGCGGCGACCAAAAGAAGAAAAGAAACGGAAAAATCCAATGTAAGCAATAAGCAGGAACACCATTATCTAATGCTCGGCGCGCCATTCAGGCATAAAGCCCCCCCCACCTCCACATCTTCCCGTAGAGACCGTGGAGGCAAAAGTTCCTAGGCCCAAAAATAGTGCGCAGGAAATAAAGCACAAAAAGGCAATAAAAACTGCCAGAAAGCCCCCCAAACAATGCGATCTCTGGGCTGGGAGTATTTTGTAGATGCTGGCCGCACAGCTTCCGGGCCAATAGAAATGCCAGCCACCCCCCAAAAGCCCTCAAAAAGGACCAAAACTGGCCCTAATGGCCAAGGCAAACAGTCAGACAGACAGACAGAGATTGGGACTGAGACGTCGCCAGCAGCGGATTTAAGTGCAAGTGATTTATGGTATGCTGCTGGGCCAAGATGTGGGCGAGATGTAGCCAGAGCCAACGACAAATTAGCCAACAAAAACAAAGCAAAACTAAAGCCAGATATCAATCAAAAAAAAACTATTGCATTAAATATTAAAGAAATGGCAGAACGGAAGGGTTAAGCGCGGCTGCACCCGGGCAAAGATTAAAGCCAATTCAATTAGTGGCTGCCGTTTTTGATATCTGAGCCGCCCCCCCGTACTTTTCGGTACGGGCAATAGTTTTAGTTCCTTTAGGCTGGATTCAGTTACAATTTACAAGTGGTCAATAGAGGCTAAGCGGACTTAAGAGCCGGCAGAACGAAGGGGCACCGTAGCCCTTTTACTTCTGTGGTCAGTCGCGTGATGATAATTGAAAAGCACTCAACAAGCTCAATGGTCAATGGTCAATGGTTGGGCCTGGGCCTGGGCAGATCGAAGGGGATGAGTAGATAGGATCAAATGCTGACTAATCGAGTTTAAAACAAGCGTAAATTGTCCTGTTGGCTTTTCCTTTTGATATCCGAGCGGACTTCAATGGCCTTTGCGGTGCCAAGTGCAGCGACTGGCTCCTCCGGGTAATTAATGGTAATTGTTCGAGCACTCGCTGGGCCCCACATAGGGCTTCCCTCAGGTGTTCCCACAGCGAGCAGCAAGCAACCAGAGAAATGGAGACGGAGATGGAGGGGACACCTTTGGTTAAGCTCTGGTTCCTCGACTGCATTTGCCTAATGAAACAAAAGTAAAACGACCAACGGACTTTGTATAATTTCCCTCGTTTCTGTTAAGCTCTTAAACCGATTTGCAGCTTAGTTGAGTGGCCGGGAGATAGGGAACGGATCGAAACGGGACGGAGGAGTGCAAATATTTCGAAAAAAATTAACAAAAAAATATAAAAAAAAAGAAACCAAATCATTGTGCGTATATGTTTCATTGGAAAAAATGCTTGGGCCAAGACAAAGACGCTTTTGGCTTTTTGGTGGCTTGTTTTGTGGCATTTTTACGGCATAAATTTCCATTGAATTGATACTTTTTGGTCGATACTCCCTCAACCAGCACACACACGCAGAGAAGCCAAAAACCACAGACAAAAAAACAAAAAGGGTTGACACAATCAGGTAGAGTATTGGCCCTGTCGGCTGCCCTCCTTTGAAGGCAACACTTGACTAGGGACTGGGGACTGGGGACTGTGCAAAATTTCATTAAGATTTCAAAAGTTTTTTCGCCGTTCACGATTTCCTGGAACTGAAACTGGGTAAAAGAGTTAAAATTCAACAATCAATATAATTCTTATGACTAGAAATTAACTTTGTGAACAGAGTTTTCTTTTTTTTTTTTGTTGAGGATCTCTGCAGTGACAGAACCTCTTCTTCAATGAATTGGGAACCCGTCAGTTTGGCATGTCTTTTCACGCCACCAGCCACCAGAATGCCTGCCTGCCCCCAGAGGTATCGCATTCAACGCTCTCGAATCGAGTCGAGTCGAGTCGAGCCGCGATCTGACAGCCCCGTGCAATTCCCTCGACGAAACCAAATTCTGATCAAAAAATTGCTAACAAAAAAAAAGAAACACACGAGAACATCAGATCAGCCCCAGTCTCAACCTCAGCCGCAGACGAAATCTTGTGGCAACTGCATTGAAACATTAGCAGTGATGACATTTTTGCGGTCAACCCGCCTGCCCCCCCCCCCCGCTCTCGGGCAGCCAGTGTCTGCGGAGCGTCTGCTGGCAGCTTTTGTTGGCTGCACAGAAATTCCTGCCAACGCGACACTTCATACATAATAACAAAAGATCGCCAGATCACAGGAGCAGCTCGTCAAGCACGCACGATCCACTGAACAGGGGACAAACGCTCGACTTTGGGGTTTTTCTTTGGTTGAGCTGGTACCCTTTTCTTAATAGAGGGTGTATATGTAGGACAAAGCAGTTGGCATAGTCCAAAATAAGTAACACCTAGAAACAACCCACTCCTCCATTGCTTTTATAGAAATAAATCATTAAAATAATCAAATACTCTTTAATCGTCTAGGGTATTCAGGGCTTCGTTACTTAAAGGCCAGTCTTCACATTTCGGTTTTTTTGGGGCTTTGGGAAGCGGGCATTTGTAGGGCTTTCGTGGACTGTTGCTTTATTAATTGTAGCCTTGGACTTGGAGCTGGAGTTGGGCCGTCTTTGTTTCACAAATGAATGCACAAATTTCGGGACAGGTCTGCGCTGCGCTGCGGTTTCGTTTGTGCCACAAAACGCAGACAGTATGACGACGCCGAAAGCCGCAAAAACAACAAAATATAAAAGTAAATTATAAGAAAGAAAGAAATCCTTTGGCTAACTCGTATTTCGATGGGCCCGATCCCGATCCCGATCCCGAGAGCCGTGAGTCCAAAGTCTTGAGGTGAGAGTGCGGCTAATGAGCCGAGGCCAAAGCCAAAGCCAAAAACCAAAGACTTGGATCCTTTTATACTTTGTATCTTACGGCTTTCGTTTGGTTTTTGGTTTGTTGTCTTCGATTTCAGACAAAAAAATACAAAAATAAAACCAGTTCACGGCGAGTGGCGAGTGGGAATGGGAGAAAGGGAGTGGATTGACTTAATGCCTATAAAATTATAGGTTTCTTCCTCTGCTGGCTGGAAAATTGTGTGTCAGATTGTGTGAGCTGGCCGGGGCGTTGCTCAAGAAATTAATACAAAATTCATCCAGCACGAAAGAGCATTTTCTTCTTGGGTCTTGAGAGTGGTGTGGAGTAGAGTGGAGTCCAGTGGAAAATGCCCTCTCGAATTCGACTGACTTTGAAGAGCCCAGAAACACGCCCCAGGCAATCACGCAAAATGCCAAATTACATGTAGCTACCATTAACCGAACGAAATCATCTAACACGCACACACGGCAATCCCCAGCCCGAAGACGGAGACGGCCAACAGGGGGGAAAACAAAACCCAACCAAAAATGGGAAAAAAAAGAGTCATTTAAGGTGTTTTAAACACGTCCCTCTCCGGCAGCTGTCCAGACCGATCGGGTTTACTGCTCGAATTTCAACAGACAGACTGGGAGAACTATAGGGGATCTGGCGCACTTATGTCCTGTGATCCTTGCGCTGATGACACTCGAGAGGAGGCGCTCCCTCAGCGTCCTAAGCGGCTTACACGTGCCGCCCGCTCTTATGACTAGGGTAATATGAGCCGAGTCTCTCTCAATTTACACCAGCTGATAGCAGAACAGAAGCCAGAACTGTGTCCAGTTACTGGTCCAACCTTTGCCTATGTCTTCCCTTTGCCTGCGTTGAAAGTCACATACAAGTTTTCCATTTTTCACATTGATTTTGAACACTAGAGTAGTATAAAGATTTTGGTTTTAGTTCCAGGTTCAACCCATGCAAATAATCGTAACTCTCCCGAAATTATTCCAGAAATCGTTTTGATTTCCATGAAAACTTAAAGAGAGTGGGATCAGTTGCTTAGGAAAACCAGGAACCAGGTTTGAACGTACGAGACCGCGGCTGAAATAAAGAAAAGTCCCTAAAAGATAGATTATTGTAGGTCTAGAGGGATTCGTGTGATTGGTTCTTGGATGCAGAGATTCCTTTGAGGATGGGTGAGGAGGAAAGCTAACTGAAATCTAGAAAAGGTCCCTAATGCGATATCCAGCTGGTTTATTGTTATCCTTCGGGGGTAAAGCTCTCCAGAGTTTCCTTTGACGATGGTCTTCCATTACTTGGGCGGTGATCTTCAGTTTGGTTCTCCATGGGTTCTCCTTCGCCGCGACTTAAGTACTAGTGTAGTCAGAAAAAAATCGATGTTGTTTTGTTTTATACTTTTCAAATATATTTTGGTTTTTTTTTGTTTTTTTCTGTTTCTTCGTTTGTTTCATATAATTATTGGCTAACTCTTTAAACTTTACTCTGTACTTTTTGTTTTGTTTTTCTTAATTCTTCTGTTTGTTTTTGTTTTTGTTTTCCTTGTTTTAATTATATTATTAGTATACATATAAATAATTAAAAATATTACATTAAAATGTATTCGTATATCGTATAGAAGTTGCTGGTTGTTTTTGTTGGATTTATGTTTTAGTTTTAGTTTTAGTTTCTTTCTTTCTTAATTTTTGATTGCGTTTTTCCTCTCCATTTCATTTCTCATTTCATCTCCTTTATAACATTTACTCTCATTTTACAATTTTGCTAAAAACTAAATAAAATTCCTTGTTTGTAAAAACAATAATAATTATTAAAAAAATGTATGCTCAAATAAGTTTAATATGTACTTTTCGTATTTAATTTGTTGTATATATTTTAAAAATAGCAAAAAGCAAAAAAAGCGCCTTTCCATCGATTTTTAAAACATATTTACGTATATTTTTTGCATCATCTTTTTTTCGTTTAAGTTTATTTTTGTTTATGCTATTATTTTTACTTTTGTTATATTTTTATAAAATATCACCTAAAGCAATTACGTATTTCAGTTTCAGTATTTTTTGTTTGTATTTTAAATTTATTTTTACAATGCAACATAATTTTGCTTTGTTTTTTGTGTGTTTGTGTATGTTTTTTTTTTTTGGTAGCAAAACATTTAATACAAAAATTAATAATCAAATGATTTCAACGAATATGTAAAAAGCTCACACAAAAAAATCATATCAGTTTTTACAACAGTTTTTTGTTGTTTGTTTTTTTTTTTTAACTAAAAAGCAGCGAATTATGCTAACAGAAATGATTACATAATTACAGCAATTTTTAAGTTAAATTTAATTTTTCTTACATACAAATTTTTGTTTAGGGTTTTAGGTTTTTGGGGTTTGAGACAAAGTACAACAACTATTTTTATTTATTTATATTTTTTTTTGTATTTCTGCAAATTTCTAACCTTTGCAAGAACATTTTCTTTGTAGTTTTGAAAAAATAGTACAAAAGCTTTACACGTTGTTGGTTTTTTTTTTTGTTTTTTGTTTGTTTGTTTTTATATTTTTGTGGTTTAGTTAGTTGGCTATAATAAACCGCTGGGAATCGGCTCGACTATAGTCTAAGTATACAAATGACTGCCCATATAGCTGAGGGGCTGCTCTCTACTGAGAGGCAGCCCGATTTAAGTACATTTTTGTGGTTTTTTGTTGGTTTAGTAGTCTAGAACTCAAAATAGTAGTAGAAATTAGCAGAAGAAAGTGTTTGGTTGGTTTTGGTAGCTAGAAGAAGCATAGCTGCTAAGGTTTTCCCTTTTCTAGATTGAGTTTGGATTGAGTTTCCTTTAAATTTTACCAGTTTGCAAGTTTAGTTTTGCTTAGCATACAACGCCTAAGTTGAGGGGTATCTGGGGTCCAGGGGTTCAGGGGCTCAGAGGTCTGACTAAGAACTATATAACGTACGCTATAGTATACAATGGGGGGCGGGGACAGGGGGATGGAGCGAGAGCGAGAGCGAGAGCAAGGGGTCTCTAAGTATCTCCGCTGAGCACCAAAAGCTGCCGCTCTGGCTTCCGTGTCCACTAATTCAATTCATTAAATTACATTTAGCTCTCCTCTTTTCATTACATTTATATAATAATAATAGTATCGCGTAGTTTTCTTCATTTTTTTGTTTTGTTTTGTTTTGTTTTGTTTTGCTTTAGTAAATGCTTAAAGTTTGTTTAGTTTGTTGCTGTTGCTGTCGTAGTGTGCTTGATTTACGTATATCAATTGTTCTCGAAAGTGTCTCGCACGCTTCCTTGGCTCATTTAAAATGTCGTTCGTATAGGTGCGTTGCAATCCTCAATTAATTAAATTAACTTTAAGTTGGTTTTTGTTTTTTGTTTTTTTGTTTTCTGGTAATAAACAATAATGTTTTATTCGTATACTTTGCATTTGAACTCAGGTTGGGGTTTCTTTTCTGGTATCTCTTTTTACGTATATGCGTTGCATGATGAGAGTTGAACAAAAAAGATCAACGAATATAATTTTTTCTTTTTTTTTCTTTCTTTTTTTTTGGCAAGTTCTCTTCAGTGTTGTAAAACACCAAAGAAAAAAGGACGTATTATTTTGAAAAATCGTATACACGTTGGCTAAGGTGAAAAATTCCCAAAACAAGAATAATTTGAAACAATTAAATAACTAAGCATAGAAAATATGGATAGAAATTTCTAGGAATTTACTATACTCTTAGCGTTTGTTCTCTTATCCCAAGTTTTGTTTTTTCTTTTTAGATCTGGATCTTTAAGCAGCAGCCTAGACTTGATTTTTAGTTACAAACTACATGGCTAGAGTTTATCTTTATATTATATAGTTTTCTTTATATATAGATATATATATAGAGAACGTCTTGGGGTTCGAATGGGGGCATAGGGTTTGGTTTGGATCTGAGGTCGGGACTAGAAGTCCGCCTCGTGCTTGATGCGATAGCTGGCATAGGTCTCCTCCAGCGGTGAAAAATCTTGGGTGCTGGGCTGTGATCAAGTTCCAAATGATTGGCACAGATACATATATACAACAGATATATGCATATAGATGGACAGACAGAGAGAGAGAAAGAGTTTAGAAATCATAGGATAGGACCAAAAGGGACTCTGGAGTCTGGAGTCTGCAGTCTGGTTTTTGTGTGTGTTGTGGGCTATGTCAGTGTCATTGTTGTTGTTGTTCTGGTGGTTCTTTGAGAGGGGACGAGGCTGTGTCAATTATTTACAAGTTTACAAACTCAAAGACCGATAACATTCATCGAACTGAAGCTATCGATCGCACTGGCTGACTGTACCCAAAGCAGCTCGGAGTCGAAGAGTCGGGCCAGCTTTCGTTTCGTATATCATATCATATCTGTATACATACATACATATGTATATAGATAAATATATATAAGTACATATATATTTATACATACATGCATATGTTGGGGTATATATATATATATATGTATGTATATATGTATATATAGTTTCTATATAGAGTTATGTGCATATGTAAAATTGTTAAAAATTGGTTAGTTTTGGGGTTAGTAAACTTTCTGATAATATAGGTTCATTACTTCAATTTTTGTTTCTTGTGGTTCGTGTGTTAAGTAAAGAAAACAATCAAAATAGTTGGTTAATGGTGTGTGAGTGTTGGGTTTTGTTAATAATAATTAATAATATATTGGCGAGCTATATGGGCCTCTTGCAAAAACGAAGTTCTGGAACATTTTCTTGTAATTTAGTTCTCATTCTTTTAGTTTTACTTGATTCTTCTTTCTCATTCTTTCATATCATACTCGTATTTTCTTCTTTTCTTTCTAGTTGTTGGTACTTTTTACAAATTAAGCGAAATTGTTTGTTGCTCTAATTATTGTTGCTCAGTTGCTTTAGTTCTTGTAGTTTTTGTTTGTAGTTTTTGTAGTTTCTACTCTATATCATTTACAATCTGCTTGGTTGAGATGGACAGTGTGTGTTGTGAGAGAGAGAGTGAGATAGACTGACACAGCTGGGCATGCGGGCGCACAGCACAGTCGCATTGACTATCTTTAGTGTGGCCTTGCATTCGCAGCTGTTTCGGAACTTAAATTTATGGCCTGTACTGTACACAGAGGAGAGCAAACGAAGTCCAGCGGTAGCAGTGGGGCTGTAACAGCTTCAGCATAGCAGTAGTAGCATTTGCAGCATCAATCGTCAATCGTAAATCGGTATAACTGTTCTCTTCAGTTCGGCGCAGCTCGGTTCGATTCGATTCGATTCGGTTCGGTTGGTTGGGTTGTTGTTGTTGTTCGGGTCAGTTCGTTTGGTTTGTGGTCGGAGGGCCGAAGCCGCTTGGAAGCTCGTTTGTCGCTTGTCGCTTGTTTGTTCTTGTTGCGGTACTTTGCAGTCTGTGTTATCGTGGTCTCTGTCTGGCTGCTGCCGCTGCTGCTGCTGCTGGGCAGGCATCCTGTCGCTGTCGCTGTCACTAATGCTGTTGCTGCTGCTGCCTGCTGCTGCTGTTGTTGTGGCTGCTGCTTCCGCTAGGCGTTCCTTTGCTCTCCCTTTCGCTTCTATGGATATTATTTGTTGTTGTTTCTTGTAAGTTTTCTTTATGTTTTTGCATTCGCTTTGCTTTTGCTTTTGCTTTGCTTTTGCTTTTGTTTTTGCTCTTGACTAATTTACAATGTGTGTGTGAGTGTTTGTTCTTGACGTACAACTTCTTCTGCTTTTGAATTTTTGGATTTGAATTCATCAATATTAATATTCTGATTATTATTGGGTTTCTTTTAATTTGATTTCAGTTAATGCTTCGCTTCGTGTCGCTGTTGCACGCTGGTGTTCTGCTGCCGCTGTGGCTGCAACAGGTGAATTAATGTGACTTAATTTCCTTATGCAGGTGGTAGTGGTAGCAACATCAGCATCAGCATCAGCTTCGCGTGGCACGGCATCTCCATCGCTTGTATCATTGGATACACGTGGCTTTAGTCATTGATCGATTGATTTATTGATTTATTGATCTTGATCATTATTATTATTGATTCATTTAATCCCAGGGCATTGTGAGCACCCGCTTCGTTTTTGCAAGAAGGTCGTTATCGTACTACGAACATGGGTGCACCACCGCATTGTAGCTCGCCAATATAGGACCATGTGCTCCCGCGAAGGGGGTACTCACAACGTCTGGTGTACTAGCTCCATCGGTGTGCGATGTGGAGTCGGCGTTACTCCGTCCCTCACCATTTGCCGAACCGAGTTCTGGTGGTTTGGTGGTGTCCCGTTCGTCGATCACTAAATCTATTGGCATTTTACCCTTTAAACACGATATATAGCGGTGACAGAAGTTGTCGCACAGTTCGTGTACCTGCAACGAGACATTCCCGCGATCATTTCAGAGCACAGAGAAGAGAGAACAGGAAGAGAGAGAAACGAGAGAGAGAGAGAGAGCATGAGTTTGGGTACTCCAAAATGTCACTTATTATCTAATAATTGCTGGCAGTGGGGGTAGGGGTTGCGGTGGGAGGTGGGGTGTGCTTGGGTGTCGCTGAAAATTTATAGATATATGTACATCATATAGGGGGAGGTGGTGGAATAAATAGATCTTAAACTAAGCTTAAACATTGCAATACCTTTACAGAAAGAGAGACAGAAAGAGAGAGAGAGCGAGAGAGAGACAGAGACAGCTGCCACACTTAGCGCCATTGCAGTGTTGTATCGCCAAAACCTGCTTCCTCCATCGCCTTGCAAATGGCATGCAAATTGCTTTTGATGCGTTGCCCCAGACACAGACCCCAGAACGTGGACCCCGGACCCCGGACCCCAGACCCCAGGCAAATGGTTGATGATGGCACTCAAAAATGGCCGTAGACAACAGCTAACCTAAACCTGGCTCAGAGCATGGCTCCCTTGACTCAGACTCAGACTCTGGTTCTGGTTCTGGCCGCATAAATATGCATAGAGAGGCACTCGGACCCGAAAAAGAAACGGCAACAAAATAATGCATTGGCCAAAAAGGAAGTGCCGGGGCAGCCAGGCTTAGCCGCAGGGCACACTTTTAAGCATCCAAGCAGCGCAACAGCAACATGAGGCAGCACGTGCAACATTCACATTAGCAACATGGAGACGCACTCGCCGGCCAGAGATAGCCGTCCAGGGAGAAGATCACTGGCGTCAGTCCAGGCCGAGACCAGGCCGAGACCAGGGCCAACAAAATGCGTTTTTAAAACCCTGTTGTTGCTGTTGCTGTTGCTGTGGCTGTGATGTTGCAGGCCTCTGCCACGGTGTGTGTGATAAAACAAATGCGATAAGGCCCAAAGTGAGTGTGAGTCAGGCAGGCAGGCAGGCAAGCAAGCAGGCAGCCAGCAGGCAACGGCGTTGGCGGAGGGGGAGCCAGCCGAGGCACATATGCAAATATGCAACAAAGAGTGGAATGCAGCCGCCGCCACGGCTAAAAAGAAATTAATTGCACTGGGCAATGGCAGCAGACAACAACAGCAGCGGCAGCAACAACAGGGTGCTCCATTTAGGCCGGGGCCAGGCATTTAATTTACGAAAAAGTGCGCGTTGCTTATGCAAATTGTTTGCTGCTGTTGCTGCCGCTTCTTTTCTTCATTTTTGTGGATCGCTTTTGTTTTGGCCTGCGAAAGCTGCAACAGTGGCTCTGTGGCTCTGTGGCTCTGGCTGCTGCCACTATTAACTTGTTGCCCATTGCCAATGCCCGAAGTTGTCAAACTCGTTTGCAGGCTGCTGCTTTCAATGTTATTGTCACCAAAAAATAAAAAAGATGACGATAAAAAAGCAACGGCCTGCAACTGGTTTATGACAGGACAATGTCAAATTTGTCGCTGTTGCTGATAAGCGGCCACAGCAGCGACAACATGTTGCAGGCAACATACAGTGTCGTATCAGTGTCCCAGTCCAAGTTTTATGATTGTGTTTGCTGTGTGGTGTAGCTGTCAAAGTGACCATAACAATATCCATAAAGCTTGCAATTAGCACGCCGGCAACATGTTGCTGCCACTGCCAGTGCCAGTGCCTGTGCACACATGCAACATGCGGCACACACTAAATTGATATGTTGGAGAAGGGCCCTTTGGAGACTGGCCGAGACGATGCTGGGACGCTGATAACTTTTGATTAATTTGTCAGCATTGTATGTGACATTTTCGAACGGCTCATTGCGATATTTATGACTCGCGGGGCCCCCATGATGTGGCACATTGGGTGGGCCCCCAAGAGGCAACAAGAGGGAGACGGCTAGCAGCAGAGAGAGGGCGTTGCTTGTAAATGCCCCACTCGTTTGTACATCCTGTTAAGCACAGCTTTTCACAGCAACAGCACCAGCAGCAGCGGCTGTGTTCCCTCCCCCTTTGCAGCTGCCTCTTCTGGCCGGACGGACGGACGGACGACTACTAAGTGCAGAATCCAATCTAATCGCAATGCAAATCGCTCCAATCTGCGCAGTGGTAATTCTCGATTTCCGCTCATAGATAGCATTAAGTATTCCCCCCCAACCAGATTCAGATTCAGATTCAGAGTCACACGCAAGCCTCCCCACACACGAGTCGCCGTCTAACAAGTTCCAGGTTTCATTTCTCAGTTCTCAGTTCTCGACTCTCGGATCTTTCTTCTTGCCACTGACATTTAAATGAAATGTAATTAAAAATAATTTGAAATAAATAAATGTTTGACAGCGGGGGATTGAAATGAAGTCTGGTCGGAACGGAACGGATTTGTTCTGGACAACATTCGAAATGTTATCCTTCTCTGGGTCGCAGAGTGCATATTTTGGCCAGGTTTCGCCTAGCATCCCATCATTCAAAATCTTCAAAAAATCTCCCCCAATCTGCTGTGTATCCCTCAGCTTGCATCATCATCATCATCATCGGCTAACCAAAAGTATACAGCTGTCGATGTCGTTGTTGCTGCTGGGTCTGGGGCTGTTGCTGGTGCTGTTGCTGGTTCTGGTGCTGTGTTGTATAGCGATCCCAAAGCGATCTGGCCAAGCCATCAAAACAAGGCCCCCAAATCGGTGTTGTTGCTGTTGTAGTTGCCCCCATGCCGGCATTACCCCAGCCGATTCTCTGGTGCTGCTGCTGGTGCTGCTGCTGCTGCTTACCCCCTGCCGGAGAAGCGTGTGCAACTGACCCAACGTGTTGTCTCGACAGTCTCTCTCAGTGTCTCTCTGTCTATCAGTCTGTTTGTCTGTTTGTCTGTTTGTCTGTTCGTCTCTCTGTCTGTTTGTCAATTGCAATGCCTGCCTGCCTGCCTGAATGCTGTATTTTTTTCTGCTGTGTGATGTGTTTTTCGTTGTTTTTTTTTGCATGTGACTCTGTGACGAGAATTGTCCGTGTGCTGGGGATCTGGGGAGCCGTAGAGCTGGGCCTGGAACTCTCGAGCCCCAAGCTGGGGACCGGGACTGGGACTGAGGCAAACCAGTTTTGACAGACACAAGTCTTGAAACGTCTTTTTAACTGATTCTGTTGCTGGTGTTGTTGCTGTGGCAGCGGCAACAAATATGCACAGATACAGATATATATATAAAATGTACAGATCTACAGATATATACATATATACATATATATAGATGTTGCTTTTTGTTGTTGTTTTTTTTTGTTTTTTTTGCAAGTCAGCCCGCACATTTTATTTAAGTATATTTTGTATTTCTTTTCATTTATTTCGGTGTTTTTTGTTGTCTGTTTTTTGTTGGTGTTTTGTTTTGTTTTTATATTTATTTTATACACCAAAAATCGACCGCTGCATTTTGTTGGCTGCATATAAATGAATGTGTTGTGTGTTGTGTGTGTTTTTTGTTGTTTTTTTACTACTATATGTACAAGTTGCTACAGTTCTTTGTGCTGATTGTTGCAGTTGTTGTGGAGTTGGAGTGAGTTTTGTTGCAATTGTTGTTGTTGGTTTCGTGTGTGTCGCAAGCTGTGTGAGTGACAAATGACAAAACAAAAACCTGTCGTGGACTCTCCTCTGCCACTGCCGCTGCCGCTGCTGCTGTGATGTTGATAAAGATCTTGACTCTTTCTGGGTCCCCGTGTGGCTGTACAGGGTGCCGCCTGCAACAAATTGCAGCTGGCTGAATGACAGACAGACAGAGTGACTGATCAACTGACTGACTGACTGATGAACTGTTGGACTCACTTTCCTTGGTGACCTGTCTTACTGATCTAGTTTTGGCCTGGCTTAGAAAGCAGACCGCCTTCGGTAATTAACATTGTCCATCGCATAGCATCGGACTAATTGCAGATTGATTGACTTCTGCGACTGTCTGTACACGTTTTGATTTGTTTCGTTTCGTTTCGTTCGTCTGTCATTAGCCCCATGGCCCACTCTCCATAGAGAGACACACAAAGACACAGCATTCCTCAGCAAATGACTCGGATATACGATTCGGAGTCGGAGTCGAAGTCGTAATCCCCCAACTCTATATTCTTCGGGCTTTTTGTCTTGTTTGGTTTTGGTTCAGCTTTTGTGTTCTTTTTTTGTAGAATGTTTTGCATAATTTCTTACTTAAGACTTAATTGAAAAAGAGTGAAGAGTGAGCCCTCTTCGGACGGGTTTTTGGCCCGTTCTGCCCTGGTCCGGGCTTAACTGCGGCTCAGCCTCGACGCAGCTTCGACTTGGAGTCCGACTTGGCTTTGGGTTTAGGTTCTCGTTCCACGCTTCGTTGCGCATTTGCCTAATTAATTTTCTCGGCACAGCCACATCGGTAAGGGTGTAGTGGTTTGGGGCGGGGCGGGGTGGGGTTGGGCATCGGTCAGCATTAATTACGACCACGTTTGAGGAACAACTTCCATTAAGCCAGCCCAGAACGAGAGACACGCACCCGAGTCTCTCTTGCATATTATTTGAAATTAAAACAAATTAGGCAACCTGTAATTTTTCCATTTAGACTATAAAGTGTCTAATAATCAAGTAGGTGTTGTAGGAGAACGCGAACCCACCCTTCCGCCGAGAGAAATGAAAACTTTAGTTGGGAGACTAATTTATGTGGCCCTCTTATCAGGGCCGAAACATCTAGGAACAGTCGGCTAGGGTAGGGGTGGGCATCACACCTCATGTATCAACAACAAAAGAGAAGCCGAAAACTGAATGCATTCCATTGTTGCAGCCAAAAATTGGAAGGGAAATTGTGTGTTTCTTTTATCTTACGCATGAAACTGCAACAAACACCTGCCGCTGTGCCGCCAGTCAAATATTTGTTGCCACAAAAAACTAATCCCCGCAACACACATCCTGCCCTGCTCCGTCGTCCGGCTACAACTATTCCACTTTGATTGGCAATTAATTCAATTTTCAGCTGCATTTTTGTTTCTGACTTTAATTTAGACATACTGCAAGTGTATTAGACAGGCCGGAGATATATGGTCGCCTGCTGTGGGACAGAGGCATGCCCCTCCCCCTCCCCGGCTTTGCCCCACCATGAAAATGTCAACACAAATGTTGGTAATTGAAATGCGCGCCCGCTGGAAACTATTTTGCCTCGATTTTTGCCATGTTTTGTGTTTTGGCCTGGTTTATTTATTGGCCTGGTCGGGGGGGTCCGTGTCTGATCTGTGTCTGGTCCTGTTCCCGGTCCTGCTCTCAGTGTGTGTCCGCACCGGCCTTTTGGGTGGTCTTTTTGGGGCGTTGATAAACGATTGGAGCCGACTCTTCGGCTCTCGATTTGCCGTTAATTACAATGACTAAACAAATGTGTTTTCTTGTAAGATGATTTGGCATATTCCGGGTCCAGGTATTGCAATGTTTAGGCTTTCGCAAGTAATTTATATTCAAGATGTGCAATGTTTTACTTACTTTTTCTAATTCTAAAAGGTGAAACCGAAGTACTTGTATTGCTTGCACCATCTGCAAAGGAAACGGAGAACATGTATAAATTAATAATCGTGCAAATACAAGCGGGTATTATACTATTAAACAAACACACACTCAATCATTCCCGAGAACCTTTCACAGTCCTTGGGCATTGGGCATTGGGCTTTGGGCTTCGGGCTTTGGGCTTTGCCTAATTAAAACATCAGTTTGACATTTGACATTTTTACGATGCTGCTAACTGCTCAGAACTGCTGCTGTGTGGTGTGTGGCCCGGACCGGGTCCGGCCTGCATTTGGCGGTTCTGCTGGTGGGGCTACTGCTACAACAGCCAAGAATTTCATTTAACCGCGCTGCAGCATGCGGCATGCTGCTCCTAGAGACATGCTATAAACATTTTTATAGCAGGCGACCTCAACTGCTCAACTGCTCTGCCTCTGCCTCTTCCTTTAAGTAAGTGTTACTAAATGCACTTTTAAATGTTCAAACACGATAGCGGATGGCGGATGGTAGATGGTGGAGGGCGGTTGGTGGTCGGAGCAGGAACGAAATTGGAGGCAAAGCCAACCACAGAGTGGCATGCCAAAATGATTTATGGCCAAAGTACGCAGACGCAAACGCAGACGCAAGCGAGGCACACACATGGCCATGGCCAAGACGGAGAAAGATCCGCCAGACGCAGTTGCAGAAGGTGGGGCATGGGGCATGGTGCATGGGGCATTCGGTGGGGGATTGGGTGGCCTGGGCAGTCAGTGATTTTGTACTACAACTAATAAACTAATCTGCAAGTGCATAAAATTAGGGCCACCAGAGATCCCACTCTCTCTCTTGCTGTCTCTCTCTCTGTGGCAGATGCAACTTCTGCTGCTGTTGCACTGAGTGAGTGGGTAAGTGAGTGACACATTTACGACTGCCAAGAGTCGTTCGAGTGCGGTGTGGTGGCAATTAAAATTAGTTTTGCCCATAATCTCTTTATATGTGTGCCAGCCCAGCCCCAGATCTGTCCGAGACGCGAGACGAGACCAGGCCAGGGCAGCCCAGGCCGGGGCAACTGTTCTCCATCCGCAATCCGCAATCCACAAACCGCCATCCACAATCCACAATCCGCATCTTCTTCTGCTTCTGCTGCTGCTTCTGCTTCTGCTGCTGGCTACCCAATTGCATGGCTCGTTTTGCACTTTTTGCACGCGGCATTTCCGTCTTGATTTACATGCCAGCCGAAATGATCTCTCGCTCCCCTGGTCCCCCCCGCCACATCCCTCCATCCCACTCTGACTCATGGTGGGGCCATTAAAATTGTTATGACTCGGATGCCAGCGGAATGCCAGGCAGAAAACTGAGCAACAAAGGGGGAGAGAGCGAGAGGGAGAAGCTGAGATGATCTGCGGGGCTTTTGCCTGGATAATGGCTCTACGCTGCGTATAAAAATTGAATCATTTGTTCCGTAACTGGATTATGGAAACATCAATTTGGTATCCGAACAGCTTGAAATCGATTATAAATATAAAATTTATAATCTATAGATTTTATGATCTTTTAGAATGGTTTAATGGTAGGTGTTCCCCCAAAGAGCTTCAAGAAATTACTCCAAGTACTCCCCTAAGGGAGATCCTAAAGATCTTAAAGATTTAAATCGAACTTCCTCTTCTTTATGGAGGTATCATGCAATCATTTCCTCTAGAAGATTGTGTACTTGGGTTTGTCCTATAAAGACGATCATGATCAACACCAAGGTTGCCTTGTTCTTGGTCTCTTGCTGCTGTTGCTCCTACACCCCCCCACTGCCCCGCAGCAGTAAAGAGATCCGATCCGAATGCATATTCTACAAGCCTAAAGCCGTTGGCTTCATTGTTGCTGCTGTTGCACACCCAAGGCTGCCAGGCAGGCAGGCAGCCCATTTAGAGAGTGCAAAAATGTCATATGCATCATTAAATCGTTCTGCTTCATATTGTCGTTCGCTTGGGTTCGCGCTCTGCCGCTCCCTCTCCCTCTCGCAACGTAGCGGCATGCAAAATGCAGAGCAGAACACAGCAAGAGAGAGAGTCGGAGAGAGAGAGCAGCACAGCGCAGAGCAGAGCGAGAGGAGTGAGAACGAAAAGTATGGCAACGCTGTCCGATAAAATGTCTAAACAACTCAGTTTGTCCCGCTCCCGCACCCGCTGCCGATCTGCTGCTGCTTTGATGAACAAATGCTCATAAATTGTTCGCTTCGTTCGTTGATGCTTTGCTCTTTTGCTAAATTCACTGTGATTTATTCTAAATAAAAGAAAATTATTCAATTGTCGTCGTTGTTTTGGGTCAAGGTGATGCACACTCACACACAGGCAAACAGATACACACACACACAAACACAAATGCACAGTGTAGCCATGATCTTTGGCATGGCAACATGCTGCCAGAGGAGAAGGCAACATAGTTGATTTTGCTTTTGTTTTTGCTTCTTTTCTTTGTTTTTGTTTTTACTTACCAGTGAATCGACTTCGGGATCTGCGGTATAGTAGGGTTTCTGTGATCTTATCTGCAAGAAGAGAATGACAAAGAATTAGAGTTAGTGAGTGCGAAGTTTTGCCAAATGAAGGAAAATACTGGGAGAGGTTCCGAACAGCTGTCCCGATCCAAAACATAGTCATCTACGAAACGGTAGGGAATGGTATTGCTATTTTATGATGGTCTTTGGAGAGCCGATAAGGGCCGCCTGCCCAGCCAGGCAAAATATTGTACACATTATAAAAAAAAGACCATGAGCAAATCGGTTCCAAACGGAGACCATGGGAAACGAAACATTTGCTCATCCATGGAGAGCCCGGACATAGACACAGACCCAGTGCCAGTGTCAGACCCGAAGAGGTGACGCTGACTCGCTGTGACCATAAAAGAGATTCTCGTTTTTATAGCCCACCCCGAGACCGAGCCGGAGTCCCAAGCCCCCGGCCGAAGCCATGCCAAAAGCAAAAAAAAACAACAACAAAAACTACATAGATATAAAAATAAACCACACACTTAGATAAAAATCACAAAAGCAATATCTGGCTAGATAAAATACCACACAGACGGAGCCACAGATGGAGATGGAGACCCGAACCGAACCGAACCGAACCGAACCGAACCCAGCGACGACAGCAGAAGGTCATCTCATCATCGGATACCGCATCGCATCGCAGCAGCAGCTGAAAAATGCTGCGCGAATTATTTGAAATTTGAAATTTCTTTGTTGCTGATATTATTTTTTTGGCTCTCACGGAACTGCCACACCAAGCGCAGGGCAGCCGTAATAAATGGCCGAGACAAGCTCGGGGTCTTCACAGATAAGCGAACCGGCAGATCGGATCGGATCGGATCGGATCGGATCGGGCACACACACACCCACCCGCTGCGATCTTATATAACGGGCGAGAGCCGACCTTGTCCAAATGTGTGGTACCACGACCGACACCGACCACCCAGAAACACATGCAACAAGGTTGCAGCGAAGGCGGGAGGTCTCTGGATTATGGACGTGACCCTGAACGGAGTCTTCCCTGCTATGCAAAACCTTGTAGAACTGAAGATCGATCGCCGATGAGATTGATCTAAAGAGACTTTGGAGATCAGTTGAAGATCGGCTTGTCTTGAATTTCAGTGGAAGTTGAAGATAAAGAATATATATAAGAATACTAGGAAGCTTCTTCTTAAGGCATCTAAACTTAAGATCGATATAAAGATCACTACACAAAAATATAAAGTTTAAGCTATAAATGAGTGGTTCCTCCCTGATCTAAGCGTATCCTCGGCTTACAAATTTCCATAGAAAATCCAACCCATGCCCTACTGATCTCCGACAGTTAAACGGGCGATCTTCTGCGGCAGCACCCCACACACAGATACAACTCGCAGATACAGCTACAAAGGCAGCCAAAGGCAGAGCTTACTGCCAGCCGTCCAAGGCAGTAACGGCAATTTGAAATCAACTGAGGCATGTGCAGCTAATAATTACACACTTTGCACACAGACAGACTGACAGGCTGGCAAAGCGAGTACCAGTACGAGTTCGAGTAGATCGCTGGGGAGTTGGAAGTGGTAGACTTAAAGACGGACGGACGGACAGAGTATCTAGATATGTGGGCACTTCCACCCGAACCGTACAATGGTTGTATGAGAAAAACGCCCCATTGTGCGGCTGCAACAACAGCAACAGCAACAGCATAATACGAGTAACAACACACAAAGCACAGCCATTGAAGACGACGACGACGACGATGATGACGATCAAGGAGGAGGTCGACAGCGGAGGAGCAGGAGGCAAGCGGTAGAGCGGAGGAGGTTGCGTGTTGGGTATTTTGCAAAAGTTGTTGCCTGTTGGCTTTAATGTTGCATTTTCAAATGCTGGTTGGTGGATGGTGGATGGTGTTGCACACACACACACACAGAGAGAGAGCGAGAGAGACAGATGGGAGAACTTGCCAAACTGGTTTTTGCCATGCAGGTCTGAGTCTTGGCCCGGAGTCGCGGCCAGGCCAGGTCGCGCTTTAGCTTTAACTGATATGAAAAGCAGTCAGCCAGAAGTTGGCCGGGCGGCATACAGCACGCACTTTACTGGATGCGCCTCAAAATGGCTGCCCCCAAAACCTTGAGGAGTACGTATATCTTACCCCGAGCAGGAGCTACCTACCAATTCCTCGTTGAGAGCGAGAATGTTTTTAAAAATATATAAATCATGCGACCAACTAGTGAAATGCACAGCATGAGACATGTCTATAAATATCCCCCCCCGGCCAGCAGTTGGGGCGTGAAAATGGAAAATGGGAATGAAATGGAAATGGAAATGCTTTTCTCGCTTTCTTTCCATCTTTCCATCTGATGTGTGCGTTCCCTTACAATTTTGTCAACATGCAACAGTGCGTGGGCGTCTCTTGCAGCTGAAAATTTCATATTTATAGTTACACACACACTCGTGCACGGATTTCCGTATAAATAAATACAGTCTACGGTCTAGAGTCTTATTTGGGATCTCCAATCTCGCGTTGAGTGTGCGGAAAGCCCCCAAAAACAAATCGCCAGCAACGTCACGCGCCCCAGTCCACCGCGAACCCCATTTCTAATCAGTTTCACATGAGCCGCTCATAAATTTCTATTTTTTCTGCTCGATGTTGTGTTTCTTTTTTTTCTACCTCTGTTTTTTGCAATCCCCCAATGTCGAGAGGCGACGACAGGCGAAAAGAAATCACTACTGTTTAGATACTGCTCTTCAGAACGTTTTTATGATGCCAATAAATGCAATTATACAACACAGAAAAAAAAAGGTTTACAATGTCATCGGCAGGCGACGGTGACGGCGATCGACAGACAGACGTCTGTCTCCGAAAGATACAAAAATAAAACCCAAACTGGCCCGCGTAGGTGGTCATAAATTTCACTCCCCGCCCTCCGATTATGCGGGGGAATTTTGAAATCAATTCCGCTTCATCAAACTGCACAGAAACGCCACGTGCTGGCCATCCCATCTCGATCCCATCTATATATAATATATGGAAAACTTGCCCCAACAATCAAAAATCTCTTGCCACAATTAACGAAACATGAGACACCAAAAAACCAAAACTATGCCACAAAATCTGGGTTCATAAAGAAGGAAATACGCATAGTCGTATTCCACAGTTTGTTTTAGCTGTAGACTATATGTTTTTATAGTGCCAATACAGGCTAGGAGGAAAATTTTATAGCCCCGCGACCTGGCGTCGTTGTGTGTTGGCCATAAAATCATCCAGAGACCGGGCATGGGCCTGGGTGGGTGTGAGAGAGGAGATAGGCCATAGACCAGGTCTACACCCAACAGTAGCAAAAGTGTGTATGATGGAAGGCACTTGAGTAATGTGGCCATAAAGCCCAGTAACAGCCCCAGCCCTAGTCCCTAGTCCCTGCTCTCTGTACCAGTGCCAGTGCCAGTACCAGTCCGAGGTACCATAAAACAATTTATGCACTATAGTAGCGACTTTTGGAATCAGCGCTAGCTGGCAGCACAGTAGCCAGCGTTGTTGTTGAAGTCGTCGACACTGTCGATAGCCGGCCACTTGAGAAAAGAGTGCAGTGATAACAGTGATAACACCCCAAGAACAACAAAAAAGATTCGCCAGCAGAACCTACAAACCGAACGAAGACTTTCTTGCAAAGAAACTGAAAGGAAAAATCTCAAAAATATATACTATATACGAATCCAAAGTTCTCGGGAACTTCGAGTCGAACCCAAGGGACAGCGGGTGGCATGGAGGCGCCTAAATTGCAGCACGTAGCCACATTATATTATTTGAATGTTGCGTGCCTCGGCGCCAGCCTCATGCGGGTCCCCCTTCACCCTACAACCTACAACCACACCAAGCCACTAAAATTATAAACAAACAGAAATACAAACAAAATACACATATTTGAGAGCGTAAACGAGGGAGAGTCTCTTGGAATTTTATCAAAATTTGTATCTCTCTCTCTCTCAAAAAGTGGATCTGAGATCTTTTGTGGGATTCTGCAGAGACCTAGACAATTGTTGTTGAGGTCACATGGCGATGAAGAAGAGCAACCACGTCATGGAAATCTCTGCTGCCCTCCAAGTGAAACCAAAAACCGAACCGAACAGCGCCAAAAATCCTATCGAATTTCTCACACCTACACAATGGTCGGGGGGTTGCACAATGCCCCCCAAAGCAGGGACACCCCCGACCGAAGGGGGGGTAACAACTCAATTGATGGCTGCTTTCATTGAGTGAGAGAAAACATCTTGGGGGATTTTATGGTTCAAATTTTGATTTGGACCCCTCTCATCGGCCGCCACTGTGTAACCCACAAAAAACGCATAAAAAAAGCACCAAAACTGAACAATAATAATTTTGTTGTAATACAAAACCAAACTTTATTTGCCTAGCTGATGATGATGGCGATGACGATGACGATGAAGATGATGATGGTTATAGTGATGATGATGATGTTGTTGATTACTTTTACCCGACATTAACATCCAAAGGCAAACACAAATAGTACAAAAACAAAGGCGCATCGCAAAGCATCGTAGCGCAATGTAGTTGTTGTTGTTGTTTTTATCTATCTATCTATCTTTATAATGGGCGCACAATATCGGTAGTAAAACAGCCACAATTGAGGTGACACAACCAGAACTGGCAGCAGAAGCAGTCAAGAACAGAAACAAAACCAGACCAGACCGAACACAGACCGACCCCCCCACTGGCAGTTTCTTTTTATAACCCCACAGAGTGAGAGAGGAGGAGGAGGAGGAGGAGGAGACTCCATTCCACTCCAGTTTACGACCCGAAAGCAAACGGTGAACGCAATGTGGGAGCTACTGCGGCACATACTCGTACACTACATGCACACCTCTAACGCTCTTGTGGCAGCCGTGGCAGAGTGGGTAAACATTGGCAAACAGCACACAGATAGACCCACTCGCTCAGAGAGTGTCAATATTTGCATGGCCACAAGAGATTTCTCGGGCTCTTCTTACCTGTTCGCCCTGTTGCCACAGATACATAGATAATCATAACATCCGGTCTTACTTTGCCTGATAATCGCCCCGAAAATAACTATATAATCGGGGTACTCGTTTTAGAGTATGTTTTTATGGAAAGATGAGTGACATTGTCCAACATTCATTGGCACAATTTGTCATTTACAGCTCTCGCTTCTTTGGCTTTTAATTGAGAGCGTTTAGCAGACATCTTGTCTAGAGGGCAGAGCACTCATAAATCATTTCGGGGGACAGGTTCGTGAGAAGGGGGAGGGGGTCGGGGGAGAGGCTTCCCATAAGTAACGCCACATAAATAAAAGCGCAACGAAAGAGTGAAATATCTGTGGGATTGCTGCAGAGTGAGAGTGAGAGAGAAACACCAACGATTTCCATAAGCAAATCGAAACATCATCCTATCATTTGTGGCTCTATTTCTCGAAATATCAAATTGATTTCGGGCTTTGGGACACCCTAATGGTTTAACCTATTTGATGAACGTATTAGAGGGTCTGCGCACTGCGATAATGTATCTAACAGACACACACTCGATCCCTGAAATATAGAGCTGTTAAAAAGGGTCAAACTACTGTACAAATATTGGGAGTCATCAGGGCCGCAGAGCAGCAGCTACAGCCACAGATACAGATACAGAATGGGCATGGAAATGGAAATGGAAATGGTGGCATAATCCATACATAAACTCGCAGACGAAACGTCCAGATACATTTAGGCAGTTAACTAAATAATCACATTTAAAAGGCGCCAAGTGGTTCCATAAACAAATATTTGAATGTGGGACGCAACTCGTCTGGTTGTCGGCTGTCTGGCTGTTAATGGAGGAAACGGTAAACCACATGCACCATGCACCATGCACCATGCACCATGCACCATGCACCATGCCACATGCACCACTGTAAAGTAAATAATCGGATCCCTCCCAGGGCCTGTGCCAAATCATTTCACGCTGTGCAACGCAATTCCCAAAAACCAAGAACCAAAAAACAAAAAAATAATAATAATACCTCCCCTTGGAAATTCCTCCCGTTTCGAAGCCCATTCCCTGTGGCAACAGTTGCGTCTGCGCTTTGCTCATTTCGCAGTTTTGGCCTAACAAAAAATAGAAAACGAAAGAACGAATCTTTTGTTCCACTTCAGAAAGAAGAAATTCAAAACCCGCTAAGGGTTGGATCAGCCGGGGAAAAAACAACACACACACAGCCATACGGAGAACTAAAAAGAACAATGCCTTAATAATAGAGAGAGAGGGAGAGGGAGAGCCATAGCCATTGCCAGAGCGACAGAGAGGCAGATTAAAAAGGTACCAAATTCCAAATAAAAAGGTAAAGGTTTCTGTATTTTTTATCATTAAAAGAACAAAACAACAGCACAGATCGAGGGAAGAGGCAGAGGCAGAGGCATCCCAGAGTGCTAGAGGGGAACTCAGAACCAACTGAGTCAGGGAATATTGCACAAAAGAGATTAAGTTCCTTTTTCTTTTCTTCTGCCTTAAGGCCCCGAGAAACAGAAACAGACGGACACCGAGACAGAGACAGAGACAGAGAAACGAACGCAAATGCGTAGAGCCGAGAGATATGTTCTCTCCTGTAGGGGCAGGAAGATGCAGGAAGAGATCCCAGCAATCCCTGGCAAAGTGAACATTCCAATGAGAAGCCGAGGCAGAGCCTGCTCCTGCTGACAATACAACTGCGCAAGCGTAACCTTTCATACCTGATTATGAACCTCAGCCCAGCCTCTACTGCCTTCTGCGTTTCAGACGAAATCAGAAAATGCAATTTACGAAACAAAAACGAAGAAAAAAAGAGAAAGATATAGAGAAACAAAAGACGGGGGGAGAGAGAAAAAGGGAATTGCCTTTTGTGTGGGGAAAACCCGAAAGAAAACCGAAATACTCCTACATTGATTGGTTCCGTTAACCTGTTCTACGCATACTACCTGCCGGGAAATGGCCGGCTCAAATGTTGTGACAGTCTAGTTAATGTCAAGGACAGACAACTGGCCATCATATGCAGAGAAGCCAGTGAAGAGGGACACGGTAGACACGGGAGACGGATAGCATGTGATGGGATGATGAAATCAAAAATCATCGGGCACATTTAGCCGCACTTCATTAATCATCGGGCCCAAGCAGACAATCCTTCCTCCCCAGGCAGGGCAGACGTGGCACGCATGGCCTGCAACTGCAACAAGCAGTAACCACAGACAGAGGAGCCGCAGAGGCACAGGCAAAAGAACAGCCAGCAATGACAAGGAGACAATGGCCCAATGTTGTCAGCAGCGGAATCAACTCGTTGCATGTACAAACTATTAGCCAAACTGCCACAAAAGTCTTGTCAAACCACAAGAAGGGGATCGCAATCGGGGAAGAACCAACCCAAAAGTCGTCTGCCAAACGAGATGATTTTCATTAAAAATTACTTAAAATGAAATCATAAAAATATATACATACATATGTATATATTGTGTATATTCTGTTTTGGGCAGACTTTCCTTTGTCTTTTGGGGATCCTCAACAAAGACACAAAGCACATTAACCAATGGGGAGAAATGACAATAATGATGGTGATGATGATGATCATCATCAAGCATCAGCATCAGCAGACAACGAACTTTTGTTGGATCCCAATCCCATACCGAGTATTTATACATGTAGGCATACATATATATATCTTATATTTCTGTTGTTGTTGTTGTGGTCCATCATTTGCATCACATGTTTCTGGTTTTAAAGAGAAATTATAAAGCGTTTCCTTAGCTGCATCATTAGCAGCGCCAACACCAAAAGTCGCCTAACTATGTATGTATATCCATCTATCCATCCAGCCAGCCAACAGCCAACAGAGGATCGGATCTCTCTTGGATCTCTTGGCTCTTGGCTCTTGACGAGGGGGAATCGCACCCGATGTCTGTGTGGCGTTGGCGTGGCATCGGGCATTTTACGCAGTTGCTTAGTCCAAATTAAAGTGAATTTATATATAGAGGAGGGACAGAGAGCACTGAGTGAGAACGAAGAGATATATCTATGCAATCTATCTATATAAAATGCATCGGCATCATCATCATCAACAGCAACAGCAGCGGCAACAACTGCTTCAACAGCAACTAAAAAAGTGCCAAAGCATTATTTTTAGCGTCCTCTTCTGGGGCGAGGCGACGACGATGTCTCCCCGCCCTGCCCAACACTCCACTCTTCTCCTCTCCTCTCACCAACGATCTGGTCTGTGCCTTAGTCGCTCGTTTGTTAAAATTCGATGGGCGAATGACATTTTTGAGTTATTTTTGTCAGTCCCGACAACGACGACGACAACGACAACGCTGGCCCCGAAATGCCCAAAGTGTTCCGTTCTGAACCGAACCGAACCAAACCGAAATGAAATGAAATGAAATGCAAGCGACAACTTAGTTGTTGACGTTCAGTTCGGTGAATGATCAACCAAATGCTGCCTCTAAAGATCGCTGAAGATCTGTGCCGAACAGGGTTTTGAACTTTGCCAAATGCCGAACGGAACCATAGCTGAAGATCAGTTAAAGGTGGGTTGGGTGATCAATCAATGAGCAAGGTGTGGAATACAAAAGATACAATAGATACGATATAGTAGACTGCCAAGAGGTTCGGTGATCGGGCTAAAGATCGTGTTCTATTTAGTGATCAAACGTGATCAGTGATCAGTGATCATTCAAAACAATCTCCCACATTTATCTTCTTGCCGCTGGTGTTGCCAGATCTTAAAGATTCTCCCGCAGCCTACTTTATGGCACATTTCATTGACAATTCCGACAAAAGTTCATCAAAATCTCGCCCAGCCCGGCCAAGATAAATGTCTCTCCGCACGGAGATGGTGTTCAAGTGTTGTTCTTGTTGTTTGCTGGGTTTATTGCCCATAGCAGGGGCCTGTCAAAATTCCAAATGGACCATAAATAAAAACATCATTTTTATAATATTCAACTGGCCAGGGCGGAACCGCGGAGCCGCTTGAGGGGGCGTTGCAGTGGTTGTTTCTTGGCTTTGCCAAAAATGTCACAAACCGTAGAATGGAGCCATAAGTTTTGCTCACTTTTGGCATCATCATCATCATCAGCATGATCGTCTTCGTCATGATCTCCTCTCGCTCTGCTGTGTGCTTCTGTTCTCCAAGGCGATCTTCAGTGCCTCATAAAAATAGCTGCCCCAAAGGGGAGCAGGATGTACACACACCAGAGAGAAAGACAAAACGACTTGCAACATTATAATTTGTATGTTAAAACATCGTAAATTATTTGAATGTCAGTGTGTGGCAGAAGACGAGTGAGTATTCGTCTTCGCTCCACTGTTTTTATGAACTCCAAAAGTGTAGTGGACGGGGTTGAAGGGGGGGCGGCTTGCAGGGAGGAAGTGTCAAGTGTGGGCAGCGCCAGGCTGGAGTCGCCTCGCATATTTGTGACATATGGCGGCAAGACATTGTCAGCGGAGACTGTAATTAAGTGCAGACTGCCCCGCTCATTGAAGATGGAAACAAGACAGACAGTCAGTGAGAGGAAGGAATCGATCCCAAAACCAAAAACCAAAAACCAAGAGAAACCGAAGTTGAAGCTGAATCTGAAGCGATCCTCCGCTGGGTAACGTAATCCGATCATTTAGCGGCTTGCTTCGTTAAGTTCGTGTGCCGCGATTTAGTGCCACATGTGGGCCATGTGTTCCCACAGAGATTCCAGTATCGTACTGGTACTCGTAGCGGGAGAGAGCGACAGAGAGAGAGACACACTCCTCCCCCCCTCTCGAGCGGGTCTTCTCCGATTACACGGAGAGTCGGAGAGCAAAACTTGAGCCATTATTCTTACCTGTTTACTGAACATTGCAATATCCTCGTTAAACGATTCCGATGAACAAACATCGCCACCTTGCACCCCGGGCTCCCTCGGCGTACATGTGGCCAATTCGCATTTCTCGAATATGAGCGCCAATAGCGGGAATAGCGGATGTCTGTAAGGAAAAGAGAGAGACAAAATATATCAGTTTAGCAATAATTTCGAAACAATTTCCTGTCCTCGGATCCTGTGATCCTGCAAATGCAAATGAGCATAGAGAGAACAGCTGCTGCTCCTGCTGCCGCTCTATCTGCGAGTATATCTAAATAAATAATCCCCCATGGGCCACTTGGACTCTTTATGCTGACGGATTAGTTCCAACAACTCAACATGATTTGACCATTTTTTTCCAGGAGTATTTCCCTTTCTTTTTCAGTGTTTTTTGTTCTCCTTTCCGTTCACGCTTAGAGCCGCACAAATTGCACCTGAACAAAATTAGGCGGGGTTGGTCTCTGTCCCAGTCCCTTTTCCCTTGACCAAAAACCCATTAGATGACCAGCGAGGAGGGAACCCAGAACCCCGAACCCCTAACCCTGAACCCAGAGGGGGTGTGGACCTGCGCTTAACAAACTATTAATAAGACTCGGCCTCGGCCTCCGACTGGGCTCTCAGCCTTTTACAGTTGAGTGCGTTTCCAGTTTAGGATCAGGACCAGAAGCAGAACAAAAAAAAGTAAAACCCAGAGACAGAAACACAGAAACAGAAACTGAATTTCTGTGGCACTCATTTGCCATGACTAAGCAAAAGAGCAGCGGCAGCTGAAGTTGTTCTGCACTCGGGAGGAAGGTGTTAAAAGAGAGTGTTCCTTTTTTCCCATAAAAATTAATTTAAATTTCATATACTCGAAAAAAAGGTGCCAAAAAATAATAATAATCATAACAATGTTGTTGTTTTTGTTGCTGCTGCTGCACACAGGTGCCCAATGAAGTCATAATCATAATCATCATCCATCCATTGGGGGGAGCCTTTGTTTGGCCAGACACTCGAGACGGACGGACGGACGGACAATCATCAAACAGTCATCAAACAGCTGATGGATGGGCCAAGTCATTCATGAAATTCTGTGCCTCTCCCTCTCAAGACAAATATTTGCTTAAATAAAAAATGCAGCGGCAAAAACGATCGAAAGACAAACAAGCATTTCGGGCAGTCAGGCAGCTGGCAAAACAGTTGCAACACATGAAAATTTGCAGTCAGCGTCGTTCCAGCAGGACACGCAAAGACACAAGGGACTCATCTCTCTCCTTCGATCATGTTAGAAAAAAAACGAACAACAGAAGAGAGCTATAAAAAAAGATCAAACAAAGAAGAAACCACAATTTTGGCAAATTAACACCCAGGAACCGCAAAGGGAACGAACCGCAACAACTGCAGCTCATTTTCGATGGATGGATGGTTGGTTGGACTGGCCTGGACTGGAGTGACTCCCTAATGCCTAAGCACGTTCATGTTCCGTGTCCGTCACTAAACTCTTGCCACACCCCCACAGAGAGACAGAGAGGAGAATTGGAAAACAGACATTTTTGGTCGAGCCAAACCCATAATTTTGTATTTTGCGCAAAACGCACAAGGATCACGCCCATTTCTATAAAACGAAAACAACGAAGGAAGGATCGCTTGCCGCTCTACCTCTTCCATTTTGAGGAGAGTTACGCGTGCGTTAAAATGATGTCGACTCCCTCGCTGTCGAGGTGAGAACAGGTGGCAGATTGGGACATGCCCAAAATTATTAATCAATTGGGCAGAAAGGTTCGGAAATTGATTGAGGGTTGAAAATCGATCACTGATCAAAACTAGCAGATGATCATTGGCGATATTTTAAGTGATAATTAATCGTTGATGGAAGATCCCCATTTGAATGGAAACTTTTTTGCTGACTGATCATATGAGCTGATCTTCATGAAATATTACACTCCTTTTGTAATCTAGAATTAACTTGTAGTTGAAAATTGACAGTAATCTTTGCGGATCTTCGCGAAATACCTTTCATGATCATTCGAGCTGATCTTCCATTGAATGAGCGATTGTACTACTGATCTTTGTGAATGTAGTAGCGATCCTTTCAGTGATCATGTGAGTATGGACTTTAAATGATGCTCAAAAGTTCATTGATTAGTTTTTGTAGCTTGACAACACATGAGAAATGGGATCATCATTTGGTCAGCGATAGTTTTGGAACTGTTTTTCCTCTCAATCAATTTCATTTCTAATCAGTCTCAGATAATCCCTGACTCTATACGAAACGACAAAGATCATCTTACAGCTCGAAAGCTAAGACAAGTATTTGATTAGATTACCCTTCTTCTATCTTAGTTTAAGGTCTTGTCTCGAATCTTGTTGGGGATACTTACTCATAAATCGCATCCTTATCACGTTTGTGTACTTCGGGTATTGCGCCCATTAGGTGATTACCAACCGGTGATACATGACTAGGTGTACCATGACCCCCGGCCCCCGAATGGTAGCCGTGCATGCCGACTGTGGCCGCAGCCGCCGCGGCATGCGTCATGTGCGGTGAGTGGTGCGAGGGGAGGCCTTGCAGGCCGGGCGGCCGATGTCCAGCATGTGGATCATACATAGCCGCCGCCGCGGCACCGGAGTCCATGCCGTAGCCGTGCAGGCCATCGTCATACTGCAAACACAAAAGATAATACAGATTAGTTATAGAATATACAGACGAGTGGTAGATGGTTGTTGAAGTGTTGTTCCCAGCCAAATTAGCAGAAACAAAACAAAAGCAAAAAATTTAAATATATGCATTTAAATATTTGTGTGGCCAAAGCCGAAGACTCACAAAAAAAAAAGCGATTCGCTTTGACCTGTGATTACTTTGCCGCCGCTTCGACATTATATGGATATATACCCACGTATATATTCATACATGATATGTATAGTATATATTTAGTTACCTTAGCTCTCGTCTTGGCTCGTCTTTTCTTTCAACGTTTTTTGCATATTAATTAAGCGCCAAAAGCAGCCACCAGCAAATGGCAACAACAAAGAGACAATTTTTAATGTTATCAGTTAATCTGTCTATATGTCTAGTATATACCTATGTATACATATATATCTTGGTGTTCTCTATCTCTGTCTAAAGTTGTACAACATTTTTTGGATCCGCGCAATTGCAAACTGGTTTGTGTGCAACGGCAAAAAACAGTCCTCAGTACTCGTACTCGTACTCGACCCGAGAACTTATTTTGTATACCCTTTGTTGGAGGGTAAGCCGGTAATGGAGAGCGGGTTTGGCCCTAGCAGAAGGATGAAACCATCCAAGGATGGATCTGCCTTTCCATAAAGGGTATCTCTCGTTTCGGCTATACTTTTGGCTGTCATTTAACCAAAGTTCAACTGCTGCTGATGTGATGCCTTTGATTCGTTTTCGTTGTCAGTGGTAGTACGAGTATGTGTGTTTTGTAAGATTTTTATCATTTGTACTCAAGTGGCGTCCGTCGCCTGAGAAGCTTCTCTGCTCCTCTTCACACTGCATAATTTGAGGCAAGTTTGGTTCGCCGAGAGAGACAGAGAGGGGGGGAGAAAGAAGAGAGGCCGAAGAAGTTGACAAAAAGATTTTTGTGCAGCGACAAGAAATGATGGTGGGCCCTGGGCCCGGGGTACCCGATTCCCCCCGATTCCCACTCCACCGTCTTCTCACACATGAAAAGTCTCGCCAGCAAGTTGGAGGTTTTTTTTTTATCAGCCTGGAAAAATCTTTGACACTAAATGAGCAATTGACTTGAGCCGGAGTTGAAGTTGAAGTTGAAGTTGGGGGGGAAAAGAGACGGAGAAGTGCTGTAAAAGACAGACAGGGAGCCACACTTGACTGAAGATTTTGAGCGAAATGTCAAGGATTTGCACCTGGAAGCCCGGGCCAATGATATATTGGTATCTGAGGCTGTGCATCTGTATCTATACTTTGAAATAGTGCAACTGGCTCATAAAGCAGCTGCCTCCGTTGTGGCAGTGGCAGTGGCAGTGCCACCTGCAAGCCCCGAGTTGACTTCAATTCGATTGTCAACCTTTTGCAACGTTTTGTTTTCGCTCTGGCAATCCTTTAGATACACACAAAAGATTAGTCTACTGAGAGGCAGTGAGGCAGTGAGGCAGAGGCAAGGTAGAGGTAGTCGTGCAACGCTGCTGCCGTTTTGGCGTTGGTGTTGCTCTGAGCGGGCGTATGCAAGATACAAACCTATAGATACAGCCGCAGAAGCGGGGATCAGCCGACTGGTGGGTTCGAGTCGAGTCGACTCCAATCCAATCCACTCCACTACACTCGCTTCGGTTCGGTTCATGGCAGTTAAACTATAAAGTTGTTATGCTAATTTTAGTGTTGGTGGCAACCGTACGTTGTCGCTGCTTTTTTGCTTTTCTGCTGCTTTTCGAAATGAGGAAATTGTGGAGCAAAAGCCGTGCCAACAAAGAGATCTTGAAAATTACCACAATTTGTACTTGTACATAAGTAATGTGGGAATTTGAGTAACAGAGAAGTACTAGGGGAGGGGCGGGGGGGCGAGGGAGAGAAGGTTTCTCCCCAGGCAGACTACAACAAAAGAAGAGTAAAAATCGAACAGGCAAATACACTTAGCCCCCTCTGGGCCATCCCAACCATTTGGGCCAGCTTTGATTGATGATCTCTTTCGGGGCTCAGACCCCAGACCCTCACTCAGTGACTCTCTCCCTCTCTCTCTCTCTCTGGCTGGGCTGTTGTTTAGTGACCAAGCCATTGACCTTGTTGAATGGCGGCTCTGGTGGAAAGCTCTGCAACTGACAGCGGGGCAAAGTGGGGGCAGGCCCACACTCTTCGAGTGTGTGTGTGTGTGCGTGTGTGTTTGGATATTGATCCATCCAGAAACCAACCACTGAAAAGCCAACAGTAAACAGTCGCCGAGTGCCGCGCCGTCCGAGTAGGCCGGCATTTCATTCTGGTCTGATTTTGACAAGTTCAGCGTCGAAAATCCTTCAAAAATTTATGACGCCCCCTGGCCGCACACACACATAGAGAGGGGACTGTCACTGACAGGCGCTGAAGGAGCTGCGGCGCAGAGTTTTCGGTAACCAGGCACAGTCGGGGGGCAGTTGCTAGTGCCGGGCTCTGGCTGTTGTCCTACTTGCTGCTGCTGCCTGTCTGTCGCTGTTTGTATCTGTGTGTGAGCGGCGCTTGTGTGTGTGCTTTTGTCGTGTTTGCGCGACATTAAGTCATATCCAAAAAGCCTACTGCACCCTCAAGCCCCCCTGTTCGAGACCCTCCTTCAGGCAGAACAACTCAATTGAAATTTTCGGGCAAAAATATTCAGAAATATGTATTTTGGCTTTAAGTTTGGGGCACAAAAGTGGGTGTGGAAGGGTGGCTGCAACAGAATGTTGCGTGAACTTGAAACCGAAAACGTTGCACGGCACATAGGCTAGAATAGAAGCACAAACACAAACACACACACATGGCCAGGAAACAGCAACAGCAAGGACATTTAGTGGGTGAGAGAAACGAGAGAGGAGTGTTGCAACAACGGGGACAAAATGTGGCAGATAGGGCTTGGGCCACCTTTATCTAAGGGAAGGCCCCAAAACTGACCAAATGCCAGACACCCATCGAGTGGGTGGGGCAGGCGGAGAGGCAGTAGAGTTATGAGTGCAAAAATGCAGGCATGAGAGCGAAACATGGTGTCGACCCCCCTCGCTCTCCCTCACTCTCTGTGTGTGTGTGTGTGCGTGTACGTTTTAGGCAAAATGGTGACAATGGCCGCCATTTTACATAGTCATGGTCGTAGTAAGAGCTCCCATTTCCCCACACCCCCTGCCCACCCACTAAAGCCTCAATATGTTTGCTGTTCGCTGCCGAAACTCCATTTCTATATCGATTTCTTGGCCTTCTTTCGCCACAGCACTTTTGCTTTTTCCCATTTTATTTCCATTTCATTTACCCCACCAGCAAAACACATCAAAAGGGGAAAAAGGCGGTGGGGACCCGCAACATTCTTAATTGCGATGGGGCGGCCAAAGGCCTAATCAAAATTAATTGTTTATCATGTTGTATTTGTATTTGAATTTCTTTCCATTTCTTTGTATTTCTCTATAATTCTTTTTCGGGCTGTGCTGTTGTCTTTCTTGACTTTTGCTTAATTAGCAGACGAGCCGCAGTCCGCGGTTGTAGGTTGTTGGTTGTAGGTGTGTCCCAATCCCAATCCCAATCCCTACTCTACCCTTCCCCCTATCTGCTATCACGCCCAGTTTTGTTTCTGTTTTTGGGGCCGCCTCAAAAGTTTTATTTGGTGTTAGACAATTAATTTTTGTTGCGTGTCTGGGTGTTATTTTAATTTACAGTTGCAGCATTTCCAGCCAACATTTCTGCTCTTTCTGTGTGTGTTTTTTTTTATTAACTTTTATTGCTTCTAATAACAATATTATCGAGCAGGCAGGCGGACATCAAACGCTGAGGGGTTTGTCAACGGCCCAAAACGTGCGCACATTTTCTGGCCCTCTCCTACCAAATTTATGTCTAAAAACAAATACTTAACGCAACGGCAACAACAACAAAATACGCACAAATATATAAATAAATATAAAGCAGAAAAAATTAGATGCTCGGTAGCCAATGGTGGATTGGTGGACTGGCAGACAAAAAATAAATGCAAATAAATGTATTCTTTGGCGTTTCGACATTTATCAAAAATCAACAACACATGACGTCAGTCGGCGGCATTTATTAAATTAAAATGAGCCCCAAACTGGCAGATGATTAACAAAAAACCAACAAACACAGCAGCAAACACAGGCAGCGGCATTTGTCCAAAAAGGTAAATTCAAATTTCGTGTTTCAGGAAAACAAGAAACAAAATTCGATTCAAAAATAAATTAAAATAAAAACAGAAATTAAGCAGCCGAAAACTTTTTCGCGGAAAGTGTCGTGGAAATATTGAAAATTAAAGATGAAAATGCAGGAATTTTTTATTTCAAATAAAAGTGAAAGAAATTGGAATGTAGCTTTGAACATTTTAAAAAAAATCATTTAATATTTTTGACTAATTTTTAACATTTATTTGGGGAGATAAATGTTCATTAAATTAACAAAAAATGGAAAAAATATAATAATTTTAATGAAACTGAATTTCCTACGAATATGCTCAACTTTTAATTGATCTCTTAAGAACATCGCCAACCAGCCATCTTTCTTGACTATTTAATTAAATTTCCTGGCCTCGAGGACCTCGAAAACTTCCTGCCCGAACAAAAGCACTCTGTTTGCCCCATTTAGAGGCAGAAACAAAAAGCCAAAAATCTCTTGGAGTTTCTCCTGGCTGGGGCCAAAGAAAAAAGTTACTCAAAAATACGAAAATAAATTGCGTGCTGATGGCTCATTTAATTTAATGAGCGGCGTGCAACTTGTCTAAATGATTTTTCCTCTACTTTACAGCAGTTTTTTCTCTTCATTTTTTCAGAGTTTTTTTTGCTGTTGTTTGGCGCTGGCCCGCATGGAGGGCCTGGCCTCTTTCATAGATGGATCGGATCTGGCCGAAAGAGTTTTCTACAAAAATGTAATTTAGTTTTACTTGAAAATTAGCGAAACACTTTGACTTAATGTCAGGGAAATTACACACAGGAGGAAGAGCGGAGAAGAAACAGATTATTTAAAATACTTTATAAGACGATTTAGGCGTAAATGTAAAAAGAAATGAAACTAATGAAAACACTTCCAACGGCAGCCAGCAGGCAACATACTCGTACTGTTGCGACCTCGTCAAACTTGGCAACTATGTGTACCAACAACAGCAGCAACAACAACATGGCCAACAACCAGAGCACCAACAGGCACCACCGCCTCGACCCAAGAACGAGGCACGCAATTTGATCATTAAACATGAAGCTCTTTAGCACACGAAAAACAACATCGACAAGAGAAAGAGACAGAGTCTGAGTCTGAGAGATGGGGGCAAGAGAAAGAGCCACAGTGGAGGAGCAGAGCAGCTCATGTGGATAGGCCCCATATAGAGCCTGGCAAAAATATGCATATGTAATTTGTTTATAAATATTCCTCGCAGCCTGCTTCGCCCGGCCTGAGAGAATTCCCAACTTTCATTGGGGAACTGAACTAAACCGAGATACATATACCTGATAGCCAGGCCCAGGCCCAGGCCCAGACCCAGACCACGGCCCAGGTATAACTGATCAAAAGATACAAAGGAGAAACTCTCTTCTGGAGCCACCATGACTCACGGGGAAGCTGAGAGTCGCAAGAATTTCTCACTTAATTAGAAAAGAATTTCCAGCGAAGGTTAACCATCTCTGGGAGATTAAGCAGAGATGGAGAATATAACTAATGAAATATATAAATGCAGATAGGGATAATCCAGGCAGATAGAAGCAGGCCCTGAAGATAGGGGAAAGAGTTCTGGCCATATTCTTTCAATATTATTCTGTATTCCCATCAAATCCGCAATCTTTCAATCAACTTTTCCCCCCAACTGTGTGTTCGGCAGAAATCTAACAAGTAACGGCCTCACGTTGCACATCGAATGGCATTTGCAGCATGCACCGCAATCTAGCCGCTCGCTCTCCCCAGCCGATTGCTTTCTATTTTGATTTTATTTCTGCAAAAAAAAAACACATACATATATAGAGGCAAAGCAATCACAGAACAAACACACAGAACGAGGGGAGCACACACTAGACGAATTATATTTTATGCCACAAATTACGCTGCGGTTAACCTTTAAATTAAAATAACACCAAAAAAATTTTTGTGCTGCATTTTGCAGGCGTTTGAAATGGCACGGAAGAGCCAGGGAAGGGGACAGGGCACGGGGCAAGGGGAGTGCCGTTGCCAGTGCCAGGGACGGAACGGAGGTGGCGAGGTGCTTGTGGCAGCTGCACATTGCACATTTTTATACAAATTGCAATTGCACATTTTTTCGCTCTCTACCGCTCTCTCTCTCTACCTTTTTGTAAAGGCATCAAATAATCAAATTAAATATACATATATACAAAAAATATATATGTGAAAAAAAACGAGCACTTCCCGCCATTTTCCGGCACGCACAAATGTCCAAAAATGATAGTAGTGTCATGGAAAATTATAAAAATAAAATTGTAAATAATAAAACCGCAAAAAGAGAGCGGGAAAGCGGGAAAGCGCGAGAGAGTGAGAGAATAAATGAATGTCTGCCACGGCCTCAGCCTCTTTTCGCTCATGTGCAATAAAATTATATGCATCAAATGCACACAGAAACAGATACAGATACAGACACCCTGGCACACACAGATACAAACAGAGACCCAGAGTCGAAAAATTCATTTGATGGAATTGAAATGCCGCAGGAGAATAGCGAATACAGACAACGGACAACAGGGAAACAGAGGAGGGGCGGTGGGGTTACGGCTTCGGGACAGAATCGTGTATTAAACCACAAGCGTAAATTTATTCGCCAGTAACAGCAGCACCCAACACAAACACACATAAAAATCACCACACAACATTCCCGCGGGCATTTCACATTTCACATTTTTCGTTTTGGATATTTTATTTGGATTCTTGTTGTTCTTTTTCTCTTTTTTTAATGCTACCAAAGAGCACGGCCTACCATACCTATGGCCAGTCATAATTCACTCTCCACACACACACACACACACAGCCATGAAGTAGATGTTAATTGCTAACACACACACACACACTCGCACACAGGAACAGGCACAAATATGGAGAGTCTTTGCTCCGTTTAATAAAAAATCAAGTTCACTTCGCAGGTTCATGTTAATCAATTGATAAAGTCGAAAGCAACAAACAAACACACCAAAAATATAGTAAAGAGGCAGCTCTAACTGCGATTTGCCAGAGACTGCTGTTGGCCACCTGATTAGCATATTATTTATGATCCATATAAGTGGTAAAACATAAACATAAACATAAAACTCATTGAATCATATAACCACGTAGAATTGTGGCAGCGGGAAGTTGAGTGGAGAGTATCCTAAAGGGCCTTTTAGATTAAAGAGTTTGTTCTCAAAGATTACAATGCTACTGGGAGTTAAGAGCACTTCCGCTGAAGACTAAGTACAAATAAGCTATCGGTCATCTTTAGAATTTATACGAGTATTTGTTATATGTAGATCTGCGTAAAAGTACTAAAAGTCTTTTAACAATGGACCATGAACCTCTAAAGGTCAACCAACAAACTCAACTTTGGTTCCTTCTTAGGAATTTCCACGGCTATCATGATACGTTGAGGTTTAGCCGTCGGTGTCCTATGGATATACTAGAATCTACTCCAGAACACAGATTTTCGGAATTTATGGAAGTTTCCTAATAGCTCGAATACCTTTTTGAAATGCAATGCTATAATAAGTTTTCCCCCCGCATACCAAACACAAATTCAACTACTTAATTCCACAAAACTTGTATGAGAAAATGACCCGCATAAATCATATTTGAGAGAGTCTCTCCCCACACACACACACACTCGATTAATGTTGCTCCAAGATGGAAATTTCCCTATATAGAGACTTTACGAATTGCCACCACACTTTGCCGATAACTGTTGGTGCCGACGGCATTTGATTCGAACCAAAAATACTGAGAAAAGATAGGCGCCCGACGGGGCCGTCGCTAATTTGGCTGGGCTGGGAATAACAACACTTCTGGGGATATCCCTATATAGTTTTTGGGGAATTTTTTTGGTTGGTCGGTACTTACCCTGGGCTGAGCCATTAATGCTCTGGGAGCGACGTCTAACCCGATTTGTGCCACTTTTGGTGTAGAGAAGACTGTGGGGCGACACAACACACAATTCGACGGCGGGGCCCGCGTCCCTTGTGTCTGGTCCTCGTTGTGGCTCTTCCAGTTGTGGCTCCTCGACGCTTGGGGCTCTTATTCTGGCAGATCTGTTGTTTGGGGACCTCCTGCTTTGGGGTCTCTGGAAATCTGTTATTTTTTTTTTTGCTCCACTCAAAAATAGTGTTACAGCGGAAAAATCACGTATAGTAGTTTTTCCGGCGTTTTCTTTAGGGATTTCTTTGCTTTTATTTATTTTTTCTTTTCTTTTTTTGTTGTATTATTTTTGCACTCTTTTACAATATACTTTTATTATTTTTATTCTTTTCTTTTAACACAGGCACATTCGTTAAGATTTATGTATTATTATTACGTTTTTTGTTGTTGTTGTTTTGTTGCTTGTATACTTGTTGTTGTTGTTGTTGTTGTTGTTACGCGCGCGTTGTTGTTTTAGTTGTTGTTGTTGTTAAGCGGGAGATCTCTTAAGAACTTATATTCTTCTTTTTTCGATTGAGTTTTTGTTTTTGTTGTTTGTTATTTACATATAATATTGTAATGTTTTGGTTTATAAAAATCGTATACAATTTGTTGTTGCTTTAGTTGCTGTTGTTGCTGTTTTTGTTCTTAGTATACTGCTGTATTGTTGCGGCTGTTGTTGCCACATAGCTTTGCAATTTTTGTTGTAGTTGTCATAAATCCATGGCTCGAACTACTAGAGTAGCTTCCTCTTCGTCGATCGATCCTATCCTCTTAGGTTTGATCCTTCTTTCTTTCAGATTTTAGTTTTCCAATTTCCGATTGATTTCCTTTTCCGTTTTGCTTAGGGTGTTATTGGTTTTTGTTGTTGTTGTTGTTGTTGTCGTATACTCTTTTTGCTTTTCGTATAATATGCGCACTATTTATCACAGCTGCTTCTACATACTATATATGTAACTAGATCCTGAACCAAAATGAAAACGCAATTAACTTTAGTTTGCTGTCGAAACGGCGGAAAACTCTCAGACGTTTTAGCGACGGCACAACGTACATGTGGGAGTGGGTAGTGTTTGCTCTTCTCTTGTGGGTGGTGCTGAGAGGGGGACAGCTACAGCTACAGCTACGGCTACGGACGGGGGATCGTCGGGATCCCCTCTGCAACAGGAACGTACCCGTTGAAACACGCTCTACCCTTGACGGTTCATGGAGGCTATTTTTTTTCTTCTACTGCTGTGAGGCGAAAACGTAAACGTAAACCGTAACGCGGGAACCCGATCCGTTGCGCGCGCGATTTTGTGCGTTTTTTGCGTTTTTTTTGCGATTTCTTCGAGTTGTTCGGTAAAATGTTATTTGTTTCGGTCAGTTCTTGTATTTTGTGTTGCTGTGCGGCGGCAATAATAATAAGAATAATAAAATGGCGCTCCGCAATAGGCAATAATAATAGTAATAATAATAATTCTTTGCTCCCAACGACTTCGCTACTCGCTTCGCACACGACACAGACGAGACAGCACACAGCACAGACGAGGCAGCACAACACGTCGGCACGAGGGCAAAAGATACACTGTCATTGTCAATCATTCGCCGTGGTGCCGGCCTGAGACTCAGTCACACACACACACTCAGGCACGCCGAGAGCGCGCGCGAGAGAGAGAGAGGGAACGAGCGACCAACACACTCGCACGGCCACACGGACATGGCGACGCAACAATTGTGCCATTAAAATATACTAGCAGTGGAAGCGGGATGGCCATACAGCACTCGCGTTGCCACTTCTGTGTGTGTGTGAGTGTGTGCTTGTGTTTGTGTTTGTGTTCGTGTGTGCGCGGCGAAGAGAGCGCATGCGCTGATCGCACGATGACTGATTTGTTAGTACGCCTTTTCTGTCATACACACACTTGTCACAGTCCATTCTCCGTTCTCCGTTCTCTCTGCCGTCGCTCTCTCGCCGTGTTGTTGCTCCTTTTGGCCGTGTGTTTTTTGCCTCTTTTTGCGCAATGTTTCGCTTCGTTTTCTCTGCCTCTGCCACTGCCTCTGTGGTGCGTTCGTACGTTCGTTTGAAATTTATTTGGCTTTGGCCAAAAGGAGACGGCTTATAGGTTTTTGGCTCTCTGCCGCTGTCGCTGCTTGCGCTGCCGCTGCCTGCGCTGCCGCTGCCGCTGCTGTTGGCGTTTCTCTGGTGCGTGCGTTGAAAATCAGCAAAAACCAATCCCATTTGTTATTTTCGCTTGAGTGAGTGGCAGTTTGCATCAGTTTTGCCATTCAGTCTTGTGCGCTCTCAGCGCCCGCCCCACCTGTGCTGCTGTTGTTGCTGGCTGCTGCTGCCGTGCTGCCGTGCCACCCAGAGGGGTGGGTGGGAGCTCCGAGCCCGAGTCCGAGCCCGAGACCGAGTCCAAGTCAAAGTCTCGTTGAGTGCTTTCAGGTGTTTCTCCAGACGCTGTCCGTCAGTCAGCTTTCGCTCAGCATTTTTCAGCTTCTGCTCTCTTTACCCGCACACACACACACACATGAACGCACTCACTCAGCTCTCTCTCACACACACACACACACACTTACGCGCTCTCCCTTTCTCGCTCTCACACAGGGCAGCAGCGGCTAAGGCAACGCCTTCGAAGAAAGAGTGAAAAGGAAGGAGCAACAACAGCTTGGTGCAGGCCTCGCAGCCACCCAATGCCCCAGCCACCCAACCACCCAACACCTGCACTCCCTCTCGTCCACAAAAGCTGTCGACGATCTGGCCACTTAGGCATTGATCCTGCCAGGAACAACAAAGGAGAACAGCTGTTTGGGGCATACCCTCCACTCCACTTCCACCTCCAACGGCGGCGCTCTTTGGGGAGCCAAAAATTGCATATCCTGCAGGTCTGCTTCTGGCTTCTGGCTCCTGTCCCATCCTGTCTGCCGCTTTTTACAGTTGCTAGTTGTTGTTGCTGTTGTTGTCCGTGTCGTCGTCCTGGTGGCAGTTTAAAAAGCAGTTAACACATATTCCCAGGCAATTTTTCAACAGCGTATTTTTGGTTTTGGCGCTGCAGCAGCAGCACCACCAGCGGCAGCGGCAGGCCATTACGTGTGGGGCAGTCGGAGGCGCCGTTTTTAGGAAAATGAAAAATAGCCTTGTTTGTTTTTCCTCTCTTTCTCGGTTCTCTCTGTTTCTCTGGCGGCAGCAAAGGATATCCTGGACTGGCGGACTGGCCAGAAGATGATGTTGCACTTAATCTGGCTGCCATTTCATTCCATCTTTGATCTTAAGTGCGACGGAGTGGGGCTCTAACGGGGTATACGCTATCTGGTGGGTTGCCCCACAGTGGGCTCTGTTGCCTGTCAACGCTCTGACAAATTTATGAGACTGTGATGGATTTGCGGTTGCTCTTCTTTCTTCTTTATCAGTGTGCCCCTCATTCTCTCTTGTTTTTGCCAAAAATGCAAAAAAATTCAGTAATTTATGCGCAACGAAAATCAAATCAAATAAAATCAATTAAATGCAATAAATTAAGGTAAATCTCTCAGTAGAGGGTGAAGAGCACGGAGCAGGTGGAAGATGGGATCGGGGACAGCGGTCGGTGAGCGTGGGAACTATTTTTTCATGGGCCTTGGACACAATTTATGTGCTCGCCCCCCACGGATCGATTGATATTTTGGGGTAAAAGTTCGAGGACTGCAACAAGAATAATACATTCCAAAACCAATTAAAATAATGAAGAAAAATGAAAAAGATATCAAAAACATATAAAGTAATGAATTATTTCTATGGCATATATTGTTGGGCCCCTAAATAGTGCGAATTTTATATCCAATCTGTCCGTTAAGATCGGATATGATAAGACATTATAAGTGGAATCAAGGTCCTTAAATAAAGTGGAATAAAGCTTATTGAAAGCAAATAATGCTAAAGAAACTGAATAAATACCACAAAATACTAAAAGAACCGAAAGGCTAAAGGAGGACGTCCATCGATGAACTCCGCTGAGTGATTCGGGTATTTATTTGGTACAAAGTGCCCCATTAAATATCTGGCAAAGCAGTCCATAGGAAATATTAAAAAAATACTCTGATAAATGTAATCGGTCCCTTTTTGCCTCCGAGCACTTTGCACGTGGATGCGAATGTACCTTGGCCATATCTAGGGTATGTATCATGATTATTTTTGGAAATAAATAAATCCCAAAAATAAATAAAATTGCCTTTGCAATTGGTATTTCCCAATAAGAAATGAAAACTCAACAAAAGTAAAGGAATTTCATTTTGAATTGAAGGGACCCTGAAATTTAAATCAGCCAAAAATAAAAAAAGAAGCAAAATAATGAAGAAAGAGGCTGGGTCTCCACCCACAAGGGGGTGGAAAGAGGGGCAACGAGTCGAAGGAAAAACCTCAAGGAAAATTGCATTTGGAAGCTTCCAATCCCAGACGAGAGGCTGTCGTTGCTTGTGGGTCTTCGGCGAGGTGGAGCAGGAGGATGGGTGGTAGGGGAGGAGTGCCAAAATGTGGCTCTCACCCATACTGAGGCGCACACAGGCACGCACACTAATGCCGGGCAGCCAATATGATTTAAAGCAGAGGCAGCGCCGTCGACAGCGACAGCAACAGCAACGGCGACGCGCTGGTGTTGTGTGCATGACAATTCATCTCTTTCTTATAAACGCAATTTATCAAATGGAAACGACGAGCGAGCGACAGCAAAGATGAAGACGACGACACGATATCAAGTGATGAGCAGGACAGACTCTGCTCCACGGAGCGGCTGCGAGAGGGAGAGGCAGATAGAGTGAAACTCACTCAAAGCACGCAAAAAAAATGGCACAAGAGAAGAAAAATAGGAGTTGTTTTGAGACAACTTCTCTCTGTTCTCCGTTCCGTTCCTTTTCGTTTTCGCTGTCGTTTTTTTGCGCTGTGACTGAAACCGCCATAATCTTGACAGACAAGTGCCTCTCTGCCTCTCTCTCTCTCAGCAGCAGCACACACACACGCGCGCGCGTTCTCTTCGCCGCACTTTTAATGGTTTGTTTTTGTTTTGTGTTGAATTCGCCGCGAGAGCGGCAGAGCGAGAGCAGGATAGCCTGTGCACTCCCTTCGCCCGAGGCACGGGCCAGAGCGAGACGGGCTGTGTGTTTTATGGCCACGCATCAGCTGTTCACAGTTCGAGAGCCACTGGATGGGTCGCGCGCGATGCCAGTTCCGATTTTCGATCAGGATTCACATTTACCTGCATATTTACCTGTGCGGCGGCTCCTTCTTCGTTTGAATTTCGCATATATCTCTCGTTTCGTTTCGTTTTTCTATTTTCCTACATTTTTGTGACTTTCAACGCAGGGCTAGGGCTCCTACCTGATCCTGAGCCCCGTCCGGGGTGTCTAAGCAGGACTCACACCCACATTAAAGGCCTTGGCTCGCTTCGATTTTTCGTTTTTCGTTTTTTTCCTCGACTCATCTTTCAAAGGAGTCCTTTTCCCGACCCGAAAACGAAAAATCGATGCCAAATTTGTTGCTTAAACAAATATGCCGGTCATCCAGGACGATGTCCTTTCGTCAAAGCCTGCTTCCCTGCATTTGACAGCCGCCACGCGGACGCTGACGCCGCTGCCAGCATTGCCAAACCTGACAAAACTGTCAATTCCGTCAGCGTCTGCCGTCGGGGGCTGTCATCAAATGCGGCGGCCTACAAAACTCCCTGCCCGCCCCTAAGTCTAGGACTCCCGCCGGGTCAAGGACACGGCTTTCGGATATTTTGATGCTAAACTTTCCGTCGCAAAGTTAATTTCTGTTTGATTTAAGGATCCTAAGCCACTTACCTGCTTTGAGGTCTACTCATACTTTACCTGCAAAGGAAACGGAGACAAATAGAGTTAGTAGATTTCAGAAAAGACAGAGAAAAATCGACAAAAGAAAGGAAGATGCACGACAGTCAGGAAAATGGAAAGGTTTGGTGAAAAGTCAGTAGGGAAAATATTCATTCGTTTTTGGGAAACATGCAAATGAGCTAAACGAACCCGGATTAAGATGCATTCCCTGTCCGTCCGTCCATCCGTCCGTTCCACATGTGTTGAGCACGCCCTGCGCTGTGTCTCCCCCTCCCAGCCGTTCTCCCCTGTGACTCATCCCTCTCAATGATCTTTTCCTGGCACATTTGTCGGGAAATGTTTTCCTTCTGCTTCTTGGTTCATTTTTTGATTGATTGCCCAGAAAAACCACTTGAAACTGTCAAGGGCGCACAGGCTGGGCGGGGGGACAGGGAACAGGGGACAGGGGAGTGAATGCAGTGAAAATCACTTTTCTACACACACAAAAACAGACACACAGATGAAGGAAATTGTTTTCCTATGAAAAACTACTTAACGCAGGAGGAGCATGGCCAAGGGGGAGGGCCGGGAGTATGCATCATGTTAATAACTAAATCAAGGAATGAGATACTGCTTCTAGGGTTACCGATCCGATCCGATCACTCGAAATCGATGCCGCAAGAGAATCCAATTTTCAGCTGAACATTTCGAAATGTTTTTTTTGGGAATATTTGAAGTATATTTTGGACTTTGCTGAGAGCAATACCTGGGGGCAATAAGGACTTTACTCCGTTTGATTATGCTATGATATAATAAAAGAAGAGTCATATTGTGTCCTCAAATAAAGATGGAAGTCTTTACTGAGCGTTACAAAAGCCCTTTCCAAGGAAGAAAGCAAAATGTAGCAAAATTCTATTGGATTCCAGGTTAAAAGTTCTTGTTTGAACATCAATGGTTTTCGATATGGGTTCCGAAGCAGAATACTACACAAAAAGCTGGACGTATACGATGGTGGAAACATCACTTCTTCAAGAATATTTTCTTATACTTCTTTATGGGATTCCCTTTCCTTCCCTTCTTTTCCAATCGAAAGTGTACACATTACTTCTTCTAATAATTGATACAATTCCATTTGATTGCATTCTTTGAAAGCTCTTTTGTCTTTCAATTTCTCACCGAATTTCATTGTCAACTAAAAAGTATTCCCAAAAACATTTGATTTTCTCAGAGAAAGAAACAATGAAAAATTTCAGAAAATGTCAAGAGAAGAGAGAGAGAGAGACTCAGAGCAAAGAGTGGGCCAAAAGAAATAATAATCTAGCTAGCCAAAAAACAAGAACGCACAAAATAAATAAATTTATGTGCATTTCCGTTTATTTTTTTCTCGGTTTTTCTTTTTTTTCGTTTTTGTTGTTTTTGCTATTTCTGGTTTTCCTTCCGCTAAAGTAAATAACAAATATTATTATCGCATGACCAGCAGCAGCAACAGCAGCAGAGGGAAACGGAGCCAAAAACCGTAGAAGAGGCGAATGGGTAGGGGTAGGGGTACGGGGGGAGGAAAAGGTTGGAAGGACATCGGTCAGGAGGGAGCCTTCGGTTGGGTGGTCTAGGGCGTGGCCTTTGGCTGCATTCTGCAAGTGCCAAAAAATAAAGGAAATTCGCAAAATGTATCAAAATCGAAGGAAGCGGAAAAAGAGTAAAAAATAAAAGAAGAAAGTGATGGATGCCACCAAAAAAAAGCAACAACAATTTAATCATATTTTCATAAGACAAAAAAAATCAATTTCTTCGGAAATGTTTCAAAATAGAAGCATCGACGGGAAAATCAAAAGGAAATAAATCAAGAGGAAAGAAAATATACAGAAAGGCAGGGGCGAGGCAGGGGGAGATCCATTGGTACTGCATAGAAATCAAAATATTTGTAATCCAATATATTACCATTTTTTAAGAGATTGATCTTTTCTTTGATCACGAAATAGTTTCGATTTTTGTTTCAGTGTAACGAAGAAGCAATTCCGGATGGGGCAGGAAGCCAAGCTGTCCGGAGGGACTGAAGAACGGAAGCAGTCGTCGCTGCCGTAGCACCTTGTTGTTGCTGCCACCGCATTGTGCAAACAACAACAAAGGGAGGAGAGCACACACATCCAGAACCAACACCAACACCAACAACCATATCGACTCAATGAAATTATTAATGGTCAACACAAAAATGCAGCCCAAACAACAACAGGACTGTGCTGGACGGAGCCCGGGTCGCCCCCAAAGTGGACTTCGAAACAGCAAACAGAGCCCACCGAATGAGGCAGGGACCGGTGGCAGAGCCGAAGTCCAGGCTGCGAGGCAAGGCCCAGTGCGAGGATCTCCTGGAGCAGGAGCTGGAGCAGGAGCCGGCGGCGGCACCGTCGGCAGGCCAAGCAAATAAATAAATAAATAAACAACAAACTCTAATTAAACGTTGTCTCCACTTCCTCTCTCTCTGTGTGTGTGTTGGTATTTTGATAAGGTAACGCAACCAATTACTCTCTTTTTCCCAGCTCCTGCGGCTCCTCGTCGCCGTACAGAAGCTCCTCTTATCTGTGACTCCGTACGGGTCACAGTTTGTGGACTTACGGCCTCCTCCGAGTCCCAGAGCCTCGGACCTTGGACTTGTGCTTGTTAAAAACTTTTTGCCAAAAATTCAATCTGTTTATGCCACAACAAAAGCCAAAACGGCGTCGTGGCAGACCAAGAAGGAGGGCAGCCGAGAAGTGCAACAAAATGTTCAGAAATTGTGCTGCTATCAAGGTCAGGTGGAGGCAATTGGGGTTTTCGGAGATGGAGGCTGAAAGATGATATAAAATTAAAAGAACAGAGAGAAGAATTTGTATCTCAAGGGAGACTTTAAGTGAGTCGGTCGCGGAGGATCTTCCAACCGGAATGTGACCCGCAATTAGTCAAACTCCACATGACCTCAGTGACCTTTCTATGCGTCCGAGCAAAACATTCAAAATTCCACATTCCGCCTCCATTTAGGTGGGAGAACTGTTAGCTCTTAAATCTTACGAAATGCCGTCAAATACCCGTACCGTACCGGACCAAGGAAATGCTGCCAAACCGGCTGACTAAGCGGCCAAAAACTTATATATAACATTTGTTGTTCTTGTCCGCCGCCGATTTGCATAACAAACCGAGAAAAAAAACCAAATCAAATGAAACGAAATTTATAAATTGATTTCGAGTGAGAGACTAAAAATAAAACAAAAGCCCCTCGCCGGCCAGCCAAAGATGGGGAAAAGCTTCAGGGATCAGGAATCAAACATGGGGGTATTGGGGGGATACGGATACGGGTACCCGGGGCACGGCCCGGCCGCCTGTGCCGTTTCAGCAGAATTATTGCATTTTGAATATTGGCATTTACGTCAAATTAAATTTAATTGTCATTCCAGTCCAGTCCAGTGTCGAGGCAGAAAACGCAAAAGCTGCAAAAAATGCTTTAAAACGAATTTCAAAATAAGGCAGGGAGAAAATGGGAATACCCTTGTTATTCCTTCGAAAGGAGATAGAAGATTGATTTTGATATATTTTTTAAATTTTATTTGAGTCTTGTTTTTTATTTCTTTTATCCATTTTTTCTGTATAAAGATTTGGCATATTAAATTATTAAACTAAAAAAAATGCAATGAAGAAAATGTTAAAAAATTAAAAAAAATATGCCGTCTGCGTTTTTTTATGACTTTAATTTGGAAGATTTTTCTCGTCAATAATATAAAATCAACAAGGCAAAAAAAAAATAAATTCATATCAAAACCATTTTCTAGGCTATCTTTTTGTTTGCTTAACTTATCATAAAAGTAGATAATACCCAAGCCCCCGAAAGGGTACTCAAGGAATCAAAAAACGAGACAAAAATTCGCTAATAAATGAGCTGGAGGTGGAGCCTTTAGGCCAGGGGGCCGCAGGATGAGGGCCACACCGCAAAAGCGACAGAAAAATTACATTAAATGCTGAATAAAACTCTGTGTGTGTGTGTGTGTGTGTATTTTTTCGATTTTTGTTAAATCAGCCACGAGGAGGACGGGACGGATAGCGAGTCATCGTGTGACGTCGTTTTCAGGTTGGTTGTTAATCGCATTTCCTAATTATCAAAACTCATAAATTTCGTTTAATGGCTCGTCCGGAGAGCGAATCGGAGTTGGAGTCCGGGGACACAGCCATCGATGCGATGCGATGCGATGCGATCGGACGCCCGTTGCCGTTACCGCTCCCCTCCTTATCCATTTCCCCTCATTGGCAATGCACTCTTTCGCTCTCTGCCATAAACCGTGAGGGGAAAAGCCCGACCAGAAGGGGAGAGCGAGAGAGCGCATGCATGAGCATTTCCCCTTTCTGTGCACTTACAACGAAACCGTTGAGTGCTTACACACATACACACACACGACACTGGTGTCGTCCCGCTCTGGCGTGCGTTCGGTCCAAGCTTTCGTCGAAGAGGGGTGGCCAGTGGCCACCGAGAGAGAGAGAGCGCAGCCACCATTATGGAAAGTGAAATGGATATATCGCTAATGCGCCTGCACATAACAAGGTCGGCAATAAATCAAAAGACCAGCAGCGGGGGTGTCCGCAGGAGAAGAGCAAAGAAAAAAAAAACACACACAGACAGAAAAAAACGAAGCAAACGGCAAACGGCGGTTTGACAAAAATCAAATCAAAATGCCATAAAATACCCCAAGCGGGAGGCTGTTCCATCTCACTCTTTCTCTTTCTTTTGCTGCATCTCCCTTGCTCCATGTCTATCTCTCTCTGGGGCATGGGACTGGGGCTGGGGCTGGGCAAACAACAAATGAATTATTTGCAATTAATTGAGCGCAAATTTGCAAAATACTTTGGTGTGTCTGCGCCTTGTGCTGACTGAGCGACTGCATGCAAGAGTGTGGGCGTGGGTGTGTACGTCATGCATGCATGAGCTTGTGTGTTTGCGTGTGGTGTTTGAGTGTATTTGCGTGCAGGACGATGATGGATATGCCTTCCGAAAGTATTCGTTACGATCTATCCCGCAGCCCACAAAAATGTTTCGTTTCAGTTTATTGAGCAATTGAGTGAAAAACAAAATTTCCCATAGCTGTTCCTCAAACTTTTTTCGGGGTCACCATTTTGATTTAATAGCCTAGAAGAAATTGTATTGAAATGTTTCTGATGTTCGTCGATGATTTGGGGATTTGATTTGTTGATTTGACAATGGGATGGCTATACGGAGAGCGATGGGAGGTGGGTTGTGTTTTGGAACTGACTTACGATTTGTTTGCCTTTATTTTAGACCCAAATTTCGCATAGAAGGGGCTAGAGTCTTTTTGTTGACCATTTACCATGCCTTTGGGTGTCCTTTTTTGGCGTACTATACTCTCAGTTGCATAATTTATCGTTCCCCAACCTCAGATTATCATTTCTTTCATATCCAATACTTAAACTTCCAGAATTTCATGAAAATCTCACAAAAATAGCACATACCCACCCCAAAAAAGACTCAATTAGCCACACGTTAAAGAGGATGAATTCATTTTACATTCAAGGGAAATGCCTTGACATATATTTCTACATAAAATCAGAATAATCCATTTAACCCACTCACCTAGCCCCAACCCCAACACCGCCACCCAACAAATAGTACTCTCTCTCCAAAACCCAAAATCATGCCCTACTCAGCACAGAACGAATGATCTCGGGAAAATCCCCCACAAAACTCTTTTACGACAAACGAAATGGACACTTTTGTGACTTTATAAGTGCGAGAGAGTCTATAAATTCAATGAACTCTGGCAGAACAGTGTGTTCTGTCAATTTCTGGTGTTTACTCGCACACAGAGGCACGCACAGACACAGACAGACAACTTTCACATTTTACGAGTTTTATATGGCCCCTCGATATGGCGATGATGAGGACGACGCTGATGATGATGATATTTTCACTTGAGAATTTTACGAGCAACAAATTGCGCTACAAATTACACGATAAATAGAAAATTATGACGGAAACCAGCCAGAGACCAACCTGACCCCGAGGCCTATGGGCCCAGGGCAGGGACAACCCTCGGGCGACCCTTTCACCGTTCACCAGTCGTAAAAATTCCCGATGCTCTCTCCTTCGTTCTCTTTCGTTCTCTAAGTGTTTTGTCATTACGGCAATCCCTATCTGTCTCTGTGGCCGTGGCCGTGGAGCCCCCCTCCTGGTTTACAAGCTGTCAAAAAGTTTTGTTTTGTGTAAATTAAATTGTTGCTCCTTTTATTGATATTTTATTTGGGTTCTGGGCCGTGATTTGGCCGGAGATTTTCCCCTTGGAAGTGCACTCGGAAAGTCGTAAAGTTGCCAAACGTCGAAACAAAGGGAAAGTTTTTACGAGCGGAACTAAGAAGAACAGCACCACGGTTCTTACCTTTTCGAGAACTAGCCCAAAACGACCAACAAGACGAAGATGAAGTTGGGTAGGAGAAGGAGTAGTAAATTATATTGGCCTTCTTGGTGCTGGTGATGCGGCTCAAGGACCTTTGGCCAATAACAGGTTGAGTTAAGCATCGATATCCATGGCGGGGTCGTAATTTTTTCGGTTAATTGAGCGTTTCACACCTTGCAACGCCGCCTGCAACGTGCCACATTAACGAACGTGTCAAAAGTGACAAGTATTCCGCTTAAACTTGAGCAACTTATCGACCATTTCATAAAGCATGGGTTATCTATGGCCTCCTCGCTGTGGCCTGCATCCTTGGCCACGTGTGGTCGACTGCCACAGTGCCACACAACAACCGGGGGCCCCGCCCCGCCCCCTCAAAAAGCGGGGGGGAGGGGGGGGGCTTCTAATTGATGACATTCTTTTTTCCGAGGCGGGGCACAGACAGGTATTTTGTAATTAAGCCACTTGAGCCCTCTCCAGATTGAGTACAGTAGGGCAGATGGGGGGGATGGACAACATGTCAAGTCCCCAATTGAAATGTATTGCAGGTGGAGAGCGAAGACCAAAGACAAGAACAAACACAGACACCACCACAGACAGGCATTCTATCGGCGGAGTAAATGCTTTTTTTGACACAGGCTAATGCGACTTAATGTTGCGGTTACGCACTGTATCTGGTGCGTACAGTGCGGTTCGAAAGTGTACGTGGAACAACCCAAAAGGTAGTATTGGAAAATCTTTTTTAGGGTCTACATTTTGCATCCACTTGAATTTTGTTTGTTGTGTTCCCAGTTCGGCCCTATAGTTTCGCACGGCACTGTACCTTTTATCTCTGCTCGCTGTGCCTCTAAAAATAATCATGGGAAATACCTTTTATGGAGAATGGAATGGAACATGCAGGTCGCTCTATGAAATCCACTCAATCATTCTGCTTCACTTCACTTCACAAAAAAAAAAAAAAACAAAAACACAAAAAATACAACAAAATAAAATAAGAAAGAAAACGTTTTAACTGATCGCTCAATCACTGATACACATACATGTGTATAGATATATATATATTTGTATATATATAACAACGATCGTTGGGTGGCAGAGTGGCCGAAGAAGGGCACTTCGGAGGGGCGGACGAGGCGGACGAGGCAGACGCTGCCTGAATTGAATTCATTGTTTAGAGGCGTGCTGTTTTTTTTTCGGTAAGTCACCCACGTGATTGTTTTCTTTGGCTTGATAAGGGGCTACCTCCCACTGCTCCTTGCCCCAACGGTCCAACAGCAAGACCAAAGGTCAGGCAACAGGTGACGTGGCAGGGCCTCAGGCTCTCCAGCTTCTGTGGGAAGATTCCAAAGACCTTTTTCTTGAGGGTGGGAACATTAACTTTACGAACGAGTACTGATAGCCCTTTCTTAAGTTTATTGGCATGCAAAATTTGATGACTGGTTTTATTGGTTTATGGGATTTGCAGCAACATTTCGACAGCAAACCAAGTCGAAGGGAAAATGCCCTTTGGAGAGGCCCTACCTTTGGCTATATTTCCAGTTAAAATTTGTACAATAATAGTCCTTCCCCCCTTCGCCCCAAACCCATTCACAGTTCAGGCAGATCAAAAAGGATTCCAGAATGTTTATTCCTCTTTAATGTTCTGCTCCGCCAACTGACTCACGCAGTTCCCCCCATGGATAATCTGCGATCGGTCTTCATTCGGGCCATAATACCAGCCATAATACGAATTTGCAATCTAAATGTTCAGCTAAAACTACTGTTAAAATTAACCATATGCAAAAGAAAAAGAAATCCCATAAAAGCCACTTGTCCATCCGTTTCATCTAAAGTTTCTCGCCACAGTTTTTGGGTCCGCGCCAGAGCCACAGCCAGGCCCCAACGCAAGGAGAAATGTTATTTTTACGATCATCGTGGGATCGTAAAACGTCTGGGTGACTGCGTGTGGAACATTTAATTTGATGCTGAAATACTGATACAGACAGTCCCGGGCCGACTGGGGCGACTGGGCCGAGCAGGGCACTTAAATTGCATATAAAAGTTGGCTTTTATGATTGGCCTTCTATTAGCAAAATAAACTATTACGTGTTAAATTGCACGATCCAGCCTGCCGTGCAACAACAGCAACAAAACGATCGTAAAATGCATGCAACACACACTCAAGGCTCTCTCTCGCTCTCGCTCTCTACTCGACTAACGAGTGCAGCAGGAGCTGGCCAGAGCAATCAAAGGATGTGTCTCCAGGTCAGAGTGCGTCTGGTAAGGTGTCATCTTACATGTGCAGCCATGGATGGAGTGGAGTGGAGTGCTTGGATAGGCAGGCAGGCAGGATTTCAAAATGGTAATGGAAAGCGAAAGTGAGTTTTCAGGGTAAATGAAATTAAGAACGCATCCTTTGCTGCGCATCGCTGATTGTTTTGTTTCAATTTCTGGTTGCGCCCCTCCGAACTACGATGTTGAACCTTCAACCTCTCCGGCTACGAGCTCTACGAGCAGACGTAGCGACATCGTGTAAGTGCCCAAGTTCTCCGAAGTCAGGGGGCATTTTTCGGGGGAAATTCCCAACGAGTCTCGGGGTAAGTGTCTACCTGAATCCGCTTAGTGGTTGTTCTTGTTCCTTCGTCTTTGACGACAAGAAGTCAAACTCTCGATTTACGACCATTTTGTTTGAGTAATTTCTGCCCTTGTCCTTCACCACATGCTTGGCAGTTGTGTGTAAATTGTACAGTTTTTACTTTCAGCTGTCTGTCGAGCTGTTCCCAAACTCAATTCAGACGCTATGGTCCGCCTCGAGGTCCCTTTCGAGGGAGGTCTGCCAAACCAGATCCAGATCCAGATCCCATCGAGAGCGAGATCTTTAAATTGTTGTTCATAACAATATTATTGGGCAAGAGTAACTCAATTTTGGTCTTTTATGCCCTGCTTTTATGAGTTGTCGATGCGATGTAAATATTTAATGCTCTCTCACTCTCCCGGGCCGGACCCTCGATCGTAACCATATTTCATAGCCTCATTTGCCTGCTCATTTTCATTTTCCCAATCAAATAGTTACATAAAAAATGCACCAAAAAGTATAGAAAATCCAAACGAAACCAAATGTTCACGATTCAATTAAAAGATCGTAAAAAGTTCTTCTGAATGGTGAATCGGAGGAGGAGGCGCCGAAACAGAGACATTTCGTTGCCTCCAATGTTATTTTGTCGTTAAAATTCCCTCAAATTGTTGTTAGAACATAAAAATCACCTAAAAAATGGTAATAAAATCAAACGTAATATAACCAAAATGGGACTAGGCTCGAGACACAACAAAATCCGACTCCCCCGCATCGCAGGGAATCCCTGATATAGGCATTTCAAGATATATGTTCGGAGATAAGGAAGATGGTCTTTGAGACCACATAGACCGAGTTTCTGGTTCTATCTGTAGATTATGACGGTGTGGTTTCAGAATTTGGATCCTAATAGACAGGGGTTTTCCTTACATAAAGATATACTCAGGAAGGAAAATTTGTCGGAATTGAATGTTAATATTTTGAATAAAGATTCTGAAAGAGGTATGCTTCTGCGGTTATTGTGGTTTTTATGATGCCTATTTTTGTAAAGGAACCCTCGAAATTATACCACAAGATCGGCATGACAAGATCTGGGGTTATATGCCATATTATACAGATTATAGCCCTAGATTTGTTACCTAGAAATCATATATATATATATATATATATAAAGAGATCTCGATACAGATACATGTCCTTTTCAATCCGTTTTGATCTCTATTATTTTTCGAGGCAACATTCAATTAGTGGAATAAGTCAACGCAAACCCAACCAGAAACCGAAAACTACGCAGCCACCAGAATGTGATAAAAATGGGAAATGGGCGCACATGCAACAGTTGCACTCTAAACGTGCCACATCCAATCAGCGGACAAACGGGCCACGACAGCAGCCATTGGCAGCGGGCAAATCAACATCAACATCAAAATCAAATTCATTGCATGGCCATGGTCATGACCAGGTCTAGACACACACACACTCGTGCACATGCCAGCACATGCCAGAGAGTGATAGCCGGACAGACAGAACCGTCAACAGTCGTCGGACGCGTTCTAAATGCGGCGCAAACGCGAAAAACCGTTAAGCATCAATTTTGACGCATCATAAAACTGCAATGAAGTGATAAGTGCTGCTGCTGCTGCTGCTGCAACACAAATATGCAACAGGAATGTACAGTTGATAGATATTCGCTGGATGTGGCAGGGGCATGGTGGTATGGGGTATGTGGAATGGTAGATGGAGCGCCACAAAAACCAGAATCTACAAATGGAACTCCACTCGGGGTCTCTGGCCGAACACACAGCCCGTATCTGAGCGATAACAATGCAAATGCAACGCAACTCCCACACCCAAATGCCATATGCCATTCAGTGGGTGTCTGCTGCAAGTGTGTGTGTGTGTGTGTGTGTGTGTGCCATGCAGCAATCAAACAAAACAAGACTTTTATGAACACCGCGGGAAGTTGACAGCTTGCATCATTGTCATGATGCATGCGAAAACGGTGCAACTTCCACCATGCCTCCCCCTGCTTCCGCACCCGCTCCCGCACCCGCTGGTTGGCCAATTTTATGGCACCGCGTGTGCAATTATGTTTATGGATATTGGTAACGTATAAATGACACAACAGAAAGGCTACATGGGCTCCACGTTCCATGATGGAAATTGTAAAGTTTTCCCAGCAAACGATTTTTGTTTATTTTCATTTAATCGAAATTGTGAAGAATTTGTATGATTAATGGCTTTTGCAATCTTGGCAATTTTTCTTTATTTTTCATCACCTTTTTTTACATTTATTTTTAATAGTTATTTCCTCTTTTGTTCCTCCATAAGATTTTACCTATTTTCCTGCACACTTCTTTCAATACGGTTCCTTTTAATTATATCCTTAAATTAAATCCCTAATATCAGCGTATCCGGGTGCTTCCCCACTTCCTTGGACACCCCAGCGTCTTCCATTTAAGCCCCTGTATCGTTCGCTGCCCCAAAATTATCCAGCCAAATCAATTGCATCTTATTTGCCAATCTTATCGGCAAAGAGCCAACTAATTGACTTATAGCCACAGACAGAGCCTGGTCAGACGGCAGACAGACCAGAGCAGGGCCCTGGCGAGGCCTGGACTAATCAGTGGGGCTCGAACCAACAAAACCCACCAGCCAGCCAGCCAGCCAACCACACACACCCATCACACTTTTGAATGTACATAAATTATCTTTATTGGCAGCATGTCCCAGGTCCCTGTCCTGTCAGAGAAGGAGGGGTTCCACAGCGAGACTGAGCGAGAGAGAGAGAGACGGGGAGAGGCCTCTGTCTGTGGCAGGCAACACCTAAAATGAGGCTCGTTAATTGTTGGTCGTGGCTCGGGTCCAAGACTAACTGGTTGCCGCATCGTAAATCAAGGGGGAATCCATCAAAATGCGATCATTGTATTGAGATTGCAACTAAGCCCCCCAGTCCACAGACACACACACAACATAATTTCAATATTTTTGCACTCCGCCCGGAAAGGAAGTGCGACGGGCACGGGGACGAGCGATGAGGGACGGGGGCCCAACCAGGGCTGAACCAATTGACAACTTAATCCTGCGACATGTCAGTAGAGGCTCAAATGAGATTTACGTGGCTCGCTCGCCCAGTCAGTCAGCACTCAGGCAGGCAGCAAGCCAACCAGCCAGCCAGTCAGATCCGAGGCAGAGCCAGAGCCAGAGTCGGAGTCAGTTAGCCTGGCCCATTTGTGTTGACTCAATGAAATGTTGTAGCGATTTTTCAGCATGTTGTCTGTTGTCGCAGGCCCGCGTTTGCCTTGATTGACAAAGTACAAAGGTGTAATTATTTTTCATAAAAATTGTTCGGCCTGCAACGCGTTGCATGTCGCTCAACGGGCCTTTATTCTCTTTTTTATTTTTTTCGAACTTTGTTGATTTTGTTGTAAGTTTTCAATCAATTTGCTAGCGGAGCAGCCCCCCAGAGACCCCCCCTCGAATGCAATTATGTCAACGATCAGAGCGCATAAATTACGAGAGCGAGCGCTCATGCCTAGAGCAAAGCGCTGAGCGGTTAAGATCTTTGGACATCAACGGTGTCGCCATCGAGAGGGGGCCCCAAAACCCCAAGCCAAAATGCAAATGGAGCTCCAGCTACAGCTCCAGCTGCCCTGGGCCCAGTCACAGTCTCTGTCTTAGTCCCAGAGACCCATTCGACAGTGCCCCAGCGTCAGCCCATAAATCTTGACTTGGCGGCGCGTTACTCATGCGCAGTGTCCTCCGCCGGGCTGCAGAGAGAGAGAGAGAGCGAGAGAGACTCCTCGGTCGTAGTCCCAGGCCCCAGTTTGGGTCTGGGAAATGTTTTATAATCGCATTGCGACTAATTATCGTATCGAAGGAATTATTGTGGCGCGATCATGAAGGCGATTTGCAAATTGCGTGCCCGCGATTCATCCACTAAGTGATTAGATTGGATTTTGGGGCGTGTCGGTTGGCTGGTCATGGGAATGCACTCGCTGGCTGCTACCCTGCTACCCTGTTCCGATTTTTGATACTTAAATGTCTCACAAGAACTTGAGTACGTGGTTTACTTGGGTTGTACAACATTTTCTATGGCTATTCAAATTATTTGAAGAAAGTCATGGTAGCATTGGGTTCTGATGGGTTCTCCTTGTTCTCCTTATCCAAGAATAATAATAGTTTCTATTTGGGAATCGAGTGCATAGCTAATATGCCCAGCAATTTATAGACCTGCTAGATGGCCACAAATCGTCAATGATCATGTTTTACTGCACTCTTCTCGCATTTACTATTTGATTAACCAGTTGCCTCTGCATCCAAGGCTGCCCCTCAGGCTGCTGTTTCCCAACCGATCCTAAGACCGAGCTGAGCCGAGCCGAGACGGGGTCTGCTGATTTGGCTTGTTGTCTTAAGGCATTTTATTTGGCGCCATAAATCTATCAACGCCGGCGAACTCGAACCCGAACGCGTGCGCATGCGCAAACACTGCCGGTCCGGGCCGTCGAGGCTGGACCTCAGAGAGATTCACGCTCTCTCTCTCTCTCTCTTTCTGTCTCCATCTCCATCTCCATCTCTGTCTCTGTCTCTGGAGATGCTGATAGTCCTCGGACTGGGACCAGCGAAGATTTACGGCTGGCACAAAGCAAATGTTCGGATATCACGGTGGTTACCGGGATATGGATAGGGCAGATCTCTCCAGCAGGGGCTAGGAGAGATCATTTTAAGTTTATGATACGAAAATCAGATTGCTTTATTGTATGCGAAATGGATCGATGATCGTTGTGGCTATGGCTGTGGCTGGGCCATGCAATTGGATTGCTCCTCCACACGAAATTCATTTATATTTATGATTTGTGAATTGCTTTTTATGATGATGTTACCCGTATTCAGTGTTTGTCTGTGTGTGTGCCCAGACAATTACATTTTTACGGCCTGCAACTGGAACTGCAACTGGCAGTGGGACCTGGTCTAAAAGTGTGAATTTGCCACTTCATTTGAGAGCTTGTAAAGACATAAATTATTTGTTGTGGCGGAGCTGGGACGGCGGTTATTTAGCCGCAGTTTTTATGGCCATGTGAATTGGAGCAATCGAAAGTGTCGGGGGCCCCAGTTCGAAGACAAAAGTCAAATCTCAAAATCCAAAAACACAAAAAACAAAACCCAAAACACAAACGGATGCATAGCCGAATCAGGAGCGGGGCCGAGTGGTGGTAAAAGTATATTAATGACTTATCAAGGATAATTTGACAATGGGCAATAAATCAAATCGCGTAGCTCGCCCAAAACAGGGCGTGTGGTTTGCTCTTCCCCCACCCCACCCCCTTTGTAGCCCTAAGTCCGTGCGGCAATGGAACCACCCAGAGCCAGAGCCAGAGCCATTGGAATGTTTCTCCGTTCTGGCAAATGCGAAATGTGATGCTGATGCTTAATTTCTGCACAAGACGGTGGGCCAGGCGGCGGGGCAGAGGTGCCTCCCCAGGAGCATGTGGTGGGCCACATTCATATCCATGGCCAAATTGGATGCCCAGCTGTGTAGTTGCGGACTGTGCCATAACTTAACACCTTCGCCTTCGTTGTCTTCGTTGGAGTGGCCGTCGCCGTCGTCAAGCCGTCGTTGCAGGCAAATGCGCCCCACAAGAGCCGGGCAGGGTGACTCAAGATAATGAGAATTCGAATTTGAGAACAAGAACATGAGAAAATTATAAAATTGTAACCTATTGGGTTGCAGTTTATAGTTGCAGTTTCTTTGAGTGTTCAAGAAATGGAACCTTTCTTCAAGGGTTAAAGAAATTCTTGGAATGGTAATTGAGAACTTATCTTTGAGGGTAGGTCTCGAAGTTTAGTAGTTGTAGAGCTATGAAAGATCTAGAGAATTGCAAGGGATTGTTATTAATGATTTTCATCTATGATCCGAAATGCTTGCTGTGACAGAACTGCTGGCAATTGATTCAAGACCTATCATACTCCTACTTGCAAGTACTCATCTAGTAATGATACCATCTAATGGTACCGTAACATGTCTGACAACTCATTTGAAGTACCATTTTCCCCACATCCATTCCTTTCCCCCTGCTTTACATTATGACATCAGCTGGTAATTGTGATTAATGTTTATTGTGGCGTCACTTTGCATCGAGACACCCTGCCAGAAGTGACCAAAACATCTGCGGCACACAATCCGGCGAGATCTCCGAGACCATGACCACATGTGAGGAACGGGGCGGAGACACACTGAGGGACTCAATTCAGTTTATTGTATTTTTCGCATGTATATCTTTGGTTTCAGTTGGTTTTTCGCGCTGATTTCCTTCTCTTTTTTCTTTCTTTCCTTCGTTTGTCAGGCTCATACATAAAATATGATTGCGTTTTCATTTGTGGCCAACAGATTGAGTTTCTTTGAGGCGCGAGCCCATGAGTTTATGAGCTTGTCAATTCTCCTCCACCTTCAGAGTGTTTTCTTGTTTATTTATTTGCATATCATGGCCAGAGTGAAGTGAGTCGAGTGAGTCGAGTGCTGCCCAATAATAATAATAGTAATAGGAGTGCAATATGGCTCGGATCCAAGTTCCAGGTTCCAGGGTCCAGGGTCCAGGTCCTGGCCCGTCCTCTGCTCCCGAGCCTAGATCAAAGTGTACCGAATCGAAGTCGTTTACTTTCGGCCTCACCTCATCCTCACCTTCAGCGTTGCTTCATTGTAATTAAGAACATGTTAGTTGTAAAGAGGAGGTTGTCGCCGCTGTTGATGTTGCTGTTGCAGTTCTGGTTGTTGGGGCTGGTGTTGCGGCCCCACCTTATATGGTTGTCTCCGGTCTGTCGATGTTGTTGTCCCTACTCTCTGACTCTGACTCCGATTCCGACTCCAACTCCGACTCGTGTCTCGTTGCATTTGCAAATTGTATGGCGGCTGTGTGAAGTCAAGAGGGCGAGCCAAAGTCAATTGCATTCTTAACCCTTTTATGCTGATCACCCTGCCAGACAACTACAACAAATAACAGTACAACTCTAATTAAAAATTAACACACTTCTACGGCACCCCCCGGCAGCCTGCAATCCGCGGAACGACAGCTAGAGGGACAACAAACATTCGTTTAATCAGACAAAAATCAAGTCTATTATGGCCAGCCTTTTGGCCAAACTCTGCAGATTGGCTGTATCTGCATGAGAAACGTATAAACAGCGTCTCATTTGAAGTCATCATTAAAAACGACGACGACGACGACGAGGAGTCCCGATCCCCAGCACCACCTCTCTCTCTCTCTCCCTCCCCCCAATCCCCATCCTCTGGGAGGCGCACACTTGAGGCCATGTAATCAACGTTTGCTTACTTCATTTAGCGCGCGGCGAAAAGAAAAGCGAAACATGCATACAATCAACGTGGTCCTGGAGCTGGACTGAGACCTGGGTCTGGGTCTGAGCCTGGTCCGGGTCTGAGACTGGCTGGCCATGGAGTGGGAGCGAAAGAGAATGCAGATGGAGCTGCTTAAGCTGGACTTCAACTTGAATACTCGCACTGCAGACTCTCCTCTCTCTCCTGTCTCCACTCTCCTCTCTCTCGGGGGCTGTTGTTGTAGTCTTGCAGCCTTTGCTTGTTGGCAATGATGTATTTTTGATTTCGTATCTTATATTACCAACAACAAGCTGCAACAGCAACAGCAACATCAGCAGCAAATGCCAAGTGTGACTCTCCAACTCCCAATTCCCGCCCCCCACCCCACCAGGCCCCATCGGACTGGGAGTCCGAGGCTCTGGCCGAGGCAGAGAAAAGTTGATTTCAGAATTTTTATTTTTTGATTGTGATGATTGTGCATTGAAATTTGATACATTTTGGCCTGGTCGGGGGGATCCCGATGCTGATTCCCGTGGCTGTGGCTGTGCCTGATGGGCCTCCTCCTTCTCTTGTTGTTGTTGCTGCTGTTGTATGCAAAAATGTTGGCTAGTCGACAAGGCATTGGCATGGCCTGAAACTACTAACAACATTAATAAGATTGGCATCTGCTGCTCGCAGTTCAAATGTAATTTCTCATCAACAAAAGTGGGCTGACTGCGGGCCTCGGACTCGGACTCTTACTCTGGGGTGTGGTTCGGTTCGGTTCGGCCGGGTTCTGTCTCCTCTCTGTTTGTGTTCCTTAACGATTGCATTTTGACCATAAAGATAACTTTTTCGACTTGGGTTGGCTGGTGGGTGTGGTGCCTGTATTGGCCGTGTTTGTGGTAGCTGGTTAGGCTTGTTAGTTGCAATTGATAAGCCAGCAATCGGGGGGAAGGACCCCAGAAGTTAAATGAGCAGTGGAAATCTCGATGAAGTTGATGGAAATTGGATATGAAAATATTGGTAGTTTTTTCGGGGTCTCCTCAAGGTTTAACAGTACTCAAAGTCCTCTTGAAACATTCCTGTTGTCCTTCCAATAAATTCCATTCCATGTGGTTTATACAATAATTAACTTGTATTAAAAATAAAACTGCATTGACTGTCAGATCCCATTGGAAAGTTTAATAGCTCTTTAGCTATTACAACTGACAGTTTTCGATAAGAATGTAATTCGATTCAGTTTGAATGTGACATGAATCGACAACTGCAGTCAATCGATATTGGCGATAACCAAATGTATTTTAACCTGATCTATTTGACTCAATTTGTCTATAGTTAAGATATGATGTCTGTAAAAGAAAAACCCCTTAAAGCACCTCCTGAATCCCATTGCCAACTCATTTTCGATGGTTCCACAACTCTTGAGTTGATATTGAACTGAATCTTATATATACCTTAACTGATTTACAAGAAATGAGTCTGTACGATTCCCATTTAAACTATCTTATGTGTTGTTGTATACTTTTCTTATTTTTTGTATCCCACAGAATCCAAAGATATCTCCAATTACTGTTTTTCGCCCCTGTCAGCACCAAAGAGCCATAAATCGACGCGTTAGGAAATGCAATCTCTTCTTGGCTTTGAAATTCGAAATCTTTCCATAAATGTCCCCCATCATCGAAAGCTCTTCACAGACTCCGGGAAAAACTAAGCCGCCTCTGCTTATGGTAATTCCTACCCCTTCCTGTACTCCCCCCTCGAACAAAACTCCGTGTAGAATGCCATGCGATATGGGTTATGTATGGGATATGGATAGGCGGTGGAGACAATGCGTTTGAACAATATTTTCAACACAATATGAAAGAGGAGAATAAATCAAATTGATTAAATTCGAACAACGAAACATCTCAGGCCTGAGGGGCTCCAACAAAGAAAGAGAGAGAAAGAACCTAAAAACTCATTTAAATAATAAACCACTAAAATCGTAGAAACGACAAAGAATTTAAATAAAAAACCGTTCACAGCGTCCACGAACAAAGTGGAGGACTGGACAAAAAAGTAAACCATTAAAAATTACTACTAATGTGCACCTTACACAAAAAATCCCCCTCCACCCACCCCCCTTTGAAAAGAAAGAAAGATCCGAAAAGTGGGATTCGGAGAGGGCTCTTTCAGTGGGAAGACAAAGGCCACAAAAGTCACGAATCTGGAACTCTGAGCTAATGTCCAATATCGAATCAGTTCGGGGACCCGGCGACGCGACCCACTGCGGCGACAGAGCGCTCAAAATAAACGAGCCCCAATTCATCTTCGGGAAAACCTCTTTGGTGAGCCGCCGTGCCGCCTCCAACACGGAGTTTGGCTCCAACTTCGAAGCAGCTCCCCCACACACAGAGAGAGGGAAAGAGAGGGAGAGACTAAGAACTACATAAATTGCAAAAGCGAGTGAGGAGGGGGGCGACATGCCGGATGGGCGGGTGGCAGTGGCTGTGACTGTGACTGTAGCTGGGGAAAAACTAAAACCACTTAACTTAATGAGCATCAAATATCTGACTTCATGTATTTGTATCTATATCTACTTGGCCGCAATTCTCGATACAAATCTATTATTTAGGAGCTGCTCTGTAGCTTCTGTTGCTCCCATGACTGCTCCTGCTGCTGCACTAACATTTCAATTAATAAACTGCCCGCTCTCTGCACGCACTCCCCAACCCAACCCATTCCCACTCCCACTCCCAGTCCCAATTCCAATCCCATCCCCATGCCCAACCAATCCCCCAGCAAGTTGGAACAATAGCTAAGTATAATCACTTTGTTTGCACCTTTGGGAATAGCCAGTGACAGACGCCGCCGCACGGAATGAGAGTGGAGCAGTAGTTGTGGTGGGATAGTGCCTGGATAATGCCACTGGAAGGGAGTGTGAGGAGTGGGTAGTGGATAGTGGATAGTGCTGCAGGTATCCGGGAATGTTGGCCACGCAGCCCATCCCAGACCCAGAGTGGAGGTCGCCGCCACTCGCGTTGCATTTATGAAAATGAGCTCCGCTCGGGACTGCGGGCAATTTGTAAACGAGACAATTGACCAAATGCTCATTGTGGCTCTTTGCCCCCTCTTTCCAACTCCTGTTTGGTACGTGTGTGAGTGCTTGTTGTGACTTGATTGCTTGGCCAGAGTTGGTCTTTTTCATCTGGGACAAAGGGTAATAGGTGACACATTACCATCAAGCAAATGAAGCGGAAATAAAGTGAAAATCTAAGATATAATTGAATGGAAAACGAGTAAATTTAAATGAATTTCAATTGGTAATATAATTATCTAGAACCAAAGATTGTTTGCCAGAAAAAGGTGTTATTTTCGAGATTGAGATTGGGCAGTTCTAACAACTAATGCAATTAATTGAAGAAACAATCACATAACATACTATGCTGAGAATCCCTAGACCATGGCATTTCAAATATGGGACTTGCTCACACGTACATCTTCGTTATTTTCCATTTTTTTTTGCCATTATTCACTCCAATACACGCACAAAATTGGTAATTTTTACTAATGAATATCGGTATACTTTACAACCACCTGAAGATAGTTTTCTCTATATCCCAATTGTCGATAATTACAGCCAAATAAGTAAACTTCTATGTAAATGGCCCTCCCATAAGTACGATGCACTCCATCATCTACTAGTACCTTTCACAATTCCCTAAATAGAGCTCCCTTATCGGGTAGCTAATCCATTTCGATTATCACCCACTAGTCGACGATTATGGGCGGCCCACGCCAACAGGTCGAAACAATGGGCAAATGTCTCACTGAACCTGCCAATCTTCGCCAAAGCCCCAAAGCTCCAAAGCTGCAACTGAAAGTCATCGCAGCCATTCCGGCTAACAACTCTATGCCCATTTAGAGCATTGACTTTCCACTGGAAGTCCTTCTATGAGGCTCTAAAGCGGCGACAGAAGACAAAGCCATTGACAATTGGCCAATGGTGGCCAATGGCGGACAATGTGCGGCAGCGATCCGAAGCGATGGCGGTGTAACGGCGGCAACAGAAACAGAAACAGGGCCAACAACAATGAGGAGCCGGCGATGGCGTGGTAATAAAAGTGAAATTAACAATCAGCGGACGCTTTACGGTTGACATTTCACATGACAGGTTAGTAATGCGATTTAGCAGGATAAAGGACAGCAGCCCACAATCCCACAATCGAAGCAGAGCAGAGGCAGTTGTATCTGTTATGGTATGGTATGATACGGATACGGATTGGTTGTTGTTTCGTTTCATTTGGTTGGGGTTTTCGGTTTCCCTTGTCAGGCCATTGGCAAGAAATGCAGCAAAATCGCAAAAAACAAAAAAAAATCGGAAAGCATTCGCTATGTTTCGATTATTGGCTTTGTCGCTGCCACATGAATGTGTGCTCTTTTTTTGCTGAAGAGAAAGTTAATTAAAATAATGAGTTTTTCCGTGGGGAGTGTTGCTGGCCGGCCCCGAGCACCGATGACAAATGTCTGGCCTGTCAAATGAAATGCAGAAATCTTTTTTGTCCTTCCCTCCAGACTCAGACTCAGATGCAGACACAGACCCATCGCATGCTTAATAAATGCTAATAATGGAGTTTTAATTAAATAGATTAAATATGTATATTTATGTACATACTCGAACAATATGTGTGCGCATTTCTATGGGCCAAATCGACATTTGCCATTCTGCATTTTGGCCTTCTGCAGCATTTGCATATTTGCGTGTTGTGTTGGCCTCCTGTGCTTTGGGATCTCGTCCGTCCGGAGAAGACCGATGGCATTTTGTAATAAGCAAATTGATTTAAAATTGTCACCAAGCCCTGGTCGTGGTCCCTGCTAAATTAGATTGTGTTGTGCGGGGGCCCTGGTGCTTGATAAATATTGGATAATGTCACAGACATCCAGTGCAACTTTGGGGGTAATATAGGTATGTATTTACCTATTATATAGATGAAGATGGCGGAAGTGGAGTAGGGAGTTCTTTAAGTAATCGGAGTTTTGTGAGAAGAATATTCAATAATGAAATATGGTAAAGTACTACGTGGGTTACGAGCCCTTGCCAATACTAAAGTGGACAGCCCCTGCACTCGCGCTCTTGCGCCAACCCCCGCTCACTCGCCTCGCTCACTCGCGCCGATATGAGTTCAACATCGGACGATGACTCCGAGCCAAACAATCTGTATATAGAAAAGAGATAGGACTTCTATCCAAAATGAATTATTCTATCCATAAATGATATATCCCAAATATGTTATCATATAAGTTTTATTGGTATTATTCGTATTACTTACCAATCAATTTACCATCCACCTCATTCAGTCCCAGAGTCAACTGTCTTGTCCTCCTCTTTGTATCAGTTTTAGTATCAACTAGGAACCATTAAGTGAGTCTTGACGTTATCTTTATCATGCTTCGCTTACATGATGTTCGTGGACGCTGTTTTTTCGCGGCATTTTTGGCTTTTCTTCCACTGTGGTGCACTGACAGTTCGAGCTGTCAAAGTTCGCCCAAAACATAAACATGTCAAATTCGCGAGAGAGTGAGAGAGAGAGAGAGCACTGTCACTGTGACAACGCGAGAGAGGTAGGACGACACTGAGAGAGGGAGAGAGCGACGACGACGACAAACCGGGAGAGACACGCACGCGGGAGAGCAAGCGAGCGGGCGAGCGAGCGAGAGCGTGCAACTAAAACACTACGGAACTTTTGGGAGCGGGGGCCGTGGAGCTTGCGTCGTAAGGGGGGAGGGTTACGGGGCTAACGGGTAACGTCTACGTCTAACGGGAGTCCTTCTTCCCTTTGGTGCGACTCCTGCTCCGGTGGCGCGCTTCTTTTCACACTTTCTGGGGGCAAGTTCTCTCTGCTTCTAGGCGGGCTGCAGCTCCATGTCCCGGTCACGGCATGGGCCCTGGCTGGACAGGATTCGGTGTGCGGGCTCTAGGCGGAGCAGCGGCCAGGATGCGACGACCACGAGAGACAGTTCCACGGGCAACGTGGCGACGACACCAGGACAACACCAACAACAAGCACAGGAGACATGCGAGCGTCTAGCATGGCGACGCGATGTCCTTTCTCCACGTCCACGTCCACGTCCCGCGGTCCACACTCACTACACACTCGCACACAGACACTCAAACGCACGCACACGCACGCCACAAAATTTCTAATCTCGCGACTCTTTCGATTTTCCAGGTTTCCCCCGACTGTGGCTTGAACTAGAAATTTCTGATATTCTCGGGGATTGTTGTGTCTCTCATTTCGGTCGAGTTGTGTGGGAAAATTCGTAGAAAAATAGGTTTATTTCACGTGGAAATTGCACTTTTATTTCACTCGTTGTATTATTATTATTTTTTTGTGATTGGGAACAACAAAAAGCCAGCCTGAATGCTCACTCGCGTCGCGTCGCGTTGCGTTGCGTTTGTCAAAGAGCAGCGCCGGGGCAGAGGCACAGTCAGAGCCAGAGCAGAGGAAGAGCAGATGCAGAGGCAGAGCAGCGAGCGACAAAAGCCAAAATCTCACATCATCTCCCAGCGAACCCCAAACCAAATCAAAGGGGGGCGCCAGGCCAGCCGCCACACAAGGACCCCAATGTTGCCGCCATCGAACAACAACAGCTGCACACAAGCACACACACACACTCTCACAAGGAGAGTACTCTCACACACACACAAGCTCAGAAAGGAAAGCAATTCCAAAAGTTCAGCACAAGAAAATGGGGGGGAAAAAAATAGAAGTAAAGTGAGCATCAAAGCGCACGGGACAGAATAGTTTTCAACCCGACCAACGGCCCACCGTTCGAGTGTCATACACAATGGGATGCGGTGCGGTGCTATGCTCTGTGGCGCCCCACCCGGTCCCACCCCACCCCACACCCCCACGCCACCCAGAACACACGCGGCCAAGCACCCAAAACATTCTCTCCGCTGGCGGCGGCTGCTGCGTCTAAAAACCGAAAACAATAAAAAGCTCCACGCGGGAGCTTCATTGCAAATACATCCACATATATGGTGACTAAAGGATGCTCTAAGGAGTTGAAAGAGGGTTTCTGGACAAGGGAAGAACTTGGGAAAAGAAGATATTAACTGGTTGCCGTCTAAGACTCTATTCAAAACCACTCTTTCAACTCTTTATCGAGGAATAAAACTATATTTGTTGCGAAATGGTAATAGTTTTAGGTATAATTCAATTTTGCGAATAAATTTATTCTTTGAGAACCAAATCTTAGGAAAGCATGAAAATTAATAAATATATCATGGTATATAATATTTTCCATATTTTTAGGGTCAAGCATTGTATGATAAAAGTCTACAGAAATACCGAGCTTCAAGGATAGAAAATCGTATTCATAAGTTCCCTTACCTGTTTCTAAAATATGAATACACTTTCTTTTTTAACCATGACGGAAGGATGAAAACGAATTGGAATGGGAATATATTGAACGCCTTTCCTGAACCCCTTTTCTCTGCCATATCGAACCCCTTCGTTGATAAAAAAAGGTTCAACAGATGGAAATTATGTACAAATAAAATATTTATAGAAAAATGTAACCCCATCTGTAAAAATGTCACCAATCCGCCCTTCGAGTGCCATATGCCCAAATGGAAACTCTGCCAGAGATGAGTACAGGAGTACAGAAGGAGCAAAAAAAACATAGAAGAATTCCAAAGCACGCGTTGACACTTTGCGCTCAACACTCGCACACATCGAGCCAGCCAGCTCAGGACTCTCCTCTCCGGAGAGTACGCTCCGGGGCCGTCATCAACGTATGTCCTGCAGCCCAGAGCAGCATCCAAAGGAGCATCAGGAGTAGCAGTAGCAGCAGCAGCAGCAGCAGCTGAGGCTAGTCATTGTAAACAAAGGATGTGCGAGAACTCTCCGAGTACGGAAGCTCCGCGCTCGGTGTCCGTGCTCTCTGCGCAGCGCCGGAAAGCTCGCCAAAGCTGAGCCAAGCCGAGCCGGGCAACTGGTAGTCCGCCCATCGATTTTGCTCAATGCGCATGCAGGGCGCCAGCGCCGCCAAGTTTTGACAGCTGTCAACGCGGACCTCCGCTCGAACGGTGGCGCGCAGCGATGACACTTTGTGGACCGCGTGCGTCGTGCGTCGTGCATCGGCTGCCTGCCGCAGAGGTGAGCGAAGCGAATTGAAATGCAAAATGCAGGAGCAATCATTTATCAAATGTCCATCAGCAGATAAGCGGACGGGCACGGCAGAGTCGGACGTCAGAACAGGCATGGCAATTAAACAATGTCGGAGGGCATTTAGCTGGCAAATAAATGTCACCGGGCCAAAAGGATGAGCAAAACTACATGAAAATTAATGAGCTCAAGTCTGGTCAATATGGGGGAATCCCCCCCGACCCAGCCCCATGCTCGCTGTCAGTATGAATTTTTGATAATTTAATTAGAGTGCCTCCGCACGGGACAGATGGTACTGGTGCTGACCACTGGCAATTGCTTGTAAAAATGAGCCACCGACCACGGGCCCTGCCCAGCCCCTTTTTTCCCCTTTTGGGCTGACACACACGCACCCAAGGACTCGCGGTGTCCCGACCGCCAGGCGTTACAAAAGGAATTTTCATAATTAAGCAATTACCCATTTCTAGAGCGGCACAATGACTTGGACCCGCCCGCCTTCCAGTGCGTGGGCGTTGCGGTCGCTTAGCTGACCATTTCTCCATTTGTTCTTAATTTGGCTTTTTCGTTTTTCGTTTCGTTGGCCAAATGTCATAACTGTTTTTCTGGGTCTCCAGATCGCGGTACGCGGCATTTGCTAACGAAGATGAATTGGTTTTTTATTCAAATTTAATTTATGCCCAGAACCAAAAGCGAAAAACCCCGCCTTGCCCAGCCCTGACCGTGTCCCCGTCCCCCTTTCCATGCCCTTTTCGAATTTCCATGTTTGGACCCATTAAAATCGCCAAAAACAATTGAGACACGTGATTTCTGTTGCCTCCAATGTGTCTCCCTGATGAGCTATGCGTGTCTGCCCCCCATAACCAAGACCAAGGCCCCCAGACCGCTGGCCGTGGGCGTAGTGCCAGGCTGATGTCAACTAAATATCATCACCTGAGCAGATGGCCCGCAGCTGATAGCAATGCTGGCGACATGGACTTGGCGTCTGGGATATTTGTTAGGTGCAAAAAATTATGTTCCATGGGAGGGGGGGGTGTCCGGTAGTTGGCTCATAGCCGATTCATCATAATGAAGTGGACATTCATATCTGTTGGCTGATTACCATCTAAAGAGGATTGAGCGTGAGTGGGTGGAACTGGACAGAAGATTAAGATTCTGTCAAAATAGTGGCTATTAATTCCATTGGAATTTTGTTCACCAAATGTTGCACGCATTTTTACATTCATTTGGAAACTTACAGATGGGGGAAGAAAGTTGGTGGCACCACACCCAGGGAACATAGATCTGTAATTGTATTATTTAAATATATTTATGTTTAAATCAAAAGGAACTTTATGTAATTTCACTATATTTATATTTAAACCCCCAATATCCCATTGTACTCTGAGTGCATTTAAAATTTATACTCGTCTCTAGGATTATCTACATGATTTTAATGACAATTTTGGGAATAGAAGTTATTGCAACATAATTATTAAATCGAGCTATAGGCCGAATAAAAAATACAATAAATAACTATATATTACTTGCAGTATAATCTCAGTTTTAGCAAGGGTTGGGGTCACCAATAAAAAAAATGCTTTCAATTTCTATGACACCACAGACAAATTGGGGTAATCATTGATTGCCAGAGGTTAATATTTTTATTGAAAGTTGAGGTAAGCCATTAAATAGTTAAGTTCACCATTTAATGAATTTTTTATGGTAAGAAATTTAAATGTTGGAAAAGTGATAACACCACATCATTGCAACCCTTTTCGTTAAGCCAAATTTCTTTGAATGAATCTGACTGTTCCAGTTATAGCTAATCATAATTCCGTTCCCACGCCACAGTACCCGGAATTTTTTAGCTAAACTGCCACTTGTGCATATGATTTTATCATATGCGAGTACTGCAAAGCCCAAGGCGGATAAACAAGGAGGATGAGTGTGGATGAGGTGGCTCCATTGTATAATTACCCGGCTAAACAATCACTGCACATTCATGGCGCTGCTGTCGTCATTGACATAATGCGACACTGCGACACAACGTCATGGGTTTTGAGCCGACCGACAATTTCTGTGATATCTCATAGATAGCAATGGGCCTCGGTGTACGGTCTACCCATCCCCATCTCGTCCCACTCCCCCATATATTGTATAAATAGGTGGACATGTCGTACACTGGCCTGACAAGATAACAGAATTACTGCTTTCTAAACAGTTCTCCGTACAGATATTGTGATAAAAATTTATAGTGCGGTGCGGCCGGGCCTCAGCAGGAGAAAATAGTAAAACAACCGAGATTTATTGCCCGTCCACGTCCCCGGCCCCGGGCCCGGCTCCGGCTGCCGCAAATCTGTCAACGAACAGAGCCGTGCGGCAAACACGAAAATATTTGAGTTTGCTTCAGTTTTGGGTCTCCTCCGCTCCCAGTATTATGATTTTCCGAGTGCTCTTTTTCGCTTTTTGTCGAGCACATATTTGCATAGTGCCAGTGCCAGAACAGTAGCGATAAAATGTTAACTCGACGATTAGCGTCGCGGTGGCACACTGGACGGGAGCGGTGCAACCCGGCAGCAGCAATGTACGAGCAAACAATTGCAGTCCGGTCCGGTCTGGACTGCCGGTACTGCTGCTGCTGCTGCTGCCGTTACCTTCTGATAAGATTGCTCCGAGTATCCGTATCCCGCTCTGATAGCCTTTGGCTGGAGCCGAAAATCATAAATTACAAATCATTACGCAGACTGCAGACTGCAGACGAGACTCCGAGGCAAGAGTCCGCTGTGAGTCGGCATCATCAACCGCGGCCATCGTTTGGCTCTCATAATGCAAGACAATTTTCTGACATGTACATGAATTAGAGTGAGAGACGCCAAAAGAGGGGCTCTCCTCCCTCAATTGCGGATGGGATGAGCTGGTGGCAGCCAAAGAACCCAAAATGAGTTTGCCTTGTAAGAGGCAGAGTCCCGGCAGATAAGGATACGCGCCGAAAAACCGGGGGAAGCCATAAAAAGGGTAGTATAACGATTAATTTTTTCCACGTTGACATTTTAGCTTAATTGCACTTCAATAATCCCGAAAAAAAATACACAGCAGAAATCCAAAAAACAAAAAAACAAAAAAAAAGGAAGGGAACAGAACAGAACCAGAACCAGAGCCAGAAACAAGAACAGATACAAGGCTAAAGCGAAATGGCAAAAATGCGTAAAAGGGCATGAAAAGCGGCAGCCGACAACGCAGATACAATTTTAATCCCACGGACTTTTGCTGCATAAGCACTGGCCGGCCAGAGCCACTGGCAGTAGCTCCCTCCACATGGCCAAGAAACAACAGGAAAAAAAAAACGCGGCCAGGAGGACTGGCAGAGGGGCCACCAAGGGGTCCAAGGGGGTCCAAGGGGGTCCAAGGCACATTGTCAGCAGAATCAACCCGATCCGAGCCGGCAAGTGGGCCGACCCCAAAAGCGGGCAGCAGCAGTCCGTCCGCTAACAAAGTTGACAAGAAGTAAAATGTCCGACGGACTAATTGGCTTAAACGCTGGCAAAATTTATTTAAGCACATTAGTGGGATTTGGTTTTTGCCATCGTCTGCACGAGGCGAGGCTTTCTATAGTGTATCTCTGTGTGTGTGCAAAAGTATCTTCTCTTTGATTCACTTGACCAGCTGGTGTGCCCTGTGCCCCTTGCCCCCGCGCCTTCTCTTCCCCTCCAAAACGCTGATCTACTTGGGGTCGGGTCTCATTTGTGTGAGATGTGGAACTGATATTGATTGAAGCACTTTATGTTTTTTGGAGGGGGCCAACATGGAAACGTAAAGTAGCAAGAGCGTGGGCGGAGACCTTATAAAGTGGACAAGGCCAAAGTATGACTTTTTGGCGAGATTTCTTTGAAATACGTATATTTTTGTAGTCCTTTCTTTGAATGCTATAAGAGCAAAGCTCCCTTGATTAAGAATTCCCCGAAATATGCAACGAATTTCCGGGCTATCCATTTTAATTAACCCCAAAACAATTGTCACTTCTCCAGTGAATCAGGGCCAGGGCATAAATCATTCACCCCCGAGATCCCCAACGAAACCCTTAATGCTCCACCCACCTCCTGTATCCTGCCCCCCATAACGCAACTTATTGTCACATGCGCTTCGCCGGACAGTACCTTTTTATTTAATTAGCTAATTTCGAGTGACCTCCGTAATTGGTGAAGAGATGAATAATTGATTCGGCTGATGGAGAGTGCAAAGTGCAAATGTATCTAACGGATACGCAGCTGAGCCCGATACATTTTTAATAAAGCTGGAGCAGGAGAAGAGCAGCCATTTGCCGTTCTTCAATTATTCAAAATGTTCAGCTGGTGCCTACACTCCAGCTCCAGCTCCCCCTTAGGCTCCCCCTCTACTAGCCTCTCCCCCACTTGGGCTATTCCCTCTTATAGAAATTGCTTTTTCGCCCCAGCATTGATCCCCTTATTTCTCGGCTAAACCAAAAAGATTTTGATCTATTACCAGGTTCCTTTGTTCCCCCCACATCCATCCGAAATCGTCGCATCCAGAGAAAAGAAATTAAAAATAAAAACAGCAACAAATTTCTCACGCTGCCTAGATTCAGAGATTCGAATTTCGATTCCGACTTCGATTCCTGCTCTGTTCTGGTTCTGGTTCTGGGTCGGGACCGAGACCGAGACCGGGGTCTGGTTCTGCTATCTATATATTTCGACCCCAAAATGACTTTCACCGTTGTCTATCCCTGCGTGTGTGTGTGTGTGTGTGTATACATTTCACACCCTCAAAAATAGAAATTATCTTTGTGCATTTACGCAAGTTTTTAATGCTATTAGTTCCATCTTAACATCTCAGGCCCCCCGACCACGTTCCTTTCAGATACCATTCTCCCATCTCCCAGTCTCCGTCCCATTCCCATACCCATCCCTTTGGCCCTTCCTGCCTGCCATTTGAAGTGAACCAAATTGTCTGTTTCTGTATCTGTATCTCGCTCTGTGTGTCCTGCTGCCTGTGCCTGTGCCTGTGCCTCTGCCCTGTGCCTTTTATTCCAATTCTATTTTCTATACATCCACTCGCTGCGTTGCACTCAACAAGAACGTTGGTCTGGACGCAATTTTGTTGGTAATAAATCACCCAAAGTCGACATTAAATCTTTTTTTTCCTTTCTTTCGTTTCATTTCGTTTCATTTCATTTCTTTTCTCTCCGACTTTCCTCCTTGGCATTTGCTTTCCCTACTTTGCGTTTGACTTTCACACAAACAGCGTTTGAGCCGGGGCACATTGCACATGTCCCTGGGATTACCATTACCCAAGGACCCAAGGAGGGTAGGCAGTGTCCTTTCGATTTGCTCGGTTTCTCTTTTTTTTGTAGTACAATTTCAATTTGAAAACATTTGGAATTTGAATTTGAATGCGAAAGGGAGAGGTAGAGAGGAGAGAGGAGAGAGCGTTCGCGGCTGCCCTGCCAGAAAACTGATTATCAATTTTGAATAGGCCACAAATTCCGTTTGGCCAGGCCAAGCAGAAAATGAAACATTTCCGCAGCAAGGGCAGCACATTAACACTTGGCAAACAATAGCCAAAGTGGCATCCATCAAATGCAACAAGAACGGGATCCGGCCCGGCCCGGCATGGGCATGGGCTGGAGCTGGAGCTCGCTCTCCCGTCCGCCCTGGCTGTGGCCTGTCACAGATCTGTCAGAGAAGCGAGACTGTGAACAATCGCAGGAAGTTCAAACAAAAACAGCTTCGCAGTCCTCCCCACCCCCGGTCCCAGTCCCTGCCACATGCATTTGAATTGACGAACAAACAACAAACAATTTTGCGCTTGGAAAAACAAATGGAAGGAAGCCAAAAGAGCAAACACAACATGCGTTCGTTCAACTAATAATTGTCAAAAAGTCAAAGTCAATTTCGAATTCAATGAATGCAGCCGAAGTAAGCGTACGGCAAAGGACCCAGGACTCGAGCAGCGGAAGGGTAACGAAGGATAAACCTGAAATTTGTGTCGCCTTTCGCTGATGACGAGTTAGGCGGCTCAATGCCAACTTCGACGACCACCACCATCATCAGGCTACATCAGCACCAAACCGCTCGGTATTCCTTTTCATATGAAAAGGATACTATGTATGTACATATATCCTGGTGTTCGTTGGTGTCTTTTTTTTCGTTGGTTGGCCAGCGATCTCAATCAGATGTGTTTTGTTGTACATTTGACATTCATGCGCTTTGCCGCTTGTCTGTCAACAATTAGCACGCTATTCATCACGTCACTGGATGCAGGCTTTTCGGGGAGGGGAGGGGTGGGGAGGCTCGTCTCGAGTAGGGTCACGTACGATCCACAGCTGCAATGGTATCACAGGCGGATAATGTGGTTTCCCTTTTGCCAATCCAATCAAGTTAAGTTCTGAATGTAACCCAGTCTATGGAAGCCGCTTTGTAAATGTAACTTATCTTTATTCATGGGAGAGCTATAATCTTGATGGCCCTTAGTCAATAGTCGATCAATTTACATAATTAATGTGAAAACTCTTTCAGGATCTTGACAAATTTGTTTGTCAATGCCTCAAAGTGATCTTTTGATATGTATGCATATTTAATGAGGGCAACCCAAGCCTCAACCTAGTCCCCAAAAGTTCAAGTCAATAACCCAGATCGAATCGAATCCAAATCCAGACTAAATTTAAAACATTAGCTCATTTGACCGCATCGGACTGAAAACTTCAGCGATCTTAAGAGCTATTTAAAAGTCTAATTTTCATATTGATCTCTGACTTTCTTACCGCTCGCTGAGCGGGAGAATCATCCCATGAACTTGATTTGAGTATTCAAGAGACAGCATTCGTTACGGATGGTAATGCCTGACCTTTGTCTGGCCAAAACTGAAGTGGTGCAAAGATCATAGCCCAGAAAAGTTGGTTAACCAATTGGAAAGTTGGCTTGAACAAAACTTTGATCCTGGAAGCGAATTTCAAATCAGCGGAAACTTTTTCCCCTGGTCTTTTAATATTTGTGCTAGTGACTTAATTTTAATTAAAATATTTAATTTTTTGTCTACTTTGCAAATTGAGTTTTTGGCAAACAAAATATTCGTCAGCGCACCGAAATAGCTGCGATCGGCAGTTTTCGATGGCTTTGGGATTCATTTAAAAGAACCCACAAAAAAACCAAAAACATTTTAACTTAGTTTCTGAACTTTGGGCAGCTTCATTTAAATTTTTGATTGGCTTCCCTGCCGCAAAAAAAAAGGCAGAAATACAGAAAATACAAAAACAAATATTGAAAGGCGCCAAGCTCGTTTTGCCGAAAAATCCGAGAGTCCGAGATCCGAGAGAGATCCGTCCGACGGATCAGCGGCTGGACTGGACTAATGAGCAAATGGCGTTCATTGATCGCTTTAAATTAATCTTTTTTTAATTTTTCAGGGGTTACAGATTAGACGCTGTCGAAGCAAAAGTTCAGCGCAGTTCAGTTTGCCACAGAAACGTAATTAATATGCAAATTATAATCCAACCGACTCAATTCGGCGCCCATTCGGGCTCTCACACAAAAAAAAAACACAAACCACTAACGAAAAACTTCAAGATGAAGATGGACATGGTCCATCCAAATGCGGTTAGTCTCTCTTACCTCACCTTACCCTGTCCCCCCCTTGATCTTTGCACGCGTTATCTGGCTGCGAACCAAATTTTTGGAATAACTAATTACCGACGACGTTAGCCGGCTCCCAGGTAGCCCAGGTAGCCCGTTCGATATGTGCAATCAAATTTGATTTAGCCACCTCGACCGATATTTATTTATGGGCACACTTGGCTTTGATTTTTGCCTGGCCTGGCCTAACCAGCCCCACCCTGCCCAACAGGCTGGCGCTGGCCACCCTGCCACGCACAGTCCATAACTCAAAGAGGAGGGGCACGACGCCATCGGTGCCGTAAATATGTCTGATGGCTGCACTTTTTGGCATGTCGGCGTCGGCGAAGCGGAGCGGAACGCCCAGCCTTTTCGCTAATGAAAATGGATCTGTTTATAGGGACGACGAGGCTCGGCCTCGGCTCAATTGAGTGTGCCTGAATTTATGCCGTGGCGACAGGTGCCCCCGGTGCCTCTTCTATTGCAGCAGCACCAGCACCACCTCGGGGCGTTTGCGTAAGCAGCTTGATATATTCATCGGGATTTATTAGAGTCGAAAGGATTTTCGGTGTACTCCCATAAATGTTTGGGGTAGGCCTTATGGGAAATCAGTTGGGGGCTTACAAATGGATGGGAATATTTTGATATAAGATTGCGGTCTTTCTAGTTTATGAACTCTGGCGGTATTTGGGAATAATTAGAGAATAGTTTTTTGAGCAAAATGAAATATTTCCATTGAAAACTTTGGAGCGCATAAAAGGCAGCAATTTGCAATCTCAAAGTTCATACAGAACCATATATTTTCTTCGAAAAAGCATCCTTAGGAACGATTGATCTGAAAGAGACTAGAAACATTCACACCATGCCGTTTTATTATACTTTAACCAGGGATTGACTCGGCTATTGATGCTGATCAAGAATATATATACTTTATGGGGTCGGAAACGATTCCTTCTGGAAGTTACATGCATCCATTTCCATTTTCGTTGTGAGCCAACCCCCGGCTCACTCGCTTCGGTCGTTCGCCTCGCTCGCCTCGATCGTTAGACTCGCTCGCCTTATTATGAGTAAAATATCGGACCACAAACCAAACAATTTTTATATAATAAAGAGAAGTAAAAATAACTCCTTTTATAGTATTTTCATATAAGTAGCTTTTTTGTGTATTTTGTTGATCATTTTTAGAGTAGGTGTATGATCCCATACATCATCTATTTCCCAACCAAACTCCATAAGAAACCTCTCAATTCAAAAAGCTTCTGGCAAGACTAACAATTATTTCGCGCTACTCAGATTACTCGGCATTCCTCAGCCGGCTCTTGGCACACCCCCACCCCCACTGCCACTCCCACTCCCACTCTACCCTCCAGCACTCCAGCATCCCCACATTTGGGGTCAGTGGGGACTGCAGATTTATAATCCCCGCGCGCTGGCAAGTTTGTTGATTTTTCTCTTACAACCAAAAGCTGTCAGTTTTGTATGCGCATACTTTTCATGAAAATTGTTTTTCAAATAAATTTTCCACCCACACATGTTCGCTGAAGAGTGGCGCAGGGAGCGTGATTCGGGGGAGGGGGGGGCGCCGTACATCTTACTAGGCCTCTGGCCTACTATCGATCGAATGTTAGGAAAACAACGAATTCTTTTTTGGATGGATGTGGATCGATCTGAGATTCGTTTGGTTTACTGTTTGTTTATTTAGACATAATGCGCGAATAGTTTCACTCACTGGGTCCGTTCCGCGACTAGTCGAAAGCCCCGCGCGAACTGAAGGAATCTGACGTACCGCATGAGGATCGCTTTGATCTCGGGGTTCAGAGTGTGTGAAATATTTCGTTGGCCTGTGATTAATCAAATGTTTAGAGAAGAACGTGGTACGGTGGGCCTGATGGTGGACGGGTGGACGCGAGATGGGAGGGGTATGCTGGCGTGGGTCGATGCAGCACCGAAGCTCGAACCGAAATGGAGATGGATACAAAATATAATTAAATATTTATCAAAATGTGTACGGTAACAACAATCCCAACACTTGTCGGCATTGCCCCGTCTCACTGCCACGCTGCCTCCGCCGGCCTGCCTGTCAAAAAGTGACATTTCCCACATCAACGGACCGACCCGTCCCGTCCCGGACTCGTAGTCGTAGTCGGAGTCGGAGTGGAATCCTCATTTTCGGTACAACAATTTAACATTAATTCGCAGTCAAATAATGTTGCATTTTTTATGCGCAAATGTCGTCGTTGTCAAGTGCCAGCAGGAAGGATGTGAGATCCCTCCCGCGACCCGGACCGAAGGGGGAACCGAGCTCACACAAACAAAATGGAACTCTAACGGATGTATTAACGCATTGAGTGCCCTCTCTGCATCCTCCCCCTGTGATGCCATATATTAAAAAAACAGCAACAAAAAAACAGAAAAAAGCAAACAAGGCCTCGGCACTCAAGCTGCTGGTGGTTGGCAGCCAGTTGCTCATCCAACCAGGAGCTGGCACAGGCAGGCAGGAGGCACGGTGGCATGGTGGCATGGTGGCACGGTGGAAGCGTCGGCGGCGTCTGGGCAAAATGTCAAATGTCAGAATTTGACATGCGTGTGACATATCAGTGGCAGCTTTTACATTAATCAAACTCCCTTTTTCTTCAGACCCTGAAACAGAAAATGAAACTGAAACAGAAACAGACCAGAACCAGCAGCAGAAACCACCGCCAACGATGGCGATGGCGATGACGAGAGCTCCGCTCTGGAACGGAGGCAGGAAAGGGCTATCCGTGGCTCTGACGGCGATGCTACACAATTGACACATTGAATTAGGGACATGACGCCTTCTGTTGCTAAAGCATACTCCAGAACAGCCCTCTGGCCTCTTCGGTATTCATCTGCTCTGTTTCGATCTCTGAATGTGTGAGAGCTCTTCATGCATTTCACAGCCATAATCGAATCATGTGAAACCTATTTTTGAAACTGTGCGGTTTTCGCTCGTTACGCTCTATGATGGCTTTCGATTGGGGTATAGGTATAGGGAAACTGAAAACCGTGAAAATGCAGGCCACTGGAGCAGGGCAATTCAAATTGAAATGGATTACAATGCCTAAATATTGGGAGGGGGAAAGCCAGTTGGGAAATCTGAAAATTGTAATTTTATTTGCCTTTGTAAAACTTAGAGGCAGCTGTATACATGGACATCTCCATTAATAGAGCTCTACGACTCTGAAATTTGCATAGTCTTATCTATATTCATAGCTTCCTCAATAATGTTGAATCTTCAGATTCAGATTCATCGTAACCATGATCATAATTTATGCATATAATTATTTCATTATCTTTATTTACTGTTTAAACATACATATATGTACATATAAATTAGGATTGTACATCACTATATAGCTCTTCCCATATATGTATATTTCCGCTTAAATTGATATATAAGCAATGTATCTCTCAGATAGCTTAATCCCATTAGAAACAGTTGTACTCAAAACTGACATTTATAAACGTGGGAATAGCGTTAGATTCAACACATTTAAGTGGCAGAAAGTTCCATTAGTTGGGCATATCCATGACTTTGTAATTCTAGCATTTAATTTGTGAACTTCATTAGAGCTTCGCTTTGTCTTCATCATTCAGCCCACCAAGTAGTGGCAATTGTTGTCAATCTATGGCTCATCAAATGCCACGATAATGACTGACTACTTATCCCTCAAGTTCAAATTGGAGAAGTACGAGTAGAGCCAGGGGTATGGGTATGGGCCCGCATGCGCTGTCAGCAGAGTTATGGAAACAAATCCAGGATGAACGGACCCGCGTCAATGAAAGTGAAAACGTTTCGCCCATTTGCCTAAATGAGAATGTCAAATCATTTGTCAAACGTTTTATTAGCCCAGTGACATGATGCATGTGTGTGTTCCGCCAGATACCATGTGGAGGGGGCGCCACTAATGGGGGGGCCGTGGCGCTGCTGGCCCGCTACTGCACAGGAGGCGGTCTGGCCTGGCCAGGTCGGATTGGATCGGGCTGGGTTGGGTCCGGAGTGGAACGATCCATCTTGAACTCGTCAGCTGCGAGACGCCGCCATGCACATATCTCGATCCCTCACTCGGCGTAACGAAATGGCGCGCACAGTGGAATGCGCAACGAATTCGACAAAAACAAAACTGAACGAAATTAAAATGAAGGAGACGGAGAGGGAGGGGGAGAGGGCGAAGGAAAATCCAAGAAATTCGCGCGCATGCGTGAAAAGCCACAGGGAGGCGCCACACAAACTCCGAGAGACAATGGTCGAGCCCATAAACGGAATCAATAAATAATCATATATACGAGTATATTATTGGTTCGGGCTACTTGGCTACCCCCCAAAAAGGCTGGACAGCCCAAATGATCGAAACTCCCAATAGACATAAATCATGGGCCAGTTTCTCTTTCTTGGGTTTTCTGGCCAGCAGCGGCAACCTTCAAATGAGACGCACAGACATGTAGAACATGACGTGGGACAACAACAACAACACATCATCCACATCAACCTGAGCAACTTCATCTCCGAACTCATCCTCTACTTCAGATTTGGATTCAGCTGGAGATCCAGATCCGGAGACAGGAGACAGGAGGACAGGAGGGCCAGGCTTGAGCAGGTTGCGTTCCGAGTTACGATGAAATTGAAAACACTTTTAATGCGCCTTGATTTATTATCATCTCTGAAGTGGAATGGAATGGAGTGGAGTGGAGTGTGGTCATGGGTCGGCGGTTTCCTTACCGTTTTTGGCGCACAAGTGCTGCCCATAGGTTCTGAGAGATTTTCAAAAGAAACATTTCTCAAAACGTTTTCATATTTTGTGTGTTGTCATCGTGGGTCCCCCTTGGCTTGGCGCGTGTGATCATCATCAGCTCACGAGAATTGTACATTTTGACATATTCATTTTGAGACGACACCAAAAGGTGTTACATATCCATCCATCCATCCATCCCATCCCCATCCATGGTCCCTGCCACAAGCACCAGATGGATGCAATGACATGCATTTATGCACATCTTTACAGAACGATCATCTTCCCGATCGATCGATGCAGGAGAGAATCGGCCGGCAGCTAATTTGCTATGCCCCGGGCAACGGCTATCAAAATATTGTTAAACAATTCTCCAACTGTCCCGTCGCGGCTTGTCTTAAGCAAATATCGAAATAAAATAAATTTCAGGGCGGAAATATTTAGTTTATTGCCAAGTAAGCCGATCAGGTGCAACAGAAACCGAACCCGTACCCGTATCCGTATCCGAGCCAGCTGCAGTTCTTGATCCGAAATTATAAAACAATTCGCTTGAAATGCGCATTGGCGGGTGCATTTAATTATAATAATTTTCGCTGGCCTCCTGTCCCGGCTCGGCTCGACGGCTCTCCGGTGCATTTAATTATAATGAAAATTGCTCGAAACATTGCCATTTTTCTCCCATGCCTGTGCAGCCTTTTGTGGCTCATCTCATCCGTTGGTCACATCTGTGTTGTGTTGTCTGTGGCTCGCCATGGGGTGCATCATTGCGGGCCTGGCTTATAATTTTCAAGCGATTTTCATGGCAGAAATTATACAAAGAGTCGGCAAGAGAGATTGAGCACTGGCCAACAGGAATGGACAATCAAACAGGTTAAAGACAATTACACCAATTGATGGCCTGAGGAATGTCAAGTATTGCGATTTGAAAGGATTCTTTAACCACTAACAAATAACCAATTGTTGGCAGCTCACATAAAAACATTCATAATTGAAGGAAGAGTTTTAGAGGGAGCCCCACGCCATGATTTAGCAGACCTATTGCCTTGTTGCGGAGTGTAGCTGGGGCCTGGCCTGACATTTGATCATATCTGAGCCAGCAGCCAATGGAAGTTCTTATGAAAACTGATTTGTAACTCGGCACACAAAACATACTCCACACACCCGCCCCTCCACGTCCCCACCCCCCCCCCCCCCCCCCCCCCCCCCCCCCCCCCCTGGGACACATAAACTTAATGCGAAAAGTTTTCAATTTAGCAAACGCCAAGAATGCACGCTGAGCCACAGTCAGAGCCAGATTCAAAGCTTTGCTAGCCACGACCAGAGCCAAAGCCAGTCCCAGTGCCAGTGCCAGCACCAGTAGCCATGTGGCCATGTGGCCATGGCTGGTAGTACTGGTAGCTGATGAGCTACTGGCTTCTGGCCGGGCTCCAGCATAGCTCTGGCTACTGGCTACTGGGGCCTGTCTGGCTGATAAATCACAAATGCATTTGAGCGCGTATCAATGGGAGGGGAACCAGGGTCCGGGGGGCCGGGGGCACATGCAGTGTTTAGTTTGTAATTATTTTTACGCTCTTTGCGCGAAATTTGAAATTCATTTCATAACTCAATGTAATGGCGACCGCAAAAGCTCAGCTCTCGGCAAATGAGTGATGGCCCAATAAACTAAATGATTTTATGTCCCCGGCCCGGGCGATGCGACAGCCCGAGTAATGAAAAATAATTAGAAAAGTGTTCAAGTCGAGGCTGGGCCTGGGCCCGCAGCAGTGAAAGATCTCCCTCACAGCCCAAAAGCTGCATCAGAGATGGAAAACCTCAGGTGGTTTTTCAAATCAGCATTACCCGCTAATTGCTTGTTAGACGTTGCCGCTAATGTGGCACTACGAATGGGAATTAGGTCCGCAAATGGTGTGTGAATGTCCGGATTTGCCAGTTTGCGATGTGCCAAGCCAAAGGCTAATGCAAATCAGAATCAATTACAGCAACGTGTGCTCAGACAAATGACAAATACCATAGCAAGCGATCTATCCAATGGAATTTATCGATTAGGTATTAGGTATTTATTGTGGAAGACGTGATGTGGAAGTCACGAGGCTGCAAGAATTTATCGAAATGAGTTTGAGATGTATGAAAATTGAGATGACTGTTAGATCAGATTGTAGATGGGATTAGAGGGCTGTAATTCGAGTGTATTTCAATTACAATGACTCTACAATTGATCTTATAATCGGGCCAGGACTGTGGTAGATCTTCTATACAAAGAGTATATATATATATATCCTATGACAGGGGATCATCAAAATGATATAAGGTATCCATTTTACTCTTAAAGTGTTCCTTACATGATCACATTGCCAATTTCTGACATTCAACTGCCTTTCTGATGACTCTTCTCAAAAGAAATTAGTCAACTTCTTCGTCGGATTACACCAACAATAATTTCGTATACAAACGGATAAATTGATCGCCTAACCTCTTAACTTCCATTACAATCAAAGCCAATCCAAAGGCCAAAAATATTTCAGGCCGAGGCGCAACAAATCGACAATGAAACGGTTTTTGCCGGCACTCGCGGCCAAAACGAAACTAAACAGCTATTAGAGGTAATGCCAAACAACAACAAAAAGAGCTACGAATCTATGACAATAGACGAATAAGAGATGCCAGCAGTAATGGGGCATGGCACACAACAAAATCAATTACAAAGAGATTTCTCTTTTGATAACAGCCCCAGCAAAAGCAAAGGCCAGCAAATGCAAAAGGCCAAAGTTGGTAATTGAAAATACATAGATACACACAGATATCTATCTATTCTATGGGTGCTTGTGTATGGGGAGTACTTCTCGTCAAGTTGCGGCAAGATTCTGCATATTCATGCCGCAGACGTGAGCATAAAGGCTCCAAAAGCACCGACACTGACACGCTGTCTGCCGATACTTCATCCCCGGCCCCGGCCCCGGCCCCGGCCCCGACCCCATCGGACTGACAAAAGTTACATCAAACCAACTAATTGAGTGCCGATCACAATGAGCCATAGAGATCGCGGCGAGACCTGCTCTGGGATCGATCGCCAGAGGGCTGTGGCTGTGGCTGTGGCTGTGCCGCCTTTAATGTGAGCACATATGACGCTTTTATGGACAGGCGGCGGCGCAGTCACCGTCCCCAGACCAAGATCCAGTCGTAGGCTCCATCTACCGAAAGTATCTCGAGTTCAAATCAATCTTATCAGGGCACACGAACCGAACTCGAGTGTGTGTGTGTGTGTGTGTGTGTGTGGTTCTAAACAATCCAACCGCATACGAGCATACGTATTGGCGGCTGTCACCTAAGCTATTAACCTGATTTTCGAGATTTTCAATCAAGTCGAATGGGAAAAGAGACAAAACGAAACGACACACAAAACGAACCAAAAAGAGACACGCACACAAAAGGGAAAAGGGAAAAGGGAGGAAGGCGAAAGAATGCCCACAGAAAGAGTCGCAGAGCTCCATGCCATGCCGCCATATCTATCTACATACCACGCGGCAACAACAAGAACAACGGCCAACAAAAGGCGTATAATCCGGTATTGTATCTTGTGGATCGCTCGTTGGCTCGTACATTCGTCGGTTTGGGTGACTGGATATGCTGGCTTAGACGGACACCCCGACAGCCGACAGCCGCCAGCCGAGAGACGGGCCAGGCATCCCCTGGCATTATTATAAAGTCAAATTTTGTTTCGTTTAAATGCGATCTTTACGCTGAAAGCGTGTGTCCCTTTTTCCCAAAAACTGAAAACCAAAATCCGAAATCCGAAATCCGAAAAACCTTTACCTACCGACAGAAGAAAGAGCAATCCAATCCATGATCGCGCCAAGTGCCAGAAAGAAAGACAAAAACAAAACCGAAAAAATTGAAAAAAAAAAAATAAGTAAGAATCAGAATCACAATCCCGAAAACAAAAAGGCATTTCTTGATTGAAATCAATTTAAATTGTTTTCTAGAAAAGCCAGCCGCTGGGACAGGGACAGACAAGCCCGACAAAAGGCTAAACGGGGTAACAGGCACAGGGTATCCAGATAGTATCCATCGGATAAATGTGCGGGTCCACACAGGTACCACCACAGCGGCCTATCGGAGTGGGGTGGGTGTGTGGGTCCGGGCTTAGATGGAGATCAATCCTGGACACATCAGGCAAATATAGTCGTGCATATGTCCGAACTGTTGGCAGCTATTTAGATGGATTAACATAAATCCGAATGCATGAAAATCCATGTGAGAATTACGGCTGGGTCTCACTCTGAGGGAAAACGCGTGTGGGGAAATGTGTGTGGGAGATGTTCTAGAACTGACTGAAAGGGGAATGGTTTGTGTTCATCATGAGTTATGGGCATGAAAGAAAGTGATTATGTTCGATGTTAAGCACTTAAGACCTCCTACAAATGCGTGTAGATAGGTAGAAGGAATGTTTCAAAGTGAGGAATAGATAGGGGGAATTTGTCGAATTTTCTATTTAAAAAATGTACTTTGTTATTCCATAACTAATAATAATATTCCCTTGCCGAATTTTACTTTTAAATTCCGATTCGTTTGCAATGATAACCCCCAGTAAAAAGCCCTGAAAGTCTTTATCTATTGAAATACAATTTGATATATAAAAACTTATTAATTTATCTTGACCATTAAGTATCTCATCAATCTACATTTGCGGTGGTATCTACACATTATATCGTGAAAATAAATAGTCTCAGATACTCTCTATATATCTGCATACAACCATTTGTTTTTTCTGCGATTCATCTTTTATCTCCATCTATATAATAGTCTTTTAATCTGTATATATACTGCCTTGTAACTAAATATATCCATACATATGTATCTGTCCATCTGCATTAATATCTACTCGTGTAGAAACGTGTGTATCTTTCACATCCAACAGCCATCTATCTAATTATGAATACCAGCAGCTCCCACAGTAAATTCAATCAAATTCTTTTAAAATCTAATAAAAAAAGACGAGGGAAACACACAAGAAAAGACAATGCCAGACAATGCTCATGAGTTTTGGCCATAAGAGACGCCCTCGTGTCTCTGCCTCCGACTCTCAGATGAGATGGCCATAACACACGGGCGATTAGTATCTTTGTTGAGAAGTACTGCCATTATAATGCCAATTTGAAAGCTTTCTGTGGAAGCAGTCCATAAAACGAGCATAAATGTCGCCATGACTCAGATCGGATGGGATGGGATGACCACACACACTGGGACTCCACACCCTTCGGATAGACTTATGGGCACGAACTTTCCGGTCGCGTTTTGCCGGAAACGCAACTTAAATAGCAATTAAAACTATAACTATTAGATAATGCTTATGCCAGGGACTGGGATTGGGACTGGTGTCCCAGCGAACGGAAACAAGGCGTAATGATGCTTGTAAAACCAGAGACGAGACCAGAGCCAAGAAAATCCCATCCCAGGTGAACTTTTAACCCAGCCGAGGCGGTGGCCGTGGCCACAGGTGCAGGCCAGGTCGTGGCCAGGCCGTAAACTGACAACTTTCTGGACAAGTGTCAGGGCGTGTGATTTATGCGCGCGCTTACCCAGAACTCGACCGACTTTGGTAGGAGGCAGGCAATGGCTAAGACAACGCCAGAAGATGGCCAAGACGAAGGCGCATGCGCAACGACCTGCAGGTCGGCAAACGGACGACAGACCGGGACGGAGACAAGACCGAGGACAGGCGGACATGGAACAAATGTTAATCGCTTTAATCTCTCAAGTGCGCCGAAAACATGCGACCAATGTCCCGTCCCATCCAGCGTTTCCGTCACATTGACGCTCTTGTTCAAATGTGGCCCGAGCAATTTCGGTGTGTTCTGGCCATGTGTGTATGTCAGCCGAAGACAGCAGGTTGTCGTTGTCCAGCACGAGCAGTTGACATTCCGTAGCAGAAATAGCCGATAAGCCCAATCGAGATGTGCATTACCGAATTTCAGGGCCAACAGATGTTGGCTTCCACCCGCAACACACACCACGGGGGAACCCATAACTTATCTTTGGCTATGTTTGAAATATTAATGACCTCTCTCCGAGAGCTACCAGGCCTGCCAGGCCGGCCACTGCTGCCACTGCTGCCAGGGGCCAATGGCAATCAAAGTCATCGCAGCCAACACTTAGAATGAAAACAAAACCAACGAAATTTATTAAGATTCTGAGCAGCCAGGGCGAGGAAAATCCAACTGAACCGAACTCAACTTGAGGCAAGAGTTATGGATGGGTTGAAAAACAGATTGGGCCAATGCATTGCCTGCAGACGTATCTGTGGGTCTGTGTGTGATTTCACTAACTGATTTAGATGCAAATCAAATCAAGAGCTGGATGGTTCCCCCGGCCCCTACCCCGGCCCCTATCCGAGCGAGAACAAACTATGAATGTTGTATTGAATGGCTTATGGATTTCAAATTTAAATTTAAGACCTTACACATTGAGTATTTTAATGTGGCCGCCACAAACGAAATTCAAATTGGCCGACCCAACCGAATCCCAGTCCCAATCCAAAGACGAAGACGAAGACGAGGGCAACAACGTGCTGCGATCTGAAGTCTGATCGCATTTGGCTTGACCCATCCACGACCCCTTTTTGTGTGGCATTGTGGGGACCCGAGACCAGAGACCAGAGACCGAGACCGATTCCGATACTGGGACCATGTCCAGCACAGAGACGGACTCTTCAGATACGCATCTGAATTGTGTATAAGACTATCAACGGACACATTTATTTCATGTTTATGTTGATATTTTCAAATTTGATAAAAAGAAACCAAACCGAAATCATTCCTTTTTCGATTTTCGTTTCGTTTCGTTTTTCTTTTATTTATGTTAATGCAGCAGCAGCCTCTCGAAGATTGGAGCTATTGTAGCTCATCAGTGGATCACATTATCATCATTCTTCGGGCTGTTTAGTCTATCTGCGGTGTGCTTTGGGAATCCATAAGCATACATAACTCTGGTTGTCGCGTTTGTGCACTTTATTGGCAGGAGTGGCGCTTTGCACGGGCTCTTACCATCTTACCATCTGGGATTGATGGATGCCCGCAGATAGAGCCCATATATCTTGTGGTGGGAAGGGGAATGAAGATGCTCGCACTGATTTCCCTTCCTTGTATTTCCTATCTTTTGATGGGCCTTTTCCTCACATTCTATGCCCAACAAGAGCTCTTCAAGTCAAACACCTGAGAGGGCAAGCCAAGAGGAATGCCAATGCCTCCGTCTGGTCTGACACTCCGATCTCCGATCCCCAGCTGCACGACCAATCAGCTCTCTAAGGCGGGGCAGCCAGAATAAAAGAAACTTATTTAAATCGAAAAGCGCATATGCATAAATATTATTTAAGTTGATTTTTTTGCTCATAATTAAAAAAAAGAGTAAAAAAGAAATCCACAGAGGCTGAGGATTGGATGGGGAATGGGGGGAGGGGAATTACTATTCAAATTAAAAATCGAACGTAAATGCGGCTCACAGCAGGATGCGCGATTTCGAGAGAGTCTCTAAAGCCTTTTGGCTGCCTTTCGGAGACGGGGTTCGGCGGGTATGGGGCATGCGGCATGGGGCATGGGGATGGGACGACTGATTGTTGTTGCTGGCAGTGCCCGGCGACTGCTGGGGCATATGATAATTTAAGGCTGCACAACGTCATGCTGTTGCTTCATTGCCATTTGTACACAAAAGAGGAGCAGAGCAGAGCTGTTGGAGAGCCGGAACGATTGGAGCCCATAAGCATGGAGGCCTCGGATTGCGTGTTGCCCCTTATGAGTGACTGCTGCCCGCGCCGCATGGGATGGATGCGCGGTGCCTGCCTCCATTTGGGGGCCGCCGACTGTGCCGAGTATCCTTTGATGTGGCCTGTGGACTGAGGCTGCGATCTGCCACAAAAAAAGGTCTCGCTCCACTCCTCTCCATGGCCTTTGATGCGATAAAAAATTAAGGCGATAATGGAATTGAAGCAAATGAGCTGGCCAACATTTGTAAGATGGTCCACGGTCCCCGTTGCCCGGTCTTGGCCAACTATGCAGCTGTGCGACAAGCAAAAATGGACAAGCGACACGCAATTTATGTCAGTGTGCGCACCCAGCGCCGGCCCACACGGGAAATTTCTTGTAATTAATAAGGAAAACGGCGGAAATAAACAACATCGATAGCCAGAGCGAGTCCGAGTGCTAGTGCAGCGAGGAAAACTCTCAACATGTCGCTGCGTGTTCAATTTACAAGCCACCTACGTTGCGCTTGACAAACGTTCGCTCATAAAAATTAAAGAAAAATAAAATCGTATATTACGGCTAGCCCCTCTCGCCCCCCCTCCCCCTCACTGGCATCCACTTGGAATGATGTTGGCCCGGCTAACAACTTCATTTCGAGCCCAGTCGAGGCGAGCCGTGGCCAGGCGACACTCATAAGGCATAAATTTGCTAGACTTAAGCCTAATTTATGCCGCATTTCGAGCCTGGCCCCGAAAGGGTCTGTTCTCTCGGCCAAGTGGATATGCAACAAGTATCTCTGTTTGTCCCTCCAGACCATGTCCCTACTCCGTCCCCTGTCTCCTGTCCCTGTCCCCGGCCAACGACTGCATCTGCATTCACAATTAAACAATTTCCACTAAATCTCGTTACTTCCTTGGCAATTTGTTACGCGCAGCAGCAAAGTTATGTGACGCTGTGCCATAAATTCATGCCCCAACTGAGAGCCAACCACTGGCCAGCAGCTCCTCTGTGCCCCTCTACCCCCTGTGCCGCCTGTACTGCACTGTCCCCCCCCTGTTGACCAGTGGTTCCGAGTGGTTCCCAGTGGCTGCATGTAGTGGCTGTGAAATCTCCTGCTTGGCGGCACTTAAATCGATGAATTTATGCAGCCAGGCACGCCTGCGCAGGAGGCACTGCATCCTGCATCCGAATCCGAGCCGTAAGTCGACATGGGAGCGAGCCGCAGGCGAGCATAAACTCCGATTAGGCGACAGTTGGCAACGGGTCACCGGAATCCCCTTGTGGCAGGCTGACCCAATGCCTGCAGCAGCCTCGCGTGTGTGGCGGGTGTGGCTGGTCGGGTGGGTGTGGCATGATATAGTTGCACCTAATTCAAGTTCAATTACCAGCTCAAGTGCGGCATTACTTTGCTTGTCCCCCGAATGCCATTGAGAGATCATTAGAATGTTCGTCAAGGTGAGTTGGCAGTGGATCTGTCAATCTGTAGGCCAGATATTCTTGATATTCTTGAATTAGGGAACGAAAAGAGGTAGTAGAAGTAGGGGATATACTGGATAGTAGTGGATAAAAAATACTTATATGTGTATCTAGACTTTTCCAGACCAATTTATAGTTCTAAAACTTTTCCAATTAAAAGAAACCCCAATATATAAGGAAAAGCTCACTCTTTGAGATTTTATTTCTTGCCGTCAAAGCATGTAAATCGAAAAGTGGCCTATTTTCAGCAGGACTATGGCAACAGGACTAGCTAAATTTCAATATTTGTCAAGTCTCTAAATATCTATAGTCTATAGGTATCCAAAGACCAAACTATTCTGCAAAAACTTTTGTAAATTATTCTAAGAAATGTTTCTTTTAATTAATTCCTTTTCGAACTATGTATCTACAATTTCCCAGACCATTTTATCCGGCCGATATCTTTCAATGGAAAATTGTTTTGCAAAATTTGTTTACTCGCTTTGTGGTGGGGGGGAAACAGTTTCAGAAATTCCGAAATTTCTGGTCAAAGTTTTTGTGCGCTGCACCCAAAAACAGTGCGAGAGGAAGCCAAGGGAAAAACAATGTTGCATTGGTCAAGCCACGGCACCATGGCACTGTGCGACAGTGCATAAAAATATTTCAAAAATGTTGCATGCAACACACGCAACGCCACTGCGAAACGAAACCGAACAGGAAAAGCAGAGCTGCCCCTGCCACACCCCAACCCAGCCCACCGCTTCCCCCCCACTGGCATTTCAGTCTGTTATCAAATCAAAGCGTCTTGGATACTTTTTGCTGCCATTTGCCACAGCCGGCAACAAAGTAACGCAAAGAAAAGGTAAAAAAAAGATATAGAGGCAAAAACTTTGCTTTTTGATTGGGGGAAAATCTTGCGAAAAATAATTTTAATTTATCACTTCCGCCGGCCATTGTGTCGTTCCATTCTACGTTCATTCATTGCAGGGGTAGGGTAGGGCAAGGCAGTGCCTTCGATACTGCTGCCACCCTTCCTTGCCCCACACCCCACACTGCCCCAGACGTTACTCGGCCGATTGCAATCTTTGCATTTCCTATATGCATGCATGCATGCTACCATTACCATTGCCATTAGGCGCTCCGCTCCGGCATTACCTCCGCCATTGCACCCTGGGTCCGACTCCGACTCCGACTGCGACTGCGACTGCGACTCCTCCATAACCATTACCATTATAGCATTACCAACTGCCGATTGCTGTAAACTGGGTGCAGTGCTGGCTGTGCTTCCCCTCTTCGCTCTTTTTTTGTGCCACATTTACTATTCGTTTGTCTATGCTTTGTTTGCGTCCATATGCAAATGCAATTTTCGCAGCTAACGGTGTGCGCGCTCTTTTGAGTTATGCGAGTGGGGTACTAGACCTGGTCCGTCTCCACTCTGGGCCCAGCAGAGGGCTTGGGCCTGGGCCTGGGCCTGGGCTTCGACTTGGGCCAATGAGCCTTCGCCACGCAACAATGGTCAGAAGACTTGACGACAGGAGCGGAATGGCTCAATCGAGGGCGCTGCAAGGCCTGCATGGTTGCATTAATAGCTTGAAATTAAAAGAAGTAAGCATTTCCCTAGCTTAAAGTATATATGTTCTTGGTTATTAAAGACCATGGGTATGTCTATTATAAATCCAGAATCTTCGAGCTGCAAAATCATTTCCAAAGAGAATTCTTGAATTCTTCAACTCCTCCACCCTGTATTCCGCGCCTGTACTCTTCAACTTTTAGACTCGTACGTGAAGTGTTGACCCTATTTTTTGGGGTAGTTACAGCCTAGAGGCCCCTGCTGTAAATGGCGTAACATTTTTTGCATGTTTCGGATGCCTCGTTCCCGTCTCCGACCCCGCACCGACCGACCGACCAACCGGCCGACCTCTGGGAACGGTCAACACGGGGCCCTTAACGTTGTCGTCATGTTGCCAAGACATTTTGCTGCATTGCATTGCAGTCGCTGCCAGTTGGCTGTTTTGCTGTTGGGCAGCAAGTTAATTTAGACGGAGCCCAAAAACAAAAAAAAAAACCAGCTGCCTGCCTGCCTGCCATATTCTTTTGTTGTACTCTTAGTTGTTGCTGTTGCTTCTGGCTGCTTGTTCTTGGGGTAATTAATCATCGGGCTGGTAAGCATTCGTGTAAGCGCTCTTATCGCTCAAAACACATCTCAAGTAGTTAATTTTAAAATGCCCCACGTAACAGGCTGCAATTTCCACAACAGTCCACAACAGGGTGGGAGGGGGCTGAGTGCAGGGTAGAGGGGGCTGGGCCCTGGCACTTGTCAACGCTTTTGATTGACAGCACTTAAATATTTTATTAGGCACTTTTTTTCTGGCCACACCCCCTACTCGCAGTACACCCACATAACCATCGGTACAAAGGGGGGACGGACCCCAACCAAAGTCTGGCTCTAGAATGGAGCTCTTCCCCTCTTCCAGAGGGGTTAATTAGCCGCAGCGCCACCCAGCGGCCTGTAGCTGTACTACAACAACTACCGCTAGACGGGGAACAACCACTCCACGCCAAGCCAAGCCACTCCACTCCACTCCATTCACCCACTGCACACAGCCGTTTTCGTTTCCTTCGGTGGTGGCTCTGAGAGTTGTTTGTGCCTCTCGCTCGCCCGCTGCGGCAGCCAGCATACAGCCATCTCTTTTCAAATATGGCGACTCATCGCATTGGCTGTTGCGGCCCGAAGGGGCGTGCCTACCGGTCGGTTGGATACCGATGCGCATGCTGGCCCGGCCAACGAATGGGGGCCGAGTCGAGTGGGCCAAAAGCAGAGCAACAAGTGCCTCTCAAACGTCTAAGGAAATCAATATTCGAATCGCGTCAAATCAAATCAAACGCAGGGAATACAATTGAATTTCGCCTCGAATCAATTGGAATCACCTTTGACAGTTGTGGGGCAACAGCGGCAGAGGAGGAGGAGGTCGAACCTCGAACCCCGAGGCACTGGTTGGGGTAAAACTTGTGTAACCAACAAAATGCAATGCGATATGGCAATTTAGCTGTCAGTTAGCTGCTCTCTGGGCCAATTAACTGCCTTACTCTTGGTCCCATTGTTGCTGCTGCTCTTGTTGTTGTTGTTGCAGTTTTATGGCCCCCAGATACAGCTGATGATTTTGCGGTTTTTTTTCCCCCATTCCTTTGGCCAACATTTGTACCGTTGCACGGGTGTGTTTGTGCGTGTGCAAACAGCAATTATCTGATAAATGCCCTGGCGCTGAAAAATTGATAAATTGCTCATATAAACGTTACGCTATGATTATGGCATTTCACCCGAGAATCCGAGTGGACTAGAGGCGCCCCTCCATCATCAAGTGGAATTTTTCTGTGATATCAAGTACACGCCTGACAGTTAATTGCTGTCGAAAATGAATGGCCAGGGGGAGGCTTCAGGCGAACACAGTTTGCGGAGCTTCAAGTGGAGATGAGTAGGAGAATCTTTGAGTGGGTGTGGCACCTAGATTGCTCTGGGAATTGGTTTTATAATGGAGAGGGGGTTTTGCTAAAATATCATATTTAATGCAGCAGTAACAGAACTACTAATATATGTATATTACGTTTAACTATTTGAGGTTCTGGAACCATATTCCCTATTCCAAACAAAGACACATCCTTTGGATCTATAACCATTTGCATGTTGATAAATAGGCCTTTCGTTTTCAATTCTTCTACATGAATGTCAGGTCAAGGTTGACTGGAAATCACTATAAATTACAAAACCCATTTACATATGTAAATATTCGTGCTTTGCTGAACTTTAGTCAGTGGTAAACGGTGTTATATTTATGAACCTGTAATCTGTTGAATAAACCATATTTAAAGCCGTAATATATAGGTATATGAAATTATTTTAATAAGTAACTATGAGTAAAAACGGACCCATATTCAACAGTATCTATGAGAGTTGTGATTGCATATTATTATTTAAAAGTATTCATATTTATTCCTAGGCTATTTTTCGATCTCATCAATATATGAATAACTTACATAAAGAACTGCCTAAATATTGTTAACTAGTTCTGTTGCTTCGAATTTTGATCCATGTTTCAATTTCTATTCCTTATGTGAAACACATACCATCAGAGTTAGGTTTGAATTTGAGCGCACGACAATGGTGATAGCAGCAATCAGCACTTTCGAATGAGCGGAATATTTAATATCAGGCTCGTACAAGTAGTCGAGACGAAGGAACGAAGCGTATATAAATGGCCTTCTGAGTCTACAACATAAATTATTTTGACACAAAACCATTATGCCAGAGTTTTTCGCACATATTTCTCTCATTTAATATGTCCCTTAAATACCAATATGATCTTTCATTATATGCAGAGTCATCTGATCTAATCGGTTAACCAAAAATTTCACTCCTACCCAAATCGATTCAAACATCATTGTTGAACTCATGACTAATAGCCCACTGACATCCATAAACTAAACAGCCGAGAAGAATAGCTCTCTTTTTAGGAAGATATATTGGGTGGCATTCAACATTTGGAGACTGCCAGACAGAGACAAGTCATCAGTTGATCAGCAAATCCATCATGCTTCGATGGCTGTGGCTGTTGCTGCTGCTGCCTGATGGCTGTTTGGCTAATTTGTAGCAGTTGTACGAGTATGTTTATGTTTGCCACAAGACGCATGCCCCAGACGAAGCAATCTGCCAAAAGGCTGCTCGATGATGGCCTCCAAATGAGGAGCGATGATGACGAGGATGGAACTGGAACTGGAGCTCCCCCGCTTCCGACTGCCTTTGCCTCTGCCTCTGCCTAGAATTGTTCAGTTTGTTTATTTATATAATTTCAGTCAAGCTCAATTAGAAACCCAAATACACACAGACAGCATGGTATATGTACATGGTATACGTATCATTCGGATTATTCTGGTCTGCCGGGTAGGGGCTGGGCTCTTGGTCTCGTGGCGTTGTTTGGCTGTGGCGCTTTTAGCTTTATTGATTTAAAAAAATGAAAAATTTATGTTTAAACAAAGCGAATGCGCCATGCAGCAGCAGCCCAGCCCCGAAAGTCAATTGCATGGGGGTATTGGGGGGGCCCCCAACCAGACCAGACCACAACAGAACCGAACAGAACCGTTCGGAATGGGTTGGGATGGGATGCGATAACCAGCTCTGGTGGATGTGGCGATGTGGCCATTGGCGCCACCACTTAAAATCAACATGGGCCACCAGAAGAACAGCGAGGAAGGAGCTTGGCGGACTTTCAAATCTGAATAAATAAACAAACAATCGAACCAAATATTTCTTGCAACAATTTCTTCTATTCCAGCATGGGATTGGATTCGATTGGATATTGAAATATCGAGTTTGGGGCCTTGTAAAGGAAGTGCTCTTTCTAGTTTTCGGTCTGGTACCCGTACCCGTACTCGTGTTTTGTGCATTGTCGGCAAAATGCCTTTTGATCCCCCCAACGGCCCACAAGAGTCCGCGGAAATAAGTTCACATAATCAAAAATGCAATTGGCGATGAATGCGAGCAATGCAACAATACAAATAAATTGCAATCATTCATCAAAAACAAAAGAGTTGCCGGCAGTCTCAGTTTCAGCTTCAGCTTCAGCTTGCAATTGCAGTTGCAGCTTCCAGTTGCAGTTGCAACAGCTTCAGTCGCTGCCGCAATTGTTGCACCTTATTTGGGCAATGGGATGATGACGATGGTGTAGGCAACATGCGACCTAAGCAGACTTACAGTGGTTACAAAATGTGCTACAAAACGAGACAGTAAACCCCAAGTGATTGATTCAAAGATATAGGTATATATTCTCCGATTTGACATCCGATTTGATTAATGGAATGTTAAATATTTGTGTGTAAACCATTCGTATATATTCCAAAAATACAAATAAAGGCAATAGTTGGTTAGTTTGAATAGTTTTTTAAGTGGTGTGCCAACAAATTTTAGTCAATATTTCTTTTAAAAATTGTACAAAAAAATGCAATGAATTTACGCTTACAAAAATTAGCCAATCTTATAGAAAATTGATTTATTTATCGGATAACAGTATTTTTCTTACGAAAATCCATCTGGAAAAGCTCTCAAAACAGCAGTAAAGCTAAGAGTTACCTCTGGGCCAATACATAAGTCCGGCACTGTACATAAATAAATTTATTGCAATTTGTAATACATTTTTATATATTTCTATGTTTAAAGGCAAGGCCCTTAATGAAAGTATCTGTGGAATGTATTGTGTATACATTTTTATACAGTTTTTAGGATATATTTTCTCTATTAAAGAAGATTTTCATCTATATGAACAGACTTGAAGTATTTATCCAGCCATTTTTAGAGTCGAAGTAGTTGGGTAATGGACAATTCTCTATCGGTAGTAGCCTCCAAATGCAGAGTACAGCTCCTTCACGCAATATCTCAATCTTTTGGTGCCCCGAAACACCTTTGCAGGCCCAGACCTCTTTTGTAATCAGCTAATAGCCCCGATCCGACCTGAAGTCGAGTTCCGTTCTGATCGGGGACCACTGTGCCAGGGCGATACATTGTTTCTTGTGGCGTTTTCTACGAATTTCAGGAGTCAAGCGGCGGCGGCGGCGGCAGGAGCCGCTCAGGAGATCAGCTCATAAAAGGAGGCACTCAACAATCAAGCATGACGAAATGGCCAAGCGGCTTTGCTTTTGGCCGGCCACAAAGCTGGGCCGTGGCCGGCAGCCGTGGAGCACTGGCCGGTCTCTGCATATGCAAATGTATCGCAGGAGAGTGAAATAATGCGCTAAAGGCACACAAAACGTCAGGCCTCGATGTCATTGTCGTTGTGGCAGTTGTCGCTGCGGATTGGCCTTTGTGCCACAGCCGCAAAGTCAATTGTAAGGATGCCGCCTGCTGGTCCTGCCTGGAGGATGACTCGGATTAGGCAGCGCCTGCTGGGCATCTAAAAATTTGACTACCACTTTCACTTTGGCCTGCCTCTGGCCTCTATCCTTTTTTTCTCTTCCCGCCTTTCTCTAAATATTTTGATAGTCTCTGCCGCTCGCTGTGTTTATGTGTGACATATAACACGAGTGGCTGTGCCTGGCAGAAGGAGGGACAGATAGAGATAGATTTTCGTGGAGAGCTCTCCCGAGCCAAGGCCAGCGTCTGGGTGGTCGCTGCACCAATTGCCGGGTTCCATGTGCAAGTGAAAGCATTTTCCTGGCCACTTGAACCAGCCATTAACCTACCGCAGCGCAGTTTGGAATACTCGCCTCCCACACAGACATACAAATTAGTACTAATAAAATCAGTCGTACGAGTTGCTGGGCAAACTGTTAGTCGATTTACGACTTCCTCAACATCCTGCACTGATTGCCACATTCTGGGCATGGAGCAGCCCCAAACCCTAACCGGGGGGGACCGGGCTCCCTTCGCTAGGCTCCATTGATAGACATCTTGAGTAGGGTTTGAAGGCTTTCAGTCAAATGCTCTTTTCCGACTTTTAATTGATGCGAATCTGCTGCTATGTTTGCCATCAACAAATTAGTTCCAGCCAGGCCAAAAGTCGCCAAATAATTTAGCCGGGAATGCAGCAGCAAAGGCAGAAAGGAAAAAAAAAACAAAAGAAGGAACACCAGAGCAGGCGGGCAAACAAAGGCCAGTCGAACGCTGATCAGATTAAGTGCTTATAACATGGACATGACTCCATTGACTAACCAGCACGGCGGTGTATCCCATCGCAGCCCCTCTCCAGGCCGGGACGGGCCTGGTAGCCAACGCGATCGCGGGCAGCGACAAACAACGCGCAGCTTCAACTTGCCGCCGCGACACATCGATGCGATGGCTGCTGCTGCCGCTGCTGCTGCTCCCGATGATGCCCCAAGACGATGGTGGCACCACAACAGCAGTGCGCACCACTACTGTTCAGAGCGGACTTTTGTCGGCAATTGCGGGCTGTTCCCTACAATTTTTGGGTGGGTGTTTGGGTAGCTGGAGGAGAAAGGGATTCAATCGGTGGTATATTTCGAAAAGAAATATTAAATTATTTTAAAGCACAAAAACAATAAATCTGGACATTTTAAAGGGAATGGAATATGTCGAAAATATACTCAGAGATCTAGGGGTGTACATTTTTCAATCTAAATATAAATGTAAAAAATTTCAGGGCTGTTTTCTGTGAATTAATGATTAATAGAAGTATTAGAAAGATCTAGAGAGATAGCTCCCTATATAAAAATAAAAAATTAATATAAATTAAAACCTAATTTATCTGAAGCTGAAAAGGGAACAAACTTAATTCTAGCTTTCAAACACCATCTCTTAATATTAGTATTTAGCAAATTAGGAGAGAAAACGAAAGAATTATTTTAAGCTGTACAAAAATATTGCAAATTATGTGTGGCAAAGAGTAATCGAATAGTTTAAGGTGTGCATTATGAACTAAGATTGTCCATAAAGAGTTTCATATCAACTATCATAAAGTATCACACCTACTTTTGGCCATATCATCTCTCAGCCTTCCCCAAGGAATTTTCTACCCATCCTTTCAGAAACAATCTGTGAGACTTTCATTACTATAGAAGCTCATTCCTAAAGTCCAACAAACTTAAACCCATTACACAACCACACCAACACACAGCCACTTGGGGGGACTCTCACACACACTAGAAGAGGAACAGAGATCTTGCCAGCTCCATCTCTGTCGCTCACCCAACGAGCGACGAGGAACGAGGAGAGCTTGCCTCAATTGGCGGCATTAAACGAGGCCCGGACCAAAGCGGAACCAAAGTGCTCCAATGCTGTCCTGCCAGCGGCTAGAGGCTGATGCGATTGTCGTCGCCACATGATGCCTGCCCACTCTGGCACATTTTGGCCATTGTTCTCGTGGCTCTCCCTCTGCCTGGAACACTGGAAGCCAGCGAAATGTAGCAAATGTTGCTGTTGAAAAAATGTCAATATTCTGATTCCGCGAATAAAAAAGAGCCCGACCAAGTCCCAGAGTCTCAGACAGAGGCTTCCCATCCCCATCCCCATTCCCATCCCAGATCCCACTGATGTCGCCTGGGCCCTGACGTTCAGTCCATCTTGGTGAGCCGCTTAGTTGCATCCACAGACCCAGCAGACACGGCCCTTGCTCCTGCTCCATTCCATCCATTCTGCGTAATTCAGTTGCAGTTGAGATTGAGCAGGAGGAAAATGGCGGGCATCAGGCGAGGGCCTGAAGCTCAACTACCAGGACACAAAAGCGGGCCGACCGAGAGTCAAGTCGGTCCAGAGCGCTGGCGGCAGATCAAAAAGCTCGAAATGGCTCACAGTTCAATAGGCTTTGTGCCGGGGACTGGGGCCGGGCCTGGGCCTGGACCTCGGCCTGGGGCTGCCTCTGGGAAGTAAGTTGGCAAGCGGCTATAATGCGCTTGGATATGCAAAATTGCATTGAAATTTGAATTCAATTCAAAAGGCCGTTGGCCCCCACATCGGGGGCAGAGCAGCGGCAGGAGGCGGCAGGACCAGGCCAGGTTGATTGTGCGACGGTTGCCAATTTGAAGGAAATCAAAAACTCTGCCGCTCCGGCCATCCGCAGCTCTGGGCTGCTCTGGGCTTAAGCAAATTACGCAACTCCCGGCTCGGGTTTTTGTCTTCCCTGTTGTCTCTCTTTTTCGGGTTACAATCTTTACAGCTGCAGCAGCTGGAGTGCTGGGTGCTGGAGTGCTGGATGCTGGGGGATTTGCATAGAGCACCAGCAGCGGCCACAAAAAATGAGTCTCTTAATAGCCGCCGACAGTTACAAAGTGCCAGGCAATTGTGGCAAATACCAAGCCGGCTTCGCAGCCTCCAACTCCCGATGCAATTGCATGCCACATGCCGCATGGGCGTGTTGCTTGGGGGCGTCTTTGCCGGTTGCATTTGGCTTTCAATTTGCCATCGAGCTGGCTACACCTCTGGGCGTTCCAGCAGCAGCAGCAGCTGGCCACCGAGACTTCTGGCGCAATCATAATTGCAACAAGTAGTCGGCGACTCTTCGCCGCGGAGGTCAAGCAGCGAACAAGCGGCACAAGCGGGGGCCGTGTGGCATTATCTAAATCAAGGCTGCCCCAGCGAAGGGGGGCACTGCAGCATGAAACGAGATTTTTTCGGCTGCTCTGCTGCTGCTGGGGGATTGGTTCGGATGATCTTGATATGTTAATTCATTCATGCTGAGATTTATGTGCACAAAAGTCGGGACAGGAAATGAGGGAGTATCGGGAGAGGATGCTGGCCTTAAAGTACCAGAAAAATAATTTATCATGTACGATATTTCGGGTTGAGAATATCTTTGGTCCTAGCATTGATTGAGAACTGTGTTTAAGGGAAGTTTATTTGAATCCTAACTTAAAGGTGTTTATTTTAAAGGTTATCGATTAAAGACATACATATACCTGGTCTTAGTTTATCGATATGGAAAAGCGCCTCAACTTACGAGTCTCTATATTCCTGCTTCTAGGAACTTAAGTCTGTAAATCCAATGGATATCTTAGAACCAACTAGTTCCTGGTATAGACCCTTGTTTAATGCTGTTCAACTTCCCCTTTATCGATTCTTGTTAAGACTCTTGACCAAGCCCGCCCAAAGTTGCAACTTCTTGGCCCAAAACGACTGTGAATGATGCGGCGAAACAATGCGCTTTCAGCGAGGGATTACCATTGCAGCATTTTGGTACATAATTGCAAGTGCCTGGCGGCGAAGCAGGGCGGCAACCGGCTTTGAACACTTTGGGCATCGCTTCTGCGGCGCACAATTATTAATGGCCATGTTAACAGGAGCAGGAGCAGGAGCAGGAGCTGGATCGGCTTGGAGGTAATCAGGAAATCTCCATGCAGGATGTAGAACTTTTGCGGCTGTCAAATGGATTGAAGGACATGCCAATGGAAACACGCCTCAATCAAATGTGGCCGAGCACATTTGTTACCGCATTATCTGAATGGAAACCCTTTGGTTTAGGCATAGGCTTAACGCTGGCGACTGTTTCTGGGGTTTGGCATGGATGGCCCACAGAGGCTGGCCGAAACAAACAAATCTTGGCTGTCACAGCTCCTCAGTTGCGGCATTCAATTGTAGTCCCCGTACAAATGTGAATGTGGATGTGGATGTGGATGTGGAATCTCTCACGTTGCTCGGTAGTTGGGCAGCGTGTTGCGGATATGAAACATATCTCCGGTTAGCAGGCAGGACATTTCCGTTCAGTCTTCTGCTCTGTCCCCCCGTGGCAGTCTATTGAGCTGTCATAAATCCCATCCTCGAGAGTTGGGATTTGCGGCAGGATATTGCCCAGAAGGATGCGCGCTGCTGCCCGCTCAACTGTGTAACAATTTGATGGGCATTTGAATGCAGGCTCATGTCATTTAGTTGCCACAAAGAACCCCGGCCAGCGGCCAGCATCCAGCATCCAGGCGCGAGGCAAACATTTCAATTGAGTGCCCTAAAGTGAGACACCTGGCACTTAAGCGCCAGGGCCAGGGAACAGGGAACAGGACCGCGTCCAGGATGAACATCGAAGGCGTTCGCCTGACAAATGAGACAAAGTGACACAAGTCAATCAAAGGCCACGAAAATGCTCATCTCGCAGCCCGCCGCATATAAATTCCATTCGATTGGCTCTCGCCCAATTTACTGCCCCACACCCCCCTTCACCCCTCCGCCCACTAAACTACCGCATGATGGTCGGGTCGGGTCTGGCCCCTTGGGGCCGAAATGTATTTAAATGAATTCCGTCAGCGTCGGGCCCGTGCAAACCAAAGTGATGGACGCATTTAAAATGTCAATACGCATCCAGCTCAGAGCCAACTCAGACCCAGTCCCAGTCCCAGTCCCAGAACCATCCAAGAGCAAGGAAGCAGAGAGACAGGCAGATCCAAGAGGCGGCCGGCGCGTAAGCTTGAAGTCATTGAAGTGGCGGAGACAATGAATCCTGTCAAATCAAAGTAACGCAACGAACTCAGCCTGGCGTGGCATGCGGCGCGCGAACCAGCCACGGGACGGCAGATACCTCGATAAGAATATGCCCCAAAACCGGCGAGTGTCCCTTGTCCCTTGTCCCTTGTGCCCTCCTCGACAAGTGGTGGGTCAGAGACGCAACCACTCAGCTTGCCAAATCCATTAGAGTTAAATAAATTTTGATTTTGAATTCAATTTGCGCGGTAACTAGGTAGAGTTTCGCTCTGGTTGGAGCGGTCCCCGAGGCTTGGCCAGTGGGTGGATTGTAAACTACTTGACAGGAGCTCCCTTCCTTGGAGCCTTCTCTCGGGCAACCCTCGAAAGGTATTCCGTTTCTCAGGGCCCATTATTTTGCAGCTCAGCGATTCAAAAGTTCATGGCATTCATCGGTGTCCAGCCAGTGGCGTTGTTAATACAGAAGAGGGATATCAGGGCTGATCCAGAGGGGAGTGAACATTCAGGAAACAACATAAATGTAGCACGATTCTGTGGACAACCCCCTGCCACAAGCCCCTGGCTGGCATCTCATGACCGAGCAGGACAGGCGGCGAGCTGGCGACAAGTGATGAGTGAATGCAAAGAATTTGAATATTGTGCCGCAGCGGCAGTTGACATAAATCGTCAATGACAGCAACATCGCCTCCTTTGGCCTTAAACACGCAACCAGATCAGGCGGCGACTGAAGCTTCGGCGGAAGGGATTTGGCTGGAACAGGGTACCAGGGAGCAGAGACCAGGGACTGCAACTGGGACTGGGACTGGGATTGGGACTTGGAGACGCGGCGGCTATCAACGGAGTCCATAGAACACGACAGACAACTGTAATCCGCGCCATTGTACACAATGCTGGAATTGAGGATGATTGCTCGCGGGTCCGTTTTGGGCTGTCAGCGTCAGAGTCAACGTCAGCGAGCCTTTCAAAATCAATTCTAATCGATTTAGGACACTTTGACAGCGTTTATTGGCAGCATGCGCGTGGCCGCCGCGATACCAACAACACCTTCTTCCAAAATGTCGCTCTCTCTGGCCAAGCGACTGTGGATGGCGGCGACGACCCGGCGAAATGTCAACCACATTTTGGCTTAAAAAGCCTCAAAAACAACAACAAGAAAAAAGATTGGCGACAGAGAGAGAGAGCGAGAGAGAGAGGGGAGCTACGCGATACGGAACAGAAACAAAGAACAAGGCAGCGGCAGCATTATCATTATCTCAATGGAAGCTGATTGAAAACAGATAATTAAAATCTTCTAATTAGGCGGCATGTTCACGCACACACACACACAGATACGGGCTATGCGTGTGTGTGTTACCTTAACAACTGTCGGCTGTCAGCGAAAACAAGTTCATAAATCTTGCATCCAACAAATCGTTTTGCAACATGAAAGAACATTACACATAAGAAGGAGCCACCAACAAAAGACCGGCGAAAAAAAAGAGCAAACTTTTCCCATCTGGGGGTATACCGTACAGGCTGGCTGGCTGGCTGGCTGGCTGGCGTGTGTGTGACAACGTTGCGGTGGCCAAATTATGGCTGGGAACCTGGTTGGATTCTGGATCTAGACCATATCTGGTGGGCGGGAAAGGGACAGAGTCTTTGCCACTAGGACAGCTTGATCAGGTATAGGTTCTAGTGTACTCTGGCTTAGTTTTGTGGCTTAGAAAGGTAACCACTTCCCAGGGACACGAAAACAGGTCTAAATATCAGCTCAACTACCGTTTCTTAGGAATATAGTAATATTTTTACTAATGCTGTCCCGCTAGGACCTAATTATCCGATGCTATTTCTCACCAAAAATCGAAGTCATCATGTGTTAAAATATTTCTTTTCCAGCAATTAAATGGTATTCACCATGATAATATTTGTGTTTCTAGTGGAACGTTTTTTTTGTTACCCACACAATTAGTCTTTCAAAAAGAAGAACTGTTTCCAAGCATAAAATGTCCTAAATTATACAATATTTCCGAGCCTACACATATTAAAAACCATTTTTAAAATTGGCGCCCACTTCTGACCGCGCTGCCAACTATCACAACGGCAACAGTGCCGCCACTGACGGCAATAAGTGAAACCTGCGTATTCGAAGAAGCAACCGATTTAACCGATTCAGATTCATAGCATACTTTTGGGTGTAAATGTAAACGTCATGTAGAAAAGTTGGTACGTAGAATTTCAAATATATAATGATTATTATTATTTCTTTGATAAAGAAAACTATTTAAACAAAGGTTTTAAGCCATATTTCAACATGAATGAATCCAGAGTCTATTGGCCTTAATGTTAAATGTTAAATTGTTAAATCAAACATTTTCGTGGCAAAAAAATGTTCATAAAGCTCGATTTGGTTATGCTACGAAAACAATAAAGGCTTTTATATCATCCTCTTATATCTCTTATATCCATTAAACACTGGCTACATTGCTTATTATTTTCTCATATATCTGCACCCCCTTAAGATACGTTTGTGCATGAAGGAACTCGTCGTGGTCATGGAGAAGAACCGGAGTGTGGTTCATGGGGGAGAAACCCAAAGCCGAAATACCAGCATTACGCAGATATCGACTATCGGTGCCGCCGGGAAAGACCTGTAGCTTGATTTCCAGGCCACTGAAAAGATAATACCATCAATCTGGACCTTCATCAATGGTAAACTCCAAAGGAAAACTTACAGGTGATCTGTCGCCTCCTTGAAGGCAACCCAGAAGGGATTTGTTTCGTCAGTGGCAGTGGGCGGAATGTGTCCACGCTTCTGCTCATACTCCAACTCGATTCCACCGCCAGCCTCGTCAGCCCATTTATGAAGCTGTAAAACGAAGCTATTAATATATGGACTATCATTCAGAAGATAACCTACATTGGCATCAAACTCGTGGATGTCAATGTCCAGCGCCAGGCGGCAGTCAAAGCAGACCATCAGCTGCGGAGGCACCACATTGCTCTGTACTCCACCCTCCACTCGGGTCAGGTTAACGGTCGTCACATCGCCAATTGAGAGCTCCGGATTACTTTCGAGCCTTTGAAATTGGACCTTGCGGAACTCCATCATCTTGCCGAGAATGTAGCTCAACTTTTCCCCGGCTGTGTTCGGCAACAAGAGCGAACCGTGTCCGGCAGTGCCGCCTATTTTAAATAACACACCTGTAGGCAGAGCAACAGCTTAGTCAAATTAAAGAAGAACCTCATAATATCCACCTACGTCTCACAGTTCGCTCGGCATAGAACACAGGTATCTCCGACGTGGGCGAGGCGATACCTTCGTCTAAACCAAATCCCACATTCAGGGCACGGAACTCCTTGGAATCCACAAATGGACGCATCGCCAGCCTTCCTCCCATTTCTTCGTCTGAATAGCAGGTCATTTGATCAGAGGATCGTTTCATAGAAGCTGGATCGATACTTACCGGCCACAAAGGAGATGTGAATGGTTCGCTTGAACCTCGCACCATTCCTCTTTAGAGCACGAATGGCTGCCAGATATTGCATCCCCACGCACTTCATGTCCTGCGTGCCGCGTGCAAAGATGCGGCCCTCATCATCGATCTCTGCCCCAAAAGGCGGATGCGTCCAGTTCTCGGGGAACACGGGCACCACATCCATATGGGAGTTGAGCAGCACGCTGGGAAGTTCCGGCTCCAGACCCTGCCAGGTCAGGACAACCACGGGGTTGTGCTCATTGGCTGGATAGTAGACCTTGATCGGCAGCTCCAACTGCTTCGCCTGACGTCTTAGAAACTCTACACACGGTTCTGATGGAACAGACATGTGATTACCAAGGTATCGAGGAATATCCTCCAGATACCAACCATAGTTCGGATTGGGATGCACACTAGGAATGCGCAGATACTCCCGAAAGTATTGCAGTTCTTCGTTGGACTCCCAGTCGCTGGCGCTCATTGCGTATTGCTCAAAGTTTCAGTTGAAACTGGGTAAAAAAGGCATCCAAGAAGCAACATTGAAGTATATCCAAGATTATCTCTAGACAAAAGTGTTATCTTGGAGCAATTTGATCATAAATCACAGCGATAGGCATGTGAGGGGATGTCGTAGAAGGTTAAAATACTTTTATTATATCTGCTCTTTCAAGCGACTAATCTACACACAAACACAACCCACATTCGCAATGTTGCTGATGATCTTCTGATATATCTGGACACCCCTCAAATAGGTATCCGCCTGCAGGAATTCGTCGTGATCATGAAGGAGCACGGGCGTATTGTTCATCGGAGAGAAACCCAGTGCCGGAATGCCCACCTGGCGCAGATATCGACTATCAGTGCCGCCAGTGAAGATTTGTGGCTTGATAGCGAGTCCCCTGAAGAAAATACCAATTATATCGAATGAGCTCTCTCCGGAGTTATATCTTTTACTCACAGATTATCCGTGGCCTTTTTGAAAGCCACCCAAAAGTGGTTACTCGCATCGATCGGTGTGGGCAGCACTCGAGGCTGCTTCTGCTCGTAAGTCAGCTCAATGCCTCCACCAGCCTCGGCACACCATTTTTCGAGCTTTAACGACAAACAGAAGAGAGTTATACCTGGGAGGAGTACACTAAACCTAAACAGAGACTTACAGTCGCCTCAAACTCCAGGTGATCCACGTCGAGGGCCAGGCGGCAGTCGAAGCAGACCATCAGCAGTGGAGGCACTACATTGCTCTGTACTCCACCCTCCACTTTGGTCAGGTTAATGGTCGTCACATCGCCAATGCAGAGCTCGGGATTGTTCTCCAGTCTCTGGACCTGCACCTTGCGGTACGCCATCATCTTCCCCACGATGTAGTTCAACTTTTCACCCGCCGTATTGGACAGCAGAAGAGATCCGTGGCCGGACGTTCCACTTATGTGGAAGTAAACACCTTCGGAAGGAGAATATCAGAAATAGAGTTCTTCAAGATTGTGGGATTATTTGAGCTTACGCCAAACACTGCGCTCCGCATAAAATACCGGAAACTCCGCGGTGGGCGATGCCAGACCCTCGTCCATTCCGAAGCCCACATTCAGGGCACGGAAATCGTCGGTATGCACGAACGGACGCATTCCCAGTTTGCCTCCCATTTCTTCATCTGAGTTGGAAATAATATAGTTTCTGGATTTCTGGCTATACAACCGACTCTTACCAGCGACAAAGGAGATGTGGATGGTTCGCCTGAACCTCGCACCACTTCTCTTAAGAGCCCGAATGGCGGCCAGATATTGCATCCCCACGCACTTCATGTCCTGTGTGCCGCGTGCAAAGATGCGGCCCTCCTCATCGATCTCCGCCCCAAAAGGCGGATGAGTCCAGTTCTCAGGAAACACGGGCACCACATCCATATGGGAGTTGAGCAGCACGCTGGGAAGTTCCGGCTTCAGACCTTGCCAGGTGAGGACAACCACGGGGTTCTGCTCATCGGCTGGATAGTACACCTTCATCGGCAGCTCCAACTGCTTCGCCTGGCGGTCAAGGAACTCCAGACATGGTTCTATCGAAACAGTCATAGAGTTACTGGAGCACAGAGAGTGGGTGGCATCCACAAAACACTCACCGTAGTTTGGATTGGGATGAACACTGGGTATGCGCAGATACTCCCGGAAGAACTGGATCTCCTCGTCAGATTCCCACTTGCTGGCAGACATTTTCTACGAGTATCTAAAGCAATTTAATTTTAAAGCCCCCTCCAAGCGTACTCCGTACTGTTCGAGCGCTCGGACGCTAATGACTCGAACAGATAGTGTCAACGAGCGATATGGAAACGGACGGAGGGAGATAATTTTGTGTAATTTAAAATGTAGAACGAGAATTGTAGTTAGTGTCAAACATGTTTAAGTCAGTGCCACACGGGGGGTAAGGTACAGTGGGCACTCTTAGAGGTGATCAAAATGATTGATCCATTCAAAGTAGCTTTCAAATTGCTCAAATTTTCTGTCGGTTCAACTATTATTAAAGATTTGTTGAATATCTTTCAGAGTTTACTGAAATCAGTGTTTACTGTGCTCCGCTGTGAAATCTGTTTGAATGCCTCTTTCTCTCTCTGTCCTGTTATCGTTTGAAGTTCATTTATTTGCTCTGACGTCAGCTTGGTCAACATTTGTTTTGATCATCTTTTTTTGCACTGCTTCAACACTACCTGGACTGTTAAAGTGCTTCAACACTACCTAAGATGCGGAACTGCTTCCACACCAGGCTGTTGAACTGCTTCAACACCACCAATACTTCTAAACTGCTTCGACACTACCACATATTTTCAACTGCTTCCAAACTAAAAATTCTTCTGAACTGCTTTAGCACACCCAACGCTGTGCACTGCTTTCACACTAACAACTGATGATTGCACTGCTTTCACACCGTTCAAATTCAAAATATACTGCATTTAATCATTAAATTTACGATTATTTCATACATTTTGGCATGTAAAACAAAACTTAAGAGGACTTATAAGCAAAGAATACCAAATCACGATCCGTTCCTTAGGCCTTGCGCTCGAACAGCACGGGGAATGGCTTGTCCTGCGGCGCCTGCAGCCAGTTATCCTCCGAGTACATCACATTATTCTCAGTCTCGATCACGTGGAACGTGTAGGCATGACGGCTCTTCTGTGACCGGTTCTGTTCACTTTTGTGCACCACATTGCCGTGGATGAGGATGCAGGTGCCTGCAAATAATAGGAGGTCATTGCTATGGCTTTCTTGGAAACTTCTGGTCCTCCTACTCACCCTTGCTGACTTGGATCGGTGCGAAGCTGGACTGCGGATAGATTGGAGCAGCACGATCGTAGACCATCAGCTCAGTGGCATTCGTGTCGGGATTGCGCATGTAGCGCCGATGCACGCCGCTCTTGTGGGAGCCCTTGATGAACTGCAGGCAACCGTTTTGCAGGGTGCAATCTTCGAGCGCCATCCAAAAGCCCACCGCGGAGTTGGGCTCTGTGTGCAGGTACCAGGAGTCCTGGTGGGGAATCACCTCGCCCCCGATGCCGGGATTCTTGTAAATGTACATGCTCTGGCACACGGCCGGACGGTTGAAGTTGAGCTGCCAGCAGATCTCCCTCACGCGATTGCTGAATGTGATCGCATTGAAAGTGGGGTGCTCTACGTGCAGTGCGTGTCCCACTTTGTTCAGCGCAATCATTGGGTCCACCAGCAGCTGCCCCTCCTCGCCCACAGCTCCCTTCTCGAAGAAGTAGCGCACCTTGTCGCCCGAATCCATGAAGTACAGCTCCTTGCTGTGTGCATCCTCGGCCTTGATCGTGCTGAAGATCTTCCGATTCGTTTGTGGGGCATCCAGGCACAGGGTCCGTCCCTCCTGATATAGCGAGTCCACCTCCTCGGCGGTCAGGAAGTCCTCGATGACAACGTAGCCATTCTCGTTCAGCTGTAAACGAGTGAGTGGAAAAATTGGTCACTGGTTTGCATGGAATACCCAAGAAAGCGGGTGAAGGTCTCTCTACTCTACTCATAATCTTTGTGCGGACTCTTATCGCCTGCGCCGTCTCGTCTGGCCCGGTCCCAGTCTGTTCGAGTAGGTCCGGTAATGGGGGCTTGAGATGTTATCTATGTATATGACTGTGTAACGGGCACGCGCGTGCCCCCTGCCCCCCGTTGCACTCTCCTCTTTTGAATACATACTCTTTGTCCGCGTTGTTTCATTGTCTGAACTTTCAGCATTTGCTAATTAACAAATTCTGATGCATGTCAAAATGTAGCCCAAACTAGTGGACTGAAAATCGTGCTCATTCATTGAAATCAGTCAACGTAAAATTTAAATTCTCACATTTATGTGTCTTCTTTCTAACAAATGGGGTATGATGGGTTCACCGTTCGATTTGGCCACCAAAACAATAATAGTATTTGATGAGCAGAATATTGAGAAATGGTATGTTTCTATTTCTGTTAGCCACTCAATATTTCACTCTTTGACAGAAGGGTAAACAAATTTCGGTTTGGTAAACACATTAGAAAGACATATATCATTTTCCTGGTGGGTGCGCTCTCTTTCTTCCCCACAATTTGGCTCTTTCTGCGAGTGGGGTTAAATTAAATAAATTTAAATGGCTAGAAAATGAAAAACGAGAGTAAAAATAGTCGCCGTGACTCAAACAGAAGAAACAAAACGAACGAACAGAGGAACGGAACACACCTGCGTTCATCGAAGAGGTGGCAGCGATCGAATCGTGTCAGCTGTCCATCGTTTGACGAATCGCAGAAGCATCAAATCATCGGTATGGAGTGTTATACTATATACGGGGCAGTAGATGCTACTTATAAATGATTCTGCAATCGATTTTCCGATCTGTTTGACTTTCATTACGACGAGTACAACCGCGCCTATGTTTGTCAATTTATTGTTTGTTGAACTAGAACTTGCTTAAGTGGTCATTCTACAATTGAGAGCTTTGTTGAACTAGAACTTGTCTGGGCTTTAGAATAATCAATTCCAGTCTTGAGCCATTTGGTTAAGTGGGAATTGCCGCACGTTTCGTGCTAAATTGAATATTCAATTCCATTAAATCAAAATGTTTACTAACGAAACCAGTTTGTCCGCAAACCATTCCAAACCATAATTAAGCCCCATTCAAGTAGGTATATTATTACTATGGGCCCCGTCAATTCCACAAAGATCTTGTCTGGAAATCAAAGATCCCATTCTGGCTCGGAAATCGTTTCCTCAATTGCTACTAAGAATCGTTCGCTTTGTCTTTTCTTTGGTCCAACAAAAGAATGCTTTTCCGCAGTTGAATTTTCCCCCGAATGAGTCGACTCAACGAAATGTTTATGATTCTGATGGATGTAAATAACACGATGACACTCTGGCCAGAATCGCCAGGATAATTTTAATGGACATGACTAACTATTACCGCACCGTTCCCCCATGCTGACGTTGGATCGCGTCTACCAATAAATAAATCGATGCTTGCCATTTACCCACCAAAATAGACTCGCTCAATCGGGAAGACCGATCGAATATTAGTTCTTAAAGGCGGAAAATAACTAGTACTTGACCCACCTCGTCCAACAATTTGCTGTGCATCTTGTTCGTGTGTGTGTGTGTGAGTAAGAGCCTCGATAAATCAATAGGTTTTACTTTTCTTTTTAACTGAAAGATCGCACAACTCGCGAACTCTTGTTTTCTTTCAATCGATCGAAAATGGGAGATCTTTTAACAGAACGAGCAACGGTTTGCACTGTTTCGCGGTTCGCGGGTCTTTAAAAACTAAACGACAGAGAAATTTTCGAAAAATGCTCGGAAATATCAAGCAGAGCAGAGCAGAGCAAAGCAGACCGTGCGCCGAGGGCAGGGGCGGACGAGCTCCCACGCGGCGCTGCGTTGGCTGCTTAACCGTTAAATATTCTAAACATATGTTCTCTCTCTCTCGCTATTTATACCCTAGCAGAAGGCATTTTGATTTCAAGTAGAGGTTGCACAGACTAACTATGTACATATGCTGTACATATGTTGTATGCATATATGATCGTCAGGTATAAACATATCTGGTACTTTTAAAATATTGCAAACAAATGTCTATTAATACAACTCAGAAGCAAAATCGACTTTTATATATAATATATGAAGCTGCCTTAGAAGCGATCGGGCTGAAAACAAATCTTTGCAAAACAATCTCATTTGTTTCTCAATAAATTTATTTCGATCGACTTGTAAGGGTATCAAAAGCTCGGCCCCAAAGCATGCCAAACCTTACTCTTGGTCTCCCTCTCTCTGTTAATTTCTCTGTTTGGCTGTGGCTCTCGCAATGTTAAATAACAGTTGGACCCATGTTATTTAACAGTGTCTCCCAGTGTTAATGCTTCTGTTGTTCTGTTCCGTTTCTGCTGCAATTTGCTAGATGTTTCTTTATGAACTTTAATGTTTGTATCACTTAAGGCATTGACTTTGATAACTAAATTGTTATTTAGTGTGTTAGGTCTAGCTCTGGGTGCTTCTTCAATTCCGCCACTTACTACTCGTATTGCTCAATCTCTCAGTTGATTCCGGTGTTCGTCGCATAATATGCACTTCGTTGCTCTTTCCTCTCCCTCTTCTGTGTGACACGTGTGTTGGGTGTGATCGGCGGGTTTTGTCTGGTCTCCCACTTGTCTGTCTGTTTTAGTTACATCAGATCTCACATACATATGTACATATGTAGGTACAAACATACTCGCATGTAAGTATGTACAAATCTCTGTTGAATGCAATATTCACATGTTTTTTTTATGGCGTATAGTTGTACATATTTACTTATATGTATGTACGTATGCGTGGGCTTTTATGCGTTGTCTCCCTCTGTCTGGCTGTGGCTGTAACTCTGATTTCTCAATCCAACATTTCAACGGCGTACACGAAAAGTGTGCGAAATCATTAATTGCCGGTCTGTTAATTGCACAAACTTGAAAAGGCGTGAAAATAGGAATTAGAAATGGTTAAGATACAGATATAAAATACATAGAAAATAGGGAAAATTTCAAAAATGTAGAAAATTTACGTTCTGATAGGAACCAGCAGGAAGAGAACAAGATCCAATGGCAGGTAATGGATTGGCAGGCTCAGACGGAGACGGAGACGGTGCCAAAGGACTATAGAGCCGGAACAAAACACAGTAGGACATATAGTTAGACGAACGGATCAGACGGGCAATCCTGACAGGACACAAGTTATAGGTAAACAGAACAGGGCTAATATACAGCACAACTTATACAAGAATAGAATAGGTTCGTTTCCATCTAGTTCTCCAAAAATTTGACTCTGTCTACAGCTCCATATCCAAAAGGATATGATATACCCTGCCCTTGGTGTACCCAGATGGTTTATGAGATTATTTAATTGCTGCCTACATATTGTATATTCTTGACAGCCGAATGTTAAAAATATTGATTACACCTTAATTTACTAATTTCCTCCGTAATAGTAATATTTTTGCATCCTACATTGGTTTGAGGAATCTTGGGACTATACCTATGTATACCTAGACATTCATTGCACCTTCTTTAAAATGTAAATCTCTAACCAAGGAGAATTTCCGAATAAATTGAAGGCGATTAGTAAAATAAACTTCAAATTTTATGTAAATCGAAATATTTAAAATATTGTAAAGCATAATCTCTGTACCTGTTTCATGTATTTTCTTTGAAGTTCTATCAAGAAGGTAAATATTTTGTGTACTCCTCCAGTCATTGCAGCTACAAAAATATTTGTACGCAAGTTTTCAATGTTGTGTTAACAAAAACAGCAAGTGCCACTTTTTGACTACATGTGTCGCCTCGCCTCGACCCCCACCCAATCATCCACAAGTGCCCGTGCCCGTGCCCGTGCCCCCCAACAGGCGACGAGGTAAGTGCAGCCAGCTAGAGCAAATGCCATAAAGAGTCGCCCAATGGAAATGGCAAAATGATAAATAAGCGTGGAGGAGAGGAGAGGAGATGAGATTTATGCCAAAAGGCTAAAACGAATGGCATGCGGCTCACAGTGGCTAATACGGCTACGGCTACGGCTACAGCTACAGCTACTGCATTCGGCTGTGTTTGCATTCGCATTTATTACAGCTTTACAGAAGATTAATTACACGAGCCGGGGCCATAAATACTGGTACTCCACTCCTAAGGCAAACACAGAACTAACTCTGGGAGCATTATTTGCAAATGCAAAGCATAAAACTAGCTGCATGTGGTAAAAATTCAAATGAGAAACCATTGCACAGACAGCAGTGTCAGTCCAGAGTACCATCAGTCTTAGCATCAGTCCCAGCATCAGCATCGGGCATTAGGTGGCGTCTGACCTTGAATTGGTGAAGAAGTGGTGGAGTTGGAGGAGGCGAAGCAGAAGTAGGAGGTGTCGTGTCAGCACCTGAACAATAAAGTCGTAAACCATGTGCAGCCAAGAGGCCCCACAGCACAGCACAGCACAGCGCCTCACCTTCTCCCACGTACCAATCCGTGGCTGCTGGCCCAAGGTCATCGTCTCTGGGTACTTCTTGTCTCTAGCGCGAGACTAATTAAATTAATTAAAATTTAAGGCACGCGATTGGCCTGACAAAACAACAAACTGATAACAAATTCAGCATTATTCATTGTTTCTTTTTTTAATATATTTTTGGGGGTAGAAGGTGAATGTTATTTTCGCCTCTGCGGATGAATCTGGGGCCTGATTAGAATGTGCTTCGTCAGTGCGTCAACGGATCATAAATTAAGTTAAGTTTTCTCTCCAATCTCCATACCCTAGCGAGAGGTATCATGTTTGAGTTTAGAAGGTGCCCAAAGGAGTCCAAAGCAATCTTGCATTTCGGCAATAACATATAATTTTTATATGAAATTCTTTTGCGATTATAGAGTACTTACTACTTCGATGTTCCAACACCAGCTTTCTTTTCATGTTATTTACTTTTCAAATAGGATGTTTGCCCCAAGATTTAATAGCATTTCGCACTTATTTGATTTGTTTCCAGGTTTTGTTTTTTAGGACAGGCCCCCCTCTGATTTCAGATTCGAGATTGACCTTAGATTGAGCAGTTTGGCAACAATACTGAAAGTTATTGCACCTTGAATGTATTTGAAATTGAAATGCACGATGCAAGTGAGAGGAAATGCTGACAGCGAGACAGGAAATGGTAATAAAATCAAAGTGTCGAACCAAGTTCAGAGCCAAAACAACTTTCGCTTACATAAAAACGATAGGTAGGGTGACTATTCTTCCACGATCTTCGATCTGTCATGAAGTCGCATTTCGGGCGAAGCCTAAGACAAAAGCCAAACCCATCGACGAGTCCACCTCCAACTGTCAGGTATAAATCAGCCCGCTGCCACACCAAAGAAATTCGCATAACAAAGGCTAATTACGCGACACGCTCAGACTTCATCATGGCTGGATTTTGTTTTGGATCTTTTCGTGCATAATTTTCGGATCAATCAACTCGAAAAGCCACGGGCACCGGGACTGGGGACGGACAGCAAAAAGCGTAGGATTTGAATGCGGCTTAAAGTCATAAATCTAATGGCCTGAAGAGCGGCGATGCGATGCATATGCGAAAGTGGCCAGAAGAAGACCCGACCCGACCAGACCAGACCAGACCGGCTGACCAGCTGACCGGCTGAGCAGCTGGGCACCCAAATGTGGTAGCTCCATGTTTGAATTATTAATGTTTATTCGTGTCGGAGTTTGTGTTCGCTGTATACCCAATGTCAGTTGAGAAATTAAAAACTAATTTGATGGCAATTCAAATTACGCACATTGAGGCAGTCCCAGTCACAGTCGCAGTCGCAGTCGTAGTCCCAGATTGGAGACGGCCGGACCTCAATTTCGTTTGGGGTTTACGAAGACTGGCATAGGGAGAAGAGGAGTGACTGCCGTTGCTGTTGCCGTTGCCCAGGCCTCCACTTTGGCAGGGAGTTGGTTATGAAAGCGTTTCATAAAAGAAATATGACTTTTTGTGGCTCTGCCCGGTCTTCAAAGTGAAAGAGACCTGAAACATGATGACTGTCGGTAATTTATACGAAATGTGCGTTTTTTCTTCATTTCTGTATTTTCAGCATTTCCCTTATAATTATGTACATCGGGAACCCTACCACCGAGCACGTTCGAAGTAACCCAGTAAGAGCGTTGCAAAAATAAATACGATTCGAACGATTTGATTTAAGCATTTAGGCAAATTCATAAAAATCTGTTGAAACTTAATTTGATTTTGGCAAAATCATAACACAAAAATCATCAACATCAACATATCGTTATTGATTCATCTTTTCCTTTGTTGCTGTTCAAAAGAAAGATTATAAGTCAAACATTTTGTATGGTATATGGCCAAACAAAAGGTACAAGATCCCAAAAAGCCTCCCAAGGCCCCGACCGGGGCCAGAACAAAAGGATGCCCAAACTTAGATGAGACATCGGCTCTAGACCTGCCTTGACTCATTGAATACACTCATATTCAATGTCGCGGCTTTGTTTCGAGCCAGGAAATTATCATAATTATAATTGAAGCTTTAATTGAATTATGCAATCACCAAGCAAACGGTTAACAAGCCGGCAATAACAGTACAGCTACAGTCTTTAGTCTTTAGTTTTCTGACCTTTGTGCGCGCTCCCTTTGCACGGGAAAGTTTCGGCTGTACTGCTCTGGGCCGCGGGCCAACACGAGCAGCACCAAATCCCAGAGCCCCCCAGCTGTGAACTTGGCCGCGGATCACGAATTGCCAATCTCGCTTTCTTTCACCTTCCATCAAAGCTTCCCTCCGACCATTTATCCATTCCATCCATCATGGGAAATTAAGAGCGATGCGCGATTATCTAATCCAGTAAAGGGGCATTATCGAAAGTGCAATCACAGTGCAGGGGCCCCAAAGGGTATCCGAAATATACGAGAGTGGGCTTGGGATTGGGCATATTTAACTCCAGGAGTGCGAGAAACAATCGTGTTCAAGTTGTGGCCAAGGGACTATCAACTATCGCGGAAATAATCGATAGTACATTCGAAAAAGAGAAAATGAAGAAATTGGAATGCAGAAATATGTAAAATCGAGAGCATATCTAACGTATATATTAAACATTTCGATCATCTAAGTAACTAATCTAGTTATACTGCTGAAAAACATTAAAAATTAGTGAACGGACTGTGATAATTTTTGATATATGTACCATAATAGTTGATGCCTTTTCCTTCTGCTTAAACTCTATTTCCAGTTTTCTCTAGCTTGTGTGGGAACATCATCCAATACTACCCTTTCGATGTCACCTCAGCTCTATCGCCCATAATTATCGCATAATTTGACAAAAATAAATTGCATTAGCAGTGAAACAAGTTCAAAACGCAGAATAACATTTAAATACAACAGCAAAAACCCCCAAAAAAAAATAGGCAAAAAAACGGCAAAAGCGACAACAAGAAACATGACAAAAGATGTGCAAAAATACATATATACATATATATATATTTCGTGTTACCAAAAAGGTGCCGGCTGAAAGACGTTTGAAGTTGTTAGATGAGGCTGTGTGACTGTGATAATTATTGCCGACGCTGATGAGACGGGTTAAAGCCACAACAATACCAACAACAACCACATCACAAATCAGACGAGGAAAGATACCACAAACCACTCCAACACCAGCTTCAACAACAACTTCTACAAACAGCAACAACAACCACTCTAACAAACACTCAATTGTAATTACAACATGGAAACAGCACCGACAACAACAAGCAGAGTGTGAAAACCAGACTCCAACAAAGCTAGCGACGCAGTCAGAGCTTCACCAACGTCAGCTTCACAACAGTTTCAACAACGAGCCGCATTCAGCAGCAGCTTGGATGGCGGGGGCGGGGGCTGAAAGTTTTTCAACTCTTCGCTCGGCCCCACAGCGCAGACGCAGCGTCGTTGTCGTTCAGTGCGGTTTTGGAGTTCGTTGCGTCTGGTCGAGATCCCCCAACCATCGATCGCTTATAAAGTTGTTGCACTGTGCGATTCGATCCGATCCGATCCAATACGAGTTCGAGTTGAAGTGTGTCCGCGTATGCGAGAGAGGTGTCCGTCTGCCTCCGTTTCAGAGTGCTTTCAGTGGTGTGCTGTGCTGTGCTGTGCTGTGGCAAGGATTATAACACATCCCTCTGCAATCAATTGAAACAAAATCGGGCCTTAGCCCAGATAAAACACTCACACACGAGCTAACACTCATACATGTACAATCAATTAGCCATGCTGGCAATGAAGGATAAACCTTGGCTGGTGCTATTTGGCCTATTGGCCGCATTAAGCTGTAAGTACCCCGGGCAATGATTTATAAGTGCCATTGTGATGCAAATTGAGGCAGATCGAGCTGCAGACCCAGACGCAGACGCAGACAGAGCGGAGATATGCCCGTAGAGACAGAAACTAGATTAGTGGCCACTATTTATGGCCAGAGGGCGGCCCGGACAATGAGCCCACCAGCACACAGCTCAATGACACGCCGAATTTGTAGGTCTGTCTATTTGGCTGTCTATCTATCCGCATTATGTGTGTATACATCATCTTTTGTGAGTGTAAAGTGAGCCAGATGAATATTCAACAGCTTTTATGATCTGCGCTGACCGTTGAACTGGCCAACTGACAGACTGACCAACTCCAATTGTCTCTCGCTGACTGACTGGCTAACTGGCCGACCGACTGCATTAGCATTTCCATCAGAGATTAGCATAAATTTCAGTGCGGTGTCTGTTTCCTTGATACCATTTCGGAGACCTCCAGGCAGGCACTCGCTGTGGGAAAAGCCGTTCTGCACCGTGAAAGTAGGTCTGTAGGTTGAGGATTCGGCTAGGTACTCGTGGATACTCTTTGCAGATGCTGAATATGCATTTGCATTTTCATTTGCATCTGCATCTTTATCTATTGGTTTGGCAATACGAGTGGCTCCCAATGATTGGCAATTGGCAATTGCCCCCAACCAGTTCGTTGGCCAACAGTTGACGACCAGGCAGACCTACCCGGGGCCTGGTGCCACTGCTGCCTAATGGCTCTGTCTAACTTTAGCCCGATCATCATTAATAAGACACACCACCGCTCGCCTCTGATTGCACAGAGTTTCTGCGATGCGATGCGGTGCTTGGTTTTATTTAACTTTTAATTACACCTTTGGCATTTTGGCAAAGTCTCTGCGCCGCACCCCCCGCCCTCAGATCATCGATTTTGAATCGATGACGCGGAATTCTGGTACATTTTAGTGGTACAAAGCGGAAGATTCATTCTACTGGCAAACAAGAAAGACTCGTCCATGTCTGCGCAAAATTTGGAGCACCAACAGCCATGGCCACATGAAAAGTGAACCAACCATCGGGCCAAAAACCCAATCGGGTTGTGTCAAAAATAAAAGATAGAGAGAGAGAGAGAGAGAGAGAAAAAACTGCAGGCCATGGCGACCATGTCGCCCCGACCAAACCATTTGATGGCAGTTAAAAAGCCAAACGTGTTTATGGCCCATGCAAAAACCAAATCACACACAACAACAACAAAAAGATTGTAATAAAATAAAAATAAATTGAATTTGAACAACAACCAGCATAGTCTGTGTGAAGGTGAAGTGGGAATTTTGAAACGACATGCGCAAAAGCCAACACACACAGTCCAGGGAGGCCATTAGAGTCGGCTTAGAACCATTCATCTCCCAAAAAAAAACGAAAAAAAAAACAGAAACAGAAAAGAGTTATGTAGTTTCCCATTAGGGCACGCATCACAAAATTTTGATTGTTTTCAAAGTTTATTTTCCGTAAATCCGCTAATCCGCAACTTCCTCTAGGCGAAAATACAACAAAAAAAAAGAACAAAGAGAACCGAACCAGATATTTTCAAATCGAAAGATTTGATTGTTTGATTTGTTTGTTTGGGATTTGGTTTTCTGGGAGGGTTTTACGAGTATGTATGTATTTGTTTGCTTAGAACCTGGCTAGTGCTGTTGATATGTAAATCGTATGCGAATAATTAAGTGGCCGCCAAGTGGCGATGGAGATTTCATTTCATGGGTATATCGTTAGTTATTTATTAATCACTGAGTCAGCTCGAGTTTGTTGCCTAAGTCTTTTGTCGTGGCTCCGAGTGTAAGTCTCTCATTATTTTGTGGTGTGCTTCCCCAGGCCTGCCCAGCCCCAGCGATGCCGCGTATCCGTATTACGGCACGAAGATCGGGGCTCTAACACGTCTGCACCATGGCGTTTCCGGCGATGTCTATGCAGTGGACTCGCGCACGATTTTCATCAAGAAATTCAGCTACGACGGCGAGGCCCCGGCCGCCTACTTCTACGTGGGCAACACGGCCCGGCCCAGCAACGAGGGCGCCACCCGGCTAAGGGACGAGCGCGGCGGCACAGCCTCCCTAACGCGCCGCTACCGGAACAAGGACATCACCCTGTCGCTGCCCGAGGGCAAGACGCTGCGCGACATCAAATGGTTCTCGGTGTGGTGCGACGAGTTTGCGGTTAACTTCGGGGATGTGGCCATCCCGGCCAGTCTGGATTTTCCCCGGCCCCAGAAGATTAGCGCTCTGCGCGGCGTCCACGGCGTGTCCTCCGAGAACATTGTGATCGTGGATGCCCAGACCCTGCTGGTGCCCAACTTCAGCTATGACGGCGAGGCGCCTGGTGGGTAGAACTCTGCCCTTCGAGCTCCTATGGTTACTAACAGGGCGTTGTTTTTGAATATTCCTACAGATGCCAAGTTCTGGGTGGGTCGAGGACAGCGTCCAACGTCCGAGGGCCTGCGCATACCCGACGAGAACGGCAAGGAGAATCCGCTGCGTCGCTACGAGCGCAAGACCATCGTCCTGACCCTGCCCGAGGACCTGACCATCTTCGACATCGGCCACTTTGGCGTGTGGTGCGAGGCCTTTACCGTCGACTTTGGCCACGTCCGCCTGCCGGAGGGCCTCAATGTGCCGCCATCGCTGAAGATGCTCGGCATCAGTCCACAGGTAAAGAAGCCGATCAGTCAAATACTCAGCGACCTGAAGCGCTGATTGCCGCCGAAAGGGACCAATGTGTGAAAAGTGAAAAGCTATTTAAACAATCGTATTTATTCTAATTTACGTATACGTATTCCGTTGTGTATGCGAATATTTATCAATCCAAGGCCGCGGCATTTCGCCTGGCAAATTCCTAGACTCTAAGCTTGCATTTCTTTATACGAGAAGACGATGGAGAGAGAGAGAGAGAGGGAGAGTGTGTGTGGAAGAAGAGGAGGGAGATAATCCAGACACATTCTGTAATATATCTAATATATATATATGTACTTGTAATACTCACGTGCTTGTTATTTGTGTTTTGTTGTCTTGATCAACTTTTGCTGTTCGTTGGGAGCGTCTTATACAAAATGAAATCTGTGTGGCATGTCTACTTCTGGGACACTGACCCCCTATCACTGACTCCTCCTCAACTCCCCCACAACACACACACACACCCACACACACAAAGAAAGACACCCACAAACCCCCACATACACACACACACATGTAAACACAGGAACATACCCATTCCCAATTCCCAATCCGATCTCCACTACTAACCTCCAAGCGAAATCCAAAAGAAAAAACAAAAAACAAAAACATTTTTCATTTTGTAAAAAACCATTCCAAAACGCAAAATCTTTCGAATACAGCAGAACAAAAGAGTACAAACATTTTGGGTATGCTCAAAATTATGACTTTGGCAAATCCCCTCTCCTTCCTCCACACCACCCCCCCCCCCCCCTCCACGCCACACATGCACACACACCCCCCCATTCACAGCCGCTACCCCCCCAACCAGTGCTCCCGAAATCCCATTCCTAAAGCGAAATCTCCCTAAACCAATTCTCTTCCAGTCGAAACTCAACTGCGAGGTGCTCTACGACGATCTGGCCTTTGAGGTGCGCTGGGCCGTGGCCGGGGAGAGCATTGTGGTGCAATTGGTGGCCAAATTGGGTAAGTCATCGGGGATTAGTGCTAATTAATGCGGAAGCTATTGCAAGCTTCATCCATCCCCCAACCACTTCCCACTGCGTTGACATTCAGCAAAGTGTGAAAACGATTCGAGCTTAGCGGTTTTACAGAGTGGACGAGGAGTGTGTTAATTTTTGCTGGTTTAATGTAGATGCTAACTGATAGTTAGGCCTCTATTTGGTGGGGATGGTACACTCAAAAAAGAAAAGGGTAGAGATATGTTCTCTAATCTACGGAAAATTTAAATCTCCTTATCTTGAAGAATTGGTTTTGAAATCTTGTAATCGTGGCCCTGCATGAATCCACAGTTTTCATCAAATTACAGCCTCAGGCCTCTTTAATTCTTTCGATTAGTACGAAGATTTTCAGGCAATCAGCAAACTTGTGTATTGCTTTCTCGTTCTCTCTAACAGCAAGACAAACAGAGTGTGAGCGAGAAGAAAAGACCGAAATTTTCGGATCCAACTCAGGAAAAATCCCACCGAAACCATTCGTTTGCCTACTCATGACAGATATAAAGCATTTATAAATCTCAAAGTAACAGAATTGAAGTGACAAAGTATTGAAGTCCCTAAACTTAAACAGGATTCATCGTTTCAGTGGCTCCTACAGAAGTACAAGAATATGTTTTTGTGAGTTCAGAGTGAACCAAGAACTGAGACAGAGAGGCGCGATCGTCCCATCGTCACACCCTTGGCCTGACCTATCCCAGGCAGTGACAAGCCTTCGTCCCATGCGGTTGCACCTCGATCAGTTTCAGCTTCTGTTGATTTATGATGCTTTGACATTTTCTCAAGTACAGTTAATACTCGCAAAGGGGAGACAGACACATACCCGTACAAACGGAGACAAACGGTGGGGCAGAGGGGAGAGGGCCAACAATGAAATCCAGTTAGCATCCAAATTGACCGATCAGCATCCACAGCGGCATCGGCAGCATCAGCGATCAGCATCGTTGGCAGAATAACAAGTCGCGCATTATGACGACTGGTTTTATTGCGCAACTGCGAGTGCGGATGGATACATGAATGGATACATGGATGGATGGATGGATGGATAGCAGGAGGCGGGGGCCACAACAATTTACTGGTTGCATCTGCAATCTTAAGGCATGGGCATGGGCAACGAGCGTCGAGCATCGCCATAGTTATAGTTGCAATAACATCTCCATCTAGGAGCCACTGCCACTGCCACTGCCGCTGGTCTGTTGGTCTTGGAACCGCTAAGAATGCCGGCAGGAATTTTCACCTGGAAAATGCCCGCCAACCGGTTGGCCAGACCAGAAGGCCAGGCCAGGCCGGAATTGGGTCAAGCAACTTTCGTTGATTGCCATTTCCCGTAGAATTTTCATAACAGCAATCCAGAGCAGCCCCTCCCCTATCCTCTCCGCCCATCCCCTCGCCCAGAGTGCTTCTCATTCTCATTGCTCCTCCACAGAACCGAACAACTACATGTCCTTCGGCATCTCGCCGAACAAGAACATCAGCCAGATGATCGGAGCCGATGCGGTCGTAGCCTGGGTGGATCCCGAGACGGGCAACGGCTTCGCCCAGGACTACTTCCTGGAGGGCAAGGCCCAGTGCTCCGGCAGCCGCGGCGCCTGTCCCGACACCAAGATCATGGAGAAGACCAACTCCATCCGTCTGCTGAATGCCGCCATGGTCAATGGCTACTCGATTGTCACCTATCAGCGCTCGCTGGCGGCCACCGATCGCCTGGATCTGCCCATCTCCGTGACGGACGCCGAGTCCGTGGTCTGGGCCATCGGACCCCTGAACGACTACAAAGAGGTCTCCTTCCACACCTTCTACAACAAACATCTGCATCAGATCGAGTTCGGTCGACAGCCCAAGTGGAACTGTCCCCTGCCCGAGGGCGCCAAGCCGGGCAGCAGCTCCGACGAGCAGGAAGAAGCCGCTCCCCAGGCCCAGAGCTCAACCGGAGGCAAGGGCTATCCACCCGCTGGACACCCCAATCTGGAGCCCGAGGAGGAATTCTATGAAAATCGTGCCGAAGCTCTGCATCGCCAGCAGCCTCAGAGGCGCCAGGAGACGGCCATCATTACGCAGCGACGCCCGGTGCCCACACCCAAGCCCGTAAACAGCAACGGGGCCTGGGACATTCCGGCCATCCAGTGCCACGAACCGGAGGATGGCGTCTTCTATGCCCAGATGGGTCCGACTGGCGGAAAGCATGGCTATCCAGCCATCACGGGTGAGTGTTTTTTTGGGCTTCTTTCTACCCTTTGATATCTAATCTCTCGTTTGCTGTAGGACACGTGGGCTGGGGCATTTCCTGGTACATCAACGGCCTGCTCATCCCCGAGATCCATGTGGTGCGTGGCAAGACCTACACCTTCGTGGTGGAGGGAGGCAACAACCCCGACATCCCGGCCAAATACCATCCTTTCTACATCAGCGATGACCCTGTCGGTGGCTACGAGCACAAGCGCGAGGAGGAGAAGAAGGTGAGACCAAAGTTCGAAGAGTGATCCCTGGTCCAGCTGCTTATTATTTGGAAATCAATTCCCAGGCTGTTCGCATATTTGCGGGAGTTCATCGCTCGCGATCGGGTCAGGTGACGCCCACGGGCGTGGGCCGCCTGTGCAACTGGACCCCGGATGTGGAGGGACCGCCGGCAGATGACTACCAATCCTTCGGGGCCTACCAGCGCACCCTGACACTCAAGTGCGATGCTGGCGAGCCAGGGGTGATCAGCTGGAAGCCGGATAGGAACACACCGGACACCGTGTACTATCACTGCTTCACCCACCGCTATCTGGGCTGGAAGATACACGTGCACGACTCGTGCGAGGGCGATGTGGGTGGCCAGGGGGCAGCCTCCGAGCAGCACGAAATCCGTCTGCCAGCGGCTGCGGCCGAGCCGGCGCCCGTCCACGAGGACTATGCCGCCGAGCCATCGATCCGACACGAAACCCAGGTCAGCCCCAACGATAATTTTTTATTGAAGCACCAAACCGATTTGATTAAGAACCACAATATGAACGGAACACCGCCTAAACTGAGTTTTGAAATAACGAAATCTTCGGAAATAACCAAACTGATTTCAGATGGCATCCGCGCTGCTGAGGCTCTCGAGGAGAGCCTTCTAAGGAAGCACCCAAACTCCAACTCCAACTCCAATCCCAGCCCCAACCCCCACCAGAACGAAGTGAACTCGGGTCCCCATCCGCCGATACGTCCTAAAGACCACCACCAGATAACCATCAATGGCTCTCGATTACCCCCCCAACTAGCCACCGTCCGGCCCGAGATACTGCTCGGCGAAACCCATTCTCAAAAATCATCTGCATCCGCATCCTCATCTGCATCTGCATCCCCCTCATCGTTGTCGTTGCCCACTCACCCGAAACTTCCCATCTTTGCCACTGGCCCACATCTCATACACAACTCTCACTTGCACTTGCACCGCCTGCACCATCCGCAGCATGCCCCACACCCGCCCTCGATTATAAGCCCCCATCTGCACCCGCACACGCACCCGCATCCACTGCATCACCACAATCTAACCAGTAACCTTCCAGCGCTCGCCCAGAAAACCATCGGTCTGTCCGAGTATCTGCGTCCGCCGCAGAATGCGCCACTCTTCCATCCGGTGAAGCTGCCCGGGCGACGGCCCTATCCCGGTCCCATCAAGAAGGTGCCCGCCTCCAGGCCCATCCTTCCGCAGCAGCATCCCCATCCGCATCCGGCAGCCATCCTGCAGCAGTCCTCGCTGATCGTAAACCACTATCGCAAGCCCGTTCCCAGTCTGCTGAAGCCGTTTGTCAAGGAGAAGCCCTTCCCCCTGCAGCCCATAGCCGCATCGGTGCTGCTGCTTGGACAGCCCACGGAATTGGGGGCCAGCGGCCAGCGTAAGGCGGAGCACGGGGAACGATCCAAGCCGAAACAAAAGCCACAGCCTGTCATCCCTGTGCCAGTGCCCTACATAGACCACGAACCGCAGGGATCCCAACAGAGCACGGCCTTTTTTAACCCCCACTCGAAACCGGAACAGAAATCCAACCCGACGGCTCAGCCAACCACCAGCACCACGACGATCCTCGTCAAGCGGCCCCTGCAGAAGGAGCCCTCCCCCCAGGAGATTGCCAGCATGCGACCAGCCGTCAATCAGGGTTTCAAACCCGATACCGTAATCGTGGAGAGTGGGTTCCGGCCGATTATGCGGACCGATGGCAGCGGTGTGCAACTGCCGCCGGAGCTGATCGATCAGGTGGCACATCGACGCGAGGATCCAGGCACCGAGATCGATGAGGTAATGGAAACGGACACACTCTTCCTGGCAGCCCAGCAGGGAGGAAGCGAGACGCAGAGCTTCGAGCCCATGTTCATACCCTCTCCGCTGGACAGCACCAATGCCTCCATCCAGATGAAGAATGCGGTCACAGAGGCAGACGTGGATGAGGCATCGGCACTTCGATTGCCATCGGCAGCAGTGGAGCATGCTCTTCCCTCAGCCGCCCAACTGCGAAAGCCGACTTTAGGGGAATTGTTCGGTGAGGATATGGACGAGGAGATGGGGGGTAAGCTCGATGACGAGGAGCTGGAGGAGGAGCCGGTTTTGCCGTCCAAGAAACCATCTACGGCAGCCGTCGGTCTGTCGAGCACCACTCAAGCGATAGTCACCCCGGAGCAAGAGCCAGAACACGAGGTCTTCGACGATGACATGGCCAGCCTTTTCGGGCCAGACTCGCAGGAGGAAGAACTTTATGCGGATGAGCTGGAGCCGGAGGATAAACTGGCCGCAGCCGCAGAGCGCATCGATACCTACTACCTGCCGCCGGACAACCGAAAGATACCCCACGCCGGCCTGCCCAGTGGGGCGCTGTACACGTTCGATGGCAAGAGCGTGGTGGACGGGTCCCTGGTGCTGCCCCCCAAGCTGGATGCTCGGGACAATGGCCTCTTGAGGCACTCGCACTACGGGCTCACTCCTCTCGAGCAGCTGATACGGACAACGCCGCAGTTTGGAGCATTCCACGGCGAACTGCCGGAGGAGTTCCAGTCAACGGAGAGTCCTGTTCGGCCTGGTGCTCAGCCCGTGACGGAGTACTCCAATCCGGTGCCTTTCACGCGCACCAGTGCCTCCGTTTTCCCCAGTAGCAGCAGTAGCAGCAGCAGCACCACCACCACCGGAAGCGGAAGCACAATCTACTCGCAGTCATCGACATCGACATCGTTATCGCCATCCCCATCATCCTCATTGAGACCCATTTCCACCAAACTGCACCTAATCACGTCCGACAGCAGCAGTCGCAGCAGCAGCCGCAGCCACAGCCACAGCACGTAGGGCATGCAATAGTGAAATTCTGAAATTAGCATAAAGCTGCGAGCAGTTAACCATTTTTGGGGTTTACTTATAACCACGTAACATTTAAACCTGTATTAGCCTGTAGTTTGTCTTTTCTTATGTGTTTAATTAATATGATGCTCTTAATTTTAAACGAAACGCATGAATTTTATTAGCTAAGCTAAACGATATGTTTAAACCGCATTTTAGTCGTTGTGAAATAAAACAAAGAAGGAATTAATTCATTTGAATAACTTGAATAACAGTTGCTGCTCTAAAAGTATTACCCATGAAGATAGGTTCTTCAGATATGATCGCAAAGCAGGTGTCTATGTAGATTTTTCCTCCCAAGAGCTTTTAGAAATGTTCCTTCATCACCGTTAATGATACAGACTATACTATATATATATTATATTAATACTTTAGTAGATGCCTTCTCCACATCGTCTGCTGGCAGTTGGCGTTAATCCACCGAAGATTTTTTTCATCGAAAAGTGCTCCACTAGGTCGCAGACTTCCTTTGTGGGCACCTCCTCACTCTCTTCTGGGAGGTAGAAAGAGGCTTGCCGTCCTGTTTTTGCGTCTTTCCATTTATGAACAGCGAGAGATACAATATTTAGTTGCTTGTTTGGAAGAAGCGCTGTTGATTAACTTACCGTTTTTGGGAGCAAGTCCATGGGAAGATGTAGGTAGGGTCATTAATCGGTCCCTATGGCTATGGTTGGGACGCTTTCCACGACCATGTCGGCTTCTGCTCTGCAGCCACAAGAACGCTGCTCTCCGTCGATCGGTTCATCGGCTGCATGGGACACATTCCAGGACCATGACGGTGGCTGATATGCAGCTGGTTGTGAAGTGATATCCTGGTCATGCTCTCTCATTGGCTTGAGGTCCACTTGCCCGAAAGAAAAGTTCACCTTATAGTCCTGTCCCTTAAGTCTGATTGCAGAATGTGGGTCTAGTTTGAAGGTGAGCCAAATAGCACCATGCCAGTCAGACACCCTCAGTAGGTTCGTTTCTCTCGGTGTTTACGTCCTCTTCTACGTTTCCGAAGCATCCGACAACGATTTCTGTTATGTTTGCACCCGACCACAGCTTTAGGCGAGGCACTTTTGCCTTTAGCCATTCTTTAGTCTGGCCGTCCCCGCAGGTTAGAGACATCCATGCTGGTTTTTAGCTGCAGTCGTGAAAAAGGGGCTTCACAGTCCCAGCTCTCGTAGCCACTATTTCATCCAGAATAGACCTTTGGATTGCGGATAGCTGGTCCGTCATCATCAGATGATATGGATACCCACTATATATAATTGCCATCTTATGGGTCCTGATGGCATTGCAGTGCGACGGACCAGTCACTTCCTGAGCTTGTGTGACGGGTGTAATTTGATTAGCACGTGTCAGCATTGCCCTTTTCCTCGGAGCTCCCTCCCAACTGAGTCCTCGGCCTCCTTCCACGGCAACAGTGCCAGTGACTGGCTTCTTGATAGGGTGTTTCCTTGCCATTAGAAACCGATGTCGATTTCTGGAGTCTGAAATCCTGGAGTGTGGGCTCCTGCTCTTCCGCAGTAAGAGTTTCTGAGTCCTCTGACTGCATTGGTGTAGCGGAAGATAAAACTGGCGGCAAAACATTTACTTCTTTGGTACTTACAATGAAACGTAAAATCCAAATTGGCTGCTGAGAAACTATTGCCGGTCAGTTGTACAATTATATTATAATGCATTTTTTTTGGAATTAATATGCCATAAATTTACCGTTTTACATTTCTTCTTCTTTTATCAAAATCGAAACATTTAGACAGAGAACGATTAACCCATTGGCAGTGGGTATTGACGTACTCACGTTGCTATCATGTTTATGATGGTTTAGGGGGCTTATGAGGGCTAAGTTTGTTTTTTCATCGGTATATTTACGGTATATTTTCATAATGAGATGGTATATTTCGGTATATTTCTGGTGGTCAGACCGTATATTGTATCAATAAGTCTGCGTTCACACTGCACACGTGACAATCATGAGTAAATTCACGCATTCCGTAAAAGTTCCAACCCAATATAAGGCCACAGCCAAAATATTAAAAGTTGCCCTGGAAAAGCAAAAGTCAATCAAATCCCTAATATTCGAGGAAAAGCACGCAGTAAGCCTTGACGCCTCACAGGCAAAAAAGCGAGCAAAGGAACGAGCGACTAAATCACATTTTCCCATCCCACTCCACAGCGCGTTCGAAGTCTGCAAGCGGTGCTGAAACATTATAGCGACAATCGTGGTGCCGTGGACAACGCCATTGAGGAGACAAGTCTGCTGAAGGACAATCCCAATCTCGACTCGGCCCTGGCTAAGGTGCTGGTGACGGAGCTTATATTCGGACGGGGCCAACTGAACGGTGACAGCAAACCGGTGCAAACGGTGCGCGAGTACAAGGAACGATTGGAGAAGGCCATAAGTGGATCAAACATCCAAAAGAAAGGCAGGTGTTCCTACATTGACGTATTAGTAACAGTATTAGCCGGTTGAAAGCACCGCAATGGGCAAAAAGAACAAAAAGAAGGCAACCGTATTGGCAGCGAAGCCAGTTCCAGCGGCCGATGAAGTTTATGCGCAAGTTGCAGAGCGTCCCCGCCAGCAGTCGATAGATCGAAGCTTGGAGGTGTTTCTCTGGCTCGTGGTCTATAGTGTTCTCATGTTCACGTTGCCCTTCCTGGGCTTTTTTGGTGTGCAGAGCTGGCTGCAAGAATCCTTCCCCGCACTGAGCGTCTTCGAACGCAATTGCTATTCCGTGCTGACCGCCGTCTTGGTGGTCAACGCTGTGGTGGCTCTCTACGTGATGAAAGCGTTCTGCGAAAAGGATGCGCCTACAGTGGAGCAGGATGAAGCTGAGCAGAAGAAGTACCAGTAACATAGTGTTCAAGCAACTAAAATAAAAGTACATTTAACACACTTTTAAACGTGGCTCTTTCATTTGTATCACCACACAGAGCCAAATCCGCGCTATGTTCGCGTCAATACGAATCTGCTCAGCATTGCCGAAGCATTGGAGTACCTGTCCAGCGAGGAATGGCGGCGCAAGGAGCTGCCAGCCGAGGCAACATATGCGGACTTTCTGACTGCCATCCGGGCCATGGAAGAGGATGAGTTCATGACGGATCTGCACGTCGAGGGCGTACTGATATTCCATCCCAAATGGGCACACTACTGGGCCGGCCACGACTTCGTTCACAGCAAGAAGTTCATTCTGCAGAACAAGGCCACCAGTCTGGCTGCGGAGTTGTTGGCACCGCCAGTGGGATCCACCGTACTGGACCTTTGCGCCGCTCCAGGCATGAAAACGCTGCACATGTGCAATGTGATGCAGAACAAGGGACGTATCTATGCCGTTGAACAGTCTCAGGAACGGTACAGGGCCTTGTGCGATATTACCAATGAGGCCGGATGTGAGATTGTCACGCCCATTCTGGGCGATGCCTTGACCATGGGTAAGTCAAATAATTTGAACCAGATTGATTATCCGTCCTCAAACATTCCTTTCGTCTGTAGATGCAACCCGCTGTCCGGATGTGGAGTACATACTGGTGGATCCGAGCTGCTCGGGCAATGGCATGCAGAGCCGTATTAGCGTCTGCGACGAGCAGAAAGACGACAAGCGCCTCTATAAGCTAGCGGGCCTGCAGATCAAGATCCTTTCGCATGCGATGAGCGCCTTTCCCAACGTCAAGCGAATCGCCTACTGCACGTGCTCGCTGTGGAAGGAGGAGAACGAGCAGGTGGTGCAGCGCTGCTTGCAGCTGAATCCCTCCTTCAAAATGCTCAGCTGCAAGAAGGCGCTGCGCAACAAGTGGCAGAACGTGGGCGACAAGGAGTACGCCAAAATTGGCAAGAACTGCTTGTACTGCCTGCCCGACAGCGATCTGACCGACGGCATCTTCCTGGCACTGTTCGAGAAAAAACGCGACGGCGAAGAGGAATAAGAAGACGGAGAGTAGACTGTTGATCATATCTTTATTTGACACATACTTCAACTTCATTTGTATACATTTTTATAAAAAAAAAATTGAAAAAAGTATTCGAGTTTGAATTTATGGTTAAACACATAATCCCGATTGGATTATGACATTTGAAAATAGTTTATGATAATGGGTTGTATTATAGTTCCGATTTACTTGATAGCAAATGTACTTACATTGATAAAAAAAAAATGAAAAAGTATATAAAATTGTACTTTTTAAAATTACCGTACGAATTTGGAGTGACATGATGGCGAATGAATATAAGGTGAACATTTATAAAAAAAATTGAAAAATAATGGTCATAATAGACCCACGAATATGATAAATTATTCGAACGAATGAAGAACATGATTGAATAAATATATAACATCAATATACTCGATGTAATGTATTTGCGATACATGTAATAAAATGTTTGTTTATCAACTATTTAGTGTCAAATTTTAAAAAGTTTCAGAATGATTTTGTTGCCTACGAAATCGTTCGTTTCACTTTACGTTATCAAATTTGAAAAATATATTCTAATACGATTACCAGATCGAAATTCAAAGTCCTCTATTTCAAAATTGTAGCGTTATTTCGCTATTTGCCTCTTGCGGCACAAAATTTGTGAAAATGTTGCCGAAATTTCGTAAACAAACTATTTTCAAATTTCATTTTGTGAGATGTTTCTATCGGCACGCACGATTTAACAAGTATAACGATGTTGTGAGTATTCCTAATTAGTAATTAATTATTTGGTTTGTAGAAACATTGATTTGTGATGTAAAAAAATGGTTCCGATATGAGAAAAAATTTTGATTTGAGTAATCAGTCACTGACTACACTCTTCGCCGCAGACTAGTTTAAGAATCAATAAAATCGAACGCGCCAGGCGCTAATATCTAGTATCTAGCACAGGAACCGAAATCGCATATATATAAAGCTATATACGCGCAGATTAAAACTGCCAGAGTTCCGTGTGGGTTCTTCGGCTAGACTTTTTCTAAACCTTCATCTGCTGCTTGTAGTAGCTGCTTTTTGCCAGGCGGAATGACTCCGCATTGATGGCATCTTCCATGGTTATGATCGGCTTCTTCGGGCAGTATTTGATGGTGTGTGCCGAGTCGCCCGATGCCCCGCAAATCGGGCACACATAGGTGCGCAGCTTGGGGCACAGTACGCGATTGAAATTGTCGCGCACCGAGTGACTGTTCACCACCGCCTCGGGTTCGTTGTTGTTCTCACAGAACACGCAATGGCGGCTGACCTGTTCACGGGAGAAAATGCCCTTAATATAACTTGCTCCATGCATTCGAATTGCAACACCTACCTCTTTGGGCTTGTAGCGCTTGTTCATCTTGTTGTTGTTGTTACTTGGATTGCTGCCATGTCGGAAATGATCCGGCTGCAACGGCAGCCCTAGTCCCATGGCGCTCAGATTGTTTGATGCTGCCTGAGCCTGCGCGTGGACCTGCAGTCCCGAATTGGCATTGGTCCCAATGCAGGGCATGTAGGCCATAGAGCGCCACACATTGTTCAGCTGCTCGCGATAGTTTTGGAGCCAGCGTGCGGACAGTGGGGCAGGTGCGGGCACAACCTGAGGTGGATGATTGGCTGCTGCTCCGTCAGCGGGTAAATTGCGGTGCAGCTGATTTGCCGGCGAAGGGGCCGGACTGTAAGCAAAGCAATTGAGATCATCACTGGCGTATCCGTTGCTCGCAAACTCCTGCATAACATCCTGCGTGGAGCCGGGCACATTTTCTGCGAAATTTAATGAAATCTGTATTTTACTGATTTAAAATGGCGTCTTTTCGCGTCTGTTTTGATTCATTTCGGAAGTGTTGGAGAATGCAAAATGCACACAAGGGCACTGACCCGAAAACTTGATAACTGTACGTGCATCTGTTCTGTTCTGTTTCCCCCCATTTCGTAAATCAATCTTCTTTCCTGCTCCCACTCACCTGCCGGGCCGCTTGTCAGCTGAGCAAATACTTTCAGGGAGCGCGCTATTTCATCCTTCTGCTGATGGTTCACGCCAGAAGCGGCCGCGGATGCGGCCAGCGCCAAGTGATGGTTGGCCAGCGCCAACTGCTGCTGCTGCTGCTGGATGATCAGGTGGTATTGGTAATGCTGGTGCAGCAGCATGTTCTGGCCGGTGTGAAGGCCCATGTTCATGTTCATGTTCATGTTCATGTTCATGTTACTGTTGCCCGTCAGCAGGGGGAACTGAGTCTGGGAACCGTATTGCGGTGGTTCCGGGGTCAGAGGAGTGCTGGGGGGACTCAGTGTGCCCGACGAGACGCTGGGCGTCGGTGGCAGACTGGAGCTGCCAGAACCTAGCGTGGATGCCGTGTCCAAGTACAGGTCTTGGAGGCCCAGCAGGTTAAGGCCGCCCCTGCTATGGAACGCCGCATAGTTGTCCTGCAACGGTAGGCAGAGGGACGGGGGCGCATAAGGAGAGCGGCAACATATAATGGCGTCCGTCGGCACTTACGTTTGTGGCGTTGCCCTCCAGGCTGCTGCGAAACATGACAAAGTCCAAGTTTTTACCGCAATTTGCGCTTCTCGTTTTGCACCAAATCTCACACTCACGAAAACCGAGTAAAGCCTAATTTTTTGAAGTATACGCGTTACTTCTTCAGTTATAACAATTATTTGTACAAAAAAAACTCAGTTTGCGCGGTGTCAAATCGGCGCGTCTATAAAATTTGTATTTTGCTTTGGTCCCGAAGACAGACAGGCAGACAGACTAGTGGCGCCAATTACAAAAGCAAAGAAAAAAAAAATGGACTTGAGATTGGCGGCGATCTCCCCAAGTAACGGTTGTATGCTCTATCTCTCTCTCTCTCTCTCACTCTGTGCCTGGCTGGCGTTACCAGGTGTTCAAAAATGAAACACACAGTAATATTAAATATAACCTAGGCAGGGATCCACTAATCAAAAACAAGAAAGGGTACACCAACAGAACATTTACTCGACAAACCAAACCATATTTATGTTTTTGAGCATCACACTTATTTCAAACTCCGCGCGCACTGCCATCGGTGCCCAGCCCTGAAGTCCGCCAGCCCTGCTCTTCTCGTCAAAAACAGCTGACTCTGTGCCGCTGATACGTGCGTGGTTGATAGAATTACATAAATTTGGAGACACTGACGCGATATTGCCCGGCCTTCATCACTGATCGAACGACCTGCGAAATATCCTTGTAGCAACCAAACCCGTCATCATGGTAGGTTCATACATCTTCGGCCCCCGTAGCGGCATACAGAGGGGGCAGGTTACATGTGACCATTTCGAGGTTAAAATGGCCGAATTGATTAACGTGAACCCACTTCTCATTACAGTTCAGACTTGCTGCCCTTGCGCGGGATCGTGCCTGCCTCTTCACGTGGCAACAGGCGACGCAGAATCTGCAACAGCCGCAGGTAAGCTTATGGTGTGAAAGTGATTTGGTTTCCGCTAATCCTGAATCGATCGCTCCGCAGCCTCGCTTTTATAGTGCGCCTGGACGCAAGACCGGCTTCTTTTCGCAATTAATCGACAATGTGCGAAGTGAGATGGACAAGAGCAAGGAGATCAAGGACAACATCCGCAAGTTTCGGGAGGAGGCACAGAAGCTGGAAGAGTCCGATGCTCTGAAGTCGGCGCGGCAAAAGTTCAACATTGTCGAGTCGGAGGCGCAAAAGTCGTCGAGTAAGCTGAAAGAACAGCTGGATGCCTTCAAAGACAAGATGGGCGACGTAATCGACGACGCCTCCAAGTCGGACCTGGCCAAGAAGGTCTCGGAGGAACTTTCCAAGAAGGCCAAGGGCGTCAGCGATACGATCTCGGATACCAGCGGCAAGCTGGGCCAGTCGGGTGCCTTCCAAGCCATCTCCGATACGACGCGAATCATCAAGAAGGAGATGGACCTCACGAGCATAGACAATCGAGTGTATCGTTCACCAGCGAAGTTGCGAAAGCGTGTTCAAGTGGAAATGTCCGAAAGTAGTCGTACTTTTGAGCCGAATACGGAGGCAACAGGTAAGTGGATCCACGGATCATATACAGAAAGCATTCATTGAGCGGTGTACCTCTCAGGCGTGGAACTGCACAAGGACTCAAAGTTTAGCCAGTCGTGGGAGGACTTCAAGAACAACAATGCCTATGTGCACAAAGTACTCGACTGGAAGATGAAGTACGAGGAGTCTGAGAACCCCATGATCCGTGCTTCCCGCCTGCTGACGGAAAAAGTCTCGGACGTGATGGGTGGTCTCTTCTCCAAAACGGAGCTGTCCGAGACGATGACCGAGTTGGTTAAGATCGACCCCGCCTTCGACCAGAAGCAGTTTCTGCGTGATTGTGAAACTGATATCATTCCCAACGTTCTGGAGGCGATTGTGCGTGGCGACCTGGAAATACTGAAGGACTGGTGCTTTGAGAGCACGTATAACGTCATTGCCACGCCCATAACGCAGGCGAAAAAGTCTGGCCTTTACCTGGACTCCAAGATCCTGGACATTGAGGACATTGACCTGGCCATGGGCAAGGTCATGGACCAGGGACCCGTGCTGATCATCACGTTCCAGGCGCAGCAGATCATGTGTGTGAGGGACCCGAAGGGCAAAGTTGTCGAGGGCGATCCCGAGAAGGTGATGCGAGTGGCCTACGTGTGGGTGCTCTGCCGCGACCGAGAAGAACTCAACCCCAAGGCCGCCTGGCGGCTCTTGGAGATCTCGGCCAATGTCAGGGAACAATTTGTTTAGGCACACTACTCGCAATAGACCACTTAGAAGTTTTAAGTTTCTCTTTAACCTGATCTGAACTACACCCACGGACACTTTCCATGAACTCGACCCAAAGGACTCCAAAATTTGTACAGAATTTTCGCTTTTGATTACTTCGAAAGTTTTGTTATCCGCTAGTCGAGTGCGTCCCGTTGGCCTGGAGCTGCTGGTCGGTTTCCTGGCCATCTGTGATCCAGCAGTCTGCTGGCCCAGCGGGATGCACTCAATGACGTTCACGTTCGGCGGTTATCCGTCGGCTACGCTTCTCACCGGCCGCCCATGACCGCCCCTCACCATATATATATGTTGTATATTTTTGCCTACCATGTAAGCTGTATATTGGTGACTGGCCGTAGACTGGCGCCGTGATCGGTGGGTGGCGTGGCCGACGGGATCGCCGTACCATCGCCTGTGTCTGGAAAACGATTTATGCATCAGGCATATATGATTAGTGACTGTTAAGACAAATTGTTGAGTTTAGAGTTTGTTAGGTATCTTAAGGGCACTTCAGACCCCCTATTTGTAAATACACTGGCCATCGCGTTGCACGTCCACGAATGCCTCTTTAAAAAATTAGAAAATAAAGCAGAAAATACGTTTAATACAAATTATTTTTCGGAAGAGAGACATTACTATACTAGCAGTATAGATTTGATCTCTTGTACTGGTCCTTTGTATATTATAGAGGATGGCCCTGTGTGCTAAGATTTCTTTCATGTTTTTATGGTTTTAAATCTCCCTTCAAATCCTTATGTGCGAATCTAAACATCCAAACATGCTGTGCTGTGATGTTTTCGTATGCTTTTTATCGAATCTATTGAAAGTCCTATATTTGTACCGCCGTTGAAAGGATTGCGACTCTTCTCTACCACCCTAATCCAGTAAGTTCCACAAACCCAAGGAGTTTTACAACTCCTAAATAGTATTTTAGTAAGTAATAATGAAAAATAGTTACCCTGTTAGCTGTTTAAACTTAACCGCTTTTTTGTACGATCTGCCGATAGTATTGTACTGGATGACTCAGTCGCCTCAGAGCTTTTGACGTTTTGAGCTTTCGTTTGCGATTTTCGCGATCTAACATCCTAAAACCCTTTTTTAAACAAAGTCCAATAAATGCAATTATTTCGAATAGGCCAATCAAGTAGGAAATAGATTCACCAATCGTATAAAATGGAGTGGGCATGGCTTTATTTTCTATATAGATAGTATTATTCAACGGAAGAAAGAATATGAGGAATTCGTCGTTTTTTTTTATCGGTAATGGCCCGATTAACAACATGAGTCCCATTCCATACTCAAACATGTTGCTAATTCCATGCACACATACCCTGGGAATGGTTGATATAGAATTGCGGAAATGTGTGTCATTCCAGGCTCTAATTAATGCAGAAACTAGATAGTCTCTGTTTTAAACGATATTTTGCAATTAGTGGTCTTCTTACAGAGACCAAGAACTGGTACTGGGATCAGGATTTATATAAAAACACCTAATCAAATGCATGAATAGACAAAAAAATGCAATCTAAGACAAGGCCTTTACTAATTACGTTTGAAAGCAGGTTGGAAAACAGTATCTTTATAAAATATTCACGACATAGGGTATACAAATTACCACACTCTGGTTGACAAGAAATGAGTCTGCAAATACCAGCAACATTGACGTCACAACCTGCGACTATTGTTGAAACCGTGTTTTTGTCAAAACAAAAAACATGCAAGTATTTAAAAGTAGTTCATCTTAATCAAAATTGTTTCAGCAATCATATAAAACTATCTGGGCAAAACTGAGAGATCTATATAGCTGGGAATATTCGACGGAAGAAAGAATAACCAAGAATTAGTCGTCATAACCGGTTGACAACAATGAGTCCCATTCCATGCACACATACCCTGGGGGAAATGGACGTTATAGAGTTGTGAATATGTTTGTCATTCCAGGTATTTTAATTTATTTCGTTTGATCGTTTTCGTTTTAGTCTGAAAGAAACGCTCGCCGAGAACAAACGCTAAAAACGACACTTTCCGCCTTGAAAACACGTTTTTATAAGATACGGTGAAAAAACCCCAACGCTTATTCATCTGGCTAAAATATCCAACGGTCGAGTGGCGCGTAAGAGCTAATAATTTGCTCGAGTGATAAGAAATTTATTGATAAAAGAAGTATCTATTACGGGGGGAAAAAATAACGAAATAATGGTTGACGGCAAAAGTATAACGTACTGTAGCCTGTTTTTGCTGGTGCTGCTGCTGGCAGATTGCTGTAAGTACCACCAGAAGAGCCATGCAATGACAAAGATTGTGGAAAAGATACATAGATAGAGAGCAAACAGACACGCAATCCACGCAGCGTCTCAATATTGATTCTTGTACGTTTACGAGTACGAGCCCATTACTTGGAAACTAGTTTCGCGCGCAGCTGGAGGAGCCGGAGCGACCACTTGGATAGACAGTTTTACAGTTTACCCTTTGCCTTAAGTGTCTGCCGTTAAGTGCCTGGTCTGGGCCTGGCCTGGGGTCCGGTTCGGGCCCGTAAGCCTGGCCTGAAGCCCATAAATATCAACTTTTATAATGGGGCGGGGGGTATGGGGATTTGGACCGCCTGCAGTCGCGACAAGACGCAGCCATGAATTGGCCATCAAGGTCCACAGCTAGCCGCAAGTCGCAAAAAGATAGAGGGGCGGGGGGAAAGAGAGAGGCACCTGATTGGCAAAATGTCCATCCTGTTCGATAAGATTTCGCCAGGCAGTTCGACATGTGGTGATTACATGATTGCTACACAGATATACCCATGTTTGCGGTGGGATTTTCTGATAAGCGAACCGATTCCTACCCGGCTTTAACACTTTGACAGATGTCAAAAAGTGGATCAATGGCTCAAGTTAGCAAATGGAGGACAGAGGCCTCCACCATTGTCGTCACGTAGTCGCGAAATCGAATCTGGGCGGCTTATGAATGCCAAATGCAATGAAATGCAAGACTTGTCTGATATCGCCATATCTGTGCTGTTGTGTTGCTAACAAATGGATCTTTAACATTGGAGGAGCTCGTTACTGGCATTAGAAATACCGTTGATTGTTTGTGCTATATAGTATGTAGTATAAACGGGGACTGGTTTGCCATAGCCGCCACATACAAACATGCCTATCAGTATATATGTACATTTGCATATATGTTTGTCTTTCCACATGCCGGTTTTTTAGCCTCAACACGCTTTTCGTTTTGTTTGCCAAAAGCGTAGCCAAAAAATTCATGTCAACTGATAAATCCAGGCAGCAAAACAATTCAGATTGTCTGGGTCTATGGCATACATATCTGGTTGGATTTTTATGGCCCAGCCACCAAAAGGTGCTAGTGGCGAAATCTTTGGCCAAATATTTGAGCTTCTCTGAATTGCTTGGATCGTAGGGTAGATCTTTTCAGGGAAGACAAACAGCAGTGCGGCAGCGATTTTGATAAGCTGTAACCAAATACTTGTGCACCGATAATTCACGGAACTCATTATCTGTTTTCTGCTTAATTGCTTTCTCTTTTAGCCCATGCCAAGCCCTCAGAGGACCCGTCCAGCACTGACTCGGAGCTCAGTGATTTGAGTGGATCGGAACCCAGAAATAAAACATCTGTCAGAGCTGCTGCTGCTGCTGGCGAGGAGGTAAGTTAAGTGGTAGTCCCCCCACCGATGACAGGGGTCTGAGGTGCCGGGTAACTGGGCCAGGGGACGACGACAAGAGCCCCGAACCCAACCTGACATGACTGACGCACTGAGGCATTAAGTAACGACCCCGAGAGCCCATGCCAATGAAATACGATCCGACGTTGAATCGGGTTCTGTGCCCAGGCTCAGATGTTGGCTTATTTTTATACAGAACCGGAAATTTACGCTCTGCACAAACTGTTTATTTATTTTCACTTTGATTAAATGCAAAACCGCAACCAGACACGCGCGGCGATCGCCTTTTAAGGCTCCTCCTCGCACAGAAAGTACAGCGAGGGGCTGCAGCAATAAAACTTTCAGTGGCCGAACATTTGCATAAAATTAAAGAAACCCGCAGCAGTCCACAAACCAAATGCTGATGAGGCTTTCCAGCGGATTAGTCACGAAATTCCATCAAACTGGGCCTCGAATTGAACGAGACAACAAACGTAACTCCCTTTCCCAATAAGCCCGCTTTTTGATGAGTCAGAGCCACAATCCGATTCAAGTTCTAGGTAATTCCTCAAAGTCTGACGTTTGAATGCCGCTGTTCCCCAGGGTGTTTCCCAAGACGATGCGTTTTGATCGGATTTCGAGATCGCTTATCGCTGATCTCGCATCTCGATGCTCGTGCTAGCCATCTTTTATTCATATTATTATGGTCGTCGTTAGCTGTAAACAAATCGGACAATTACACGAAACGAGATAAAGTCTGATCCCTGTGCTTGTGCTTGTGCCAGAGACAGAGGCAAGTCACGTAGTCGTAAAATGTTGTTACTGCCAATTACAGAGTTCACCCAGCGACCCCTGCAAGCCATCAAGGCCAGCCATCTGTGGGGGGTTTGAGTGACAGGCAGACAGGGAGAGTGATCATTAGAAGTCAGCATCGGTAAACAGAGATCTTGCTCTGTATTTACATACTCGTAGTTATATAACAAATAGCCGGAGGCGTTTCGGAAAGAGAGTGATTAGGGGTCTAGTACAATTTCATTCATTAGAGATGAAAAGGGATCAGAGATACCAACAGTTTTTGCACTGAGAGAACAATTAGAGTCAACACATATATATTTAAATTAAAGGGAAATTAAATGGAATTTACTTGGATTTAAAGTAAACAAAGTATTGTTTTTGGTTTCTTGGGACCGACTTCTGCGCCTCGCCAAAGACTGTGTATTTTGTTGTTGGATTCTAATGATTTGTCCCTGAGGCATAAATGTATCTAAAATTCTTTTAAAAACGGCACATATTTAATCTAAATATAAAATACTTCAAAATAAATATAATGTTTCAAATTTGTGGGGAAAATATTTAATTTAAATATGAAATATATTTATTGAAAATATAAAATATATTGAAATCAAATATTTTCTTATTTATGCCAATGCATGTAAGTGAAACACTTTCTCCCTACCATTTTGCCCCCTCTTTGAAAATCTATTGGTATGACTATTCGATCCTCAGGGTTCTTAATTTTCTCTGAGTGTAGGGTTTGAGAGTCAAAAATGGTAAACAGTTTTTACAGATATCCACTTTTTATGCGACCTCTCTGATAACAAGGATTATTTACTGTTTACGTAAATAAATCCCCAAAAAAACTGTAAGCTAAAAACACAACAAATTGCTTAAACCTTATCACCTGCGGGTTCTCTACGTAATTTGAGCACTGACGAGGTGTTGGCCTCAACGTGATGATTAATAACCCATAAAGAATTTGGCTTCCTGAACATTTGAACATTTTTAGCTGCTGAGTCAGCGAGGGCTCCGATTTCCTGGGATAATATTTGCTCAAAATATAGAAAACTATTGCATGAAATTCTATAGAGATGATCTCAAAATTGAATACATAAACCGACCCGAACACGCCCCCACAGCTAGGCCGACACCCACAGAAAGTTAGAAACTTGGTCGGACCATACAAATTGGCATAGAATCACGTGCCGCGTGAAAATCAATTACGCAAAGCCCGACAACAAGAGCCGCATCGATGACATGGGGCCAGCCCGTTTATTTGTTGAATGCCCCCAGCCCCAGGCCCAGGCCCAGGCCCGATGACTGATGACGAGTTGTACAAATACGAGTACGAGTATCCGTTAGCGTTAACGTTAACGGTTTCCCCTGTAACTACGTGACTAACTTTAAGCGGGTGTCCCTGTATCCGTCCCTGACATTTAAACAATTTGTGTTTCCGTTGCAGTCTGTCGACTCGGATGCGGACTCGGGCTCGTCGGAGCTGACGGCGAATTCCTACCCCCACCGCGACGAGGATCAGTTGAACTCGGCCACCAACATGGTGCTGGCCCGGAACTACAAGTACGACGTGGAGATACTCGAATCGGGCGATGCGGAGGAGAGCGAGGAGGAGAGCCGACTGGCGGCCAGCGAGGAGCTGGAGGAACGCTTCAAGGGTCACGGAGTTCTCGCCACGGACACCGAGGCCTTCACGGCGGAGAATATCGAGATGACGCCCGTGGACGTAGAGGCCGATGCCATCAGCGAGAGTCACATGCTGCTGGGCATCGTTGTGGTGGTCTTGGCCTTGGTCTCCGTGTGCCTGTACGCCGGTCTGGTCATATGGCGTTCACATCTGGAGTAAGTCATAATTATCCTAATTTTGGAAAGTGCTAATTTCTAATTTGTCGTCCCCATAGGCAACGCTACGGCATGCGGGAGCGACTGGTCAATCGCGACCTGGAGGAGGAGGGCGACGGCATCGATGATGTTGATTATCATGTGTATGCACCGACCACAACGCCGACAACGACGCGTGCGTAGTCCGTCTGATCTGGTTTGGTGTGGGCTGAGAAACATTCAATTAGGCTTAAGTTCAATTTAAAATGCACTGGGCAGAACACCGATGAACCGGCAGCCAGCGACAGCTAGCGGCCGCCGGCATGTGCATCCAAGTGAGTGCAATTGTATAATGAATGCCATAAATTTACGCTCACCACGCGGTCCGGTTCCATTCACATTCACCTGTCGGAGACCGCAATTTGAAATGCATTCCACTTCCCAATTAACCACATCGCACACTCTAATCGCAGTACTAAAGGTCACCTCAGCTGGCACTCACTGTTGTGCAGCGTGTGGTTGACAAAGCCAATTAGCTTGTAAGTTTTTGTGATATTGTTATAGAGATTCTTTTGTACTTTTGTAACTTGTATGTATCGAAGCGACATTTGTATTTCATAATAAACCAACGATTTGAATGCTGTCTATTGCATTCAAACGAATGTAAACCAAAAATTCAGTAAATTTTTAAAATTTGATTTGGAATTCAAACTAGGCGCGCAGAAAAGTATTCGCCAACACTGCGCAGCGCAACCAACTTCAGCTCGATCGAGTTTTCGGCTTGCGAACTAGTTCATTTTGCTGAAAGTTGTGATGATTTATAAATTTTCACATAAATATGCATACAAATAATTAAATTAACCCTAAGTTTAAATATTCCAATTACTAAAAAGTTTCCTAGTGCAGCAAAAAATTTCTGGCAAGCAACAAGTTTGGATCATTTAGAGAACTAGTTCCGACAGCCCACTCGCTCGCGACTTGCACAGCACTGGGGGCATCAGCTGTTTTGCATTCCACATTTTGTCTATTTTGCACTTTGAACCTGGCCAAAATCCTCGTGCCTGGCTAACGAATACGAAAAACACACTCTATATTCTTGCCGAATTGGAGTGCGCGTGTCTGCGTCAGTGTTCGTCCTCGCTCGTCCTCGTTCGCCGTTCTCCGATTCTCACAGAACACTCGCCGAGTCGGCCTTGCCGCCCCCAATCTTTCTCGGGCCGCGGACAAGGAAACAACAGCTACACACCGCAGCGCCAGCTTGTTAGCCGGAGAGCTTTTCGTTCGTCTTTGCATCGCGCGCATTGCCTGTCCAGTTTCATTGATAAGAAAGCCAGTGAATGCCCCAACGTGCCCCTCTGTTTCGCCAGCGTCAACGCCGTTTAAAGTGCAAATTAATCAATTAAAATAGTACGAGAGCGTGCAGTGCGTGCTGGTATTAATTTATTTGCGTGGCTTTAAGCGAATCTAATTAATTTCGTCTTCAATCTGTGTTCGTTTCGTCCAAAGTTCCGTTCCCGCTTGTTGCCTTGCGACGCGACGCTGTTTATTAATTAAAGACGACAACCAACATTGCATAGTTTCCGGCTGAAAATTTATATTTTCGTTATTTTCGAGCTTCCAGCTTTTCCCGTGCGCTTCCTTCCTTCCGTTCCGCCCCCTCAGCAATCGCGGCCAATTAACAGGGGACTTTAACAAGAGGCAAGTGGAACGCACAGCGCCACACAAAACAACACAAAAATGACGCACTGGGAGGACTTCTACAACACACATCTGCCGCCCGCAGACTTCGAGGACAATCGGTCGCTGCTGAAAGAGTTCTGCGAACGCCACAACAAGATCCAAAATCGCATTGTTCTCGTCACGGTAAGTGGGCCCCAGTCCCCCCACACACCCCCCTGACAACCAAGTCCACATTAATTAGTGGGGTTAAGCCTCCGACCTGACCTCTGGGATGGCAACGGCAACGGTTAAGCTTTCCTAATGGGGGCTCGGAACCTACAGATAAGACATTGGATATGACAGGTATTGGATTTCTGACAGAGGATAAATAAGCTGAAATATTAAACGTGAAGGTCTGCTGGGATAGGGAAAGATTTCCGCTCAAAGGAGAGGAGATTGATTTTCTTAGGAAACAGCCCACTTAGGTGCACAAAAGTGTGTCCCTGAGCACTAACTCTCCTTTAATGCCATTTAGATCTTCGACTGCACCAGAATATTTATCTAAACCTCTTTGTTCTCTTCCTTTCCAGTCTGGTGGAACTACAGTACCTTTGGAGCACAATACGGTACGATTTGTGGACAATTTTAGTGCCGGCACTCGGGGCTCTGCCTCGGCGGAATACTTTCTTGACCATGACTATGCCGTGATCTTTATGCATCGCCACAAATCGCTGGAGCCCTTCACACGCCACTTCACGGGGCAGCAGTTTTTCGATATGCTGGACATAGCGGACAACAGCCAGAGCTCGACGATAGCCATCAAGCCGGACTCGGTGGATGTGTTCGCACCGGTGCTGGCCAAATACAAGATTGCCCGGGAGACCCAGATGATTTTGTATGTGAACTTCACCAGCGTCGTCGACTACATGTGGCTGTTGCGGGCCGCTTGCGAGTGCCTGGCTGCGTTCGAGGAACGTGCCGTGCTCTACTTGGCGGCTGCCGTATCCGATTTCTACATACCCGAGGACATGATGGTAAGCGGGGAGCGTCGTGTTGGGCGGCCATGTGGGAAATCTTGTAATTGATTGCACTCGTCATCGATGAGCGGGGGCTTCTAGTTGCCTGGAAATGGGTTTTTATCGATCTGCAAAGTTGATTCTGATTCTGATTGCGTTGCCCTTGTGCGCACTCCATCCCAGTACCCAGTACCCAGTACCAGTCCCCAGTTACACGGCGGAGTACCAGTCACCATCCTGCCTTTGACACATTTCCTCTTCACATTATTGACGTTAGGCTGGGCTTCCTGGCAGCAGGCAGCGAGAAGAGGAGCACTATGTCTGCCCCTGCCACACCTCCTTATCGCAGAGCCGCCTGTCACGGGTGGCCCCTTGTTCGCCAGCCAGCCAGCAGCAGCCTTAACATTGTCAACAAATAATTTGATTTGCATAATTTTCCTTGTTAGCATGTTTCTCTCTAGTCCCGGCTACACTTTACCTGAATCCTGTCCGTGGAGTAGGGTCCACCCACGCGGGTTTCTCTATTCCTCACTCATCTTTTCCGCCCACCTTTTGGGTTTCATTCACTCACAGTGTGCCGCCCACTCCTAGTAGGGCTTGTGGGCGTGTTTACTTGTCAGACCCCACTCTAAGCCCCCAGTCTCTGACAGCTGACTTGTTGGTGAATATTCAGCACAGGAGCAGGGACAGCAGGAGCAGCGAAAGGCTTTCAAGTGCATCAAATGTCCGTTTGGTGGGGTGTGAATGGCTTTTGCCTGGCTGCCAAGCTGCCTAGCTGCCTAGCTGCCTGGCTGCCTGTCTCCTTGCATTTGCATGCCACCCGACCACAGATGCATACAGATATACAGACATACATAAGTATCACCGAACGTGATAGATGCTTTAGGGGGTAAACACGAAAGTTTTCCACTTGCCGCCCAGGCATCGTCGTCGTGGCACTTCCTACGCTCTGTTTCCGTTCAGTTCGTGCATTTCCTGTCGCCGCCATTCTAAAGACACATTCCGCCCGCCCCCTCGCGCCTCTCTGTGGTCGTGGTCGTGGTCGTGGTCGGTCGTGGGGTGTTACCCACAAATCGTCCGTTCACTTGATTAAATTGTTCCACACTACCAGCTTGTGGCTGTGCCGTCGGCATCCAAAAACACGGGAATGGCCTGTTGATGTACGGATACGAGTGGGAGTCAAGTATATAGATATTTGGGCTACTCTTCTCTAAGGGGGCCTGCAAATCGATTGGGATTTGCATAATCAGCTCCATAAATAAAAGTTCAAGCTGCAGAGCATGAACTAACTACAAGTAACTTGTGTTTAAGTGGCTATTGAAGTGTTTCAGTCTCTTGCTTTTCTGTGAAATTGAAAACTCATTCCCAGAGATCCTGCTGCAAGGTCGGTCCCAGGCACTCTTGAAACTTTGTCGCTGGAGATGCCAGAAATAGTACAAGTACTACAGTAGTCTGTCCTGTACAAGAGCATACTAAAAATTCAATTTCACAATCACATCATCAGGACCGTGCTCGCCCTCGGAAAAGCCTTTTGCAAATTTATGCAAAGGCAGCTACGAAGGCGACTTTGAATTTGAATTAACTTTTGGTGGACGGTGAAGGGGGGGAGGATCCTAAGTAAATTGTAATAAGTAAAAACAAACAAGAAATTAAAACGAGTAAACTAAAAAGCAGAGAAGCCAAAACGGAAACAGGACAAAAGCGGCGACGTGCCGAAATCCGCAAATCAAATCAAAAGATTTTACAAGAGCATGCATGAACGCACACACGCACAGACAGGCAGGGACACGAACACGAGCACTAACACTAACACTAACAAAGCTATACTGTTGAGAGAGAGACAGAGAGAGAGAGAGCGGGGGTGGCTGTGGTGGTAAATTCAATGTCAACAGCTGCTAGCTGTTCCCAGAGAGTGCAAGAGCCACGCCACAAAACTTTTCTGTTTATTTTTTTTTTTTACTCAAAAGCTTAAAGTTCTAATCAGCAGCAGACCCACAATTGTCAATGCCTGCCGTCCTTCTTCCTCTCTTCCTCTTTTTTTTCTCACTGTTGCTTTTGTCTTGCGTCTGCTTCTCCTTCTCCTTCTTCGCCTTCGCCTTCGTTTTCCTTTTCGCTTTCGTTGTCGGCTCAATGCCTTGGGCTACATTTTTCATTTCTCTCCTCGCACAATGTCTCCGGCTACTTAGGCATGTCCGTCTCTCTGTCTCTCTGTCTCTCTGTCCCTCTGTTCATCCGTTTGTCCGTTTGTCCGTGTACTCTGCCTGCCTTTGTATACAGAGAGCGAGAGGACTGGTCAGCAGCTTAGAGCCGCTTACGGTGCTGCTCAGTTAATGAGAATAAAACGGTACTGCGGGGGGTACGCTCAACAAGTCGCTGGCGTATGTGCGATATTTTAAAGGACTTTAAGGAGAGCCTTGGGGCGGATGTGCAGCCAGGCGATGCCGTTAGCTCATTACGGCTGAGTTATGCTTTCAATTAGTTGTAATTCATATGCCACGTGGCGGGGCCACAGAAGCAGCAACCCTGGCCTTTTATTTCATCGTCAGTCGACAGCCCGTCTGTCCCTCCAAACGTCCGTCTGTTTGTGTTGCAAGGACATTTTACTGCCTGTCCTGGGTGGCGGCTACTTGTGTATGCGTCTGCCGCATTCTGTATCTGTGTGTCTGTCTGTCTGTCTGTTGGTCTGTTAGTGTGTGTCCTTTCCATTTGTGGCTTTTGCGGAGTGGCAACCAGAAAACCAATCTACGAGTACCAGGCAGCGCCCCGTCACGTCGCTCATACGCAGCGTGGGCCGAACTACGGGCCATTGAAAAAACTAACCACTGTCATTCCGTGTATTGCAGCCCACCCACAAAATGCAATCGGGCGATGGAGCGCCGACGATTTCGCTGCAGCTGGTGCCAAAAATGCTCGCCCCATTGGCCAGCCTCTGGGTGCCGCACGCTTTCGTGGTGTCCTTTAAGCTGGAGACAGACGAGAGTCTATTGATTGTCAAGGCACGTGACAGCCTCAACAAATACAAGCATAAGGTGAGTCAAGTCGGAGTCAATCAGAAGTGGACAGCCACTGCAACCACTCACCGCACCTCCCGCTCTTACCCGCCAGCTGGTCATTGCCAATATACTGCAGACACGCAAACATCGCGTGGTGTTTGTCACGCCCACAGATTCCTACGAGCTGCATTTGAGCCGCGAGCAAACGCTGCAGGGCCTGGAGATCGAGGAGCCCATTGTGGCCGACCTGGTAAGGAGCAATCGACATCGCGAAAAGCCGCTATATGTGCTTAAATCGGTATTTTCGTTTTGTTTTCAGGTGCTAAAGCACAACGAGTACATCAACAACGCCCAGCAGCGCCAATGACCGTTATCAATGCGCCGCCGGCAACAGCAGCAGCAGCAGCAGCAACACCACCACCACCACCACCAGCAGCTCCAGCACCAGGATGACGATGGGGAGGATACGTATTGCGTGACCACCTCGCATTATTGTCGCGTGCTCAATCCGGGCACGCCAAGCTTTGGCCGCAAATATTGAGCAGGTTATAGTCCATAGCGAATACTGAAATACTAAATGCCGAATACCCCGAATGCCCGAATACAGAACACTGAACACAGAACACCGGATAGTGACTAGACATTTGCATATATTCCTTCGAGCTTGAGTTGCCGTAACAATAAGTATTCCTGTTTATGGTCACGCCTCATAATTGATGGGGCATCGTCTCCATTTCGACCCTTAGCCTTAGCCTTAGTTGGTGTCGTTGTCGGTGTCGGTGTCGGTGTCGGTCCTTTCTGCCGTTTTCATATTAGTTAATGTATTTCGTTTAATGTTGTCCCGAGAAATGATGTCACTTGTATGTATACACTCTGCTGGCTGGATTGGCCTTCCATCTTGCCATCCCATCCCATCCCGTCCCGTCCCATCGTTTTACCGGCCTGTCCTTTTATGTCATCAAGTATACGCAGCTGTGGGGCGTACACATCAATAAACGTTTTTGATTTATGTGTGCTCTGGGGCCCGCTCTGCGGAGCTTATGATTTTATATTTAATGAAGCATCGATCGACTTTGCCTGAAATTAGTCGGTAGCAATTTTAAGCCCTTCACACAAACCAAAGCAGACATGTTTAAAATCCGCCAAAAAGCCGCCACATGCAATCGCAATTTGTTGGCCGTACTCTGTCCCTGCCCCAGTCCCTGCCCTGCCCCTGCCCCTGCCCCAGTCCCGGCCTCTGTCCTGGGCTCTTGTCCCTCGACGGCTGTCAGTGGCAGGCGACGCGACAATTGATTTGCCTGTTTTGCATAGCAACAACAAAAAAAAGGAAGCTTCGTCTAATGTCCTTGTCGTTTCAAATTTATGGTGGCTTATAAGAGTGCTCGTACTACCTTGGCGCCTGTCTATGCAAAGCGGGTCAAGTCAAGACCCCCCATAGCCAAAGGTCAGCTTAAAGCAGCCAAATTGAGTTTTCCCCGGCTTGAATATGCACGTACCCATACACGGCCGTGCAGCCAAAAAAGTAATTAACATCTCGTACACACAACACACACTCGACAGGAATAGCTAAGCGATGGCTTGGCTGCCGGCAGACAGCCTGGGAGAAGGCCAAACGAAGAAGGGCCCTTAGGGTCCTTCTTTGGCACATTTTTATTGCATGTTATGTTGTTGCCGCCTTTTATCTACGCCTTTTGGGGGCGCTAAGCCGCCCGCTTAAACGGCTCTGTGGTGAAAAGAGTTGGTTTGGGCCAGTGGTGGAGGGGGGGTAGTGGCTGTTAACCCCTCCAAACAGGGAGTTGTAACCACTTCCGTCCCGCCCGCATTTTGTGGGTTTTGTTCAGCAGCCTAGAACTATGCAACGTTTTTTTATATTCCGTTCTGTTTGTGTTTCAAACGAGTCATGGAAAAAAGTTCCACATTTCTCCCCCCTCTGCTGATGTGTGTGCGTATAAGAGGAGTGTATGTCTGTCTGTGTGTGCGTATAAGAGGAGTGTCTGTCTGTGTGTGCGTCTGTGTGGAGGGGGAGATGTGAGGAGCCTGCATCAAATTAGATTTTATTGCCCCGGCACGCACCACAAACAGAGACAGAAACAGCAGGCAACAGCCACAAGAGCAACAGACACCACATCACATATACTATACTCATATGTATGTGGCTCAGCAGGATTTAAGTCTGGCTCCGTTTTCCTTTTCGTTTTCGTTTTCTTGTTGCTCGATTTCATTGCCACACCCACATATCAGGCTTTCCTCCTGCTGATGCTTTTATTGTGTATATTTTTGCGTATCGATTGTGCATTAAAATATAAACATAAAAATTCAGTTTGCGAACAATACAGTACATATGAATGTGTGTATCAGGGGGGGGGTTTCGTTCTGGTAGGGGCTGGCGAAAGGTGATGATATTTTTTGAATACTGAATAAAGGGGCACTGGAAATGATATAGTAAAAAACGTTCCAATGCAAGTCGAAGGAGAACCTTTTCATATCCATAATTTAGGACTGATTTCCAATTTATTTTATATACAATACAAATATAGATAAAAACGTGTGAACTTTCCTTAGATTCAGCTCATAAATGTCTAACGTAAAGTGCAATAAACAAAAGGGAAAATTACAAATAATAAATTATAAAAAACTTTCCAAAACTTCTAGAAAATGTTTATAATAACTTACATATATTCGTTAAAAACAAAAAGTTAAACAAAAACCAAGAGAACCAATCTGTTAAAGTTTCAATATCCATTTGGACCAAACCAAAGTAAAAATCGAACAAAATATGATAAAAAGAAAACAAAAATCACAAATATATCTTTATGTCTACCTTGAAGAAAAAAAAACACTAAGAAACTAAGAACATACGGATTTTCCATTGAATATTTACTCTCTACAAGCATTTGGCCAGTAAAGCTAACTAACTAACTATTTTATTGTTGAAATTGGCCAAAAGAGCATCGTGCGAATCGACATCCAATTGATGGCAGTACGTGACCCTGCCTCCATTACGAGTATAACCAGAATCCAAGAGCTGTTTAACTGTAAAACTGTTGTAAAATGTTTACCACAAATGTACCATATACCGTATTGAGTGTCTAGAATGTCTACCTACATATATAGATCATAAATATATTTGAGTGTGTATTAAACTGGAAATGAAATAGCTTTAAATGTATAGACAAACCAACCAGCTTGTTTCATTCCCCCTCAGGCTAGCCATCGGTAGGGTCGGGTCTGGCATATCTGGGACGGCTCTTCACAATTGGATTCATTGCAGCCCTGGACTTGCTGTCTTACCTCCTCTTTTTCCAACCAAAACACTTCACAAACAAGTTCAAACGACTGCAAATCTTATCTTATCACAAGGAATATAATCGGAATAAATTCAAGACCAAAGCAACGCATAACAATGCTTCAATTGGGCAAGTCGGTGAACTTAAACTTAAGAGGTATGTTGGGCAAACTGATCAGGGAGGAGCGGAAAGCTTTCTCCGTGGGATGATTGAACTCAATGCTGAAGTTCCGAATGAGTCGGGCGATGCCCAGCTCTAGCTCCATGTCCACGATGCGCTTTCCCACGCACATCCGGGGTCCAAATCCGAAGGGCAAGAACACGAATGGATTCTTCAGCTTCAAGTCGTTCGCTGGGCATTCCCCGGTGGAGTCTGTGGCGCTACGCATCCAACGTTCTGGCAGGAACTCATTAGCTTTGAGGAAGTGCTCCTCGCTTGAAAGCAAAGAAGTAGGAACCATCGAGATAAAGGTGCCAGCAGGCACTTGGTATCCACTTAGAACACTGTCCCGATTGAGAACTCGGATATTTCCGATGACCAGTGGGTACAACCGTTGTGACTCCTTGATGCACGCACGTAGATAGGGAACGTTCTTCATCGATGCCTCAGTGAACTCGGAGTCCTTCTCGGGTAGAACCTTCATCACCTCCTCTCGGAGTATGGCCTGTTTCTCCGGATTCTTGGCAAGGCACAGCAAGGCCGCTGTAAATGTACTTGAGGTCTGGAAAAAGAGGATGTATGAGATAAGGGTAAGTATGAGATCAGCAGACTACTTACGGTATCCACTCCGGCCATTAGCATGTCCATGGCCATAACCGTCGCCACCTTCTTGTCGACCTTGAGTAGCTTTTGCAGTACACTCTGCTCGCTCTCAGGACGGACAACTCCTTCCTTGGCCTCCTTCTCTAGACGCTCTATAGCTTCATCTACATACGCTAAGGTTACTTCTTGAACGCCGTCCAGTGCTTTCATTAGTTTCATTAGCTTGGGTGTTTTAACGTAACGCCAGATGGAGGGCTTTATCTCTAGATCGGCTGATAGCTCGAAAAAATCGTCCAGGTGCTTGAAAAGTAACACAGCCAGGTCGTTATCGCCCGACTCTTTGAGCAGTCCCAACTGCTTGTCCAGAGCCACCACAGAGACTGATTCGAGGGTCCACCGGTTTATAATGCTTATGAAATCATCAGGAACTTCCTGGGTGTCGACGTCACGGAGTGTTTTAATACTGCGAATGGAGAATACCATTGAACAGACAATAGACTCGAATTTCTTTTCAGTCATACGCACCGTTGCACAAACTCCTGGTTCACTTGGGACATCTTCTTATAGTAAAGCCGCACGTTCTTCGGCTGCATGAGGACAGGATTTACAGTGGATCGAAAGTCGCTCCAGGTTTTTCCTTGTGTAGGTATAACTCCCTCGACTCCCTGGAAGAAATCCTTCCTATGAGTCTGCCGATGATAGCGAAGAGTATCGCTGCCAGGTCGATTGGGCCATACGCCCTCGTTCCGGAACACGACCTCGAAGTCCTTGGGATTGTGAGTCGTCAGAAATGACGGGCCTCCCATGATACCTGGTAAATAGAATATGTCTCCATAGTCGTCTTGCAAAGCCTGGAACAATTCCACAATGTCCAATTTTCTATATTTTCCTCCAGGCATAAAATTCCGAACAGTCGACAGAAATGTTGTACTAGGAATCTGATCAAAGGGACGAGCTTGCAGCCACTCTGCATCATTTCTGGGCTCTGCTACAGCTGCTGTGGTCTGCCAACGCTATAGAAGATTCGAATTGTAATTTCCTGGTGACGTCAGCGATATATGTATATGTCTATTTACCAGCGGACAGCTGACAGAGACAGCCGCTTTTTGCGCCTGAATTATAGATAGACCGCTGCGCACTTTCAACATTTTGCTTTTTGGAACCTATGTCGTTCGCTGCCAAAGCTAAACTGATCTGTCTCTGACCGGTCGTTCCATTAGCTAGCTATTCCAAAGGCCTGCGAGAGCTTGGCTGCTAAATTGGATGATAACAGCGCACAAACTTAACGAGGGGGAACGTTGTGAGTTGCTGCGGACACCGCAACTCTACGGTTATACCCGATACTAAGTCAGTATGGCTCTCCTCCGGCAGACGCCGCTAATATTTAACGACACGACAAAGAGTGCGTGCGAGAGAGACAGAAAATCAGTCTGAGCGTGACGTCGGGCGCTGCGTAGCCACTGCAAATTGATTTGTTCCTTTTGGCTATAAAAATGATCTGATCTGATCCAGATTCAGCAATCTAATAGATATGGTCATTATCTATAATTCTGCGTTTTTAGTTTTCTCAAATCTGCAATATTGTGGATGCAACAGATTTTCGTCCTTTGTGGGGGCGGATGGGGGTGGGGCGAAATTCTGAGATATACGTTTTATAGTAACATCTTAAAGGAGTGTGTGTACCAAATTTGGTTACTCTAGCCTTAATAGTCTCTGAGATTTGTGGTTGCCCCAGATTTCCGTCCTTTGCGGGGGCGGAAGGGGGTGTGGCGAAATTTGGACAGGAAACGGTCAAGGTCCGATATCACAGGAGTGTGGATACCAAATTTGGTTGCTCTGGCTTTTATAGGTTCTGAGATCCTTGAACTCATATTTTGCAACTGGCAAAACCGACCATGAAACCTGTGTGTTAGAGTGAGACAGAGCGAGAAAGTGTGAAATTGTTTTCGTGATTCTGGCTGTAATAATTATACGATCTGGTTCAGATTTTGCACTCTAGAAGATATAGTCATCTTCTACGATTCTGCGTTTTTAGTTTTCTCGTATCGTCGAAATTGTGGATGCCACAGATTTTCGCCCTTTGTGGGGGCGGAAGTGGGCGGGGCAAAGTTTTGAAATATTTTTGGAGCAGTGACATATCACAGAAGTCTGGATCCAAAACATCGTTGCTCTAGCTCTTATAGTCTTTGAGCATTAGGCGCTGAAGGGGACGGACAGACGGACAGACGGACGGACGGACAGACGGACAGACGGACGGACGGACAGACAGACAGGGCTCTATCGACTCGGCTATTGATGCTGATCAAGAATATATATACTTTATAGGGTCGGAAACGATTCCTTCTGGACGTTACACACATCCACTTTTACCACAAATCTAATATACCCCAATACTCATTTTGAGTATCGGGTATAAAAAGAGAGATCGCCAAAACAGGTTCGCAAGAGAACCAAAACAAAAAACATTTTGTAAACATTCACTATAATTTGAAGAACAAAATGTACGACTGAATGCCATGGCCTCGACTTTGGTATACCTATTAAGTCAGTTACTGTCTCAATATTTTAAGAAATTTGTAAAGTCCTAAAAAGTAATCGCATTGATTAGAATATGCTATAATTAATCCCTTTGCTAAAAATTGATATTAAATAATTGCAACCAAAAAAACTATTTCGAATTTAAAAACGAAGGGGCACGCTATAAATCGCAGTCGCTACTCTGTCAGTATGGCTCTCCTCCGCCAGAGAGCGCACACATTGCACGACGAAAAGCATGTGAGAAAAAGACAGAAAATGAGTAAGCACATGGGCAGCTTTGTGTAAACACTGCTACTATTTAATATTTTAGCATTTATTAATAATTTAATAATAAAATGACAGATAGATAATATGATCTTTAAGCTAATATTAAAGCTATACTTTTGATCAAGTTTAACAGCTGAAATGTATGCCGCGCGGACCCTTATTCATAACAGCATCATCTCCAAAACTACAGTATACTCTAATAGTACCCTAAACGGTTCACTCAAGCATATACTCGTTGAATTGGTCAATGTCATTGGCATTAATTGAAAAATGTGTGAGCGTAAATAGAGAATAGTGAGACTATTGAGAATTGGTTTGATGAACACAAATTATTAATATGAATAGCGTAATAATATACAATAGCTGGCGAATAGGCGTACATTTTCATGCTACCTCAATTGAGATAAACAAATTCCAAAAAAACTTCGAAGATAATGTACAATTTCAATATTTTTTTGCTTCTGGCTAAAGCCATTTCATCAGCTTGGTATAGCTTGTAGACATGAGACTCTTTGGCCCTGATAATAACACAAATAAACTAATCTTTATAAGTGTTTTATCATTATATTTTGTTATCTGCACCCATAGAAATGGAAACCATATTTCAAACATTCTTAAATGCATTCTCTGCTAGTCATTGTGATCCGAGCAACTCGAAGCGAAGACTGAGTCAATTTTATTAAATTCAAATATATGCACTGTATTGTCTATGACTTAGCATAAGCTCAATCGACCAAATGTACATAGAACATAAGATTCTTGAAAAACGTATCTTATCGCAAAATACTGAGAATCTACCTTTCAAACCGCGATAATATTTTACCTGGTACTCTGTTCGCATACATACATATATGCAATTTTATGATTGATTAATTATTCAATATATAAATGCACTCCTTTATCATTCTTTCACTAATGAAAAATAATTCCAGCTCCCTTCCTTTATATCTCGCTCACTCCACCAGGTGGCGCCACTGGTCTTAGATAGCGAGACGAAGCAGAGAAGCTATAATAATGGTCCCATTTTATCAAAATTATCTAACATATCAACTGTTTATACGTTTATTTACACAGTTACATGCACATACATATAATCCTGTATTCTTTTTGAACAGGGTTTACAAAGAATGCGTCAATTAGGCAAGTCGGTGAACTTAAACTTAAGCGGTATGTTGGGCAAACTGATCAGGGAGGAGCGGAAAGCTTTCTCCGTGGGATGATTGAACTCGATGTTGAAGTTCCGAATGAGTCGGGCGATGCCCAGCTCTAGCTCCATGTCCACGATACGCTTTCCCACGCACATCCGGGGTCCAAATCCGAAGGGCAAGAATACGAATGGATTCTTCAGCTTCAAGTCGTTTGCCGGGCATTGCCCGGTGGAGTCTGTGGCGTTACGAATCCAACGTTCGGGCAGGAACTCAGCAGCCTTGGGAAAGTGCTCCTCGCTTGATAGCAAGCTCAGGGCAACCATTGACACACAGGTACCAGCTGGCACTTGGTATCCGCTCAAAACGCTGTCCCGATTGAGAACTCGGCCATTGCCAAGGGCCAGAGGATAAATCCGTTGTGACTCCTTGATGCAGGCACGTAGATAGGGAACGTTCTTCATCGATGCCTCAGTGAACTCGGAGTCCTTCTCGGGTAGAACCTTCATCACCTCTTCTCGGAGTATGGCCTGTTTCTCCGGATTCTTGGCAAGGCACAGCAAGGCCGCTGTAAATGTACTTGAGGTCTGGAAAAAAGGATGTATGAGATAAGGGTAAGTATGAGATCAGCAGACTACTTACGGTATCCACTCCGGCCATTAGCATGTCCATGGCCATAACCGTCGCCACCTTCTTGTTGACCTTGAGCAGCTTTTCCAGTACACTCTGCTCGTTCTCAGGACGGACAACACCCTCCTTGGCCTCCTTCTCTAGACGCTCTATAGCTTCATCTACATACGCTGAAGTTATTTCTTGAATGCCATCTAGGACCTTCATTAGCTTCATTAGCTTGGGTGTTTTAAAGTAACGCCAGGCAGAGGGCTTCAACTCCAGATCGGCTGATAGATCGAAAAAATCGTCCAGGTACTTGAAAAGTAACACAGCCTGGTCGTTATCGTCCGACTCTTTGAGCAGTCCCAACTGCTTGTCCAGAGCCACCACAGAGACTGATTCGAGGGTCCACCGGTTTATAATGCTTATGAAATCATCAGGAACTTCCTGGGTGTCGACGTCACGGAGTGTTTTAATACTGCGAATGGAGAAGACCATTGAACATAGACTCGAATTTGTTTTCAGTCATACGCACCGTTGCACAAACTCCTGGTTCACTTGGGACATCTTCTTATAGTAAAGCCGCACGTTCTTCGGCTGCATGAGCACAGGATTTACAGCCGATCGAAAGTCGCCCCAGGTTTTTCCTTGTGTAGGTACAACTCCCTCCACTCCCTGGAAAAAATCCTTCCCATGAGTCTGCCGATGATAGCTAAGAGTGCCGCTGCCAGGTCGATTGGGCCATACGCCCTCGTTCCGGAACACGACCTCGAAGTCCTTGGGATTGTGAGTCATCAGGAATGACGTACCTCCCAGGATACCTGGTAAATAGAATATGTCTCCATACTCGCCGCGGAAGGCCTTGAACAATTCCCCAATATCCAATTTGCTATATTTTCCTCCAGGCATAAAATTCCGAACAGTCGACAGAAAAGTTGTACTAGGAATCTGCTCAAAGGGACGAGCTTGTAGCCACTCTTCATCATTTCTGGGCTCTGCTACAGCTGCTGTGGTCTGCCAACGCTGCAAGAGATTCAAAAACGTATATCACTGTGATATCAGATCTATATGTATACTATATATTTACCAGCGGACTGCTGACAGAGAGGGCTGCTTTTTGCGCCTGAATTATAGATAGACCGCTGCGCACTTTCAACATTTTGCTTTTTGGAACTTATGTCGTTCGCTGCCAAAGCTAAACTGATCTGTCTCTGACCGGTCGTTCCATTAGCCAGCTATTCCAAAGGCCTGCAAGAACTTTGTTGCCAATTTTGATGATAACAGCGCAAAAACTTTAAAAGAGAGAGCCATAACAGCTTCGCAAGAGAACAAAAACAAAAAAAAAAAACAAAAATCATTTTGTAAACATTTACTATAAGTTAAAGAACAAAAAATCCGATAAAAATTCACAGCTGAAATGTATGCCGCACGAACCTTATTCATAAGAACATTATACTACTCTCTTACATATATCTCCAATACTACAGTATACTACCCATTGCATTAAACTTATTGGCATGACTTGTATACTTGCGACTCTTTGGCCCTGATAATAACACAAACAAACTAATCTTTATAAGTGTTTTGCCGATATATTATGTTATCTGTCCGCAAACAAATGTACTCGTGTGCATTTCGATTTGTTCAAACAGCTGATCGTTGCTCGAACAACTTGGAGCTAAGACTGACTCATTTTTAGTATATTCAAATAGATCTATAAGGGCAGATCAATTAGACGGATGTGAACTGTCTTGCCTAAGCCTCGTCCAAATGTACACAGAGCTTTAGATACTTGAAAAAGTTATCTTATCGCAAAATACTGAGAATCCACTTTTCAAACCGCGACACTATTCTACCCAGTTTCAGTTTGCATAAATATGTACATATATGCAACTTTATTATTGATGATCTGAATTATACAATATATAACTGAGCTGCTTTATCCTCCCATTAGTATTTCAGCTGTTTCCATTCCGATACATCTCGCTCACTCCACCAGGTGGCGCCACTGGTCTAGGAAGAAGTAGATAGCGAGACGAAGCAGAGAAACTATAATAATGGTCCGATTTTATTCAGATTATCAAAAATATGAGCTTGACTAGTGATGCTGATAAAATATATGTACATACTTTATTTTACAAATACGTTTATATACACAGTTACATATACACGAATCTAATATAGTCCTTTACTCTTTTAGTACCGGCTAAAAAAATAATTCTTCAATTGGGCAAGTCGGTAAACTTAAACTTAAGCGGTATGTTGGGCAAACTGATCATGGCCGAGCGGAAAGCGTTCTCCGTGGGATGATTGAACTCGATGTTGAAGTTCCGAATGAGTCGGGCGATGCCCAGCTCTAGCTCCATGTCCACGATACGCTTTCCAACGCACATCCGGGGTCCAAATCCAAAGGGCAAGAACACGAACGGATTCTTCAGCTTCAAGTCATTTGCCGGGCATACTCCGGAGGAGTCTGTGGCGTTACGAATCCACCGTTCTGGCAGAAACTCAGCAGCCTTGGGGAAGTGATCCTCGCTTGATAGCAATCTCAGGGGAATCATCGACACACAAGTACCAGCTGGCACTTGGAATCCGCTCAAAACGCTGTCCCGATTGAGAACTCGGCCATTGCCGATGACCAAAGGATAGATCCGTTGTGACTCTTTGATGCAGGCACGTAGATAGGGGACGTTCTTCATCGATGCCTCAGTGAATTCGGAGTCCTTCTCGGGTAGAACCTTCATCACCTCTTCTCGGAGTATGGCCTGTTTCTCCGGATTCTTGGCAAGGCACAGCAAGGCCGCTGTAAATGTACTTGAGGTCTGGAAAAAGAGGATGTATGAATTAAGGGTAAGTATGAGATCAGCAGACTACGTACGGTATCCACTCCGGCCATTAGCATGTCCATGGCCATAACCGTGGCCACCTTTTTGTCGATCTTGAGCAGCTTTTCCAGTACACTCTGCTCGTTCTCAGGACGGACAACTCCTTCCTTGGCCTCCTTCTCTAGACGCTCTATAGCTTCATCTACATACGCTAAGGTTATTTCTTGAACGCCGTCCAGTGCCTTCATTAGTTTCATTAGCTTGGGTGTTTTAAAGTAACGCCAGATGGACGGCTTCATCTCCAGATCGGCTGTTAATTCAAAAAAATCGTCCAGGTGCTTGAAAAGTAACACAGCCTGGTCGTTATCGTCCGACTCTTTGAGCAGTCCCAACTGCTTGTCCAGAGCCACCACAGAGACTGATTCGAGGGTCCACCGATTTATAACGGTTAAGAAATCATCAGGGGCTTCCTGTGTATCGATGTCACGGAGTGCTTTAATACTGATTAGAGGGGAGAACGTACTTGAGCGTAAACAGGGATTTATTATCAGTCATACGCACCGTTGCACAAACTCCTGATTCACTTGGGACATCTTCTTATAGTAGAGCCGCACGTTCTTCGGTTGCATGAGGACAGGATTTACAGCCGATCGAAAGTCGCTCCAGGTTTTTCCTTGTGTGGGTATAGCTCCCTCCACTCCCTGGAAGAAATCCTTTCTATGAGTCTTCCGATGATAGCGAAGAGTATCGCTGCCAGGCCGATGCGGCCACACTCCTTCGTTCCGGAACACGACCTCGAAGTCCTTGGGATTGTGAGTCATCAGGTATGACGTACCTCCCATCATACCTGGTAAATATAATATGTTTCCATAGTCGTCTTGCAAAGCCTTGAACAAATTCACAATGTCCAGTTTGCTATATTTTCCTCCAGGCATAAAATTCCGAACAGTCGACAGAAAAGTTGTACTAGGAATCTGCTCAAAGGGACGAGCTTGTAGCCACTCTTCATCATTTCTGGGCTCTGCTACAGCTGCTGTGGTCTGCCAACGCTACAAGAGATTCAAAAACGTATGTCACTGTGATATCGGATCTATATGTATACTATATATTTACCAGCGGACTGCTGACAGAGAGGGCTGCTTTTTGCGCCTGAATTATAGATAGACCGCTGCGCACTTTCAACATTTTGCTTGTTAGGAACTTAATTCATTCACTGCCAGAGCTATACTGCTAAATCATTCCATTAGTTAGCTATTTCAAAGGCCTGCGAGAGCTTTGTTGAAAAAATAGCTGACCGATAACAGAGCACAAACAGAACAAGAAAGAGAGAGAGAGAGTGCCAAAACAGGTTCGCGGGAGCGTGCGAATGCCAAACAGAAATAATTGTAAACATTTGCCATATTTTTTTAATATAGACTGCTATTTGATCGACTATGTTATACCTTCTACGGAATATTTAGGAATATATTATTATGATTGAGCTGACTCTCAATGAAATGAAGCAAATAAATCGCCATAATTATTCCGAAAATAAATGAAATAAAACTTCGAGGTTATTGAACAATTTCTAGTGGCATCAGATTTTTTGGCCAAATTTAATTTATTGGGCAAGGAATGGTCTGTAGACTGCCGAAAGTTTTGGGCCTGATAATAATATAAACAAGCTAATCTTTAGCGCTTTTTTATATTTTGTTATCTGCCCGCAAACAAAGGGAAACATTCATACATAGACAACCTCGTATGTATGTGCATCAAATGTATTTTATTGTATATAGAAGATAGGAAAATAGAACGTGAATATGAGTATATCGAACACATTCGCTACGATGAAGACACCCGTCTAATATTGAATATTTGAACGCCTCAGTTGGCCAAATCCGTGAACTTGAACTTCAGCGGTATGTTGGGAAAGCTGATCAGTTCACTACGAAAGGCCTTTTCCGTGGAGTGATTGAACTCGATGTTGAAGTTCCGAATGAGCCGGGCGATGCCCAGCTCCAGCTCCATGTCCACGATGCGCTTTCCCACACACATCCGGGGTCCAAATCCGAAGGGCAAGAACACAAATGGATTCTTCAGCTTCAAGTCATTTGCCGGGCATACTCCGGAGGAGTCTGTGGCGTTACGAATCCAACGTTCTGGCAGGAACTCAGCCGCTTTGGGGAAGTGCTCCTCGCTTGATAGCAAGCTCAGGGGAACCATCGACACACAAGTACCAGCTGGCACTTGGAATCCGCTCAAAACGCTGTCCCGATTGAGAACTCGGGCATTCATAACGACCAGCGGGTACATCCGATGCGACTCTTTGATGCAGGCACGCAGGTAGGGAACGTTCTTCATGGATTCCTCCGTGAAATCCGAGTCCTTGTGGGGCAGTACCTTCATCACCTCCTCTCGGAGTATGGCCTGCTTTTCGGGATTCTTGGCAAGGCAGAGCATGATCCCTGTAAATGTGCTAGAGGTCTGAAAAGTACCGTATTATATCAAACTCTGATTATAAGGTCACCTGCAAAGTACGTACGGTATCAACTCCGGCCATTAGCATGTCCATGGCCATAACCGTGGCCACCTTCTTGTCGACCTTGAGCAGCTTTTCCAGTACACTCTGCTCGTTCTCAGGGCGGACAACACCCTCTTTGGCTTCCTTCTCCAATCGCTCTACCGCCTCATCAATATATGCCGATATTATGTACAGAATGGTGTCGAGAATGTTCATCATTTTCATCAGTTTGGGTGTTTTGAACACGCGCCAGGCGGAGGGCTTCAGCTCCAGATCAGCAGATACTTTAAAGAAATCTTCCAAGAGGTGGAAAAGCTTTGTGGCCTCGATCCTTTTGTCCGACTCCTTGAGCAGTCCCAACTGCCTGTCCAATGCCACGACGGAGACTGACTCCAGGGTCCAGCGATTGATGGTGTCTATGAAGTTATCAGGAACCTCTAGAGTGCTGGCATCACGGGTGGCTTTAATGCTTAATGGAAAACATGTTTTAAGCATTGAAAGAAACACATTTGTGGAATGGCCTACCGCTGCACAAATTCCTGATTGACCTGGGACATTTTCTTGTAGTAAAGCCTCGCGTTCTTGGGCTGCATGAGGACTGGATTTACAGCCGTTCGAAAGTCGCCCCACGCCTTTCCTTGGGTGGGTGCGACGCCCTCGACGCCCTGAAAGTAATCCTTTCTGTGCGTCTGCCGATGGTACAAAAGAGCGTCGGCGCCAGGCCGATTTGGCCAAGTGCCCTCGTTCCGGAACACTACCTCGAAGTCTTTGGGATTGTGTGTGCTTAACATGGGAGGTCCTCCCATGATGCCTGGCACAACGTGAATGCTGCCATAGTCCTCGCGCATGGCCATTATCAACTCCGCAAGGTCCTTGTTCTTATATTTTCCCCCTGGCATGAACAATTTGGGAATCAGAGACATCAAATTGGCCCGAGGCACCTGCTTGAAGGGACGCGCCTGCTGCCACTCTGCATCGTCTCGGGTCAAAGCTGCAGCAGCTGTGGTCTGCCACCGCTGGAAATGATCGGTATTGAGGCATTTAACATACCAAATCATTGCCGGCTTCTATCCTCTAACCTGCTGTCCACTGAGAGAGACGGCCGCCACTTGCTTGTGAGCTACGGCAATTCCACTACGGACTTTCAACATATTTTTGCCTTTTCTATGATCTTAACTCGTGCGCAGCAAAACCTCAACTGAGGCGCAGAAAAGGCAATTTGGTAATTTGAATTGTTTGGCAAAAATTTATATTTATCCTCGAAACTAAGCGTATCGAGCTTTGGATACTCTTTATTTTGGGTTGGGCTGTCAATTGTGCATAATTTTGAAGCTCTAATGGTAGGAAAGTTCGCATAAATAGTACGCAATGAAATCATTGCAGGAATCGATTACAGAGATGGAAACACATTCGTATTACCAACATTTAAGTAATATGGAATTACCTTTGATATGCAACAATTAAATTTAAGTTTATCGCTGTTTTAAGAGCTATTCCATCGCTATTTTTAACGGACAATGACAAACAATTTTCTTTAGCATTTGGCATCATTTTTTAAACGAAGGCAAATAAAATATACCCCACCATTCCCTAGAAAATGTTTGAGTATCATGATGACTTGCAAATATGATATCTAATCAGTTGCACAACTGATTAGAAATTTGCTGGTCAACAATTACATGCAGGTACTACAGCACTTGCCAAAAGATATGAACACTTCAATTGTTGGGAAAGGTAAGCTTTCCATGACAACAATTGAGAGCCTTATTGATATTTATGTTTGTAGGTTCTACATGTTTAAAGGTAGGTTTGAAACAGGACCGTCGTTCATATGCCAGCTATATGATGTTGTTCCTTATTGATGTTTATGTTTGTAGGTTATACATTTTCAAAGGTAGGTCCTGTTCCATGCCATTATCATGCCACTTCGTTCCCTATGACAGCTATATGATATTGCTGTTCTTTATTGATTTTAATGTTTGTAGGTTCTATCAATACTTCGTTTATATATCATTCGATCTGCTCTGTTTCGACGAATGATCTGTGTATTCATGAGACTTAATGAGCTTAAAAACTGAGAGACTAGTTTGTATAGAAACAGGTATAAGATGGATAGACTCACATGGCTAAATCGACTTGCATATTCATCTAGATCTAGAATATGTGTATACTTTATAGAGTCCCCGATGCGTTTCAAACCGCTGGCCATTATTAATATAGCCTCTTTTATAAACAGTGTATAAAAAGCTTAAATAGAAAGCAGCAGATAATTTAGAAGATTCTTTTATTTGGGATTTAATGAATTCATTTATTTAACTGCAGAGCAGACCAATAGGGATATACAATAAATCATGTGTAGATATATGCATATATGTATGTATTTATATTCGTTCAAACACCAAATGATTTGTTTTTCTAACCAAATTAATTATTAACATAATCGTACTCGTACATAATATGCAGATGCAATCCATCGATAATATATGTATAAATATTCGTATAGATTAATGACTTACAATTAGATTACAAATTAATTAAAGTTGCACAAATCGTTTAGGGATGCATTTAATAGGTATATTTATACATGACAATTTCCGCGCGAAACAATTTGGCACGCTAGGCAAAGATAATGGTGTATAAGTATAAGGTTCGATTATCGTATGTTTATCATGATATATCATGTGTTGACTCTATGGACTAAATGTCTATGACAATTTCGTATAATAAATATATGAAAATTCCTTTAAGAATTGAGTTACGTTAACTAGAACATCGGTAGCTAGTCCTGGCTAACCGACGACGTCGATTGCTGATAGCTGCAGACAATCTTGGCCGCGTCATTCATCATCTTGGCAGTGGAACGGACGAGGAACATCAGATGACACTCGTCGTAGACGGTCAGCTCGACCCGGGTGCGGACCAGGCCATGGAGGACCGTGGCCCGTTCCAGATCCAGCCAGCGCTGTAGGGCCAGCTCCCTCTCCTTGACGGAGCCCGTGAGGGCCACGTCCGAGGGACCCCACAGCACAAACTCCAGCACGGACTTGGCCTTGGACAGTGACTCGGCACGCTCCTGCTGCAGGATGTCCGCCAGAATGGGCGTGATCTTGGTGGCAGGCAGCATGTCGGTCAGGGCGGAGTGGGCGCACTTGCAGAGCGTGCCCATCGGCTCCTCATCCTCGTTGTTGTTGCTGTAGAAGGGCAGAAGGTCAATCAGTAAGTTATTCGATAGGCAAAAAAGAGTGGAGTTGGTCTTACCCCTGCAGCACGCAGAGACGCGCCTGGGCATCCTTGTTGTCCATGTCCTTGGACAGCACCACATTGGACAGACTCAGCGGCGTCTCCTCAATGGCCTTGGCCTGCAGATTCTTCATCCCGTTGACCAGCTGCAGCATTATGAAGGCCACCTCCCGCGTCATCACATCGTCGAATGCGGGCATGGCACTCGCACTGGCCGTGCCATCCTCTCCAGAGCTGGTCGTGCCTATGGACTCCTCGTTCAGCGTACTCAGATTCTGCACAGAGACCACGTTCCTGAGGGCGCTGCCTGCGGCCGCATCCTTCAGGCCGCTCAGGTTGGGAATGGAGCCGCGGAAGTTGAAGTTGCTCTTGTCCAGCACCTGCGACTTGCCCTTGAGTATGGCCCCGATCGACTGCAGGGTCTCCAGCTGGAGGCGCGGCAGCACCGAGATGGTGGCCTGCAGCAGGGTCACCTCCGTGGAGGGCATCAGCGGCAGCTGGTAGCTGGGCACCAGGTCGCAGAACTCTGTTATGGGATTGAGCACTTCACTGACGCCGCCAGTCAATTGGCTCAGCTCTCCACCCACGCCTGACAGCTGATTGCAGTCGGCGGACAGGGCCAGGGTAACGGGCGATGAGGTCCAGAGGGCGGCATGGAAGGCCTTTTTGCCCACGACAAATGCCTGGGCACCCTCCAGGATGGTAAAGTCCTCGTAGCGCAAGTTGATGGCATTGGCCAGAGGTCGCAGTGCCGCTGGAACCACTGGAGTTTGCTGGAGCTGCAAAAAGGATAAGTACAGTCTTTAGTCCAAGATCTTCGGCAGAAACTGTAGTGTACTCTCACCTGATCGAGCACCTGGGCGAGGGCCTCATGGTTGGCCACCACCACGGCGGTGTAGTTATCCTCGATGGTCTTGTGCACGACACTGCGTCCCTTGCGCATGCGCAAACGATTCGTGGCCTTGCTGCGGTTCTTGTTTGCCTGCGGATCACCAGAAGTTAGTACAGGATATCCGAATAGATACTAGCCACCTACCTGTGGCATGCCCCAGACGCTGTCATTGATATCCGTGGCCACATCGCCGCCCGCCTCGCTGCCGTAGTAGCTGTACGGCGCATAGATATCGAACTCTCCCACCTCGCTGCCCGCATACGATGCAGAGATCATCCGTGGAATGTTGGCTAACGGAGAGATACGTTATTCCCGCTACACGATATAGGATCTCGGGATCACTTACCCAAGCTGTTGTTCAGTCCGTAGTGGCGCACGGGTCCGTATTCGCTGCGCGTGTAGCTGGCTATGGAGGCCGTGTCCGAGTAGATGTTGTTGTTGCGTCGCGTGGCCTGGGTGAGGCGCTGTCCCGCCACTGCCGCCAGATCGATGTTGGTGCGTGTGGGCGGCGGCGGAGGCATCGATGCTGTGGCCGGCGCTGTGGCTCCCGTTGGGGGCTGGGGCGATGTGCTGCCGTTGCCCATCTTCACGAACTCGTACAGGTTCTCATAGTCGCGCTTGTCCTTCAGATAGCTGTCGATGGTGCTGTTGATCTTGCGCACCGAATCCTTGAGGCTGCTGCGCTGGGCCGCCGTGTCCGTGGCATCGCTGGATCTCTGCTCGAAGATCTCCAGCTTGCTGGAGATGGCCATCTTCGGCTCGCTCTTCTTCTGCGGCTGGCGCTCAAAGGTGCTCGTCCGACTGTTGGCCGTGGAGGCCACATTCAATGCTTTTCCACCATCCTGTCCGTGGTTGTTCGTCTTGAGCGACGACTTGGTTGGATCCGTTGTTACATTCTCACCGTTTGACGAGCAAATGGAGATAGTATCGGTTAGTACTCCCCGCTTCCGCACTAGCTCCAGCTGCGCCTCGCGCTCCCTCATGCTGGCCGTACGCTCGGGCTTACGTGGGGCTATCGAGGAGCGGATTTCTCCTAAGGAAATAGAAGATATGGGTAAATATTGGTTGGCTTTTTTCCAGTTCTATCTCTACCCAAAAACAAGGTGTCGGGAGGTGGCACAAGTCTTTTCGTACCCCAGAGATAGACCCTACTTAAATCTGTCCTTCATGGGACAGTGCCAAACAGCTGTTGAAAATCGACAAATAACTTCTCTGCGGCTCTCCGCACCTCGTGCTAGACAACCTGTGAGTACTAATTGCGATTTTGACCCAAATTCGTGCCAAATTACAATTCGCACAGTGCTGGCGCTCGGTGTCGTCGGAGATGGCCAACAAATGGCTGCGGTTCATGGCTGCCAGGTGCAGCAGCAGGTGTAACAAGTTCTTGCCGCATTCACACTGACCGCAAAGTGTCAGGCGGTAAGAAATGGGTCGGTCTCTGGTCTCTGGTCTCTCTGGCCACCGCCAGTTTCACCAGTTCTAATGTCTGTCTCCCTCTCTGCTCTCTGGTCTCCCATCAACATGTGGTTAGCTAGTTGGCCTAAAACCTGGACTGGCTGGGATCTGGAACTGGCTTTGGCTGTGGCTTTGGCTTTGGCTCTGACTTATTTTCATTTCGATTTTTGTTGTTGTTGTAGCCGCTCATCTGTTAAACTATTTTGCTCTCTGGCTTTGGCCACTTAACCCAGTTAAAGCCCGGGTAAATGGCTGAATGGCTGGCTCGATGGCTCCATGGCTCATCATGTGGATGTGGCGGATATGGTCATAAGTGGCTCTCTGTGTGCCGTCTGTGTGTGTGTGTGTGCGGGCCCCTCGGTGTTCGTTGTGCCCGTTATATTGATTAAAATGCGTAACTTGTTCTGAGTTTGGTTTCGGGTTCTACTTTCAGCCATGATGCCGATGCGGTGCTGCTGCTTTTACCATTTAAGGTGATTTCATTCGTGTTCTGGCGTCAACAAGTTGGTTGCCCCACGGCGGGAAGTAGGTGAAGTGGAGACCCTTCAGGCTTGTCACTTCTGAAGGTCGCTCTGATTTCTGAACGTGATTTGCTTACGCTTTCTTTTGGAATGCGATCGCCCACGCATCACGGATTGGGGCCAGATTTGTACAATAAATGGAATTTCCAGTGTGCCCCAAATGTGCCCCTGTCCCCAGTCCCCTGTGCAACGTGCAACACTTACCCAAATTCGCATAGACATTGTCGGCCTTCAGCTTGATGGATCCGGTGCTGGCCACCATTGTGGTGGCAGAGTCCACGCTGCTGCCACTCAACGTGGCCGTCAGCTCGGTCTTCTGCTTGCGTCGCAGCTCGGCGCTCTTGGGCGGCGGTGGGCGTGCCGGCTTGTTGGCCTCATGGGCACGCTGTCCCTCGCTGGCTCGGAGAGGCGGAGCCGGGGGCTTGGCCGTGACGACGGCCACCGTCTGGGAGGACACCGCATCGCTGGTCTTGGTGATGTCCTTGACCACCTCGACGGCCGTGGGATTGATGTCGATCGGATGGATGATGACGAGCCGCGGCTTGCCGGGCACACTGCCGTCGTCGCCCGTGCAGATCTCCGTGTAGATGCTGGAGTCCTTCTTGTGCAGCGGATCCGAGGACTTGCTGCCACCGTTGCTGCCCATGCGAAGGAACTTCTTGATGGAGAACTTGGACTTTTGCTTCTGGGGCGGCGAGGAGTTCGACGACGACGACGACGGCGGCGACTTCTTGCTGTCCGCCAGCCCGGCGGCGGCCAGGCACTCCTCGGACATGGACAGGTGCCGGTGGTTGCGCGGCATCGGCTCCGGCGTGAGTGGCTGCTTGAGATTCAGCACCGAGCTGGCGGACTGCATCTGCAGCTGCTTGGCCGCATTGGCCCGCTGCATGACGAAGGTGTTGAGGCTCCGGAACTTGGGATTGATGACGGCCCGCTCGCGCTTGTCCTTCTCCCGGATGACGGGTGCTCCTCCGGCCGCCACCGGCAGCGGTGGTTTCCTCGTATACAGGCTGCTGTTGATGGCCGCCGCTACGGCTACTGCTGGGGGTGTTGGTGTGGGTGTGGACTGCGGCTGAGTGGTCTCCCCGGCGGATGTCTCACTGGCACTGGCACTGACGCTGGCTGACGTGGCCGCTTCCGCTGGCTTGGCCGATGACAATGGCGATGACAGCGATGGCTCCGTTGCGGCCACCTTCGAGGCCTGCTCGAACTCGACTACCAGGCTGTAGTCGCGCTCTGGCGTGGGTGGAGCGCTCAGCTTTGGCTCTGGCGGCGGATTCGGTGCTTTGCCCTTCTTTAGCTTTGCCTCCGCATCTTTCGCTGAGTCAGCGGCTGAGGCTGAGGCCGAGGCTGCGGCTGCGGCCAGCAACAGATTCTCACTCGACTTGGAGATGGCCGACTGCAGCTGTGTGATGAACTGCTGCTCGGCGCAGCTCGGCTGCCGCTTGCTTCCCAGGAAGCTCTTCAGTGGCGTGTGCCCCGAGCTGAGGCTTCCCCCAGGACTGCTGTTGTTGTTGCTGCTGTTGACTTGTGGCTTGGCTGGGAGCTCCGGCTTCTTGAGGCCGTGCAGGAACGAGGGCCGCGCGTCCATCTTCATGGGTGGCGGCGGGGACTTGGGCAGCGCCGGCAGCTGCTGTCCAGTGGCCTCCGTCTCCTTCTGTGGCTGCTTCTGCTGTTGCTTCTGCTCCAGGCTGTTGTCCGGATCGGCACTGCCATCGGGCTCGCCGTGCAGCTCCCGACTCTTGACCGCCGGCTTGGGCGCTGCCTGGTCCCCAATCTGGATGTCCTCGTAGTCGGAGTTGTTGGTGCTGGCGCTGAGCTTCTTTTCCACCAGCAGCTGGCCGGCGGCTCCGGCTCCCTTGGCCCCGCCCGCATTCTTGTACTCGCTGCCGATGCTGATGCCAATGCCCGAGTCCGACTCGCTGCGGATCATGTTGTAGGCGTTCTCCTCGTCGGAGCTGCCGTCGAAGCTGCTGCCGGTGGAGTCCAGGGCATCGTCCGAGCTGCACTTGGTCACGATCAGGCCGTCGGAGGTGATCTTGCTGGTCATGAAGTTGCCCTCGTGCAGGTTGTAGCTGGCCGCCCGCGTCTTCGAGCTGAGCAGCATGTCCGTGATGTACTGGGAGCTCGAGTAGTGGGCCGTGCTCGCGCTGCTCTCCGCCGGGGCGGCACTGGCCACGCCCACCTGTTCGCTGTACTTGCCATCGGGCAGATTCTCGTAGCTGAGCTGCGTCTCCACCACATCGTAGTAGGCCGACACCCCGTTCTCCGTGTCCGAGCAGTTGCTGTCCGTGTCCGAGTACTTGTGGCAGACGTTCACCCGCGGCTTGGCGTGGTCCTTGGTTATGGGCGCGTTCCGCGCGATGGGCTTCTTAAGGTCGAGAAATGGCTTCGGCGAGTCGCTCAGGGCGTTCAGCTCGAATTTGATTTTGTTGCAGCTGGCAGTCGAGGAGGCAGAGGAGGAGCTGTTGCTGCTGCTGTTGCCACCTGCCACGGTGGCTGTGGCTGCGGCCGCTGTGATCTGTTCGCTCTGCTTTTGCTTCTGCTCCAGGGTCTCGGAGATCTCGTCCAGCAGGGACTTCTCCATGGCTCGCTCAATGGGCGGACTGGCCTTGCCGTCCCGCGAGGGTGTGGCGGCTGGCGTGACCTTGGCCATGGTCAGCGTGGGCGTTAGGGTGGTGGTTACCTTCTTGGTAACCGTGCTGCTGCTGCTGCTGCTGCTCTTGATTGCTGTGGTTATAGTGGCCGTCTTGGCCTTGGCTGTGGTGGCCGCTGGTACCGTAGTTTTGCTCTCCTGGGAAGCACCCTTTGCTGGAGCTGAAGCTGGCGCCGGAGCTGCCCCTGTTGCCGCCTTGGCCGACGATCCCTTTAGGGGCTGTCCAAAGGGCATCACATTGATGGTGAGCGTTTGCTTCTTGCCCTCCTTGTCCACCTGGGGGGCGCCCAGCTTGAGGGCCGCAAACGATTTCTTGATGTTCTCCTGGGCATCGCCCAGCAGATTGCCATTGTTCATGTTGAAATCGGTGTTGGCACGCGTAATCCGCTTGAGCTCAATGGTCTCCTCGTCGTCGGTCTCCGTGATGGCCATGTCATCGTGCTCGTTGCCGAGATTCATAAAGTCATGATCGTCATCGTCGTCATCATCGTCGTCCGACCATTCCCCCCCATAGCCAATGATCTCGTGCAGCTGCTTGGGGAAGCACACCTTGCCGCTCTTGGAGCTGCTGTGGCCGCTGCCGCTCGACTTGCTGCTGGTCAGCCTCACCCCAAAGGCCTTCTTGATGATGCTCTTCGCCGGGGTCCTGTGCTTGTTGGGATAGTCCGTCTTGGGCTGCACCTCCGGCTGTTTGTGGCTGCTGCTGGCCCCCCCCTGCTGCTGCTGCTGCTTGGAGGCGGCCGCTGCTGCGGCTGCCTTGTGCTCGTCCTTGGACTTGAAGCAGTTGGAGCACAGATCCTTCTTCCAAGCATTCTGCGTAAAGTGTGAGCAAATCGAGGACGACATGGTGTTGGCTCTTAGCTGTTTAGCTGTTGCAAGTTCTGGCTGTTACTCCCGTACAGTCTTAGGCCATATTCTGCAAGAGAAAAAAGAGTAACGAGTAGAGCGTGTGAGTAATGGCTGTTGTTGGTTCATAAACAAAACTTTCTTTCTTTCTTTCTTTCTGCGCAAATACTACGTATTGCACAAGTCCTCAATTAACTTTCACTCTCCTTGCCGCCTGCCGCTTCTGACTCAATATCTCGATTGGGCAACCAGCAAAGGCAGCAATTGCTGGCTCGCTGGTGGCCATGTGGTCATCCAGCAACTGAAATCATTGCCAGCCATTTTGGCCAGGCAACAACTAATCAATCAATCTTCATCTTGATAATGGAATTATTGAAATTTGCAGACAATGATGATGTTGCAAAGACACAGACTTCGTGGGCAGCTATTTATGGTGGGTATTGATTTGGCCAGGATGGGAATAGCCTCCATAATTAACTAACTGTCTTTGTCACATTCATCTTCCCCTTCCAGCCCCTTGCCCACCCAGAGCCTCCTCCATCCAGCGCTGATGTCAGCCCCTCTGCTGTTGGGTAATCGCTGACTATCCGACTGTCTCTGTGTTTTTGTTGGCTAGTTAGTCTTTCTCTTGTCTTTTGGATTTTGTCGCCTGCCTGCAAATGACTTTCCAAACTGGCAGACACCGCCCTGTGCCGCATGCACTTGCAACATGTGCAACAAAAACCAAGGAAATTCAAACAAAAATCCACAAACAGACCGAAAGCTGAATAACTGATGGCAGAAAATAACTGCAAAGGCAAACTGGTTTCCTTTTTTGGTTAGAAAAATCAACAATTATAATAAATTCTGATTGTTTCCTTAGTCATCTTTTGAAAGTTACTCTAAAACTAAGCGAATTTTTTGAGAATTTAGTGAATTAATTCAATTAAGTGGCTAGCTTTTATGGGGGAAAATGTGTTCTTAGAATGGAATCTGTTCCCCTGAAATGTGGGACAGCTGTTTTGGTCTATATGCTGTGATTATATCAGCCAATTGCTGTCTGTCTCTATAACAGATCATGTCTGTTTATTTGGTATCTATAAATCCATGAGCTATGGCTTAGTATGGCTGTGTTTTGGATCCACCATATATGGCTCTCTGTGCGGTGGGAGGCCTATCATTGACAGATCTTTAAGAGCAAGTACTCCACCGAATTAAAGGGAGTCCCTAGATTCAGATAAGTTCTGTTGTTGGGGTTCCAATTATCCAACACCAAATGATGCCTCTTGGGCCTTTGTTCTCTTGGGCATTCCTTTCTCCCGCTTTGTTCCCATCAGATCTCATGGGGCGTTTCTTGTGCCCCACCTGCCACCTGGCACTAAACAGGCCACAATCTGTATGTCTTTAAGCCATTAACTTCTGTGTATGGCTATAAGTGTCTATATATGTGTGTCACTGTGGGCCCAAAAACACGTATTTAAACGCCTAATTGGGAAAGTGTTGCCGGTGCGGTTGCTGTTGCGGCAACACCCACTAAGACAACAATGAAGATGACAACAGCAACTGCAACAACAACAACAAACGAGCCCATTGCTGCCACAGTTTTGGGGCATCTCTCGGTTCACATTTATCAACGCCAAACACCAAGGAAAGTTGACCCATTGTTAAGTGTTGCCACGCTTGATTTCTGCATCAGCTGGTGGAGAAGATGCCCCTTGCCAGAGCCTGCCACTGCCACTGGTGCTGGTGCTGGTGCTGCTCTGGGGGTCTCCAGTTTTGGGTCAGCGTTTTGACTTGACGTTAATATGCATAAATCTTGGCTTTGTGCAATGCGGTCGCAGCAAACAATTGGCATCAAAGGGGGGGCTGGAGTGCATGGGGTGTATGGGGGCAAAGCAGAGCATGGCATGGCCAATTGCATAACTGTGGCTGCTAAATGTTGCTGCCGTGTTTCTCTCCCCCTCTCTCTCTCTCTCTCTGCTGCTGCTGCTGCCCCGCATTGTTACACATAAATTGCAGACCGGGCTCGCGGTTTGGTTACCGTTTGCCTTTGCTTTTGCTTTACTTTACTTTACTTTACGTCTATTTCTGTTACTATTTCGGTTTCTGTTTTTTTCGTTAATTGTTTGGATTTTGTATCTTTCACTCATTTGCATTTTGCAGTTGCGGCATCGATTGGCCAGTTATTTATGGCCAGGCCAGCGAGTGAGCTGTGCCCATTCTCAGGAAGAGCAGCCCCGCGGATCAGAGATCGCCTATGCCTGGGCCTCCTTCAATCATCCGGGTTATGATTGAGCGTAAAAGTGAAACACATTTGGTACGGAGGAGGCGGTGGAGGAGGACAAATTGTGGGGGCCATTTGGCCATATATAGAAGTCGTTTGTCCCACGTTTGTCCTGCTCGCCCGCTGAAGATGGCAAATGGCCAACCTGAAATGGAATGCCACAGAAAACAACAAAACAGACAACATCTTGAGGCTATTTTTCAAGTTTGGCTCTCGGCCTGGCCCAAGGAATGCCGCCGTTGGCCCGCAATGGCGATGGCAAAAGAGATATCAATGCTGCAGCCGGCAAAAGTGTTACACACAAATAAATCTACATAAATTTCCTGCAAGAGCTCTAAGCTCCAGACCAAAATGGCTAATTTATGCGGGCCAGGATGTACCAGTGTGGCCGATGCTGGAGGAGAGGACGTGGCTCGTTAGCTGCAAAGTCGGTCAGAGCTTAGACAACGACGACGACCTGGCTGACTGACTGACTGACAGACAGACAGTTTGGCGAAAACTGTCAGTGGGCGTTACAAATTAATCGATGCGAACTCTCTGACGGCCGTCCCTGCTGTGGTAGTGGTAGTACGCTTGTATCTGGCCAATTGCCCGAGTGCCTGGAAACCCGTTCCCGTTCCATTCCATTTCGATATTTTGCATTCTGGCATTCTGTATTTGCTTTAATCTGATCGGATCCGTGTGGTGCGGTGCGGTTGCAGGCAGCCCGAAAACAGTTAGCTTGACCGTCTGCCAATCGAGGCCAACTGGTTTTCGGCCGCACAAAAGTTCTTTGCCAGACTGTTTTGGGCTGCAGTCTGTTTCGGGGCAGGTTTTTCATTAGAGAAGAATCCATGGAATGTTTGGGATCACTGCAGAGAGACGGAAAGTGGGTTACCATCCGCTGATTCACAGCCAGAACCGAATTTAAATTTAATCATCCATCCACATGTTGATTCGCATTAAAGCTGGAGGAAAGCAAACCAAACGAAACGCCAAAACACGAAATTGAAATGAAATGAAACGAAAGATGAGATGGGATGGAATGGTTGGAAGATCTCCGCAGAGACGGAAACGGAGAGGCGATGCCCGAGAGAGAGACGAAGTTTGTTCCACATTTGCACGTGAGATTTATGCGTGGCCGAGACAGCGGACTACTTGGCCCCCATTCGGGTGTTTATTTATATATTTATCTTTATGTAAACACGAGTATACATATATAGAAATATGCGCATACACCTGCCAGCGTTCTGGGCCCTCCTCCGCCTCAAGATTATGCAAAACAGCAGTTGACTTCGACTCCAACAAAAGCTCTTTGAATTGTTTACCTTTGCTTAGACCTCGAGTACAGCTTAAAGCCAAGTTTTTGGCCAAAAAGAATGCCAAATGCTGGGTTGGGCCCGGGCCCCGGCCCGGACCGTCAACGGTCAACGGATGTGGTGGGCGACAGACACACAGGCAAATGTCAAGACGGGTGTTGCCTTTAAAGGCAAACGGCCAATTAGGCGCCGGCAGAGTTGATTGGAGCTGATTGCAGACTCCACGCCACTCCACTCCACTCTGTTCCATTCCACTCCATCGTAATAAGCCAGCTTTATGATACGGCTAAATCCACAGCTCAAAGTTCAAGGCCACACTTGCTACCCAGCTCCCTGCACTTTTTACCCTGCCTCCAGGCCAATTAAATTTACAAAAATACAATCCTCTGGTAATTGCGGAGCTCTCCGTTTTTGTGTGGGAAACGCAAACACTGTTTTTGCCAATATTCATTTAAATCAAAGCATGCGCATTGGAATGCAAATTTTTGCCTTTCATTTTCAATGCCATTCCATTCCATAGACGAACTTATTACAGTAGTTTCTCAAAAAGAGCGCCTGTTTTATTAAGGAAATTATTTGAAAAAAGTGGAAGAAATAGCTGGAATATTCTATTACAATTTTGGTCATCCATAGAGCATTGTACTGCAGTTGAACTTTCATAAGTCGAACTACTGTTATCCAAAGAAAACGTTCGATTTATGGAGTTGTACGTAAGGTGCTCCGTAAACGATGTAGCCCTACGTTTTATAAAGGTTAAACTTCTATGCTTAATCAAGATAACATCCGATCCTTCTGTGTTTCTAATTCTTTGCCGTCCTTGCTTTAAATTTTAAAGCTACATATCTTTACAAAGAATCGGCCCCAAGTATTATGGGATTATCGGATCAGTCCAAATATAATAATCTTAGGAAGCAAATTTCAGGTTTTCAAAGAATAAAATTTGATAAAAATCAAACTACCACTTATAAAATACTAAAAAAAACTACCACTTATAAAAAAATCTTATAAAAACAAAAGAGGTCAAAAAATACCCAAAAAATAATCTTTTAATAGAAAAAACTTGTTTTTTTTTTGGGGGGGCTGCAAACCTAATCCCCTCCTGGTTTTATATCCGGAGCGTTTACTGTACGGGTATATGCGAAATATTTATTAGTTTTGCGCTGGCAATTTCCTAGTTCACACGCCTGGTTAGCCTCCGATGGAAGTTTGTTTAATTAAAGCCAACTCAAAAGTTGCCATTAGTAGTCGCTGCCTGCCTGGGGTGGGGTGGGGTTGTGGCAGCTCTCGAGAATTTGCCGGATGTTGGTGCAGGCAGAGGAGAGCAATTTTGTCAACAGGTAATACAACAAACTTGTGTGGCAACAACTACAGGAGGGGGCCAACATCCACAGCAACAACAACAACAACAACAACAACAAAGTCCACAGCAACAATTAAATTGTGAAGAAGTTGTTTGGAGAGACGTTTTAGCGATGGGGGAGGGGGAGAATCAGTGGAGTGCCGCTGGCTGTTGAAAGTCTTTTAACCATAAACATAGTCGACGACTACCTGCTATAAGTAGAAAAAAAGTCCCCCCCAAAGCTCTGAGCGATTAACATGGAAAGAAGCCGTTAATGTAACCCCAAAAACCCTTAAATGTGGTTGTGGTGCACGGATTTAATATGAATTTAAGAGTCTTTGAACAGATTTCCTAGTCGTGTGTACTTCCTAGACCACCCAAGACATACCGCAGGTACCTATCCAGTCGGTTGATTGACATATTCTGCCAATGGCAATGGCTTTTGGCCCGATGTCTGCTCCTTATGTTGGGCTGTCAATTACGTTGAGTAACGAGGCTCACAAATCTCCAGTCAAGCTGTCAATAATGCCTGTCATGGCCTGGTCGGGTTGGGTGGGGGGTGTGCCTATCATGTCGGGTTAATTGAAGTTGCTACACTCGATAAACCGATAAACCGATGAACCTCAAAGCCCTCCCTGAGGCAACAGAAAATACATTAACCATTTGGACCCAGGGACCTGGGCCTTGGAGGAGTTGTGGTGTCTATTTTTAGCCTCTCAGTTTATTACGGGGTGAAATGTTTCATGTTCATTCTTGCCAGGAAATTCCAAGGAAGTATATGTGTGTATGTATAGAAAGAGTGTGAGTGGGAGTGAGCGAAAGAGAGGGAGTGCTTTAATCAAGCGAATCCCGCAAATGGTTGGCTTTGCACATAAATTTATGCTTGTGAGCACCCACATCTAGCCCTCTCTCTTCCGCTCTCGCCTCCATTCAGTGTTGCAGAAAATAAAAGAGTGACATAAAGAGAGGGGAAGAGTGGGAGAGAGCCAGCAGGCAATGTGTATTTCAAGGTTAAGTTCCCAGGCCGTCTTCGTTTTCATTCGCGCTTTTGTTGTTGTTGTTGTTGTTCGTTTTGCTGCGTGACGCAGACAAAGAAGTACAGCCAAGAGAGGGGGGGAGCAGAAGTCTAAAAGAATAAAGCAAAAGGAAGCAGAAGCAGAAGCATTGGAACAGAAGATTAATAAATGAAAACGCATTCATTGATGCTCCAACTGCAACTGTTGTTGTCAGGCAACCAAATTGCAGTCGGAGCTCCTCTGCCGAGAGAGATGGCAGCGGGCCGACCACGAAGCCGTCAAGCACGCACGAGTGTCGGGTTTTTGGAACAAACGAAGGCGCACGACGAAAAAATGAGAAGAGAACGCAAACTGCCTCGAACATGTACGAACATGATTAAGCGCGGCCTTATTGCAGTTCGGCTTCGAGCATTCTTCTGCATTCTTTTCATAAAATAAAGCGTTTGCGCAGCGGAATAAGCGATAGAATGAAAGCAATGATATAACAAGTTCATATTGCACTTCGACTATATATTTGATGATCCCTATATATTTAGGCAGTAGGTGTTCTCGACAAAATATTCAGAACTCCTTCTGTAGAGTGCAGGGCATTCACATAGAACAAGCTCCGATGAATCTCCTTATAATACCCAATATAATCTAAGAATTCTTTTTATCCATTTTCTGTAAAGAAACACCGTATATCAATGACTCTTTTCTCCAACTGAAACTGTATCTTGGTTGCTTTTGGTCCCAGCTTTAGTAGCTTGCTGCTCAGCCATGCACGGCACGGACTCAGCTCCCATGAAAAATCAAAAGCACTCACGATATGGACTTTGGCACCCAGGGATCACCATCTCCAGGAGGGGTTGCTTGTTGCCTGTTGCTGTTTCTGCCTCTTTTTTGTCTTCTTCTTTCGTTCTGACACGCACATGTGTTGCCGCAACATCTTGCTTAATTAAAAAAAGAGTTACCCCTGCCCTGCCCCGCCCTGCCGTGCCCCATCGTGAGGCAACAAAATGTGTCGCTTACTGGCGAGCGGCATCCGATTTCCACTTTGTATCTGCGTCTGTGTGCTTCTTCCACAAGGGTGCAACGAGCAACAGCTGTGGCAGGCATCATAACTTTATTTTATGACAAAAGCCCCACTAAACTTATGGCACTCTCCCCCTACCCCCTAGGAGAGGGTCTCTTAGTTGCTATCCTCTTTCTCTCTCTAGAGTTTTGGCATAATTTTTAATAACCCGCTGTTAAAATGTTTTATGAGGCGTACTAAGTCTTTGAGAACTTCTCATTTGATCACATTAGAAACCAAATAAAAAGAAAAACCTGTTGCGTGGGATAATTTTGGTTTTTGGGGGCTTGGGCTCAACATTCCCCCAATTTGTTGGCCAATTTGTAATTGCTGGCCAGCTCCATTTGTTGCCTGTTCGCCTGTCAAGCCGCAGCTCCAGCCACAACTCCAGCTTCCAGTCATGTTGCAGTGTTGTCCATGAGTCATGCACGAAGCAGGAACATGGTTTTTTTTTGTGGTTACCAAACAGCTGCAACTGCAAAGGAGTTGGGGCCCAGGCTTTCCGGTTTCCAAGCGTCCAATCTTGGCCAGGAACAATAAACGCCCAGGAACAATTCGGTTTTCGGTACGGCTTCAACTACCTGTTTCCTCTGTTGAACACTTTTCAGTCATCTGGAGACCTTTTGTGGCAAGGCAGTCGGTTTTTGTGTTGTTTGAGTGTATTTTGAATGCTGTTTCTGTGACTTTTATTGCAAATTTAGAATGAAATACCACCAAAGCAAAGGCAACAAATCATAAAAGCTGTGCAATTCGAGACTGAGTCAAAAGAGAGAGAGAGAGAGAGAGAGACGAGAACAAGTTGCCAATTTGGGTTGAGCAACCAGCCAACACACACACACACACAGATGTCTGGCACCGGTCTAAAGCGAATGTCTAGGCGGGGGCTGTGCCGTGGAGGAGAAGGGTCTGCCGGTCTACCGGTCTGCCGAAAGGCCCATGTAATTGTATGCCAAAGGTCGACAACTGTATTGCATTTGGAAAAGGCAAACAAACAGCCGATGGACGGACTTTGAGAGACCTGAAAGGCAAATACATGTACGAGTAGATGTACTGTGGAATAGAACACCAATCTATGCTTTGAAAACACAAAAATCTTGCAAATATTACGTATACGCACAGATGCAGTGCTGGCGGCGTGGCATTGCAAGGCCAGACGAGCACAAAAGAGACAGCAGAAGCCCACACACACATTTCTGATGAGTGACGTGGCAACATGTGGCAGCACAACAAAAGAAAGTCAGTAAGCCATTGTGAGGCCTGAGCCAAGTTCAAAGTTCAATGGAAGATGTGACAACAGCAGCGGCAGCAGCACAACTGCAACATGTTGACAGCGACAAGCAATTAGCAGAGACAGCCAGAGAAATGCTAAGAGAAAGAGGTGCTATAGCAGGGCCAGGGCTTGGGTCTGTGCTGCTGGACTGTGGCAGGGGCAGGGGCAGGGGGCAGCGGGGCAGATTGGTGTCTTCGGCTGACGTAAGTTCAACTGCAGGGCAAAGCGCGCAAATCAATTTGCATTTGCATTTGGCGAGTGGAGTCGAGTCGCGTCGAGTCTTGTCTTTGGGCAATGAACCTGCCGCACAAGGCATGCATTAAATAATCATAAATAACTTTTTCCTAGCTCTTACCACACACATACACACACACACACATAGTCAAGCGACGTTGCAACTTGGGGGCAATATGCGCTTTCCTTCTTTTGTTTTCGTGGTAGAAAGCTGGGGGAATCCGGGCCTGATGGCTGAACGCTGAAGGCAGGCTCGTGGGAAATTAAATCAATTGAACTGCAACCGAAACCCCAACCCCAACCCCAACCCCAACCCCTGTTTGAACTTGGTTTTAATTAATCAGTGCAGTGCAGCCTTTTGAAAGTTTGGTCAGCATAATGGAATGGAATTGCTGTCTCTCTGCCACAGCCACAGCCACTGCCACCAGGGACACGCCCAGCACAAAAGCTGTTTGTTTTTCCCGTTGTTTGACATTTAATTGGCATTAATTACCCCCTCGACCGGCCTCCCCACCCACCCCTCTCTTTGGGCCCCCATCCCCATCTGCCTCTGGCCATGGCCGCAACTTTCACTGTTGCGCCTACACCGAAAATGGCCAAGAGATAGCCAAAGAGGAGTGGAGTGGCATGTGGCCACGACAATTGACAGTTTTCAATTGAGGCATTCCACGCCACTCGGGCCTCTCTCGTGACAGCTGCTTATCGCGGATCGCCATCTAGCGGCAGGCAGCCGCACACAAGAAACCATTATCATTTTGACAGGCAGCCATTAGATAAAAACCATTAGAGATGGTCCACCCCGGATCAATTCAGGATCGTACACTCACGACTAATAAACGTAAGAATTATAATTTTTATGATAACAATTAATTTTAATTTTAAAAATATATACTTTAGTAGAGATCATTAACGGTAAAAACTACAAAATTATATAATTTTATTTAAATTTTTAATATATTGAAAAATGGAAATTAAAATTTCTTTTTGTTTTTTATTAATAAAATCATAAAAAAATAATATTTTTAATTCTTGAATTGTTGTAAAAATAGATAAAACTCAAAAATGGAAATTAAAATTCATCTTTAAATAAAAAAAATTATTGGAAAAAAAATAATATTTTTTTTATTAAAATCAGAAGTAAATTTCCATTTTTTAATATATTAAAAAATTAAATAAAATTATATAACTTTTTAGTTCTTTCCTTCAATGATCTCTACTGTATTATAAAGTCGTAACTCAAGGCATGTTCTGAGTGAAATGTAATTCATGGAGAAGGAGTACTCGATCGTTGTCTCACAAGAAGACAAAATGGTCCAAAATGCTCGCTTTCGTGAGTCAAATTCATGCTCAGAAGTGGTTGCAATAAATCATAAAAATTGCAGTAGAAATATCTCCCCGATGGTCTTGCAGCACGAATCCGCAGAAAATCACAGTCCATTTCCATCTCTAAAATGGAACGCAGTGGCAGCAACAGGCTTGCAACAGATGGCGATAAATGTGGAGTGACATTTCCCCCTCCTTTAGAGATCTCCACACATTTCTCAGGAGTAGGAAGAGGCGTGGGAGGAGGAGTAGGAGGACTGCCAGTGCTCCGCCATTTGATTGAGAATGTTGCATGCCTGGGGCTCATTTAACCCATTTGCTGGGCCAACAATTTAGCACCTAATAATTGGCTACCCACTAAAAAGCAGCAGCAGCAGAGAAACCCAACAGAATCAGGGCCCGAAATGCGGTCATTAATTAATAAACAGTTCCGCCACATAAACGCGGTGCCACAAATCAGCGGGCGGGCACACGGGCGGGCACACGTGTGCAACATGTCACCTGGAGAATGGTGTGCCCTGACATGCAACATTTATGATGTTGTTGCTACAAAAGATTTTCCATGGAGTCACAGGGGAGACAAACAGACAGACAGTGGGTGGAGCAGCGACAGCTATGAAAACAATTCGACCAGGGGATACCCATTGAATAACCAATCTTTGAGCTAAATATCTTTTAAAATGTGGGACTTATTAAGTGTCTTCTTGTGCCTGTTGCATGCCTCATACCCTAAGAAATACTATGCCACTCTTGGGTTTAAAAATAGACGAGAAATTCCCGTAAAATAAATTCTCTTTCAAGCGAAATGAGAGATGAGTACAACAAAATCAGATAAGTGGATAAATTTGTCTTGCTTTGTTTCCTCCTCCTCCTCTGTGTTTCTGTCTCTCCTACCGTTTTGGTCTTGGCCCGGAGTGTAGCCGTAATTTTGTTAGAAATGGAAAGTTTTATTGTCTGCCATCATTCGAAAGCAAATCTCTCAGACTAAACGCTGCCGCGCTGTGGCAGCTGTGGATTTTGTTTTTGGCCGGTTTTTCCTTTTGTTTCTAACTTGAAGAAAAGTAAATCTGAAAATCTATTCAATTGTGACGCCACAATGGAGTGGCCTCTCTTTTTACACTTTTTATGGCCAAGTTGTACAATAAATTTTCTATGAAATTAGATTTATCTAGGCATTAGATATACTATATGATCTGTAGAAACTTTTTCTCAAGAAACTTTCTTGGAGGAAGAGTTCATTGGCATTCGCATTCGCATAATTTGTGCTTCATTTAACACACACACATTAAAGCAATTAAAGTTCATAATTAAAGACACAATGGATTGAATGTTGCCGTTTAGGCCCGTCTGCCATTGTTTGGCCTATTCCTATTCCTATTCCTACTCCGACATGTTGCATTTTGAAATCTTTGCATGCCATTTCCAGTCAATTGCCAGACAGCAATGTGGTTGCATTTCTTCCTGGTGTTGGCCAGAGCCTGGGACCCATCCCCATCCCCATCCCCAGTGCCTCTCCACACCTGACAACACATTGTTAGTCGCCTCGAATTACCAGTGTTTTTTTTTCTTCTTTTTTTTGTGTGGCATGGGATGGGAGCCCTGCCAATTGGCATGCCACTGCCACTTTGCTGTACATGCAACGAAAGTGTAAATTATAGATAGCCAACAACAGCGGCGCTTACCAAGTTACGTTTCGGTTACGCATTTTTGCATTCTGTGTGAACAATTTTCCCTCTTACCTGCTTGAACTTTTGGCCCCACTGTCACGTTTTTCCCTCTCTCTCTCTCTATCGATTGGCTCACGGGCTGGCCTGTCCGGTTTTTCCTCTCTGCAAAGGGAGATATTAAGCAATCCGTAAGAAAAGAAAACATAAAACATTGAGTTTGAGTTTGAGATTGTCGTCAATCGGTGGCAGTTCAATGGCCGGCAGGCGAGCGCGCGCGCTCAAAATCGAATTACAAAATGTTTTAAGGCGCCGGCTATCCCCTCGACTGTTGGGTTTTGGCCAACCAATGACCCGAATTCAATGCACGTCGAGCTCATATTTCATGAGCCTGCAACCAGCTCTCAAGTGCCTGGCATTTCGGGGCAGTTAATCGATCAGCCCCACAGCCCACACCACCCCCTCCACACCTCACTCCACCCCAGTCCTCCTCAGACGAAAATATTTATTGTCATTCTGTTGGGAGCCGGTCTGGGCGCAGACCAAGTTGCAGTCGGAGCTCTGTACGGGCTAAGCGAGAGAGAGAGAGCACTGTTTGTTCATCAAGGTTAACCTGGCCAAGTGGTAAGTGGCTGGCTTTTATGGCACACTTGTTCTAGACTGGACTCTGGGGATTGGCTGTAAATCTCATTTTTTTAATGCCAATTATTATGTCTCGCAAAGTGTGACCGCTGCAAGGCCGCCTTCGACCTGTATCTATTTGCATATTTAGCGTTTGAAACTCAAATGGCAATCAATATGACAGTTGCAGGTGGAAGAGAGAATGGGCCCCCCTCCCCCCGCAAGTGCAACATTATCGCTTATCGACTCTGACACCGATTCGAAAGTGACTTTTAATTCTTGGTAATGCTCTGAAGAGATAATTAGTTTCGAGAGAAATTCCACTTGTGGCTGAAATATTGGCAAATCCATTCAAGTGTTGCCCGGAATGGGTGTTAGCCGGAATGGGTGTTAGCCGGAATGGGTGTTAGCCGGCATGGAAGTGGGGCCCGAAGGTGGGATAGAAACAGAACTTTTGTGTGCGTTCGGTAGAAACATAAACTATGGGCTTTTGTTATGGGATTCAACGGAATTTCCAAGAGAGCTCCAAATGGAGTCGGTTTTGGAGAGAGAGGGGGGCACAGGGGGCGTAGCGGAAGCGGGAGTGATAATAAAACAACACCGAAGGTCATTACTGGAAAAACGGGTTTTTCTCGTCTCGTCTCTCTCTCTCTCTCTCTATCTCCCTCTCTGTCTGTGAGTGAGTAAGCATTTAGCATTAAAATACCGTTGGGATTATGGCGTTTGAATATGCATGGGCGATGCTGCCACTGCTGGGGGCACCTCTCCATCTCCACCTCCCTTTTTCCTCGGTGGCATAACAAGTTCGCCTTAATAGTCAACGCGTTAAATGCTGCCAGTTTTGCAGCTCAACGTTGCCGTTGCCGTTGCAGTTGCATCTGCATAAATTATGCACCCAAAGCCATTTGCAAAATTGTCATTCATCGTTGAGGCGACAGCAACCGGCGACCGGCGACAGCAATGATGTTGATGGGCTGGAAATGGAGATGCGGATGGGGATGGCGATGGGCCAGGAGCTGATGATGGCGCTGGAGATGACTGGCCGGAGAGCCCACGCCAGGTTAATGCCTTGTTCCCAGATCTGGTTATTGCTGCATTCACGCCATCAAAGGTCAAAGTGGGTGACGAAATGCTGCCACTCAAGCAGGAAAGGGATTATGCCTCCCAAAACAGAAAATGGATTATAAACAGCTTTGACGGCTGTTGATGGAAGTCTGTTCTGTTTTGGTCTTCACGAAAATTCCAGTATTTTGTCTTCCAGCACAGTACCCAAAGATGTTTCGACTAAGCTTAATGGAAACAGCAGGAAAAAGATTCAAGAAATGTTTGGAACGAGGCAGAAATTCCACAAAATTTGGAAGATACGAGAAATTTGCTAATGGAAAACCATTAAGAAGGCTCGTAACTACTAGATTGCAGACAATATTTAACCATAGGTTCATTATGATAGCTAGATTTTAGATAGATTTGTATGTATTCTGGCTCATTTGTCGATTGACTCTTTGAACACCTGGCTTTCAAGCATTATTAAATGCCAGAGAAATGAGCTTTTGAACCAATCCTTTTAGGGTCCCATGAGGCCCCGGGTTTTGCGTTGTTCTATTTTGTCTTTTTTATGATTATTATTTAAGATTGGCTTTGATTGCAATGGCCGCTGTGCTGAGTACAAATAATTTGACAACGAATTAATTGACGTCGATCGTTGATGCTGGTTTGTCTCCTTTCCTTGTTCTACGGCCGCTTCTAGTCTCTCTCTCTCTGTTACTTGCTCTGTTGCTAGCTATGCTGCCTGCTCTGTTACGTGAGCTGCTGCTTGCTCTGTTACGTGCGCTGCTGCTTGCTCTGTTAAGTGAGCTGCTGCTTGCTCTGCTTCTTGCCCTGCTACCTGCTCTGTTGCTTGTTCTGTTGCTTACTCTGTTGCTTGTTCTGTTGCTTGCTCTGCTACTTGCTCTGTTACTTGCTCCGTTGCTTGCTCTATTAATTGCTCTGTTACTGGAGCTGCTTCTTGCTCTGTTATCTCAACAGACTCTGTTGCTCTCTGTGGCTTGCTACCAAATCTTCAAGCACGCAAATAACATGAGTACCGGGTATGTTAGCGTCGCGGCACGTGGACCTCGACTCACATGTTCCGAATGGTTCTGGCAGTGCTTTCAAGTAGGAACAAAGTAGAACGAGTATCGCCTGAATATACCCAAAAAAGTCTTTAGTAAATTGTTCTCTTAAATGTGTGCTTATTCCCTGAACTTTTGTTTAACTAGAAACCCCCCTACCACTGCAGATTTATGGAAGCATAAACTCCTAAAACTTTCAAGTAAAATTGTTCTTTTACTGTTCTAAGTCTTTAAGTTTACAGGCTTTTTTTTATTGCTTTCCAACACCAATAATTTCATATTTGTCTGTAAATTGGCTTTGCATTCTGTTTGGCTTTCGAATTCGTAGATTTTTACATAAGTCACAGTCGAAGCGAAGAGCTCGCGATGGCTTTTATTTGAAAATAACTGTAAGTGTCATCAGAAAACAGTTAACCGGTTCTAAAAACTCACTCTTCGAGGCGGCTGCACAGCGCAGAGGCGTAGCCGAGGGGGGGACCATGGACCATGGACCATGGTAATAATTAAAATGATTGGAATTCCACAACTTCTCGTAAAGATACATAGAGATACCTCTGCTGATCCCATGAATACCCGCTTATGACACCTTCTTGTGGATGGACGGTGGCACAAAACCCGTTGCCGTTCTCTGCTAACCGTTAAGTGACCAAAGCCAAAGCCAAAGCCCCCAATGCAATTCAAATGCAGATGCGACGCGCAGTGTGTCATTGCCACTGCTGCCAGTGCTGCAACTTTCTTCAGGCAGCAGGCAACGGGCATGTCTTGGGGCCTCTCAATCGAATGCTTCAATGGAGCAGAAAACTTTTGGCTACACATCGCTCCCTCCCTGCGGGTGTGTCGCAGTCGCAAATGAAGTTGCAGTCAATTTAGTTAAGGCATTGACACTGCAGCAGAGGCGGCTTTCCAGTCGGATCAGCATGAAAATTGCCGCAAATTGCTGCTTAGCCGCACAATTAATTTGTCAAAAAGATTCAGAGCTGCAAAAGCTGCAAAAGCAGGGTAATCTATCATGGCTGCCCGTGTCGCAGGTGTCGCAACTTTCACCTTGACCGGGCCAGAGATTCGAGTCAACGCAAATTGCACTAAAGCCAAATCGTTGCCATTTAATTAGACCTTTGGCAGCATCTGAGATAGAGAATCCGTACCGGATCCGAACAAAGAGCTTCCCTTCACTGTTCTTTGTCCGTTTCGGCTGCTGCCTTTTCCGCTTTAGTCAGAGTCAGAGTCAGAGTTTTGGTAATTTGCATTTCTAAGCAAGACCCTGGGACAAACAGGGCATTGAAAAGGTATTTTTGCGCTGTTAATTAGCCACGAAACCGCGTAATGCGCACACACAGATACATACCATGGGGTAGATCTTGAAAGAAATTTATAGAAAGGCGAGCCACGGAACAAAAGAAGAATCGAGGGGCTCTAACAGAGTGATTGATCGGGAGTTGAATGACCCCCAAGTTCGAGAGCGTCTCTGGAACATAATTATGTGCTTATGAATAAAATAGAACTACCTACCAGTCAGAGCAGGCCTGGGGCCCCAGGCTCCACACACACACACACGGACAGACAGAACCTAATTAACTATACACATATGACGCGCACTGTGCGTGGCTAGTGGGCATCGTATTCGCATCATAATTAAAGTCTCGTCTCTGCGGTGGCTGTGGCACACTTTACCGAAATATTTCAGTTTCGTTGACCAGCGAGGCATGCCCCACAGAGCCCCTCCACGAAGGGATAGTGAAAGCATTCTTGGCCACTCAATCTACGAGTATTCTACACATCTCCATCTCCAAATTAAACTCTTTTTTCCGGCCACAAAATATTACCGTAACATATTTATATTTGAATTTTTAATGAGCTCAAGGTTTGAGCTTTCTTCTAATGCATAATCTTTATGACAAGCCGCCGTGTTGTGGGGGCGGAGTGGAGCCATAAATCAGTTGTGTGCACCCTCCAATCAAAGCGTTTTAGTGGCCTGCATGGAAATGCATTTCCATCGGAAAGAATGTGAGGAAACACAATGGAAGATCGTCGTTGGAAGCCAGAGCTGGAACTGCATTTTCTCCCGTATATAATTAGGCTGTGCGTACCCCTTGCCTCTGGCTATTATTAGATACTCCCCCCCCCCCCGCCCCACACCTGGCCATGGGGGCACCCTTAAGTGATCAGTTCCGCTTGCGTTATGCCGCGCGTGTCGCCCCAGAGAGAGATCTCTGCTGCTGCGGCTCTCTTCCTGAGTATTCTTTGAATTCCACTCTTCCTGCTGGCTGCCATGCCTACTTATATCTATTCCAAGACAATTGCCCAATGAAAGCTAATGTGCAGCTCGGCTACGTGGAAAGTGATGCCACCTTGTGGCCTGCATGCCTCTGGCTGTGGCTCTGCCACTGCCATTATGCAATTCACGTAATTGTAATTGACAGCATCCTGCTGATTTCCTGCTCTGTGCAGGCGAGCAAGTGATAACAGTCAGATTAACAGGCAGTTAAGCAAGTCTGTCTTCGTCTCTGGGTTCTTTTGTGTCTAGAATTGTTTTATTGTGACTGTGAAAAGTGCTCTTGGCATGGCCGGAAGGCGCCCTTTTCAGGCTAGTAGTTCCAGCAGAGCAGTGCTGGAGGATCTGGTATCGAGAAGGATAATGCACCACGTCTAGATATCAATCATCAATCCGAATGATCTTAAAACGATTCAATCTTCTGAGCCCCTTCTACTCATAAGAGTGTGATCTCAAAGAAAGGACTCAGGAGAAGCTTTGGTCCGACCCTCCAAACGTCTTGGATTGAGTACTAAATAATATCCCATTCAAATAAACTTATATTTCCATCAAAATGCCCTTCCATATGCCACTTCTCTTGCTGGCTGTAGACCCCTTTATCCCCCCACAAATGGCGACCCCCCTGCCACTTTCATTGCATTTTTTTGGGGACTCTGCCACACCATAAGATACAGCCTTTTTCCCACCTTCATTGCATTCATTGCCAGGCCGCTTGTTGGCCATATTTTTGCCATGTTTGCTTGGCCTTTAACAGGCGCCCACGCTGTGGCTAGATTCAACCTTAGCCTTCGCTGTAATTGTCCAAACAAATACATATCAAAGAAAATACAACAAATATTTTGGAATATTAAGTGTTGGCCAGAGGCGGCTCAAAGCATTGAGACCATTGAGCGTTTTTTGATTGCGCCTTAAGCTAAGGTTAATGGGTCTAAGCCGTGTTTTTTTTTTTGCTTTGTGGCTTGAGATTTCCAGTAGCGGGTCACATTGGATTGTAGGTTTTTCTCGACTTAATCTCGGGGCACCCCTTGACCTCGTCGCATTGCAAAATGTTTCGTTTTTGTTTTTTGCTGTGCGGCTGATGCGGCTTCTTGGGTAGCCGTATAGCCGTATCTGTGGCCGTCTATGGCTTTTCTTGCTGGCCCCTCCGATAGCTGTACAAACCGGTCAAGAGCGAGTGGCATAAAACATTCACAAAAGCCGTTGGTCCGAGCTCTGAATGGGATGTAAAATGAACCTCGGTCATTGCCTGATCATCAGTATCATCGTCTTCATTATTTTCCTCATGGATTTATGCATATTCATCTACGGGGTGAGGAGGGGAGGGGGGGGAGGGGTTTTATATTGTGAAATTCCATACATGACCTTTTGGGCAAAAGCCTTCCCCTTGATAATGCCAGGCCTTTGTTTATTTGCTTTTTTTTTGCCGGCTGGCTTGGAAAATGGGAAAATATTTGGATTGTTTGGCGGAGGCAAAAACCAACAAACGCATGCATGCCACAAGCGAATCAATCAGGAACGAGAGGGGTGGAGAGAGGGGGAGAGAGGGGGGGCTAGAGATTCCAGGGCATAATTGCAGTCGATGGCCTGAATGGACTTCAGCAAGGGCCAAACGCATTAAAGTGGGTAGAGAGAGGGGGAAGGGGGATTGGAAGTAGCAGTAGATGATGCTAATGGCTATAGGGTTACTGTAACACCCGCTACCCCCCCGCCCCGCCCCGCCCTACTGCCCGGGCGCACTGGCAATTGAAAACACTCAAGTGCCGACGAGGGAGCTTCCCCCTTCGAGTCCATCTGAGAGCTGGGAGAATGAGAATGCAGACCTCATTGAGGTCGTTCATCTGCAGAAAAGACTGCCGGAGAGGGAGGGCAGTGGCACACACTCCAAGAGGGGGGGAGAGGCTTCTCGAGGAACGCTCGATCGCCTTTGCATTCCCCCCCCCCCCCCCCCCCAAAAGTCTCACAAAAATCGAATCATTCATCTTTGCCACACTTGAACGATTGATGTGGGTCTCTGGGTACAGTCCATATCATAACAGTAAGCAGGAAGCTGAAATGGAAAGCGGCTTATGTCAGTGTTATGTGAATGAAAGCCCAAAATCGGAGATTTCATTCCATGCAAGTAAATTAAATTAAAGTATCTGACAGATACTTTTTGGGGCATGTGTGCATGGGGTTTTTCCAGTTGCATAATTACCAGTTGTCGCTCTCGATTACCAATCTAAAATCCACGCTAATTGCAACAAATTTCACATCGAATCTGATTGCCTAAATGCCAGCAAATTAGCAACACCCCAAAAAGAAATTAATTAATAATGAAATAATAGTTTCTGTTTGTTTTCCAATGATACTCGAAGCCCGAATCGAATCCTATCCATTTGAGGAAATGCTGTGGAAATTGTTGCATTTCCTCTGGCCAGGCCACTGAAACTGGTTTTCAATATTTAATTGCTAAAACCACTGTAATTGTGCCTAATTGTTGGTTAAACAAAAGTGAGCCACACAAGTGACTCAATGCCTGCGGGGCGTTGCATGGTTGGTGTATTTCCAGGGGGAAAAGTTTGTTTGCAAATGATTCAGACTGTAAGTGATATGAACAGTAGTATTTCTTTAGAAAATATGCTTTGAAATCAGCGGAGTTTCAGTGGAAAGAATGTCTAGGATTGAAGAGGGTTTGTATGATATATAAACCAATAGTTTTGGATGGTTTTGAGGTGCCTAGATCAAAACTGTAAGGTGCGCACTTAGAGCTGAAAATGTCTCAAGGAAAGGCCTTAGAATTATAGATAGAATGCTGTATCCTCAAAGAAAATCGTTAGAGCTACTTGCACAAGCTGTAAATCATGGAAAATCCATCCCAAACAAACACCTTAGACCACAGTTCTGGCCTGAACCCTGGCCATTTGAAGGCCAACAAAGTTGGTAATTATTTATTCCATGGCGCCATAAATCAATGCGATTTGCCAGTAAATAAGAGGCTGCTCCAAATAAAGAGAGAGAGAGAGGGAGAGAGAAAGAGAACCACTTCAAACTACTTTCGAAATGTTTTCACTTGCCCCACGCCCACACGGCTGCTGTTGCAAGACAGGCCAAAGTCCAACTTCAGCTGCAGCCCACACCAGATGCAGCAGCAGCGTCTGTGGCAGCTGTGGCAGCTGCCTACCAAGTCCTAAATCAAAGTGGCAACATTTTAGAATTATGGCTGGATAACTGCTTCATGCCGCATGCCTCCTCACTGCTCGTGCCGCCGCAGGAAGTGAAGCGACTCGAAAGCATTCACTAAATCACGAGTTTTGAAGTTCGATTTGGATCGATTTGGGAATTGCCGGCAATCTTAAGCGGAATGAACGTGACTCTGAAGGAATTACACACACATTGTGGCCCATAAATTGAAGATCAGCAGGGACCAGGCATAAGGGAGGAGGCACCAGTGGGGAGGCACCAGTAAGGAGGCACCAGTGAGGAGGCACCAGGGAGGAGGCACCAGTGGGGAGGCACCAGAGAGGAGGCACCAGTGAGGAGGCACCAGGAACCCTCTTGGAGCTCCAACTATCGCCGGCAATCAGAGTGGTTTTTCTTATTGATTAAGCGCACTTTTTATTGATGTCGGGTTGTCCATCACTCTCCCTCTCTCTCTCTCGCTCTCTCGCTCTGTGGCGGCTCTCTTTTGCGAAATCGTGGCTTGCAATTATTAGCCATTACCATTCCGTCCAGTGGATCCGGAACTGGTCCGCCGCCGCCATCGACTTCGACTTCGATCGGTGCCCATAAAACAAGGAAATCTGTTCAGAGCTACCAGTAAATAAATTGTGTGGCATGCCTCAATGAGTTCATAATCAATGTCTGATAATTATGCGAATGAAAAACTGCATTGTGTGTCGGCAACAAGTGCAGAAATTAATTCAATTAGCGGCAGGCAGCAGGCAAGTGGCAAGTGGCAAGCGGCGCCATCTGTGTTGTGCGATGAAGCAAGAACCTTTATGAAATTCAGGCAAAAAGGTGGCACACATAACCGAAGTGTGGCATACCCTAAAAGATTAAAGTCTTATTTAGGGAAAAAAGGAAATTTTTTGTATTGGATTTGTGTATTGAAAGATCTAGGATCTGTAGAGGTAAGTTGTAACACCTAAAGATAGTGGGGTTTGTGTCCAATTTTGGCAAGAAATCTTCATAATTCTGGCACTAATTGGTATGCAAATAGAGGCCCAGATCCAGGGCCCTCAGCCAGCTCTCGGGTTCCAAATACTCTCCCATTTTAGTGGCAAACTTCCCATGAAACCCTCTACCATAATGAGCTCGGACTGGCAGCTGTTTTTGGCCAAGTTAATTCGACAATTAACACCACTCCGCAGACCATAGAGAGTAAAAAACCAAAACCAAAGCAATCAATGATTGTGAATTCTAGTGAAAAAAAAAAAACACAAAAACCTGTGGCACAAAACCTGATTGCGTTCGTTTAGTCATCGATTTTGTGGCGAAAATTATAATGAGCCACAAAGTCGTTGACAAGTTTTTTTTCCCTGCCCTACCTCTCCGCCTTCTTCGCCATCTTTTGCTGCTTTGGCGGCTCTATTCCCAAAGTGTGAAACGACGATGAAATCATGCAGACACAGAGACAGAGCCCCGAACCCGACTTGACCACAATTCAAGGCCATAAATACCAGACCAAAATTTGGTACGGCCATAAGCCGCAAGCTCCTCCCTTCGGGAGTGATTGGGACACACCGACACACAATTGAAAGGGAAAATGCAGTTGCAGAAGACTTTACAAAAACCATTATGCAAGGCCTCAGAGATGCACTCATAAAGTGTTACCAAATGGCGCTTCAACTATTGACAGATCACTATTTTTCATAGCTTTTGACAGTCGCCAGTCGCTGACGCATCGCTGACCTGACCCACATGGCGCATGGCTGTAGGGCCTCGGGCCTCACTCGGCCATTAGGCAGCAATTAAAGCTGGCCAAGATCGAGATTGGGATCGCGAGAATGTAGATTGAGATGGGACTTTGCTGTGGATCGTCAGGCATTTCACTCGAGAGCGGCGTTAGAAGCATTTTACTGTTCTTCTTGATTGACACGGCCCCAGGGGTGGGGGGGTAGGGGCAGTGGCAGGGGCAGCTGCAGATTGTATCTGTGCTGCTGCTGCTGGTCGCAACCTCATTTACAGTTGTGGCCGCTCTCCGATCTCAATGGGCTCTTTGTTGGCCAGAGAGTGGACCGAGTGTGGACCGAGGCTTTTCTTCCGCTTTCAACGGTTCATAATTGAAATTATAATTCAATTTGGTGCTGTTGCTGTTGCTGTTGCTGCCACTCTTTGCTTTTCAATTATTTTCCATGCACATTAGAAAATGTCTGCCGGTCCGGGAGAGTGAAAGATACAGATACAATTGGGCTTTGGATTGGCGTGCGCAGACGCTGCGCATGCGCAAATAAATTTTCAATTTGATTCGAGGATTGTGTTTTTTTTTCCTCCATGCACATGCATCGCAGGAGGCGGTACGGGGGCGAGTGAGAAAATCCACTCACACAATGCCGTGTCGCGTCTCCTCTGGCAATTAAGAACGCTTTCATTTTTCATTTTTTTCTTCTCATATCTCTCACCTTCCCGACTCTTTCTCTTCCCAAATTACTTTTACTGAATATAATTGAAATGACATTAACACCCGTGAACCAGCACCAGATACAGATACAGATCCATCTTGATGGAGTTTTCTTGTTGTTGCATCAATATCCCATGTGATATATAAATATTTATCTGGCAAACAGATTCTCCAATTGAAAACGCTTCTCTCTCGCCATTCTTTTTCCCCCCAAACCCAAAGAAGAGGGTTTTTTCCTCTAGACCAAAAATAGAAATGGAAATGGCTTTCTGTCTGCCTACGAAATCAAGGCACTTGAGAATTTTCCCCATTTTCCAGCATAACAATAAATTGCAGACTGTCAAAAGAGCTTCCCACCGCCCTGTCCCTCTGCCCACTGCTGATAAAGCAATAATGAGGGTCAGACCTTAAGTTTTTCCACAATTATTTACAATTTCCTATTGATTTGTTCCACTGCCTTTGGGGGGAAAGCTCTCCCTGGCTCTACTTCAATTATTGGCCTTTATCAGTTAATTAGGGAGCCACTGCTTTGACCTCAGGTCAACTCTGATGTAAGGCGGACGCTCTGCAGCGCCTCAATTGTGGCTTTCGTTGCACGCGTTTTGCATGCGTTTAAAGTCGCTTACGCAAGAATCGCGCTCAAAGCTGCGCTTAGGTGCGGTTTCGTAGAAAGTGTCGCCTCGTCGCACCCCATACCCCCTTTGACGACACATTTGTGGCATAAATTAAGCAATTTACTTTTATGACAATGCGTGGAATGTGTGTCCCAGAGGCAGACGAAAACAGAAGGCAAAAACAAATCATATTTTCAAGCTGTTTGCCATTTTTCCTGTTGTTTTCCTGCTGTGCGATGGCACAGGTGCCTGCCGGTGGGTTGGCCAGGTGGATTTTGGGTGGTTCAACACACTTTTGATTCATTTGCTGTCGCCGTGTCGATTGTTTTTTGAACACAATTAATTGTTATGCGTTTTTAATGCCCATCGCTGTCTTATATAAGTCGATACACACTGTACATATGTACATATATATAGTATATATATATAACCACATGTTTGCATTGCACACTTAACAGTTTTGTTGCGTTTTCTGGCCTTTGTTTGAGCTTTACATTTTTTTTAGCGTTAATTTCTTTTGGTTTTATTTTTCGAGTTTGGCAAAGAAAAAGAAAAACTTTCTCCCGGCCGCCGTCGCCTGTCGTGCCGCAAATGGCGAAGAGAGGGAGAGAGAGAGCAATAGACAGGTAGAGGGAGGGCGGGAGGTAGAGGGAGAAACTGAATAACAAGATGATTTACTGTACGAAGTGATCATTGTTGGATCTCTTGAGTTATTGTTTATTTTTGTCACAAAAAAAGGTGTTGGAGAGGAAACGGAACTTTTCAAGATTCGGAAACGCATGGCATCAAGTCGTGACAGTGCGTATCATGACCATAGGGAGGGAGGGGCTTGAAGTATAGCGAGTATGAGTATTATATTGTGTATATATCATATAAGTATTATATACTTTTCATGTCTCCCTAATTAGTCAAAGAATTTTGGTTGGAAGCTGCCAAAATATTTAAAAGTAAGATTTACTCCCCATGCATATAATTATTCAAAGAATTTTTGTTGGAAACTACTAAAATATTTTAAAAGTCAGACAAAAAAATATCTAACAAATATCCAGTTACCAATTAAATTGAGAAACTGATTTATATCTTGCATTAATGATCGATTTTATTTGGTGAAAGTGTCTCTTTATTGTATATATACAAATGTTTCGAGTCATCGTTCAGTATTTTACTCATATCGGCGCGAGCGGGCGTGGCGAGTGAGCCGGGGGCTGGCCACAAAATAAATACGTTTCCCATAGAATTTTCCAGGAATATAACAAATATTCGCAGATCCATTACAGATCCACAAACCTTAAGCTCAGATACAATCTTAGTCACGCTTCAAACCGATCACAATTAAAGCTAGTAACTAAATCATAATATTTTTAAAATTTTTTAAATTTCCTTAAAGCAAGAAAAAGCACTTTAATATCGCAAAATCTTTGGCGGTTGTTTATCTAGCGAATAAAAAGCAAAATATTACGATGATGATAAATCACCAACAACCGAGCAACAGATAAGAGACGGACCCCCAGTGAGACCTAGACCCAGTGGCAGTCCCAGAGCTGCCATATCTCAACGCCCTCTCGACTTGTCTTTAATCAATCACGTTTCGCTTATCTCCAGCTTGGGCTCAGAAAAAAATAAAAATAAAAATATGAAGCTTGGGGAAAAGTATTGGAAAGAAAAGAAAAGAAAAAAACACTGACCACAGACAGAAAATAAATTACAGTCAAGGTTTAAGCCCGCCTCATTTCGATTATTATGCAAACAGCAATGGAGCCATACTCAGTGCTGGGTAATACACAAACAGCAATTATAATATATATTTGGAAACAACAGCAGTACACCAATGCGTGCCTTGAAAATGCCAAACGGTCGATGGAAAAGTGAAAAGTTGAAGTCCGGCTTTAATGTGCATAATTATTGTTCAGTTCAGTTGGGGCTTAATTTCTTTTGCCAGACTGCGTAACGGGGGCGGCCCTTCTCCCCCCCTCTGAGACCTCCCTCTGCCTCTCGAATACGTGCCGAAATGCATTTTTTTAGCGTTGACAAACTTCTTGTTTGTTCGCTTGATTTGCTAATGCGGGAAAAGTCTCGCAAAAAATTGCATAAAACGACAAAAAAAAATGGGGGGAAAATAAAATGCTCATATTTGTGCCATTTGTTCGAACGAGTTTTTGTGAAAGTACGAATGCGAATAGTCTAGCGAATAGTTAATACAAATTTTACGGCCAGACAGACGCGTTGCACTCGATCGATGCCATGGGCTGGGCCTGAGTCTGCGTCTGAGTCTGCGTTTGAGCCTGGGCTGGAACACGTTTCACTCTGGCCAAGCCATTTTTGTTTCATGCCTTGCCTCCTTTTACACTTTATTGACAATTTCTTTTAGTTGTTGTTGCCCGCGAACGTGCGTAGCTATTGTCGTTGTTGATGGTGGAAAACCACACCGAACCGCACCGCACAAAGATACAGATACATTCGCGCATGTGTGAAAACCGGCCACCGGCCAAGTTGTGGCTGTCAATCGTCGACGGTTTGCAATGAAATGCGAATTTCATTCATGGCAATTTCTGGAGAGTTACGTCTCGGTGACAGGCCCGGGGAAGGCGGGGCATCAGAAATCAGGTGCTCATAAATGAAGAAACCCATAAAAAGGCTTAACATCTTTCAAAGAGAAATACTTCCACCAACAAAATATGGATAAATATAATTGTTTTTACAATTTGTGACAGTTTTCTATTTCAACATTTCTTTCTTAAGAAAATCTATCATAAAGGGGTTGATATTTTGCCAAACAAATTGTAGGCACTTTTCGCTTTTGAGTCATGCGGGAATTTCCCATTGGCCGTCCATTAATTCTTGAGTCACCTCGTATCGAAGTTTATCACTTGCCAGATCGGTCAGGGCTTGCATTACCTAATGCAGGTCGTGTTACTGATTTTGCATTCCTAAGACTTCCCAAGCCACATTGTATAACTGTAACCCAAAACGCATACAAAAATATTTTACCAAAAAAACAAACAAAAAGAAGTGGTCTTTCCGCTGCTTTGTTTAGACCAAGGAAAGTTGCAAAAAAATTTCCTAAATTAAGTATTTAAGTTGAGAAATATATATATATATTTATATATGTTAAAATTATCCGCTAGGTGTTTATGCAAACGAGCAGAAAATACCGAAATCCAAGCAAAAATTTCACAGAGTCAGCTACAACAAAATTCAGACGGGTAATAATTATCCAAAAGAAATTATGGCTGCCTTAGGTGTGTGTGTGTGTGTGTGTGTGTGTGTGTGCTGGTGAAATGCGAGACTGAGAAGCGACGCGGCAGAGAGCAAGTTTTAAGGTGCTAAAAGTTATGCTGCCAGCCAGCAGAAGCAGCAGCAGCAGATTATGAAATATACCAGCGCCAGGAGGGCCTCGTCGCCTCCGACTTCGACTCCCGATCCGTTTAAGATATTTCATTGTGGCCTATACCCCCCTGGCACCGAGTGCCAGTGGACTGCCATCGGATGGGAGCCTTTAGGGTATCCCCTAGTCGAGGCTTGGCTCTCAGCATTCTTTCGACCTGGATCGGGATTGGCTTGGCCTATCCTATTGAACGCGTTGAGGTTTTAGCTCTGGCTGGTTAACTCGTTTGTTAGGAGCCACAACGAAAAAGCCAGAATGCCAAAGGCTCTTCTGCTCTTTCTTGTTGGTGTAACTTACACAGTGCTGCAGATTGTTGCTGCTGCTTCTCCGCCCTGCTGTTGCTGCGGTTTCAATTGACTGACAGGCGACGGGGGTGCGGTGTGCGGATGCGGGACAGGAATAGACGCGTTGCGTTCCGGTATCAGTGTCGTATCCCGTGCGTTTTCCAGTCTCGTCTCTGGTTTTTTTTTTTTTTTTTTTGCGATGATTTCGATTTTGTTAGGCACTAAAAAAACTAGAGCTCAGAAGTAAACAATATCACTTGCTTCTTCTGTTATTTACTCAACATTATTTGCTTGTTAATTGGTTTCGTTGTTACTAAATTTTCGATATTCGGTCGAAAGATATATCTTTCTTTTCTTTCGGGGTCGTTTAGAAAGTGGGTTAACACGAACAGGGCGCGCGTCTATGCAAATTATTGGTCACGGGCATAATTTACTTGATTCGATTTATTACTGCAAATTTCAACTTAATTCAACTTTGTAATCTGGCGTTGTTGCTGGAGACACTCTACACTATGTATATCTGTGTATTGTGGTTCGGATCTCCCACTCCGGGCGCTCTAATACAACTTGATCTTCCGCTTGGCACGTTTGCACTCCAACTCGTTTCGCTTGCGATTGTGAACGAGATCGGATATGTCAAGACACGATCGGGCATGGCACGATGCAGAAAATTCCACAGTACACAGCAAAAATTCCCACTGTACCACCCGACGGCTACGCCATGTTGCCCAACTCAACTCGCATGTTGCTATACTCATGTTGCCAACAAACCGGTTTCAGTGCTAGCTATTCTTGGGTATGCACTTTGCAATACCCTTTTTTATCTAATATTTTTCTGTATTTATACCATAACGAATCCCAAGGCATACTCTCTGTCTTTCACATATTAATTTCATCTATAATATGAAATACATAGTTCTTTGAGATTCAAAACTTGTATACCATATTCCCGCATTTGTTCATCTGATACATGATTGTCTCACCTACTGGCTGAGAGAATAAACTTCTCATAAATTCTTTAGTATCTCAATTTTCAAGAGTATTAAAAATGTTGCCCAATTCTGGCTGCATGTTGCTGATCCATTCACAGTCTCCTTCAAACTGTACGACAGGGTATGTTGGGCCAAAAAGGTACACCTTCATTTTCATTCAATTTTTCATCGGTATTTCTCAAATATATCGCATTCAAAAAAATACCAAAATATTGCTCTAAGCCGCTTTCAGGGCGCCACATTTAAATATGTGAATGAATTTAAATTGTGCATTTGTAAACAGTTTAAATTTATTTATAGGAAGTTTCGAACTTCTTCCGATGCTTCTGCTCCGATAACCTTATGAAGCCTTCTTCTGAGCGCCCACCGGCAGTCCTTGGCCCGCAGCACCTGCACCCCATTCCAAGTTTACAGTTGCGTCGAGCGGAAGCTACAATCACGGCCTACAAAATATTGCCAGATGATAAAAGGATATTTAAAGAATTTAGAATTTACCTTTCCAACTGGGGATTATCTATTAAATATTCAGTGGTACCTCGACAATTTGATACGAACGTTTGTTTCACACTCGTAGATGATCTCATGAAGTGTCAACGTACCAAGACTGGATTGTGCCGAAGATAGGATATCTCTATAATTATAGTTCATTAGAGTTTAATAAGTGTTTAAAGTAATTAAAGCAATTTAACTCTACCATGCATAAATGAACACAGCATAAAATAACACGTTCGTGCCATTCAAATGTTATTGTGCCCTCAAGAGCAGGAACAATGCGTTGCCAGCTGATGATCTGTGCGCTTCTCGGATTATTCCTAACATTCCCCATTAAAATTAACGTAAATATATGGATAATACTAGTCAAGTGGACAATAGTGAACCAAGTTTTCAGGATGCCGTCGTCTTCAAGTTTACAAACTTCGTCTGCGAGAGTTACAACCAATCCTGGTTCGTGTTCCACAACTATCGTCTGAAGGCCGTCAGTCGAAACAAAGTGCTCCTCAATATGAATGCTACGATACTACATCCGGCCAACAATATTTCAGTTCATGGCAGAATTTTCAAAAAGGCAAACGGCTACAAGCCCTGGCTTTTCGATATTTACTTTGATGTCTGTCAGTACTTGAGAAAACGGAATCAACCTTTTATTAATATAGTGTATGGGCTCTTCAAAGATTTTAGTAACTTAAACCACTCATGCCCCTACGTGGTAAGATTATACGTCTATGTCGAACCACTTGTACATCTGAAATTTATATTTCAGGGTCCACAGATTATCAAGGACTTTTATCTAAGACCTGAGCTACTGCGTCTTCCCTTTCCAACAGGGGATTATTTAGTGGCGATTCAGTGGTACTTCGATAAGAAACCACTGGCTGATACGAACGTTAGTTTTACATTCGTGGAGGATTTAATGAATAGTAATTAGTGGGAATGACCTGAATATAGATTCAGTGGATTCCTGAAAACAACAGTAGCAAATGTATTGTACCGATCAATCAAATATATGTATGGGCTAATCCGTGATATTTGACTGATCGTTGTATGAAACGAAAGGGAAATAGCAACGGAAATGGAAAAGGGGAAACGGTTAGGATGCAGCGTAAACCATTGGGATGTGGTCCACGCTGATCGTCTGTGTTCTTTTCGGATTGTTCCTAGCATCAAACTTCAGCTACAACCTCTATATTTGAGATTGTATAAAAAGTATTCTCTATAATACATACAATTTTCTCCGGAAGTAATTTGAGCAAACTGAGTTTTGAATAATTTTCAACATTTATTGCTTTCATTCATGCGGCAAAATATATATTTTGTTATTGAGCTCCTACAGAGAGCGTGCTGTGAGAGCGAAGAGCCCAGTATATCAAGTGTGTGAAAGGGGAAGGATGACAACCCTGGTCATTCTGACAGCTAGTCTGAATTGAAGAGAAGAACGACACACATGTGATTTAGAAGAAGAAGATGTGCAGAAGATCGGATATCTTTATAACTATAGGTTATTAGTGTTCAATCAGCGTTTAGAGTAATTTAAGCAATTTAACTCTACCATGCATAAATAAACACACCATAAAATAACACGTTCGTGTCATTCAAATGTTATTGTGCCCTCAAGAGCAGGAACAATGCGTTGCCAGCTGATGATCTGTGCGGTTCTCGGATTATTCCTAACATTCCCCATCAAAATTAACGTAAATATATGGATAATACTAGTCAAGTGGACAATAGTGAACCAAGTTTTCAGGATGCCGTCGTCTTTAAATTTACAAACATCGTCGGCGAGAGTTACAACCAATCCTGGTTCGTGTACCACAACTATCGTCTGAAGGCCGTCAGTCGAAACAAAGTGCTCCTCAATATTAATGGGACGATACTACATCCGGTCAACGATGCATCAATTCATGGCAGAATTTTCAAAAAGGCAAACGGCTATAAGCCTTGGCTCTTCGATATTTACATTGATGCCTGTCAGTACTTGAGAAAACGGAATCAACCTGTTGCTAATATAGTCTATGGGCTCTTCAAACAGTTTAGTAACATAAACCACTCATGCCCCTACGTGGTAAGATTATACGGGTATGTCTAACCACTTGTACATCTGAAATTTATATTGCAGGGTCCACAGATTATCAAGGACTTTTATCTAAGACCTGAGCTACTGCGTATTCCCATGCCAACAGGGGATTATTTATTGGCGCTTCAGTGGTACTTCGATAAGAAGCTACAGTTTGACACGAATGTTAGTTTTACATTCGTGGAGGATCTAATGAAGAGCAAATAGTGGGAATCACTGTTAGACGTTCCCTGAAAATCAACAGATACATAGAACAGTAGAAAATGTGTTGTACCGATTAATTAAATATATGTGTGGTCTAATGTTAGGATGCAACGGAAACCTTTGGGATGCGGTCCACGCTGATCGTCTGTGTTCTTTTCGGATTGTTCCTAGCATCAATCTTCAGTTACAACCTCTATATTTGAGATTGGAACTATTACGGCGCGATAAAAAGTATTCTCTCCGGAAGTAATTTGAGCAAACTGAGTTTTGAATAATTTTTAACATTTATTGCTTTCATTCATGCGGCAAAATATATAATTTGTTATTGAGCTCCTACAGAGAGCGTGCTGTGAGAGCGAAGAGAATGCTCTCGGCCGAGTATGTCAAGTGTGTAAAAGGGGAAGGATGGCAACCCTGACCTTCTTGATCAGCATCAAGAGGTGAGTCGATATACCTTTCTGTCTGTCAATCTTCTAAGACGCAAAGCGGAAGCGTGAACCATAGCCGACACACGGGGATTTCTGCTTTAGTAGCCATCGAAAATGTCCCTACGCGAATGGAATGTTCAGGGCGGTAGATTCAGTCCACCTCCAGATATGCAAGTAGACCTCCCTCTTCTTTGTCTCTCAACCATTTGAACCCAGAAAGGCAATATGCTCCTATGCATACATGAGCTAGACAATAGATAATTTAAGACCATTTGGATGAGAGATATCAGATAAAAGGATTGAAATGTCTTAAGAGCTATTGACGGTATCCACAGAATGACAACTCGCACAGCCCCACCATCTCCAGCGAGGGCTACTTCAGCCAATTTTCGTCCTTGATACTGACGACGGCATTGACCTGGATAGAGGGTCTTGATGTACCGTTGTTGGAGCAGAGTCAATACTCTTCACTCCAACGCTTCCAAGAGATCTGCTGGGCACAGGTGACTCGTTGCCAACGATCAAGTCAATTGGAGTTAAGACCCGTAACGTCAGACTCAGGAAACTCCATCAGCGGACGACCAATTACAAAATTTCCTGGAGTAAAGTCGCCAAGATCTTCAGGGTTTCCTGAAATTCAGATAAGGGAACGAGCATCGAAAACTTTCCACTTTTCCTTTCCACCACAACTGTCGCCATCCGGCCTACAATATATAGCCAGATCTTCAGAAGAAAAAATGGATATACTTATGTAAGCCTTGGATGAATGAGTATTTTGGAAAGCCAAATCGACCCTTTGTTTATTTAGCCTATGGGTTATTTAAAGAATTTAGAAACTTTAACCTTTCGTGTTCGTATCTGGTAAGATAGCCGAGTACTTTCCATTTCAGTTCACTTTTGTAAGAATTTCTAGCTGAGCCCTTTCCAACTGGCGATTATCTATTGAAGATTCAGTGGTGGCTCGATAAAAAGCCACAAAAGCGAAATTAAAGCAAGCCACAACTGTGCAGGAGATCGGATATCTTTATAACTACAGTTTATTAGTGTTCAATCAGCGTTTAGAGTAATTAAACTCTATCATGCGTAAATGGACGAAGCATAAAACAACACGTTCGTGTCATTCAAATGTTATTGTGCCCTCAAGAGCAGGAACAATGCGTTGCCAGCTGACTATCTGTGCGCTTCTCGGATTATTCCTATCATTCCACATTAATATAAACGTAAATATATGGATAATACTAGTAAAGTGGACAATAGTGAACCAAGTTTTCAGGATGCCGTCGTCTTCAAGTTTACAAACTTCGTCTGCGAGAGTTACAACCAATCCTGGTTCGTGTTCCACAACTATCGTCTGAAGGCCGTCAGTCGAAACAAAGTGCTCCTCAATGTTAATGGGACGATACTACATCCGGTCAAAAATGCATCAATTCGTGGCAGAATTTTTAAAAAGGCAAACGGCTATAAGCCTTGGCTCTTCGATATTTACTTTGATGCCTGTCAGTATTTTCTAAAGCGGAATCAACCTGTTGTTAATATAGTTTATAGGCTCTTCAAAGAGTTCACTAGCCTGAACCACTCTTGTCCCTACGTGGTAAGGTTATACGGGTATGTCTAACCACTTGTACATCTGAAATTTATATTGCAGGGTCCACAGTTTGTCAAGGACCTTTATCTAAGACATGAGCTACTGGGTATTCCCCTGCCAACAGGGGATTATTTATTGGCGATTCAGTGGTACTTCGATAAGAAGCACCAGTTTGATACGAATGTTAGTTTTACATTCGTGGAGGATCTAATGAAGAGAAATTAGTGGGAATCACCTGAATATAGATTCAGTGGATTCCTGAAGATCCCTGAAAACAACAGTAGAAAATGTATTGTACCGATTAATCAAATATATGTATGGGCTAATCCGTGTTTTTCGACTGATCTTTGTATGACACGAAATGTTACCAAATGTTTAACGAAAGGGAAATAGCAACGGAAATTGGGGTCTAGTTTCGGTAAAATAAAATCTGTTTAGCCAAGAACCATTGGGATTACACTCCACGCTGAACATCTGGCATCAAACTTAAATCCAAACGCAAACAAGTCTTTCATTATTAGTCAAAATTATTGTATAGCTATTATATTGAAATATTCTCCGGAAGTAATTTAAACAAACTTCATAATAATTTGGATAATTATCAGTATTTATTGACTCATTCATGCAGCAAAATATATATTTCGATATTCGGTACTCAAAGAGTATAGAGGTATCTCAGATTCGTATTGATGGACATACATATATTCTTGATCAGCATCAATAGGCGAGTCGATATAGCCTTTCTGTCTGCTTTCTGTGCAGGCCAAAGAACATGTAACCGGCGGAAAACAAAAATTTGATTTGAAATGACTTTAATTCGATTTTAAAGAGTTTTAAAAATCCTGCTCTAGGCTGTTGTCAGCCGACAATCCTCAGAGAAAAAGATTGCCGCCTGGCCAGGCAGTTCCAAGGTGGACGATTTAACGGCTACATTCGGATATTCGCTTTTGCGGTCTATTTGCTATTTGCGATCGAGCGGGGGAATTCGAGAGAATTTCGTTACTTTCCACCGTGTAATATTTCTGTAGCCTCCACACTGAATCTCCGAGATATGTACGCTCATCGAGACGGAAGGACGGATTTATTTCATTAAAATATTATTTTCCAATATTTTTGGATTGTTATCAATGTCTGCCTCTGGGAAACTTTCGGCTGTGATTAAGCAAAAGAATCTGCCCGTTTTATTCCCGGAAGTAGTAAGTTTGGCACGTATATGTGCTTTGTGGTTTGGCCAGAAACTAGTATCCGTGAATTCCTCCTTGCCACAGTAAGCTGCCGTAACCAGCAGCGCCGCGTCACCGTAGTCTCTCTCGACTACGAATCTATTTTTGCGGCATCCTGGCTGTTAAGTAATTTTTGGAAATTATTATTAAATAGTGGATGCTAGGCACACTTACATCTCCGGGGATATCAATTATACATCTTATTCTCAACGTGTCATTAGTCAATTTGGTTACAGCTCGCAATGTGCAGCTGGTGCCGGGCGGATATTTTTTGGGAAACCTGAGGGACTCGAAAGCGAACCCTCTTCCAACCTCAACCTCCGCTTCCACGTCACAGCTCCTTTTACCACTGGCCATCAGGATGGGGAGCATCAAGCAGCTCAATATTCCGAATATGATGTTCATAATCTCAGAGCTTGTTATTAAATGTTTAAGCCAGCCGAGGCCTTCACCAAATATAAAGGAATCGAGACAATCGAGAATATAACTTCAAATGCAGCTCCCAACCAGCTGTTGAACCAAAAATCTAAAATAAGTATGCGGAAAACAAGCTACAATCGTGGAGTACGGGAGCAACAATCTTATACGTGAATATGCTTCCTTGTCTCCTGAAGTCTTTTTTAAATCTTAAGAAAATGTTATAATTGCTTTCTGTACAGTCACACGGGCATATAACAGGCCGCAAAACAAGTTCAATTCCATTTGAAATGACTTTTATTTGTGTAATTTGCTTTAGCATGTTCATTTACATTTCGAATAGGCGCTTTCTCGCTTGAGGGAGTGACACTTAATGGTGTCCCTGTTTCTCGGCCTCGATCTGCTCCTTGGACTTGTAGCCGACCTGCTCCTCGGGGGTGTGGGGCCAGAAGGTTGGTCTGTTGATGGGGTCCAGGGCGCTGTCGGGGAATGCATCACGGTAGTCCTCCATGGTCATCTGGTCGTATGGCAGCAGCGACTTCAGATGGGCGATCTCCTTCTGGTAGTTCTGGATGCGCTGCTCCGAGACCTTCTTGTAAGAAGCAATCTCCGACTGCGACTCCTTGATCTGGGCGTCCACCTGGGGGGAAACAGTGTCCTTGGGATAGGGCACGGTCAGAGCATCGTACTGCTTCTGGAAGCCATCGACCAGGCCGGCCACAGGCACCAGCTTCTTGTAGTAGGCCCAATCAATCTTTGGTGGGCACTCGGGATTGGCCATCACGGCGCGCACATAGATGTCCGACTTGGTCTTGAAGGCGCCGAAGCTGGTCTTCTGGTTGGCGGGCACACGCTCGGCCAGAGCAGACCAGTTTATCGAGGATTGGGTGATGCGGCGAGCGGCCATTCTGTAGCACAAATACTGAAAAAACCAACAAAAACACAAAACTGATGAGGTTAGGTTCTCAAAGTGGAAATGAAAAAGAAATGCCAAGACGAGATTCCATAAATATATCTATTTCCTGTGGATTGTGATGTTAGAGTCCCATCTTCTGCATTATATATTATGCTGTTTCCATTCCACTGAAAATTATGCGTGCAAAAATTATGTAATTTTGCTGCAGCAGCCACCCTCCAAATTGTGAAGGTGGGAAAAGTGTGCATTCTTTTGGGTTCCTTCACAATTGGCTAGCCATTTAGTTTAGTTATGTCTTGTTGCACATTACTTCAGTGGTTTTAGATAGTTATTTCCAACGTACTTAAATTACGGAGAATTAAGAATTTCTATGCCTCTGCACCAACACTTACACTTTTGAGCAGTGTGACTAACCCTCAGAAATATAGCAAAATATACCGTCTCATTTAAAAAATATACCGTAAATATACTGACGAATTCAAGTTCCATTTTACATAATCCTCGTTTTTGATATTCCGTGGAATGTTACCAGCTATATAAAACATTTGGCCATGCCCACATAGTTTTATACGATTAATGAATCTATTTTATACTTGTTTGATTTATTTTAAACACTTGCTTTTATTGCATTTTGCGTAAAAAAAGGTCTTAGCAAAAATGGTCAAACAAAAAAAAAACAGTCGCAATGTTGCTGGTATTTGAAGACGTGATGCGTGTATAGGCCTTTGTATACCCTATTTCGTTCATTTTATATGAACATAAAACGTAATTTATAAAGACCTTTTCTCAAAATGATATTCTTTAGACATATTCAAGTACATTATTTGTATCTTGTGTATATTTATCTTGACCCTGATACCTACGGAGCCTTGCATGACAAACATTTTCTCAACTCTATAACATCCTTTTCCCTAGGGTATGAAAATTAGTGGCCATGGATCCTATAGATGGTCTCACAGCGCTGGTTCCCAGATTGCGGTCACACTATCAGCTGTTATGAAAAACATAACTTGCATGTGGATTTTAATTTGAACTTCTATTGTTTTTACTCGTGGTAATATCAATAAGAATGCTGTTAAAACAGTTGCCCCAAGCTGTGAAACAGCTGCGCTGCATTTCCTCAGCCACGACAGCGGTTACCAGGCTGCATCGTTCCGTCTACTGCCGCCTGTATCCTACAGTGGTGGTCCAGCCGGACGGATCCACCATTAATATCCGCTATCACGAGCCACGCAAAATCATCAAGGTAGGTGAAAAATCATGACCTAAATAACATTAATTGGATTCCTCTGCTCGTTTAGTTGCCTTTGGATTTGACCACTTTGTCGGACGCCGAGCGAAAGTCCCGCCTGGAGGCGCGTAAGCCGCGCAAGAAGGTCAGGATTATGGAGGAGGTGGACGACAACTTCAATGCCAAAAAGTACATGAAGTATATCAAGAAAAAGTAGCCTTTCTGCTTAAATGTTACAACTATAGATAATAAAACTTATTAATTGTGTTACATAAGTCTGGCAGCTCACATTGCGTTGCCACATCCGAAATTAAAGGTCACAAAAGACTTGTTCCATTATTTGAATGTGAGATGTTTTCTAACGGCTATAACATGTGATGACTAACGGCCAAAGTGGACAATACTGAACCATGGATGGATATGTAAGCCTTGGATAAGAAACAATAACTTTGATGCCTGTCAGTATTTTGGAAAGCCAAATCGACCCTTTGTTTACTTACCCTAGGGGTTATTTAAAAAATTTAGAAACTTTAACCTTTCGTGTTCGTATCTGGTAAGATAGCCGAGTACTTTCCATTTCAGTTCACTTTTGTAAGAATTTCTAGCTGAGTTCCCTTTCCAACTGGCGATTATCTATTGAAGATTCAGTGGTGGCTCGATAAAAAGCCACAAAGGCGAAATTAAAGCAAGACTGGATTGTGCAGGAGATCGGATATCTCTATAATTATAGTCTATTAGTGTTCAATCAGCGTTTAGAGTAATTAAACTCTATCATGCGTAAATGGACGAAGCATAAAACAACACGTTCGTGTCATTCAAATGTTATTGTGCCCTCAAGAGCAGGAACAATGCGTTGCCAGCTGATGATCTGTGCGGTTCTCGGATTATTCCTAACTTTCCACATCAAAATTAACGTAAATATATGGATAATACTAGTCAAGTGGACAATAGTGAACCAAGTTTTCAGGATGCCGTCGTCTTCAAGTTTACAAACTTCGTCTGCGAGAGTTACAACCAATCCTGGTTCGTGTTCCACAACTATCGTCTGAAGGCCGTCAGTCGAAACAAAGTGCTCCTCAATATGAATGGTACGATACTGCATCCGGCCAACAATATTTCAGTTCATAGCAGAATTTTCAAAAAGGCAAACGGCTACAAGCCCTGGCTTTTCGATATTTACTTTGATGTCTGTCAGTACTTGAGAAAACGGAATCAACCTTTTGTTAATATAGTGTATGGGCTCTTCAAAGATTTTAGTAACATAAACCACTCATGCCCCTACGTGGTAAGATTATACGTCTATGTCGAACCACTTGTACATCTGAAATTTATATTGCAGGGTCCACAGATTGTTAAGGACTTTTATCTAAGACCTGAGCTACTGCGTCTTCCCTTTCCAACAGGGGATTATTTAGTGGCGATTCAGTGGTACTTCGATAAGAAGCTACAGTTTGATACGAATGTTAGTTTCACATTCGTAGAAGATCTAATGAAGAGAAAATAGTGGGAATCGCCGTCAGACGTTCCCTGAAAACCAACAAATACATAGAACAGTAGAAAATGTGTTGTACCGACTAATTAAATATATGTGTGGTCTAATGTTAGGATGCAACGTAAACCTTTCGGATGCGGTCCACGCTGATCGTCTGTGCTCTTTTCGGATTATTCCTAGCATCAAACTTCAGCTACAACCTCTATATTTGAGATTGGAACTATTACGGCGCGATAAAAAGTATTTTCTCCATAATACATACAATATTCTCCGGAAGTAATTTAAGCCAACTGAGTTATGGCATTTATTCATGCGGCAAAATATATATTTTGATATAGGGTACTCGAATAGTATAGTGGTATATCAGTTTCGTATAGATATCCACACATATGTATATATATGGACGTTGACATGCAATGACTGCATCTTACTAAACGGTTCATGCAAGGAATAATTCGATCTACAAAGTGGAAGGAACAACGGTATAAAAATTCTAGTAAGTCTAATAGGAATCGTTAATCGCTGTCTCTGTCACCCCTGATCAAGTTGTGCATAAAAATCACACCAAGCATTTTTCTACGGTTAACTAAGGATGGGAGGTTTACTAATAGCAGTCTACTAGAACAAGATAGGAGTCTCACACCCGCATCCCAGTTAAGGCCCCGCAGAGCAAAGAGTAAAAAGCTTTTCTGTACTGATTCTATACGGTCGTGGTGTACTTTGTACTGAGAGAACCATACACAGGAGCCGAATTTTAAAATCGCACAAACTAGCGAGATATAGAGAGTCTTTGTCGTCAAGTCCTTTGAACACCTCTTTATAAACCCAAGCACGCCCATGGTCTTATTTACCATGGTAGAAATGTTTTCAGCAAACTTTAGCTTGCCGTCTAATAGAACACCAAGATCATCCACCAGGGTAATTCTCTCAAGAGAACCACCACATAGGGTATATGGAGCCGACAAGGGGCTAGATTGAAAATTAAAAGATCAAGAGGTTGGGCGGAAAGCCCAAGCAAGGGTCCACACAGTGCCTCGGCGCAGTACCTGAGTACACAACCTGTAACCCCGTCTGGACCCGGTGAAAGCACCGGCTTAACTAGTCGAAGATCATGAAGTAAAGAACATTCATTTAACAAGGGACTGAAAATGCCGTTCGACCTCGGTAAACCGTATGGGTACGGATGACCAGAGTAGCTTTCCTCAGAATAGGTCGTCTGGAAAAATTGGTCAAAAAGATCGGCAATCGGCTGATCATTAAATGCCGACGTGTTAAGAAATGATAGCGAGGATGTTTAGGGTCCTGAGAAAAACGTATCCTGCATTGAGATAGGTACTTTTTATAGCATCGAGCATTAAGAACTGAAAAGTTTGACCCAGCTGTTACATAGCGCGAGTGAGAAGTAGGAGAACTAACTTCTTGAAATTTTTTATAAAGTTTGATTTTAAGTTTTTTATACGGGATAATTCTTTGGTAAACCAAGGGGGCTTTCCAGATCCAGAGCTTTCCAGGACAAAAAAGCGGGGCCTAAGAACTAAAAAAATTTTAAATGGAACACGAGAGGGTCTGGTGTATTCTCCTCATCTATGCTATTGCGCTCCTGCAGAAAGCGTGGTGTGAGAGCGAAGAGCCCAATATATCAAATGTGTAAAAGGGGAAGGATGGCAACCCTGGCCATTCTGACAGCTAGTCTGAATTGAAGAGAAGAACGACACACATGTGATTTAGAAGAAGAAGATGTGCAGAAGATCGGATATCTTTATAACTATAGGTTATTAGTGTTCAATCAGCGTTTAGAGTAATTTAAGCAATTTAACTCTACCATGCATAAGTGAACACAGCATAAAATAACACGTTCGTGTCATTCAAATGTTATTGTGCCCTCAAGAGCAGGAACAATGCGTTGCCAGCTAATGATCTGTGCGGTTCTCGGATTATTCCTAACATTCCACATCAAAATTAACGTAAATACATGGATAATACTAGTAAAGTGGACAATATTGAACCAAGTTTTCAGGATGCCGTCGTCTTCAAGTTTACAAACTACGTCTGCGAGAGTTACAACCAATCCTGGTTCGTGTTCCACAACTATCGTCTGAAAGCCGTCAGTCGAAACAAAGTGCTCCTCAATATGAATGGTACGATACTGCATCCGGCCAACAATATTTCAATTCATGGCAGAATTTTCAAAAAGGCAAACGGCTACAAGCCCTGGCTTTTCGATTTTTTCTTTGATGCCTGTCAGTACTTGAGAAAACGGAATCAACCTGTTTTTAATATAATCTATGGGCTCTTCAATCAGTTTAGTAACATAAACCACTCATGCCCCTACGTGGTAAGATTATACGTCTATGTATAACCACTTGTACATCTGAAATTTATATTGCAGGGTCCACAGATTGTCAAGGACTTTTATCTAAGACCTGAGCTACTGCGTCTTCCCTTTCCAACAGGGGATTATTTATTGGCGCTTCAGTGGTACTTCGATAAGAAGCTACAGTTTGATACGAATGTTAGTTTTACATTCGTGGAGGATCTAATGAAGAGCAAATAGTGGGAATCACCTGAATAAAGATTCAGTGGATTCCTGAAAACAACAGTAGAAAATGTATTTTACCGATTAATCAAATATATGTATGGGCTAATCCGTGATATTTGACTGATCGTTGTATGAAACGAAAGGGAAATAGCAACGGAAATTGAAAAGGGGAAACGGTTAGGATGCAGCGTAAACCATTGGGATGTGGTCCACGCTGATCGTCCGTGTTCTTTTTGGATTGTTCCTAGCATCAAACTTCAGCTACAACCTCTATATTTGAGATTGTATAAAAAGTATTCTCTATAATACATACAATTTTCTCCGGAAGTAATTTGAGCAAACTGAGTTTTGAATAATTTTCAACATTTATTGCTTTCATTCATGCGGCAAAATATATATTTTGTTATTGAGCTCCTACAGAGAGCGTGCTGTGAGAGCGAAGATTTCAGTATGTCAAGTGTGTAAAAGGGGAAGGATGGCAACCCTGGTCATTCTGACAGCTAGTCAAAATTGAAGAGAAGAACGACACACATGTGATTTAGAAGAAGAAGATGTGCAGAAGATCGGATATCTTTATAACTACAGTTTATTAGTGTTCAATCAGCGTTTAGAGTAATTTAAGCAATTTAACTCTACCATGCATAAGTGAACACAGCATAAAATAACACGTTCGTGTCATTCAAATGTTATTGTGCCCTCAAGAGCAGGAACAATGCGTTGCCAGCTGATGATCTGTGCGGTTCTCGGATTATTCCTAACATTCCACATCAAAATTAACGTAAATATATGGATAATACTAGTAAAGTGGACAATATTGAACCAAGTTTTCAGGATGCCGTCGTCTTCAAGTTTACAAACTACGTCTGCGAGAGTTATAACCAATCTTGGTATGTGTTCCACAACTATCGTCTGAAAGCAGTCAGTCGAAACAAAGTGCTCCTCAATATGAATGGTACGATACTACATCCGGTCAACAATGCATCAGTTCATGTCAGAATTTTCAAAAGGGCCAATGGCTATAAGCCTTGGGTCGTCGATAATTACTTTGATGTCTGTCAGTATTTGAGAAAGCGGAATCATCCTATTGCTAATATAATCTATGGGCTCTTCAAAGATTTTAGTAACTTAAACCACTCATGCCCCTACGTGGTAAGATTATACGTCTATGTCTAACCACTTGTACATCTGAAATTTATTTTGCAGGGTCCAACGATTGTCAAGGACTTTTATCTAAGACCTGAGCTACTGCGTCTTCCCTTTCCAACAGGGGATTATTTGTTGGCGCTTCAGTGGTACTTCGATAAGAAACCACTGGCTGATACGAACGTTAGTTTTACATTTGTGGAGGATTTAATGAAGAGAAATTAGTGGGAATCAACTAAATACAGATTCAGTAGAATCCTGAAGATCCATGAAAACAACAGTAGAAAATGTATTGTACCGATTTATCAAATATATGTATGGGCTAATCCGTGATGTTTGACTGAACGCTGTATGAAACGAAAGGGAAATAGCAACCAATAGTCTAGTTTCGGTAAAATAAAATCTGTTTAGCCGAGAACCATTTGTTATTTTTGAGATATAATTATCAGCAATTCGACGCTAAATTCGAATTTGTATTACCAGCAGCTGTTATTGCCCTTGGAGTGGCAAACGAAATCAACTGTTGGCTGAAGGACAGTTGGCATTTGCAGATCCGGCGGAGTTACCGTTTTACGCTTAGGAGACTAATTCAGCAGTTGCAAACGGGATAATTGAGACTGTAGGACTAAGAGCCGATTCTATTGGATTTTGAAGCCAACGGTCAGCTCCTTAAAGCCCTACCGCGTCAGAATCAAAAATGTGACCATGTCCCTTCCAAACACACAGAATGCTTTACAACTGTGATGCAAGCCAATACCCGAACGCGCAGCGCATTTCGCGTGCACTACGCTATCATGTAGAAAAATGATTAATCAATCGGATCAAATGATGTGTTCAGGGCTGAGGTCCTAGCTAGCTAATAGCATTCAACCGAATATCATAAGTTGTTCACTGTTTAAATTAGAGGGGGCTCAAGCGGGCTAAGTTCGATTTTTCATAGGTATATTCATGGTATATTTTTCAAGTGAGACGGTATATACTTTTGAGGAATATTTTGTCCATCAATCCTCGGTCACACTGCTCAAGAGTTCGGTCACACTGATTTCGGGGACAAACAAATTCGGACGTGTGTGCGCGTCGTGCAAGTTTTATTTTTATAATTTATGTACGCGATTTTTACGCGAGTGCAACAAACATGTCCTTTCCGCTAGCCTAAATATTGATGTATAGCCAGCTGTAGTGCAGTGAAAGGTAATACCCTTAAAGTGTCGGTGGAATGTTGAACGGCAGCATCGTCGCGTCTAATCAAAACAAAAAATACCCAAGCGAATGCAGCAGCATAGCGCCGAGCCCCAGTCCACTGCTGTAAACAAGACCGAGCCACAACAAAGTTGTTGGTGAAATTTTATTTTTAAACAAAACTTGAGATCTGTTTTGTTGGTGACAAGATTTTTTGGTATTTAGTTATTAGTGCATCTTCGGTTCTCTGTGTGCGTGTCGGTGTGGAAATAACTGCAATTGAAGTCACATACACACCTAATTGGATTATAGCAGCACATCGGCAATAAGAACAACGAAAGCATCTGCAGCAGCAGCAGCAGCATAAAAACCATCAATACTGGTAAATTATAAACTACAAATTTAGGTAAATATCAGCTTCTCTGATATTTCCCCTCCCACTCTGTCTGCTCTGTCCCGAAATTCTGTTGTACAACAATTTTCTATGCGTGCGCTTGTGTGGGTTGTCTGCGCTCTTTCTCTGCGTCTCCACTGCTCTGCTGCTGCTGCGCTCGTTACAGCAGCGGAAGCAGCAGACTGCGTCTAGAGATGGGGGCCTGGCCTGCGACCCTACGACAGTGGCTCCCAAAAATGCACCCATTTCGAAAAATAAGGTTTAAATTGAAGTACGGCCATTAGATTGCACTAAAATAGACAAACAGACACAGCAAATGTATCAAAGAAAACCATCTAAATCGATTAGTAAATAAAATACATGAATGGTTTTCATGAATGGGATTTTGATTCGCTAAGAATGACCCAATTTTAGTTTTAATTATTTGCAGAGCAGCTGTTTAGTCTGTCGAACAGCCAAAAAGTAAACACAGCGAACAATTGGCTTCAAGAAAATAAGCAATAAACAAAGCGAAACGATATAAACCAAGGTCCTGCTCGAAGGGCATAAAGTCTCTCAAATATTCCCATCTTGTTAAATTTTCTTCCGGCTGTATTGTGGTTTCGCTGTAATCCACAAAACGTATCAAAGGTGTTGCATTTGAAACCTGTTGTGGCCCCATCGATACAGGCATGTGTCAACTCGTGATGCATTCCATCTTGCACATCTCTAACCCTCTGCCCTCTGCCCTGCCGGGGCTCCGGATGGGGAGGGTTTGGGATTGTCTTCCTTCCTCTTTCTGTGTGCGTGTGTGCGTGCGATCGGAATGTTTAATGAGGAAGGTTGGCAGGGCTGTGCGCAACATAAATATTTGTATGTATGAAGCGGAAATGTAAAAATAACACAAACACATTTGCAAGCAGCACACCACACACAACACACACACACACTCTCCAATGATGAAGATGTTTTCCTAGGTTGGTGTTTTCCAATGCCATTCGCGCTACCGTTTTGCTGCTTCTCTCTCTCTCTCTGTCTCTCGCTCTCCCGCTCTCTGTTTGATTCAGCGGAAAGACTGTTTTTCCACGTAAAATGCAAATGCTGCGACAGATGTTTCGCTCGTTATAGTGGATCCACGGATCCATGGATCCATTCCCGATTCTCTCCCTATATTCCATCTTTCCATCATCCACTTGGGTTTCCCGTTGCCCGACTGCAGCTGCCTGCCTGCCTGATTGGGATTGTGCCGGTTTGGTGGTTGTTGCTGCCGCTTGTTGTTGTCTTTTTGTCCGTCCGGTGGTGTGACCAACTGCATTTTTGTGGCTGTTGGCCACAGAGGGGGAGAGCAATGGTGCAGGCTGCACAGAAGAGGGGTGAATGGCTAAGGTTGAGGGCTTTTTTTGTGTGTGGTGTTTATAAAATTAACAGCAATCACCCTCTGCTCTCCAGCCGGCTGTAAATGCAACCTAAGCTAATTTGTTTTCATTTGTGTTGTACGTAAAAGAATTAACCAGAAGGAACAACAAAAAATAGACACACTCACCCGCAAATGCGCCATTTGTTCTCATTTCTCTATTTTCTCTTTGTTCGTGTTTGCTTTTTTTTTATTTTTGTTGCACCTTCTTTGGCGCCTTCTGCCTGTCCAACTGCATTCATCAAGTGTTTTGTTTTGTTCGATCTTCGTTTGGGACATGGGACTTGCACTTGAAGCTCAAAATAAACCGCAATTTATTTCTTCAGGCATACCCTGGGCATTCGTCGAGTGCAAGGGGTATGACAAGGAAAAGGTTGTGCTTTTGGTATATACCACTTAAAGGAGTATTAAAAGGCAGTCTAAGCCTTACTTTTCCTTGTTTTAAGCTGCTGGAAATCTACTTTGAAGATGGTTAAGGCACAAATCCAAAAAATAAATATTTGGATTGGATAAATATAGAATAACAGCGAAAATGCAGCAACTAGGCACGAACTTGTCTTCTTTTTATTACAAAAAACCCTTTTTTTATAGTTTTTTGTATCTCTTTTTACTAATGGGCACTCCCCTAGTCGCTAGGCTTTACTAAATTTATTTCAAATGTTCCTTCTTCTTTGGTTTGCGCCTTTGATTGTTTAAAGTTCATTTAGGCTAGGCAATTGTTTTATTTTATTTTAGTTTAGTTTAGCGACTATTTTCAGCAAGGTTTAGAGACCGCAAAGCAATGGGCGATGGGCGGTGGGCGATAGGCGGCACGTGAGAGTGAAATCTTTAGCCGATTAGTCAATGCCCAAATGGCGCAGTAATCGATGGAATGTAGAGGGTTCTTTACACCGAAAGAAAGTGAAACTTTTGTGTTCCATTCCATGGCATAAATATACATACATTTGTTTCTTTGCCTTCCTTGGAATGCAGCCTCCTCAATCACATTTCCATAGACCCAGGGCCCAGATCGGAATGAGTTGGTAATTTTTGTGCTGCCGCTGCTGCTCTTCGTGGGCGTCTCCGTATCGCATTGTATCTTACAGATAGGCGTACAAGAATTTATGACATGAATTTCATTTGGCTTTTGGTTTGTCTTTTCTTTTCTTTTCTTTTTTGTTACGTTCCGAGAGTGTGCCATGTCCCATTTTCTTGCTTCTTTCTTTCGTTATTTCTTTGTGTGTTTTGTTCTTTGATAATTTTACTTTACTTTGCTTTTGTTTCTGCCCCAAAGAGACTCTTCATCTCTCTCTCTCTACGCTTTGTTTATAGAAATTTGTAACGTCTCGAGATCATGAAGTGGGGCCAACTTTCCTTTTCATTAACGTTTTTTTGTGTTCTTCTTCCGTGATTTCCTGAACTCATCTGGATTCTACTCTTCTGCCCTGAAGAAATCGGAAATATCATAACAAAGATTTATGTGCATTTAATGGATGCGTGGAATGTACTCGCCAGCCAAGGGGCACGCGTAGGCGACGCAGCAGCAGCAGCAGCAGCGGTTTATTGCCTTGCGGCTTGTGGCAGTTAACGGTTTGGATTTGGGGACCATCATGGGGGAAAGGTGTTCTCTTTAATAGACTGAAAATTAACAGCTGTTTGGCGTAGAAACATGTCGATTAGATGATGGATCTAGCTGTGGTAAAATCTCTCTAAAAATCAAAGAAAAAGTGATCGAAAAGCCTGCGCAGAGAAAATACTCTCTGGAGTATTATTTTAGTATTTCGAGTATTATTTATACTCTAGCGGAGTATTTTCTGTATTTTTAATAATTTTAAAGGGCATTCCAGAATCGTTTTTGGGTTAAGTTTTTATTTGAAATAATTTCAAAGGGCATTCCAGATTCGGTTTTGGGTTGAGTTTTTATTTGAAATCATTTCAAAGGGCATTCCAGATTCGGTTTTGGGTTGAGTTTTTATTTGAAATAATTTCAAAGGGCATTCCCTAGTCGCTTTGGGTTGCTTATTATTTCATTTTTGATAGTTTTTGAGATTGCATCAACCGTTATATGTATTTTCCATCTTCGAATGGGACTGGACTGGGCCTGACCTTTGCTTTTGATATACATATTCCTATTTAAAGCCCACAAATATTTGGATGCTTTACATTTTGTGGTTTTCCACACGCCACACACGAAAGAAACATTTTTTTGTGGCTGGAACGTGATGTGAAAATTTATGCAAGCCACAAAAAAAAACTTATAGTCGCGGCAGCCGAAAAACGATTTAATAGATTCACCCAAAAATGCCACCCAAAAAAAAAAAAAGACAGGCCTTGACTTAGTTTTCGGGGCGTGCTAAACGGATTTTTGTGGGCCAACATGGAACCAATTTCTTTCTTGATTTTTGTGTTTGATGGATTTTCCAGGCTGAAGATTGTGGATTTTCAAGCCTAAATATTGATGGATTTTCTGGCCTGAAGATTGTGGATTTTCTAGCCTAATATTTGATAGATTTTCTACCCTAAAGTTTGATGGATTTTCAAGCCTAATTTTTGGTGGATTTTCTGGCCTAAAGATTGCTGGATTTCTAGCCTAATATTTGCTGGATTTCTAGCCTAAAGATTGTGGATTTTCTGGCCTAAAGATTGTGGATTTTCTGGCCTAAAGTTTGATGAATTTTCTGGCCTAAAGATTGTGGATTTTCAAGCCTAATATTTGCTGGATTTTCTGGCTTAAAGATTGTGGATTTTCTAGCCTAATATTTGCTGGATTTTCTGGCCTAAAGATTGTGGATATTCTGAACTAATATTTGATAGATTTTCGAGCCTAATTTTTGCTGGATTTCTAGCCTAAAGATTGTGGATTTTCTGGCCTAATGTTTGATAGATTTTCGAGCCTAAAGATTGCTGTATTTCTAGCCTAAAGATTGCTAGATTTTCGAGCCCAAAATTGTCTGGTTTTCCACGAAAAATCTCTTCGACTTCACCAGAAAGAAGTCTGTGCCTTGGCAGGACCTACGGCTATCCAGAGAGTGGCTGCAGCCGTCTCTAAAAAGATATCTAGTGGGGTCCATGGCGCATATCTAGATACTTTTGTAGCTGCAACTCTAACGATCCTTGGGTAATCGTGTGGCAGGCGCAACTCTTACGCTGGTCATGCCTCTTAATGAAGTGTAGCACGTTTTATCCCCCCCCCCCCCTTTGGAGCTTTCGTTGTCGCCGATTGGCAGCGGTTAGCCGCAATTGACCCTAATTATGGGGACTGTTGCTGCCGGCTTTTGGGGCTCTTTATTTTTTTTTGCGAAATTTGTCCAAAAAGACGAAGAAAAAGCACCAAAAAAAAGAGGAATTTGGTGGGGAAAAGTGGGGGAAAAAAATGTGCTTAGTAATTTGTATTTTATTTCAGTTTGTAGATCTGTCTTAGCCCCTCTACCCCCTCTCTTTCTTTCTGCCCTCTCTATCCTCTCTCTCTCTCGTTTCCCCTCTCTCTTTTTGCCCCTCCAAAAGTGAGAGTCTGTCGAACCGTTAGGAATCCGTAGCTGTATCATTATCATTATATCGTTAGAAATTTTGTTGTAATTATTTTGTTATAGTTTATGGCCCACTATTTGGCTAGGGGCACCCACCACCCCCCTCCCCCCTTCCCCTTTCGACACACGTACGATCCTTTAGGCCACTTTTTCTATATCTTATCGCTGGAACCCAGATAAGGAATGGCAAATCGAAACAAAAAAAATTCCAACCTTTTTCAGAGCTAAATAAATTGGTTATATCATCCATTTCAAGCCATCGGAGAGAGAGAGGGAGAGGGGGAGAGGGGTTTCTGGTAGGTGGGAGAATTGATGGATCGCTGGATCGTTGGGGGAAAGCTTCTTCTGGGGGGCCCCTCGTTGCTGATTTTCAAGCTCGAGGCCAAGGTTGCTGCAGTAGTCGTGATTATCTACTTATTTGCCCCTGCACTTGCCCCCTCCCCTCCCCCAGTGCCTCTTCATTGTCCCCAAGAGACAACACAGCCCCCAGTGGAAACGACAGCAAAATGATAACCAAATTGCTGCTAAATTACACAGCGAAAAAAAAAACAACAAACAAAAAAACAGGCGGAAAAAAAAATAGAAGTCATACGTTTTTATCGCACTTGAAAAGAGTCGTCGCTATCAGCCGTAGAAACCGTAGGAACAAGTGCTAGTCGCACTATCATTGAGAGAGTGCCTGCCCCTGCCCCTGCCCCTGCCCCTGCCCCGCCCTCCGTTTGATAAGCGCCTCTTCGAGCGCCGCCCATCATCAAAGAAGGCAACCCGTTGCCCATCGAGACTTTGACCCTGAATAATTTATTAGCAAACGAACAAATTCGAGCACAGACGTTTAATTTATGCGGTTTTTGGTTTTTTTTTGCTTCTTTTTTGGCGTCTACGAAAACAAAAAAACAATTATCATAAATACAAAATGTTGAAACTTGGAATCTACAAATATTGGGTGTATTCTTGGAAGGGAATTTGATCTGTTAAGGGCTGGAAGGGGTTCTAAGAAGGAGATCAACAAGTGGGATTGTTACTGCCTAAAAATTGGACTAAGAATACCTTCTAAAGAACACAACATTTCGGGATTTTTAAGGTTTAGTGTAATCCCAAAAGATCTACGAATATTCGGAGAGAATATTTTAAAAGATAAAAGTTATCTCTAATTGTTTTTCTCTTTCTATTTGCAAAACATTGGACTTCTTTTTGATTAAAAGTTCACCAAAAATTCCTTCGAAGTAGATCATAAAATATAGGGATCTACAAGGTTTAGTAATCTGGAAAAAAATGGCTTTCTTTCTGCCAAAAATTTGCACCAAGAATTCCTTCTAAATATCACATTATTTCGGGATTTATAAGGTTCAGTGTACACCCAATAGATCTACCAATATTCTCTACCTCCTCTCTCTCTCTATATCATATCATAGCCAAAAAACAGTTCTCTGGAAGAGTGTTCTATTTACCAAAAAGGTGGAATTCCTTCTGCTCAAAAGTTGGACTTAGAATTCCTCCTTAATATCTCAAAGTTTCGGGATCTACATACAAGGTTAAGTTTTACTCCTAATAGACCTACGAATATTCAGAGTGATTTTTTCAGAAGATATTGATATCTCTCATTGTCTTTTTCCTTATCTGTCTCTCTCTATCATATCGTAGCCCAGGAATAGTTCTCTGAAAAAGTGTTCTTTCCGCCAAAAATTTGCACTAAAAATGCCTTCCAAAGATCCCAAAATCACGGTTTCTACAAGGTTTAATATACACCAAAAAGATATACCAATATTCCTTGAGAATGTTCTCTATCTCTCATTGTCCCTTTAGCTAAGAAATAGTTTTCTGGAATTTACCAAAAAGTGCACTTTTTTCTGCTCAAGAATTCCTTCCAAAAATCACGGTTTCTACAAGGTTTAATAAGACACCCAAAAGATCTAGCCATATTCCGATAGAATGTTTCAGAAGATATCTATATCTTTCATTGTCTCTTCCAAGAAAAACTTTCTGGAAAAGTGTTCTATTTACCAAAAAATATATTTCTTTCTGCCAAAATTTCCATCAAGAATTCCTTTTAAAGATCACAAAATCCTCGGGAAAGATCTCTTTAAAGATCTACCCATATTCCGAGAGTATATGTTAGAAGATATATCTACCTCTCTCTGTCTTTTCCTCCCTCTCTCTCTCTCTCTCTCTCTCTATCTAAACGCTATCGCTTTCCGTATGCCGCGTGATTGCAAAAATACAATTCTTTGAACAATTTTTAATTAGCACTCCATAAAAATAAACAAATGCTGATCACGCGCCATCATTTTGTTAGCATTTCATTTAGAATCTGAGGCGATGATGGGGATTTATGCAATTATAATAATTTTCTCATATATATCTTTTCTTTTCTTTTCTTTTCATTTCAGACTTCCAATTGCCAAGTGCTTCCAAAACTTGCCAAAAACAAAAACAAAAAAGCAGTAACTCCAAAACCCAAAGCATTCCATGAACAAGTGACATTTTTTTTTGTTCACAAACAAATTTCAAGTGGGACAAAATCCATAAACGAAACAAAAAAAATATATATATATAGAAACAACAAGAAAAAACCATATCGTATACCCGTAAGCAGCCAACATACGTCGGAGCTGATAAAAATGAATCTAAACCAGCACAGTGGACCGGGACCGCCGCAGTCGGAGTCGAAAATGGATGTGGATCAGGTGGACTCGTCGCCCTTCAATTGGCCCAGCCCCCTGGCGGCCTACAAGGCCATGCCCACCGATGGCGAGGAGGCGTTCGCCGCCTCCCTGACGCCCCACAAGCAACAGCAGGGGGGCCTGCCGCCGGCGCCGCCTGTCAGCCGCACCATATCGTCGGATCGCCTCGTCACCGGCAGCTCCTGTCGGGCGCTGCGGACCGCCGTCTCAGCATTATATTCCGTTGATGATTTTGTCAAGGAGAAAATTGGTTCTGGATTTTTCTCGGAGGTTTACAAGGTGAGTGGCAGATCCATCTGCACCATGGGGGTGCAGAGGGGGCGGGTTTTCGATGGCACTTTCTTTTTGGCGATTATTTACACAATTTTTTAATTAAACCTTAAACAATTTTATTTCGTAATTACTCAATTGGGGAGGGGGCGGGGTTTTTTTCCAACGAACCCAAAAAACAATAGCCTGGGATCTTCGGGAGAGTTTTGAGGGGGGGCTATCCCCCGTCCCCCCCATAAAAAAAATACTATACCATTTCGTGCTCATGAAAAGCGCATTCGAAGTGCAGTGAAACCGTGTGTAAAAATTAATGGCGTTTAGCGTCGGTCTTGCGGCTCCATGCGAGTGTAAGCCGCTTTCGGAACAGTTGTTGCCCCCCCCCCACCCCTCCCCCCCCACACACACACAGGAAAAAAGGGGAGTATTGTTCGGTAAATTAATAAGTTGCAACTTGCAACACAGAGGCAGCGATGCGGCGATGCGGCGATGCGGCTATGCGGCTTTTCGGCAAAGACTTTGACATTACGTTTTGGAATTATGGGTATTCCGTGATTATGCAATTGCCCAGAGCTAAGCCACGCTGTGAGAGAGGGAGAGAGAGAGAGATTGTTAGTACAAGGTCTTGTGGGAATTCGATCAGCGTTTATGGGTCTTTTGTGAAGGCTTGAAAGGTCGCCTTCAATGCTAAGCTGCGCTGGGAGAGGGAGGCTTGAATGGGCTGTAAAAGAGAGACAGAGAGAGAGCGAGGGAGAGATCTAAGCTGCCCAGCTACGCCAAGAAAGAGAGCGAATGAGTGAGTGAATGAATGGGTTCCTGCTCTTCCGAAAGCCATGCTGTTAAGCCACACTGAGAGAGAGAAAGAGAGACATATAAAAGGTAATGATAAAATGATAATCTACGTTGTAAAAGGAGGAGAGAGAGAAAGAGTGATACAAAGCTCTGTATAGGATCCTCTTTGAGGATCTCTTCTGAAGGAGATAGAAGCAGTCAATGAATAAGCAATTGCTCTCGTTAAAGCACACTGTTAAGCCACACTGAGAGAGAGAGAGAGAGAGAGAGACACAAAAGGTCACCCTTCATGGCTAAGCTACACTGCAAAAGAGAGGAAAAGGGAGATAGACTTAAGCTGATAAGCAACGCTATGAAAGAGAGAGAAATAGTGAATGTTATGAGCTCTTGCTCTCCTTAAAGCACACTGTTAAGCCACTCTGTAACCGAAAGAGACATAAAAGCTCATCCTTAATGGCTAAGCTACGCTGTGAAAGAGATAAAGTGCATAAGAGACTGCTAAAAATTCTCAAAATAAATAAAGATCTCCCATTTGGAAATGTATTTAGTGCCTAGGCTATCGTTTGGAGCCATGAGCTAAGCCACGCTGTGAGAAAGCTTCATAAAAGCTCACACTGTAAAAGAGAGAGAGAGTGACACAACGAAGATCTCTTTCTCTTGGCGACTGAATTGTATTGAACTTTCTCACACATGAATGAATGAATGAGTGAATGAGTGAATTGAATGAATGAACCCCCGAGTGAATGAATGATACAAAAAATGTATGAAAAGAAAACGGTTTCACTTTCGTTTTCTTACAGTTTTTCAAGTGATATTTCTATACGATTTTAATGCCATTTGTTTCGGTTATTTGTGGGGGGGAAAGCACTTTCCCACTGGAGTCGAGGGGCCGTTTTGCAATTATTTTTTGTATTTTCTGTGAATGTTTTAATGAAGGCAGCGCTGCGTGGTCTGCACTCGTATCTATTCATGAGTGCATATTCTAATGCCACAAATTGCATGCGTCCCGTACCCCTGCCTCCACCCCCTTTGCCCCCTCTCTGGCAGTGAATGACCGCTGCTGGGGCCTGCTGTACGGACTACCTGCTGATTTGCATAACTGCTCCGGTATTTCGCTTCCTCGATGAAAGAATAAATTGTTGGGCCTCCGTGCATCTCCAAGATAAACTCCAGTCCCAGTCCCAGGCCCGTTTATTTGCGTGTGAAGTGCGTTTCCCTCCAATCGATTGCATTTCCGCATTGTTATGCTCCCCAGCTGGCAGACAATTAATGGATCCACAGCCGATCGGAGGTCGGAGGGATGCCTAATTGAATTGCCAATAAATTTGAATCTAATGACGCCACCAATTTGTGGGCTGGCACGCGTTTGCCCCCAATTTACACGCCACAAAAGATACATATTTCGAAATGAAGAATCTCTCTTTGGGATTTATTTTTGGTTCGGATTGTGGAGTGCTTCCCATTTCCAATTACGTGTCAAGGCAGATATCAGAATATCAAAGCGAAAGAGAGATCTCGGATCTCGGATCTCCCATATCCATTTTGATTAAAACTCTTTCACAATTTCCCCCCATCTATTGCGTGCAGCGTGCGGCACAGCAGGCTGTGGCCTGCAACTGTAAACGATGCGGCTCGCTTGAGTGGCAGTGGCAGTGGCAGTGGCATTAGCGGATTTTAACCTCACATAGATGGGGGTTAATCAGGCGGGAAAAAGTTTTCCGATTCTCAAAGAAGTTCAAGAAATTAATTGAGGAATTCTGGAATTGATTCCCCCCCAAAGAATCGGGAAAAATATAGGAAAATCTTTGATTTTCTTAAATGGAAATGTTATTTGATTAAAATACTATTTACGGAAAATATTTAATCATTAAGAAAGTGATAATATTTTAAACTTAAAGGCTGTTGAAATTAGTTCATTGGAGCTACTGTTTTTTTTTGTGTTTTAGAAACTAAATTTTTTTTTTTTAATTACACTTTTTTACCAAAAAGAAAAAACTCATTAGTTTAAATAAAAAACAATTTATTTTTATAAACAATAGGTCTTTTTTTTATTATTATTACATGATTTCTATGAACTACCGACAAAACAAATATACAATTCAAAATTTTACAAATAAAGTGAACATAATATACATTTTTTATATTATTTAATAATTAAATACATTTTTTTATTTTATTTATTTTTTTTTTAAACACAGTTTTATATTTTTTATATTACACTTAAAATAAAATAAGAAAAAATGCATTAAAAAAAAAACTAAGTCTTTTATAATTAATTTTTAAAATTCTGAATTATATTGGTTTTGTCAGTAGTTCATAGAAAACAAATAAACTTACAGAAAAAAAAAATCATAAAAATAACTTGTTTTTTTATTTAATCTAATGCATATTTTTTTTCGTTTAAAAAATTTATTTAAAAATCTAGAAATTAATAATAAATTAATGCCGCTTTTGAGGCAAAACAACATTCAGGAGGAGCTTACGAGCTTCAGATTTTACCGGTATCCCTTTTTGATCTACCAAAAAGGTAGAAAAACCATTTACCGGCGTCTGATTGGGCCTTCTCGCTCTCTCACAGCGTGGCTTAGCCGTAGAGGGTGAATTTTCAGCTCTGGAATGTGCCTCAAAGGGCCACACTTCCTCCTTGCTCTATCTCCATCTCCAGTGGGACTTGAAATCTTTCAGATGGCATTTGCCAGATGGTTTTCCTTCCTTTAGAACGACATTCCCTTTCACAGATGATGTGCGCCATGTGCCCCAATGATCTCCGTTCGTTTGCAGCCGTTTGTTTAGGGGAAAACAGCGAATGTTTCCTAGAGGAACCCAGAGAATACTTCATCTTCTAGACCCCCGAAATGAGGTTAATCAGTCAGTGAAAAGTTTTCCATTTCTGGCCGAAAAGTGTACGAAAAAAATCATAATGCGGCGATCAGGAAATCCCCCAAACAGCCAACACACAAGACATAAATCAGGAAAAACTTGGTTTTCATATAATTTTGTTTCTCTTTTTTTGGTTTTTGTTTTTTGTTTTTGTTGTGGCTGTTAGTTAGTAAGTGGGCCAAAAGCAACGGTGAATGCATAACGCCGCCGTGTTAGTGTAGGCCCCGGCACTCGAGCAGAATGAGAGTGGAGTGGAGTGCAGTGGAGGTGGAGGTGGAGGTGGGAGTGGAGTGGAGTCGAGTGTGCGAGCAGCTCAGTATTTATTTGATAACTACAGTAGACACAATGCACCTGTACTGGGCTCTGTCTGTGGCTCTGCCTCTGCCTCCGAGAGGAGCCTGTAATTTGTGGCACCTTCTCTGCTGGTCTTTTTGTTATGTAAAATGATAGGCATTTGGAGCCAGGAGGAGAGCAACCAATGCTGCCACTCCTCTCGAAACAATTGTGGGTGGGAGTGGGGGTGAGGACCCAAGGCCCGTCTTTCGAGTGAAAGTTCTCGCTCGGAAATTGGGGTTAGATGATGGGCAATCAGATTAGGGCTAGCTGAATGTCTCTCCCTCTCTCTCTCTTACGGCTCTCTTCTGCTCTGCATCCTGTTGTGACCAAAAAGGCAACATTCGCCAAGAAAATGCCAAGCAATCCCAATCCCCAATCGATTGGACTCTCCGCGAATCGCGATTTGATGAAAGTAAACATTTAAGTAGAACTAAATAAGTTGATAGTTGCTGCTGTTGCAGACGGATGAATGCCGCTTGCCGTCTTGCCACAATTTCTTTTCTGTTTTCGATCGGTTTTTGTTGTTGTTGTTGTTGCTTTTGTTGTTGCCTGGCAACCGTGTTGATGTTCACGCGAAATTGATTGCCATAAATTATGCAAAGTTGCATTCTGCCGACTGGCCGCCCCGCACAGCCCCACCCCTCATGTTTCTTGGTGGGGAATTGGTGCGCGGCGGCATTTAGAAATTGCTGCAACTGCAAGCAACATCTGCATTGGTCTCCGGGAGTGATCGCCAGTGGTGGATAGGCCCCTCATTTGTATACACTTGCAAGGAGTGCCCCCCCTAGAGTGGGAGACCATAAGGTGTATAGATTCTTGGAGCTACGTGGCTTGGAGGAGGAATCTGGCTCTTAAGAGAAGCCAAAGGGCACTTTGCTCTAGTTAGTGCCTTCCTTAGACCTTATTCGATCTAGATTATAGTGCTATATCCTAAAGAGAGTCTTAAACCAGTCGCGGCACACGTTTTTCAACACTAAGATAATCGGTACTTGGTTTTTTTTACTTTTAGGTATTTGTGAAGTCAGGAAGGGAAATATGTAGGAAAGAGGAAATAATATTTACTGCTAAGCCACTCTGGGAGAGAGAGAGACAGTACGATGCTCGCTAGGAGAGCAAGTAAAGCTAGCATTGCAGAAAGATAGAGAGAGAGCGATAGAGAGGGTCAAGTGGTGCGCTCTTTGCCCTTTGCTAAGCCACACTGGCAGCGAGAGAGAGAAAGAACTTCTCAAGTACTCCTCCTTCTATCCTCTGCAAGAGTATCCCCAGTCCGTACGAAATGTTTCCTCAACTTTTTCTGAAAACTTCGGGCAACATTTTGCATCTTCGATTTGGCTGCCGTTGTTGCCTGTTGCCCGTTTTCGTTAAACAATTTTTCAAACGATTTTGATCTTTTGTGGCTGTTGTGTTGCCTGTCTGTTGGTTGTTTGTTACTTTTTGTTGCGGCCATACAACGGGCAACGGGCAACACAGCCAGCCCGACATCAGGCAACATTCGGCTACAGTTACTTTTGATGTGCATGCAAATGTTTACACGAAACAACAGCAACCCCCCACCCAAGCAACATTTATCTCTACCTCTCTCTTCCTCTCCCTCTCTCTCTCTTTGAGGCCATGTGCCTTCTCCTGATGCGCCCTAATTAATTCGCCAGAGACTTTGAATGCTTGCCTCTGATTATTATTATTGAAGATCTATAAAAAGCCTGACCCTAAGCCCAAGACTTTGCTTTGGAAAATTTACATAACAATGGCCCATCGAAAAATAAAAAGTAAAAGTGCTTAACGCACTAATCAGGCAAAACAACAACAACAAAAAACCAATAACAAAGGCCTCAACAAAACAAAAACTATTTTTTGCAAAAGAAAAGTCTGCAAAAAAATACAAAAAGAAAAAAGTTTTGCAAGGTTATGTAAGGGAAATGGAAATTTGAAAAGGGGGTTATAAAAAAACAACAGCAAAATATTTACCGTAAACACTTAACAAATATTTGATACCGTTTGAAGCATCGCTCCATGCCCCGCAGCCCCAGCAAAATGGTTATGGAGCTAATTAAGTTATAATATTTAACGATCTTTCGGTCTCTCCCCCCTCTTCCCCTCTCTCTGTCTGTCTCTCCACTCGAACGAATCGTACGCCCACGGAGCACATTGCTGTTTAACTCATTTTTTGGTAATGGCGCCGAGAACACGTTTTGTGGCCCGATTTGAATGTGATACATAATAAAATCATGTTAATGCGTTAATTGATTCGAGTCGGGCGTCGTTAATAAATTAAATTAAATTCCAGTTAAATATTTAAATATTTGTCTGTTTTTGCACAGTAATAAAGCATTTAAGGCTCCTAGATTTCAAGGTTAAAAATGACTTCCTAGCTTAACACCAAAAGCGCCCGTCTCTAATTTCAAACATTCGTGAAGCCTTCCGCATGGGCACATAATTCCCTTTCACTCGCACTTAACAACAGCAAGGAGCAAGCAGCTTTTCGATCCTCTCTCTGAGCGAGGCTCTCTCTCTGCACCTGGCATGGACAGCCATCTCGCTCTTACGCGCACTCAGTTACACCTCACGCATCGCGAGCCTCTCCAAGCGCATCTCTCTCTCAATCTCATAGCCGCACGCGATTACGAGCACAGCAATTAAATGCGTTGCAGTAAAGTAACGGAGATGAAAGCACAGATTGAAAGCCAGCCGCCAGCAGCAGAATATGCACTGGAAATATTTTCAATGTCAATTTCTGCATGAAATACTGGTGGAAAAGAAGAGTTGATTGGTTTTTTCTTTAAATGGAATGCCTAAGGGCTCTAACAGTGCAGTGCAATGACTAATGCCTCTCGCTAAAACATTAAAAATACCTTTTGCGGCTCATTTAAATGTAAAAATATTGGTAAAAAAAACTTGTTTTGATCAATTTGAAATTGAATAAATACTCGTAAAATTCTCACCCACATTTGTCAAGCACACAAATTAGCATCAAAAGGCGGGCCAAATGTGTCCGCAATTAATCCAATTGAAGGCTCATTAGTTGAGCAAACATTAAATGTGTATTTTGAAACATTTGCGAGGGCAGGGCATCAGCAGAGCGGCGCAGATGTGCGGTACTTTCATTCCACCTTCGGGCGCGAAATTTCATGCAAAATATTGAGTGGATCCTCGCCCGAGGGCCTGTTGAAAAATCGAATTCAATTTCCCTCTCTTTCAATGGATGGATGCGTCATGGCTATTAAAATCTTTAAGCATTTGAAAAAGATTTGTTGCCTTTGCGGTTTGAATTTTTTTTTTTTGCATGCACTTGCCATAAAAAATCCAAAATTATAAATGCAAATATATACGTGTGGCTCTCTCTCTCCATAAAGTGCATGATAAACCAAGACGAATAAAACCCAAGAAAAAATACGGCAAATCATAAATTCTAATAAGACGCGCCGCCACCAGAGGCATGCCCCCTAATGCCCGTCTAACGAGCTGCATATCTGTGGATGCCACAGGAGGGTGATGATTTTCATATTAGAGCTCATAAAATGTGACATTTGTGTGTGTGTGTGTGCCCGACCAGGGGAACTAGTTTGGGGCATAGAAGAACTTCAAGCGGTTCGGGTTCTATATTTCCACTAAGGGATTACCCAATGGGTAATGGAATGTACTAACTAATTGCAGTCCAGTGGGTTTTTTTCCACCTAGATGTTTCTGGCATTGCGTTATTCAAGCAGCTAAAACAATACGATCTTCCCTTGAATTTAATAGGTAGAATTTTCCATAGAAAATTCTTGATAAAGTGTTCCCTTTAGTATTGTAATATGTAAAGATTTCACCTGGACGGTAGTTAGTCATTAAGCGGTACTTTATTTACAAAATATAGAACATTTATTCGTAAAAGTCGAAGAGTTTTGGTTCTAAATGTCGTATATGGGTGGAAAGCAGACCGTGATCTCTCTCAATTTTGCTTGAATTCCTCTTTAGAGATAGGAAAAACTTGTAGAGAAGGTTTAGAACCACAACCTCTGGTTATATATTATACTCCTAGGGCTTTACCTGCATATTTTTTGTACTCTTTAGACTTCCTGCCTCTAAGCTGCCCAAATTAGTGCCTCTCTCTTGAGGACATCTTATCACCCACTCACTCGGCGGTTCGTTATTTTCTGTGACGTGTTCAGAGTTCAAAGAACCAAACCACACAACTCCATTAGATGGGATAACAGATACAGGGATGCCGCCAATCAGCCAAATGCCTGCGAGAGTGTGCCAGTGTGTGTGTGTGTGTGTGTGTGTGTGTGTGTGTATCTGCTTGTATGTGGGTTAAGCCAAAGATGCTGGAACAACCCACAGCCACAGCCGCAGACTCCTGCCTCCTGCCTCTGCCTCTGCCCTGCCCATAACCAAGAGGCAGAAGGCGCAACGTGCAACGTGCAACATGCAATTACTCCGCACAACTTGCGTGCAGAAATATTTTTGGATTCATTCACCTTTTGCGGCTAGCACTCGAGTGGCGGAGAGAGACCAACCAGTCAGAAGATATTTTTATAGAGCTACGGACCGACAGGAGTGTGAGAGATGGGCTCTGAAGCCCCTTGGGACGTCCTTGCACTTTGTTTTGCTTTTAACTGTTGGCATAGATGGCATTCCAAGGGACCATCATCTGGCTAAGATGATGATGATGATGATGGGGATGATGATGATGCACACCCACGTCTTGCCGCGGATGGCGAGTGGCTATTTTTATTGATCGAAAGACGCCAGGCCCCCGCCAAGCGTCGCGTGCCGTCTCGACAGAACAGGATACCCTCACAGCAAAGGAGGGTATGAAGACTTTTTAGAGGAGTTTGTAACCGGAAAAATTCGATCAGGAATTAGAAGGGACTTGGCATCTTTCCAAACGATTCTTTCTTTTTTTTTTACATTTTTTTAATCTTTGAAAAATTCTACAAAAATCCTAGAGTATCCCCAGCCCCTGTGCAGGTGCATATTTATGAATTTTGAATGTGTGCCAAATATTTCACGTTGATATGCCTCTACTTATGTGTGTCTATGAGTCAAAAATGTAATAAATACTTGTGCTTATACAAAAGACAGAACCGCAGGGGCCTGCATCCGTTGGATCGTACAGATATATCTGTATATTATATGGTTTTGTTTGTTCATTTCAGCGGCAATTCGTCTCGTAATATTTTCTGTATTTCTCCCAGTTTTTCGGTGGGTACCCACCCTAAATATTATACGTCTTGTGTTTTATATATATTTCCCATTTTGCAAGATCTCTTGGAGGGTGGCTGATGATTCAGTTTTTGTTTTTTTTTTTTCGGTTATATTCTGGGCATTTCCTTTCGGTGCCGTCTGGGGCCATAAAACATCTCAAAACAGAAAGGGTTTTCGTCGGCCACAAAGCACTCGTGAGTGTGTGTGACCTTGCCAGCATTTTTTTGGGTTTTTGCTGTTGTCACATTTGCGCAACAATTACAAAATTGTACAAATTCAGATTGAAATGTTTGCAACGACAAGACTCCCACATAATTCACATGGCGTGGCAGCGGAGGGGACGGGGGGACGGGGGGTACGGGACGGGCCAACAAATAAATAACCAGAAAGCCCAACAAACAACAGCCCAAATGCGGGCCCAAACGAATGGCTGAACAAAATTCAAAGAAAAGCAAGATCCAGCCATGGATCTATCTTGAATTCTTGCGAATGAAATCAAAGTCACTACACACGGAGAAAAAGGCCTGAGTTTGTACTTTTTACACTGGGATTTAAACAATTAATAGCCATAGGTTTTGTAATAGAGTGGAAATTGTAAAGAGCATATGTTTTTTAATTAATATTCATATTTTCCATATTTAAAATAAATAGGTTTTATTTTTAAATTAAATATTTTCATATTTAGATTAAATACATATCCTTCAAATCTAATTTTTATTTATTTATTTTTATTTTAGATGTGTTTTAGTTTTTTTATTTATATTCATTTTACTTTTTTAAATTTTATTTTACTTAAATTTGTTTTATTTATACATATGTATATATTTTTTAATTATATTAATATTATTATTATTAATTTTTATTTTATTATTGTTTGTTTATATTTTATTTCCGCATTTAGAGGACTTTTTTATTTATTTTTTTTATATTTTTTATTTATTTTATATTTTTTGTTATTTATTATTTAATTTTTTATATTATTTTTACGTATTCAAAGAAATTTTTTAATGATTTTATTTTTTATTTACGAAAAATAATTTAATTTAAAAAAATTTATTACAACGAAAAATCAGTCGGTCCCAACAATTTTAGTATTGGCTTCGGTATAAATGAAAGTGCATTTTTTTGTACTTTTATTTATTTATTTTTATTTGTTTTTTATTTTAATTTATTTTTTTGTTGTATTATTTATTTAATTTCCTTACACTCGTATTTTTTTTTTTAAACCGAATATTTAATTTGATTTTAGTGTGGTTTTGTGTCTCTTTTTTACTATGCCATTTTTCTTAGAGTTTTTCCCCATGATTTATGCTCGTCTATGGATCAGGTCTTATTGCCACTCGTCGAAGCTCGCTCCCTTTGCCTTTTTGGCCATGTTGGGTGCTCGACTGCTCGGCTGCTTGGCTGCAATTCATTAGCCAAATGGCCATATAAATCTGCCCATGACTAGCCAGAGCCAGAGCGAGAGCTCGAGAGCCAAAAGGCCCTGGAGGAGCTGCAGTCGTCTTTTGGCTAAAAACTACTTAAATTAACTTTTGCAATTCGCGTGTCAATGATGACAGGCAAACCGGCAAGAGGCAGTCGCCTCCCTGCCTCCCTCTGCCACTGCCCCTGCCCCTCTGCCCCTGCCCCTGCCCCTGACCCTCTCTCTAGACCGAAACGAACCGCTCCTATCCCATGCTATCCGCACTGTCCAATCGAGCGTGTCCACTCCAGTCGGGCTTCTCTTTCTGGCCAATATTAGCACGACATGATAAATATTTCAATGCCAAGAGCAAAGCTATTAAACTAAGAACCCAACGTCCAGGTCCACGACCAGGTCCGAGTCGAAGCTAAGCTGAAAGCCGTGCCCAGGTCTCTATTTATTGTCTTTACCTTGTGCCCAGAACCAGAACCAGTACCCGCCTCCTTTTTCTTTGCACCGGCCAAGCCCTCAAACATATGTACGCCATTTCGCCAACTGTTGGCCCTAACCCTTGGTTTAATTAAAAACATTTCCCCCAAAACACTTTTGCTCTTTTCTATTCAGCCTTTGCCTAGACTCGAGGGCGGGGCCAGGGCTTAATTAAAAAGCGAAACTGTAATTTAAAACGCTGCCAAAGGACTCTGGTAATCTGATCTTTAAAGCCCATACCCATTACCCGTTAAGACTAAGGGCTAACGCTTAAGCACTCTTGGCCGTGGGGGTCCTATGGGCTCCATGCCATGATGTGCATTAATTAAGGCAAAAACTTTCCCTCGCGAAAATTCATTAGCTTTCCCAGGCGCCCTACAAACCCAATGCACTGACAGCTTGGCCCAAAAGGGAGAGAGAGCCAAAGTGAAAATGCAGTTAGCCTTTTTTCCTATCGCCTTTGTGGGGTCCACAGCTGGCAGGCAGGCATGGTCATGGTCAGGGCACTTTAATAGTCCCAATTTTGATTTTTATTTATTTGCCGAGAGAGATACAAAATAAAATCGTTGGCCAGACCCAGCCACAGCCCCAACCCCGGTCCCAGCCCCAACCCCAGACCCGACTGCAGCTCTGAGTCTCAGTTTCAGTTTCAGTTCCAGTTGGGGGCTCCACTTGGCGGGGCTTGTGGAGGGGGGAGCGAGTGTGAGCGAAGACAATGAGCAATTCAAATATAATCATCATAAATCACGATTTAGTTTCGCTTTTTAGCTTTGTTTTTCGGTGGGGATCTGCGCTGGGGTGTGGGTGCCAGACGTCGACGACCCCATCTTACATTTCTGATGGTCTTTGAAAGTTGGTCAACATCTCCATGCACATGCCGCTGCATTCCCACACCATCCAGGCCCAAGTTCAACAGCAGTGCAGAGGCACGTGGAGGGGGCCTGGGTTGGAGCTAAGTCACACTGTGAGAGAGGAAGTGTCTCAAGGGGAGAGAGCTAGTGGTGCAGAGAGTGATGTGATCTCTTTGTCATCAATGTTCCAGACATGAAAATTCATCATATGCTGCTAAGCCACTCTGTGTGAGAGAGAGAGAGAGAGAGAGAGAGGGAGTACGAGGCTTGCCAGGAGCTAGCGTTGAAAAGAGATAAGAAAGACAGTTCTCTGTTGTGCTACCCAAAGAGGATAAGTATTGGATATGAAAACTCCTTCTTTACTGCTAAGCTACTGTGTGAGAGAGTGCTTAAATCTCGCTGGAATAGAGCTGGAGGTGAAGAGAGTTTCGAAAAATGGCTAAACGTGAAAGCTCCCCAGATTTGAAAGCTCTCTCACAGAGTGGCTTAGCCGTAAATATTAAGTTAAGCCACACTGTGAGAGAGAGAGAGGAAGTACGATGCTCGCTAGGACTCTACGTTCTATGTTTCGATATTTTTGAACAAGTGCCAGGCATGAAAACTCCCCATTTAATATTTACGGCTAAGCCACTCTGTGAGAGGGAGTTCAAGTCTAGCTGGGATAGAGCTTTGAAAGAGCTTAGAGATCGAGAACTCTCTGGTGACCTCTCTTTGAGTAAAACTTCACGAATTTCACTGCTAAGCCACTCTGTGAGAGAGAGCGACTATTTCCCACTCTATTTTAGTCAGCCTATCCCCTTCATAGTGTCGAAAACTTCCTTCCTTCTGTCTGTTACACACATCTCCACGCATCTCCCCTTGTTTTCCGTTGAGTGCCACAATGTTGCAAGCAGCTGGCTCTACTCGGAGCAGCATTGAATGGTAATTTACTTAAACTCGTACTCGTTTTGAGGCCCTCTTCCTTATCGAGTTCCTGCAAACAGGTTATGCTAAGCCACGCCGTGAGAGGGCCATAAATTGCACTCGTGCCCCGCTTTCATTGCCACTCTATAAACAAGAAATTAACTTATCTTTTCCGTGTGCCCAGCAAACAAACAACAATTAAGACCAAAGGGAAAACATTGCAATCATCGAATGAAATTTCAATTAAGTATTTAGCAAATAAAGTACTTTCGCAATTTTGGCCACGTGAGGGCTTAAGTCACCCCCCAAAAAATGCAATTACGAGAGCCAGAAGGCTCTTGGATTGATTGCCAAGTAAGTCAATAATATATACCCCATATACCATACCTATTTTTGGTCTTGGAACATCTGGTTCTCTCCACAATACTGGCACAAGTGCAAACACAATGGAAATCCAAACCGAGGGGGAGGGAGGAGGGAGGGGAGGGAATCGGGCACACAAAAGCCCTCCAGAACCAGCGATTGCCCTAGACCGACGACTGCCGGCTGTATCCCTGCACAAAGCTGCCTTTGTGCGCCCTCTTCTGCCTCCAACAAACGATCTCCCGGCCAAGACCATGTGTCACTGAACCCTCTCCCGGGAAGGGGGCGGGGCAGAAGGGCAAAGAAAGCGCGCCCTGGAATGATTTCCACTGAAAAAAACAAAAATATGTCCAAAATCCCAGACGAAATTTCTTAGAAGTATCGCCTGATAATATCGCCAGGGAGAGAGACACGACCCGACCCTAGCCATCGATCGACTGTCGCTGGATCGTCATTAATTATGGCAGCGTTTCGGGTAGACGGACTCCGAGCTATCCATCAACTAAATGTAAATAAAAATCCGCCTGGTTTTCCTACAAATTACTTCAACTAAATGGTTACCCTTCGAAGCGGTCAAGCGGTACGGCCCGTACCCCATACCCCAAAGGGGAATGTCAGGGAGAGTCTCAAACGAATATTGGAAATTTTTTATGAATTTTTTTCTTGTATTTTTTATTGAACTGCGCGCTTGGAGCGTATTGTTCACGGTCAGTTTAGTTTTGGCTCGCGGCATAAAAATACAAAAAACAAACAAGCGATGGTTGAAAAAATATCACTGGAGCCGCAAGCGGCAATCGCGGCAGTCGGCAATCGGCAAAAGGAAACTTTTTGTGGGGCCTTAAATTGGCGTGACAATTGTACATTCGAAGCGTTTTCTATTTTGTTTGAGATCGAACTTTAAATATCGCTCCATTGATCAGTGCACAGAGAGAAAAAAATCAATGAAAATGGTAGTGCTTACATTTCGATTTAATTAATTAATTCATTTATGAGAGTGGAAATTTTAAAAAGAAAGTTTTTTTTATGCATTAAATATATTTCATAAAAATTACTGCAATTTTGGTGCTTAAATTTGGATTTAATTGATTTAGTTAATTAATTAATTTACCAGAGTGGTATTTTATTTAAATATATTTTGTATTTAAAATACATTCCCCTCTGGGAAATTCTAAAAAAAGATTATTTTTTATTTAATTATATACATTTATATTTAAAATTAATGCACTTTGATATTAAATATATTTCGAACAAATTATTGAAATTTTAGTGCTTAAATTTAGATTCTAATTTATTTAAAGAATTAATAAATTTATGAAAGTGGGAGTTATAATAGAAAGTATTTATTTTTTAAATATTTGAAATTTTAAATAAATATTTGCACATTTTAAAGAAATACATTTTTTTTAGAAATTATTAAAATTTAAGGGCTTTAATTTGGTCTTATTTATTTGAGCAATTAATTAATTTACAAGAGTGTACAAAGAAAGTATTTTTTTTATATTTGATTTGCATATTTTATTAAAATATATTTCTTAAAAATTATTGAAATTTTGGTGCTAAAATTTAGATTTAGTTTATTAAAATATTCAATTCTTTTACAAGAGTCGAAGTTGTCAAAAGAAATTGTTTTATTTGATTTAAATACATTTTATATTTAACATAATTTAACATATAATTTCTATATTTTAAATGTTAATTTATTTTAATGGGTTTTTTATTTATATTAAATATGAGCTGTCATAGAAAGACTTTCATGAGTTTATATTTTAAAAAATACTACAAAATACCACGAAAAAATCATTAAAATCCAGCAACAAAATATACAGTGTTTGACGAGTCATTGCTTTAAATCCAAGTAAATTCTATTTAATGGCACTTAAAAACTGAATACTTAATGTCAGTATGCCCTATTTCTCGGCGTGTACATATGTACATATCTCCCGATCGTGCTATAGTGCTTCTGCAGCATTAGAGTCCCATCAGCCGGCAAACAGCTGTCACAACTCAATTGTGTGACAGTCACGCGGGCACCGCCCTAATGGCAAAACAATTTCTCAAACAAAAACAAACCAAAAATATAAATGGGAAAATATCTTTTACGCAGAAAGTGCTCCCTTTTCGAAGGGGCTGTGATTAAAACTATCCCTCTATAAAAATACAAAATATAACCTTCGAAAGCCAGCCAAACCACCAGAGTTGGGTGTTATATTTAGCCGATTGTTTGTCTATATTTATGGTTATGGCCGATATCTGCGTCAAGCCCCCCCACCGACAAAAATATATATGGGAAAATACGAAATTATTCATAAACTGCAGGCGGCAGCACATCGCACCCCCCCGCACACATCGATTAGCCCATCCATCTTCCAGACCAAACAAAGGGACACTCTTGAGGAGAAAATAAATAAATTACGAGCGTGTGAGAAAAATGTTTAAAGAACTCAAAAGAACCCTTCTTCTCTGTACGCTTTTGTATATATTCTTTTGTTGATATCCCATTTCCCGTTCTAATTAAATTTAAATTTCCGCCAAATGGTTTTGATAGTCGGAATAGGGGTCAGGGGGGGGCAGGGCTTGATATCAGGGCCGGAGCCGAGCTTCTCTTGTGTATCTGTATCTGTGGCTGTCTTTTAATTAGCAGCAGCAGAACAGAGAGACGCTGCTTCTGCACTTCCCTTGGCAGATAAGCGGCACAATTGGGCAGGCAAATGGCACAGCCAGAGAGTGGCATTCAACGGAAGCGGCAGCTATCGTTGCCACTGCGGCTGCAACAGCAGCAGATAAACAATGGCAAGTGGCACCAGGATCAAATGTGGCCCCCAGTCCGCGGGCAAATTTATTGAAACTTGATTAGAAATGGAGACCCTCTGCGGCTCATAACTTCCGCGTTTCGGCAGAACCCCAGCAGTGGCAGCCACTTTGTTGCAAGTTTTTCCTAATCAAAATCCCATTTCCAGTTGATAGTTGAAACGTGACCAGATCGGGGAGACCCGGGAGACCCGGGAGACCTGGGGGACCTGCTTTTGAGGATGGACATGGACCGAACGAACGCCCAAAAAAAGCGCCAAACGTTTACCAACATGTTGCCAATACACGATATCAATACCAAATAGGCAACAAGACCAGGAGGCGGCGGCGCGGCAGCAGGAGGCAGGGGGCAGGGGCATGTGGCAAGACCAGTTGGTAATATCTGTTTTTAGCCAGTTTCAAACGAAATACGAAATTCGAAATTGAATGGGGAGTCGCATTGAATGTCGTTCCATCCATCTGTTAGTGGGGGAGTTCAATGCACTCTCCAAAAATGTATCTGTATCTGTATCTGCATCTGCAGTTTGCACTCAACGAAAATCATCTTTGAGGATGGGGGGAGCTCCTCCTGCTCTGCCGTTCAATACGTGTAAATTGTATGCATTCATTCATTCATAAAAATTCTGACACAAGGCCTTGAGCGCGCGTCGCCTATATTGCCACACACAACGACAACGACGACGCGACGATGTCGGGGCATGCCTCCACCTCCATCCGACGCTGCCGCCGCCGCCGCCGCTGTTGATTCATAGCCAGCAAACGCCGCAGGCAGCTCATGTCAACAGACTGGCTCATGTCATTGTTTTTATTGTTTTTGTTTTTGTTGTTGTTTTCGTGTGTGGCTCTGATATGCATTTCATAGTTTAGCATTGATTCATTTCGAAGCCAAGTCGCACTCCGGGGCAGACGCTTGAAATCCAAACGCATTAGTAATATATGTCCCCATTATTATTATTATAGGGTATACCCTATCAAAAGGGTAGCAAAAATCGGGGAGAAACCTCATAACTTTAAAGATAAAGAAATTTGAAGCAGTGGAATTTAAGTAAAGACAACTAAAGTAGTTGGGAAACAATCAATTCTAAAATTTGTATTTTTTTAAATAATTCAATCAAAAATTATTAAGAAATCTACTGAAGATTGTTTCTGATCTCCTATTGTTGGAATAATGGCTATAAAAAACTGATCTTTTTAGAGAAAACTTTATTCTGTATTCAGATATGATACTATCATGATACTATTTTTTAAGTGCTATTTCTACAGAAACCTATAAGATATGATCAGCATCTGTAGGTCGAACTTTAAGATCGAAATTTGACATTATTTAATATATAAAGAAAGAAATTTTCTTTAATTTAAATCTTAAGAAATTGAATCGAATCAAGAATTATATTTCAACATATAAAGAAACATTTTTAACTGGGTATTGAGGTTGGGTTTTCTCCTCTAAAAAAGTTTTTGCAGCTACTAATAGTAGTAGTAGAGTGATGTTAGTCAGAGGAAAAATTACGATTATTTAAAAAAAAAAAAATAATAAAAATATAAAAAAAAAAATATATAAAAATATAAAATAAAACAAAAAAAATCACTAAAAAAATACAAAAAAAAACACTAAAAAAAGTGCGTATCATCAAGGTCGAAGAATTCGGGTGGGATATTATTTGGTTCAATTTATTATATTATTATTATTTTCAATTATACTTATTTTTATTGTATTTATTCATTCTATTTAATTTTATTTATTTTTATCTAATTTATTTCTTTTTATTTTGTTGTTTTTTAAGAATTATGGCTTTTAGTGCCTCACAAGTTTTTGCTTTAAAAAATAGTACAAAAAAAAATATTGCAGGAAACCCGATCAAGGGCTCTCTGTATGGCTATAACTTTTGTATTTTCAAAGATATTTCCACCAAAACTCAGCAAACTCTGGTATAACTTCCGTCTCCATAGGTATTTCCTGTACTTCTTCAGGACGCTCCATCTGTGAGGGTATCTATGCCTCGACTTTTTCCGTTTTCCGCTCTTCTTTCTCGTTTTTGATTGCTGCACCCAAAACCCTGAGACTGTGTGTGTGTGTGTGTATGTGTGTGTGTGCTGCGCTCATTTAAATTTGTCACGGCGCCAAAAAAGTAAAAATCATTATATTTGTTTTTTTCGGTTGCATTTCTAAGCCCAGGGAGAGTCGTGGGCTCTGGCCGGAGTCTCGGGTATCGAGTCGGAGCGGTGTGGCAACAAACGCATCTGACGGCTTGACGCGGCTGCTCCCAGCAAATGCCCCAAAAAAAAAAAAGAGACAAAGCGCCAAATGATTGTCAGCGACAGAGCCGCATCGCCCCTCCCCTCCCCTCTCCCCCGCGCTCCATTCAAATTCGTACACGTCTGACGGGTATGTCTGTGACTGTACAATGTTGTGCAACTTTATTACGAGTATTATTATATATTTTTTGAACGCATTGGAAAAGCCAGAAAATAATGAGCAGACGGTGGAAGGGGCAGGGTGCGCCCCCGAATGAAAATATTTTAACGAACCAAATTCGTGCCTGGGAAAAGCCCAGTTTTGTGTTTGTTCTAATTGATTGGACGCTGTTTGCTCTTTTAGTTAGAACTCTGCCCATATTTGCACTTAAACAAGTCCGCAGAGGGGCAGGCGGAGGGGGCAGGGGCGGAGGAGGTCTGTTTGTTGTCAGCCCAACTTTCAATTAACAAAATGACAGGCAAATGCATTCCGAAGTTGTTTCATAAAAACCATCAGCGGAGGGACTCTGAGTTGAATGCCCCCAAGCGGAGGCACGGATGGACTGCCTCACTGATTTAGCCTTGAAATAGTTGACATGTCGCAGAGATACAAGATACAAGCTACAAGCTACAATCTACAAGATGGTATGCAGATGGTTCAGCCTCGGAGAAAGACGAAAAGCCATTGGCAAATATTTTTCCTGCAATTTGCCAAAAAGAGTTGAGTGTTGAGTGTTTTTTTTTTTTACGGTAGCCAACAATGGCTGGAAAATATGGTGTGGAAAAAACTAAAACAAAGCAATTATAATGCAGACTTTCTATTTCGACTACACGCGACACCACTATGGGGGGGGGGGGGGGGGGTGGGGAGGGGGGGTGAGGGGGAGTGCGTAGGTTTTTCCAATCCAATGTAATTTATGGCCCTCGTGCCACGCTTTGGAGTGATGAAGATCGCAACATTTTTCTCTCACATTTGATATAAGAAAATCTGTGAAATATATTAAAAATGTATTATTGTTTTTGCTTTTTTGTTGGTCTGCATTTCACTTTTTTTTTTTTTGTACCGTGTGTACCGCAAACGATGCGTAATTAAATTGTTTATTGTTTATTGTGTTTCTTTCTTTCTTTCTTTCTTCGGCTTTTGAGCTTTCTTTATATGAAGGGTACTCGTAATTTATGCGCACATTTTAATCAAGACTTTGTTTATTGTTAAGTTCATTGCCAGCAATTAACAAATGTATTTCTCTGTTTGATTTCAGGTAAGCGATCGTTCGAAACCCTCAGAGAGAGGCTCCCGAGTACCACAGGTAATGCGTGAGAAATTTCCCATAAATATTTGCGACAATTAAAAAGCCATTCTGCTGGCCCCAAACAAGCCGCTGATTGATGGACTTGAGCACCAGTCCGACTGGTTTCTGCCTCAGGCCTCCCCGATTAGAACGGGCTGGCTGGCTGGGCGACACGTGTAGACCACTTGACATGCCCCGCCGCCATCAATGAGAGTTACGTCTGGTGGCGGCTAATGCTACTGCAACTGCAACTGCCACATGTGGTGGCACTTCGTCAAGGGCAGTCTACGGTCTGCAGACTGACGCCACAATCGATGGATAGAATGGCTCGGAATGGTGGCTGGGCTGGCTCTTGCCGTTTGGCATTCCTCGGTGTCTCTTTGGCTGAACAACAAACAAATGTTGCCGACACCATCGATATTTGCCGCTACTCATCCCGTGGCATGCAACATTTTCAATGTAAACGCCAATTGATTATTAACGCGCCAAACCAATTACATTTCGTACTCTCTCTCCGTCTCTCTCTCCCTTTCTCGCTCTCTCGTTTCGCTGTCTCTTTAAGAAGCCGCCAAAGTACGGCTCAAAGATCAAGTAGAATGTAGATTTTAGAGGCCTATTTTTGGATACCCTTACACAAGGCACTTCCACTCTGAACAGAGGATCAGAACTCGCATTCTGGCTCCTAGATTTCTGCACAGGAATTTTTCCTATCTATAGATTTAGTAGGAATCCAAAAGGTCTATATTCTATAGACTTGCAGCTGAATTGATATAAAAAATCACTGCAACTCTAATTTTGTTTTCCTTTTTTTTTGTACAAGTTTTCACGTTTTTTGTTTGTTTTTTATTTTTTTTGTAATATAATATTAGATTTGACAAAAACTAAAATAACAAAAATATTGTATCACTTATTGATTGAAAAACATTTCCATTATATAATAAATATATTTCAAATCAAAAGTGAATATTTTTCCTAAAAACTTCATGCACATTACATTTTATTACCTTCTTTTCGTTTAATTTTATATATATAATTTTTTATAAAAGTCATGTTTTTTATAATTTTTTATTTGATTTATTTTATTTTTTTAATATTTATTTTAAATTCTCATTATTTTGATTGATTTTATCTTAAATATTTATTTTTATTTGAAATATTTAGGCTATTTATTCTATATATTTGTGGAATTGTTTATTATTATTTTTTAATATTTGTATTATTTTATTTGTTTTAAATTGTTTTGATTTTTATTTATTTTTTTTTTTTTATTTTAAAACCGAGTATTCAATTTTCCTCTTCGTAAAGAGTATTTCACCTTTGGTGTTTTTTGGCTGATTTCTTGCCTGCCTTGCTGCATGCATCTTCCTCTTTGTTTTGCGACTGTTGCATGCCGCATCAGATGCAGCTCTTTGTCCCAAAAGACTTGAAAGATCCATTCAAATGAGATGCGTCTCTGGCTAGCCAAATAGGGAAAACCCTTTCGACTCCCCGGGCACCCCCGGGCTGGGTCCTCGGGCTGGTGGCGGCTGTGGCATCTCGTGCTAATCGCCACCAACATGCCTCTGACCCTTTTATGGGCAACATGCAACGGGGAGCCGTCTTGATTGGATCGCTGTTTTGGTGCGGAGCGCGGCGGCTGGGTTGGGTTGGGTTGGGTTGTCAAAGGAAGCGACCGAGGGCGACACTAGACGACAGAGGCCCATGCGGCTGCTGCTGCTGTGGCAGCTGTTTATGGCAAATGCGCCACACTTAGTGGCACAGCAACAGCCACGATAACGGAAGTGCCTCGTTGTTGTCTCTCTCGTGAGGGGCAGAACCAGACGTGTGTCTGGACTTTATGTTGATTTTAATCACAGCGACGTGTCTTAAATGGCCAAATGGAACTCCCTCTGCCTCCCCCCCTCCCTGTCTAAGGGCGACACACGCGTCGCCCTGCCACACGGATTTCTAATTTAATTGACGAATGTCCGAGAGCCCATTGATGTTCCTGCCTGCCGATTCGAGGCGTGCGATAAAACCAATTAAACTGCATGACTTTTACCCGTCGCGCATATTTGATCCAAGTCCGACTGCGGGCTCTCTTCGAAGGCGCCAGCATTCTAAATGGGAATCCAATAAAAGCGAAAAGGTGCTGCCCATTCCATCAATCGATCAATTGGCAAGTCGATAAATTTTTGCTCTATCCCTAATCACAAAACGCGACAGAGAGAAAGAGAGAGAGACAGAGTGCATATGTGATCCAAGTCTGACTGAGGCTTGCCTTCATTGCAATCGAAATGGGAATGGGCATCCAATAAAAGCGAAAAAGTGCTGCCCATTCCATCAATCGATCAATTGGCAATACGATAAATGTTTGCTCTATCCCTAATCCCAAAACGTGACAGAGAGAGAGAGAGAGAGAGTGCATATATGATCCAAGTCTGACTGAGGCTTTCCTTCATTGCAATCGAAATGGGAATGGGCATCCAATAAAAGCGAAAAAGTGCTGCCCATCCCATCGATCGATCAATTGGCAATTCGATAAATATTGCTCTATCCCTAATCCCAAAACGCGACAGAGAGAAAGAGAGAAAGTCGATATATGATCCAAGTGGCTCTTCTTCAATGCAATCAAAATGGGAATGGGAATCCAATAAAAGCTCAAAAGTGCTGCCCATTCCATCCATCGATCAATCGGCAATTCGATAAATTTTGCTCTAAGGTCAAATTAATTTTTCCCTAATCCCAAAACGCGACAGAGAGAGTGCATATATGATTTAAGTTTGAGGCTCTCCAAGGCAAACGAAAAGGGGAATGGGAATCCAATAAAAGCGAAAAAGTGCTGCCCATTCCAACAATCGGCGATTCGATAAATTTTGCTCTAAGGTCAAATTAATTTTTCCTTAATCCCTAAAGACGACAGAGAGGAGGAGAGAGAGAGTGCATATATGATCCAAGTCTGACTTAGGCTTTCCTCCAATGCCATCGAAAAGGGGCATCCAATAAAAGCGAAAAAGTGCTGCCCATTCCATCGTTCGATCAATTGGCAATTCGATAAATTTTGCTCTAAGGTCAAATTAATTTTTCTTTTTAATCCCCAAACACGAGCCACAGACAGGGAGAGAGAGAGAGAGAGACAGTGCTCTGCTCGTTCTTTACACACTTCCCCACCTATCGATTGACAGTCGCCACATCCAATTAACAGTTAGGCACTGTCTCTGTCTCTGTCTCCCCCCCGCCTCTTCTGCCTCTCTGTCTGTATCGTTCATTTCTGGTATTTAGCACAGTTTGACGACGTTTTTGTTGTCGTCGTGTGTGCTTTTCCATGGACAAGACAAGACAAGACAAGACAGCGCGTTCGTTGCTTTTAATTGATTTTGTGTTACGTTTTATCCATTTAATTAAATTGTGTTCGCATTAAAGATGGAATTATTTACTCGTTTACAGAACGAACAAACATCATCATCATCGGAGGAGGTAGGGGGAGGGGGATGGGGAGGGTAGATCAATGTCTATATAAAATGTCAGATGTTTTTTGCAATGAAATTTGAGGGGTAATTAGTGCATAGACGTGAGATATTTCAGGGCTACTTAGTAGATTAGAAGATGCTAGAACTTTACGCTGGAAGAGCGACCAGAGGACCAAGCCAAGCCAAGTCGAACACCGAGGGGCGCTGCTGCATGACGCGTGGCACAGAGATGCAAGGGGAGTAGCCCGAGGGAAAGCTGGACGAGCGACCAGAGGTCCAAGCCAAGCCAAGTCGAAAACCGAGGAGCGCTGCTGTATGACGCGTGACACAGAGAGTAGCCCAAGGGAAGGCTGCTTAGTAGAAAACAAATTGGTTTTTGCCAATGGTTTTGGGTCGAATCAATCCATCTGAAAGCATATAAAAAAAAAATTAAAAAAATAAAAATAAATTTAAAAAAAAATAAAATAAATAAAATACAAAAAAAAAAATAAAAATAATAAATAAAAAATGTACAAAAATTCATATAAAAAATCCTTACCCCCCTTCGCTTAATCCTGGCTACGCCCCTGCAGAGATATACAATCTAGATTTTCGATTTCCATGAAGCGACTCGCTTTCCCACAGAATTCGAAGTATAGAATGAAACACCAATTGCTTTGTAATCCCTATATCTGTCTGGAGATATGTATTATCTGTTCCTAGATAATCCACAGATACTTTGTAGCGCGAATATCTATGGCTATTATTCCCAGTATTCAAGGTTCTCCTCCCTCACTGCCTAATGTTCTATGAATAAATGAATACTTTAACCATGACTCAGGCTAGAATGTGCATGGTTTTTGTTGTTGTTTTTAGCACTGAATTTTTAACTACTTGCGAGTGTATTCGTAGTATTCATTTGGCGGAAACTACCTTGGGGATATTCGATTTGATGAATAACAACTGTAATTTTCTATGCCCTGCCAAAAATGCTACGCGTTTCTGTGGCAAGTCTTGCGTTTTTTCTGTTTATTTAACCCATTTATTATGTCTTTTGGCATGCCATTGATTCGAAAAGTAAACAAGTTAAGCGGCTTTTACAGTGCCTACCAAAGGTAAATAAATAGCGGTGACAGGCATTAAAAGGGGCGGCAAAAATTATTTAATCATTATCGGGCCCTATACATATTTTTAAAAAATTTCCTAATGATTGATTCCTCCCAAAAGAATGACCTTCGTTTTTATAGATACAGAGAGGTACTATATATCTATAGTAGGGGTGGGAAGGGGGGTGTAGCGGGGGCGACAGGCCCATAAACAAATCAAGTTCAATCAGAAGCATGTCCCCACCTATGAGGCAACAGGGCGGGGGGGGCACGTATTCCAGTTTATAGGAACAAAAAAGGGTAGAAACCTACCTTTAAGTTTATTCGAGGCACATTTCCCCTGTGATCAGGCTCTGTGATGTCTGGAGTGACTTTATTACAATTCAATATGTAGAACGTGTTCGATTTTAAATGTTTTTTTTTTTTATAGGCCGAGACGGATGCGGGGGCCCCGGGTCCCATGTCCCGTGTAATCGTAAAGTTCGCTGTTGCGCCGTCCTAGAGTCTCGTCGATCGTGAGAACAGCATTAAATGGGATGACATAACATGGGGCCCATTAAGCTATACTTAGAGATACCAGAGATAGTTCCAGAGCGTAGCCCGTGCAATGAACTGCCGTTTGAAGGTGATCTTGAAGGCTGATCGAGCCATAGATTATGCAATGGGAATATTACTCGCTGTCTCTCTCTCTCTCTCTCTCTCTCTCATTGAATTTCCGCATTTTAGACACAAAATGTATCTATAGGCAACGTCTCCTCCCCCGTCCATATCGAATTTCCATGTTGGCAGGCAACTAACGGTTAATAATTGCTGCCACTGCCACTGCCAGTGCTGCCACTTCATCCTCCCACAAAATGTTGTGCAATATGCGTGTGTTGCAGCTGCCTCTGCTTCCTGCCTCGCTTTTACAACATGTTTCTTGTTAAATTATTTGCTCAACACGAAATTAAATTTTGTTCAACAAAAGGAAGCAACAACAAGCCGGCCAGAGAGCCAGGAGCCGCCAACAAAAAACATTTGCATAACTTTGCGGCCAAAAGCGGCCAAAAAGCTTCCGTTAACAATTAAAAACCCACTGTTAAAAGCTGTAATAATTTTAACGAGCCAAAGTCCGAGTTCAATACAAAAAAAAAAACAAAACAATTTGTATCTTGGCAACTGTATCTTTTGCCTGAGTGCCGGCTGTAATTGCAGCTTGCAACATCTTCGCATTGAAATGTGTTCTCTGATATGCTGCACTTCCTGGTTGCCCCAACGCCCACTCGGCCGCAAGGTGTCTGCGGCATGAAAATCAAATTTCAGACCGCTTAAAACGGCACTCTTGAGAGCTGTCGGTTCATGGATTTTTTTACGACTCCTCCCCCCCGCCCCCAAAAAAATATAGATATAATTTTGGTTTTTTGTGTTCCGCTCTTCGGAGACCCCATAAATGTTTATGGGGTTTATGGTGATTGATGCACGCGCTCCACTCGCCCGCTCTTTGGCTAATTAATTCAGGTGGAATCCACCCACTTGTGGCTGCATCTTTATGGCCATTCATGAGTGCGTTCCCCGCAGGCCGCAGGCCGCCGTCCGCAGGCGATAAGACTGGGCCCCCACCCTCCAGATAAGATTACCCATTAAATTATAATCCAAATATTTGCTGATAGCCCTGATACTGATAATGACCACGCATACCGCATCGACGACTTCATGAGGTCTAAAAATATGGTCTAGTACGTCAGCCAGCCAGCACTGGACAAAGCCATGAATTATCAAGGTTAATTTTAGTCTTAGTTTATCGTAAACCAAAAACACTGCTGACTGGACGACAGGTGTTCGGGGTATTCATTGATACAACAAAAAAAAGGATCTTTGGATAAAAATGTACGAAAGGGGAACTTGTTGAATGGATTTCACATTGAAATTAAATATTTTTATAGTTACAAAACTATATTTTGGATTTCAATAAAATATTTTCATATAAAAAGAAATATACTTCAGACTTAAATTAAATTTCTCATATATACAAAAATAATTCATAATCAAATGAAATATTTTTTATTTAAAAAAATATTTGAGATTAAAATTAAATTTTCGTATTTATAAAAATACATCTCAGATTTAAATTAAATATTTTCATATATGCATAAAAAAGTATACTTCAAATTTAAATTAAATTTCTCATATTTCAAAAAATATTTTCATATTTTAATTACATTTTGTCATATTTAAAAAACATATTTCAGATTACAATTAAATATTTTCGTATTTAAAAAATACCTTACAGATTTCAATTAATTTTCTAATACTTAAAAAATATTTTGATTCTTAAATTAAATCTTTTCGTATTTAAAAAAATAATTTTTAGATTTAAATTAAATATATTTTCCTCAAATTTAATATATTATATTTATTTTCAATGTTTATATATTTAAACTAAATATGGGACATTCCAAAAAAATCTGTTTATGTTTAAAATAAAAGGGATTTCCATTTAATTCCACTATTTTTTAGCTCAAAAATCGATTTTTCTGTGAGTGTAGCATGAAAAGACTTTGGGAAGGAGTTGCAACACCAATAAGACCCCCATTTGAATCGAAGATGTCGCTATAGAAAAACTAGTCTCTTTCTATTCAGTGATTATCATTATAATTAATCCCATTTGGAGCTGTCACTTCTGTGGCATGCAAATATCACAACAAACTGTGGCGTCCAAGCACCAAAAACACCTGTCTCCGGCCACTGGTTATAACTGACCAGAGCAATAAAAGCCATTTGGAGCGGCCTCTTGGCCGAAAACCGAAAAGGCACCACCAGATGAGTAGAAAGACGGACAGAAGAAAGCAAACTGGGTTAAATTCCATTCAAAAAGCCGGCTTACAGCTTGTTCTGCTTGGTGGACGCTCTCATGGCTACTGGGAATGGGCATAACCAGCGCCATTCACCGACAGAAGCACCACTGAGACACCTCTCTCGTCTAATATTTGTCTTACACAGTTTTAACCGACATTTGTCGTGCGTATTTCTGTATTTTTCTGTCTTTCTCTGTATTCACAGAGCCGCGTGAAAAAAAAAAAAACGCGCGAGAGCGTGCCAGAACACGTTTTGGCCAGAAATACCCGATCTGCTCCGCTCCGCTCTGCTCTGCTCTGCTCTGCTCTGCGCTTCTCTGCGTCTGTATGACATTGTACCGCTAACTGGTGTTGCCACAACAAGTTGCCACCGAGTCGCCCGTGTAGAAAGATGATTGACCAGCAGCAGCGGCAGCAGCAACTGTAAATCGCATTAAATATTTGTTAACCAGCAAAACGAAACGCTGTGTGGAAATATCTGAAATATTTTCTCCGCTCAGCCGGTGGCCGCCGGTGCGGCAATCGCCGTCGCAGTCCTACGATCGAATGTCACACGTGTACCCCGTGCCGCATCGAAACGCGTTTGGCTTTGGCCGCTAAAGAGATGCCAAATGCATGGTCGGGTCTGGGCCAGGTTTTTTTTTTGGGTTTTTTGCCGGTTGAAATGTCAGTGTGAGCCAGAGCCTGAGCCTCGGTTCCGTTGCGACTGGTTTCGGCCTGCTCTCCAGGCTGCTGGCCTTTCGGTCAAAAAGGATGTTTTTTTTGTCTTTTTTTTTGTTGCTTTGGTATTTTCAGGTGGTGCGGCAACTTTCGTTGTTGTTTTATTTCCGCAACTGCCTCCATTTTTATTGTTGGTGTTATTTTCATTTTTTGCCTCAACTGAAAGTGAAAATACGGGTATTTACGTCCAAAATAAAAAGAAAAAATCAAAATATATTTGCCTGCCACATGCAGTTGTTGACATAACCATCGACGGTATGCGATGTGATGCGATTCGATGCGGGGGGGCACCGGGGGTTCCGTAAGAAACTGGTTAAGTAATAATAATTTGTACTTGCATTTTTTTTTTGCCGTGAGAGCAGTGCCGTCGCCAATGTCTTATCTGTTGATCTACGAGCACAGGCGTTGCCTTATCGCGGAACTCTCGCACTCTCTGGGAATTCTCTCTCTATTCTTCCTTTTATTGTCCCCTCTCTCTCTCTCTCTCAGTAACAAAAACAATGCGAGCGCTGGGGAATTGCACTTTGTGGCTTTTGTGTGTAAGCAAACGGGACGCCTACTCTCCTGATCGCGCTCTGCCATTTCTTCTGTCCTTCTATCGCTCCCTCATCAGCAAAAACAATGCAAGTGAAGCGAAACTGCGAGTCAGAAAACCGAAGTCCCTCGTCATTTAGTTTCACGAATATTCCCCGGCTTACCCTCGCAATGCCTTCGTTCGAATTGCTATCTCTCTCTAACGACAATTCCTTCTGTATTTCCAGCACAACAGTAATAAGCTTGTGCACTGCCGAAGTGACCATCTCTCTCGCTCTCAGCTTTCAGCAAAGGCAGACCAAGAATAACAAACGGCATAGCTGCATAGGGATTTTTGTCTTTATTTTAATCTTCTCTTCTTGTTGCTATACATTTTGACTTGGCGATACCCCTTGCCGATTCGACTCCGCAGAACAGACGACTCAAGTCCGCTGACATTTTCTGTTTTGTTTTGAAGAGCTTTATTTGAAGAGTCCACAAAAAGCCTGAAAGCATTTTCATGCTCTTTAAAGGCAAACAAAACAAATGATTTCTGTTTGCTTAAATTTTTTGATGATTGTTTATCAACCATTTAGGGGAAAATTGAAAGAGTAAAGGGAGTTTAGGGAGGGGGTTTACAGTGTGAATCAGTTAGAGAGGTGCCAATGAATGTTTGAAAATCTTAAGCAGCTCGAAAAGCTTTTAGAACCTTTCCCTCAAACGGTTTCCCACACACGAAGCTGAATGAAAGGTCTCCGGTCTCTCCCAGCCGCCATCGCCACCTTTGTTTCCGTTTAATTGATTATTTCCAAGGCCCATGATGTCTGGCGCGTTTATAATTCTTTTCTCACGTCATTGCCGGCCTGCCCAAAAGACGAACACACACACACCTCTTTGAAGCTGGCCGCCAATCCAGCGATCAATCCACACATAACTTCTCTTTTAGCACAGTTGCAGGCTGTGTCTGGCCGAGAGTCGTGGGGGAGGGACGGGGGAGGCTGGGACATGGACGTGCCACTTTTTGGTCCAGCGAGCAGGCGGGCCGGCACTATTTGCCTTTGTCTGTGGCACGAACGCGTTCGAACGTCTTTGAATAAATACACGTACTCTGTAGAATTCTTGTATGAATGGACTCTCTACATGGCCTTAAATGCTGTCTAATGCTTTAATTGTCTCATTCATGAATTTCCCCGAATCTAGGGGCGTGGCTCTTCTGTAAAGACAAATTTCATGCAAATAAATAAATGGCAAACAAACCGAAAACCGAAAATGCCTTCAGTCATCAAAAGTCACGCACAAGAAAACAATTTTGTAATTAAAGAGCGATATAAAATATAGAATAAATACGATAAACAACAGGAACATAAAAACCTGTCAGCTTTTCAGCTTACACAAATATTATATCGCCGGCTGGGCGTGTCAGGCATTATAAAGCTCTTCGATGCCGGATATATATAAATACCCCACTCGGTTTTACTGTATTGAAAGCTCTTCGATAAGCAAATGAGCAGATAGTCGAAAAAATACTCGTAAAGTGACACAAAGCGGAAATCAAATTCTCGTTAGAGTTAAGAATCTGAGGAGACATTCTTTTTCCCCTATTTTCTGATTGGCAACATGTTGCCAGACAATGAGGCAAACAATCTCTGACACCGGGGGACCGCCATGAATTGGACTTTGGCCCCAAGACAAACACAACGACAATGGCAACTTCATAAATTTGTTAACACCGACGCAAAAGCCACAAAGCGAATTTCGAATAGCGAATAACGAATAGAGGCCAAAATGAGCAACAGGACTATAAAGAATGAATGGTTGTGGCTGTCGGCATCAACCCCGACGGTGTGTGTGTCACCCACGCACACGTGTGTGCCGGGTCCACATTTCCATACGACGATATACCATCTACCATATCAACTTACTCACCTACAGACCCACAGTTTGTTTTGTTGTAGAATGTCTGGGCTGCAAACTGGCTAGAAGGAAACTTAATTTGCTGCCATTAGCGGAGAGCCGAGAAATTCGCGCGACTTCGTCTCTGTCTCCTGGTTATGTCTTTGTACTATGTTTGCTTCTTATACCCAGTACTTGTTGTTCTCGAGGGGTATATGGTGTATATAGGAAAGAATGGCAGAGAAAAGTCCCTAAATTATAGATATATTTGACTCCGAGAGCTAGTTGAAGGATATATGGAATTCCCAAGTTTAAAGAGGTGTAACTTCGCTCTAGAGCTATTATATATTTGGAAATTATCTATTAATCCAATAAAGTGTATTCCAAACTACAACCGGAATGAAGAAAACAATTTCCCAGGGCTGAATCCTCTGCTTTCTCTCTTCCAGAGTGGCTTAGCATTAGAGAGTGTCTGTCGTGTACCCCCAGGAAAGGTTTAAGGTAGATCTTAGTCCGGAATGTCATCTTCTGTTGGCGTATTTTCTTGGCTCTAGGCATAAAAATAGAATACAAAAAAATTGAATTAAAGAAGAGTCAAACACAAGCTGGCATTGTGGCTTGTGTTTGTTGTCTCGGCAGCCACTGGGGGCTATTTATTTAAGCGAATTGTGAGTAATGTTGTTTGTCTGGCGCCAAGTGGCAATCCGTACTCAGACGCAGGAAAAAATACATACATGCTACGTGTAGTGGACACATGGCGTGGCCACGGCATACCCTATGAACTTTAGAGGTTCCACCTTTGATGGCAAATTCAATTTGCAATTTTAATTGCAATGACCATGGCAGTGGCTGTGGCAGTGGCAGTGGCTGTGGCTGTTGCGGCACGATGGCTGTGCCTCAAATTGCATTCAACCAAACCCGAACGCAGACGAGTTTATTGATTTTTCATTTAGCAAAAAACCATTTTGATTGGTCTGCACAAATCAATGAGAAACCTGAATGCTTTTGTTGCACTTGTTTCAATGCAATTATCCAAACCAGATGACTTTCCCCCCCACCACCGAACTTGACCCTGGATCGAACGAACGGCGGGGTGGTGACATGTCTCGCGCGTTATTAGTTAGTGTCCTCTCGTGTGCCATGTATTGCCTGAACTTGAGTTTGATTTATGTGCCACTCACTGTACAATATACTCGTACTCGATTTTTATATCCCATGTTGCCATGTTTCTGATTTTTGTTTGTTTTTGTAGGTCACACACCGGACGACCGGCGAGGTGATGGTGCTGAAGATGAATCAGTTGCGGGCCAATCGACCCAATATGCTCCGGGAGGTGCAGCTGCTGAACAAGCTGTCGCATGGAAATATCTTGAGGTAAGTGACCAGAGCAGAGCCGCGTCTCCGGATCTCTAATCGGGGCCGAACAATGCCAGGCTAAAAATAAAACGGGAACGGATGCCATTGCACTAAAAAAAAAAGAAAGAACGGTTTAAGCAAAGCCACTTCTGGACAATTATTTTGTCTTTCAATAAATATAAATCTGGAGAAATGTTATCCGTGAAAATCCAGAAATTATAGAAATCAGAAAGAAACGAGTCTCACTAGAATAGAGCTAGCGGTAAGGTGAGAGAGAGAGAGGGAGAGATGTTGCGCTCTTTCCAAGTAAAGCTTCCATGAAAGCTCATCCCTTGCGGTTAAACTACTCCCTGGAAGAGATTTTGTACTTTATTCTGCTATAATAATGATCCTCTATCAATTATTTTAATTAAAGAAATAACTATCCCTTTTCTAGCACTAAACGAACCATGATCCGTTGTTTCCAGAACTATTCCCCAAGAAATGTGGAAACTACTATTTTAGTTCCATAAAATTCATAAAATCTAATTATTCTTCAAGTGTATTCACTTACAATCCATATTTGTTGTAATCTGAAGTCAACAAGCAAATCGAGCGCAGCTTACACTACGGCTTATGGGTCAATGCCGGGCTGTGGTCACTCCGTCCGGCGGCTGAGTCATTCCCTAACGTCCGATAGTGCATCTCGCTTTTAATTACAAACTTGACTTTACTCTGAGACTCTTGAATGACTGTTTTCTATATACTAGTACTCCAAACAGTAGATGTTCCTTTAGTTTTTGATAAACATCGACGATCATGTGGCCTCAATTGTTTACGCATTCAGTTCGCACCTCGCCATGGAATTGACCATTCATTCAGTTGAGTGTATTACGCAAACAGTTTAAATGGGTTCATCCTGAGGGGCTTTACGAGTGTGTGTTTCTCGAGTGCTATACGAATAATTTTGTGTGTTGTGTTCTCCATTGGATTCAATTCAAATTCGCATATTTTATTCAGAAATGGGGGCCATCACATCATCATCATAATTCCTGACCTATGCTAAAAACCAGCAAACACGATTATTGTTGGCGTATGATTCACTCGGACATTCATGTCATGGGTTCTGACATCTGTTCTGAGTCTGTTTTGTTCTGTGGACGAGGCAGGCTGACTAAACTGACATCATTTACGGGTGTACTGATGCTATCCATATGCTTATGGATATTACTTTTTATTTTATTGAGAGTTTATTTATGGAAATAAACAAATATTGTACATTTATGTACAATATGTGTGTGGTTTTGGAATTTACTGTTTGTTTTTCGGCTCCAGCGCTTGAGATCTTTTCTTTCGATGCGCTCCTCTCACGAAAAGCACACTCTCGCCATCGCTTCTACTCTTCGTTTTATTGCCCTCTCAGCAAAAGCAATGCGTCGCTGCCATCGTGTCAGCAAAACGGGACGCATCTCGTCACACGCATTGCAGGCAAACTCTTTCAAAACCTTCGTTCGATTGCTCTCTCTGCCTATTGCTCTCTCTCGGAATGCCTTTCAAGCTTTTGCACGGCAGAGGTGACCCTCTCTCCCTCTCTCTCTTGTAGCCCTCGCTCGCAGCAAATGCAGACCGAGAACAACAAGAGTGCCGTTTGTTGGCTGCGTAGTTATTTCATTATCTTTATCGTCTCTTCTCATTGTGCTTGATAAACAAACATTTATTGTTTATCCGCATGATTATTGCTTTGTTTATTATAATTTGTTGCCATTTCAAAGAGCTCGAGTTGGAGTTCAAGTCCAAATAAAACATTTCCGATGCCCGATCTCAAACGAAAAGTTCAAGTTCATGAGAGCTTCAATCCGCAGTGCACTGCACACACACACACTAATTGCCTTGACAGTGACCAGCTGCCCGTCAGGTGTGTTCGAGGGGTCACACACAGACAGAAAAAAAAAAGAAAAACTGCTGATGTAATTTCTGCGGCACAAAGTCTGAAACAATATGGCAAAGGCGGCTTTTGATACGAGTAGTCATGACATTGTGTCTGGGCACCCCCCCACCCCCCCGTCCAGCCAACGACTAGATTTAATTGCCGCCAAGCTGCGTAGCTCACACTTGAATCATTTGCTGTCTATGGACTGTTTGTGTGTGAGTGTGAGTGTGTGTGCTTTTTTCCGCGGATGTATTTATGCAGTGATTTTTTGTTTTTTTTCCTATCATCACGTGACTGCACGCAAAGCTCGCGGTTCTCAGGGACTGCCGATGCTGCTGCCTCTTTTCCAATTTAGCCATTTTTTTCTGCGCGCACACCCAATCCATTCAGAACCGCCCATCTTTTTCTAGGTGTCTGGTGTCTGGCTTTCCATGAATATGCAATTTCTGGCTTAGACCTGCTAACCACGCCCTTTAATTTACAATGTTAACACCCTGCACAACCTACACACACACATTCATCGCAGAAACATTGTAGAAATTTTTCGTGTAACCTCTTAATCCCGTTATGGCTTTTCAACCGGATTACATTTTCTTCTTATTTTTGTTGTTGTATTTTATGACATCTGTCAGACGGCCGAAACGTGCAGCAAATTGCAGCCAAAGTATTAAATGCAACATCGGGGTTGCCAGTGATTAAATGCCCCCTGACCAAGATATTCTGATGGCTGATGTGTGCTCGGGCCGACGAGAGATGGATTTGGGTCAGGAGAACGAAGAACAGAGAACGGAGAAGCAGCTGGCTGCCAACTTTTCATTTAAATGAAAATTCTGGAATGCATTCTGCGGCGCCATAGGCCTCGTTGAACAAAAAGCGGAATTAAAAATGCAGCCACACGTCTACCCCTTCTACCTTCTACCCGGGCAATTGTTGTTCTTTAGCCAATTAAGGCTTCAGGAATCCGCTGTTAATCATATTATCTATCTGAAAATCGACTGCAAATATGGCCAGATACTGCCAGATACGAGGTAGGGAGGGGGGAGGTATCTATCAGTGACGTGGATCGCCAAACACTCCACTCCCTGGGCCTGGCACTCAGGCAGGCCTGTTTAATGACGCTTAACGATCGCAGCTGTCGGCTAACTGTCAAATTTTAACAGCTACACTGCCGGGAGAGAGAGAGAGAGAGAGAGAGGCGAGAGCGTAACCGTGTCCATGCGGGCCTGGCCACCTCCCATGGCGGCTCCCGGCTGTGCCGTGGCTCAGGCCTAATGAAGTCTATTGATTGTGGGGGCGGGGGGTGGGCAGTACCGTTCCGTGGAGATGCATTCTGGCTAATGCTAATGCATCGAGGCATCAATAGAACTAATCTGTGGCATGCGGTAATTGAAACCACCTTTGTAGCCAAAAGCAGCAGCCGGAGCAGCGGGCCAAATACCTCATGTGCTTTCAGCCAGGTATCCACCCACTCGGCAGCCAGTGACTTATGGGCCACAAAACTGAAACCGAAACTGAAACACTCTCAGCGCCAGCCATAGCCATAGGCTGTGGTAGCTCTTGTTGTTGGCGTGTATTTTTTTTTCTTTTTTATGGGCTTATCACGCGCCCGCCTGCTATGCGGAATGTCGCACAATGAGAACTCGAACGGCAGGCAGCCAGTCAACCAGTCAACCAGTCAGGCAATTGCATTGCAACTGCAACTGCAACACCAACCACCCACCCACATGTGATGACTGTCGCCGCTCCCAGGCTGGCTGGCTGGCTGGCTGGCTGGCTGACTTGACAGATAGTCACTCTACTTATGGGCCATATACTGCTTGACTCACACACAAATCCCATTGTCCGACGCAGAGTTGGCTGGATTTACTTCTTGACTTCTGGGTTGAGTGCAGTTCCCGAAATGCAAACATTACGCCGACGATGGCGCCGCTATACGCTATTGGGGGGCTTATGGGTTTCTTGGAAAACACTAGAGAAGTAGAACGGGTCCAACACGTCTCTATATCAAGCCCTTGCTTCCAAAGGCAGCCACTGCTCATGGAGTTATTCTAAGAAGCCCTAGAATCTAAGAACAACATACATGTCGTGTGCCAGACAGCTCGAGGGACTCGAGTGTTGCTATTAAGGGTTGTTTTTTGTTTGAAGAGAACAGATCATGGGAATGAACGGTTGCACAGGGATATAGTTTGAGGTCTCTGGAGATTGGTTTGGGGAGTTGTGGAGGTTCTCTGCAGGTTCTACATGATTCTACCAAGTAAGTTATGTATACAATCCAATAAATCGAATATCTACCGAATGATAATAGAGATGATCAGCCTTAGAACAGCTTTTCATACCTCCTTCAGCAACAATCGCCCTCCTAGAGTATCTCAATCTTCGGTTACAGCCGCCAGAACTTTTTCCTCATGTGGAAAAAATTCCATTAACTGCATTTGGAGCAGTCGTTAAGCAGGCACAAATACAACAGAACGGAACGGAACGGCATGGAGGTGGTTGCCTTTGGCTTAGAGCCATTTAAACGCTCATTTAGCGCGTGTAAGCCCGAGTAAGACGTGTCTTAACCCGGGCTGCTGGCTCATTACGACCCCAAACAATGGGCTGGAAATTCTTTGATCTTTGCCTCAGTGCGATGCTAAGCAGGTGATAAATCGTGGGCAAATGTTGACAAATTGTTGGCATGCAAAAATGTGCGCGAGACAACATTATATATTGTACTTCCGAGATCTCAGGTGAGAGATCTGTTTTCGGCTGACCTCATTTTTGGGGAATGCAGCGGCGAGCAGGTGAAGATGATCTGCAGCAGGGATGTGGTGCAATCATAATTGGTGGAAAAACCCCCACTCATGTCGAAGGCACACAAGGTCGGACTGCACTCAATTGAAAGTGTCGATGGCAGTCGCTGAGTTGAAGGTCAGCTGTCTGCCACAAGCTGCACTTCAGCTCAGACATGAACGAGGCATCGTGGCGTCCACTGCATCCATTATTTCTCTTGGACGGATCCCCGCCCCCAACCCATTTTATGAAATGCTTGCCAATAAATTGAGAGACTGAACGGAAAGATGGCACCAGCATGAAATTGCTGACAATTTAATGAGAGTATTTTATTGGTCTACCGAATTGCCCCCAAAAAAGATGCATGAATCTGTAATTAACATGGCATTTGATGGGGGGAATTGAGACGGTAGCAAATGCCAAAATTGATTCCTTTATTTTGTACAGTTATAGCCAGACTTTGACAAGTTGCAACAACAACATCTAGGGGTGGAGGCAGTGGCAGAGGCAGAAAGAGAGCGTGTCATGATTGCCGGCCATATAAACATTTCTCTTTATTGCCTAATGGATATGTGGCTGGAGGCAGTCCACCGGCTGTGGCTCTGGCTGTGTCTCTATCTGGTTGTTGCTCTGCTGCACTTTTATCAGTGCAACATTTCATGTTTGTGCGGCACGGCATGGCTGCCGCTGTCTATCGGTAATTGAAGCTGCCTCGTATCGATGCCATTACATGGCCAAGAAGGCTAAATTGGGTTAATTTCTGATTGATGATCAACGAGCAACGAGTAAATAAATGCTGTCGCACAACATGCTCACACACACAATTTCATTACTCGTTCCCGGAGAGGCACACAGCAATTGACGTCAAAAGGTGAGCACTGAGCGTTTTTTTTTTCGGCTATATTTAGGCAGAGAGGTATACAAATTGTGAATTCATAATTATCGAGATGGGTTCGAGTGCAATGCCAAAATTGGAACGGATTTTCGGTTTTACTTTATGTCTCTGGGCCGCAATTGCCAGTCATTGAACTCACAAAAAGTTACATTGTATCGCCCCCCCCCTCCCATCTGTCTGTCTCCTCTGTAAGTGTTAACACATGTATTGTGCGAGAGAAGGATCCATCGCCATGAGTAATATGTTGTCAGAGGCAGTGACAGATACAGCTACAGCTACAGATACAGATGGGAATTTAATGAGCACTGGCTCTGCATTCCATCCAGTTTATAGCCTGCGTGCGGAGCACAACAAAATAATCACCAGTGTATTTAGCTTAACAGCTTTCTTCTTCAACGCATTATCTCCTCAAAGAAGAGACTTGTGGTATATATATACAGTGGTGCTCATACACTTAAGCCACAAGAACTACACCATGAATTTAAACGAATATCAAGAAAAGTTTTTATTTTACAGCTCCCATTTTTTGTCTCAAATTAGTTCTATATGTCAGTGTTTTAATACAACAACAACCAAGTTATGAAAATATATAGTCAGCGAAATAATTAAAAAATCTGAAATTATCTCAAAAATATCCTGCTCATATACTTAAGCCACCTAAAAAAAAATGGTTAAAAAAGTTAAAATTTGCTCAGTATTCCTAGTATTTTTAATAAAACTACTTTAATATTTTGTAGGATGACCTTTCTGCTTAAGAAAAGTGGAGCAACGCCTTGGTATTGAGTCTACAGGACGTGCCCACTGTTGAGGGGTGATTTTCCTTCATTCTTCCTGTAAAATTCGGCACAAATCCTTTTAATTGCTGTTTTTTTTTTGGGCAATGACTTGGTTTAGAATTCCCCACAAGTTCTCTATAGGGTTCTGGTCGGAACTCTCCGGAGACCATTACAAAACATTGATTCCCTCTTGGTTAAGCCACCACTTGACTATCCTGCAGCAATGTATCGGGTCGTTGTCCTGTTAAAATATACAGGCAAGTGGCAAATTATCGGCATGCTCTCCAGATAATGTGTTACTCAGAATGTCCCTCTACATTTCGGCGTTCATAATACCTTGAATCTTCAACAGGAGACCTAAACACGATGCTGTCCATCATGAATGTTAAAAAGCGCCTTCAATTCGCCACAGTGCATACCCACCAAGGTCCTAATTTTTGAAATATGATTGTTTGGATCGAAAAATCCAAGTTTAATGTCTTTAGAAGTGATGGTAAACTATATGTACGACGTCCACCCAACAAATAATTACCTCCAGAATACACAAAGAAGACCGTTAAACATTGTGGCGCTTCGATCATGGTCTGGGGCTGTTTCACCGCATCGTGTTTAGGTCTCCTGTTGAAGATTCAAGGTATTATGAACGCCGAAATGTAGAGGGACATTCTGAGTAACACATTATCTGGAGAGCATGCCGATAATTTGCCACTTGCCTGTATATTTTAACAGGACAACGACCCGATACATTGCTGCAGGATAGTCAAGTGGTGGCTTAACCAAGAGGGAATCAATGTTTTGTAATGGTCTCCGGAGAGTTCCGACCAGAACCCTATAGAGAACTTGTGGGGAATTCTAAACCAAGTCATTGCCCAAAAAAAAAAACAGCAATTAAAAGGATTTGTGCCGAATTTTACAGGAAGAATGAAGGAAAATCACCCCTCAACAGTGGGCACGTCCTGTAGACTCAATACCAAGGCGTTGCTCCACTTTTCTTAAGCAGAAAGGTCATCCTACAAAATATTAAAGTAGTTTTATTAAAAATACTAGGAATACTGAGCAAATTTTAACTTTTTTAACCATTTTTTTTTAGGTGGCTTAAGTATATGAGCAGGATATTTTTGAGATAATTTCAGATTTTTTAATTATTTCGCTGACTATATATTTTCATAACTTGGTTGTTGTTGTATTAAAACACTGACATATAGAACTAATTTGAGACAAAAAATGGGAGCTGTAAAATAAAAACTTTTCTTGATATTCGCTTAAATTCATGGTGTAGTTCTTGTGGCTTAAGTGTATGAGCACCACTGTATATATATTTTTTGTTTGTAATTGTCAACTTCCGCATTTGAAATAAAGCCATAAAATGGATTATAAACGTGTCGAGCGGCCTGTTGTCCCATAAAACATTTCTCACCCAACTGCCGTCGCAGAGACTCTACACTCGGAGAAAAGAAGGCCAGAAATTTGAGTGCTACATATTTTAATTTTAATAATTACAGTACATAAAGTTATCTTATATTTTATTTGTGACAATTGATAAATCAAAAAAAAAAATTTTTTTAAATATCAAAAATTTTACAAATTTTAATTCATCGTAATTTTTTTTTTGTGAACAAACGAAACTTACATTTTGATATTAATATGAGAATATTTGATTTAAATATATTTCAAATTAATATATTTAATATTTGAATTAAATTCCTAAAAAAAATTGAATGAAATATTGAATTGAAATATTATTTATTTTAAAGTCTCGTTTACTTAGATTAAATATGGACCATATTTTAAAGACTTTTAATGCTATAAAATACCAAAACATTGCATCAGAGTCCAATAAAAAATACACAGTCTTTGGCGAGACGCATAAAAGACTTACTTTTCGGTCCCACAAATCCAACAACAAAGTACAGACACAGTCTTTAAATAAAAGAGCATGATTCGGTCCCAAATAAAAAAAAAAATTATTTATTATTATTTACTATAATTATTATACATTTATTTCCTTTCACACTATTTTTGGTATATAAACATCAAACATTAAATTGAAATATGGGCTGGTGTTTCCTCTTTATACTTTGCCCACTTTTCTCTGAGTGTAGTTATGTCTATGGCTCTGCGGCTCTGCGGCTCTCCAACATTCACTTCCAATTTGCGTTTGTCTTTTGTCTGTTTTGCCACCAACAAAATTATGTCATCAACTTTCAATCAATCTCAATACACTTCAATCAATTTTGCACAACAAAAAGCGCCAAAGCATTAGATATTCAAATTTATGCAATGCTCGGCTTCGTTGCAGCGGCAGCGCTTTCTTTTTGGGGGCTCGGAAATCGGTCAGCAGCCGGCAATCTCTGGACTTCGAACAAGAAAAGGAAGTGCCAGGCAGGCAGGCGGACAGGCAGCCAAATGTTGCAGCCACTAGCCACTACTGGATGCAGCTGCAATCTGCATAATTTTCGCATCACGTTTTGCATATTTTTCTAATTGAAAAACCGAAAAAAAAAACACAAAAATTCAATCATTTCATTTCGAAATGTTTTTGTGGCAACATAGTCGATGCCTCAGTCCACCAAAGGCTACCTACCTTCTTTACAGACTTCTCCCTTCCCCCCATGGAGTACTCCCTGCCTCCCTCACTCCTCTATAGACTCCTACCTGCCTCCCTCCCTCCTTCACAGACTCCTACCTGCCTTCCCCACAGACTCCTCCCTGCCTCAATCCCCCACAGACTTGAACCTCCCTACCTTCCTTCCCCACAGACTACACCCTGGTTCCCTCCCTGCCTCCCTCCTCCATAGACTCGTACCTTCCTCCCCCACAGATTCCTCCCTCCCCCACAGACTCCTCCTCCCTCCACCCCTCTCCTGCCCCACAATCAAATGCCGAATGGTACTCCCGTAATTGCATTTGGCAACGTTTAGGACCATTTATAACGCCCATTGCCACGCCCACGGGTCTGGCTACTGCTTGGATTTTCGTTTTTGGGCGGTTTGTCTTGTTGTTTGCTTTTGTGTCAACCTTTTAACCTCCACCCGATCGTGCCGCAGTCTCCTACCACAATATGTTGTCGCTGTTGCAACTGTTGCTGCCGCTAATGTTGCTGCCGCTAATGTTGCTGCCGCTGCTGTTGTGGTAATAATTTTCAATTAAGCGCAAAATGCTTTTATGCTCCAGTTTGATTTTTGCTTGAATGCAGAATTCCAAGCGGTATTTTGCATTTTGCATTTCATTTGCCAATCCATGGACCGACTCTGATGTCTGGGAAAACCATGCTCTCTCTCTCTCGCTCTCCCTCTCTCTCTCTCGCTCTCCCTCTCTCTTGGTGGAAACGTGCAAACGTGTCAATTTATGGTTTTTTTCTTAGAGAAATGCCGGCCGCTGTGGCTCTCCGAGACGTTTCCATGGAAAACCGACTCTCAAAGAGAAAAACACATTTGCCCCAAAGGCGAAAAACGAAACAAATTGAAAATCTAAACGTGGCACAGAGAACAATGGGGGATGTGCCCCCCAAAAAAAGGTTTATGGCCGCTTGAGTAGTTCTTGCTTCCTGCTTGGGAGGGGCAGAAAGACTCCTCCTCCTCAAACTCCTTCTGAAGTGGGCCCTCAACGTGCATTCATTTCCTGCAGCAAGCCCTGTCCAGGCTTTTGCCCAATTAACAAAATGCCTTCGAAGGCGGTTTTGGGCCATATAAAAATCGTTTGGGAAGCCCAAAACCAAATTGAAACATTCCTCTTCGAGTGCGGCTTTGGGATCCGATTAATGTAAGCCGCTAATGGGTGGAGGGGCAGAGGGGCAGGGCACTCGAGGCGCTAATCGTGCATCATGCAGGGAAATAAATTCAATTAGAACCGTAAAGCCCCTGCGCTGGCTATGCAAATGGAGATCAACGAGAAAGGTGTGGTGCCAGGGACAGGCAGACAACCCTCTGAGCCGCAGGCCTTGGAGATGCTGTCAACACCTGGCAGGGAAGGCCGGGGAGGCGGAGAGCAGGCATTGTGATAACTTCATTTCAGATTAGACGCGTCTCAGGCCGGGGACCCTTTGGGCCCGTCTGAAGGGCGCGTCATCGTCATTACGGCTGACATGTGTCTGCCACACACACACACACACCGACAGACACTCCCATCGAAAGGGTCATGCCCTCCACATTTCAATCTCTTTTCTTTATGCAGTGTAATAACTCTCTTTGAATAATGTTCTTACCTGCGGACTGCCCTTGATTCTCGAGTGTGAACTGTGACCCTGTAAGCCGATAGATCTTCCAAATGGATGCCTGTTGATAGCTCTATTTCTGGTCTGATATCTTACGTAATGCAGCCTAGCCACGCAAAGACCATAAACACCCCGAGGGTTAAGCGATTCAACAGGTGGCCCATGCCAACCCCATTTGCATGTGGTTACAGTGAGGGCACTGAGGGGTGAACGTGGGAGCAGCTAAAGAGAATGCTTGATAATTGCAAGAACAAGATGCATGTCGTGTGCAGGACGTGGCAGTATGATGCTTGACTCGAGACTGGGACGGGAACTCTCTACCAGGCACAAAAAAATCAAAACAAAATACATGTTATGTGCATGATTAGGCGTATTGATGCTCTACTCTCATCATAGCCTTGCCTTCAAAGCGACTAAGTGTTGATGTTTGACTCCATATGGGCTCCTGAAGGATACCTCTTCCCACCAACCTCTGAAAATATCTTGGAATGATGTCTCTTATGCCTTCCATCTGAAAATATCCCCACTTTGAGCTTTTAAAGCCTTAGAAATTAATCATCATTGTAGATATCCCTTCTGCGTTTATAACTAATGAAACATGCATTTCGTTCCCTCTAATCTGCGTTTACTGTGCGTGTAAATACGGGGGAATCCCCTGAGTAAGTAGCTGCCGCACATTTGATGACTTCTAATGCCCCTTCAGAGGTACGCACCCTGGAGAACCGCAAGCAGACAGGCTGTCAGCCTTATTGGCAGCCTGACAAGGTGTCAGTGGCCAGGACATGATAGGAGGAGGAGTGCGGCCAGGACCTGATAGGAGGGGGTGTATTGCCAGGACCCGATTCAAGGCGGAGTGGAGCCCGGATGACAGGCTGTTGGGTTGCGTGCTCGAAACAATTATCGCTGCGGCCTGCGCAAATCTATCAATGTTTTGATGGTTTTGAGGTTAACCTAATGAAATTAATTTTTAGTGTTCCCCGAACTCTGGATTTCTGAGTGAAAATTAATGGCCCCATCGACTTGGCCCTAGAGCGTCGTATATCATGGCTTTCAGAGGCCCAATTATACAACGGAGCCATGACGGGGCGATAAACCTTATCAGGACGTAGAATTTTTTAGCATTCTTTTATTTGGCTTATGATGGCACAAATGATTTTGGCCACTGACCAACTGGCCAGCGACGGCATGTGCCGCAGATAAGCCACAGTTCGCCAAAAACCCGAAAACTGATTAGACCAGAAAGACTTGAAAGAAAGAATTTGAAGCGAGTGGCGACAAGGCATGCTCTTATCGGTGTGTTACGATTTATTGAACACCTGCACGGGACCTGAATCACATGCGCCAATCGGTTGGCCACATTTCCATACGCCCCGAAGTACACTCCAGTATAGGATGATGCAACCTGACATGCTCTAGAGCCAACCAAAGTTCATTGTCACCTCGGGAGGCGGAAAGGCAGGGGAGAGAGAGAGCCTTGGTGTCTGGCAGCACTTAACCTTTTGCACCTGACTGCACACAAGGCAGCAAAGAAGGAGGAGCGACAAACGCATGCGTTGACGCTTGGGTTCTTAATAAGCTTACAGTTCCGGTCTAGGCCCTGGAGATGACCTCATCCTCATCCTGGCAGGCATTGTGCACTGAGGGAAACTGGAAAGCCCAGTCGCGGGACTCAAAGATTTCTGTATGCTAGACTGTACTTCATTGGGAACAGGAGTGGTCAGGACTGCTTCAAATGAAAGAAGTCTTGATTCACATTTAAAATGTATCAGAAAACGAGTCAAAAGTGAGCAGAAATGTGCGCTTTGAAACTAGTCAACACTGAGACTCCTATGAGAGCAGAAATGTGCCTTTTGTTAAACCAAATACATGTCGTTTGCATGACGGTGAGGAACAGAACTGGAACTAGTTCGAAGGCAGTTCGATGGGAGGTTGTGTAGGCCGTCTGGTGGGCCCAGAAGACTCACAGTTTGTTCGGAAGGGAACCTAAAATCCCTCGGAACTTAAGCCCTCTGTCTCTACTTCTCAGTCTAAGATGAACCGTAGAAGCATAACCTCTGAGGCAACTGCCGGAACGCCTTAAAAGCTTGAAACCTTGTATTTTGTTCTTGCATTCTCGGACCAGCGAGCCAGCGTCGGTCCCAGTCGCAGTCCTGGCCTGGTGGGGGAATCATGCCCCTTCTCGGGATAGGGCTTTGTACGCCTCAGTGCATGGCAGTGCAAGAGTTGGGGACGCCTTCAGCCCGAGTGCCTTTGAGTGCTGCTCGCACCGGGGAGTCATTGACATTGTCTGGCAGCAGGAAATGGAGATGACTACTTGGCAGGGCGGCAGTCCCTGTGCTGGCAATTAGGGATCCTGGAATGCCAGAAGGAGAAACTTTCACTTTTTATTGCGTGGCACTCGAATTACAAAATCAAAACATCGGGAGGTGGAGGGCTACTGCTGGCTGATTGCATGTCAGACGGCGATAAGAAATCGGAGTTGCAGCAGCGACTGTCAGGCGGTGCGGGTGATTGAAAGCGAAACTTAGCCCCCGAAAAAAGTGTCCATGCAGTGGAAAAGTTTTACTAAAAGTCTTTTGGCTCCTTTGTTCCTTCTCGTTGCAGCTTTATGGGCGTCTGTGTGCAGGAGGGACAGCTGCACGCCCTCACCGAGTACATAAACGGTGGATCGCTGGAGCAGCTGCTGGCCAACAAGGAGGTGGTGCTCAGCGCCACGCAGAAGATAAGACTGGCGCTGGGTATAGCGCGGGGCATGACATATGTCCACGATGCCGGCATCTTTCACAGGGATCTGACAAGCAAGGTGAGTACCTGGCCAGCATTTCAATGAGCTCAATGATCTAATCCCTCCCCCTGTCTGGATTTCAGAATGTACTTATACGCAATCTGGCCAACGATCAGTATGAAGCCGTCGTGGGGGACTTTGGCCTAGCCGCAAAGATACCAGTGAAATCGTAAGTGGATCCTTGAGCATTTGCCTCGTGCGGAAACTGATCTTTACCCCAAAACCCTCTTGATCGCAGCAGAAAGTCGCGCCTGGAGACGGTCGGCTCGCCGTATTGGGTCAGTCCCGAGTGCCTGAAGGGCCAGTGGTACGATCAGAGGAGCGACATCTTCTCGTTCGGCATCATCCAGTGCGAGATTATAGCGCGCATCGAGGCCGATCCGGACATGATGCCGCGCACACCCTCCTTCGGCCTCGACTACCTGGCCTTTGTGGAGCTCTGTCCGATGGACACGCCGCCAGTGCTGCTGCGGCTGGCCTTCTACTGTTGCATCGTAAGTGCTGCAGCGCAGACCCCCCCACTCCTCGAGCTCCTTGTAATGCCAAATCTCCTTCCACAGTACGATGCCAATAGCCGGCCCACGTTCCACGATGCCACCAAGAAGCTGACGCTGCTGCTGGAGAAGTACGAGCACGAGTCGTCGGCGGGCGCCAGTCCGCTGAGCTCCCTGGAGCTGATCAATTGCTCGCCCGGCGGCAGCGACAGCGAGCATGCCACGGGCCCGGCTTTGGCCTCTGCCCCGACAGTGGGCACCATTTGCACCGCGCCAGCGGGCACCTTGACGCCGCGCCATCTGAGGGACGTGGACGAGGAAGGATTCCGTTTCCCCACGAAGTCAGCGTCGGCCGCGTTGCCGGGCACGCCCACGGGATCGGCCGGCAGCCACGGCTTCGACGATCACATGTTGCAGTCGCGGGTGCGTCGCGCCACCCAGAAGCTGGAGGCCGAGATACTGCTGCATCGGCGCTCGCTGAGCGAGAACATCATCCACTTCCCGATGCATACGTCGCCCAGCGACAAGGCGCGCTGCCATCAGATGCAGCGTCAGCGGTCCTCCACGCACTCGCCGACGCCGCCCCGCCAGTTGCCCGGCGGCAGTTCTGTTGCCGCCGCCGTCCTCTTGCCGGCGGTTGTGGTGCCCGAGCCGCCGCCCCTGCCGCCGCCCATTTCCGCAGTGCTGACGCTGCGCAAGGTGGGCGAGACGATGTGCCTGAAGGATCCGCAGTACAAGCCGGAGACGAACAAGGACCACAGCGGCACGAAGCCCAACCCGTTCGAAGCGCTGGCGCAGCAGCGCGGCGTCAAGAAGATCTTGGGCGCCAATCCGAGGACCTATGCCGCCGGAGTGGGCGATCTGTTCAGCTCGTGCTTCGAGATGCTGGCCCCGTTCTTCAAGGCCACCATGCAGGGCAAGGCCGTGGCCCAGGGCACGGCGACAGCAGACGGCAGTGAAGCGGCAGCTCCCAAGGCAGCGGCGACACCGGCGACGACCAGTGAACCAAAGAGTCTGCCCGTCTCGCCGCAAATGACGCGCAAGTACAGCGCCATGGAGCTGAAGCTGCCCCATCGGGTGAGCAATGCGGCGGCAGTGCCGGCCACGACGGCGGAGGCGGAAGAGGCTCCAACCGCCGAAGAGGACGACTGCGATGACTGCACCTCGGAGGGCGAGGATCCGGACGGAGGCGGCAACTGTGCCGATGCCGAGTCGAGCAGCGACGACAGCGCTGTGCGCCCCTCCACAGTCCCGGCGGCCCGCAAGTACCGCGCCAACTCCCTCTACACGCATCCCTTGTTTCGCGGCGGCCCCAGTGGCGCCAGTGGCCTGAAGAACAGCGCCAGTGAATTCGAGACCAGCCCGCTGCTCAAGGCCAGTGCCTCGACGGTCACGCTGACGGCCTCCACAGCTGCCGCCGCGGACTCCAATTCCTGCGAGGATCTGACCGACGGCGGAAGGAAGTCCAAAGAGCTGCCCTCGGGCAGCGGCTCGGCCACAGCAGTCGCTTCGCCCACACCCCTGTCCGGCTGCTCGGCCCCGGCTGCCTCCATTTCATCGTGCACCTTTCAAGAGCTGGAGGCGCTGAAGGACGTCGAGGAAAGGCTGAAGTACCAGTGCGAACAGCTGTCGACGCTGAAGACGAACCTGACGCGGCGGGACTCCATCGAGAGCGGCTTCTTCTCGTGCTTCAACGAGGAGTCGGACGCGGCCATCACCAACAACAGCTTCAGCAGGCAGCTCAACGGAATGGGCTCGTTGGGGTTTGGTTGCGGCGGCGCGGCCAGCAGTAGCAGCAGCTGCACCTACGAACAGTACAAGACGCTAATGCTCGACGCAGCAGGCGGCGCAAGCAGTGAAATGAAGTGAGTGTTTGCCCAGTCCGAGTCCGAATCCCTTACTAATCCTCAACGGTTTCAATTTCAGCGATAAACTGGCGAGCCTGTGTCGATGCTGCTACTATGCGACTTCCACATCGAACGCTGCTGTGGCCGCTACAGCCGCCGCTGCCCAACAACAGCAGCAGCTCAATGACACCTCCTCGACCTCATCGTCGGTGCTGCTGATCGACAACGATCCGGCAGTGATTGGCGCCAATAACACATCGTCGTCCACGGCGCTGGACTCCATGGATGATCTGGATGCCGAAATTTTGGCACCGCGTCCGCACCAGCGTCGCTACACCTGCCACCATGCTCTGCTCAGCGGCAATGTCAGCGATTCGCAGATGGCGGCCACGGCCGGACTGATCAATCGCCTGGCCCTCGACTCGGAGATACACACGCTGCTGCAGCGCAGTCCGTTTGCCACGAATCAGCTGCTGTACTGCAAGAATCGCACCTCGTCCATCTACACGGACAGCTCGGACGACATCAGCAGCCTGGCCGGCTCCGATTCGCTGCTCTGGGACGATCGCTCCTTCACGGCCCTGCCCAGCACACGATCGGCGCAAATAGCCAAGATTGTCGAGTACTTTGAGCGCAAGCGGCAGGACTCTTCGCCGCCGTCCATGCACCATCGGAACGGCAATGGCACTGTGGCCGCGGCCGTGGCTGCCTCAGCCCTGGGCTCCAACTACCTCTCGTATGAGTCGCGCCGCTACTCGGACTTTAAGCGACACCTGAACCCAGACGCCCTGTGCTTCGATCTGGAAAAGAAGCCGGCCCACCAGCGGATGATGGTGTGCGAGGGTGCGGTCAAGTCGAAGCTGCCCATATTCGACAAGAAGAAGCATCAGGTGATGAACAGCGGCCAGGTCGGATAGCCGCAGGATAGTCTAAGCCATGCCACGGATTCCTTTATCAATTTTTTTGTTTAACGAGCTCTAAATTCCTTGAGATTTGAATGTCCCCCAAAAGCCGGCAGTACGAGTACCACTCGATAAGAGAAAACATCAGCAAAATTTAATTATAGTTTCTAGTATCGTATCGTATCGCATCATGTGTATAGAGCAGATCGCAATTGCAGATAAGCCAAATTATTCTATTAAAAATTAAGAATGTTTTGCCCAAGAGAGCATAAGAGTAACCAATTCGTTTGTATTAGTTTTTTGGTAAAATTGTGTCCAACTTATCGTTTTGTATGGATATTACCTAAACATAATCATATACATCGTGCATCGTACTGGTTCCTAGTCCTTCAAATTTACACTTTCTATACATCCTATGCTAAATTAGAGCGGAAAGTATTTAGTATTTATTCTAATTAAACCTAATCAAACCTGTCGAAATGGCATAGCTATTCTTTATGCATACATTATATCCCATTATTTATTTGATTTTGTTGTCTAAACACTGTATAAAAAAGCGGTTATGTCTACACAATTGATATATACAAGAAAAAAAACCTAAATACAAATATACACATTTATATATAATGGCATATTGCAATACATACATTTTAAACTGTAACTGTAACTAGCTACCACTTAAGGTCAAAGTTAAATATCGTATCTATATCTATATATCTATGTAGACTGTTCAACGTGAGGTTGTAAGACTTGAACGCCCCCTCCCTCCCCCCATTTACCCCTCGAAAACTGTACAGAACTGGTCCCCCGATTCGAGAGAACCAATATCCAAAAACGGGCTTAATATCGGCGTATGTTTTAAGTTTTAGTTTTTGAAAATAAATACATTTGTATACATCCAAAAAAAAAAGCCTGATTGAAAGCACGCTGGCCGATCAATTGGAACATTTTACACGTGTATATTATTATTTTTCTTCGTTTTAAATCGACTACAATTAGACTCTCAATTACCAGAAAAACGTATACATATTTCGAAAATGCGAAAAGGCGAAGACTGAGCCACCATTTATGAATCGGCTAGTAGTTTCCATTATACAAAACGATAGAAAAATATTCTAGATTTGATTATTGTATCGATCGGCTCCAACTGAAGCGACTTACTTTAGCAGCATAGACTTTGTTCAACAGAGAAATTAATTAAGATCACGCGAGTGTACATACATAAAAACATATGTTATGTGTACATAGCATTCAGAAGGAGTTAATCTGTAGAATGATTGTTAAGAAATTGATGTCGTCCATTTGAGCATAATAACACTTCAACCTCATTGCATCGTCTTGTTAAATGGGTTCTATGTGAGGCCAAACATTAGAAAATCATGAATTTAAAATTCATTTCCGGTTGCCAATCAAACACATTTATGCACCTACCAATGTGTGGGTGCATAGCATGTATAAGTATTATATTATATGATCACAGTGGAATCACAGTCCATCCCAGGCATACATATATACACATAAATACATATATATATATAAACGACTCAGTTACAGTTTTTAACCATCATAAAATCGAAGAAAGAATAAATTTAATACACACGAAGAATTTTGTAAAACTGTAAAACTGAATTGTACTCAATCAATAAATACAGATATAGAAAGACGACAGACTTTCGATTTCCTTCGACTAGAAGCATCCTCAATCTATTTCAGTCCGTTTCAACTGACTTCAATCGTTTTCAATTGTTCATTGAAACGGACTGAAACGTGTAACAATCGACTATCTACATACATTCTAGACGAATGTTGGTTTTTACATGTATAAATATACATTATACACGCACGTTACGTACAGTGTGACCGCATATAAAGCTAATCGATATTGCATTTTCTATCAATATGTGTATCGATAACACCGATAGCTGTTTTTGGCGATAGCGAGCCCGGTCAGTTCAAATTCAAATTACCAGTTGTGCTAGTCACTCAAAATCTCTAAGCCTTTGAAATAAATAAAATAAACGCTTCAATGTATGATGCAAAAAATACATATAGAAACATATTTATTTTCCAGATAATAGGCTAATTCGCCCCACTGTTCTGCAACGTCTCGAACGCTTCGGGAAGATGCTGTGACCATGAGGCCACCGCTGAACCGGATGAACCGAATAGTATACATATCTTAACTGGTATTAATGGCAGTCCTCCTCAGCATCGGGATCAGAAGTCACTAAGTCAAGTTCGCATGATAAACACAAGAAAAAACTGGAAGAAGGTATGTTTTTATCAGCTATATTGTCCGCTTTTCCAACTTTTTTCCATAGCGAGATTTGGCCAGTGCCCAGCACCTGCAGTTTAACGATCCCCATTTCCAATAAAATTGCATATTAATTATCATATCAGAATTTCGTTTATTTTTCATTTCATTTCTATGGTACAAATAATAATCTTGCAAATTGTGAGTACTACTTAGGGATTGTGTTAAGTGGAATAATGCGAAAAGCTTTTATCTCATTTCCGACGATTCGGGAGTCCAATGAGAAAGTGTTCCGCGTGCGTACATTCAAATCAGACTCGCAAAAGGTCGTAAGGTCGTTAGGTAAACGGGACTGTATGGTTCGTTGGTGGCTGGAAGCATGTACTAGTTATATATGGACTTACGACTAACAATAAGCTGTAGAACAAGAACTAGATTACCACATCGTCTACTTCTACGCAGATTCCCTGCTTTCAAGAACTTTGAATAAATAATACAAACTAAAATTGGACTAAACTAACTCCTCGGAGCTCCTTGGGGACTTAGCTGAGCGTCAGACTTCGGGGTCCCATGCGGGGCACATTCCGTGGTCCGGCCTGGGCCTTTGGCAGCTCCGCGGACTTGCGTGCGCCATCCTCCTCGTCCTCGTCTCCGAAGAGCAGGGCCGCCAGGCTAGTCTCGAAAGTGGACTTCTTGCGCTGCGTCGGCTTTACGCTTCCAGCTGGCGCTTGGGTAGTCGTTGTGGTTGTTGCTGTGGCAGAAGCTTTCGTTGTTCCGGGCTGATTGGTGGTGGACGTCGTGGTGGTTGTGGAGGACGAACTGCTGCTGGTGGCAGCTGCCGTCGCCGGTTTTGCTGTGCTCGTGGTGACCGCCACCAGAGGCAGTGCCAGGGGCTGGTCTTGGTCTCTGTTCTTGGCGTCTTCATGGTCGATCAGCTGCTCCACGTGCTGGTAGCCTGGCGGATAGATCGGCTTGAATCCGCCCTGCAGCTGCGGCTGGAAGCTGTCCAGCTCGGGATTCTTCTCCGCTGTCAGGGCGCTGGCTGTGGCCGACTCCTTTTCCTTCGTCTCCTCAGCCGGCTCCACATCGGCCCGGTTGATGCTGTTCTTCTCGTAGATCGCCTGGTCCGTGGTTGAGGGCACAATGTTCCAGTTGACAGCCGCAGCACCGCTGGCTCCCGCTCCCCCTCCGCCCAGACTTACGCTGGGATAGAAGGGCGCCATGAAGTTCTTCTCGTAGTTCTGGCCGCGCAGATCAAAGTCGCTGCTTAGTCCCTCCTCCGTCTGGGTGTCCTGCCGGATCTCGCTGATCACGGGCGTGGCCAGATTGATGTTGGAGAACTTCGGATCCTGGTCCCCGGCTGCCGACGTCCGTCGGAAGACGCTGGGCTCTGTGGGCGTGTATGCAATGGCGATGGGGGTTTCGGTGCCGGTACCAAAGGCTCCGTGGATGATGCGGGGCGCAATGAGCACGCCCGGCACATGGCCCTGAGACTCGGGATTCGGGTTGAGCTCGGAGTACGATGGATCGGGCTTCTCGATTGGATATGGGAACTTCTCCTTGGGCATCTGCTGGGCCTTGTTCTGCTGCTGCAGCGACTGCGGCTTCTTGTTCTTCAGTATCGGCTCCTGGGGCTGGTCACGAATCACCGAGAATGGCGTGTTCTGGTACTCCGCTGGAGCCGAAGGTGGCTCTCCCTCGATCTGTTGCTTCTCTGATCCTTTCAGGGGGAACACCACGTACATTCCGCTGGGGTCCAGCTTCTGCTGGCTAAGGCTTGAGGCCTCCGCCTCCTGGGGATCATTGTCGGCCGTAACTTGTATCTCCCCTGCTCCAGTATCATCTCCGGGCAGGCTCACCGCCTTCTTCTGGGACTGCAGCATTTGCAGAGTAACCACGGGCTCCAGTTTGGTCTCCTCCACGCCCATGCGATCCTTGCTGGGCGTCACCGGCTGCGGCGGATCGTTGATAACCAAATCCTCCTCCTCAAAGTCTGCGGCTCCCTCGGCGTTGATGGTCTGGTACGCCTCAGAGCCGGCCGATGGGGCATGTCGCTCTGCCGGATAGCCATCCACGGATCGCAGGGGTCCATTGGCAGGACTGGGCCCATTGGGACGACGCGCGTACATGTGATCCGGTCGGTAGGGCATGTTCTGACCTCCGTAGGGCGGCAGGCGGTAGACCCGTCTGTTTATATCGCCGCCGACACCTTGCGGCCCCACTGGATACTCGGAGATGCGGTTCATGGGGTAGCGCTTTTGCAGCATCTGCTGCTGCAGCGGCTGTCGGCGGTGGGCGAAATGGGGCGGCGCTGAGGGATTGTAGGGTCGCTTCATGCCCTGCGTGGGCAGGCGGATGTTGCCCGGGTCCTGCTTCAGTGTTGGCGGATGGCCGCTGGAGATCTTCGCATTGGGCCGGAACTGGGGCAGAATGTTGGGCAAGTTGCTGGGCCGTGGGCCACCCTGGGGCTTGCGGTTGAACTCATTGTAGAAGGGAGGACGATTGCCTGGCGTGGACGGAACCTGTGGCCCGGACGAAGTGGTGGGGTAGCGCGGCGGCGGCTCCATTTCCCGAGAGGGCTGCTCGCCATGTCCCGGCTGCTGGGCAGGGAATTTCTAGAGGAGGGAAACAGACCAGATTAGTGGGAGGACTCATGGCTTTAAGGAGGCACTCACCAATTGCTGTTGCTGCTGGTTGAGGTTGACCACTTCGTGCTGCTGGATCTGCACATTGGCGCCGGGCGTCTCCTCGTCTTTGACCTTGGGAAAGACGACGGGATTGGAGTTGTGTATCTGCTGCAGGCTCAGCGGCTGTGCATGGCCATTGATGTGGGGTCCGGCAGGCGGACCGGGCCCAACAGCCGAAGATGCCAGCTCCACGGAGGTCTCCTCGGCCAGCACTGGGAAGCGAATGTTGCTGGAGACGAGGAGATCCTGGGTGTCATCCCCATGCACCGCCGGCCGCGTGGGTGGCGTCTGGTGTGGTGTCGACGCCTTAGTGGGCTGGTAAGACGGAGCTGGCTGCTCTGGCTTCGGGGCCACTGGCTTATTCGCTGGCCTGATATTGGAGCCAATCAGCGGCAGCTGCTGGTATGGGCTGGGCGCCTCTGGCGGCGGCTCTTGGTAGGAACCGGCTGGCACAGTGGTTCCAGCTGTGGCCATGTTTCCGTTCTGGTGGAAGTTGGAGTTCTGCTGGACGATCGGCATCTGCTGATAGCTCGTGGGCATTGGGTGCTCCTGGGGAGCTGCCGGCTTGTACGGCACAGGCACAGGTCGCTTAATGTTGCCAATGTCCTCGTTAATCACCTGGCCGTACTGGACGCCCGGCGTGTCCTTGGCAAAGAGTGGCTCCTTCTCGACGCTGGGATGGCCCACGCTCACCTGCTGCACCTGGCTGCCGAGCACAAAGGAGGCCGAGTGCTGTCCGGGCGAGATGACCACGTTGTTGATCTGGCCGGGCACCGGTCGGTATTGCATCACATTCGGCTGCTGCACCTGATAGGACACATATTCGTTGCTATAGTTCTCCTGGCTGCCCGAGATCACCTTCTGATCGTTGGGGTATGGACTCTGTCCGGGAGTGGGCCCCGCTCCTGCTGTGCTGGGCCTTTGGGGTGCTCCGGGCTGGGGCTGGGGTTGTGGCTGTCCAACTGCCTGTTGCATGGCGAATGGCGATGGCTTTGAGGGGGCAATCGGTTCTATTAGATTGCCCTGGGAATCAAATCCTTGGTTCTGTTGGTAGTTGTGCGCCACTGCAGACTCTTCTTCCGCTAGGCTGTTGAATATGTCACTGAGCGTCATTGGGGGTCTTGGTGGGGGCTGCAGCTGCTGTTGTTGCTGTTGCTGTTGCTGATGTTGCTGCTGCTGCTGTTGTTGCTGCTGTTGCTGTTGGTGCTGTTGTTGCTGCTGCTGCTGTTGCTGTTGCTGCTGATGTTGCTGCTGTTGCTGCTGTACCTGCTGCTGCTGTTGTTGCTGCTTTTGTTGCTGCTGCACCTGCTGCTGTTGCTGCTGCTTCTGTTGTTGCTGCTTCTGCTGCTGCTGCTGCTGTTGCTGCTGCTTCTGTTGTTGCTGCTGTTGCTGCTGCAGATGTTGCTGCTGCATATGTTGTTGTTGCATATGTTGCTGTTGCATATATTGCTGCTGTTCCTGTTGCTGGAACTTCTGCTGTTGCTGTTGATATTGCTGCTCTTGCTCCTTCTGCAACTGCTGCTCCTTCTGCTGCTGCTGTTCCTCCGCCTGCGTGTTCTTCTGGCCCAAAGTGTGGTACACATCCGCGGGATCGAGATTCGGTATGCCTGTGCCTGGTATGGGGCTGAAGGGCGGCGGTGGCGTGGGACCCTCCGTGAAGACAACGGGTGGACTTGTGCTGGAAGTGGTGTAAATTTTCGCCGTCGTCATGGGCTCTGTGGGAAAGATGGCTGCCTGGGGTGTGGCATGGTGGGTGGTGAATGCCACATCGCTGCTGCTGGGAGTGGGACGCGGCTGTTGGGTGGTGCTTGGGCGTCGCTCCTCCAGTTCGATCGGTGTCCTGCTGCTGCTGCTGGGCAATGTGGGACTGTACTTCTTGGTGGGCACAAACTTCTTGCGGGTGGTGCTGGTGCGTGGCGGCTGAGTGGTTGTCGGTGCAGCATGCAGCGGAATGGGCCGACGGGACGTGGTGGTGTACTTGACCGCCGGAACAGTTGTTGTTGTCGTCGTTGTTGTTGTTGTCGTCACGGGGATGGGTCTCCTGGATGGCGGCAATGTTCCTTGGGTAGTGGTCGCTGCCGTGGTGGTTGCCTTGGTTGTGGTGCTCGTGCTGCTGCTGCTGCTGCTGCTGCTACTGGGATGCGGATAGTAGGCTCCTGCAGTGGGGGTCACTGCCGTGAGTTTCGTTGTCGGCACCGTGAAGTAATTGGAACTGTGGTAGCTGGGCGGCGGAGGCGTCACCGGAGCCACCACGGAGGTGGGCTTCTTGTTGGTGATGTAGTTCTTGTTGCTGCCCTGGTACTTGAGATTGGCATACGAGCTGGAGACCAGCGGGTAGACGAACTTCGAGGACGAGTACTTCACCGGCAGGTTGAGGAAGTCGTGTATGTTTGGCGAGGAGGCACCGCTCAGCACTATCTTCTCGTTGGGATCGAGCACCTCGTTGATCTCGGGCTGGATGCCGGCCTGCTTTTTGGCACTGAAGTCCAGCTGCCCCGACACGGGATCGTGCCGGGGATAGTAGGGCTTGCCCTCGTTGAAGATCTGATTGGGCAGCACATAGCTGGTGGAGATGATGTCCTCTTCGCCCGAAAGGTCAGCATTGCGTGCCTCCAGGGGCAGCAGAGCCGATGGTGTTTCTGTCGAGGGTGTGGCTTTTGTTGAGCCGAGAAGCAGCAACGCCAGCAGCACCCTGAAATCGAGGCTGGCCATCATTTTGTGGCTGCAAACAAGGAGAAGGAAAAATGAAGTCTTAATCTTTAATTTGAATGTTGGTTCGAGCAAATCTTTCATTGGAAGAGAAGACCTTCCGCCCCAGCAAAGACCACTCTTGATTTCAGAGTCCGCGCAAGGCCGCTGTCACTTCAAAAGCTTTGACGGCGGACCGCTTCCACATTTATGGTGCGAAAATTGCAGCCAGTTGCAGCAGTCGTTGCTGTTGTGGCAAGTGTTGGTGTTGCAGGCACAGCCACAGCCACATTGCCATTCCACTCGGCAATTTGTCAGGCAGGCCGAGGCCTTGGCCGGGCACCGTAGGTAGCCTTAATTGAGACATGCCTGTGCTGTGGCATCTAGTGGCTTCTGGGCGAGAAGTGTTTTGGCCAAAACCGAAGTACTACTCAGGGAGCAGGTCTCCTGCGCTAAATGCTGGACACGGGCCAGGACACTGTGTAGACACAGTGTCGCTTACAATTAAACCAACTGGTGGACACCAAATGTGGAGTGGTCTGTGGCACTGTTGGACCAGCCATTGGATTGCTTTGATTTTCATGAAAAAAAAGCAACAGCAGTGGCAGCGGCAGTGGCAGCGGCAGTGGCAGCTGCAACTTCAGCAAATAAAAAGGAAAAAGTGAAATTTTACCAAATGTGAACAGCCAGTTTTTGCACTGTGGAAAACCCGTCTGGGAGTTGTTGTATTTGTTGTTTTGTCGCTGGTTGTTTCTGGTTGTTGTGGTTGTTATGTCAAACGAGCCAAATGCCAAATGATGGCCTGGACCGCAGCGCCGACTATTGTCTAATGCTGTGCCAATATATTCTGCCACTGCCACAGTCAGAGCCCAAATTGAATGCTTTCGATTCGCTTCATCTTCAATGGCCGCAGAAATTCACTTTCAAAAACACAGTTCAACTTTCATTCAATCAAAATACATCGATAATGTCACACAAGCGGCAGACCCAACGCTAATTATGACTGACTCACCAGGCCACAGATATAGCCACAAGCCAAACATCCAACATCCAACATCCAAACATCCAACGTCAATGTCAAAAAGCAAAAGCCACTCAAAGCCAAGGAGGGAGCCGTTGCCAAAGCCTCATTATACGGTTTAATCACAGCAGCATCGATGCTGTCAATCACAAGCACTGTAGAAATTTATTCAAAGTGCACAAGGAAAGAGCTGCTGCTCCAAAAGAATCTCAATGAATGAAAGTGCAATGCCAATTGGCAGTAATCTACCGATGGTGTCTCCAAATTGCTATGGTTATTACTCTAGATTTTCTTGGAATTGCACACGGCGCAGAGCACAAGCAGCCCGAAACAATTGTGGCCAGCCGCAGAGTTCCAGCCATTTAGCCTGCAACTCGTTTTGTGTTTTGTGTGTGTTTGCTTTCAACCAGCTGCAACTTTCATTTCAATTGTCAATGATATACCCAATGATTGCACATACTTTACTTTACTTTACTTTCTGGGGTTCTAAGGCCCAGGCCAGGCCTGGCCCGGCTCGACAAAGTGTTATGCAAATGGCCAAGCAATTGGCTCAATTTTCCACCGGCGATGGGCCATAACTCATACACGGAGGCCGCAGACTGGTTAACTGGGTAATCGGGTCACAATTTAGGAAACTTGTTTGCTTTTTCCATCATCTTTTCATTTCATCTTTATTTTTTATTAATGCTCGTCGTCGTGCCACACACACGTTCGCTTTTATCAGTATGCTAATAAAAAAAGAACAACTGGCCAAAAGCGAGCCATGGAGCCATGGAGCCATGGAGCCATGGAGCGTCCTGTTTTTGTAGAATGCCAAACCAAAAACAAACCTGTCATTGAATGGATCGTTAAAAGCGCACGCGCTCAACCAGAAACGAAAGACTCAAGACACAAACTTCTTGACAGCCGAACGTGATTTTCCTCCTATCGGAGTGGCCGATTGCCACTTTCCATTGAGCACTGCAGGAATTTGCTGGGCGTACAAAATTTTTCATTTTCATAATTTAAACATGTGGGTCACTGTGCTAATTGCTTGTAATTATTATTCAATAAGAGGCACAGCCCCAGTCTGTAGTCTGTAGTCGGTAGTCGGTAGTCTTCCGTCTGCATTCGCTTGTAGAAAGTGCTAATTTAATTAAATTTAAATATTGAAACAAGTTATCGACGGGGACACAGTGGCCAGCGTTGTCTTGAGGCTTTGGTATGTGATATTTTTCGAGATCAATGAACCTGCTGCTAAACCGAAACGAGTACTGACCCAGTTCCTTCCAGAACCAATCAATCGGTGCTGTTTAGAGCGGTTAATTGTGGGATGCCTGGCGACCGGGCCCGGCCTTTTACTTTCACATTACACAATTCGCATTGGTCTCTGATTAACTCATTTGACTGGCAGGCAGTTCCCACAGCATAACTTTTACACCGGCGAAAAAGTCGCACGTCTATTACGGGGACCCCGCAATTAGGTGTAATTTTTAATGGCATCAAAATCATAACCATCAACCATCAAAAGCGTGGTAAAGTAAACCTAATTCACGACAAAACGAAACACCCATAATCATGAAAATTGTTAAAGCCACAACAACACGATGACAAAGAGCAAAGTCATTAGACCAGGCCCTGGGCCAGACTCAACTTTAAACTGTCTCTGGCGGGTCTCTGATTTATAGCGGCCCCTCGAAGGGAGCGGGTGAGAGGGGCAGCTACCGCTTTCCTACATTTCTTTCAATGGCATTGCCAGCCGCCGGAGCAGCCGGAGCAGCAGCTGCAACTTTCACTTTTGGCAGCCAAAAATTTCTCGCTCAGCTTCTGAGTGTGCTTTGGTGTGGTTCAATGCGGTGCGGCGCCACACTCACGCAGAGCAGACCCAGAGAAGAGAGAATTATTTATGGCTTAACGAATTTATGTCTCAACTTTAACCGCAACCGAGCAACCGAGCAGCCGAGCAGCCAAGAGAAAGAAGCCAAGAAACGAAACGCAACGCAAGGCAACGCACACCATTTGGCCGAGAAGCCGCAGCAAAGTAGCCAAACCAGAACGAACGGTAGGACGCAAAATATAAAAGAAATACTTGTAATTAAAATCAGTGAAATTTTTTGATTGCCCCCTCGGCACGATCTCCCCTCGGACGAGATGAGGCAACGTGCAATGCCCGCTTGTCTGGCTCACGTTTTTCTCTTCGGAATCGGCCAGGCACAAGCCAGAGCCGACCCCAAAGCAGACGAAGAAACCCGTGTACAGAGCTGACCCCGTTAACGATCATTGGACAAACATTCAATGGCGAGTGCTCCGCCTTTTTGGCTGGAATGCGGCAGGGGCCTGCCCACTGGCCGATGCTCGATGCCCGATCTTGCGGCTATTCAAATTCGAGTCGAGACCCGGAGGAATTTTTCCCTGCAGCAAGTTTCCATTTAATGTTGGACAAAGGTATTCAATTTCATGGGCAAATCAAATCTTAGTCATACGAATTAATTTGCATTTCATTTTTCTGTGTGTGTGTTGTTTTTTTTGTGGCAAAAACAAGAAAGAAACAACAGAAATTTCACTTTTTAAGGTGCGTAATCGGTCTTGGCCGGGCCACCGACTCATAAGCTGATCTCTAGTGGCGTTGTTGGATGGCTGCCGCTTGTTAACTCTGTTGGCCGGACAGTACACACCTTGGCCACAGCAGAGCCTTGTGTTGGGGCGTTTCATGATTCATTCGAGTGTTGCAAAATCACATGAAATTTGCGAGCAGATTCCCCTGGGGCTGAGAGGAAATCCGTGAGCCCCCCAGTCGGATTTCCGCTCTCACACCGAGAGCCAAGAAAGAAAGTGACACCTACATGCTAAGCGGGGGATTAGCATATGGAAATGTATAACCCCATTGGCCAAATCGGTTAGAGTTCCCTTCCACCCAGAAACAGAAAATCAATAAACCGAAATAGCGGCAGACGGAGGTCTAAGAAATGGCAATGAAAGTCAAGGCAACGTGCCTGAAATCTTAATTATAATACGCAGTCTTGGCCAACGCAGGTTCTTCAAAGAGAAATGGTGAAATTTCTGACTGCCTCCGCGGCAGAGTGTGAAGTTCAAGTCGCGTGGAGTGGAATTTTCGTTGCATTTTCATTTTATTACTTTTAATGAGTCGAAAATTTTCAGCCACTTATGGAACAAAGCGAGAAAAAATTATGCATTACACACTGACGCATACGATATGGGATTTAGAAAGAAATCGCGGCTATTATTAAAGTACTCGCACTGTCCGCAGAAAATCAAATGGAAACTGCTGATGGATTGGTGGAAAAAGCGAACCAGCGTTGAATGACAGCCGTGGCCAGCGCCGTTAAAGCTGGAGTTGAAGTTGGCCAAAGCAAACAGCCGTTGGCCAAAAAATATACACACTCGTACAACAAACAGCTAAATGGCAAGAAAATTGCAGAGACGGACAGGCACGAGCCTCTGGACACGACTCAAATAAAAAGGAAAGTGCCGGGCACAGGCACCTCGAAAATGATTGCTCAGATTTGGTCAGCCAAGATACGGATAACGGAGATAACCGATAGCCGAGCGATGATTGACTCGATGGGGATGGAATCGCCTGCCGCTCTGCGATCCATCCTCTGGTGCAGCCAATAAATCTTTCAAGGCTGTCAGTACGTTTTTGGAGCCAGAGTGTGACTTCCTACCAGCTAAGGATGGCACCAGAGGCATTCCAGCCACCCGCCGTATATGGCCTGCGTACATCACTCAGATCTTGTAGTAAATTCGGTTTAGGCCAGGCCCACAGCAAACCGTTATTGCCGCTGCCGCTGCCGCTGCTGCTGCTGCTGCGTTACAAGCATTAAAGAGCTCTTTTATGGTCACTTGGCTTTTTGGCTCAGTCGGCTGAGCTGTTGTTAATGCAATTGCAATAGCGGAGCAGCGCCCGCGCGTGCCATCAAATAAATGGGTTGGCTCCAAGTTCTGCTCCAAGTTCTCTACTGTTTCTGTTTCTGTTTCTTTGCTAACAATTTGCCAATTTGGGTCGCTGGCGATGGCTATAAATCAGACGCCGGACAGTGGTCTCCTTACCGGCCCCGGCCGGCCTATTGGGAGCGAGCTCTGCCGACCTATTGGGAAACTAATAAATTAACTAACGGCCAACTGCCAATTAATCTCGTTAGCTCTTGCTCTGCGGATTGAATAATCTCCAGCCTTCGAATGCATAACGCCGCCAGTCAGCCGTCAACACGCAACCCATCGAATCTCATGCAAAGCAATGTATGAATTAATTACCAGAATCCAACATCTAACTATGTTTTCGGTGCATTTACATAACAGCTCGTACCACTCGCACGGACATCGATGGTCAATGAACCTTGTACGATAATGTTTTTGGCCAAAAGAATGGGGAATGCTATCCGCGACAGAGAGAGAGAGAGGAAATAAACACCAATTAACATGTAGTCCACGATTTGTGGGTCAACCAAATTTGATGAAGAGAAAAGTAAGCCACACCGAGAGATCTGGACAGACTAGGAAGAGTCTCGTAATTATGCTCGCACTAAAAAGTGAGCAACTTTTTGCTGGTCTGCCGGCAAAAAGGGCTGCCACACAGCACAGGTTGCAACAAAAGACTTGAGGCACAAACTTGGCCAGTGGCAGTGTCTCTGCAGTGCAGTGTGGGCTGCTTCGCTTGCCCTGATTTCCACATTGGTGACCATTGGAGGGGGAAGTATGCTAATTAGCTCTAACTGTAAAGGCAGTACGCATTGCTAACCGCTTAACCCACAAGACAGAGGGCTCTTCTATAAGTGAGGGCTCTCTCTCCCGGCTTACCCGTCTTCTCGCTGACCAGCTATAGATATCCTTATTATTGGATGGTACTCGTTTTATTCCACAGAAGAACTTTTGTTTGAACAAACAATAAAGTTCACACAGACACAAACAAGACAGATATATAGAGAGAGAGAGAGACGCACGATTACCGTTTTTTCTTTTGCGATTTCCGTTGATTTTCAATTCGATTTTCCCAAACACGTCTCGCACTTTTCTTTTCTCTCAGCTCCGAAACAACACACTCACAAAGCTGGGGTTCAATATGGTACGGGTATTTCTTGCATTTACATTTCTCTCGCGCTCGTTCGTTTGCTCAAAGATGGATGTCTCTGGTGGAGTTCCACGACGCGTCCGCTGCCTTCGACGGTCTCGGTTTGAATGAAGTTGCGCCACGACAAAAGAAATTTTTTATTAAAAAGAAAGCACAGCCCCCGGAGGCAATGCCAGCCAACAGCAAAACCAAGCGCCAGCTGACGTTCGGAGCGGTTGGAAACGGTTAACAGCGGCTCAGAGCCACTGTTAAGATTCGAATCTACTGCAGTGGAACATTTTAATTGTCGAATGCAGTCCGGGGAAATTACGAGGCGCTTCCGAGTGAATGGAATGGAATGGAATGTGTAATAGATCCGCTAACACCAACCGTTAAAAAGTGAACGATGTGTGGGGTAATGATAAGAGATTTAAGCTGGAAACCCCACCAGCAATAGCATTACCCAATATGCCAGTGCGAATATTACGTCTATGATATACCATCAGACATCAGAACTCCCGCAGGAGCATTTCAAATTCCATTTTTAGGAGCTTGCCATGGCTCTCCATATATCCATACCCATCCCAACAAAAAACACATTCAGCTCCTTTCCAAATGTCTCTTCTTCAGCATTTCTCGACAAGCGCAAAGGTAAAGATCCGGTGCGATTTTCCATCTTCTCTGATGCCCGGGTTGTCCGTTCAATATTTGGGTTTCAAATGAAAGTTGGCCAGAAAATAGTAATTAAGGCAACTTTATATTTTGGAAAATCGCTCAATTAAGACCTAATATCAGGAGGACTTATATAAAATCAAATTTAATGCGCAAAAACATGCACATAATGACGCTAAGCACATACTTAAGTCGCTGATGTTACGTACATTTATTCGGAGAGATGTCTTGCCTTACGCCCCAAAGTACGTTTGTGTGTTCGTGGTTCACCAAACGCCAACAAACTTCAAAGTGGACGGCAGGGCAGTGAAAGCGGAAGCACAGCACTTATTATTCTCTCTATTTTGCACCATACAGCACACAAAAAAGTGATGGGTAAAAAGTTGGAATGACAACAGTTGGAGCCGCGTATAGCAGCAATAAAAGCAATAGATGTAATTACTTCATTCATAAGCACAACAGGGCGAACGTGGAACCGGAATCGGATCAGGGCCACAAAGTTCCGTCGAGGTGGCCAATAAAATTGGTCATTAAATAAGCAAAGGAAAGCTGTCTAAATATACATACTACTCTACTCCTATACTAGGTATGTTTTCGCAGCTTGTTTTGGTACATTTTTGTTGACTTATTGCATAAGGAACGAGATCTTAAAATCAGTTTACTCGGGACAGAAGTTGCATCGGGAGCCCCTACACTTGATTTTAATAAATTATATTAGTTTATTCTGACTTTTAGCTTGTGTATAAATTAAATTCTGCGTTGAATCAAAGGTTGACTAGCTGCTCGGCAGCAGATTCACTAGAGTACGCAATGGATGGGTGGGGGCAGGGATCCCCAGACCACTAGCGCGCCTGGTTGAAAGGATTGTCGGGAGACTTGTTCCACTCTTTCATCAGCAGCTGCTTCCACTGAGACATGCGGAGCGAGGGATTCTCGGCTTTGATGCGGGGCAGGTTGTTGGCTTCGAAGGTTTTGTAGGCGGCGCGCATTCGCTTCTCGGGATGCTTGTCATCATCGCCCTCGTTGACACTGTTGGAACATGGCACGGCAAAAGATTAGGAATATTCAAAATAGATTTGTAACTTCGATGGCACTCACCTGAGAACAACGAGCGCCTGGTCAATGTTGCTGGCTACATCGGTGTCGGCGAGGGATCGATTGATGTTCTCCTCCACGACGTTCGTCTGGACCACAACGCGAGTGGCGGCGGGCTTGTTGGCCTCGTTAATGGCATCGATGTTTCTCTGCTTCTTCTCAAGCTCCTCCAGTATCTGCTGGCGGTTGATTTTGGCCAGCGGCTGCTTGCGCTGGGTGCTGATGGAGCTCATCTCCTCGTCCAGCAGTGCCTTGGCCTCCGCCTTGCGCTTGGCCGCCTCGGCCCGCTTGCGTTCCTCCTCCTCGCGGCGCTGCTGCTTCTTGGCCAGGCTTTTGTCGTCGTCATGCCACAGACGATCTTCGGCGTCCTTGGCCTTCTTTTCCTGGGTCGCCTTACGCTCCTTTTCCTTCCGCTCCCGCGCCTCCACGGCCTTCGAGTTGATACCCATTTTCTTTGGCATTTTCGAGCTGCGATCCAAAAATTTGTCCAAAAATTTAGAATTTGTCTTGGGTGTAGTGTGACCGCGGACCTATCTATAAAATATACCGTCCGACCCTCAGAAATATACCGAAACATACCGTCTCATTTTTAAAATATACCTAGGAAAACAACGAACTTAAGCCACTTGACCCCGCTCTATTTAAACAGGTGAACAACTTTACGTCCCATCCGAGAAAACAGGACATATATGTCTGGTGAAAATATCCTTGATCCTAGATAAGGACTTTGTCGGATGAAGGATGCTATTCCGATCACAGGAAAAACGACCATTTCCAAAAACCGAGACTTTAAGATTTTCAGGTTTTCTTTTCTTTTCCCAAGGGTGTGCAGAGTCTAGCAAAATGTAGAGTCATAGTATTGTATAATAGTATAATCAAAATTTTCGGCCATATATATTTACCCTATCTAGGTAAAACACCTTGCATTTTTATACTCTTTTTATTATATTTGAGTATTATTATCTAATATTTTCAGTATTTATACTAGAAATCTTCTACTGCTTGTGCGTCACCTTGTTGTGGTAACACAACCTGCTAAATGTCGGCCGTTGTAAAATTTCATGTAGTGGCGCCATTTTTATTCGTGAAACCACGCTTCATTAATAAAGGAAATAAAAGATCACGAGCAACAAGTTGAGAATATCGTATAAGAATAAAATGAGCAGTGTAATAAACTACAGTAAAGGGGATCCCGGCGAAAAGGAGTGTGCCGAGTCGGCTGAATCGCTAGAACATCTAATGATACCAAAGCTTCTAGACCGTTGGGTGAGGAATACGTCTGAAGACCAGCGAGTAGAGATGGTTCCGAGGGACGCAGGGGCAGCAATTCGTCAGCAGGAGCATTTGCAGGAGCTAAAAAGCTTTCGTCCGAAGCTGGGGCCAACGGCACTCGGCCGGAAGAATCATGGGGAGGCCAAGCCCGCGAAACAACTGGCGGCGCTGAAGACGGACTTCGAACACCTAATTGTGGAGCAAAATGAATCCAATACGAAGTGGCTCCAGGAAGTGGAGGATATGCATCTCTATCCACACGAGTATGGCAACAGCGGCACCACGTTGACGTCGATGATGTACCCCACAGCGTCTTCATGTTTGACGCTAATGGAAAACGCAATGATTAGCGTACCGATAGCCAATCTGATTGGCGGCCTAAAAGCGCGATTTTCGCAGTTTAGCAAAGGCGGCATTTCCACTGCTGTCCTTCCCCAGCAGCAGCAAATGCTGGATCCGTTTACTGAGCACGCAGAAGCACAGGCACAAACACCAGCAGCGGAGATAGTACCAGAGCCAGACGCTCCTGTCACATATGAGCCATTAGCGCTGCTCAGCCACCAGAAAACGGCAGCAGAGGCAGACGATCCAAAGCTGAACATTCTGATCAGGAATGTGGTGTGCTCGTTCAATGTGGGTTGCCAACTCGACTTGAGTGACATAGCGCAGCGTGGCTTCAATGTGAAATATCACAAGAGTCGAAATTTAACCATGAAGCTGCGGCGTCCCGCTGCAACGGCCCTCATTTGGTCATCCGGTAGGATCAATTGCACAGGCACCACATCTGAGATACTGGTAGGTGTCCCTTTGCAAGCCATGCAAGCAAATCACCTATATAATCTAATCTCATTCCTATTCTCATTTGAAGGCCAAAGTGGCGGCCAGGAGGTTTGCCCGTTGCTTGTGGAAACTCGGTTTCCCGACAAGCTTTCAGAATTTTCGCATAGAGACTGTTCTGGGTACTTGCAGGATGCCCTGGGACATTAATATTGTAAACTTCTCGAAAAAGCATCCGGAGAATGCCAAACAGGACCCGGAGATGCATTGGTGTGTCACGTACAAGATGCAGATGCCAAAGGCCACGCTGAAGATCTTTACCACGGGAAGCATAACAGTGATGGGTGAGTTTCCAGTCTCTCTGGCTCTCTTTGGACTCAATTTTATTCAAATTATAGCCGCCAGAGTGAACCTTGTGGAATCCGCCATAGAGCATATATATCCACTGGTCCGTGAGTTCCGTAAGCAGCGATTGCTAGACATGGTCAAGAACTTAAAGGCTAAGAAGAAGAAAAATGGCGCCAGCATCACCACCGCCAGCACCATCACCGACCCCAGCGATGCCCGGGCACTGGAAGAGAAAATCTTCACTCAGTCACAGATGCAGTCGCGCAGTGACATTATGATGAACGCCACCGTAGCCCATGCTAAAACAATACCTAAAAATGCAGCGTCGGAGCTGGCGAATGCACCGTACTCCAGTGTAGAGCGGCTAAGGCAGATCGAGGCTTATCGCGAGATGTCAAAGCAGACGCGGGAGGAGCGCCGCCACATACCTTTCCCGAGAGACACGTCGGAGGCAAAACTGTTCCCCCACTCGGGCCGCAGTAAGTCCTTGATGGACAATATCAATGCCAATGCCCGTCGACGGGCCATCAAATGCTGGGACAGCAAAATTCAAAAGAAGTCGCCGCGCTCCAACGACCACAGCTTTGCCGAGAGATCCCCCTCCTCCAATCCGGCCATCCAATCCACCAGCAGCACATCCGTCACCTCCAAGTCGGACCAAATTCTGCCGTCTTCCTCGCCACCGGACATCCAATCCACCAGCAGCACATCCGTCACCTCCAAGTCGGACCAAATTCTGCCGCCCTTCTCGCTACCGATCATTTCGGATGAAATTATCCCTGCCGATCCCTGGACGATCCAGAACGAGCAGTGCTGAATTAGCGCATTCCGCATTGGTAATATCGCTACCGCCGGCAATACCAAGTAAATGACTCTTAAAACCTGATGTTTATGAAATCACTTTGTTGTTGAACAACTCTTTGCGCAAAGCTATAATGCTTTCTTTATTATTTTGATATGTATATGAATACAGAACGTCTTTAATTTGAAATTTCTTGCCTTGTTACAATATAATGATAATTCTATTCGACTTTGTCTTTTTACTTTTAACGTTTCTGTAGCCCATCAATGTATCGAGGAATTGTTTTCCTCATACTTAACAACGGGCATAAGAACACCCACTTCCAGGAGTAGTATTTCAAAACAATCCAAATATTCCGCAGTCAATAAGGGGTATGTTAATTGCTGCGGATGTGCACGAATATCCGTCATATGGATCGAAAACGACATTCTGGGACAGCCATCACCATCACCGCGACCTCATTTTCCCATATTCACCCATACGTACTCTTTCGGCCCCTAAACGCTCCAAATTAAACTCGAACTACACATGCAGATAGCGCTTTTTCACGTCGGGAATTGCCCAAAGGCTACTGCGTTAGAGTATTGTCCTTGATGAGAGCAAAGGCATTCATAGGGATCGGAGAGTCGGGTAATCGCATGTTGTTACCAACTTAAATTTTCAAAACAACAACTGCCGTCCCCCTTGATAAGAATCTGTGCAGTGCTGCCACTCGGTGGACACAGGAAAGTTCTAAATAACACCAGAAGCGTGACTTTGCAGATGAGTGGCAACTTCATCTTTTCGCCCTTGCTGTTATTTTCATTTTTCATTTTCAACGTTATATAGAAATCCAATAAAAACAAGTATTAAGAAAAAGCCAATCAAGTAGAAAATTAATTCATCAATCGTATAAAAGTATCTGGGTATGGCTAAGTATTCTATTTAGCTTGTAATTTTCAACGGAAGATCAAAAACAAAGAATACGTAAAATAGAACTTGAATTCGTCAGTATATTTACGGTATATTTTTAAAATGAGATGAGTTATCTTTTGGTATATTTCTGAGGGTCGGACCGTATATTTTATCGGTGCTTGCTGTGTTTACAAATTGGCACGGAAAATTTTACGCTTTTTAATTGCTAAAACAATTAATTGTTGAGCAACAAAAACGGGCGGTTGAGCGACCTGCACTTGGCATGCCGGACATAAAAATAACACCACTCGGTGCCGGCCAGGATGTGGGCCGCAGTTGCCTGCTGCTGACGATGGGCGGCAAAAATATAATGCTCGACTGCGGCATGCATATGGGCTACAATGACGAGCGGCGATTCCCGGACTTTTCTTACATTGTGCCCGAAGGACCCATAACCAGCCACATCGACTGTGTGATCATTTCCCACTTCCACCTGGGTGAGTACTTACCACGCCTTGGCCCCCAACGCTCCTTATCTCTGATGAAATTTAATGAGAGTCTAATCGTTTGCCCCTAAATGTATGTACTTATCAATGGTTGGGTATTCAGATCACTGTGGCGCTCTGCCCTACATGTCGGAGATAGTGGGCTACAACGGGCCCATTTACATGACACATCCGACCAAGGCGATTGCACCGATCCTCCTTGAGGATATGCGAAAGGTGGCCGTGGAGCGGAAGGGCGAGTCCAACTTCTTCACCACGCAAATGATCAAGGACTGCATGAAGAAGGTCATTCCAGTGACCCTGCACCAGAGCATGATGGTGGACACGGATCTGGAGATTAAGGCCTACTATGCCGGTCACGTGCTGGGCGCCGCCATGTTCTGGATAAAGGTTGGCTCCCAAAGCGTCGTCTACACCGGCGACTACAACATGACGCCGGATCGCCATCTGGGCGCTGCCTGGATCGACAAGTGCCGACCCGATCTGCTCATCTCGGAAAGCACCTATGCCACCACAATACGCGACTCGAAGCGCTGTCGTGAACGCGACTTCCTCAAGAAGGTGCACGAATGCGTGGCGCGTGGCGGCAAAGTGTTGATACCGGTCTTTGCCCTGGGGCGGGCCCAGGAGCTGTGCATACTGCTGGAGACCTACTGGGAGCGCATGAACCTCAAATATCCAATCTACTTTGCCCTGGGCCTCACCGAGAAGGCCAACACGTACTACAAGATGTTCATAACCTGGACGAACCAGAAGATTCGCAAGACATTCGTCCATCGTAATATGTTTGATTTCAAGCACATAAAACCATTCGATAAGGCTTACATTGATAACCCCGGTGCTATGGTTGTGTTTGCCACTCCTGGCATGTTGCATGCCGGCCTCTCGCTGCAAATATTCAAAAAGTGGGCGCCGAACGAGAACAACATGGTCATCATGCCCGGCTACTGTGTCCAGGGCACCGTGGGCAACAAGATCCTCGGCGGTGCGAAGAAGGTTGAGTTCGAAAATCGTCAGGTGGTTGAGGTCAAAATGGCAGTGGAGTACATGAGCTTTTCGGCGCACGCCGATGCCAAAGGTTTGTAGCATTCACTCACTTTCCCACGAGCTTCTCTAAAGAAGTTTTCCCATTATTGCAGGCATAATGCAGCTCATTCAAAACTGTGAGCCGAAGAACGTAATGCTCGTCCATGGGGAGGCGGAGAAGATGAAGTTTTTGCGATCGAAGATCAAGGACGAGTTCAATTTGGAAACTTACATGCCCGCCAATGGCGAGACCTGTGTGATCTCCACACCCGTTAGAATACCCGTAGACGCTGCCGTTTCCCTGCTAAAGGCCGAGGCTCGGTCGTACAACGCTCAGCCGCCGGATCCGAAGCGACGACGACTCATCCACGGCGTACTGGTGATGAAGGACAATCGAATAATGCTGCAAAATCTAACAGATGCCCTCAAGGAGATCGGCATCAATCGGCATGTGATGCGCTTCACGTCCAAGGTGAAAATTGATGATCCCGGTCCAACGGGGCTTACCAGCGAACGACTGAAGACACTGCTGGAGGAAAAACTAGTCGGCTGGACGGTGGCACTGCAAGAAAATGGTTCCATTACCATTGAATCCGTTGAGGTGAAGGTCGAGGAGGATGCCAAGGATCCCAAGCAGAAAACCCTGCTGATTTCATGGACCAACCAGGACGAGGACATCGGCGCCTACATACTCAATGTACTGCAAAATATGTGCTAGATCCTGGCCACGGAGCCCAACGAAACTCCCCGACATATATGCCTTAATTCCATAGTTTGCTAAGCACAAAGGGTTGATTGATATCGTTTTCTGAATATCTAAATGAATGGAAAAAATGAAATAAAAGAAATAATCCGATATCCAAAAACAGGGCCCAAAGGTTAGGTTCGTTCGTTCCACGCTATTTATTCTGGGAGTTATTCAGAAAGACTTTAACATTAATGTAATCCAAGGCGTCGCTCCTGGCGCCCTGTATCATATGCAATTACTTTATATATCGTTGGAGCTGTTCGAACTGGAGTTTCTGGATCAGGACAGGACAGCTTATGTGAGGGCAGCAGCACCAGAGATGATCTCAATCAGCTCGCGAGTGATGACAGCCTGTCGGGTGCGGTTGAATGTGAGAGTAAGTTTGTCAATCATCTCACCGGCGTTCTTGGAAGCATTGTCCATGGCCGTCATACGGGAGGACTGCTCCGAGCAGGCACCCTCCTTCATGGTGTAGAAGATGAGGGAGGCCAGCGAGAACTCCAAGTAGCTCTTGATGACATCGCTGTCGAGCGAGTCGTAAGTGGCCAGTTTCTCCGACTTCTCGACAGTGGGGCCACCGTAGATGGGCAGTGTGCTGCACTGGTACGAGACAACGGACCTGAACTTGTTGTACACGATCTTGCCCTCGGTGTACTCGTAGCCAGTGTTTAGGACCTCATGGGCGATCTTCGAGGCATCCAGGAAAGTGGGGGGCAGACGGCCGATTTCGTTGGCCACCATCAGGATATTCTTGCCGTACAGACGGGCCAGAATAGCACGGGACTTGTCTCCCACGCAGAAAATCTTGGTGTTGGCATGTTCGGTAGCCATCTCGCCACGGATCAGACGCGCCACACCAGTGTGAACAGCACCGCACAGACCACGGTCCGATGTTACGGCGATGAAGAGCTTCTTGGGCTCGGCCTTCTCATCGGGCACGATCTCAGTCTTTTCGAAAAACTGCTGAGCACCGATTCCGTAGGGACGCGCCGCCTTCAAATCACGCTCGGCACGGGCGTACTTGGCCGCGGACACCATCTTCATCGATTGCGTAATTTTCTGAATGTTCTTCACGGATTTCAGACGCATGGAAATGGTCTTTAAAGTGGCCATGCCACGCTGCTGCTGGGCCAGCATGGTGGCTTCAATGGCCATGGGCAGCAAAAGCGTAGTGCGTTGCATCATCATCCTGTGAGCTGCTGAAGATTCCCTGCTCGAAAAATTAGCAAAAAATTACACGGCAAATGGGCAGACGAAAAATTACTTGCGTTAAGTTGGCTGCGCGACGACGATGTTATAACACCGATTAATATATCGATAATCTATATATATATTCTGATAACAAACCAGCTGAAGTTTTATGGTTATATTTTGATCTGTCAGTTAAGTGATTTTCCTCTTGAGTTATTTTAACAAACCATAAGAATATTATATTAAAATGAAGGAGTTTCTACCACCATAATCGCACAAAAGACCACCTATCGATACAATACCAAAATGTAACCCGCGACAATCAGCTGGTGGCTGCTGCGATAGTTCAAAGAAGAAGAGAAAAAGCTGACGTGCTCGGGAAAAGATTAGAAATATTTTACGAAACCTAATTTAACTTCCTCCTCCCCCCAAAGCCAAGCTCGACACTTATTCGACTTCCGACTTGAACAATGAAACCACACAAAACTCAGAGCGGATAACAAGGCCCCCCACCAACGAGTGCTGTGTGCTGGAAAATTGTTGCTGCGCACAGGAGAGGAGACGACACGACAGACGTAGACAAACCAAACGGGTGGAAAAAGAGGTCCAAAGCTGCAAGGCGGGCTGGCCAACGTATGACGGAGATAAAGATAAAGCCCCACATTCAGTGCATTCGAGAAACTATACCAGCTGGCAAAATCAAACGAAAAGTGCAGCTTAATACAAGTGCAACTAGGTGCCTTCAACAATAATCAACAGCAACAGCTGCGTGAGTGTGTGTGTGTGCAATAGAGTGTTTGAGTGTGTGTGTGTGTGCTGGGTGCGCAGTGTTGTTGGGGCCGTCGTCGTCGTTGCGTCGTGGTGGTGGTGACACAACAGTAACAAAATATTGAGCCGTCGAGCAAAACACATGATGTGGTCGTTCTTCTCGCGCGACTCCTCCAAAGACTTCCCCTACGACATTGGTGAACCAGTCAGTGGCTTCGACAACTACTCCATATGGACGCTGCACAAGGCCAAACGCAAAGGTACCCTCGAGGAGGTCTCCGTCTTTGTCTATGACATACGCAGCGGCTCTGACACGAAATGTGAGCTGGCCAAGGCGGCATTGAAGCGGCTGAAAACGTTGCGTCACCCGAGCATACTGCAGTACTTGGACTCACTGGAGACGGACAAGATGCTGTACGTGGCCACGGAGGCGGTGGATCCACTGGGCACATATTTCACCAAACTGGCCACAGACAATGTCCAGAAGGGCCTCTACCTGGCCTGGGGCATCTTCCAGATCACGGTAAGTGATGGCACTCTGAAAATGTTCCAACTGATTCAACTAATCCTCTTTCAGCGTGCCCTGTCCTTCCTCAACAACGATGGCAATCTGAGGCATAACAACGTGTCTGCCTGGTCGGTGTTTGTCAACGCTTCGGGCGAGTGGAAGCTGGGCAGCCTGGAGTATGTTTCCGCCGCCGATGGCAACCCCATGCCGCCGGTGAAGATCCCCGTTACCCTGGAGGTCTACGACTCGCCCGAGAAGAATGATCAGAGCAAGCTCAAGGCGGCCACCAAATGGTATAACTCTGATAAATCACTTACTTTGTAATTTACCTAAACTTTGTGTTTTTCCCCGCTCAGTTCTGTGGACATGTGGGGCCTGGGCTGCCTCGTGTGGGAGGCTTTTAATGGGGTTCTTAAGCAGCGCTCGAACCTCAAGGATATCGATCACATACCCAAATCCCTGCAGTCGCTCTACTGTGAGCTGGTCGGAGCCTCGCCCTCGAATCGCCCTAATCCGGCGGATATCATAACCCGTTGTCGGAAGCCAGGCGGCTTCTTCAAGAACGATCTGGTCGACACGTTGCTCTTTCTAGAGGAAATCCAAATCAAAGACAAAGCGGAAAAGAATCGGTTCTTTAGTGGCCTCACCACGCACCTGGACAACTTTCCGGATAATGTGTGCAAGCACAAGATACTTCCACAGCTGATAAACTCGTACGAGTATGGAGATGCGGGCTCCGCTGTGCTGGCCCCCATGTTCAAGGTATGTCTGTGGTTATTCGATTTTAAGGGCAATCAATCACTGTATTCATGATTCCTTTTGCAGTTGGGAAAACTTTTGGACGAGGTGGAGTATCAGAAGCGGATCGTGCCATGCGTCGTCAAGTTGTTTGCCTCGACGGATCGTGTGACTCGGTCACGTTTGCTCCAGCAGTTGGATCTGTTCATAGCCCATCTGCAGCCACAGGTGGTCAACGATCAGATATTCCCACAGGTGGCTCATGGATTTCTGGACACAAACGCCACCATTCGCGAGCAGACGGTCAAATCGATCATTCACTTGGCCCCCAAGCTGAATTACAATAATCTCAATGTGGAGGTGTTGCGGCATTTTGCGCGTCTTCAGGCACGCGATGATCAGGGTGGCATCCGGACCAATACGACCGTGTGCCTGGGCAAGATTGCGCCGCATTTGCATCCGCAGGTGCGTCAGCGTGTCCTCGTCTCTGCCTTCATTCGTGCCATGCGTGATCCATTCCCGCCGGCCCGTGTGGCCGGCGTCCTGGCGCTGGCCGCCACACAGCAGTACTTTTTGCTCAGCGAGGTGGCCAATCGAGTCTTGCCATCGCTGTGTTCGCTGACTGTTGACCCGGAGAAGACGGTACGCGATCCGGCGTTTAAAACCATACGCGGATTCCTGGGCAAGCTGGAGAAGGTCTCCGAGGATCCCAGTTTGCGTGAGACGATGGGTGAGGCATTGAAATGGGATTAATCTCTAAACGAAATGCTATAATATTTATTTCCGCAGAGGCCGATGTGCATACGGCTACCCCATCGATTGGTAATGCTGCGGCCACCTGGGCGGGATGGGCTGTGACGGCCGTTACAGCCAAGTTCTATCGCAGCCAAAGTGATTCATCTAGACCAAGACCGCCTTTAACTGGACGCAATCTATCCAAGCCAGCGTCGCTTGGTGAGTTTTTGGCCCTTGGGCTTTGTCTTTATCTGAATCTAATTTGATTGTATTTTTCTTTAGAGCAACCATCGAGCAGCAGCCTTTCGACCACCACAAGTAGTGTTACCTCCATGACCTCGCTGGAGCATGAAAGCAATGAGACGTCCGCCTCGGCCTCCGACTATGGCAACAACGATTGGGACAACGAAAACTGGGGAGAAATGGATGTGAGTATGATGCGGGGAAACCATAAAGACCGACTTTCATGGGGTTTACGACTTAATTACAGACTTCTCAGGATCCCAGCAGTCCGCTGGCAGCCAGCTCCAACAATGGCGGAGCATTGGTGGCCACCAATGCGCTGATTGAGGTGCGCGATGGCTGGGACAATGAGGAATGGGGAAGCCTCGAAGAGGACCCGGTAAGTCCAATACTATCTCAATAGTTTATTCGACACTGATGGCGTTTCGTGGCAGTGCGAGGAGGAGGAGCAGGCGGAACAGGAACACCAACAGCAGCAGCTGTTGGCAAGACAATCGATATCCTCCACAACGTCATCCAGTCAGCAGCAGCAGCATCATCCGCTGCTGCCGCACCAGCATCCGCACCAACAGCAGCTGCAGCAGCACGAGCTGAACGAGCTGATCGAACCGCTGGCCAAGCTCAATTCCCATGTCACGTCGCCGTCGAAAGGCCAGCAGCAGAACATGCTGCGGCCCAAGGAGCTGCCCCTATCCAGCAGCAACACGTCGCCCACGTCGGCAACTGCCAATTGCAATAACATAAGCCCGCCTTCGTCGCATTTGAATAATTCGACGCACAATGCCAATTGGAATAGCGATTCGTGGGCCGACGGTGAATTTGAGACGCTGGATGAGCCGGGTATGGGTGAGTTCTCCTTATCCTTATCCCACAAGCAATCTCCTGCTAATTTGAATCCTTTTGCTCTGCAGGCAATAAGCTGGACGAGGCGCGGCGCAAGCGCGAGGAGAAGAAACTGCAGCGACAGCGTGAACTGGAGGCTCGTCGCGCCCAGCGAGCGACTGGCCCATTGAAATTGGGCGCCAAAAAGCTTTAAAAGTAATAACCGAATAACAGCATTATGTGTGTTATATAGCTGTTATTTCCATCCCTTACATTTAAGCCCCTTCCCGCCTCCGCCCCCAAGTGTATTTGTATATTTCTATATGCGTGTGTGCATGCCCCATGTTTCGTACTCGTAAATGTTTTTGCATTCAATGCAATCTCAGTGTTTGGAGCCTACAATTTCGATACAGTTTATAGATCTAATGCTGGCACCGATATTCACTAATGTATCTCTCTATCTCCCGCTCTAACGATATTTCAAATGTAAAGCACTGTAATTAAAAATGTAATTTATATTTATATAAAAAGAAAAACAAAAACAAAAACCAACCCAGCCCCCAAGCAGTAGTTAGTAAATAACTTCAAATTTGTACTTTTAGTAATCGAAGAAAAATCAACTAAAATCTAGCGATGAGCGATGCCCTGCAGGGCAGAATTTTTGATATTAGAAATGTTGTAAGGAATCGTGTCCAAGGTCCGATCTGCATAGAATTCTTGTGTAAATTGAGAGTGAAAGGATTCAATATCAAAGATGAAAGATGGAGAAACGGATCCCACTATCATTGTGTGCCTGTTTCTCTCTTTGTGTGTGTGCGCGTTTTCCTTTAGTTATTTTACTCGCCAATTTTCCAAGCTAGAAAAGAAAAGTATTCCATATTAGATTTTCTAGCAGCGCTGTAAGAAGAAAGAAATTTCCATGAATAAATGAAACAAAAACAAAAACGTATTTTTGCGAATAGAGAGCGTAACCAAAAATGAATTTTAATACATAAATCTAAAATAATACGAAGTAAATATTTTTATATAGTTCATAATAAATGGAAACGAATTAAATAGAACCAAACAGCAACTAAACAAAAAAAGAAGGAAAGAACACCCCCGAAAAACCAATCCAAACACAAGAAATTAGTGAATGGAAACAAATTTTGATAGCTTTTCCACAGAAATACCATTTTTGAATCGTATGTAGTAGAAAATGCACTTGTTATATTGATGATGATGATGATGATGATAGGTATCGTATCCTATGTTTGCTACATCATGGATGGATCGTGATTAATTGTATTTTCCTTTTATACGGCATTTTTTGAAGTATTTCCCCCGAGTAAGGAACAGCACCAAACCGCAAGGCCATTTATTGCATGTGAAAACTATTAGAGTTGCCTAAGCATTACGAATCACAGTCGATAACTTTTGAAAGTCCTGTACATACAAATCTATAAGGATACAGATTATACATACATATACCTAAAACATATATGCCGACTTTTTTCCAATACCTCAATATCAGTGTACAATTTTTCCATAATATATTTTTGAAAAATACCAAATAATAACCCAAAAAAACAAAAAAAAAAAAACAAAAGTGTTGAATTTTTGAAATCTCATTGTTGTCGAAGCAGCAGCGTCTGTTTGTATGGGGAAAACATACATACATACATACCTTTTGCATGCATTCAAGCAAACATATTGTATATTTGTAATTTATGCAGCCCCCCCTTCCTCACGCCACGCCTTCCGCCTACAGTCTCTCGCCCCCCTGGCATTAATTGGCAGACGTTTTTCGTATATCAAACACAAAACTCTCTCCGAAAATTCAACATTAGAATAAAACAAAAACAAAGAATAAAAAACATATAATTGAAATATGGAAAATTTATTGTTTAGACAAATTTTTAAGACTGCAAAAATAAACATAAAATTCATTGAAACTGGTAATGATAAAAACCAAAAAAAAAAGAGAAGGAAGAAGAAAAAACCAAACATTATTTAGTACTAATCATCAATAAAATTTTGAAATAATAAAAAAAAACAAGTAAAAATCGTTGGGATTTAATTGGAGACCCAGATCTACGAAATACCATTCTTTAGGAACACTTTTGATTGATATCCAGGGATGGTTCTGCCACATCTGGTTGTGCGGACACTGGCATCTGTTTTGCCAACTGTTTGCAACACTCGCCCGCTAATTGCCACAATTCAAACTGAACTTGTTTATGTAGCCTTGGCTTTTACAGCTGTTTTGGACGGCTTCGAGGATTCTTCGGCAAGATAAAGCGGTAAAGTACGGAGAAGAACAAACATATTGATGAAATGAACACGTGAGAGTCGAATGTGAGGCAGTTGAAAGGGAGGCCAGAGTCAAGGCTATGTCACTCCCTTGTTAAACTTCGACTAAACTGTCTTAGAAGTGCAATGAGAGCCTTAGTTTGTTGATCGGTTTAATATGTTTCATTGGTTTTATATCGTTACTTGGCAGAGTCACCGATTTATCCTTGCTTTATGAACTATATTGTTGATATTTATATGTTAAGATAGGACAGATGATGTGATGCTTTGTTTAGATACAAAAGATTACATACCCAAGCGCAAGGCTCTGGCACTGCCCTATATAAAGAAGGTGTTTTTCCCTAATTTAGTAAAAATATCATCATTTTGTTCATGCCTTTATCGAGAACAAATAACATCAAGATTTTCTGTTTCGAATTCTGGTATCATAACAAAGAAATACTTTATGAATGATCATTATCTACCCCCTGCTTGAAATGGCAGCCATTTTTCGTAGCATACTTTTCTGGAGCACAGCTAAAGCATTACATCTATTTCCGAACTCTATTCCTTTTCAAGATCAACTGAAATGAGTCGCAGTCTGCAGTTGTTATGGCTCCTTGGAAGTACCCCAATGTCATCACGTCTTTGGCAAAGTGCTCCCCATACAGATTGCTATTTTTAAGAGTGCGACCGCACAACTTTGCTTTTCTCACGCGCTCGTTTCGCAGCTAATTTGTTGCAACTTCACTTGCAACTGAAGCTGCCACTCAGCTGCCACTCGGGGGTCAGAGCTGCCCTTGCCGTGAGTAATTGCCTCACCCATTGCAAGGCATTGGCGTGGCGACTTGCGGCTTCGGCTATGCCTAAAATAGGTTTAACGCCAAGTAAAATAACCAAAACGAAACCAGAAGAAAATAAGACTTGGAATGCTATTAATAGACGCTGAAGTCATTCCGTTGAGGGGGAGGCATGGCAGTCGCCGTCGTCGTCGTCGCCGTCGCCGTATCGCCACGATAGAGCTGCACTTGCATTACTCATACGCCCTGCCCTCCCAGATCTCGCGTGTCTAATTGTGCGGCAGAAAATGAAGCGAACGAACAGCAATTGCCTCTGCCTCTGCCGCTGCCTCTGTGTATAATTAAATAGTTTGTCGTGATAAAGTTGTGCAAATATTGAGATCATTATGGTAATTTCAGTTGCAGCAAATCCATCAGCAGCAACAGCAACAGCGGCAGCATCTTGGCCATTCATTTTTCGCTTATTAAACTTGAAAATATGTTTCGCTGCCATTTGTCACCGATGTTGAAGCGATGCCGGTGCAATCGGTGCCGATTGGGCACGCAGGTGTGCGGCATACAACATTCAACGAAAATTCACATAATTTTCGCGCTCGAAGCGGCCACAAAATGCATTAAATGCTGTTTGTTACTATTGTTATTTTGCTTTGAGTTCCCCATAAGAAACAAAGTAGAAAGGGGCTTATAGAAGTGGGTATCAAACCTTTGACTGAGGATCAAGTGGTCTTTAGGACCTGTATCTATAGGTTACCCTGTGGGATCTAGTTGTGTCCAGGCCAGAGGAAGACCTCGGCTATTCCCCTTAATCCGGTTCATCCATATATTTCTCATGTAGTAGGTATCCCTTAGTCGTTACATAAACATTACCCATCTTAGTGTTTCTTTTTGTACGACTTTGGACTTCGACAAAACGCCTCGCATTCGATTCAATCAAAGCGCAACGTTCGCCTCGGATCGCCTCGCCTTTGGCTTTGTTTTCGGCATCTTTTGTTGTTGTTGTTGTTGTTGTTGCAGTTGCAGTTGTTACAAAAATTGTTGAAAATTGTAAATTAGCTGCAGTTTGCATTGGTTAATGTTTCTACATTTGTTCGCCATTTCTAGGAGCGGTCTCTTTAGCATTTACATGGCCTCAGCATTCTGCCACAGCTGGATGTTTTAGTTACATTTCCTCCAACTGCGACTGATTGTGACATTTGTGTGTGTATTGTATGTGTTTTCTAAATATATATTATTCCAGCATCTACGTGATTCTACGTGCGCAAGCAGGTGCTTAATCCAACAATAAAACGGGTAACAATATCGTAATCCATCTCCGGTCACAAGGCTTCATCAGATAAGAAACATTTTGTTTTATCTTGCAACTTTAACTTGCAAAAAATCTCAATAGGAACAAAGTGCGATACGCAGATTTGTGTAAACTTATGTAAGAGCCAGAAGGAAGCGTTTTCAATGTGATGAATCATATATATTCTTGATCTGCATCAATAACCGAGTCAATAAAGCCATGTCTGTCCACCTTTTTAGGGGAAGAATAAGGTTTATATATGATATATGTATGTATGCCGACTCCTGAAACTTCATCGCTCTCTCTCACTCTCTCTATCCCAGTGCGGCTTAACAGCGAAAAAGGTACCAATACTCCCTCTACCGCTGGCTTTTTTTCCAATGAGAATCGTACTTTGTAGCACATTTTTCATAGGGATACTTATAGTAGTAGAAGTCAAGGCAGATGTGCGATCTAGAACAATTCCTATTCCAGAAGTATTTCCTTTTCCTGATCCATTGAAATGTACTTTGTTTCCTTTCAATCACCAAGTATTCGCTGCACTATGCTTGAATCACTTCTGTACATTGTCGGAATCAACTAGATTATTGTTGATGAATGTTTGAAAGTTACTCGTACTGTTGTTTGGGTATCCAATTCGAATTCGATTCCTATCGTGTGTACTCGTAGTATGTCTTGAGTATTACACTCAAGATCGTTGGGTATCCCAACAGAACTGCAGCTGATATGAAGACTCCATGGAATCCAGCGTGCGTCAAGGGGTTTTCCCCGGCATTAAACTCATAATATGGCCCTTTTTTGAACATACTCGCACTCGTACTCGGGCAAGTTTCCGTTTTGTACAAATACGAGGCAAACAGACAAATAATTATTATGATGAACCAATATTTGGCGAGGGCAAATGGACAAACCCCCAGATCAAACAAGGCAGGGTGTATGGCCCATCCGGGTATGGCGAAACACGATCTTCAATAGAAAAGGAAACCGCAAAACCAGCCTACAGATAAGACAAGGAAATGTCCGGGCACGGGCCCGGGCCCGGCCCATGGGGCTACGCCTGAGTCTGTTAGTGCGTGCCCCGTTTGATAATGGCTTTGAGACCACAGCCAAAGACGATACGAGAACGAACCCAAGAGAGTGAATCATCCATCCAGCCATGCGTCCATCGACATAACATACATGGCGACGCGTGGACCCTGCTCTTTTTTTTGGCCAGCGGCAGCCCCAAGTGTCTCACGGGCTCGGCACGAGCGACTCAGACCTGGAGAGACCGAGACTCGGAGGGGCAGCAGGGGGGAAATGAACAAATAAGTAAATAAATTTACAACTGGCGGCTGCATGCAACAGTTTGTCGATGAATGAAAACGTGCTGCCAACTGGGGAAGTGCTGCTGGGGAGTGGAGGTGGTAGGGGTCTAGGGTGCACAATTAGAGCGCCTGCAAACAGGTTTTTGGCCACATGCAACAGAGACAACAGACACAACACAATGGAAATGGAAATGGCAACAGGCCAGAGTCGGAGTCGGTGTCGGGTTCGGGGCTCGGGAGTCCGGGGCTTGCCGCACACGTGTTGATGTTGAGGCAGCGCGCCAGCTGAGAGCAGGCCTGTGTCGCCTGCCACCCACCACCTGGAAGCACCCCCTTAACCAGTATACCCCACCGTCTACCATGGCCATAAGTGGGTCAATTACAGGCTGCCATTGTCGCTTATACCACATATACATATGTATCTATGCATCTATATAGGTGCTGTGTGTGTATCCATGAGTGTGTGTTTTTGTATCTTGCGAAATAATAAATTCAATTTCACAAAATGAGGCACAAATCAGCCAAGACCAAAGTCGAAAACGCGTCAAAAATTGATTGTGAAATTATAGGTACGTACTACGTAAACCTCTATGGCGAATCGGTAGTCAAGCCGGTAGTCTCTTCTCAGTGACAACACCCCTCCCCCATCGTTTTTTCTTTGACTTTACAATTATTTTTTAATAATTTATTGATTTAAGGCCCCATCAAAATGAGGCAATTGGAATGGAAAGTGTATGAAAGTGGCCGGATTAGCCGCACGATCGCCATTTTTGGAGATTGCTTGCCCGAAAACTGGTTCCATTTCTGATAGGTCTGAGATAAGGTTTTAGTTTTAGTTTTAGAGGGTGTTATCTCAGGTTTACTTTTCTTTGAGGTTTGTCACTTTCCAGCCTCCAAGTTAGGAGAACTATTGTAATAGAACTGGTCAATCAACCCCTGATTAATAATTCCAAGTCTCTAGCGTACTTTTGAAAAAAAAGAAACACATCCAGGCTTGGGTCTGGCTGCTGCCTGCCATTTGGGATCTGCTCGGTGTGCTCTTTTTTATGTTTTGGGTCTGGATATCGGGGTACACTTTCTGTCTGTCTGTCTGTCTGTCTGTCTGTTCTGTCCCTCCTGCCTGCCCCGATCTCCATGTGTGTGCCGTGCCGCCTGGCTACGGCGATGGCGATTAATTACCCCCCGAAACGGCTTTGCTGATTTCAGCTTTACGAGCCTTTTTTAATTTTTTTGCTGGTCGTCTTTTCTTTTATTTTCTTTGGCTGACAAGTTGAAATATGCGTCGGACACTTTTGCCAGCGAGAGAGGGGCATAAAAATACCAGAACTTGGGGTTTGTTTCTGATTGTTGGTGTTGTTTTTTGTTTTTGTTTTTGGGCAGGCTTTTCGGTTTTTATAGTTGTTTTTTTGGCAGGGCATTAAAACATTTTGAGGTTGCGCTTTGTTTGAAGGGGTTCTGACGGATGAGGAGACGTGCGGTGGAGTGGAGTGGTTAACCAAATCAGGCGTATCAGAGATCACAAGAGTTAAGGGCCCTTGAATGAAGGGGTAGCAACAGCAGCAGCGGCGTGGAATATTGAATATTTCTAGACCTAGGTCCGGTAGCCTCAGCACTCACAAAGTCCAAAGAGAGCGGCAGAACGAAAGAGAGCGTCCAGCGATCTAGGGTGCCTATTGACAAGGTGAGGTGTTGACGAAGAACCTCTCCTACGAGAGTAGCCTATTTCGTTAAGACACAAAAGGTGCGACAGAGATTGAGAGAGTGAAAGCGGTGCGGCCTCACCTTACCATAGGCACAGCCGGCAGAAATCAATCGAGAGAGTCCGCATAGAAAGAGAGAGAGAGAGATGAACAAGTCGATGAGCTGTCGACATTTGTCGCGCCGCTCTAATGTGGACTAGAAATCGTAACGCTGCCGCCGTCACCGATCTCTGCTTAGGGGGGATTCTTCGATGAGTCATGCCATCCCATAGAAACGTCAACAGAGTGGCCCGACCTGCTTATCTGGGAATACGAAACGAAAACCGGGAACTGGAAACTCTGAAGACGTCACAGCTCGTAAGGAAGACCTCACCGATAAGGATATGTTGGGCAAGAACACGTCATAGCCATTGCTATGACATTGCATGATGTGTGACTAGCGGTACGGTACAGGCTGGATGGGTTCAATGTACAGTGGGGGCCACACCTGTTGCCGAAACTACAATAAAACCAACCTGCGGCGCAATAAAGTAACAGAAGCTGTCGCCGTCGCCGTCGGATCATCAGAAGCAACAACAAAAGAAGGCAGAAATCACGCTACGATCATAAACGCAAAACGTGCTAAGCAACAACAATCCGAAAGGAAGACTAAGTTCATGGGGTCGAAGCTTTTAATACTCTTGGAGATCCATACTATGGAGAAAATCAACTACAATGAAATATTCACTTGAAGTGGTCGGAGATGCGTTTCCAAACTCCGGTCAAAGGCAAACTACCTTCTGCTAGGGTATCAACAAAGAGAGAATCCAGTGGGAAGAGACGCTAGGAAGTGCACCGAATGGGATGGCTGGAATGCCAGCTATTTCCCCTCAGCAGGCGAAGAGCATGCAGTTATACGGACGCGGATAGAGGTGGAGAGGAAGAAGCGAAATGAGGCCAAGGCAAGCAACGGCCAGCAGCAACAACAAAATTAGCAGAGACAGCGACGCGACGCGAAGCGAGGCGACGACGACCTCTTCGGCCGGCTGCTGGTGCTGCCCGAAAGTCGTGCGATTAAAAACGCCCACGGCAACTGCGCGACGACTTCTGTTCTTTGGCGATTCTGTCCTGCTCTCTCTTGGGACTGCGTGTTTTGTTTTGGTTCTTATTATTCTTAATGGAAGGAGAGGAGGATGGATGCACTCAAGGTCTATTTCTTAAAAGGTGAGTCTTTTCAGATCATACGAGTGGCCTGCTATGGTTGCCAATCAGTAATTAAATGTATCTCTATCAAAGTAATCTACACTTTGAAGTACCTTTGTCTGACAAAACAGGAAGGAAAATATATCAGCTGATTGGGCCATCTCACAACACACACAAACTGCTCACAATTAAAGGCCATACATACGCATGTAAGTACAGTATTAACGTGCTTTGAGTTCACTGTACCCGTTACCTTAAAAGCGTCGCGTATTATTAACTCAAATATACAAAATATATGTACATATGTATCTGTAACAACAGCACCAACAAAAACACTCGTACATCAAAAATGACTGAAAATCTCGCCACACGTCAATGGAATAAATGCAATCTGTGTAAATGTGTGCGACTGTATCTGTGTGTATTTGTGGAGACCGCTCCCTCTCCAAAAATGGCAAAAAACAATTTGTATCCTCGTTTGGCTCCTTCTCGCTCGTATCTCCCCTGGCGTGTGTCCCATAAACAATGAAAAATGTTGCATCCGCCTTTGTGGTTGTTGGTTTTGGTTTTGTTTTTGCTTTTGGAGATTATAAAAATGTCATTAACATGTCAACGGGTCGCAAAAGTTCAGGAATGCTGTTGCTAAAATGTTTATGGAATTGGATTAAAATGGCAATTGTTGGGAGGGGTTTTGATTAATATTAATAAAAAGCGAACATCCATCTACCCATTCATTCCACTGTTGCCAAGCCACAAAAACCTAGAAGTGCTTACAAGAACGGTAGAGTTTATTTTTCGATCTCGTGGTACCTATCTCTCCCTCTGTTTCCCTACGTAACAAATATCACCCCCACCTGCAGAAAAGCTTTACCAGCAGCAGCAACAAAAACTATGTGACGCCAGGGCGGGCACAAGGTCTATTGATATAGGGTGAGAAATTTCCAGAAGGCTCTCTTTTGCATGGTTGCGAATGAAATATCTTGAGATAGTGAGAGTGTCATTCCACCCGAGGAGGAAGAACCTCCTCACCCTATATTAATACCCCTTTGGCGGCCAGAAAAGTCAATGATCGGCAGAGCGGCGCAGTCGCTATTCGGGTTTGTTGTTGCTTTTGTCATAATTAAACGCGACAAATAAAATTTGAGGGAAAAAAGATCCGCTGACATCGACGCCGCCGTCGCCGTCGCCAGGGCAGCACCAGGCAATAATACAACAAAGAGACAAACAATAAATTCTTCAATTAACATTCGCACAGGTAAAAAGCGTCGCGAGAGCAAGAGCAGCGCAACGCGTGAGAGAGACACCGAGCTGGCGGGCAGACAGACAGACAGGAGAGAAGAAGAGCAAGTGAAACAGAGCGAGGCAGAGAGCGTGACTGGTGTTGGTGTCTCTCTGCATACATGGGCGTGTGTGTGTGTGTGTGTGTGCCAGGATCATTTGCATTTTCGTTTCGGCGTCGCAAGGTGTCGCACAACAAAAAAAGCTGATTAAAATGCATTTTGCAAAAGCAAAAACAACAAGAAGAACGAAAAAGTGGGCACGTCGCGCATATTTGCTGTTGTTGCTGTTGCATAGATTAAAAATCAGCAAAAAAAAATATATACTGAAAAAGGAGAGGGAGAGCCGTAAAGTCTCTCGTATTCACAATTTGTATACCCTTGAAAAGCGTATTATGATTTTCCCTAGTTGGGTCATGATCAGTCAAAAAAAGTCTTTGGGAGAAAATACTAGACTTTGCAGTATTTTTTTTTATAACTCGTTAAAATTGTATTCAAATCCGATGGAAAGAACGCCTGATGATAATATCATATTTTTAGCTTCCATTGATCTTCAAGGGTATCAACATCTTCGGCCCCTCGTGGCTAGCCTTCCTTTCTGGCTGTTGTTGTTTCTGCCTGTTCTACATATTGTTTTTGTAGTTGGAGCTGGCTGTCTCTGTCTCTGTCTTTGCATTAGTCATAGCCAGCAGCGGCAGGCAGCGCCCGGGCAGCAGGCCGCCGCGCAGTCAGCGTAGACACCAGAAGACGGGACACTGTAAACGCGCACGTTGCCGAGTGATCTATGCCAGCGGACAGAGCGGTTCACCTATATGCATAGCCATTAACCAATTGGCGCCAAATAGTAACGACAAACGCGAAAGGTGTTTTCTGGCTGGACATTGACGGGGGGCGACCACCCCAGACACGCGATTAGTCACAAGAGCGAGGCAGCGGCCGCCGAAAGAGCAGCACCAGAAAGAGAAACCGAATCGCGCCTCGTAATTATTTTTTTTTTGACAATTTTTGGGTTTTTGCAAGCCTTTCCGAGAGGCAGCTTTGAGCCCCAGAACCTGGCTGGCGAGAGAGAGAGAGAGAGACACAGAGGGAGAGCGAGAGCCCCACACCACACCACCCCCACACAAACCCCCAACGAAGCAGCACCGAAGTAACGAAACGATCGCGCGAAACACTTCGGCTGCCTGCCCGAGCGCGTGTGCATGTGAGAGTGAGTGGTAAAGTGTGTGCGTGCCTGCCTTTGAGCGCAGGTTTATCAAAATTCGATTTTCATTTTCTGTTTTAATACAATTTTTGCCGTACTGCCGTGTGGAAGTGTGTGGGCCAAGGAGCAGCCAGAAAGCAGCTAAAGAAACGCGGACCACAACTGTAAAAAGAGTGCATGAGAATAATCAAAATAATAATAATAAAAACAAAAACGTGCAATACAAGTGAAAAAATAAGAAAAACAAAAGTATATTTATAATAAAATAATAAACAAGCTGTGTCTCTGTTTCGAATTCGGTTTCGACTTTGCGCCTGTGTTTATAGCGAAAAAATCACGTAATTTAATCCGTGAGTGCAGGAGAGGTGCAGGAGTGCTGTCTCGGCCCGCAACCACCCCCTTCGCGCTGGTGTATGGACGTGTATTTGGACGCGTCGTTTACCGTTAACCAACCACTTGAACTGCACGTGCAGATCGACCCCATCCAAGGCAGTGGGCAGTGTGCAGTGGGCAGTGGGCGTGTGCACCCCTCGATCAAAGAAGAAAGAGAGAGCACACTTATCAGTGCGCAGAAAAAGGAGGCAAAGAAAGAGAAGAAGAAGAGCAAGAGAATTGAGTCATCTTCGGACATGAGAAAGTGCACGAATTTATAGAGGAGAAAACACACAAAAACACGGAAAACGACTTTTTCCAGAATATTACATATAAGAAAGTAAAAAATACAATGCTCAAAATTCTGTAAAATGTTTTAAAAAATATATTTGTTGTTCCTTTCTATTTTAGCAGCGTCCTAAAAAAGTTCAGTGCCAAAAATCGCGTTTTAGTTATTAAATAATACAATTAAATCCAAAAACAAGTTGCCAAAAATTAAATATAAATACAAATAAACTAAAAAAGACCTGCGGAGCGTGTAAATAAGATTAAAAATACATTAAAATGAAATCAAAAATAACAACTTAAGCTGGAGAATGCAACAAATACAAATTACACAAAGATAAATCAAGCCAAAAATAAATACATCAAAATATCAGTGGAAATAAAACACAAACAATAAAAAGAAAAACAAATAAACAAACAAAAAGCAGACAAAGGAAAAAACGGAAAGGAAGGAAGCAGGGAGGCTGAAATTGCAACAGACATTTTTGTGATAAACGCTGACAATTTGTGGCACGTTGAATGATTGCCATAAAGTCCATCGAAATGCAGCACAACAACAACAGTGGCAGCATCGGTGGCAGTGGCAATGACAGCCATGTGCAGCAGCAGCAGCAGCAGCAAATGTTGCACCAACAGCAGCAACAGTTTCAGCAAGATTTCGTTTGGGCGAATATCGGGAATATCAGTGGCAGCAACAGCCCCATCAGCAATTCACTGCAGCTGCAGCTGCAGCAGCAGCAACAGCGAAGCGCCTCCTGGACAGCCGAATGCAACAAACAGCGCCAAATTACCAACAATAATAACAATATGAATGTCAATTACAATCAGCACTTGACGCAACAACAACAACAACAGCTGCAGCAGTACATGCAACCTACGTACAACAACTACACGCAACTGCAACAGCAACAGCAACAACCACAACAGCTAGTGCCAGCAACAACATCGCAATCGAACAATTGCTACTATGCCTGTCAGCAACAACAGCAGCAGCAACATCAGCAGCAGCAACATCAACACCAGCAACATCAACAGCAGCAGCAGCAGCAATTCCTTGCCCCCACCACCACCCCATCAGCTGTGGCTGCAACAGCAATTGCAGCCACACGGCAAGTGATACAAAGACATGTAAGTATGCCCAGACCATACAAAAGATTGTGTCCAGGAAGTGAAAATAAACTTTGAACATTTGGTAGAATATTTTCTACTATTACAAAAATATACATATATCGGCATAGAGGCATTCTTTTGCAATCTATGCAGAGTTTTTATAGTAACTCTACGCCTTCTAGGAATATTTATGGAGTGGGAATATATCTTTTCCCTACGGTAAATATCAAAGCTTGGAGCTTATGGAACAGAAAATATATTACAATACTCTAAAGACAAATGTCTTATACCGATCGTCGAATCATATACTATATATACTTGGCACATACTTGATGTATGTGGATTGAAGTATAAATATAATTATATGGTCGCATATGTATCGTTTCATCGTATATATCGTTTCATCGAAGAAGAAAAGAAGCAAATAACGGAAACAATACAATGTTATCTATCTATCTGTCCATCAGGATAGTTCTTGAAGATGTATTTACAACTATAAGGATTCCTTAATGGAATAATGTAATGAAGGATCTTCTACATTTAGTTAAAGATCTCTTTATGACGGGCAGGCGTACTGTATAAAGTGAAACAGACTAAGAAATGTATACCCTGCAAAGGAGTACATTGTACGCTAGTTGCAGATACATATATACAGATGTATCTCCCTCACATACATATACCTCGTAATAGGTGCAGTAGGAACTGTACTTGTTGGGCACCTTATGTTCTTTCTTTGTGCATTTCCCTGCGATAGTGGAGATGTTTGAGGAAAACAATGGTTACCGCAAAATGTGTCACCCTCCCAGGGCTCCCACTGCATACGCATTAGCATTCATTCTATATGTATATATATATCTGTGTTCTTCAACCCGCTTCCACTACTCGCCTCATCGCTCCCTCTTTCTCGCTCCTACTCATCTCGCGGCTTGAGAGCTCTTTGTGATTTGTTGTCGCCTTTCATTTTGCGGTTTTGTGGGCGGCGCTTGGCCACTCGATGTGGAGTGTTCCCCCCCAAATCCCCGCACTCGTTGTGGCTTCATCTTTATAATTGCGTTTTACTCGCAGCTGAGCTGGGAGGAAAACTAAGGAAAATGGCGTCGGTGGGGCGTATACTTCATGTGGTCCGACATACATCACGTATACGAAATGTTGCTGTGAGGCAGAGTGGATTGCCCTCTTTTCTTCCAAAAAACAAAATATACATGTATGAAATATATGCTTAAATTTTGAGCTGCCTTTATCTGTAAGTAAATATTTACTGCCCCTCGCTTGCTGCTTTCTGTGGCGTGGGAAAGCCACTCCCCAAAAAAAACAAACAATAAAAAATACATTTCGAGTAATTTAATTTGTTTAAACATGGGGGGAGATCCTCTCGTTAAATGTACAATATATATGTATGTATATTTGTATATAAATAAATTTAAATAAATGAATCCCGTAGACAGTTTCAGATAACAGATTGAACAGATTTCGTATTACAAGTGTTGGCTCTCCAGAACGATCATCGCAGTAATCCGATCACCCAACTCGCCCTCTGATAAGCGATCCCGAGCCAGAATAAAGCGTCATCATGAAGTGAAAATAAACCTGGTGATGCATGCCCTTGTTGTAGCGACCGAAAGTCTACTTGGCCAAGGCATTATCATCAGCGTCAACGGCCAACAGCCAACAGAGTGCCCCGAACGACAGACAGACGGCCAGCACACGACACTCCGGACCCCGGGCATTGGACCCCTCACTCTTCCAGATAAGATGTCGCTTGAGGCCCGAAGTCACGAATGTGTAGTGCCAATCCGGCCAGGAAGTGGCCCCAGTCCGGCCCCAGTCGAAAGCGTAAATAAAAGCTTGAAATCCGTAGAACGGAAATGCCAAGAGCATTGCATGGTGTTTCGGTGTTTCGGGGCGGGGGAAGAGCTGCTACGGGTCTTATCTACGGCTCGTACTCGTGCTCGTCCAAATGATGACTGGGCCAAATCATTTGCTGTTGGTTAGGACCACCTTTTACTGGTATTTGCAGCACAATGATGATAACAATGATCCCCCCAGTAAAAGGGCAAGAGTCCGCACTCCAAGAAATAAAATGCTTTAGATATATGATAATTGGATTCAACGAGGGAGAGATCTCTAAAATAAGAATGTTGGTGAATGTTATAGTGTAATTCTTTGAGAATAAGTTATCTAATGTTAAAGGTCGTCACAGATCTATCTTTTGTGACTTTTCTTTAAGCAAAGATCTAACCCCGACCTCAGAGAACTTTATTCGTGTTAATTTTATTTAAAAACTATAATTTTGTGATGATTTATTGTCGATGTAATTAATTCTATGCGTGTTTTCATATCAGTATCAATTTCTTGGGTAAAAGACTACCCACAACATACTGAAGGGTGTATAATGGATGACTTCATTATTGTTTGTTTTTTGCGTATCGAAAGTCACAATTTGTGCTCCGTTTATATAACATTTCTTTAGAACACTTTTCACGGTCAATAATATTAATAATATGTGAGTAATTGATGTTCTTTCGAAGATGGTTCGCCTTTTTAGTGTTTTGTTATATGTTTTCTTTAGAAGTAGAACCCTTCAACGAAGAGTTTATACGTTCTGTTGGATTATTAAATGCTACCTGCTTTTAATGATCTTAAAAGTTCTTAGCAACCTCAGAGTATCTACAATTTTAGGGCAGAACTTCGATTGCCCATATCCCTGGCAAAAACCTAACCGATCTTTCACGAGTGTGTCATATGTATGATCTCTATTCAAGATCGACCTCTGCTTTCCCCAAAGACTACTCCGGATGCTATAAAAAGCCATTATATTCCTCCAGTGATTATATGTCGCAGAATCATGCCTGCAAATACGAGTATGACTTGGTTGTTAGTTTTTCTTAATCTTTAGAGATTGCATTTTAGAAAAACTATGTAAATTTAAACAGACAGATCATAAGACAAGTGCCTTGAGACTAAAATAGACAGCATTCGTAAGGATCAAACGTATGTATGCTCTAGGACTAATAGTTTTCGAAAGCCAGGTGTTCAAAGAGCCAAATGACAGGGCTTCCTTGTGTTTGCTTCATACTGACTATAAAAATGATCCGATTGCAACGAGTTTCGGCAATCTAGTAGATGTAAACCTTATGTTCTGGTCCGCACTTAATGCTTTACTTAACTGCCAGACATAATCGTATTGTTAAGAGTTCATGTTTTTGGCTAAGGGAAATGCAAAAGGCATCTGTTTGTCGTCCTTGAACCTTGCCGCTTTCTGTTGCTGTTTCTTGGAGGCCAGCCTTTCGCTTTGTGGCTCTGTTTTTGTTTTTATTAATTATTACAAAAACAATTAAGAGCTTAAAATTAACAACTTTAATTTGCGGTCGTTGTTGTTTCTGTCATTATTTCGTATGCTTAATTTTTTAATGATCGTCGCTCTGTTTCTCTGTTTTTTTTCTGTTGTTTTCTTAGTGCAAAACGGTTCTACAACACAACTCATTAACTCATTTTGTTAATCATTTACTGGCGTTGCAAAGTGCTGCAAGCGGCCACGCCTCCGCGTACTTGCGCCCCCATTAGCATTTAAGTTTTATAATCAGCTGTTTTTCGAAGGTCTCTCCCCCAAAATCCCCACTCCGCCCTTTCGAAATTAGATTGGGATTTTGATTGTTTTATGGTTGTTCTGTCGAAAGTGTGTCCATGAAATACATTTGGGGAGGCCCAAAGGCAGAAAACAGCACAAAATGCACTGGAATTACTTTTTGTGGAGGGTTTTTTAATTGCAAACGGAAATGGTTTGCTATATGATTAATGGATAGGGATAGAATATACCTCTATAAAACAAAATCAAAAGAGGATTGCAATATATGTAAAGAGGATAGCCCTTATAGAGGGTCAGTCGATAGACTACATTTGCATCTAGCCTTAAGGCTTTATTACTAGAGATTGCCGCGTCATGCAGCAATGCCCCTCGGTAAAGCTTCGTCTTGAAGCACAGAACCGTCTTCTGTTTTTCTCTCTCTACTCTCTATAGATACGAATGGGTTTATTGGTTTATTCAATGGGTTCTATTTTTCTACAACCCGTGCTGGGGGAATCTCACTTCCAGTTCCGTTGGCTGCTAGGAGTACTTCCTCGGATTATTCATTTATTTCTAAGAAATCTAATCGCATTTCCACGAAATCGATGACTTCAAAGATACGAATCGATGACGTTCATTCCATGACGTGATCCCCCGTTTAATCAATGTAAAAATTATTCAAGTGATCGTATCGCGTAGTGAATGAATGACCGCTCAAGTGTTGTTTGACTTAAATAAATTATATGTCGGTAAAGTGTTTAATATTAGAATACGACACGTAATCTAATAGTTAAATATATAAATTTTTCCATCATTATGGCTTGCGTACTTGTACTTTCAAGACGATGAACAAGGGATTGGAAAATGTGGTTTTGATTAGCAAGATAGAGATACCGGATACACCGGAAATGGTAGATCAATCTTTTTGTTTGTGTGCTATCTTTTATCTTGAACAGTGACGCTAATAGATAAACAAATATTTATACGGAAATTATTTGAATTTTTAATGATTTTTTATAAAATATATGTGGAGTATGGAAGAATATCATCAAAAAAATAATGAAATAAATTATTTCAAAGGACTGGAAAATTACCCCAAAATCACACAATGCCTTAACTTCAAAAGAAATACCCATAAAAATAATTATATAGCCACAAAATTCTGCAAAATAAAAGTTTCTTCGATAATAAAGATACTAGAAATATTTTAGACGTTTACGATACTCAAAACACATATAAAATATCCATAAAATTGTACAACACCCAACAATCGTGTATTTTTGTACGATATTCTGGAAAGACCACCTAAAACCACACCAAATCGCAACAGAATCTCTTTAAAACCATATTTCAAGTGAAATCCTGAACAAAGAATAGCTCGCGCAATATTCCTGCTGCCCATTTCCGTTTCCGTTTCGCATAAAGGCTGGAAGAGTGAGCCCATCGTAACCCGTAAAATATTAACCCACTCGCGCAGAATGGATGGTAACCTAATCAGTGCACAATGTTGGCCTAGAAGCCAGTCGCCTGGCAAATTGCTCAGCAACAACAAAAGGGCGGAGCGGAGGAGGAGGAGGAGGCCATCAACCCTCAACCTTGATGTTGAGTGTCGACACTTCTGGCCCGGACGACCGTTCAGGGGGAAGGGGGCACGAGGCCAAGGCAAGGCGCGTCGCCAGTCAAGTCGGAAGGCACTCAGACACACGGCTCTTATCGCAGAGAGTAAGTGAGAGAGAAAGAGATGGCAAGGAGACTGAGAAGAGAGAGTGAGAAGAGGATCGTCTCGTACCTAATGGCAGCGACATATTTTCGGCTACCTACCGCCCGTGGCTAATGGAAAAGGATCTGCGATCTCAGACTCGAATCGGGAACGACTGCCCTGCCTAATAGATGCATTTAGCACGCGCCCAAATGCATCTCAGAGATACATTAACTGCCGCAGAGCAAGACAGCAACAAATGGTTGCTGCCTCTGAACCTGTCTGAGGCCTACCTCTCCCCATCCCCATTCCACTCTCTCACACAAGCCATCACTTGATCTGTGTGCGTGTATCTGTGTGTCCGTGTGTAAAAACCCCGCGATGAGTCATCCGCATGGCGATGCGTGGCTTACATAAATCCAACATGTGCCCCCAGCCACCTCCCCTCCCGCATGCCACAGACTCAGTGGGAGAACACTTGAAAGCGGGAAAGAGATAGACAGATAGAGAGTGAGAGAGAGGCACAAGAGCGGCACTAAAATCAAAACAAAACGTTCCTTCATATAGAAAATGTCAACAAACGAGCTGCGCGCCAAATTCCAACATTTGAGTGGAAACCAGTTTCGAGTGTCATCCAAATGTGAGTGAGAAATGCAAGAGAGGAACGGCAATAGAGAGGGTGAAGAGAAAACCACAGTAAGAGCGAATGACATATTCTCTTGCTGCTCAAAACAATCGCATGCGATAAATTTTACGCCACATTTTGGTTGCTTCTGTGTGGGTATGGATGGTTGTGCGCTCTCTCGCGCTCTCTTTCCTATTGCCTTTTGCGTTTTTTCCTCTGACAGTTATCGTCTAGTTTATCTTCACATCGTCATTCGTCAGGGCCACGGGAATCATGTGGAGCATGCGAGAGCAGTTCGTCGGGGATTTTCCCCCATGTGATTATGCGGTTTTTATGCTGATTCCAAAGAAGTTTTTAACATTTTGGGGTTTTCTGCGGGGTCAAAGTAATTTGTATACGTTTTGGGAGGGTGTGAAAACCTAAATAAACATATTTACTAACTAAATTATTATCTTTTGTTGCCATTTAATGGATTCGCTATCGAAATATATTGGAAAACCTACAAGAAATCTTTCTGTATTCCTCCCAACCCTGGAGAAACATCCTTACTGATACCTTATAGGGCTACCACCGATTCCTCCTCTCCCCCTTCACCGCACTCTGTTCATAATCATGCGACTACAACTGGTTCCGTTGCGATGTCTCCAGCCCTGGCTTCCACGCAACGTAAATTTCCAGTGCCCCTGCCCGCCAGCATGTGATTGTTTGTGTGTGTGTGCGTTTATCTGTGTGCGCTGGCGGGTTGGTGGTGTGTGTGGCGCGCAATGGCCAAGACGTCACCCGACGGTGTGGATAGCGGTCTGTTGCTCAGTTATTTTTCGCTTTTTGTTAAGGCAACGCGACTGCAGCAGCGGCAACGGAAAGCCACGCGGCCGCGTCCCCCGTAACAGTCTATCTCTCTCCGTCGTCTCTCCGTGTAGTTAATCAGTCCTCCTTTCGCACCCCACACCACCCCCCCGACGGTCATTCCTCCACCATCGCCCTCCCTCTCACTCTGTCGCGAGTCGCACTGTCTGCGAGGCGTTCGCGTTCTCGCTTTTACACGCAGCAACTGTCTGGCAGGCGGGCCTGGAGCAGTGGCTGGAGCGGGACAGCAAACAAGAAACGTTTTTATTGTTATTGCCCAACCCCCCTGCCCCATCCCTTTACCGTACTGTTATTGTAGTTGTTGTCACTTTTCGTACATTCCCCTAAAAAGAAAGAAAGAAGTGTAACTATTTCTCCATGTAATTGTGATTGCGCGTTATCTATACATACATCTACATATGTGTACATCATACATGCATAAGTACATGCATACATGAGTGAGAGTGCAACGTCAGGGCGTCAGAAAGCACAAAATAATTACGAAATATTCAACAAAATTCTGCCTGGCGAGGAGAGCGGCAAGCGTCCGAAGTTCAACGGTGCGGTGCGGGGCGTGGTCTGACGCTTTAATCTAGAGAATTCTGTGCGAACGAACCGTTAACATTTTTAACACTCTGACGGGCGGCAGAAAGGAAAAGACAGCAACAATTTGACAGCTGTATCTGAGCGAACGAGCCCGTGCGTGTGAAAGGCAGTCAAAGAGCAAGCAAACAGAAGAGAGAGTGGCGTGACAGGAGGCAAGAGAGTGTCCATCCACCCGCACATGCCAGCAATTTGTTTGAGAACGAAACTGTGAGCAGGGCAGAGCGTAAAGAGCGGAGCGCGACAAGTGCAAGTGCAAAGTGCATAAAAGGGACAGAAACAGCAACAACAACAACAACGGAACAAGTCAAAAGAGAGGACAATGAAAGTTAAAGTCGAGCGCAAGACAATAACAAAAGCGACACCAACAACAATGAGCAAGCCGAAGCTGGACGAGGAGGAGAGCGAGGAGGCGGCGGCAACGACAGAGCAATTGGACTTTCTGCCCGCGGATCTAACGGCAACAACGACAACGATAGCAGCAGCAACGCCAACAACAGCGGCCGCAGCGGCAGCAGTGCGCAATCTTATCGTAAGTGAATTGCTCTTTTGTTGATACCCTGCAAGCGGAGGGGGCAAAGGGTATGCTCGGGTATGCGAGTGGCTGGTTCTACCACGTTCGAATGAAAATGTTTAGATGAATGTCCATCGGAAATAGTTGGCTACTCCCAGTAAGGGGTATCTTTTGGTCGGAGCCCAACCTGTTTTGCCATGGAAAGGGCGGCATGTGGAGGGAAACTGGTACAACTCTACGAGTGCACAGAACGCAATAGAATGTACCCGCTGTACCCCCCGTTGAAATCCGGATCTAGCCACACAAAAAATTCACATTGAAAAATAACTTGTTTAAAAAACATATTGAACTTTTGTTGTTTTTGTGTTGGTCTTCTTTTTTTTTGCCAAATTCCATGTGTGTGTTTGTGTGTGTGTTGTATCTTTTCCCATTGTGGTCTCAGACCCGTTCCGTTCCGTCCCGTCTCCAACGCAGTCGTTTCGTTTGGACTCGAATCGGTTTGGTTTTTATTTCGTATTTACTTTGTCGACATCTTTGGAATTTCAATTTACACTCTTGTTGTTGTTTTGCGCTGTCACTCTGACGCCGCTCTCTCTCTCACGCTCTGGACCTGTGTGCGCTCACACAGATACTAAATGGAACGTGAACTCGCACACGTACACAGATTGTGGTGGTTTTTATCGCATGCGAGTTTTGAGCGGAAGAGAGCGCAAAGAGTTGGAGTGGTAGCCGAGGCACTGCTGGAGAACGCTCTCACGATGGTCGCATATTTCGTTTCAGCTGCATAAAGAAGACGTGACAAAGAGAGAGCGGGTGTACAAATATGCAACTGGCAGACCGGAACTGCCGCGCTCTGCATAAAAGTCAAAATGTGTGTTGAGTGGGAGTGCAAAAAGAGAGAGAGAGTGAGTGATTTTTGTGCTGCATTGGCACTCGTATTGACAAGGTTGCACCCCTCCCTCCCCCTTCCCGCTTGCCGTATTTTAAACTGTTTCCAATCTGATTTCATTCTCGATTTTTCGTTTTTTTCTTCTATCTTTTTGCGGTCTGTCTATTTTGGCGTGGGTGTATCTTGTTTTTATGGTTTGTGGCATTTTCCCCCAGTTTCTTGGTTGCAACACGTGCGTTGCACGCTGCACGTTTCGCCCTGCGACAGCACAAATTGCATCTATCTGCAGTGGGTTGATGGTGCAAATAAAACAAAATCTATTCTAAGGTCAAGGTCTTCCATTCGTAGTCATTAGAGGGGGAAACACCGTGTTTGTGGGATGCTATCTTTGAGATGCATTTCTGTTCTTTTTCTGTTTTCCCCCTGCTTTCTGTCGACATCTTATGGCAGAGAAATCCCTAAAGTAAACCCAGACTTGACTGTGGATCCCCCACGCCCACGTTTCTTATACCCACGCACAATGCCCCCGTCCTGCCAATTCTACCTCTTCTCCCCTGTCTACTCCTTATATGCCTGCTTCTCTCTTGACATTCAAAATTATGCTGCAGTTGATTTCACCATAAAATTAAATCCAATGCCAAGGTCAAATGGCACACAGCTGCTTTGGTGCCTCCCCTCCCCCCTTTTTTTTCCCCCAGAATTCCACTTAGAATGTCAAGCGACTCACGCGTTGCATTCCCCATGATATTCCGAGGAGACTGGGGCATGGGGCATGGGGTTGGAGCGGCGGAGCTGCGGAATGGGGATCCAAATGGGGTGCTGTACGGGGTATGTGTGCGCTTTATATGGTGCCATGCACTTGAACAACTAAAAATTGCCATGTTTTGCTATTGGTGTTGTTGTTGTTGTTTTGTTGCATAAAACATGCAGCGTGCCACATAAATATTCCATGCATTAAAAGCAAACGCATTAAAAGTCACGAGCATCGGGCGAAACACACCTCGAACAGTGATTTTTAAGTATATAAAAAATATGTATACGAGTATAATAATCATCATCGGATCAGATATCCCCCAACAACAGAAATTGCCAATTTAATGTGCGCATCAACTAAAAATAAATAAATATCAAAACCAGCAAACAGACGAATAAAAAAAATGTACAAAAAATAAATAAACACCATACAACAAACCATCAATTATTATTGTTGTTTTCTGCTTAGATTCTACAGCTATGGGGATACTCTTTCGATCCCATCTCTCAAGCTCTTCTTACTGGAAACAGAACCTTCTATTTGTTGCTCTAGAAGATGTTCATTAAAAGGAGAGCCTTAGGATCATAATACTCATAGAAGAGTAACCTCGGAACATAATCGGGAACCCAGAGAGATGTATCCACAGAAGGATCCGTGTTTGGGAGGGACTTTCGCACTTTTGCTGACGATGTGCGCTCCCACGCTTTGTTTTTGCGAACCACAACAGATCTTCGTCTCAGATTCGCGCTTGAGGATGTTTATGTTATTCCTAAAGTTAAGGAGTTGTCAACAAGCAAATCGGTAAAAGAAAAACACGATTCGAATCGCGTAATACCATATCGTTTCGTATTCCCTAGAGAGTGTATCTTTAGCTGCGGTAACCTCATAGCTGGGGTTTTTCTTCTTTGGTTTTTATGGGCACATTTAGGTTTTTCGTGTGTGCAAATCTTTTACGATACCCGTTCGTATCGCTGGATGCAATCATGCCAATCGTTTGATCGTTTCATCGTCTCGTTCTGCGTGTGTGGTGTCCTCACTTTTTATTATTTTATTATGGCTTTCGATTGTTCCAAGAATATTTCATGGGGTTTTGTAATGCATTTCGTGGCAGGCGACAGGCAGGCAGTAATCGACAGATAGATAAAGAATTGTACAGATAATAAGCGCACAAAAGGTTGCCTTTGACTTGGTTTCAGTTTTTTAAGTGGAAAATGTTATATAGATTTTATTTTTAAAGGGAATTTAAGGAGTTTCAAGGGAATTCGTGTATCTACAAGTGGATTTTAGCGAAAGTTTAGACCATATTATAAGAGTCATGGAATAGTAAAGAACATTGTGTACTTGGGAAAGGTTTGCGAAAAGAAATAGTGGTAGAATATTGTTATTTACTTGGGCTTGGGCACTACTCCTCTTTCTCTCTCCCACATAGTAGCTTACCAGTGAAGCGTGAATTTGCGCTCTCTTTTTCTGTACAGCTGTCCCTTTCCTAGCGAGATTTCTGGATATCTATAAACAACCTGTACGTAGGGGATTTTTCTTTACCCGAATTTGCACTATCTTCATTGTATCTTTATCTTTGTTTTGATTTATCCACAACTCATTAAGAACTGAACTGCCATCTAAAGTCTAATATTCTTTGTTTATTATTTCTCGGTTAGTAGGGTTTTATATTTAAACGCCCTGCTTGTTTTATCAATTAGGGGAAGTCCCCCAAAACGTTTGACCATTTCCACTTGAGATTGTGGATATCGTTCGTTGTTTTTCACTCGAAAGTTCCACTGGGGCTTGGGCATGCTAATGAAATTATCTTATGACGTCAATGGCTTAAACTTAAGCTTTGGCTCAGGCTTCGGCTTCGGCCACAACAACGACAGCGACAACGACGTAGACAAGCCGGTTTTGTTCGTCTCCTCGCGGCTGGCTCTCGAGGCATGTCGGAGCATGTCTGGCACATCGAAGCTCATTTGAAAAAAAGAGAACCTAATTTGGTCACAAAGTTTCTCGTTGGAATGACGTCACAGCTAGAGATGGTCAGGGGATGGATAGTCGTGATTCCAAGGCTCTTCCAAGGCAGTAACGAAGAGCTTAAGCTCTCACCTTCTTCGTTATGCTTCATCGTGAGCAGCTTCGTGCTTTTTCGTGCGTGAGTTCGCCTTCAAAGCCTTGGCTCATCTCTACTTCCAACTCCAATGAGATACATATGCATGTCGGAGAAGAGAGCTGAAAAGAGAGCTACAGAGAGAGAGAGAGAGAGAGTAATGCGATGATCTCTCATTTACTTCAGTTCAAATGCTAATTTTTCCCCCGCACACGACAATTATGTCATTTGGTATATTTTCAACTAAGCGGCAAAAGAAAAGAAACCGAAAACACAATAATGAAAACAAAAATGGGGGAAAAATGTCAAATGTTGCGTGTTTTCGAGTTCGCATTTGCTTTCGATTTTCTGGGAATTTCGGCAGAGTGGAGGCGGTCCCAAAGAGTGGGATGGGCTGTCATGTGAGCGAAAAAAGGAAAGCATTCATACATTTGGCAGGAGCGTAGTCCTGGAGAGGGGTTAAAGGGGAGTTAAAGCTATTAAGACGATATTGATATAGGATTGGCTATATCGGCTATATTTTTTACGAATTTTTGTGTATTATTTTATTATTTTTGTTTGGATAATAGATTGGAATATAAGAGGAGATTCCAGGGGTAGCATTTTAGACATGCGAAGTACTGTATAATGAAATTTGATATATTCAAGAGTTATAATAATTATATCTCCTAATTTTGTGGCTCCTAAAATAATCTACCGATGAAAGAATGTAAGATAAAGTTCCAAAAACTTCTAAAATATATATAAATATTTTTCGTAATATTGGGGTTAAAAAAACTTTGGTCTTAAGAGTCTTTGAAGTGCTTTAAAACACAAAATACAATATTTTGTTTGTTTTGTATTCTTTTGGGGGGATTTGTTGGGATTGTCGAATCGAATTAAAGGAATTTACTCAAAGAATCTATTGCTCTCTTTGTTAATAGTTTTCCTTCAATCAAATGCGATATCTAGGGTAACAAAACAAATACAAAAATGTGCGGAATGTGTCCCTCAAACCTGAAATTCAGGGACTACAAAGAACCCCCTTTGTTCCAGCCATTGACTGCGCCGCCTCTGCCACTGCCTCTGCCTCGGTGCTCCCAATGGGTTTGTTGAACTTTCTAGAGCAAGGCCAGGGCCCAGAGGAGGAGGAGTACTAAGAGGAGAAGGAGGTGTCAGTGCTAACTGGCAGTGGCCTGATGTTCAGTTAGCCCCCCGTTCTACCCCTAATTGAGTTATATACATCGACGATTCGACTAATTCAAGCCGCCAGCGGAAATTGCACATGGAACTGGGGAAATGGATGCGGCATTGAATGTGGAGTTGGTTATACGAATTGGAGCACATCTGGAACGGCTTGTTGGGGATCGGTTTGGTTGGGTTTGGAGTGGTGTGGTGTGGAGTGTGGCTAAAAATGCATACAGCATACACACAATGCTGAAAGATTTACACGCCCGTCGATCCTTGTTGGCCCGTGCAACGTGCGGACGCGTCATCCGGCAAGGAATTCCAAGAAGAGGCGCAGCATCAGGCACCGCATTCCAAGGGGCAACGAACGAGTGTTGCAACATCAGGTTCAATTCGACACGGCGCTGAAAAGTGCGAAACGAGCGAAAGATAAAGCCATTGGGGAAATTATCAAGAACTGACGGCCCCGGACACCCGACAGCACTCCCCAGATTGTGTCAACTCCTTGACCCGACAGCAAGGGAAAGCCGAGGGTCTGCTGGCACTCAGGGAGGGCTTGTTACCAAAGGGGTATTTATGGGATATATAGGATATCTTTTCTATAACGAAACTTCCATACAACGAAGTTTCCTATATATGGAATTTATTTCCAGAACACTGCAATGCTATATTGCAAAAATTAGTTCTGTAATTCCTCTTGAGATTTGCTATGTGGAATGTTGACTCTATTCACTTCAAAGACTGTAGAATTTCCTGGAAGAAATCGCTGGCTGCAGGTCACTTATAGGCCCAATTTTGTGCCACTCTCTCCTTTATTCCATTCCAGATTTTATAGGTATAAGTTTGCCAATATCTTGTGGTGTTATTAGAGATCATTTTTTTCGGGCATGTGGGCCTTGTGCTGATGAGAAATGTGGCATTTTTCTTAGGTTTTCCTCGTTTTATATCTGAATTTTATTTATATATATCTGAATTTTATTTATTCATGTTTTTTTTTAATGATATTTAAAGAAATTTTCACATTATTTCCTTTAGTGATGTTTCCTCCCCCAAATCTTCACTCTACAATGGGCATCCTCTAGTCGTATCCCCGTATCCTTTCCGTTTTTATCGAAGGCACTCTCGCATTATGCTGGAGGGGAATTTCGCAATGCTGCTGCTGCATTGGGGATTTCCAACGTCAGCGACCATCGCCTGATTTTGCTGGTCCCGCTCTCTCTCTCTCTCTCTCTCTCTATCTCTCTCTTCATAAGCGAGTAGTGCAGAGCGCGGCGCTCGTCAATAACGCGCTCTCGGGCCCTCTATCTCTCTGTCTCTCTTTGTTGAGTGCAAAAGCTCTCGTGAGTGAGTGGCTGAGTGAGTGCTTACGTGTGCCGAAACGAGTGGTTTTCGTAGAGCCGGCTTCTGCGAGTTCGAGTGTGGGCGCAGCCGAGCGTTGGGCCCCTAGGCCATGGCACGTCTCGCTGCCCCTCTCCCACACACACACACACACACACACACACGCTCACTAACTGGGCTAAGAAAAACAAAAGAAAAAAGCGCACGAATTCTGGTTAAAACGTATGAGTCATCATCCAATCTGCCTGCCGCCGTGCTCGGCTCTGCTGTGTGTGGAATCGGTTGTAGCCGCATTCGTTCATTCATTCACATTTACTGAATGAATGAGTGGAGGCTACACCCCCGTACGCCCCCCCGCGCCCCGCACACCCTACACTGCTGTTTTTTCTTCATAAACAAATTGTATATTAAATGTTTATCGCTGGCAACACACGGTGACTTTTTGATTGACTTTGGAATAATATTTGCCGGTCAACACTTTTAAACTTTTGATTTAACTCTGAAAACGCCTCCTCTCGTCACACGCCTAGGGAAAGGATAGACGTGGACGCAGGTCGGAGCCCTTGGATTCATTGGAATCCCCCACGGTATTGCACTGGCGCATCGCCACGCTGGCCAGGACCACGGTTATGTCGTCCGGCTTGCCCCCGCCCCCATAGGCCACGTTGTTCTCCAGGGCCCGGAGGCAGAAGGGGGACTTGTAGATGGGGTTGATCGAGAGGGCGCCCGCCCGTTCCACCACACGATTGACCGCCTCCTGTATGGCCTTCTGCTCGTGGACGCCCTGCACCTTGGAGAGCATCTCGAGCAGCATCTGCTCGGGCATGTTGTCGAAGAGCCCGTCGGTGGCCACCAGCACAAGGTCGTCGGGCTGCAGGAGCAGGCGGGTGGCCACCGCCTCCGAGGGATCATCGCAGAACCACATCTCGCGGTTGGAGTCGGGCGGCGGCACTGTCAGCTGGAAGGGCATGTTGAAGAAGTGCGTCTGCTCCTCGGAACGGTCCAGGACGCTGCCGTTGCGGATCACCACGTACCCGCTGTCGCCCAGGTTGGCGGTGTACAGGGCCGACTCGCTGCGATTGAAGGCCACCACGCAGGCGGTGCTGCTGCCCAGGATGGGCTTCCACTTGCGCTTCATCTCGCCGTAGCATTCGCTGAGGAGCTGGCGCGGATTGCGCCCATCGAAGGTGGGCTTCTGGGCGTGGACGAAGCAGCGCTGCATCAGATCCCGGGAGAAGCGCCCGGCGTCGATGCCCCGATCCCGCCAGCCGCCCACACCGTCGGCCACGCCCATCACATCGGCCTTGGGCGTGGAGCTGAAGAAAAAGCTGTCCTCCCCGTAGCACTTGGGGGCCTGAATCGTCTCGGCCTGTGCTCTGGGCTGCATGGCGGACTGTAAGGTGGGACTCCTGGGCTTGGACTTGCCCTGCACGGCCTTCACCAGATACGGCTCCTGGCTGTAGCTGACGAGCCCCACGCCAGGACCACACCAGCGAAAGGCAACGCGGGCCAGGGAACCCAGCGATGGCTTGGAACGCATAAAAGCCATTCTCCTTCTTCACGTTTTTCGCTTCTGTTTCTTAAAAGTTCGTTCTAGTATATCCAATCAAAAACGAGTTTAATTTCGAAAGTTTTTTTTGATTTTGAGATTAGGAAAGAGGCCTGATTGATGATCAAGTGCCAAAACAGATCTTAAAGTAGAGGCCCACTGAGCTGCTCCAAAGTGGATTGAAAGGAAGGATATATTCCACAGTGGGAGGTCTTCAATTGAGGTTCTGAGAGTCTCAGCGGATAGCAGATCTTCTAAGACCATAAGAAAGGGGTATTCTTTAGGGTATTTGTAACATACTTCTAGCCCATACTCCGAAGTGCTTCCCGAAGGAGTCGGGATCACCTAATCTTCAATTGAGGATCTGAGAGTCGCAGAGTGTATCAGATCTTCGAAAACTGATCTCAGACCATAATAAAGACAATTTATCCTAAAGGTATTTGTGAGATACTTCCAGTCCTCACTCAGAACTGCTTCCCCAAGGAGTCGGGGTCACCAAATCTTCAATTAAAGATTTCAGAGTCGTAGAGCGTACCAGATCTTCGAAAACTGAACTTAGAACATAATAAAGACCACTAATCCCAAAGGTATTTGTGAGATACTTCCAGTCTGCTTCCCGAAGGAGTCGGAGACACCTGTGCAACCGATTCCAACGGTTCCAAGTTCTGTTTACACCATAAACACGAGTTAATTGCAAAGCGATTTCCCTATCAGATAAACAGCCAGACCTTTGCTGCCGATTCGAGTACTACGAGTATTTGTCATAGATTTGCTTTTGTTTTTCTTGAGGCCCATTGTTCCAATCTTATCTGATGGCCCGGGCCTACGACACATACCCATACTCGTACCCCCATCATCACCGGAAGTTTGGATCACGTTACTACGGAACTGCAAGACTTTATCGCAGCCGTTTGCTTATCGCTGGACAAAAGAAAAACAATGAAAATGAACTGCAAAGATAGCTTTATTTTTAAGTACTGATGTAAACGCCTCTGCTCAGATACAGATACCGAGCGCCTTTATCAGTCTTCGCACAACTTTTATTCGACAGAAATCACTCATTATTCATTTATGTTTTCGTTATTCCCTACGACCGATTGCCAAATTATACGGAAACCTAAGGCTCTACTTCCGGCGAGGGAACCTTTTGCGTCCTACCCGAGGCATGATACCATTTGCTAAAAATACGAAATACTCAATAGGAGTGGCCGGCTTCCGAATGCTACTACTAGCACGTAATCTGGGGAATACAAAACAGAGTCTTATCACCACTTCGTGACGTCGGCAATGGGTTCGTAGAAACTGTTCGAAAACTTATGGCCGATTGTACCCTAACCCGAAAAGGGTAGTGCAATTTTCACTCGAACTTTGAAATGCGTTAGAGGCAGCATTTCGAGTCAACATGTGAGTCAATGGTGGGCATTATCTTGTACGAGTAATATTTTAAAGGTCTTTGGTGAATGAATGAAACCCCTATGGAAATCTTTAGATAATTCAATGGAACCATGTGTGCTTTTGTCTCTGTTCTGAGTGTGGATCTGGGCTTCTAGGTCTTTCAATGCGGAAACTTTTGGCATCTCGGGAAGAGGAGTATCCCTCTGAGCAATCAATAGAATTTTGGCCATATTCGCATTTAAAATTCGCAAAATTCAAAGGATCCACAGGATTCACTGCCTGTAATGTTTCTCTGCTTTTGTTCTTTGCCAATTTGATGTCAATCCACTATAAATCCTCATTAATTCCTTGAATCTCTGTCCTTTTATGTATGTAGGGCATGCCCGGTACGTTTATTGGTGTCCCGCGGCATGCAGCAGCGCTCCTCGGTCGGTTTATTGCGTTTTTGTCTGTGATTCGAGCGCAAAAAGCTTCGTGGGATTTGTGCTACTTGAGGGTTCACTCAACGTCTTAAGAAATACAGCAAATATTCGACAGAAATCATATCATTCGAGCTGCATATTTCCAAAGAAACTTTGGGTACAGTACCCTAGATATCTTATAGTTCCACGAAAACATTGAACTACAACCTATTCCTTATAAAATATCTTATATTTCCCATATATCTTAAGCTCTAAGAATACAATTCTTGTGCATTTTCCAATCCCAAATACTAATTGAAAATTCTGTTCTCTTTCTCTCTCTGTATCTCTCTCGTTGCAGGTAAGTAGAGCAAAGCAATTGCCTTTGTGCCACACAGATGTTTAGTGTCACACGACCCACATATGGTTGCACTTTCCCCAACCCCCTGCACCAATCCCCCCTACCCCCTAGAGACCAAAAAGGAGAGCCACGTAAGTGACGACACAAGGTCAGTGTGGCCTTTTCATTTGGTTGCGCATAAAATTACAAGGCGGCACCTGAACGCATCGATCGGTAGAGGCGGCAGGCAGGTAGGCAGGGGGCCCCCCATCAATATTTATTGAAAAGGCTGATATATCATACATAGATACGATAAATTCCTATGGAGGAACACCTGCCTGCCTCCTGCTCAGGTGGATCGCGGTGGCGATGGCGACACCGATTGAATCGCCTGGCGACCCATTTCGTAGAGCCCAAATGCGAGATAAGGCCGCTCTTTTTGGGGCCCCGCGATTACAAAGGCCAGCCTTTGTTGTTGGTTGCATTTTGGGGCATAAAGGGGGCGACTTTACCTGTGTCTCGGTGTCTTTAAATTTAGTTGCTTATGTCATAACTAAATTGTCTGGCGATAAGATAACGGGAGCCAGCCCCAAGAACATCGCGTAGCCAAAGAAAAACTACGAAGAGGCACGTGAGTGCGATATTCCATATATGTATGTATGTATGTATTGTATGTGTAGAGCAGCCAGAGCGGGTTAAACCCACAATATAATACAGATATATATCTATATAAAATGTACTATAATTTGCCGTCTGTGCAGTTTTTGCTCAGGAAATGCCAGAGACCCGGAGAGGAGCCCCACGTAGCTTTCGTTTCCACTCAAAAACGGCCCTCTCTAACGTCTGGGCGGCTCTCTTTCACTCGAAGCGATAAAAAAACTCGTCTGGGGGCCTCTGGGGGCGTATATAAGGCCAGTCGAACGACGATGACGCATTAGTCAAAACAAGTTGGCCGTGCGAAACGCTTCGGCAATAATCTCTGGTGTTTTACAAAACTGTGAACCGTCTCAAACGTAATATATCGAGTGAAATTACAGTAAAAACAGAATGTTTGTGCCATTTGTATCGAAGAAAAAACCAAAAGAATAGCTGAAAACAAAAACAATTCTCGGAAATATTGAAATACGGACAACGCAAATAATTCGCACGATCGCGCGCCACTCGTACAACAGGCACAGATACAGATACAGATACATCGATCCGTCGAGATACATTTGTGGCAGTGTGTGAACTGAATTTTGAAAGACATATACAAAGGCGTATTTCGCCAGAAATCGCCTTGAATCATTTGGCTAATCGGCAAAATAGACTTTGTGCCGGAAACAAAACAAAAGATACAGATACAGATACAGATACCAGCAGATCCATGATGACGCTGGATAACTACAATATCTTTGGCGATGAGTACCTGTTTAGCATGCCGCTATCGCCGTTGCCCAAAGTGGTAAGATCCCCCCGCGCCCCACCGCCCCAATCCCACCCCAACTTTGGCATACTTTAGGCGCCCGCCCCATCGGAGAGTGTTATCAGCTCTATGTTCCACTCCTATCAGTGTTTTGCCATGAAATTTCTAGAATTACTCTACACTATATATATTTTTTTTTTGTAAATTACGCCTCTGATATTTATTTATTTCTGCCAATAAGCTTTCTCGTTATCGTTCGCATGGAATTCTTGGAAATTGGAGATTTCCCTTGTTATTTCTATGCCGTTTTGCCACTTTTACCCCTTGAACCCCTGTCTGTATCGGGTTTTTAGTTTTGTTTGTGTTTGTCCACCGATAAGGCCCCGCCCCGCACCGCCCCGCCCATTGGATCTACCCAATCCACACTCTATTCAATGCTCATTACCCTAAAAAAGATTTCTATATTTTGTTGTGTGTGTGTTTTTTTTTTGATAAGGGAATTACTAGTTTTTTTTTTGTTGGCTGTGGCTCGTAAAGGGGGTCCACCATTGCTACAAATTTTTGGATTGTCATACGACACGATAGATAGGATAGGGAATAAATCATTGAATCCAATGCTGGAATTTTTTGCTATCGAGGAATGTGGAAAGATACAACGATATTTTTGATAGGGATTGGGTTGGAGATGTGTAAATGATAAAAAGTGGCAAAATATTTGATATAGAAAATATTAATAATAATTAATAAATAATTTACAAAATCCCTTCAACTTAAAAATTTAAACATATTTTTTTAGGCTCTTTAAAAGCAAAATTCTTTAGGTTAAAAAAAAAACAGTTTTTAAATGGAATTTTAAGCTTAGGCTTTGCTTAATTAATTTTTAATAAATAATAATTAAATTAAATTAAATAATTATTATTAATATTCACTCCTAAAGATATTTCTGTGTTTATTGTAGATTTATCTGCCACCCAAATTCAATGCATAAATTCTGCATTTCTACCCTCCAAGAACGCATTCCTCTAGCCCTAAAATTGTGTTAAAGCCAGGTGTTCAAAGAGCCCAACGGCAGGTGCATTTCAACTGGCTTTCTGTGTTCCTTCAGTCTATAAAAAAACCCTTTTAGCCTTATAGTAGAGGTGATCATTCTTGTCTTTTCCTGGACTACACCCCAAGATTTTTCTTTAGCCCAAAAAATCACCCCCAAACGGTAAATCACGTTGCAAATTCATGCCCACCATTAACAGTTAGCATTGTTTTCTTTTTGGCTTAATTTTTTCGGTTATTTTTTTGCACATTGCATTTCACAGTCCAGTGATCCGGTGCGGTGCGGGGCGGTCCGGTCTGCCGTTGCGCTTTTTCCAACGGGTTCTCGGTCGCCGTCTGGTGCGCCGCCGCCGCCACCGCCGCTCTATGGCTGATATCTTGGACACGTGCGATTTTCGTGACATTTTATCAGTTTTTTTTTACTGCACTTTTCCGCTGAGGGCACTTTTTTTCTCGTTTTTTTGGTTAATTTTGTATGATATGAAAGTGAATGAGGGTCCAAATGGGGTGAACCCTTTGACTTGTGAACCTCATTCGCGTGTTACTTGATAGTCGGAGGGAATTATGTATGGAGGAGGGGATCACTCACAATTGGGGCGGTTCAAAGTGACATGCTGCAAGTCAAACACTTGCCACATGCCCCGCAACGCCCCACACCGCCGCTTAAGCTCTCTTCAAATTGTTTTATTACTCGTAAGTCGACAGGCAATGGGAGGACGGGCGCCCCCGCAATATCCAGACAAAGTCCAACTTTCTTTTAATTAACTCGAAAAAAAAGAGCAAAAAACAAAAAAAAACAAAAACGAATATGGTCTGTCTCTGGCTCTTACATTCATTTATTTTTTATTTGATTTTGTGGCTGTACTTTCGCAATGGAATCTGTGTTTTTTTTTTTCGGTTAGTGGTGGGCGTTCTTCGATTTGCCGTGGGCCCGCTTGTCATGAAAGAAATCACTTGAAGTCTGTGGGGGGAAACAATAACTTTCCTTTGTGTGAGAGAGCCTACCTACCTACACCTGGCAGCGCCTACCCCACTCTGCGGCACCCTTTCTCCCCTACAGAACTGGCCTAAAAACGCTTCGATCATGCCACATGGCGGCGTAGAGAGCATGGAGCGTGCAACAGCCACCGAAATTGAATTAAGATGCAGCCCAAATTAATGTAGTGTGTGCGGTCAGTCGATTTAATTGAATTTCCTTCTTAATTCGAGTGGATTTTCCACCAAAGAAACAGCCCCAGGCTGAGACACGTACACGTAATGGATAATGGACTTTTTAGGGGCCTGCCAACAGAATTTGCTGCAGATAATTTGACAGTAGAGACACACGACTGCAACTGGGCCCTGTCCCCCCTTTCCCCTGGTGCCCTTTCCTTTTTCGCTTTGACTCCTGCCAGCCGTAATTTGAGCTTGGCAAACGGCTCTGTTCTGCGGTCATGTCCTTCTTGGAATCGGAATTGGCCAAACCTCGAAAATGAAAAGTGAAAACAACTTTTACCACTCTCTCTCTCTCTCTGCGAGGTCCTTTCTTTTTTGGCTCTGTCTTGTCTAGTGTCTCCTGTCTGGCCCTGTCCTGTCCCTGTCCTGTCCTGTCCTGCACTTTTATCCTTTGGTGGCGCCTCGACGACGCGTCGTTTGTTTGCCATTTCCTCGAACTGCAAACTTGGCCATAAATTCCGTACACCCCCCCAAAGCCCCACACCCCCCCCCCCGAACCTTCATTGTTCGTTTTCTCTGTCGTGTGTGTGTCGCGTCGCGACAAAATGCATTTAAATAAATTATTCCCAGACCAATGTCGCGTCATTTTATTAGCTGCACGTTTGCCCGTTTGCGTATATCGAGGGCGCACTTTAATTATACAAAAAAAAATCACTCTTCGATGGTTAGAATCCCCAACCCCTGAACCCAACCCAAAAACAAATAAATTTCTACACTTCCAGAGAGAGAGGAGGGTTCAATGCACCCCCCAGGCAAACGCCAGAACATAAATATTTTAGCGCATGCCTTTTTTTTTTTTTTTGTTTTTTTGCTGCCTTTTTAAATATCGCATGCAAATTTGTCAATCGCTGTTTATTCCACGCCCTGGCCCGTACCAAAAGCCTGATTAATTTGACACTCAACTTAAGGCCTGACACCACTCCCCCAACCCCCTCCCCTCCCTCCCTCTCACAGCCTCCTCTCGTAGCCGACTCCGACTTCGAGTTGAAATTTATTTCTCCCTGTGCCTTGACATCCTCTTTTTTTTTGTGTGCTGCACTTTTTGGCAAATTTTGAATTATGGCCCGTGCAGCAGTTCAAATAAAAATCACAAAAATACAACAAAATTCTTAACTTTAATTCAATTTTCGTTTTTTTGTGGGGGCGTTCCAAAAATGGTTAAACCTCAAGTGATTTTAATGACGGCGCTGCTTTTCACAGACACACGTTTTTGTTTTTTTTATACATATATATATACATATCTTTGTTTGTGTATGTTATATAAGCACGATATGGTCAAGGGGCTGCCTGCCGGCGTGCCTAAAAATGGCTGCTGTCCATCGCCACGCTGCCGGCCATTGACTCGGTGGCACTCCAAAAATTTTGTTGGTTCTGGCTTGGGCTTTATCAACAGAGGCCCCCAGAGGCGGCCCAGCACACTCTCTTTCCTTCCTTTCTGGCATTGCGGTCACGTTCATGCGAAAAAATATACATATACAATATGATTTGCCTTCTCCTTCTCCTTTGCGTTAATTGTTTTATTCGCAGAATATTTGCATATATATTCGCAAATGCAAATCATATACAAATACGCAGAAGTAACTACTATACGAGCTAAGCTTATCGTCAAGGGAAGTCTCTCCCTATATACATTATATGTATGTAGAATCCTGCTCGAAACGCACTTGAACTTGTCAACTTTTCTACCTCTCTCTCTCCTCTCTGGATTTTTTTTTCTGACATTGCAACCTCATTGAGGCACAACACAATGCCTCTGCTGCATTTGAAGTCTTTGCCAATCGAAAAATACAATATATATGTATTGTAGTTTTTTCTGTTTAGCTCCTACTATAATTATGCGCATTTCTAACTAAACATTCAGAGGCATTGCTGTAACCTTCATCAAGGCAATTTATTTTTTGTTATTTTTTGTATTTAACAAGCTCGACAGTTAGTTAATTTATGCCATTGCAAAACTAATAGCAACTAGCGAAATTGTGTGCTTGTGTTTCGATCTTGATTTGGAAAGAGAATAGCAGCGGAGATATATAGTTTTTAGCAGGGCAATGGCATGGAATGACAAGGAATAAAATTTAAAATAAAATAATTGGTTTATTTATTGAATTAGTAAAATATAAATATATCTTTAGATTCCACTATTTTCAGGAAAAGCGGCATATTCTGATTAACATCTTGTCATTCAGATATAAAATAATTCCATAAGCCTCTTTTATCAAATTATTTAAATCGAAAGACTAGAAGACCAGACCCCTTAAGCTTTAGGCCCAGACGGCACAGTTTTGTATTATATTTATGCACAATTTACGACTGGAAGCTGCTAGGAACTAGAAGCTATTTAAAATGATCCACTAAGCTCTAGTTCTCTAGAACATGCCATATTTTCGCCTGCTTTTGCCACAGTAATCCAGATAGAACATTAATCATAGGCGAAAATCCCTCACAAAGCAGATTTAAGCAAGGTACAGGCTGCACCAGAGTACTAACAGTGTCCTGTTACCGTTTAACAGCGTGTGCTAACAGTATACTGTTGAGTACTTAACAGCTGATTCTTAACAGTGCCTGCTGTCTCCCTTCCACCTCGACACTTGATAATAATTCAACGCCACTTATGATATAAACAATACAAATTGTTGTCGACTGTGTTTTTGCTTTGTCTTTGTTGTTTTTGTTGCTATAAGTTTTGCTTTTGATGTTGCCAAGTTTTGTTGTTGCTTTTATTTTGCCTTAATTACGTCATTGTCAGGCAAAAATTGAACTAAAAATAAGTCAACACGTCAGCTCTGAAACACATCGGCGGCAAAAGTCGATGCGATGTTTCTTTGGCTGTCAACTTGTTGCCAATTCCCGCTGCACCACCCCGCCCTCCCCCTCCCCGCCAGGAGGAGAGCGCAAAATGTTGAACTAATTAGAGTCAAGGTCATAGGTGGGCCAGGCAAATCGCCGTTCTTTTAGAGCCAATGCCCCACTGTACGGACAGACAGCTGTGTGGAGTCCCACTGTAATCAAATTTGCAGCAGCAGCAGCAGACCCATGTATTAGTCAGCACTACGTCAGTAGTTCTGTGGTCTGGGGCTCTGGGGCTCTGGGGCTCTGTTCATTTCATTTGCCACGCTTTGGCGCAGCTCAATTGACCCTCAGACGTGAACTCTGGGTGCCCAGACCTCTCTGATAAGAGAGAGAGACGTCTGCCCTGACCGTTTCAATTTAGACAATTGCTGATGTTATTATTTACTACAATATATAGTAGGTATATATTTTAAATTGACTGATTCATCGACTAAATACGGTTCATGTTCAGGTTCGCAAAAGCAAATTTACATTCGAAAGTGGGTTAAAATGAAAGTCTCCGACCAGACAGCGTGTGGAAGGTGCTTGAACGGCGGCTTTCTTCAAAAGTAAATGCCACATAAAATAAATAAATAAATATAAATATAAAATAAACATGCGTACAAAGAATAAAATCGATTGTTTGCCTGTGCCACACACAAACGACGGTGGAATAAGGGAATGGCCTTTTGGATTGGGCAATGTATCCTCCCTCCGATAAGATCAGTCAATAAATAAATATCGCACAACAAAGAACAACATTTAACAGGCGGAAATAAGCCAGAAAACAAGGAAGAGCGATGTACACCTTGGGAAATCTCTTGAGATGATGTGGAAATGACAATGAAATGAAACCAAAGTACAAAATTATTTCAGTCTGCGGTGGAGCCCCCCCTGAGCTCTTTAAAGGCTCCTGGATCCGTCTCCCAGGTGTTACGCAAAGAGAGACCTCATTGATCCTAGATCGTGTACCTCTTAAGTGTTTAGCCACACAATATACCCCTCGAATACCCCGTATTTAGAGCCCTTGCGAGACAGGGGGTCTCTCTGGTTCCACCTGTTGTGGCACACAACACTCATCCATCTGTCAGATGTGACAGACGACAGTTCTGTTATGTTCTGCTCGGCTCTGCTATAAATAAATGTTATGTTACGATCCGCAAATTGGCCCAAAAACAGTTCCCCTGAATGTGTGATTTATGGCAAAGTAAAAGCGCTTCCAGGGATCCGCCAAATCGGAAATAACCCACATCTCTGGCGGGCACGGCATATGCTCATATCTGAAAGATACGCGTGGGCTGCCCCGTCCCTGTCGCCCCTGTGTGGGCTGCCGCTCAATTAAGAGCAGCCAGCATTTAAATTTATTTGATTTTCTTAGTTGGTTTCTGTCTCTCTCGAGAGAGAGAGCTCTCTGGGGACTCTGTGTGTGCGGCTGCTGCTGTTCTCTAGATAAATCGCAATCTCTAGATCTCTTGATCGTTGCCAATTTTTCTCGCTCGCCCCGGAATCAGTCGCAAACGAACAACGAACCATCGAAGTTTAGAAAAAATATTCGAGAAACAAAAACCAAAAGGCGATCGCGCGCGCGCTTTTTCCTGCTCGAGAAAAACCCGAACAACCGAATCAAAAAAAACAACCGAAAACGAATAGCGAACACAACGAAAATAAATTTGGAAATTCGAAACAGAAACAACAAGAAAAACCAAAAAGCAGAAAAACAGAAAAGCGAAAATTGCAATTGTTTTTTCCGATTTTTCTGTGGGTTTTTTGGTCTGTGTTTTGACAAATTTTCTGCCGTTTGTTTTGCGGCGCGCGCGTGTGCATTGCCAAAAACGAATCGAGGAATAAAATGAAATGAAAATAGAATACAAATACAAATAAAAATAAAAATAAAAACAAAAGGAGGAATCAAAAAATAAAACGAGACGCACATTTTCTCAGTTTACGTTGCATGCCGCATGCCGTCTATATAATATTATATATATATATATATAGATACGATAAAAGCGAATTGCTGGCCCAAAGCAAAAGGCAGAGGAATAGTTTTTTTCGTAGCTTTTTTTTTAGAGGCGTTGCCCGCCGTATACCCATGAGAATCGAAACGAATCGAATCGAAAAACTGGCGCAAGGCTCAATCCGTAAAACGAAAGCCAAAGCCCTCCTCGTTATATAATTATAGAAAACACGTGCCTGTCCCGCTAGATTTGAAGCCCTGAAGGCTACGATAATTACTTCAGTGCTGATTATGTGGAATACTCATTTCGATCCTTTGCGAAATCAGCCAATGCTTATCGTGAAGCGTCTCAGACCCCCGGAAGACGGAGGGCGACGATTGGGAAATTGAATTGAACAAAACGAATCTACGTCACGTCACGAAACGAAAGGAAAGGAAACACTGTTCCAAAACGAAAATATAACCAAAATCTAAACCAAATATAAAGAAAAAAAACCAACAACGAACGAAACAACAACAACAACTACTGCGACAACAACAACACCAACAACAACCATAAAGACAAGCCTACATATAGGAATCTATAGAATATATATATATATTTAAAGATAGATAGAAGATCTTTTGCTTTTTGATGTAAATATTAATAATTTAAAACAAAGAAGAGTTTTCATTTAGATTTAAAAATAAATTAGAAACTGTTTCTGTTGATTTTCGATTGAATATACCATACATATATCATTGTTGTCCCATTATATTGTTGATTAACGAATAACGAATACTAGTCATTGCGCCCAACTGTGCGTATACGTGATCAGACATTGCGTATACATAATATTAAGAGAGAGATTAGCACATAAGAGATAGCTTAGGATCTAGATAGGAAGGAAAAAACGAACAAATGATGAAAAATCTCAATGGTAGAGCGCATAACGCGTGCTACCATCCCTACCTCCATCAGCTGCATCAGGCACAACAACTACAGCATCAACAGCAGCAGCAACAGCAACAGCAACAGACACAGCTGCAACAGACACCACATGCGGCTCATACGCAACAAAATGGCCTGACGCAGAACGCTCAACCGCAGATACAATGGCCATATAATGCCTCTGCTGCTGCCAATCAATACTACCAACAACAACAGCAGCAACAGCAAGAGCAGCAAATGTTACGTCAGCGACAATTGCCCACGCAGCAGCCGGCTGCCTCCTACGAGCAGCAGCAGCAGCAGCAGCAGCCGCAGCAACACCAACATCTGCAACAGCAACAGCAGCAGCATCAGCTGCGGCAAACGTTTACCAATGCAGCAACCAACACCAACGCCGCCGCCATGGCCGCCATGTGCCAAATGCAGAACTTTTTTACACAACAACAGCAGCAACAACAGCAACAGGAATTCAACAACAATTGTGTGCACATTAATTACAATCAACAGCAGCAACAACAACCGACAGCAGCAGTGGCAACCACTACGCCAACTCAAAAAGCAACACCAACAAAAACTACACCAACGAATAATCCAACAACAACAACGAATACATCAACAACAACAGCAACGAATGGCGACAAGTTTGCTATGGATGCCAGTGAAATTGCCAGTTTTTTAGCCAGCGAGCTATTTATGCAGCAGGTATATATCGGTATCGGTTTGGGGGATGTATCGATATCGAAAATTGTAATTTCAAAGTGTTGGAATGCGACGATGCTTGGGTTTTTTGGGCGCGAAACAATTGCGTTTTTTGTTCATCACTAAAAATAGATTGAAGAAGAAGCAAGAGAGGCCAGAATGTGAAGAGCGAAGTGTTGGATACCCTATGAAATGGATCAATGCGTATGGTAGCCACTATATAGTGATCCAATCTTTGAGGTTTCCATTCAAGCAAAAGATTCTGCATGGAAAAAGACAGACGGTGGTCGGAAATGCTTCAGAAATGTGTCTGAAAGGGTATACAAAACCGAATAACAATAGAACAGAAATGTAAACATTCAATTGATGGATCTCTCTCACATCCTCTCTCTGTCTACAGTTCTCTCCCTGTCCCTCTCCCTCTTCCACTCAGAACAAATTAAACATAAAAGGAATTGTAAACATTTTTGATTAATTTCGCTTATTCTGTATTGCAGCTCGGAACATTCGATGGCATACAGAGTGCACCAACGCTGACGACGCCCACGCTGACGCCGACCACGCTGCGCAGCATTGAGGAGACATTCTTCGAGATGACCAACGATGCACCATATCAGGCCGGCTTCAAGCCACCCCCGCTGGCCCCATTGGTCAACAACAACAACAACAACAATGGCAACGGCAATGGAAATGGAAATGGCAACGTTTTGGCATCATCCGTGGTACCCACAACAACCACAACGGCCACCATCATTGGTGTGAGCAATCCGCTGATCAGCCAGCAGCAGCAGCAACAGCAGCAGCAGGTATTCGATTGCGGGGCCAGCGTTATGCCCGGCAGCGATACGGAGGAGTCCAACGGCTCCTGGGCCGATGGGCAAATGAATGAGGATCAGAGCATATCCGATACTTGTAAGCATTTCATACACAATCGACAGAACAAACCGTAGAGATACTAATTGGTTTTCCCTTTTCCCTTTTGACTTGCAGCAAGTGGAGCCACAGACAGCACCTCCTATCAGAACGGACACATGATGGGCAACAGCGGCGGCGGCAATGGCGGCGGTACTGGCGGCGCCAACAACTTCAGCAACGTCCTGGCCGCAGCCGGACGCAACACAAATACCTCAAACAGTGCCACACCGGCGCGTCGCGGCGGCGGACGGCGCCCGAACAGATCCGCCAATATGACGCCCGAGGAGGAGGAGAAGCGTCGCATCCGGCGGGAGAGAAACAAGCAGGCGGCGGCACGCTGTCGCAAGCGACGCGTCGACCAGACCAACGAACTCACCGAAGAGGTCGAGCTGCTGGAGAAGCGGGGCGAGAACCTGAAGAAGGAGATGGAGCTGCTCAACGAGACGAAGAACCAGCTGGAGTACTTCCTGCAGGCACACCGTCCCACGTGCCAGAAGGTGCGTGCCGATATGCTCAGCGTGACCACCTGCAACGGGCTGATCGGGCCACCGGCCCTCCTCAGTGCCGGCAGCTGTGGCAGCGGCAGCAGCCACCACAACAACAACAGCAACAGCAATGACAGCAGCAGCGGCACGATCACCGGCCTCGATGCCACCCTGAACTCCACCGGGCGCAGCAATTCGCCGCTCGATCTCAAGCCGGTGCCAATCGACGAGGATCTGCTGCTGCACATCAAGGACGAGCCGCTCGACGGTGCGTTGGACTCGAGCTCCTCGCTCGACCAGGACGGACCGCCGCCGCACAAGCGCTTTGCGCTGCCCAACATTGCCACGCTGATGACGCCCACCGGTCCGGCGGGGTCGCTGCAGACGCCCGTCTCGGGCACGGCGCCGCATGGCTTTGGTAGCTTCCCCACCACCATCAGCAACATCAGCAACATCAGCAGCATCCACAACGGCCCCACACTTAACTCTCTGAACAAGATGCCCAAGGAGCGGCCCAACACGCTGGCCTTCCAACGGCCCTTCGGCGGCCAGATGCAGCTGAGTGGGAGCGGCAGGGCTCCCACGCAGATACAGGGCGTGCCCATCCAGACACCGTCGACGGGCACCTTCAACTTTGACTCCCTGATGGACGGGGGCACCGGGCTGACGCCCGTCTCCGGTCCGCTGATCCCCAACTGCACCTCGCAGAACAAGCACCCACTGGAGCTGCCCACGCCCACAACCGAGCCGTCCAAGTTGGTCAGCTTATAACCGGTATAGGGCCGGGGGCAGGGGCGGGAGCGGGATCGGCAGCCGACGTACGGCGCTAACAAAGTCAGACTTAAGTTAAGTTTTATATAATGAATGAACTACGATTATGAGTATATTGTATCTACACTTAGGCGACGAACATTTTGCTAGATCTAACGATGTTTTGTTCATTTTTGTAATCGTATCTGTAACGAATATTTCGTAGGCCCCCCACCGTCCTGCGGAGGAGAAGGGTACTCTTGTTTTCCGTTTAACTTTAATGTTTTTGTATTATTATCTTTATTACGTTTAATTTATGATTTTTCTACGCGTAGTAGTATGTCTTTATGCCGGAGGAGTGTTTTGTGCAATTTTGAAACCTTTTTCATTTGCGTGTTATATTTTCCAAAAATATACATACGACAACAGATCGGATCGGATCGGATTGGATCGATGGACGGATGGATGCATTATGATGCATGCTAGCTCGTTGTATGCCTGACATTTTTCAGCCTGAGGCGCAAGCGTCCAGGCCGGAAAATGCAAAACCGAATGATTGGATGGAAAGGGATTGAAGTGGATGGATGGAAGGATGCGTTGTGATATTTATTATAAAACAAATAAACAAAAAGTAGAAAGCAAACAAAAGAATTAAACGAAGCGTATAATGAAAGGAACTAAGCCGGTTTTAAAATTGTACATTTAAACGAAATTTGCATATATTCAATACAGAAGAAATACAAACATACAAACTACATACAATGCCTTGAGAGAGAATTAAGAAATGCAACAACAAATTTATATAAATATATACCTACGATATGTACGTTTAAACATTAAACCTAAACAATAATCGCGTTGATTGATGATAACGATGCCAGTTTTATATTGAATCCGTAGCACTTGTGAGACGATGTGAGACGATGGGATGAGATACAACAAAATATTGTATACTTATTGTACGACGATTACTCTGTAAGCCTGCAGTAGAAGAGCCCAAATATATTTTTACTAAACGCAACGAAAGCGCTATTTTCAAATACAATTTATAAGAACAAACAAAAACCAATAATGACAAAGCAAAGCAATTATTTAATATGTAATTAATGTATTACGCAAAACAAAACGATCATAATATTATAATGCTATTTCAACAATAGATCAGAATCAGGTAACAGAACATAGATGGCCCCTGTGTGGCAGTATGTTCTACATTTTCTACATTTATCCAAACACACACACCACACACACACACAAAATATTGATCGACAGGAAACTGTAGCAAGAGTTACGATACGATGCACTTATAGGGCAGAAAACACAAACACACACACCAAAATTGACAAAAAATAAATAAAATAAAAACTACCGAAAAAACCTAAAAACAAAAACAAGGGGAACTACTTTTATACCCAGTAATAATCAGACATATGTGAGCTTAAACGATGTATTTTTATGAATTTTGGTATTAATGTCCGCAAAAGGAAGAATTTCAAAAAAATCAGTGGAACCGTTTGGGATATTTTCTTATATTAGATTTGATCTGCTTCCATTTTTGTACATCTATTCTCACACCAACATCAGACCTTAAATCTTGCTCCTTCCGCCAGAGCGCACACCTTGCACGACGAAGAGTGTGTGAGAGAGAGAGAGACAGAGAGTGAGTAAGCGCGTGGAAGGCGTTGCTGATCCAACAGATTTTCGTCCTTTGTTGGGTCAGCGTTTCAGCGTGAAATCACAGGAGTCTGGATACAAAATTTGCCTGCTCTAGCTCTTATAGTCTCTGAGAACTAAACGGACCGACATTGGTGTATCAATCCGACTATTGATGCTGATCAAGAATACATATATACAATTTATGGAGTCGGAATCGTTTCCTTCTATCCACTTTCACCGCAAATCGAATGTGCCCCTATACTCTTCGAGTATGTACATCCAATTTATTCCAGAAGCAAAAGTATTGCTCACTTGACTTGCAAATGGGTTTGCTGGCTGGGCCTGGATCGACTGATCGGCAGGTAACACTGATCAGGTAAATTAGGGTGGCCCAAAAAAGGGAGACTTACAGCCAAACCATAAAGTCATTAGCAGGAGAAAGGGCTCGTTTGAATATGATTAACTTCATTCTGTAAACTGTGCCCATCCAGTGCTGTGTTGAGGACCAGTCTAAAGCGGCAGGTAAGCCACAGAGCGTTCCCCTGCCGTCCATTAGGCCGGGCCGCAGATAATGGTTACATACGTACGTATCGTATATACATATATTCATTTTCGGGTTTGCCTGGCTTGCATTATTTTCAGAGTCAGAATTTCAGCGTCTTTGTTTCAGTTATACGAGAGCTGGCGCAATGAGCAGTAGCCACCTCTTACGAGCCCTGCGACGCACCTTGGGCCTGGGTCGTAGCCAGCTACCCGTTGATGGCCGAAATGTAATACTCATCACGGGCTGTGACTCGGGCTTGGGGTAAGCTAATGGATAATCATCGGCATACCCACAGAATTAATAGCCGACTTTCTCGCACAGCCACTGCCTGGCTGTCTACTGCCACAATGTGCTCTCCATGACGGTCGTCTCCTGCTGCCACAACCTGAAGTCGGATGGGGCCCGTTTGCTCCAGCAGTTGAGTTCGCAGGGCGACGAACGCAGGCGAATGCACACCTTAGAGCTGGATCTGCTGCAGCCGTGCTCCATACGGCTGGTGCATGACAGACTCCAGGACATACTGGCAGAGGACACGAGCTACCAGCTGACGGCTCTCGTGAACAATGCGGGCGTCATGTGCTTCGGGGAGTTCGAGTGGCAGGTGCCCGAACAAATTGAGATGCAGATCAACTGCAATCTCCTGGGCACCATGCGATTGACGCGCCAGCTGTTGCCGCTGCTGAGGCAGCAGCGGGGAAGGATCATCAACGTGACCAGTCACTGTGGTCTGCAGGCCCTGCCGGCCCTCGCTCCATACGCCGCCTCCAAGGCGGCCCTGCGCTTCTGGACCGACTCCCTGCGCATAGAACTGCAGCAGTACGGCTTGGAGGTGGTCAACTTTATACCGGGCTCCTTTGTGCTCGACAGCAACATAGCGGCACGGCAGCAGCAGCACGCCCAGCGGATGCGCGAGGGCTTCAGCGCGGAGCAGCACGCCCACTACGACGTCTACTTTGAGCAGTTCAATGGATATCTGAAGATCGTGTCGGGCTATAAGGCGCCCAACCAGCTGAAGGATGAGGCGCTGCTGGCCAAGTTCAAGGATGCCCTGACGAGCACACAACCATCGGCGCTGTACATACACGAGCCCTGGCGATATCGTGTGTATCGCTGGCTCTTTTGGCTCTGCCCCACGCCTCTCGTGGACTGGCTAACCCTGCGGTTCTGTGCGATGCCCACGTACGAAACAAGCGAGCAAAAGATCGGGTAGTGTAGTTGGTAGTCTAAACATTTACTGGAGCAGTTTGAAGATACTTGGCTAGGGCTGTGGCTAATAAAATTGAGTAAAATGCATGCAGGTCTGCCTGTCTATCCTGGAATGGGTCACAAACACAAACATGCACTAAGAATATACATATATATATAACACACATCACAAAAGACAGAACTCAAAAAGATAAAACAATCACAGAATGGAGGTGGTTTAGTAGCCGGTGCTGCGGCACCTCTCGAAGACCGCATCGTTGAGCAGCTGGAACCATTCGCTGGCATAGGTCGAGTCCTCGGCGGCACGGAAAAGCAATAGCTTCTCTTGCGTGGGCAGTGGCGAGGAGAGATAGAAGCTGATGGCCGTCTCCGTTAGCTCAGCGTGGTAGTTCTTCAGGGCCCACTCGAGCAGCCGCAGACAGTTGTGGGCATCTAGGAACTGGACGAGACGCTGTTGCAAAATCACCTCCAATTCGGGTATAATGTACACGCGGGACATCTCGAATGCCTGGATCAATGCGGAGTAATTTGGCTGGGCCAAGTGCTGCTCGTGGCAGCCAATTAAATGCAGAAAATAGCGCAGACCGCATGCCGTATAGTCCTGCAGCTGGATCTCGCCATGATGGCCCTCGCGGAAGTCGCTGTTGAGCATCCGATTGAAGACCTCACTGCTCTCGCACAGCAGCTGCTTGTTAAAGCCAATACTAAGGGTAGTGTCATCTTCTCTATTTACAATAAATCGCATATCGCAGTTCTCATGCATGGGCATTAAATCATTTAACTGCAGAGTGCAGATGCCAGCCGTGCTCTCCACAGGATCGGCTTCGGGCAAAGAGATGCCCAGAGTGTAGCGCGACATGGATGTCACAGCATCAGCTGCCTCTTCCGCATACAGATCCTCGCTTTTCTTGCGTAGCAGCAGCTCAAAGAGCAGGTTCAAGGCATTGCCGTCGTAGAGAAACTGGTAAAGCAGACGGGGGCTTTTGATGATGTACGCCACGGATATGGCAGCACGTTGCTGGGCATTGGGATCGTCGCAGCGCAAGAGTCGAACCAGCTCCTCTTTGCCATAATTCGATTCGCCCACGTTGGTAAGCGTTTCCAGAAACGAAAAGCCATCTTTGCGCATCTACAACCAAAAGATACAAAGATAGGTATGGGTATGTGTTCGAATATTGCCGACTAAGATGTACAATACCTCTTCCAGTTTTGTGAGCTGATACAGTTGATGGACCACGCCATGTTTGATGATCTGGGCAAAGAACTGGCTCTCCCTGAAAGAGAAACATTGAGTTTTAGTGAGTTGTACGCTTTAAGATAGAGATTGTACTCACAGCAGAATATTTGTTAGGGCATTGGCAAAGTTATTGTTGGCACCAAACAAATTGATTGCCCTTATCAGCGTATCCAGTGTCTCCGGCTTGCCCAGCTCCACTCGCTTATTCAGCATCAGGGTAATGCGATACAGGAGATTCTCAATGATGTCTATGGTGTCGCCAGCCTGATGTCGGAATTGAGACATCAGAGGCGGCACATCTGAGCTGAGTTCTTCAACGTCTTCCTTATCGGACAACGTGTCGTCAATTGGCTCGGTACCGTCCTCAATCAACTTTAAGATATCCAAGACATTCGAGGCCTGGGCCCGATTGGCGGCTATGCGTCGCTCTCGCGTCTCATTGTTGGTCGTGGAATTGTCATCTTCATCCTCATCGTCGCTGCAAGTCGGCGAATAGTTGTCATCGTCATCATTGGGCAACAGATTCGAGGATGGGGACATGCTGCGCGAGCTGCACGGGCTGGTGGTGCGAAAGGAGCGCGGCGAACTGCTGGGCGAATCAAAGTCGGAGGAATCGAGGGTTTTCGCAAACTGCCAAGAGAACAAAGGTGAATATTACGTATTATGGGTTCGATTTAAAGATAATCACCTTTATTGTTGTTTCCTGTGTGGGTAGTTCGGTTATTTTACGCTTCTTTCCACCCTGCAGCCGCTCTTCGCGTCGACGCTTATGATGCTCATCATCACTGACCAGATAATCGTTCAGCTCCCTCACCAGCAAGGGCACCAGACCCTCATAGAGCAACAGCTCCATGCTCAAGTTGTCATATTGAAAGTTGTTGAAAATGTGAAACAGCGATGAGCGCTCGCTCTGGGAGTGCGACTCCCGGATCATGGCCACCAGTTTGCGCAGAGCTCCACAGCGTCGGATTTTCGAGCGACTACAGGCATCCGTCGACAGCGTCGATACTATGTTTATGCAATGCCGGCTCTCACTCTCTGTCAACGGCTTGGCCATGTTAACAGCCATGAGCATCTCGCAGGCAGCCACAATGGCATCCGCTGTGCTCAGCATGTAGAAAGCGCAGGGATCCTTGCAGAAGTTTGAAAGAATTTTCAATGCAGAAGCTCGCTGATCGCTATCCTCCTTCGCAAAGTAGACAATCGATGCCAGCGAAGTACTGCGCGAGACGGGCTAAAAAGTAAGCAGATTGTATGAGTATTCATTCGGAGTTAGGGTTCCGATTAGGACTCACCTCCCATGCCTTCAGGCCGATCGGTTGGGCAGAGAGCAATACAAGACATTTCAGTATCTCGTGCGCCAGCTCGATGGCTTCGTTCTCTTTCGGGAGCACGTAGTCGCAGTTGCGCGTCGAGTACTTCAACATCTGATGGTCGAAGATGTCGCTCCGCACGCCCTCCAGATTGCGGGCCACCTCCTCAAAGTATTTCTCGCGGTGCTGGTTCCGCTTCAGGCCCATCAGCGCCGACACCTCAATGTCCTGGGCTGGCGGCTCCTTGGGGGCCTCGGTGTTCTTCATGACACCCACAAAAATGCGCATCATCTGCACGAATCCGTTTGCAGCTAGGAAATGCCTAAAGAACTGGTTGCTGACCAGCAGGAAGCGGCAGACGCGAAAGGCCATGATCCGCGTTTGAACAGAACTTGTGGATTCAATAATGTGGCAAATGGCCGGAGCAATCGCCGCATACTGTACGTTGAGGAACTGCGATGCCTTCTTGCTCTTGGCCAGATTTCCCAGCATGCGGCAGGCGCGGCATTGAATCACAGGATTGGGTATAGTCTTCAAGATAGTAACCAGTGGGGAGATTACCTTGCACTCCACAGCCTGCGAATGCGAAACATTAAAGAGATACTTCGAGAGAGACTGTGTGATGGTCTTACCTCAATGCAGGCCTGCTCATCCGTGCAGCAATTTCCCAATATACTCAGAACCACTTCCATTATCTTTTCATTTAGCTTGGTAATCAGGCGAACCTACAAGACCAGTTAAATTTTTAAAATCCATATTGTACTCCCACCCAAAACTTGTAAAACTATTTCAGTGGCTCTCAAACCTTACCATTATGGGAACACCACCAGCAGTGCGAAACAAAACGATTCCATCCTTGTCTTTCACCAGATCTGTGCGCAACTTAACCAGGCATTTGTACACAACAGTTCGATCTGTCGAGGTTTTGAGGACATTTAGCATGCCCTCAACCTGCTCTAATGACCAAAACATTGAATTGATATTTATTTTGCTTGAATACTTGCTATTTCAGTGGCTCTCAAACCGTACCAAAACGATGCCATCAAAGTATCGACACAAGAATATCGATAAATTTACAATCATCGATATAAAACATCGATGTTTGAGAAAAAACATCGATGATTCACATTCAAACAATTTCTATTTGGCGCTCAAGTTTGGTGGGACTTTTCTGGGATTTTCTCTGGGATTTTTCCTCGCCACAATGTCCTTTTATCCCCTCAACAATGTCCCAATGGCGCATTCCATCCTCACTTACGTTTTCTTACGTTTTATGTTACTGGCAACATTATGTATGGGCCAGTATCGGCCAGACTCATGTGCCGTGAAATCGAGCAGCACTGTTCCCCAACATTTTGCATACCCTGGGAAATGGATATTATAGAACTGAGATAATGTTTGTCATCTAAGGCACCAATAAAGGCCAAACCTAGTCAGTTTCTGTTTTAAAGGTATTTCAACGATATTTTGAAGGCTTTGGTCTACTTACAGAAACCAAGAATGGGTATCGGGATCGAGATATATTTACAAGACCCTAATCATATGCATTAATATGTCCAAAACAAAACATTCTGAGATAATTTCTATATTAATTACGTTTTAAAACAGCTTGGAAAACCAGTTTCTTCATATATATCAAAGAAATAGGGTATACCTGCGCCCAGGCTCCGGTTGACGTGACATTCCATACTCACTTACGTTGCCACAGTTTTTTTGTTGACCCTTTTTGCTTAAACCTTGTTTTATACACTATACAATAAAAGAGAGTACTTAAAAGTAGTCAATCAGGTAGAAAATTTATTCATGAATGGCCTAAAATTATGTGGGCAGAGCTAATGGTTTTAGTTTGGCAGCATTATTCAACGGAATAAAGAAATTTAACAATTGGAACGATTTTTCTCTTACGTTTTATTACGTTTCATTTGTTTGACCTTTTTCGCTAAAACCTTTTTTTAAGCTAACTCCAATAAAAGCAAGTAATAAAAATAAGCCAGTCAATTAGAAAATAGATTCATCAATCGTATAAAACTATGTGGGCATGACTAAATGCTCTATATAGCTAGTAATATTCGACGGAATATAAAAAACGAGGAATATGTCAAATAGAATTTGAGTTCGTCAGTATATTTACGGTATATTTCTGATGGTCAGACGGTATTTTTTATCAGCTGTTCTCTTGTTTTTTTTGTTCTTGCACAATCCAATTTTATTTTCAATTAAAAAAAGCCAGTTAAAACAGTCCAGAGATAAATGTTAGCTGCCAGAATGCGTTTCGTACAATATTTGCGCAAGGGTGACCTTGCTAAGCGCCTTGGCCTGCTTGCCGACGATCAGAAATCTCTGGTGGAGCTGGCAGGTGTGGAGGGCGTGCCCAGCGATCTGAAGGCGTTAATTGCCCAGAACCCGAACATCGAAGAGCTGGCCCAGAAGGTGCAAAAGCAGCCCAAGCTGGAGCTGAATGATGATGTCACTTTGCTGCCCCCCCTCACCGATCCCGGCAAGATCATTTGCATTGGTAAATATTCGCATAGAGGAAGCTCTGCTCAACAGGTGTTAATTTGTGTGAATTTATGTAGGATTGAACTACCAGGACCATTGCGATGAACAGAACAAACCTGCGCCCAAGGAGCCGATGTTCTTCAGCAAGTTCAACAACACCCTGGTGGGGCCCACAGATAATGTGATTGCCCACAAGGCGAGTGACGTACGTAAAGTGTCAGATAACCTCCGATAAGAGAAGAAGACAAGTGGAAAATTCCATTCTAATTTCGACAGAAAATCGACTGGGAGGTGGAGCTGGTCTGTGTCATTGGCAAGGTCGCTCGCCATGTGCCCAAGGATAAGGCCATGGACTACGTCTTTGGTTATACCATCGCCCAGGATATCTCGGCGCGCGACTGGCAGAAGGAGCGCAATGGAGGCCAGTTCTTGATTGGCAAGTCGATGGACACATTCCTGCCACTGGGACCGGCTGTGGTGCACAAGAGTCTGGTCAAGAACGTGTACGATCTGAACCTCAAGACATGGATCAATGGCGTTGAGAAGCAGAACGGCAACACGTGCAACCTGATCTTCAAGCTCGACGATGTGATCAACAGATTGACTCAGACAATAACCTTGCTACCCGGCGATATTATCGTCACGGGCACCCCCAAGGGCGTGGGAATGCACCGCAGTCCACCAGAGTTCCTCAAGCCCGGCGATGTCATCAAAACAGAGATCGTTGGTCTGGGCACCATGACCAACAAGGTGGTTGCTTCCTGAATCCATGATGATTCCCGTGAATTGTTATAATTGTTATGTGTGTAACGAAATAATTGCATTTAATCAAGCGTTAGACTTTGAATGGTTTCGATTTGGTGGCAAAGTACTCGTCACGTTTGTGGTAGGGTGCGTACGGATCATCAATGTAGTGCTTGGGCCGGCGCCAGTAGTCTGTGACCATCTTGTCCAGCAACCAGCTCTGGGAGGCATTGGTGAAGACGTGCTGGCGTAGTCGGCGCCGCAGGGCGTTGGACTTCTTGAACAGCTTCTTCTGGCGGCCGGAGTGTGTGCGTATCCAGGCACCCCAGTCGAGACGCTTGAAGCGCTTCAGCACTGCCTTCACCGTCTTGCGTTTGCCCTTGATGAGCGAGAATTTGGTAACGCTGCGTACGGGTGGCGTTCCTGGAGTTCCCAGAGCGGGACACTGAAGGAGCTGCAACGAGGCTGGTGCTAGTGTATGGGCGGACAGCAGACTGGGCTGCTTCTGAATTGTCATTAACTGGCCAAAACAGGCACGTTGTGTCTGTTGCACCAGCGGCGCCACCGGCGGAACGCGACACACGCCGCGCAGGGCTATAAAACAAACCATAAATGAAAATCAGTAATCTAACAATTGGGATGCATGGGACCTACCGCTTGTGAGTAGGGTTCGCAGCATTTGCCTGGGTTAACACAGAAATCCGTCAATTCCAAAATCAAGGGACACTTTTCCTTCTGCCAGTCAATGGTCGCGTAACACCAATCATCTGTTTGCCGTTCACAACGAATGGTGCCGTTAACACTGTAACAATTTTTAATCATATTTTCGGCAAATATTTGATGTGGTTTTAAAACTGTCACGTCAATACCAAAAGAAAGACAAAATTTTAGTGCTGCCGAGAACATTTCAACAATAACATTGTAAGGAATATTGAAAACACTGTATGGCAGAGACTATATTTCTCTGCCGCCTGCCATTCACCAATCAACGCGGACACCTGAGCAGTGGAGAGGTCCAGAGTATTGAACGGAGAGAAGAATCGGGCAGGAAAATTAGTTCACGCCGCCGGCCATAAATACGGGAGCAGGGGCACCAAGCTAGAGCGAAATTCAACAAATATTCCATAATCAAATCATGTATCGGCTAGCGGTTCGAGATCAGTGCAAGTGCGCCTTGCAGGTGAGTTATGTGATAACACGACCGACGAAAATCAATCGTCACGTTGCCCCGCACCGACTCGACCGTTCTCTCGCCCCGACACCCGCTCCCGCACCCACTAACAAGCCCAATTGCAAAATATACAAGAAGCGCTGGTTATGTCATCTACCAAAAGCAGGAAATATGCGAAAATCTCCAAAATTCCAGCTGAACTTTGTTTGAGCTGTGGTTGCGGTGGCTCTGGGTCGCCGGGAGGGGCTGGTCACGCGACGTGGATGTGCTAAAAGTAATGAAATACAAATACCTCTTGCCTCTACTTTCGGTTTCTGTTAGCGCTCCCTGCAAACAACAACAAATGGCAGGCATTACAGCAGCAGCAGAAGGGAAGAAGGCAGCAGCAGAAGTGGACAAGGCAATGGGCAGGGTCTACCACCGCCGCCACATATGCGAGAAGCTGGCTTCGGCAAGTATTTGGTCTTGATCGCTCCCCTGGCTGCTGTCGGCGGTGTAATCACCTACGCCAAGTGAGTATTCCAATCCTTAATCCTGCGTACAGCCCCAATAAAAAGGCCTATTTTCGTGCAGGTATGACGATGACTTCCGAAAAATGGTGGAGAAGAAAGTGCCCGGGGCCGAGGCGGTGATCAAAGTGGCGCTTCAGGAGGAGCCACCATTCAAGGGAATCACGCAGAGTGTCAACGACCAATTCGAGAAGGTGAAGTCTGGCTACGACACGGTCAGTTCCTCGGTGAACTCTGTCACCTCCAAGGTGACGGGCCTGTTCGGTGGTGGCAGCAACAGCGACAAGCCCAAGAGTCCGGAGCCCAAGGTGCAGCCTCTGAAGAGTGAAGCTCCCGAGGCCAAGAAACCCGCCGCTGCACCAGCAGCGAAAATTGAAACGAAAACTGCCAAGCCCGATGCTGCTCCTGCGCCCCAGCCAGCTGCCGCGCCCAAGCCCGCACCCAAGGTCCCCCTGCCGCTGCCCAAGGAGGTCGTCGAGCTGGAAAAGGCCATTGAGTTGTCGGCCAAGCTGGCTGTCAAGGAATACAATGCCGCCATTACCGTGCTAAAGGGGTGAGTTAAAATAAGCCAGGGGTTGTTGCATTTTGAGTCTGATTGTTTTCCTTTGCAGCTTCAATGAGGACGTGCGTCGTGTGGTCGACAGGGCTGTGGAGACGGGCGAGAACACGCTGTGGACGACCCTGAGGAACCGTGCCAGTGCCCGGGATACAGCCGTATCCACAGCAGAGCGAGCAGCCCGCGAGGCTCAGGAAAAGATTGGTAATAAAACAAATAATGAAATACGTTTTTATCAATCTATGTCAGTTTTCCTTTTTCTGGACAGTGGCCTGTGAGATTGCCCTGAGCGAAGTGGCCACAGCAGAGAACCACAAGAAGGTGGAGTCTGTCCGCAACAAGATCAAGAAGCTGGTGGATCATATAGCCAACGTCAAGGATGAGCTGTACAGGCACAAGGATACGGCGAGTGTGTCGGACAAGTATTGGCGCAATGTGGAACAGGCTCGCAACTATTTCATCGATGAAATCGAAGCCATCTTCCCCGGCCTTAAGCTCTCCGATAAGAAGCTAAATCTGTCCAAGGAGGATCTCGATCTCTTCATTCTACACGCCTACACCCATGTCCTGGCCTACCAGAAGGAGCTGCAGCGCCTGCAAACCGACGGCGAGCTGCGTCTCAAGCGCGCCATCGACTCTGTGCGTGGCGACAACGATTCGGAGGCCCTGCGCGCCCAGCTGGACTACCACCTGGAGGCGGAGCGTCGCAAGCTGGCTGTGGAAAACCAGAAGAAGATCTTCCACATCAATGCCGAGTCCGACAAGCAGCTGCGTATGCAGCTCAAGAAGCAGGCTGAGGCCCATGCCGACCACATCAAGGACATTGTGGCCCAGCGCGAATCGGATCTGACGCGCAGCTTCAAGCGTGAGCTGGACGACAAGCTGGCTATCGAGAAGGCCAACTACAAGCTGCAGCTGGCCACTATGCTGGGCAAGCTTCGCGGCATGGATGCTGCCCTGGCGGGTGAGTTGCAAGAGCGAAAGTTGTGGGGTATCTTGGGCTGGGGTTTGGCTAGATCCCCTGTTTCCCTGCTAGAAATATAACCTTGTTTAATCCTTTGAATCATGCTGCGCTTGTGTAGAGATAGAGGACGAGTTTCAAGGTATACTTGGCCCACACTTAACCCGTTCGTTAGGAGTCCTTAAATCATCTGCTCACCTACTTTTGTTCCTATATTTCGCAGACCGCGCCGATGCCGAGCGTACGGCCAACCAGTCCCAGGCCTTGTGGGCTGCCTGCCAGGCCCTGTGGGCTTCTGTCCGCAATGCTACCCCAGGCGTCAGCTACAAAGACAAGCTGCGTCCACTTCAGAACGAGATCAAAGCCATTGCGAAGGTGTCACGTAAGTTTAAATCAAAGTGAATTAATTCCTTTCATTCTTATGAGCATCCCTTTTGCAGAGGGCGACGATCTGGTGGCAGCCGTGTTGGACAGCATGCCGAAAGAGGCCCGAGAGCGCGGCGTCTATCCCGAGGATGCGCTGCGTGAGCGTTTCCTCAGCGTGGAGCGTGTGGCCCGGAGGCTAGCCTTGGTGCCAGAGGAGGGGGCCAGTCTGCCCATCTATGTGCTGTCTTATGTGCAATCGATATTTATCATGCGAGCCGATAATCCCATCTCCACGGACGAACTCAACGACAAACCCTTCGATTACAGCAAATTGGACACCTATGACATACTGAACAGGGCCAGGTGAGGCCATCTTTGAGCCTCTCTCTTTGCGCTCCATTTCTGATTAATTCTGTGGTCTTCTAGGTACTACGTGGATCGCAGCAACTTCCTGCTGGCATTGAAGTATTTGAACCTGCTACAGGGTGCGCCACGCAAGGTCGCTGGCGAATGGATGAAGGAGGTCCGCCTCATGCTGGAGATGCAGCAGGCGGCCAACACACTAATGTCCCATGCCGCCGCCAGCGGTGTCGTGTATTTGTAGATTATGTTTCCTACCTCTAACCAAACCCGATTTGATTTGTTTTTAGTTCAGGAGCTGAAGAAATGCAACTCAAAAGATAATTAGATAAAAAAAATGCAAAGCAATATTTTAAATTCCTACAAGAGAACAAAACAAAGCAGCAGAACTTTAAAAAATGATAACGTATATATATATTTGTAAACGATTGTTTTAGCTTCAAATATACCAATTATATTTAGAGAAAGGACATAAATGTTAGGATCCGCAATTTGGGGTCCAATCAGATGCAGTTTCTTCTTGTTCTTAAAGGATACTTCAATCGAACCACCTTACCCGAGACAAATATATTTGTTTTATTCCATACAACTTGTTTCTATAAAGCTGACGATAGCTTAACAAGACGCATCATGTAATCCTCTTAAAGCCAGTCAAATATAAATTCCCCTTTGATAATGCGTACATAGGACGAAATTTCAAAATTGCCCGCCAAAGATCAATCGCCAATCGATAACCGCTTGCTGTGCAACCCCGCAGCAGCATATGGACAGCGCGGTACTGATTGCACCCCTGGCGAGTCAATCAGCTGCTCGATTGGTTTTTATTGAAATTTTCGGTTGCAAAAAAAATCCACGAAAATTTCGAGTGCGTTAGCCTTTTGTCAATTTAAAATTTGCCCACACAACTGTCGTAACGCGAAAGCTAACGAGGAACATGTCAATGCTGGCCAGAACCCTAGGACGCACCGTTTTGCAGGTGAACCTACCCCGCTTCGAGCGAGGTCTTACATAAACACTTGGGCAAGCAGCAGCAGGCGCCGATTCTGCCTGTGCTGCGGTGGCTGCTGCTGGCCCTCGCTGTGTGCGAATATGAAGATGACAGTATTTGAGGTTATAATCCTCGCAAGAAGATGGATTAACTATTTGATTTTTTTTGCAATATCCTTAGGCGGCGGCTGCACGTAGTGTACACACCTCAGCGACACTCGAAAAGGTTCGTACTGGACATAAAATACAGGATGCAACCTATGGAGCCAATAGAACCACCTGTACACTGATTCCCGGCGATGGTGTGGGTCCCGAGATCGTCTATGCCCTGCAGGAAGTCTTCAAGGTAAACCTTTAGCCTTGCCTCTTCCCAAAATGTTTGCTATCCAAGTTGGCTTTTCTTTATTTAGGCAGCCAATGTGCCCGTGGACTTCGAGTCCTACTTCCTGTCGGAGATCAACCCTGTGCTGAGTGCCAAGCTGGAGGATGTGGTGGCCTCCATCCAGAAGAACAAAGTCTGCATAAAGGTGGGTGCTCCTGTTAAATCTAGCAGAGGAGATAACATTGCTGATTATTGCAATATTCCCTCCGTTATCGCAGGGCATTCTGGCTACTCCCGACTACAGCAATGTGGGTGACTTGCAAACCCTGAACATGAAGCTGCGTAACGATCTGGACCTTTACGCCAATGTGGTGCATGTGCGCAGCTTGCCCGGCATTAAGACGCGCCACACCGACATCGACGTGGTCATCATCCGTGAGCAGACGGAGGGCGAGTACTCGGCGCTGGAGCACGAGTCGGTGCCCGGCATTGTGGAGTGCCTGAAGATCATCACTGCCAAGAAGTCGATGCGCATTGCCAAGTTCGCCTTCGACTATGCCACCAAGAATCAGCGCAAGAAGGTCACTGCCGTGCACAAGGCCAACATCATGAAGCTGGGCGACGGCCTTTTCCTGAGGTGTTGCGAAGACGTCGCCAAGCTGTATCCCCGCATCCAGTTCGAGAAGATGATTGTGGACAACACAACCATGCAGATGGTATCCAATCCGAATCAGTTCGATGTGATGGTAACCCCCAATCTGTATGGTGCCATTGTGGATAATCTGGCCTCTGGTTTGGTGGGCGGTGCTGGTGTGGTCGCTGGTGCCTCCTACTCAGCGGAGACGGTTGTGTTCGAGCCTGTGAGTCTCCCTCAATGACTATGTGTTCTTAGTAATGATTTGATTGCTTTTCTTAGGGTGCACGTCACACCTTCGCCGGTGCTGTGGGCAAGAATGTGGCCAATCCAACGGCCATGATGCTGTGCGGCGTGAAGCTGCTGCGCCACATCAACTTGCCCACCTACAGCGAGGTCATCTTCAATGCCATAAACAAGGTGCTCAACGACGGCAAGGTGCGCACCAAGGATCTGGGTGGACAGTCCACCACAATGGACTTCACCCGCGCCGTCATCGCCAATTTACACTAGAGATTGGAAGCAGGCAGAGACCGATCCGCACAGGAATCAGACTCCTCAGCAACCGGCAACAACATTGGCCCCCATGGCCCGCACTTACTATATAGACAATAGACAGTTTTCTTTTTGTGTGTTGTTGCCGCAGCGAAATTTGAATTGTTAAAAGAACATATGATTTGCATTCGTTTTTAGTTTCTCCGCCCCTCCCGTATAGTATGCTGTTTCCTTATTTGTCCCTCCCATGTTTTCAATGAGTATTATTTCTGGCGAATATTTAAGTTTAGTCCAATACACCCCGCCCTGTTTTTCCCTTAGTTTTACCGATTGGCCGATTGATCCCCGACTATGATGTAATTATGTATTATTTTTCCCCTTCCAATTGTTAAAAGATTAACCCGAGATGATATCGCTTAAGCAATTTAAGAGATAGCTTTGAGTGGCTCTCCACTCTACTCGAGGCTCCGACGTAGAGCACGAGATATGATAACAATAAATTCAAATCTACATTAATTATGGTTTAAAAGTCATTGTCAGTTCAAGAGCTGTCTAAATTTTAAGTAAAACAAAGAAAAAAAAGAAAAAAAACAAAACATTACTCGTGAGATTCTGTTTTAGTTGCTCTTTGTTATGTCGTGCCACCGGGAAATGTTTAGCCAAGCTCCTGTTCTTTCAAGCCAAAAGTCGAAGCTTTTGTCGTTGGACGAGCAGCTGATCCGCCAGCTGTTCTACAAGTATCACACCTTGGAGTTGTCCAACGCATTGGACAAGCAGTCGTGAGTACATAGTTGGCAGTCGGATTGCGATCGCTATAAGCAATAAATTAATGGACTTTTACAGCGATGAATCAAAGGGGCTTTCCGTTTACGGGAAGCGTTTGGAAGGCGGCTCCAAACGGAGGACCAGCACTACTAGCATTAACCCAAAACTTTCCCAGAAAAGTTTCCCCAAATGGAGGACCAGCACAACTAGCATTAACCCAAAAGTTTCCCAGAAGGGGTCCGTTGCTAGTGTCCGTCCCAATTCCTCCTTCTCCCACCATTCAACAGCACCACGCCGACATTTTGAGTCCTCATTCCGTGATAGTTCGCGTCATAATTTAAGTGCCACGTCACGCCTTTTTAATATGTCCCACTGTTTGCGTCCAAATGCGAGTGCTACATCCCATATTTCCAATGTCTCCAAGCGTCTCCAGGAGCTGGCCAAAGCCAAGCAGTCGCCCAAGGTTTTGAATACCAGGCCGCCATGGCATCTCACCTGGTCGATGCGAACCTTTAAGGCCAGCGATCGTCTGACGCTTTTGGCCAAAAGCAGGATGCCATCCATCGAAAAACTGTACAATCCCTTCAGCGTGGCTCAGCGGGCATTGACCTACAAAGGTAAGGAATAGCCAAAGAATTTTACGACTAAGACCCATGATATGATCGCCCTTCATAGCCACTGAGCGCATTAACCTACTGGCAGTGCCCAGAAAGAGGACACCCGCTGTTGTGGAATACTCGGATGTCCAGGTAAGATCGACACGCAAAGGATTCCGCCCCGGACATCTAACTCTGCGGCTGTACAACCTGGCCGCTCCAAAGCTGAGGGAGGACACCACTATCCGGCGGAAGCCGTTCACAGTGCGACGCAGCGCGATGCGGGCCACGTTGACGCCTCGTCTGGAGCAACTCTCCCAGCCGAGACAGCAGTTCATCCGCAACTGGGAATGAAGTCTACCGGGCTAAAGACCACAGTGCACTGTAATCCTGTGACCAGATCCCTGTGACCTGCCATTACCCCGATCACGCATTTGAATAAATATTTAAATAAACTTTTAATCCTAAACGGCAGTTGACCAAACGATGCGAAACGTGGATAGGCCAAAAAAGTAATATCTGAAACGATGAAAGACCTTGTTTCCCCCAATCCTTAGCCGCCCTTGGGCTTGGCCAGGGCGATGAGGCGTGGCGTGGCCTTGGCCTTGAGCGCTGCCGGCGAGATGGCGAACGGATTCTCGCGTATGTGGGTATTCTCGAACTCCTTCGGCTCGGCCAGCTCCTTGATGCGGGACGAGGCCTTGTACTTGAGGGCATTTGGGGCGATGGCAAACGGATCCTCCTTGATGTCCGCCGGCACCGTATTCGCTTCGTGCATCGTGAGCGGCTGGGACATCTCCTTGATGCGGGCACTCGCTGGAAAACATGTGAATGATCAGAAAGGGGCAGAAAGTAGAGGACTATGGGTACCCACGTTTGTATGTCAGTGCATTGGGCGACACCTTTTCGGGGTTCTCGTTAATGTGGACATTCTCGCGCTCATTGGGCTTGGCCATTGTCTTGATGCGTTTGGTCGGCTTGTATTTGCGCATTGTTTCCGTCAGCTCCCACGGCGTTTTGACCTCGTCCACGTAGCGCTTGGGACGCGACAGTCTCTTGAGGCGACCCTGACTCATCTCCTTGAATTGTCGTTCCTGTGCGGGGGAGGGATGGAAAGGGGCAAGGTAATTAGGAATTGAATCATTTATCCTTCGACTGGATGACTTACCGGCTTGGGGGGGGTCGGCACCACCTTCGGTGTGGCCAATTTTGCGAAGAATCTGTTCTGCCGAATCTTTTGCTTTTTCGTAGGCTTCTTCTTCTTCACTCTACGCCGGAGAAGGAAAAGAGTATTAGAATCGGGCAGTTAAGGGACCGGGAGGGACTTACGGTTTCTTCAACGGCTGTATGTTCGTCAGACGACTGTAGAGCGAGAGGTAGCTATAGCGGAGCAGCCGATTCAGAATCGATTCACCGATCGAGTCGCCCGTGCTGAGGGCAAGCTGCCGGCGGTTAAGCAGCCGCCGCACCGTGGGAAGGGCCAGCTGCTCCGTGCGCGTGTAGCTCGGCTGATCGGCGTGGACAATATCGATCGTTTTGCTGAACTGACACGCGCACTTCGGGACGTAACGACATTTCCGATGGCGGGGCATGGCCATCTCCATGATGCGCCGGCGCTTGTCGAACATGCGGTCATGGCGACGGTAGAGCTTGGACAGCTCCTTGCCAATGTCCTTCAAGAAGCACTCGCCATCATAGGGAATGGGTTCTTTGATCCGGCAACAGTCGGATCGGTCCATGTCCGACAACTTCAGGCAGGTTGTCAGCTCCGGACTGAGGTCGCATTTCAATCTCTTGATCATTGAAAATCGTTTAGAATTTTCTGTAGTCTCCGAAATTTAGAAATTTGTCTTTTTTTATATTTTGAATTCCATCTGATTTTGTCGAAAGTTGAATTTATCTGATGAATTTTAACTGCTTTTTCATGAAGCATTCAATTTACTAAGGAACAGCCAACTTTTCAGTTGAAATTGTGGTTGTGGGATTTGAACTGCATAACAGTAATTAATCCGAAAAAAGAATGCGTTATCCGAACATATAAATGGGAGGACTAAGGTATGTGCTCCAGGCTGAATTATGGCAGCTACTGGCTGTCCTGCTGCGGGCCACAGCCATGATGCCGCTGCTGTATCGCAGAGTCGACAATGTGGCGTCTTGTCTGCTGCAGCAGGGACCAGTGATTGACGGCGGGCTTCAGCTTCGAGACGCGTAAGTGAATCAGTATATAATTGTGGATACCTATATTTTATCATATATCTTCCTTCACAGAGGACTTATGTCCCCTACGCTTTGCCACAAACCGAATTGTATCCGACTTTGCCAGGATCGCATCCGCTCACCCTTTGCAAGATCCGAACCCAACAAGCCATCGTCATCCTTCGACCTGGCCTTCGACAACAAGGACTCTGACTATGGCAGCCAAGGGAGGGGCTACGCGGGATACCAGGCTCTAGATAGATATCATTGTTGTTAGGTTTAAGGATATACGCGTCCTTATAATTAGATAGTAGATAAAAATGTTTTCCACTTGTTTAATTATTTAAGCAAATTATTTAAGCTAATTTTTTATTAATAAAACTATTGAAAAATCCACCTTGCTGTATCCTGTATGGGGGAAACTATAGTGGAGAAAACTTAATATTTTTGATTGGGAAAAATGTCCTTGATCCTTGATAAGGACTCCAATAAGTCAAGGACATTTTTTCGATAACAGGAAGTCGTCGGACTCTTAGATCGGTCCCCCAATAGCCGAGAAAACTGAATATATGCGCTTGTTGGAGTCCTTACCGAAGGATGAAGGACATTTTTGAAATAACTGCAGGCCACGTCACGCCCCGATCAGACCACAAATAAGGAAGAAAACAAGATAAATATATCCGGAGAAAATATCCTTCATCCTGGGTCCTTGATAAGGACTGCATTAAATCAAGGAAGCTTGTCTGAACATTAGAAGCCGTCTCTTTTCCCGAACGGGCCACTAATAGTCGAGAAAACTAAATATGTATGGTTGGAGCTGTTGGAATCCTTGTCGAAGGATTAAGGACGTTTTTCTGATCACGGTGTGCCGTAGCATGCCCCGATCGGGCTACAAGTAAGGGAGAAAACAAGATATAAGTGTCCAGAAAACATATCCTTGGTCCTGGGTCCTTGATAAGGACTGCATCGAGTCAGGGACAGTTTTCCGAACAGAGGAAGCCGTCGCGCGTCCCGTTCGTGCTTCAAATACCGGAGAAATCAACAAAAGTTGTTGTTGTCAAATGTTGTGCAACAAATTATTATTGTTGTACAACAACAACTCCCAAGTGGCGACCGCTCAAATTGCCAAAATCTAGTATTTTGAAACTGGGATACCAGGCGAACAGAAATCAGCAGCAAGAAACTTTTGCGATTGGAAAAAAAATCATTGCATACTTTCGGGGTTGAAAAATGAGAGGGGAAAAATATATTAAAATTAAAAAAAAACCAGTGACCTTCTGCTGATTTCTGTTCGCCTGGTATCCCAGATCTGAAAATCGAAAAATCTTGGTTTTGAGCGCCACCAAATTGGAAATTAATGTTGTTGTAATAACTGGAAGTGGTTGTTGTAATTTTTTGTTTATGGCATAAATCCACCATTTGTTATCCGATCGGAACGCTCGACGGCTTCCTGTGCTCTGAATAGCTTTCTTGATCTAATGCAGTCCTTGGCAAGGAGCCAGGATCAAGGATATTTTCTCCGGACATATACATCTTCTTTGTATCCTTATTTGTGGCCCGATAGGGGCGTGCCAGGGCCCGCCGTGATCAGAAAAGTCTCCTTGATCCTTCGGTAAGGACTCCAGCAATCCCAAGCACACATATTCAGTTTTCTCGGATATTTGTGGGCCGATCTGGGCGTGCGATGGATTCCTATGATTGAAAAAATGTCCGTGATTTAATGAAGTCCTTATCAAGGATCAAGGACATTTTTCAAAATCAAAAATATTTAATTTGCAAGCCGATCTGGGCGTGCCTCGCCCTTTTGTAATCAGGATAGTTACCCCCATAAAGGACACAGCAAGGTGGATTATTCAATGGTTTTATTCATCAAAACATAGCTTACTATAAATAAATGAACAAGTGGAAAGCATTTGTATCTTAGTATCTAAATATATAACGTATATCCTTAAATCTAACAAGAGCGTGATCTATCTAGAATCTAGTAGTATGCGTAGCCCCTCCTTTGGTTGACATAGACAAAACCCTTGTTGTCGATGGCCAGGTCGAAGGATGACGATGGCTTGATAGCTTCTGGTTCTGTCGGGCTGGGTTAGGAGTCGTTTTATCTCGAACACGCATCGGTAATGATTGGATAGGACTCCGTCTGGCGGGGCGAAATCGGATACGACTCGGTTTGACGTAAAGCGTGGGGTGAAAGAAAATATATTTTCAAACATCCACACCTAAATACTAATTCAGTTATGCGTTTTGAAGCTGTAGAACATCCTGGCATACAGAACATACAAGACCTCCACGGTCCTGGGAAAGTGGGTCCCGCACTGATCTGGTCCTATTTGTGTGAGATATAGCCTTCGGAAGATCTGGATAGGCATATCTTTGAGATACTTGTTTTTCTGCACGCTGTATCTCAGCGATTCGGCAGCCGATCGGAGTGCGGCATGTCTTTTCGTGATCGGGAGAGTCCTGCCTGTCGACTGCCATCCGAAATCTGTACCGATTTGCCCCTATTTGTGTGAGATATAGCCTTCGGAAGATTTGAATATGCATATCTGTGAGATACTGGTCTTTTCTGAAAGCTGTATCTCAGCGATACGGCAGCCGATCGGGGCGTGGCATGTCTTTTCGTGATCGGGAGAGTCCTGCCTGTCGACTGCCATCCGATCGGGAGAGTCCTGCCTGTCGACTGCCATCCGAAATCTGTACCGATCTGGTCCTATTTGTGTGAGATATAGCCTTCGGAAGATTTGAATATGCATATCTGTGAGATACTGGTCTTTTCTGAAAGCTGTATCTCAGCGATACGGCAGCCGATCGGGGCGTGGCATGTCTTTTCGTGATCGGGAGAGTCCTGCCAGTCGACTGCAGTCCGAAAAAAGGACATCCATTTTTTCACGATTTTCGCAAAAAATCATGATGGTTACATCATTAAATTTGCCAAAAATCGGCCTCATTTCCGAAGTCGAGATTTTGATGGCAGTCGACAGGCGGGACCCCCACGGTCCTGGGAAAGTGGGTCCCGCACTGATCTGGTGCTATTTGTGTGAGATATAGCCTTCGGAAGATCTGGATAGGCATATCTTTGAGATACTGGTTTTTCTGCACGCTGTATCTCAGCGATACGGCAGCCGATCGGGGCGTGGCATGTCTTTTCGTGATCGGGAGAGTCCTGCCTGTCGACTGCCATCCGATCGGGAGAGTCCTGCCTGTCGACTGCCATCCGAAATCTGTACCGATTTGCCCCTATTTGTGTGAGATATAGCCTTCGGAAGATCTGGATTGGCATATCTTTGAGATACTTGTTTTTCTGCACGCTGTATCTCAGCGATTCGGCAGCCGATCGGAGTGCGGCATGTCTTTTCGTGATCGGGAGAGTCCTGCCTGTCGACGGCCATCCGAAATCTGTACCGATTTGCCCCTATTTGTGTGAGATATAGCCTTCGGAAGATTTGAATATGCATATCTCTGAGATACTTGTCTTTTCTGAAAGCTGTATCTCAGCGATACGGCAGCCGATCGGGGCGTGGCATGTCTTTTCGTGATCGGGAGAGTCCTGCCAGTCGACTGCAGTCCGAAAAAAGGACATCCATTTTTTCACGATTTTCGCAAAAAATCATGATGGTTACATCATTAAAATTGCCAAAAATCGGCCTCATTTTCGAAGTCGAGATTTTGATGGCAGTCGACAGGCAGGACCCCCACGGTTATGGGAAAGTGGGTCCCGCACTGATCTGGTGCTATTTGTGTGAGATATAGCCTTCGGAAGATCTGGATTGGCATATCTTTGAGATACTGGTCTTTTCTGAAAGCTGTATCTCAGCGATACGGCAGCCGATCGGAGTGCGGCATGTCTTTTCGTGATCGGGAGACTCCTGCCTGTCGACGGCCATCCGAAATCTGTACCGATTTGCCAATATTTGTGTGAGATATAGCCTTCGGAAGATTTGAATATGCATATCTCTGAGATACTTGTCTTTTCTGAAAGCTGTATCTCAGCGATACGGCAGCCGATCGGGGCGTGGCATGTCTTTTCGTGATCGGGAGAGTCCTGCCAGTCGACTGCAGTCCGAAAAAAGGACATCCATTTTTTCACGATTTTCGCAAAAAATCATGATGGTTACATCATTAAATTTGCCAAAAATCGGCCTCATTTCCGAAGTCGAGATTTTGATGGCAGTCGACAGGCGGGACCCCCACGGTCCTGGGTAAGTGGGTCCCGCACTGATCTGGTCCTATTTGTGTGAGATATAGCCTTCGGAAGATCTGGATTGGCATATCTTTGAGATACTGGTCTTTTCTGAAAGCTGTATCTCAGCGATACGGCAGCCGATCGCAGTGCGGCATATCTTTTCGTGATCGGGAGAGTCCTGCCAGTCGACTGCAGTCCGAAAAAAGGACATCCATTTTTTCACGATTTTCGCAAAAAATCATGATGGTTACATCATTAAAATTGCCAAAAATCGGCCTCATTTTCGAAGTCGAGATTTTGATGGCAGTCGACAGGCAGGACCCCCACGGTTATGGGAAAGTGGGTCCCGCACTGATCTGGTGCTATTTGTGTGAGATATAGCCTTCGGAAGATCTGGATTGGCATATCTTTGAGATACTGGTCTTTTCTGAAAGCTGTATCTCAGCGATACGGCAGCCGATCGGAGTGCGGCATGTCTTTTCGTGATCGGGAGACTCCTGCCTGTCGACGGCCATCCGAAATCTGTACCGATTTGCCCCTATTTGTGTGAGATATAGCCTTCGGAAGATTTGAATATGCATATCTCTGAGATACTTGTCTTTTCTGAAAGCTGTATCTCAGCGATACGGCAGCCGATCGGGGCGTGGCATGTCTTTTCGTGATCGGGAGAGTCCTGCCAGTCGACTGCAGTCCGAAAAAAGGACATCCATTTTTTCACGATTTTCGCAAAAAATCATGATGGTTACATCATTAAATTTGCCAAAAATCGGCCTCATTTCCGTAGTCGAGATTTTGATGGCAGTCGACAGGCAGAACCCCCACGGTCCTGGGAGAATGGGTCCCGCACTGATCTGGCCCTATTTGTGTGAGATATAGCCCTATTTGTGTGAGATATAGCCTTCGGAAGATTTGAATATGCATATCTGTGAGATACTGGTCTTTTCTGAAAGCTGTATCTCAGCGATACGGCAGCCGATCGGGGCGTGGCATGTCTTTTCGTGATCGGGAGAGTCCTGCCAGTCGACTGCAGTCCGAAAAAAGGACATCAATTTTTTCACGATTTTCGCAAAAAATCATGATGGTTACATCATTAAATTTGCCAAAAATCGGCCTCATTTCCGAAGTCGAGATTTTGATGGCAGTCGACAGGCGGGACCCCCACGGTCCTGGGTAAGTGGGTCCCGCACTGATCTGGTCCTATTTGTGTGAGATATAGCCTTCGGAAGATCTGGATTGGCATATCTTTGAGATACTGGTCTTTTCTGAAAGCTGTATCTCAGCGATACGGCAGCCGATCGGGGCGTGGCATGTCTTTTCGTGATCGGGAGAGTCCTGCCTGTCGACTGCCATCCGAAATCTGTACCGATCTGGTCCTATTTGTGTGAGATATAGCCTTCGGAAGATTTGAATATGCATATCTGTGAGATACTGGTCTTTTCTGAAAGCTGTATCTCAGCGATACGGCAGCCGATCGGGGCGTGGCATGTCTTTTCGTGATCGGGAGAGTCCTGCCTGTCGACTGCCATCCGATCGGGAGAGTCCTGCCTGTCGACTGCCATCCAAAATCTGTACCGATCTGGTCCTATTTGTGTGAGATATAGCCTTCGGAAGATTTGAATATGCATATCTGTGAGATACTGGTCTTTTCTGAAAGCTGTATCTCAGCGATACGGCAGCCGATCGGGGCGTGGCATGTCTTTTCGTGATCGGGAGAGTCCTGCCTGTCGACTGCCATCCGAAATCTGTACCGATCTGGTCCTATTTGTGTGAGATATAGCCTTCGGAAGATTTGAATATGCATATCTTTGAGGTACTGGTTTTTTCGGAAAGCTGCATCTCAGCGATACGGCAGCCGATCGGAGTGCGGCATGTCTTTTCGTGATCGGGAGACTCCTGCCTGTCGACGGCCATCCGAAATCTGTACCGATTTGCCCCTATTTGTGTGAGATATAGCCTTCGGAAGATTTGAATATGCATATCTGTGAGATACTTGTCTTTTCTGAAAGCTGTATCTCAGCGATACGGCAGCCGATCGGGGCGTGGCATGTCTTTTCGTGATCGGGAGAGTCCTGCCAGTCGACTGCAGTCCGAAAAAAGGACATCCATTTTTTCACGATTTTCGCAAAAAATCATGATGGTTACATCATTAAATTTGCCAAAAATCGGCCTCATTTCCGAAGTCGAGATTTTGATGGCAGTCGACAGGCAGGACCCCCACGGTTATGGGAAAGTGGGTCCCGCACTGATCTGGTGCTATTTGTGTGAGATATAGCCTTCGGAAGATCTGGATTGGCATATCTTTGAGATACTGGTCTTTTCTGAAAGCTGTATCTCAGCGATACGGCAGCCGATCGGAGTGCGGCATGTCTTTTCGTGATCGGGAGACTCCTGCCTGTCGGCTGCCATCCAAAATCTGTACCGATCTGGTCCTATTTGTGTGAGATATAGCCTTCGGAAGATCTGGATTGGCATATCTCTGAGATACTGGACTTTTCTGAAAGCTGTATCTCAGCGATACGGCAGCCGATCGGAGTGCGGCATGTCTTTTCGTGATCGGGAGAGTAATGCCTGTCGAATGCTATCCGAAATCTGTACCGATCTGGTCCTATTTGTGTGAGATATAGCCTTCGGAAGATTTGAATATACATATCTTTGAGATACTGGTTTTTTCGGAAAGCTGCATCTCAGCGATACGGCAGCCGATCGGAGTGCGGCATGTCTTTTCGTGATCGGGAGAGTAATGCCTGTCGAATGCTATCCGAAATCTGTACCGATCTGGTCCTATTTGTGTGAGATATAGCCCTCGGAAGATTTGAATATGCATATCTTTGAGATACTTCTTTTTTCTGCACGCTGTATCTCAGCGATACGGCAGCCGACGGGAGTGCGGCATGTCTTTTCGTGATCGGGAGAGTCCTGCCTGTCGACTGCCATCCGAAATCTGTACCGATCTGTCCCTATTTGTGTGAGATATAGCCTTCGGAAGATCTGGATTGACATATCTTTGAGATACTGGTCTTTTCTGAAAGCTGTTTCTCAGCGATACGGCAGCCGATCGGGGCGTGGCATGTATTTCGTGATCGGGAGAGTCCTGCCAGTCGACTGCAGTCCGAAAAAAAAACATCCATTTTTGCACGATTTTCGCAAAAAATCATGATGGTTACATCATTAAATTTGCCAAAAATCGGCCTCATTTCCGAAGTCGAGATTTTGATGGCAGTCGACAGGCAGGACCCCCACGGTTATGGGAAAGTGGGTCCCGCACTGATCTGGTGCTATTTGTGTGAGATATAGCCTTCGGAAGATCTGGATTGGCATATCTTTGAGATACTGGTCTTTTCTGAAAGCTGTATCTCAGCGATACGGCAGCCGATCGGAGTGCGGCATGTCTTTTCGTGATCGGGAGACTCCTGCCTGTCGGCTGCCATCCAAAATCTGTACCGATCTGGTCCTATTTGTGTGAGATATAGCCTTCGGAAGATCTGGATTGGCATATCTCTGAGATACTGGACTTTTCTGAAAGCTGTATCTCAGCGATACGGCAGCCGATCGGAGTGCGGCATGTCTTTTCGTGATCGGGAGAGTAATGCCTGTCGAATGCTATCCGAAATCTGTACCGATCTGGTCCTATTTGTGTGAGATATAGCCTTCGGAAGATTTGAATATACATATCTTTGAGATACTGGTTTTTTCGGAAAGCTGCATCTCAGCGATACGGCAGCCGATCGGAGTGCGGCATGTCTTTTCGTGATCGGGAGAGTAATGCCTGTCGAATGCTATCCGAAATCTGTACCGATCTGGTCCTATTTGTGTGAGATATAGCCCTCGGAAGATTTGAATATGCATATCTTTGAGATACTTCTTTTTTCTGCACGCTGTATCTCAGCGATACGGCAGCCGACGGGAGTGCGGCATGTCTTTTCGTGATCGGGAGAGTCCTGCCTGTCGACTGCCATCCGAAATCTGTACCGATCTGTCCCTATTTGTGTGAGATATAGCCTTCGGAAGATCTGGATTGACATATCTTTGAGATACTGGTCTTTTCTGAAAGCTGTTTCTCAGCGATACGGCAGCCGATCGGGGCGTGGCATGTATTTCGTGATCGGGAGAGTCCTGCCAGTCGACTGCAGTCCGAAAAAAAAACATCCATTTTTGCACGATTTTCGCAAAAAATCATGATGGTTACATCATTAAATTTGCCAAAAATCGGCCTCATTTCCGAAGTCGAGATTTTGATGGCAGTCGACAGGCAGAACCCCCACGGTCCTGGGAGAGTGGGTCCCGCACTGATCTGGCCCTATTTGTGTGAGATATAGCCATATTTGTGTGAGATATAGCCTTCGGAAGATCTGGATTGGCATATCTCTGAGATACTGGACTTTTCTGAAAGCTGTATCTCAGCGATACGGCAGCCGATCGGAGTGCGACATGTCTTTTCGTGATCGGGAGAGTAATGCCTGTCGAATGCTATCCGAAATCTGTACCGATCTGGTCCTATTTGTGTGAGATATAGCCTTCGGAAGATTTGAATATGCATATCTGTGAGATACTGGTCTTTTCTGAAAGCTGTATCTCAGCGATACGGCAGCCGATCGGGGCGTGGCATGTCTTTTCGTGATCGGGAGAGTCCTGCCAGTCGACTGCAGTCCGAAAAAAAAACATCCATTTTTGCACGATTTTCGCAAAAAATCATGATGGTTACATCATTAAATTTGCCAAAAATCGGCCTCATTTCCGAAGTCGAGATTTTGATGGCAGTCGACAGGCAGGACCCCCACGGTTATGGGAAAGTGGGTCCCGCACTGATCTGGTGCTATTTGTGTGAGATATAGCCTTCGGAAGATCTGGATTGGCATATCTTTGAGATACTGGTCTTTTCTGAAAGCTGTATCTCAGCGATACGGCAGCCGATCGGAGTGCGGCATGTCTTTTCGTGATCGGGAGACTCCTGCCTGTCGGCTGCCATCCAAAATCTGTACCGATCTGGTCCTATTTGTGTGAGATATAGCCTTCGGAAGATCTGGATTGGCATATCTCTGAGATACTGGACTTTTCTGAAAGCTGTATCTCAGCGATACGGCAGCCGATCGGAGTGCGGCATGTCTTTTCGTGATCGGGAGAGTAATGCCTGTCGAATGCTATCCGAAATCTGTACCGATCTGGTCCTATTTGTGTGAGATATAGCCTTCGGAAGATTTGAATATACATATCTTTGAGATACTGGTTTTTTCGGAAAGCTGCATCTCAGCGATACGGCAGCCGATCGGAGTGCGGCATGTCTTTTCGTGATCGGGAGAGTAATGCCTGTCGAATGCTATCCGAAATCTGTACCGATCTGGTCCTATTTGTGTGAGATATAGCCCTCGGAAGATTTGAATATGCATATCTTTGAGATACTTCTTTTTTCTGCACGCTGTATCTCAGCGATACGGCAGCCGACGGGAGTGCGGCATGTCTTTTCGTGATCGGGAGAGTCCTGCCTGTCGACTGCCATCCGAAATCTGTACCGATCTGTCCCTATTTGTGTGAGATATAGCCTTCGGAAGATCTGGATTGACATATCTTTGAGATACTGGTCTTTTCTGAAAGCTGTTTCTCAGCGATACGGCAGCCGATCGGGGCGTGGCATGTATTTCGTGATCGGGAGAGTCCTGCCAGTCGACTGCAGTCCGAAAAAAAAACATCCATTTTTGCACGATTTTCGCAAAAAATCATGATGGTTACATCATTAAATTTGCCAAAAATCGGCCTCATTTCCGAAGTCGAGATTTTGATGGCAGTCGACAGGCAGAACCCCCACGGTCCTGGGAGAGTGGGTCCCGCACTGATCTGGCCCTATTTGTGTGAGATATAGCCATATTTGTGTGAGATATAGCCTTCGGAAGATCTGGATTGGCATATCTCTGAGATACTGGACTTTTCTGAAAGCTGTATCTCAGCGATACGGCAGCCGATCGGAGTGCGACATGTCTTTTCGTGATCGGGAGAGTAATGCCTGTCGAATGCTATCCGAAATCTGTACCGATCTGGTCCTATTTGTGTGAGATATAGCCTTCGGAAGATTTGAATATGCATATCTGTGAGATACTGGTCTTTTCTGAAAGCTGTATCTCAGCGATACGGCAGCCGATCGGGGCGTGGCATGTCTTTTCGTGATCGGGAGAGTCCTGCCTGTCGACTGCCATCCGAAATCTGTACCGATCTGGCCCTATTTGTGTGAGATATAGCCTTCGGAAGATTTGAATATGAATATCTTTGAGATACTGGTCTTTTCTGAAAGCTGTATCTCAGCGATACGGCAGCCGATCGGGGCGTGGCATGTCTTTTCGTGATCGGGAGAGTCCTGCCTGTCGACTGCCATCTGAAATCTGTACCGATTTGCCCCTATTTGTGTGAGATATAGCCTTCGGAAGATTTGAATATGCATATCTCTGAGATACTGGTCTTTTCTGAAAGCTGTATCTCAGCGATACGGCAGCCGATCGGAGTGCGGCATGTCTTTTCGTGATCGGGAGACTCCTGCCTGTCGACTGCCATCCAAAATCTGTACCGATCTGGCCCTATTTGTGTGAGATATAGCGTTCGGAAGATTTGAATATGAATATCTTTGAGATACTGGTCTTTTCTGAAAGCTGTATCTCAGTGATACGGCAGCCGATCGGGGCGTGGCATGTCTTTTCGTGATCGGGAGAGTCCTGCCTGTCGACTGCCATCTGAAATCTGTACCGATTTGCCCCTATTTGTGTGAGATATAGCCTTCGGAAGATTTGAATATGCATATCTCTGAGATACTGGTCTTTTCTGAAAGCTGTATCTCAGCGATACGGCAGCCGATCGGAGTGCGGCATGTCTTTTCGTGATCGGGAGACTCCTGCCTGTCGACTTCCATCCAAAATCTGTACCGATCTGGCCCTATTTGTGTGAGATATAGCCTTCGGAAGATTTGAATATGAATATATTTGAGATACTGGTCTTTTCTGAAAGCTGTATCTCAGCGATACGGCAGCCGATCGGGGCGTGGCATGTCTTTTCGTGATCGGGAGAGTCCTGCCAGTCAACTGCAATCCGAAAAAAGGACATCCATTTTTTCACGATTTTCGCCAAAAATCATTACATCATTAAATTTGCCAAAAATCGGCCTCATTTCCGAAGTCGAGATTTTGATGGCAGTCGACAGGCAGGACCCCCACGGTCCTGGGAAAGTGGGTCCCGCACTGATCTGGTCCTATTTGTGTGAGATATAGCCTTTCGAAGATTTCGATTTGCATATCTTTGAGATACTTCTTTTTTCTGCACGGTATATCTCTGCTATACGACAGCCGATTTGGACGCGGCATGCCTCTCCGTGATCATATATACTCGTATTTCTCACATATCCACCGTAGGTGGAAATCAAACAATGTATTCGCTTATGTTTTATTAATTTTTATTGACAGTATTCATAAAAATACTGAAAGTATGCTCCAAGTTCACATCGTTACAAGTTAATAGTTTTGTTTTTGTGTCATTTGTGTTTTGTATTTTGTATTTGCTTTGTCTCCTTGCGGTAAGTTGTTCATTTGTTTAGTTTTGTTTTGGTTTCCATTCGGCCATTATTGTATACCTGCTATATCTTTTCAATATGTTCATTATGTTCACATTTACACAAATCGTAACTTTTTCTTTAGCAAATTTTCCATCTGCCGCCCCATTACTTGTTGTTTTTATACTTTTTTACAATGATTTTGCCATAGATTTATTTGCTTAACATTTGAGAGGAATCGAAATGTTTCCTTCTGGATCTCGTTCTTTTTGTGGCATTCAGCACATCAGCACATTTATTGTTTTGTTGTTGTTGTTGTTTCTCGTCATTGGCTTTGAATTTGCATAGTTTTTGATTTTCGGTTTTTCCATTGGGTTTTCATCTTTTGTTACGAACAAAATAACTTGGAAATGATAGGGTAAGCATAATATTAATAATAATCTTTATATACTCACATCGAACTTATGCAATACACGCCATACATACATACATACATATACTCGTACACAAATACATGGGTATGTACTATATAAATTTGAATTTAGCATTTACTAGGTCATTTTAATTGTTGACAAAAATTTGTTCTAATTTGAATTTACTTGTATTTTGTTTAATGGATTAATGGTTTTCTCGTTACCTTTTTGTTTTCTTCTCGTTTTTTTTTCGAAAATCATACGTTATTTACACAAAACGTTAATTTCTCCTATTCCAATAAGGGTTTAATTTCCTTTTTCCTTTATACTTTTAGCCAAATATCTAGGTATATCTTATACACCTAATCCACTTTTAGTTGTAATTTCTCTTGCACATCGTATACATTTTTGCCTTACATATATGTATGTAGAGGTTTTACCATCCGAAATGATTTTGCCCGAAATACTTATCTGATTTTGGTTAATTTTTGTTTTTTGACACGCTTAAATATATCATATAGAAGATGTATATGGCTTACCAAAGGTTTTGGGGTTTCTTTTCTATATATGTACATACATATGAATTTTTTCCATAATTTTGAATGTATTTTTTGTTGTAATTTTTCTTGGTTTTCATTTAGATATGCCTGGAAATGTTAAATTTACTTTAATTTTAGTTTTTTTATTCTGCCTTGTCTTTACATTTTAGTATGATTTACCAGTTGTTCTTTATTAATTTTTGTTTTAAATTATTTACTTTTTTCTTTGTTTTGTTTTAAATCATTTCATTTTCATTTTTAGTTGGTCCCTGAAGCTGTTTTGAGTTTAGATATACGATTCCTTTGGCTCGTCCGTGATAGTTACTTCCTTTATTTATTGATTTTGGGTTTACGCCAAAACAGTTTTCGAAAGTCTTGAGAGTCAACTGAAGAACTGAAGAATATTCGAAATAATGATCAATCAACTGAAAGAAATGCTTGTTTTGTTTCAATTGCCTTTGCTTGTGGTTGTTCTGATTGTTGTTGTTGTCTTGTGCCAATTGGTTGTTCGCTGATCTTTTTGCATGTGAAAATGGAGAAAATACTGGCCTTGTTAGCTCTCATCACGGCCAATACTTACTTTGGGCTATTGTTTAATTCATTTAATTGATTTTCATTGTGTTCTATTCGTTTATAGCTATTGCATATAATGGTAATAGATATCTGGTTGCAGTTGTTAGACTGTGCCTTAATTTTCTATAGCATATTTCTCTTATTTATTCTGTAATTGTTTTTTGGTTTTACTCTTTGTTTAAATATCAAATAAAAGCCTCCGTTGGTGGAAAGTAAAATCAATGCAAAAACGTAAAAGGTTTAACTAAAATATTGTTGTTTTTTTTTATTGTGTTTTTGTTTTTATTAATAAACGTTTAATGCGTAAATATATATTGTATATATAAATCGGTCGTTTTTTTGCGTTGCGTTTAAAACATAATAAGTAAATAATAGAAAATAACGAAAATTATAAACTTAAAGTGTAGTGCGGGTTTCTTTTTATAACAATTTCTCTGTAAATATATTAATTAAAGGTTTACAATTATAATTTATAATTCATACTTGTAGATCAAATAATGCGAAATTTCATTATGTAAATGGTATAAATTACTTATCAAATTAAACATATTGTTTGTTTGGATTGTTTTTTCTTCAATGCAGAACTAAAGTTTGCTTAAGTTTTTGTTACTTCTATTTTATATTCTTTGCTGTCTTTGTTTTTTAATGCTAAATACACTGTTTGTTTGTTTTTCTTTCTGCACTTATGGGCTATTGCTAATTATAATTGAAATCTTATATTTTTCATATGCTTATTGGCTGTGGTTTTCCTTTAAACAAAAGTGTGTGAGTGTGTGTGTGGGTGTGGTTTCTTTTTTCTAAACTTAATTTTGCAAAAATTAGAGTTATTTTCTTCTGTAGTTTACCCAAACATTTGTAATTTGTAATCATAAACTTGTACTTATGTCAGTTTTGTTTGTTGTAAAAATAATGAAAAAATTCTGCTCAAAACTTTTTGCCTGGCTACGATTTAAGTTTAGTTTTTTTTTTGTTTGCCAATTTATTCGTACTTATTATTACTATTTGAAATTGTTGGTTTTCTGCTGATTAATTATGGTTAATATTTGTCTAGGGCTATTGTTGTTGTGGTTGTATGGTTGTAACTGTAATTGTTGTGGAGTTTTAAGAGTTAATAATTGAAATAAAAATTGTTTTTTGTTGTTTGTTGTTTTTTTGTTTTGTTTAATGATGTATTTGTTATCTGCTGGCCTTTTCATGCAGTTCGATCTTGTGCTGCTTTCTTTTTTCTGCGGCTGTCTATTGCTGGGATCAGATTTATAAAATCCCTCTAATTTTGTTGTATTCTGTCTTTTGTCTATTGTAGGGATGGTCGGTCGATTCGATCTATATAATCCCTCGGAGCTGTTTCTCTAATTATGTGGCTATTGTATTGGTTATGTGGCTATGAAAAAACTGTTGTTGTATGTGTGTTCGATCTGTATCTCCTGTAGCTGTGGATGTGTGTGTTACGGGTCTCTTCTTTAAGTTAATTGCTGTGGCTATTTCTATTTATCTGTGGCTATTTTAAGTTTTGTAGTAAGAGTAGTACTATTGTTTAATAAAATTGATCTGCTGTTTTGCTGTTCGGCTGTCTATGTGGGTAGAAAAAAGAAAAGTACAATCGACTTTAGGCTGCTCTGTTGTTTTTTTCTCTTTTTTTTGTATTTTAATGTAACATTTAATTATTTATTGTTGTTTGCAATTTTTAATTCAATTATTTTTTTGCTTGGGGTCTATTGATCTTGGTTGTTGTCTTGGCTGGGCTATTGTGTGTGTGTGTGTGTTGGATGTGTGGTTGTCTTGGCTGGTTGTTGTCTCGGCTGGGCTATTGTTTCATGATCTTTGCTTTATTTGATTGGATTTTATTTGATTCTTTTGTACCAGGTATACGATGTTGTGTCGCTCAAGTTGAAAGAGAATATAAGAAGTAAAGTTTTTAGTTTTTGTGATGTCTGTTTTTGTTGTTGTTGTTGTACTTTTACTTTGATATTGAATTCGTGCGCATAGAAATCGGAAAACCTAGGCATAGATAGTCTTAAAAACAAAAAAAAGGTAAATATGTGCACTTAAAATGATTTTTGATTCTCGGATCCATACGATCCATATACATTCACATTCTTGGCATATTTTGGCAAAGAAAGCTCTTCAATAATATTAATCTTTAATGTTTAATATAGTATTGGTTGTTGGTGTTGCTTGGTTTTTGTTTGAAACAATTGCACTATAGTTCAAATGATGTTTGCCCATTTAAGAAATCAATATAGAACACAGGGTAAGAATTAGTTAAAAAAAGGGAAGTGGGGTGGCGGGGCGGGGTCGGGGTTGGGATGGGGGGCTGGGTATGAATACTCCTTGTCCTACTCGTACCATTAATAAATGTTGTCTAATATATACAAACCATAAATCGAGGCTTACAATATTACAATCAATAATAATAATAATAATAACTATTTTAATGATTACAAAAGAACGTTAATTGATTGGTTTATAAGCGGAAATTTCGATTTGCCTACGGCTTAGACAATAACTAATCTTAATCCTTAAACGCAAACAATATAGGCTCTAATCGATATATGTATATGCACTTATATTCAGCAAATTTTGATTCGCATTAAAACAAATTGGATTCTATACACAAATGTGAGCAATTTCATTTAAGCACGCTAGAAACTCTCTCTCTCTCTCTCTCTCGTTCTCTCTCTGTTTATAAACCACTTTAAACAATTCATAAATTATAATATATCAATTTAGAGTGGGTTTCAGTTTTCCTGCTACTCGTCGTCTTTCTTTTTATACAGATATTAACTATTATGTTGTAGTAAAACAAAGAATAAGTAATGTGTATGGGTAATCAATCTTTTTTCTCTCCGAAAAATAAAACACGTACCTGAGCGTTTTCGCATGCCCAAGGTGAGGGGTGGGGAGGATATGGGGCCCCTCCACGCCTTAACGCAGGTGGGTATGCAAAAATTCTATACAATTCAACATTCTCAAGCTGTCACTCAATTACATTAGACTGTTTTTATTAGTTTTTAGTTTTTGTTTCTATTTTTTGGGCCTACCACTAGGTTGACATTACGTCTTTCGACTCGGCTTATGTTTTTCCGCTTTTCTGCTTTTCTGCTTTCCTCTTTTTCTGTTTCTATTTCTGTTGCTGGTTCTTGCTGTTCTCGGTATGGTATAGTATACTTTTGTGGGCCTTTGGCTGTGCTGTGTGCTCCGATCTCTGTTCGGATCGGATCATCACAGCCAGACAGTGCGTTTCACTGGGACTTGTGTTTGAAAATCATACAAATTCCACTCAAATCTCGAAACGCCCTGCATTTTCAGGCTGATTTATGTATGCTTGTCTGTCTTTTACTTTTGTTTTGTTTGTTAATTTCTTGTTTTGTTTTGTTTTTAACTGATTTGTAATAAGTTGTCGCCTTTTGTAGCTAAACATGCTTCGAAATTGGTTTTTAAATGTATTCCTTGTTAGATTTGTGGTTTTTTGTTTTTTTATAATATATTTTTTAACGTTCGCTTCTTAAATTTGCTTATATAAACCGTATAATTGCACTTTATCATTTTGTTTATTATTTTAAGTTTGATTTTTGTTTACACTGAATTTTCTTCACATTACATTCTTCTTTTCTAGCAAGAAAATAAATGTTTTGTTTTGTTTTTTTATAGTTTGAAATATTTCATTTTCTTCTTCTTTTTGTATAATTTTGCTTTATAAAAGATTTTTCCTTTATCTTTCATTAATTTTGAGTTGAACTGGATATTTGTTGCTGGTTTCGCAGTATTTCTTTTTTCAATTTTTTTTATTTTTAATTTTTGAGTAAACATTATTCCAAAATATATATACAACTGTATAAGCTTTGAATCGGTTCGGTTCGATCCGTTCCGTTCTCTGTTTTCGGTTTTCGGTTTTCCGGTTTCTGTTTTAGTGATGTAGCTTTTAGGAGCTCTTCTGAGTACAGTAGACCCTCCTGCCTGGTGCTTTTGTAAGCTTGGTTTTATTGTGTGTTTGTTTGGGTTTCGTATCCGATCTGTTCTACAATGGGTTCTTATGTGTGTGTGTGTGTTGGGTGTTTGTGTGTGTTTTTATATCCATTATTACTTTCTCCTCTCCGTTTTCCAACATGATTTTCAGAAAATGCTCTTCAAAATTTTGGATTATTAATCACAGATAGTGTGTCTAATATATATGTATTGTATATATAATAAATATGTATGTATACTTCAAATATAATTAAATTAGCAATAAATACTTTTGATTTATTTTTCCTTCGCTTTTCTTTTCTTTCCTCTCCTTTTCCTTTACCACTTTCTTTTTCATTATATAATAAAAAGTTTTTGATTTTCAGAGAATTTACTAGTTGTTTTTTCTTCTTCTTCCAGTTTTTCATTTTCTTTTGTTTTATACCAAATGCAGAATTTCCATAATATTTTTTGTCCTTATGATTAATTTTCTTTTGGATACTAAACCACAACATTTATGCACATCAAATGTTTAAATTTGGAATATTTTTGGTGGAAATTATAATATAATTTTGATATATATTTGTTAAAGCTGCTTTTCCACGATACCCATTCCACCGATGCTGAAAATAGCCATTCCCATGGGGCCGATTCGGCGTCCCTGTGAATGGCTATCTGCCATTCCATCTGGGAGATGATTTCCATCGCCTCGGTGGAACAGATCGCCCAACAGAAGCTTACAATTTTTCCATTTCTTGTTTAAATATATATTGTTTTTTTCCCCTATTTTCCATAAGTTTCCTTCATTTAAGTTTTATAATAATTCACTAAACATGTTCACAATATTTTACCGACATTTACCACTCCTCCTTTCCTCTCTTTTCCATTCCTTCCTTTTCATTTGCTTTAAATATATGGTGTATAATTTTTGTATGGTTTTCTTTTGACACTTACTAGCTAGCACACAAAATATGTTTTTCGGTTTTCCTTAGGTACATTTATATATGATTTTTTTTGTTTATTTACTTTCATTTACGCAGACATTTAGTTTAGGATAGAAGTTCAGAGTCGAAACGAAAGCAAAATACACATATCGAAAGGGGGATTGGCCAAAGGGGGGCGGGGTCTTCTGGATGGGGATCTGTGATCTGTGGATCTGTGTAAATATGTATGTCTAGGGGATCTCCTGTAAAAGAGTGTGTGTAGAGTGTATAAGTACATTTAAATATATAGTTTTTCAGTTGCTCAAAATGATCATGTTTTTGTTTTTGTTTGGTTTGAGGTATACGCGTAGTGATGAAGACACACACATACATAAATATACAAATATATATATATATGTCATAGAAATATATAAGCATTATATATAGTTATACATATATAAAGTCTTTATATATTTATGATTTTTTTCTTAAATTTTTTTTACAAGTACTCGAAATGTGTGGTTTCACAATAAATGTATTTTTTTTAAGCCGAAATTCTTGTTTTTTTTTTTGATTTTTTAAAGCCTAAACACAGATAATTTTGTTGGTTAATATTTCATTATTATGTAAACATTGAAACATTTAAATTTTCTCTAAATTTAGTGTTCAATATGTGGGTGGAAGTGTGGGTTTGAAAGATCATTTTTTAGGTGAGTTTTTCTTGGGGATTTTTCAAATTGTTACGGTATATACGAGTATGTATGTATATTTTTTTTTTATGTTCCAATTTTGTTTAATTTTGGTGTGAAATTGTGTATGGCATGTATTTTGTTTATATATAATTTTTGGGACCTCAATTTTGTTTATAGGGGTTTTTTTGTCTTTTTAATTTCTTGGGACTTTGCTTAAATTTTTTTTATGATTTTCAGTGGGTTTTCAATTTTGATTTAAGTAAATGAATTTGGAATTTCTTTGTTGTTGCTCTGCGTTTTTGGTTTTCTTTACGGATTCCCTTGAATTATTATTTTGTGTGCTTTTTCCTAACGTTCCTCCGCTCTCTTTTCTCTTTGTTTGTTTACGATTTGTTACTAATTTATTTAATTTGTAAATGTGAAGGCAGCTTTGTTTATTGATTTCCGTTTTTGTTTTTTTTTTCTTTTTGTTGTCTTTTTTGTTGTTGAAATTATAGAAAAATTGTTGAATGTTGAATGTTGAATGTTGCTGTGGTGGAATTTTGGTTTTGTTTTTAGTTCATTTTAGAATTTTGCTATTGGAGTTTTGCTTACTGTTTTCTGTGTGTGTTTTATTTTTTATTTTCTGTTTTGTTATGTTGTTGTTATTGCTGTTGGTTGTTGTTGTTGTTGTTGATCGGATATTGTAGATGTTGTTGTCTATATGGTCTCGGCTGTATGTAGTACTCGATTCTGTCGATATCGTGGCAGTCTGTGTGGGGCACGGAGCATCCCTGGGATCCCAGAGACCTCTGGCCCCACACGACTGGCTGCTGTTTTGCTGTTTGTTGGTTGTTTTTCTGATTTTCTGTTTTTCTGTTTTATTTTGTATTCCCATTGGACTGTTGTTGTTAGTTTTCTGTTCAATAAAAATATATATTCCATATATCTATCAACCAAAGAGAAATTGTCGTAAAAAAATGCAAAATGAAAATTTTTCTTGCTCAGATTTTTTTGTTTTTTTGTTTTTTGTTGGTCTTAAGGTTGTTTAAGGTTGTGTGTGTGTGTGAGTTTTTTTTAGATTTGTTTCTTGGTTTTTTTAGTTTTTGTTAAGAAAGTTTTGTTTTTGTTTTGTACAAGAGAATGCCTATTTGTCGATTGTCAAAAACGAAACAATAATACATACATATGGTATATACGCGCGTACACAACGCGCCATAGGTGTATGTTTGTATTTTGTTTGTTGGTTTCTTGCTTTTTTTCTATGCGGATCTCAGCGGGTGAGTGAGGGGGGAAGGGGGCTCTGTTTCCGCGTTTATATATATGTTTCTTTTATGTACTATAAAAAGTGTTGCTTAATTTGGTTTGCTTTACTCCCCGGACTCCCTGTCTGATCCTGGTCGATCCCTGACGATCCCTGCCGATCCTTCCTGCCCGTTTTTTTTCTAGAAGCTATAGTAGTGGGTGGCCAGCGGCGGCCAGGCAAATGCTGCCGGCCTTGCCATCGACTGATCCTATAACTGCTGCTGCTGCTGCTGCTCCAGCTGCTCGGCCTTGATCTGGGCCAGCTTCTCGTGCAATATGGAGCCGCCGACGGCGCTGCTGCTGCAGCCAGGACTGCGACTGCGACTGGGGCAGGGATTGGGATTGGGACTGCCACTGGGATTGGGACTGGGCATCTGCGAGTGGGTCATCTCGCCCTCGCCATCGCCATCACCGTCACCGTCGTTCTGGCTGCTGCTGCTGTTGCTCCCATTGAGATCCATCATTTTGTTGTGCCTGTGCCGGTGCCTGCTGTGGTCGCTCTTCAGGCTGCTGGCATCCGTGGCGTCCGAGTCCCTGGAGGTCATTCGGCTCCGGCCATTGCCATTGTTGTTGTTGTTCCTGCTGCTGCTGTTGCCATTGTTGTTGCTGCTGCTGCTCTTGTTCTTGTTGTGCGCCAGGTCGCTGTTGTTGTTGTTGTTGTTGCTGGAATGATCATGATCCCGATCCCTATCCCGCTCTCGATCCCTCTCCTCATCGCTGCTGGCACTGTCCGCACTCAGACGCTCCCTCTTGATATCCGCATAGACGCCCAAGGGACTGGCGGATCGCTTGATGCGCTCCCCACCGCCGCTCGAACAGGCGGCCCCCCGGTAGTCATTGCTCTGATTGTTGGTGAACGGCAGGGGCGTCTTATTCACCAGCAGCTGATCGAGCAGCGCATTGCCATGGTGGCCCAGCCCATGGCCCAGGGCGTGTCCGTTGCTGGTGCTGCTGCTGCCGCTGCCGCTGCCGCTCCCGTTTCCATTGCCATCGCCGGAGGACTGCAGGGTCTTGCGGATGATGCCGTCGTACATGTGCTCGGCTATCTCCAGGGCGCTCTTCATGGGTCGTTCGTGGGCGTTCGTCTGGTTGGTCTGCTGGCGCATGGCCTCCGCCATGCGGTGCAGGTCCAGGCCATACGCGTTGCCGGCATTCTGCTGGGTCCAAAAGATATTCGGCTGAAAGCCCAACTGCGGCGCCACCCCATCGAAGATCTTGAGGCCGTTGGGCACTGTGGCTGAGGCCGCTGCTGCGGCGGCCGCCGCCGCCGCCGCTGCCGCTGCCGCCTGGGAGGAGGTGTTGCTCTTGAGGGCATTGCTCAGCTTCGAGCCGCCGACGCCGTGGTGGTTGCCCGTGTGGTTGATGTGGTTGCCGGGCTTCAGCTTCTCCGGACACACCTTGTTGGCGGGTCCCGTCAGGCCGACCAGGTCCGGCTGGGGCTTGGGCTCGCGCTTCCGGGGCCTCATCAGGTGCCGCTCCTTCACCTTGTACTCCAGCGTGGAGTGGGGCACGCCGTAGTAGCTCCCAGCCCGATGCACGGACATCTCGCCGCGCTGCACCGCCTTGACGGCCTCCACCAGGCTGTCCCGGTCGTAGTTGCGGTACTTGCCACGCTTCGGGCGCGTTCCCTTGCCCGCTGCCAGGGCGGCCGCCTCCTGGGCGCTCAGTTGCGCCTGGTGCGAGTGCGCCGCCGCGGCCGCCGCATGATGGCCGGCGGGCAGGTGGGCATGGTGGTGCTGGTGCTGGTGCTGGGATAGCAGGTTCGGCGACGCCCCAAAGCGGGACGTGTCCGTGCCGCCAATGATCTTGGCCACCGAGATGCTGGGCTTCTTGTAGCTGCTGCTGCTGCTGCTGTTGTTGTTGCCGGATGCTGCCCCATTGTTGCTGCAGTCGCTGCCGGCGCTAGTGCTGCCGTTGCGCAGGCTGCTGCTGGCTGTCGCCGCCGCGGCCGCGGCTGCCTCGTGGCTGCTCTGCTCGTTGATCTGCCGCTGGATGTTGCTGGCCATCATCTTCTGGATGGAGGTGGGCGAGGCCGAGAGCAGGCCGGCGGCGGCGGCGGCGGCACTGGCGCTGCTGTTGGACACAGCGGCGGCCAGCATCGGCGAGGCCGAGTGCGGACTGCGCTCTCTCCCCCCGCCACCGCCCCCGTTCCGATTGCTGCTGTTGGAGTGGGCGTGGACGTGGCCGTGGGCGTGGGAGTTGCTGCTGGAGCTATGATTGTTGTGGTGGTGTGGGTGCTGGTGGTGGTGCTGCTGCTGAAGGAGGTGCTGCTGCTGCTGCTGCTGGTGGTGGCTGTGGCTGATGCTGGGCGAGATGCTGGGTGGCCCGCTGACCTTGAAGGACGGAATCTTCAGTATGGGATCCTCGCTGGCCTCGTTGGGATCCAGCGAGGAGCTCGTCTCGGGCGTTTCAGACTTTGGTAGGCGATGGTGAAAGGCATTCAACTGCTGCTGGTGCTGCTGGAGGAGCAGGCTGGCGGCATTGCCATTGCTGGTCTCCTGCTGGCTGGCCGCGAGCAGGTTGATGAGCGCATCGTTCACAATGCCCCCGGTGTTGGCCACCAGCAGGCCCTTGATCAGGTCCCCCACCGTCTGGGTCTCGTCCACCTTGGGCATCACCCCGATGCCCGCCGCCAGCATGAGCGTGTGCAGCAGCACATTCGTGTCGATGGGTATGGGTGCCACCGCACTGGCGGGCCCTGGTATCCTGGACAGCTTCGGCGAGTGCTGGCCCCCGCCCTCGAGGTCCTCGCCCAGATCCTCGCTGCCATTGTGCTCGGACAGGTGGCTGCTCAGCTTGTGGAGCTGGGCCGTGGCCGCGATGCGCTGGGCAAGCTCCGGATAGACCGGTGCCGGGGTGGAGGCGTTGCTGTCCACCTCGGCCTCGTCCGCCGAGTCCTCCGGCTCATCCGGCTCGTCCTGCTCGAGCCGCTCGAGTCGCTCGAGCCGCTGCTCGTGGTGCGCCAGCTTGTTCATCAGGCTGGAGCGGTGCTGACCGGCCACCTTGCGGGGTGCCAGCTTGCTGGCCGTTACGTCCTGCAGGGCCCTGTTCAGGTCCTCCTCGCTGTAGGTCCTTCGCCCCGACGAAGGCGTGGGCGTGGGGCAGTCCGAGAGGGCTCTGAAAAGAGGACAAGGCATTGAAAATCACTTAAAGTGGAAGTTCCTTAAATTTCTACAGATCCTAGAAATATATGCACTGCCTCAACCCCCGCTTGATCCTTCGAGTCAATCATCCTTTATCTTCCAGAAATTTTCAACAGTGACTTTTGGGCTTCGAGGGTAATATTTTTTGGCAGCACCATCAAAGGACTTGAGAGCCACTTCCCGCTTAGAAGGCTCTCCCTTTTTTTTTGGCACAGCGACAGGGTGTGCAAGGACTGACAATGAGTGCTTCTTAAATGTCGACATCAGGCCAAAAGGAAGCAGAAAGAAGGACACACGGATGCCGACGACGACGACGACGACGACGCTTGGGTGTCAAAGGCAAAGGCAAAGGCAAAGGCAGAGGCAGTGGCAAGGATGTGCCCTGCCACACAATCATTTTTTGTGTTCCCTTTTTTTCGGGACAGAGACAAAAGATGACAGCCCCAAAAGGAGTCTGGCAGGAGAGCTGGTAGAGGACAAAAGGCATGGGTGTTCCGCCAGCAAGAGGTTAGGGACCAAACATGTTTTTGAAGTTCATTAGACGAATATCCAACAAAAAGAGCAAGGAAAAAAACATATAAATCAAGGAGTAACCCAAGGTATGCCGAAGATGCGAATACCCTTCGGAGGGCGAAGGTTTCCGGGAAGAAATGGGGAAAGCGAAAGAACCTATGGAACACTCGATGCCACTCATTTCTGGGGGACAAACCTCTACTCAAAACAAAGATACCCCTTTCCCAGGGTAGTGCCTTCTTTTCCGAAAAAAAAAAAGTGCCAAAACCATTTTCACTTAATGCCAACGCGAGTCCAAGCCAAGCGCTGCCTTGACGGGTTGCACCTCCCCCCCCCCCACCCCCCCCCACACAGGAAAAGGCAACTTTTGTGTTGCAACAACAACAACAATAACAACAACATCATCAGAAGCCGTACGAAATATTTCTTTTCTTTATGCTCAACCAGAAAACGAGACGAGCTCGAGACCCTTTCTTTTTATTTCCTCCTTTTTTTTTCGTGGGTGGCTGGGGACATTGCACCGACAGACTGTCGTCGGCTGAGACAGAGAAAGCTATACACATATATGTATATGGAGAGAAAGAGATGGGTAGACGGAACGCACAGCACAGCTTCTTTTGGCGCCCTTCGCTGCGGCACAACGGGAGACGGCCCTGGCAAAAGTTGATGGCAAAGTCAGAGCACAACTTTACTTTTTTACCCCATTTTTATTTCGGAGGAGTCCTTGCCGCGTCTGGAAAATGTCTGAAAATTGTGCAGACAACACAAAAAACACACAGAAAAAAAAATGGGGAAAACAGCAAGAAGCAGAGGGGCAGAGGGGCAGGTGGAAAGGCTGAGCCCGAGGCAGAAGAATGCTTCAGCAGGGGAGAAGAAAAATGTGGCAGAGAACGCGGCAGCAGGTGGCAGCAGTGAATGTTAAACTGTATGATAGCTGCCGCACGAGTGGGGGGGTGGGGGGGCAGGTGCAAGTGGAGGCGTGGCCCTTGGCTGACCGTAAGTAAATTGGGGTCCGAGGCTGGGGCTGGGAGTGGGAGTGGGAGTGGGGATGGACCGCGGGCGGGCATCATCATTAAATGGCGACAGTTTTTTGCATTTTTGCTCATTTTGCATACACAAAATAATTTCCCCAAAAAAACAGACAGAAAAAACACACACACACAAAAAAAGGGAAGGAAAAGGAAAAAAAATGGGGGAGGTGGGGCAAGGTGGGATGAGGTAAGGATATACACAAAAATTTGCATAATTGCGCAAAACCCGAAGCGCGGCGGTCCCAACCTTTGGGAGGATGTTGTCCCCTCCCGCCCCCTCCCCCTCCCCCTCCCCAACGACCATCAATCTGCCCCTTGCAACTGCAGCAGCGGCAACAGCGGCACCAGGAGCGAAGGATGGCGCGCAAAAATAAATGAAAAATGTCATTTCAATGTCGTTTGGATTTTTTGTTGGTGTCGTTTACCTTTTGGCTGCACTTCAATTGCAATTTGCCACTGCAACAGCCGCGCTGCCTCTGTCTCTGCCTCTGCAGCAGCAGCAGCACGTTTCTCTGCCGCTGCCGACGCTGCTGCTGCGGCTGTTCCTGTTGCAGTTGTTGTACAACATATCCCTGCATTTGTTGCAGCTGCACACGCATGTGGAGCGCATTCATTTGCACCCAAAAAAAAGCACATGCCCCAAACCCAACCCGCAGCAGGCTTTTTTTTCTGCATCCTTTTCCTTTTTTATGTACAATACTCTTTCGAAGGGGTATTCATGGATTTCGAGAGGGCTCTATTCTCTGCAGATCGAATATTTTGGGGACTATTTCTGATACTTGAATGGGATCTGATCTCCTGCATCAAAGGTGACAGGAACCGAAGGAAAATTAAATTTATATATGTAAATCTAATTAATTTTTTAATATTAGTTAAATTTTTAATATAATATAAATTTATGATAAATTTATAAATATAATTTATAAGTTGCTTTAACAGTAAAAGCAAACAACAAAATAATAAAAAATACAATACTAATAAAAAAAAAAAAAAAATAGTTTTAAGTAAAATTTTATATTTCAAATATTTTTATTTAAAATAATCGAAGCTAAAAAAATTTTAAAAAACCCAACGCTCGCTAAACGAATTTTACATGGACTTCTTAGGGACTCTTCGTAATATTCCACCAGAAATATTCGTAGCATCTTTCTACATTTTTCTACATTTCACTATCACAGGAAATAGGCTATTTTAATTTATATTTTTATTTAATATCCCCTTAGTCCCTTGCAAATGATCTCTGTTAGGGTATTCCCAGCCTCGGTGGCCCTCTGTTCTCTGTCCCTCCTTCACGTTTTTCGTTGGCGTTTGCAATTTTTCTGACATTTTGTTTTAATTTGTGGCAGCAAAAGGGTTGCTTTTTTTTTGCTCAACGGTGTGCGTGTGTGTTTTTTTAAATACTTTTTTCTGTTGTTGTAGCAATGTGGCCCGGTACCAGAGAAATGCATTTTTTACTGCAACGATTTTCGCTGTTGTTGCTGTTGTTGTTATGCGCAATATTGCATTTTTGTCGGTTCATCCCACACCTTTTTATGTGCTCCGAACACACTAACATATGTGCACAAGAGTAAATATATACACACACACACACACACACAGAGACACTGAATTACCATCCACATTTCATATTCAAATTGGTTATCATTTTTATTAATAAAACATAATATTCTTTGAAGCATAATATTCTTTAAATTTAAATTTGATTTTTTTTGTTAAAGATCAAGGCTAAAATTTGAGGGAAAGAATTGACAAAAGTTCACAAATATCGGGGGGTTTTTGAGATCTATCCAAGTCCTGTATTTTGTACGATATTTTATAGAATAACTGTCCAAAAAATTATAGAAATAATTAAGGGGAATCAAATAAATTATTGACAATAGTATACCATCAAAGGCAGAGATCTGAAATGTGGGTTTCATTGAATAAATGGCAATATAATTGTTTTTTTTTTTCATACAAATTGTAAACAGAGTTCAAAATTGGCATTTTCGTTGAATAAATGCAAAATAAAACTTTTTTTTAATTTTTGATGTTTTGGATCTCCCTAAAATTTAATATTTTAGTTTCAATTTTTATAACATTGAAAATATGAGTGTTTTTTTTTATATTAATAATAAAACAAAAGAAAGAAATTTGTATAGGAAAATTAAAAAATTTGAATTATTTTTGATTTTAATAAAACAAAGTTTGAAATTAATTTTAATTAAAATAATATTGTATTTTATGTTTTATTATACAAATTATAGTTCTTAAGCTCCCTACCTAAAAAAAAAAATAAAGAACCCCAGAAAACGCAATATTTGTGATTATTTCCCAAAATAAAACATTTATTCGGCTCCTCCCCCGCGGACAATTAATTATGATTTCTGCATTTTTATTGGTGTTTTTTTTTTATATGTATTTTTTGTTGCTGCCTCTGCTGTCTCTCTATTTTGTTGCGTGCAACGCGGCCGCTAAATGTGCCAGTGGCGGAACGAGAGCTGGTTAAGGGGGCGGGGGAGGGGGTAGAGGGAAAGGGGCAATGTTTGGCATTTGACTGGAGGAATGGAATGTGAGGTTAATGGTTAAGGGTGCGGGGGCTGGGACTGGGGCTGGGTGGTGGGTTTTGTAGTAGGAAAAGCCTCTGCCGCTGGCTCCAACGAGAGCGCACAATGCCACACTCTGTCCCCCCATAGTGGGGTTTTTTATTTCGCTTTTTTGTATACTCTTTAAGGAGGGCATATATCATTTCAGGGCAAGCCCCTGCTTAATCGTTTCACCAACCCCCGGCTCACTAGCTTCGGTCGTTAGCGCTTTATTCGCCCGATCCTTGCTCTCTCGATCGGTGCTCTCTTTTCTCTGGAGACTTCAAAGCAGGCAAGAGCCACGCCGCCCAAAAGAGTATAGAAATCTTCGACAAGCCTTTTTTTTCTTCTCCTCGTTTTTTTTTCGTCTCATGTATGTTTGGCCTATGAGTGTGTGTGTGTGTGTGTTGACAACGTCGAATGCAATTTTGTTAAAAATGCATTAAGTGCATGTGTGTGTGTGTGTGTGTGTCTCGGTATGTGTGTGTTTCGGTATGAATGCAATTGCATGTTGGTTTTTGTTGCCAATGCAGTGGCCCCCGCAGACCCCGGTGCCGGGCCTCGGCCTACACTTGATGCGTGCGCAGGCCACCCACCAACACCCCCCCTGGCACACACACACACACGTACACCTATGCATACATCCACCCTATGCCACACACGCACACATTCATGGCAGTTGCATTTTTTCGGAAGATATGCACTCATTTCTCTTCGTTTTTTTTTTCTCTTTTTTTAATTTTCGTCCACCTCTGCCGCCGCCGCCGCTGCAGCTGGCGTTGACGCCTCTGCCGCTGCACTCTTATATGCATTTCAATTTTTTGTTGTTTCTATCTCGTTCATTCACGCACGCACACAAAAATTATTCTACAAAAAAAAACAAAAAAAAAACGGGAAAAAAGGAACAGCAACAGACATTTAAACCGAATCGAGCAGCGGTCATTGAAATGACAAAAAATTGTGGCATATACTATATAGAAAAAGATCGAACAAAAAGTAAATGAGTTTTGGGGGGGAGTGGGCGTGGGAGGGTCAATGATAAATAACTGTGCAAGTGGGGGAGTGGGGAAGTGGGGCGGTGGGGGCTCTGGCGATAACCGTTAAAAAGTGTTGGACTGCAGCTAAAAACCACAACAGGGACGGTAAAAGATTGCCATCCAGATCGAAGCCACAGATACCCTGGCAGTGCCGTCAGTTCTTATGGCAACGGAATGATGTATTGCCTCTCAGTCGATAAGGATCAGGGGATCAATGGGTAGCAAAAAAAACCTTTTCGCCTGGTCTTTGGCGGGAGACTTTGAGGACTCTTAGTTTGGGAATAATTTAGGCATTTTTGGTAAGCAAATTTTCAATTTTATGGTGGGCCTAATGGCTCTTAAGACAGGGATTCTGTTTCAAATTCTTTACAAGTTAGGATCGGTGAAATTTTTTGTTTCTCAAGCGCCATTTCAGGGCAAAATCGGTTTACTTTTGGCAAAAATAGTTATAATATTAACTGCCATATGTTTTGATCGGGAATAAGTCCGGTTTTGGCGGCTTATAATCCTATAACTTCCTGCATGTTAAGCCGCGCGTCTTGCAGCAGCGCCCCTCGGTCGGTTGGGCGGGAGGAGAGCAACAGCCTTCTGCTGGTGTCACACGGGCCACTTGATGGTGCCGTAATTGCATCGCCACTTGAAAGGTTTTGAATAAAATATGAGGCTCACATCCAGCCCAGGATCTCTCTCTCTCTCTCCCTCTCTCAGTTCCAGCTGCCACCTGCCAAATGTCTCTCAGATGATCGTCCAACCATAATGCAGAGTGTCTGCCTACTATTATGCCTCCGACAGGTCCTTCCATAGCCCCCCTCCCCCCCGGCAAGGCGTATAACAATGGCCAGTGCACACGCATTAAGCTCTCCTCTTTGCATTGTATTTTACCATTTGGGGGTTTTTTTTGTTTTTGGGGCCAAATGGTTAACGCAGTCGACGTCGCAGTCGACGTCATCACTCTATGCCAGTTATTACATTCTCTCAATCTCTCTTGTGTCTCTTTTTTTTCGGCTTCCCTGTCCCTTTCGCTCTCAGGGGAGAATTTTTTCGTAAACGAAAAATAATGAATATACACCCAGCGACAGTCGCTCTGCCCGCCCAGGGCCCCTCCCCCCCCGCCCGTTCCGAAAAGTGCATAGAAAAAAGTAGCAAAGAAGAAAGACCAAAAAATACACACCCACACACACAGAGAGAAAAAAGTAAAACGCAGCGTGCAAAAAAAAAAGCGATCGATATGATGCACTCATTTCTGTCTGCTGCGCTGGGCGACGTCGACGTCGACGCTGCAGCCGCTGCCGCTGCCACTGCCGCCCCCCCTTCAAAGCTCCACTTGGAGTGGCGACGCCGTCTCATCATCCTCGGCAGCGGCAGCGACAGCCTGAGAAAAAAATCTGTAATAATAAACGCTTGACGAAAAAGAGAGGAAAAAAAAATGCCAAAAATTGCAGCGTCAGTGGCTTTTGTGCCTCAAGTGGTTGGGGGGTGGGGGCAGGGGGGCAGGGTAGGTGTGCCTTAGAGGGGTGCCCTGGGGTTGAGTTACGGTCATCTGGCTTAAGGCTTATTTATTGGTCGATCTTTAATCGGCAAATAGTTCTATTAAGGTTTATTCAAGGCTCCAAGGACATCGGGCGGTGCTTTTGTCCTTCAGCTGGAACTCGAACACAGCTCTTGTGTCTCTGCTTTCCTTGTACATAACTCCCACCTTCCAGTGCAACCGCAAAACACTTCCTTTTCGCCCGTTTATTCATTGTTTTTTGTACATTTTTTCGACATTTTTTTTGTCGTATGACAATTAAAATAGGTGTACGAGATGGTGCATGACGACGGCGATGGCGGCTGCTAACAAACACTTGGCCATGCTTTAGACAATAGACAAGGACTGGCGCTGTTGCGGCTCAAGTGGCAGCCACCGACCGCCGCGGTTGTCGTTGCCACAGTCTCACACACACACACACGAAAATTCGCAACCAAAAAAAACAAAAAAAAAGAAAGAGTAATGACAAAAATCGTGGAAAGTGCTGGAAAATTATGCACACGACGCCTGGGCTTCCCGGGCGCTAACAAGGGGATCTGTCGTCTGAAGTTGTATGCCCCAAACACACACACACACACACAGAGAGGGAGAGCCAGAGTAATAATAAAAGGTGCTCCTGAACATTTTAGAGTAATTAAAAAAATGCCAAGGACCAAAATATACAAAAAAGGAGAGCGAATTGAAAAAAGATTGCGGAAGAGCTCAAGGAGTTAAGATGCACACACACACACACACATATAAATTTATGTATTCTTTTTTTTTTTTTTTGGGGGAAATTTGATGGAAATTTATGCGGCCATCCGCCCACCTGCCTAACGCCTGGTAATTAAGCGGGGGGGTGGGCCAGGGCACCAATGCAATGTGCCACCAGGCGTATGTGTAATTTTCGGCATCGTTTCATAAAGCACACACAGAGAGACAGAGACAGAGGGAGATAGCGACACACAGTTGTATAATTGCACAATTTTTACATAGGCATATAACAATAAAGCTTCGGCTGCAGCATCCACACAGCCACATGTGTGGCCAGGGGGAGGGGGGAGTGGGTGTTGTGGGGTGGGCTGCCCCGTTAAGTATGCTACAATAAGTGCAGTGTCAGAGGCGGCGGGCCAGCAGGCGCCCAAAGTGCAATTATCTCATGTATTGTCTGCCACACGATTCGGTGTTTTTCCTTCTCTTTTTTACCGCCCGTATGTGTGTGTCTGTGTGTGTGTGTGGCTATGGATACCCTCTCCACAGAGCGGGTATACAAGATCTATTCACGGCAGTCGATTTCCTGCCCCAAATTAGGGTATTCCCCATTCGTCAACCCAAAAATGCTTAAATATTAATTTCCACCTTTTTTTCCCCCCACTGCTTTTTTTTGTCCGTTTTACATGAATATTTTTTTGTGTATTGTGTTTGGGGGCGAATTCTTTTTTGTTAAATATTTTTTGGCGTTTGCGCAGAGATTGCCAGATTTATGTTCCAGTACATGCTTATATATATATTGGTATTTTTATTATATATTCTAGGGTACGGCATGGCAGGGGTGCCACTCACCTGATGGACTTTACATCGCCGCTAATCGATGAATTTGGCGATGGCTTGCTGCTAAGATCGAGCGGGGCATCGGCACTGGGACTGGGTGTATCTTTGAGTGGGGCACTGATGGCGGCTGCCGATAGCAGTTCTGAGGTAGTTGTTGTTACCGAGTTGTGTGGCGGATGTTGCTGCTGCTGCTGCTGTTGCTGTTGCTGCTGGCTGGCCAGAGAGTTTATCAGATTGAAGTCGGCCAGCAGCGAGAACTGGGCCAGCTGGGCGGCCATCGAGTCCATGGATGTCATTTTGGCTGCCCGTTGGGTGAGCAGCTTGTACAGTTCCAGGGAGTTGCCGCTGTTGGCAATGTTGCGTGCCCCAGACTGGTGCAGCGATGCGCTCGAGTTGCTGTCACTGTCGTGCTGCTTGGAATAGGTTTAAGGTTAATTTCAAAGTCCAAACTCCGACTCCAAGACTCCACTCCACTCACTTGACCGTTGTGGTATGTGGGGCCTTTGCTGGTGCTGCTGCTGCTGCTGTGGACTGTGGCTGTGGGTGCCACCGTTTCGGCCACCAATTGGCCCTGGGCGTTCACCGTTAGCAGGCGACCGTTGACACAGAAATTGCACTTGTCCGACGGTCTCCAATCGTTGGGTTCTGGCGGTGGTGATGGTATACTTATGGGTGTTGCTGTACGTGATGAATCCTGTGATGTTTGGTTATCTGTGGAATTGCCAAAAGACTTTAGACCCAAGACCGTCTGAAGATCCTTTGAAGGACTCACCAAAATCCTCCTCAAACTGCTGCTCTAAACGGTGGTGCTGGTTCTCTGGCTTACAGTGGTTTCTGTTGTCCTTGTTGTCCTCGTCCTCGTCGGAACCGGCTGTCGCTATGGGCTGTTGCTCCTCGATATTCAGTTGGCTGCGCGTCGCTTGCTCTTGATAATTTTTCCATTTCCTGCGACCCATAAATTCCTCAGCAACACGTTCTAAGCCTAAGCAAAAGATACAATGAAGCCCAAAGATACGAAATATTAATAAACTGTAAAATTCTTGAGCGGTTCTTGAGGTTGGGATTAGCCAAGGCTCCCCCCTAATAGACTATAATTACTGCCTGTGGTGGCAATTATTTTCAAACAATTTTCCATCACATTTCCATTTGTTTGGTCTCTCGCGTTTTTTTTTTGCGCCTGGGAATTTGTGCAGACAGAAATTACTTAATTGAAATGCAATGCAAAGGAAAAGTATAGAAAAGAAAAAATAAGTATAGGAAAAGAATGTCGGGTCGGGTACTCTGTGTTTAGGAAGGGCCCACACTGCGTATGCGTAATTGTCGTATGTGGAGTCCTTCGTGCGGTGTGTGTGCTGTGTGTGGCAATGGAAAATTGATAGATTTGTGTATTTGCACTGCAGCTGCATTTCCTACGGCATATCCTTCGTCTTGGCCGGGCCGAACGTCTAATTGCCACAAAAGTTATGCAATTTAATGCAAAATGCAGGTGGTCGCTCGCCCGCCCGTAGCAAGAGCCCCGCCCACTTCAATGGCCAGGCATGCGTGCCTCAAAAGCAAAAGTTTTGCGCATATGGCAAAAGGCTACGCGTCAACTCACACGAAATGCGAATTAAAAGAAGCAAAACGGGGCAAAAAAACACAACAAGAAGGGGGGGAATATAGCGACTAGGGGATACCCCGGACTATTCGAGGAAGCCAGGCATAAGCTGAATCATTGGGGAGCTGGGTATCCACTAGAATCCTGAATCTTGTTCCGATTGGATCATTATTATAGCTGGAATAAAGGAAGCAGTGTTCTACTCTATCACGGAGTGGCTTAGCCACGATAAAGGGTGAGTTTTAGTGTCTATCTCTCTCTAATTCTTGCTAGCTCTCCTCTATTTATCCTATAGTAGTATATGCGGAATCATTAAGGATCTAGACTCCTAAACACAACAAGAAGGGGAGGAATATAGTGACTGGAGGATACCCCGGGTTATCCGAGGCAACCAGGAATAAGCAGCATCATTGGAGAGCTGGGTATCTACTAGATTCCTGAATCCCGTTCCGATTGGATCATTATTAGAGCTGGAACAAAGAAAACCATGCTCCACTCTCTCACAGAGTGGCTTAGCAATAAAAAAGGGTGACTTTTAATGGCTGTCTGTCTCTCTCTGTCTCTTGCTAGCTGTCCTTTATCTATCCTATAGTAGTATATGCGGAATCATTGAGGATCTTCCCTAACTAGAACAAAGAAAATAATGTTTTACTCTCTCACAGAGTGGCTTAGCCACAATAAAGGGCGAGTTTTAATGTCTGCTGCTCTCTTTCTCTCCCTTGCTAGCTCTCCTCTATCTATCGTTAAGGATCTTCCCCAGCAAGAACAAAGAAAACCATGTTCTACTCTCTCACAGAGTGACTTAGCATTAAAGGGCGCTTTTTAATGTCTATTTCTCTCTTCCTAGCTCTTGCTCTTGCGTGCGTCTCCTACTGGCTACACAGGCAACATACTTCTCGAGATCCCTTGAGCCTTTAAAGGGTATCCGAGAAACACACATAAACCAAATTAAATGCGGAAGACAGAGGGTGTGCCCGAATGGGACTTGTGTGGAGTAGGGGAATCCCTGCAACTGCATTTTGTGGCATTTCTAGTGCATTTCGGCACAAGACCGAAAAAAGCCCCGGAAGTTGTGGGGGAAAAAAAACAAATGAGAAATGAGAAATGGAGAAATGGGAAATTCTAGCGCCGCAGCTAACTAGTGAGCGGCGTTGTCCTTGTCGCTGCTGCCCCGGCCGCCTCGTCGTCCTGATTGCGCACAAGTGCGTGCGTACGGTGCGTGCAGCTGCAACTTTGGGGCTGAAGTGGAAGTGGGGCACCGGCAGCGGGGGAGGGGACAGGGGCAGGGGCAGGGGCAGGGGCAGGGGGAGGACGCACTGCAGCAGCAGCTGCTCATTCCGGCGCGAAAGTGGAGCGGCATGTTCAAACTTTAGCCGTGTAAAAATTGCATTGCTTTCCCAGTTGCCGTTGCCGTTGCAGTGGCAGTTGCAGCTGCAGTTGCTGTTGTTGCAGCTCCGCTTTTTTAAGCGCTCAAATAAACAGGGTCGTCGTTGTCGTTGTCGCCGTCGCGTCAGAGCTTCGGGGGTTGCCATCGCACCGCGCACCGCACACCGCACCGCGCCCCACCATGTTGCCACACGCACCGAAAAAAAGGGCGAAAAAAGAGCGAGGTGAATGCACGCACGGGACTTGCGGAAACTCAAACTTTAAAATGCAACCAGTCCACCAGACACAGCCACAGACACACACACACACAGACACAGGCTAAAAAATGGAGGGAAAATGAAGAAGGTCTCCCACGAAACGTAGATACTCTTCGGGGAAAGGCGATCCATGCTGGGTTTTAAGGGCAGTATCATTCCATATTGGATTCTTGGTAGACCAGGCCCCATTTCTAGGCTGAATCTTCGGCTCAAACAATTCCTAAAGGACGCCCAAGGGTCTCTCTTTAATCTTTGATCTGCCAGGAAAGTGCCCTGTGATCGCATACCCCTACTCTACCCTGCACACGCATCTGGCATGTGCCACCTGCAGGGGTTGCAATGCCAATGCACGCAACGCACGCACAATGCAGTGCCTGCCCTGTCTCTGGTATGGGTGTATCTATGTGCTGTGCCTCCCTATGCATGTGGTTGGGCGACACAAATTGCGTATGAAGATGATGACGACAGCCGCAAGGCGGCATTTCAATGCTGTTGCCGGCTCGTTCCGTTTCAGGCTCTGGGTCGTCCCGGTCTGCCTCCGCAGGTGCCCAACGAAGGGGTATATTCGTGCGGGAAGGCCAGAAAAAAGCGGGGCCCAGAATCTACTGGGTAGGATTGATCCATCCAGGGTATCGTGGCTTCTCTTCCACCTTTCTCGTTACCACTGTCTGACGCCTTGCGTTGCACATTATGCCAGGCAGAGCCGCAGACAGAGCCAGTGCCTGAATGTATGCTAAATAGAATTTTTTTAGCGGCTCTAACTTAAATATTTGTATGCATAGGAGTGCATGTCGTCAGCTCTAGGCCCCCTCCCCCAGGTCCCCTACGACCCACACGCGAGGGCCAGAGAGTGGGTTCTACGTGACATGTCATGGGAGAGGATTCGGCTTCGGCTTTGGGTTTGGGTTCGAGTTCGAGTTTGGGTTTAAGTTTGCTTTACGTCTGCCCAAACTGTCAGTTAGTTTCGCTCTCTGTCTGTCTGACTGTCTGTCTGTCTGTCTGTTTGTTTGTTTGTTTTAGGGTCGATGCGGTGCCCCTTCTGTGTGTGCGTGTGTGTGGCAGCAAAAAACAAATAAACAAACAGACAGGGGGACAGCGGGACAGACGAAGGGCAAAACAAAAACGAAAGTGCGTTTAATCAAAGTTAGATATTAAAGCCAAATGCCTGAACTAATTTGTGAATGGGGCGGCAATGGGGCGTATGATTTATATTCATTTTGTTTGGCCAGGAGTTACCTCGCTCCAGCCAGCGAGGAAACAAACATTGAAAAATTAAGCAATTATAAACGGAAACTCATTTAAAAAAAACACACACACACACGCACACACACACACACACATGACACGTGGATATGCAAATGGCATGCGCCATGAGAGAGGAAGAGAGAGAGGAAACGCATGAAAAGTGGTAAAAGAAATGAAAGAAATGCAACAAAAAAATGCAAAAAAAATAACCGAAGATTTAGATACCCTAGGCAGATCGGTTGGGGCGATCGGGGGGGAGGCCAGAGGGTACTATTCGTGGGCATTTTATTCCTTTTAAAATTGGCAGAAATCTCTAGCCTTTTCCCTACTTTCAAGCCACAAAAATAGTCTACAATTTCCCTAAATATATATTTTTTGGTTACCCTTAAATTCTCTGCCCAAATCGGCTCCCAAATCCTTATACCCTCTACCAAAAGGGCAAAAAAAAGAGACCGAAAAAACGAATGAGCGAAAAAAAAATGCAATTATCGATTAATGTACCACATTATATGGCTCACATATACATAAATACATGTGCATATACGGCCGCGACAGCTGTGTGTGTGTGTGGCAGATAGGCCCTTATGTGCCACACACACACGGGTACACACGGGTACATGCCTATATGCACAGATATGTACGTGTTCGTGGAAAAGTCATTAAAAAATTGCTGCATTTTTCTGCTGCCGGCTGGTGTTGTTGTTGTTCTGTCAGCCTCATTGAATTTTATTCAATTCCCATCCTTTAATTTCCTTGGGGGGGGATCTGTGGCTGGGGCTGGGCTTCCCTGCTGTCAAGTCGTTTACATAAGCAAATTACTGTAATGATGATACATTATGTACTGCCAACGCAGGGGGGTGTCCCTCCCCCACACTCCATTGTTGGGTGCTGGTGTCATTCGCATTGAAATGTTTGTACATAAAGGGATAGTCTCCCCTCCGCCCCCCACCCAAGTCGCTCCGACAGAAGACAAACAACATTCGACATTTCCGCAGAAAGTTTTCCTCCATTTATTTTTTTTTTGGCGCAATGCGTGCCATAATCCAAATCCAAATGTCAGAAGGTGAATACGTAATATTACGTATACGCGCACCGCCTTTATAAATACTGAATGGGACTGGCCAGGGAACGTCTGAGAAGGTGTTGGACCCGGGGGGGCAGGGACTGGGACAGATGGCACCGTTCACAGACAATTAGAGACTCCTAACTGCGCGTCGATCCGATTTAATTGCCTGGCGATGCAGCCGCTGCGATTAATTGCACAACCATGGGATTGAAGAAAGAAAGAAAAGAATCAATTGCTGAATATTTGAGCACTTGGCATAACAATATATCCCTGGATGAGATGGAAAGGTATAACAGGCTTTAGGTTTTGGGTCCCTAAAGGTGCCCTCAAAAATACTTTTAATTAGAAATTCAACAAATTGTGGGTTCAGCTCTGGCTCTGGCTCTGGCTGACACGCCATCGTATTTTGCATAACATTTTGAGTTATGTCTAATGTCAACGTACTTCCACTCTGCCACGTGGCGGCTGGGGGTGGGTGGCCCTAGCCGGCCGGCGAGTGCAACAACAAATTGGTCAGAATGTGCTGCACAAGGACAACGAAAGAAACAAAAGCCAAAAGTCAGCGGCAAAGGAAACAAAAAACACACACAAAAAAGCGCAGAGGGACCCAGAGGCAGGGCAATGCGTGGAAATGAACGGTAAACGGAGTACAGTTTAGCTCTTTTTCGGGCGCGGGGGGGTGGTGCCCCCCGCCTCTCCATTTGAAGGGACATGCAACTGGCCACAATTCTGCGTGCTTAGGGGCCGAAAAAGCATGGGGACAGGCCACGTTGAAATGTAAATGAATTGCACTAAATGCGAGGACATACGCAGCAGGACACACACACACACATACACAGATGAGTGGGACAATTCTAAGCAGGCGGCAGTGCTGACAGGCTCTCCCTCGCCCTCGCCATCGCCCTCGTCGAACCATTAGCAACCCTCAACCCCTGAAAAGAGCTGCAAAGAAATGTGCTCAGAGGGTGGAGTATCTAAGGCTTGTCGCATATGGCAATTTACATGCAGAAAACATCAATACACACACACACACACACACAGGCACACACCACGTAGGAGGAGTGTCTTTTGTGGCCTTGGGGTCACGAGGGGTATAACGATTTTGATCAGCTGTTTGCCACACAACAAATACTCTCCAGTTCGTATTTGCCTCTGAGAAATTTTTGTCAGAAATAAAGTCTCAAATTATTTGTCTCTCTGCCATGACGGAGCCAACGAGCCACTTGCTGCCGCTCCACAGGATCATCATGCTGGGCGGCGAGGGCGTGGGCAAGTCCGCCCTCACGCTGCAGTTCATGTACAACGAGTACGACGACGAGTACGAGCCCACCAAGGCGGACATCTACAGGAAGACCCTCCAGCTGGACGGCGAGCAGGTGCAGATCGACATCCTGGACACGGCCGGCCAGAAGGTGAATGTCGTGATCAGAGACAGCTACTATCGCCGGGCCGATGGCTTCCTCTGCGTTTTCTCGATCGCCGACGAGGGCAGCTTTCAGGCCACCCAGGCAGCCAGGGACCTTGTCCTGCAGCTAAGGAAGGACGAGAGCGTGCCCTTCCTGCTGGTGGGCAACAAAAGCGACTTGAAGGAGGAGCGCCAGGTGCCGCTGGGCGAGTGCCAGGCGCGGGCTCGCAAGTGGGGCGTCTCCTATGTGGAGACCTCGGCCAAGCTCCACCAAAATGTGCATCTGGTATTCTACGATCTGATGCGACAAATATCCTCGCGAAAGGCCAGCGGTTCGATGGCCACAAACGGTGGCAGAAAGTGCAAGAAAAAGGGCTGCCATGCCTGTGCCATTCTTTAGGGCGTAAAAGTGCGTTAGTTTTGCAATAAATTGATGTATCTGTATCATTCCCTTCTTAGGGTATCCGTTAGGGGGGCATAGAATCGGTCGGAGGCGCCACAAATTAGAGGAGGCAGCAGCAACAAATTCGATTGCCTCATTCGGCTCGTCGTTTCGTCTCGATTCGGTAGTCATCTTGTTTTTTTTTTTTTTGGCCTGGCGTGGGTGCCTCCCCCCCCACCCCCCCTCGCACACACACACACACACGGATACGTGTGCATGTGTGCTCGTGCTATCGTTGTCCCGCTCTAATGCGCTTTCGTATGCACTTTTCGGCCCCGCATGGATTCTGATTGGCTGGCAGCCCAGTTTTCGGCCAAAAAACGAAACACGAAACACGAAAATTTTTGCTTCTTTTGCAGCAGTTCCTCGTTTCAATTGCATTTGATTGCATGTTTGTTCAGGTTTGTTTTGGGGCCTTCGAATGGCAAGTGCAGCCGTGCAATTGGTGGAAAGGAAATTGCCACGAATTTGGGCAGTTTGCAGGGGCAGGGTCGGGGGCCGGGGCAGGGGCAGCACCCGACTAAAGTTACCATAATTGATGTGCTAAGTGCTCATGTTGGAGAGACCTTAGCCGGCTGTGCCGCCTCGTCCTATTGCCAATTGCTAATTGCAGGTGTCGGTCGTGCCGATTGAAGGGTTGCCGCTCAACCGCTTTTTCGGGGGCGGTAAAACAGTTGTCTTTCGAATGTTTTGGCCCATGATTGGGCTTCAATTATGACAGGAAATCCATATGTGGCGACTGTGGTGGTGGCTGCCACGAAGACATATTGATTAATGTTTCAATCCCCGTGGATTGCTCTGTCTTGGGGTTGGGCGTAAGAACAATATTTTAGAATTTAATGTTCCCGCAGTTAAGGCCAAGGAATAGGCGGAACAACCTGGAGCAGTAACCCTGAGAGCCCAGGACTATGCGAGATGTTCCCCAGAGGAAGCGGGGAATAAAAGACAAGAGGATCGTATCGTATTGATGGGTTCGAATGGTGTCTGAAGAAAATTTCATAGTAAAAAATAAGATACCCATATTTAAATGAATTATTCGACTTTGAAGTAGAATAATTCAAGAAATTCTTTATAATTAAATTTGATTTAAATATAAATGCATTGAAAAATGTTTTTTCAACGGCCCAAAATTAACGTAAATAGAACAAATTAAAAAATATATATATATTAAATTGGTAAGAAATAAATTTAATTTAAATTTAATTTACATATAAAATATATTAATATAAATAAAAATACATAGACAAATATGTAAAGTTAAATAATAATAATTACAAAATGAATAAAAATTTATAGGAAAATATTAAGATTTAATATGAAATCTATTAAAATAAATGAATATTAAATAATGATAAAAACAAAAATAAAAATTCATATGAAAATATTTAATTTAAAATGTGATATTATTTTATAATCAAATACAAATTACATAAGAAATAAAAAAAAGTATGTAATATATTAAAATAAATGAAAATAAATAAAATATTATTTAATTTAAAATTTTTAAAATAATATACATATACTTTTTTTCATTTAGTAAAAGCTTTGTATTTGGGCTTTAAAATAATAATACAATTTGTTGTTTGCTTTTACTAATAATAACGTCATAAAAGTGATAACACTCTCCTTTTACAATTCCCACACTCGGAGCATAGAGATTGTTATAGATCTTCGATTCCCAGGGCCTCCACGAACTGTCTTTAGAAAGTGACTTTCATTCCGTCTTTACGCATAAAATATGCGTATTAAAAGCCTTCAAAAAGTAACTGGAACTAATACCACGACTGGTCTACCACTTAAAGCCCGCAACTTTCAAAGAAAGTTCCACCAAAAAAACCCATAATATTCGCAAGGGGGCGGCCCCTTCAATCCGCCATCATTCAATTGCCTTTTTATCACAGCTGCAAATAGTTTTCATCACATTTTCCATTTCTGGTTCTGCTTTACGACCATCATTTCAGGTCAAAGCCTTGATCTATCCAAAAAAAAAAAAGAACCCACAAATTTACGGCCCCATAAAAAAACGCAGGCAAATAAATATTCTAAGCAACAGCACCAAACAACAAAAAAATGGAGAAAAAAGAGGAAATAAAAATATATAAAAATGTTTTTAATATAAATAAAGTTCTGGCCAAATAGCGACATAAAAAAGGAACAGAAAGGAGAAGCAGGGCGGCAGGGGCGGGGCACGGGGCGCGGGGCATCTAGCGAAATTTATTGAAATGTAAAATGCCGAGAAATGCAATTTCCGCACAAGTAAACTGCTGCAGCCGGCAGCAGCAGCAACAACTATAACCTAGACAATCGCCGAGAGCCACAAAAAAAAGAATATAAGGCAGGGGCAGGCATAGAGGACATCGAAACTGCAGCTGCTGCAACAAAAACAGGTGCAACAGTGGCAACAAAAGAGGCAACAAACGACAGCCCAGCACCATCAGAGGCTGTGGCAGCAATAGATGCAACAAACGGCAGCAGCAACAGTAAACCGGCAACAGACGGGTGGGGAATGAGGCTATGATGGCATAATACTCGTATAAATGCCAACACACAGAGCCAAAACATATATATGTATATCTATATGCAAACGGTAAGTGGAGCAGACATGCAACAGGCGGCAGCCAAAAAGTATGCAACAAACACACACCAGAGAGAGTCAGAGAGAGAGGGAGAGAGAGGGAGAGAAAGGGAGGGCTAAACCGGCTAAACAACTAAAAACTAAACCAATTCATTCGCCCATTCATTCATTCATTGAATTCGGAAATTCAATTTGGTTAGAAAGAGAAAGCCAAAGGATGCGCCACAGCACACAACAGAGCCAGAGAGAGAGAGAGAGGTAGAGAGTGGGAGAGTGGGAGAGTGGGGCATGCAACAATTGTTAACTACACAACGATGTGCAATAAAACGTGGCATGGCAGGACAGACAGACAGACGGGTAGACGACGGAGTACAACAGGAGTAAACATTTTATTCATGGATTTAGTTGAATTTACAATGAACGCCGTGTAGAGGCGGGGGGAGGAAGGGAGGGGGGACTTTTTAGCCATGAAAAAGAGCAAATGATGACATGGAATACACACAGAGTGGAAACCGGAGAAGCAGCAGCATTGGCATTTCAATTTAAAAGCCAACAAGTGGCAGCCAAAACTATGCTGCCACACAGAGAGGCAGAGGGAGAGTGGGGCAAGTGGTAGCTAGAGCGAGAAAGAAGAAGGATGTTGTGCACTCCACCAGTGGCAGTCTTCCGGTCAGACTGTTAACTGGAACTTTGTTTCTGAGGCAGCCACCGCTAAATAGACAATTTCCGCAGAGACAAAACAGCAGTCCAGCAGCCGAGAGGCACGGACAGACAGGGGCACCGACAGGGGCACCCACTTGAAGGCTGAAGTGTGAATCCAATTTGGAGGCCACTTAAGTGTCGACCACTTCATGGAGCCTGGACACGTGGAAGAGGCGCCGAAAAACTGCACTGCACTCCACGCCACGCCACTCCACTCATGAATCAACAGCGAAATGATGGCGCCACGTATACGCAGCGTTGTACAGAACACAAAAGCCGAAAGGCAAATGCAACGATAACGAGAATGCAAAGTGCCAGCACAGAGGGGGGGCAGGATGGTGGGGGGTGTGGGCCATATGTAGCTAAAAGTCAACAGCAAAAAATAGAGCCAAAAAAAGCGTAAAGAAAAGTGTTGAGTGATGCAACTAATTGCGGAGTCAGTGGGTGTCCTGTGCCTCGCGCGGGGATAATTGCGCGGATTGCACACAGATCGCCTTAATCCTTTTAGGCCAGGCTCCCAGCCTGTGTCCTGCTACTCGAGAGGCCTGTGTCCTCGGTCCTCGCTCCTGGGTGTTGCAGCTTGCACACAACGCATCCAGCCGCACGTCCCACAGTCTGGCAACCACTCATCCACTTGATTGCATTGCCAGGCATCGTTCGGCCAAAAAAAAAGGGAACAGCACAACAAAGAACCGAAAAAATTCCACAGTCAAACGGTCCGCAGGGGCCTCTGTCAATTCTTTGGCTGCTCTGCTGCTCTGCTTCTCTGCTCTTCTTTTTTTTCGCGGCCACAACAGCAACACCTCCCGTATGGTGGCAGGATGCAGGACACACAAGCCAGGGGCTACTCGTTTTTTATGGCGGCTGGCTGTGATTGTCAGTGATTTGTGGCAGAGAAGAGCTGCCACTGTGGCTCGGGGGGGTTGATTTTGGGCTAGTGCCAGACTGGAGTTGCCTTTCAAATGATTGACTAAATTATGGCCGTTTTTTGGGTTGGCTAGAAGGGCTCTACCGATTATTCTATGACATTCAAACAAGTTCTTCTTATGTTCAATCAAAGTCAACGCTCATGTGTGTCCGCCGTCATTCGTTTCGAATTTTCGTTTGGCTGTGTGTTTGTCGATTGTCGTGTTAAATTTCAATCACTTAAGAATGCATTTGTTGTCACTTCCAATGAAAGCGCACGATTTTTTTCCGATCGTACGAGCGAGAGAGAGACAGAGAGAGAGAGAGAGACTTGTTTAAACAAGCCACCGCATTGCACCGCAAAACGAAAACTCAAATCAAAAGGCAGCCATGGAAAACCTTGAATCAATTGATCCAGAACGCAAAAAGCGAACAAGAAAACACCGCCCCCCTCCACCCCCCCCCCTCGAGGCCTGCCCGCCTGTTCTGTGTTCGCCAAAATAAATTAGAATTGAACTTGTGCTGCGCCATATTCGGTTACAATTTGAGCGCTTAATTCCGCATACGTAGAGCCAGAGACAGACCCGATCAGAGCCGTCCCCTCCCCTTCCCCCCAGGCACCGTCTCGGATCGGAGTGGGGTGTGTGGGGGGGGGGCTGCTTGAGGCCTGTGTGGGCTCTCTAGGGTGTGGAGCAGCCACGACGGGGCTTGGCAACGTGTCGCATTCGCCTTATGCATTTCCAACTAAATATATATTTAATTTATTTACTTTTATTTTTTTTTGTTTTTGTTTTTGTGTCGTTTCTCTCGGAAATAACAATTACCAATGGAGATTTTTTTGCCGCCACTCGAATTGCAATCCCTTGAGTCGACTGGCTAAAATGATGGCTTATTAATTAATGGCGATTAATCGTTGTATAATTGGTTTTGTTGAGGTTTTTTTTCCTAGGATTTCAAAGGGGAATTCGCACAGATGTTTCGTCTGTTCAAAAGTTCATCTACCCATCAAGAATCCATCGATCTCTCCCCCTTTGCTGTAAATTGCAATTTTCTCCGCGACTTCCACACTGATCTTGAACTTAGAAAAAAAAAAAAAATGGCAAAAAAAGGCAAGAAAATTGAAGAAAAATGAATGGAATGGAAATTACATATCGAGGCGTATAAAATTAACGAATCTGAATGCAAAGAGCAGGCTGTGAAATATGGAATTGCGATTTGAGCACTGCCAAAGATACATATATGTATCTGTGTATCTGTGTATCTCTGTATGTATCTTTGTATCTATGTTTGGATGGTTCTGTACTCTGTTCGGGCTTCAAAGTCAATTGGGGTGTGTGGCTGCTGGCAGTTCTGGGCTCCAAATGCAATTTGTTTGTCATAAATGATTGTAAAATTATTGCATAAGATATTGCGATTTCACGGAAGCTCAAAAGTGTGATGTAATTTCGGAGTGCCTAAGAAATAACTCAATTAATATGAAATTCCCCCCATTAAATGCAAATAAAAAGGAACTCAAACTGCAATATTTAAGCTTAAACTTGAATATTTTTACAACGAAAGGGGGAATTCTTACAAAAAAATGTATATACCATTAATACAAAAATATTTGATTTAAGTATTTTTTATATATTGAAAATAAATAGATTTTAAAAAAATAGTTTATTATATTATAAAAAAATAATAATAAAAAATATATACTATTAATATTCAAACATTTTATGAAAGTACATATATTTTATATATTGAAAATTACAAAAATTATATATTTATTTATTGTTTTGTGTTTAATTTTTTAGTTTAATATAAAATATTATCACAGATAGAAAAATTTCTGTTTTAATATTTTAATTAAATATTTTTATGTACAAAAAGTATATATATTTATTATAATTTAGAGTGTTTTATATTTAAATTAAATATGGGCCGTATTAAAAAATTAATGTAAAGCTATTTTTGTATTTAAGAACCGAATATTTAATCTAAATTTGATTTTGACATTTTTTTTGTAAATACATTTTTTTTTTAATATTTTCACGTAGTAGAAATACATTTAAAAACTTAAATTTTTGCCTAAATGATATTTTCAAGCAAATTTAATTCATTTTAACTCAAATACTCCCCTTTCTTATTTTTTTTCTCTCTCACTGTAGCTTAGCGGTATTTTTTTTAAAAACAATTTTTTTTTTAATATTTTCACGTAACGGATATACATACATGTAAAACATTTAATTTTTACCAAAATGATATTTTCAAGCAAGTTTAATTCAGTTCAAATCAAAGAAATCCCCTTTCTCTCTTCCACTGTGGCTTAGCAGCAATTGTTGAAGGATAGATTTACGCTCTAAAGGCCTCTGATCAGATCATTTTCTCTGCGAGATCGAGAGCAGCCCAAGACAAAGCCGGCCTTAGTTTTCCACCCAAACAGAATGAACATTTTGTGTCCCGTGGCTGTTTGGTGGGTTTCGTGTTTGCTGCCGTCTCTCCGCCGGCAAAGTGCAACACAATTAACACCCCGAAACAGAAAAAAAAAATACAAAAAACAAACTACAGAATTTAACAGTAAAATTTGTTTGTTTAGCGATTCCGTTTGGCATAGAGAGAACTTACTGTTGGGCCCCGTACGAAGCATTTTCCATGTGCACTGGCACTGGCATTCGATGGAGCTCTGTTAATGAAAATGAGCAACAAAAAGCCAAAGCGGTCACACTCACAGATACAAAGATACACCGACACATAGATACAGAGACTTGGAACCAAAACCACATGCAAAATAGATAAAAAATCAAACAAGTTTTTGTTTTTTTTTTTTTTTTTTTGTGGAGAATTCTTAAAGCATATACGAAAATGCGCCAAATACTACACTAAAACGTCAATAGGCGGCAGAAGGTAGAATAAATGAGCGCACAAAACGTAACCGAAAGAAATGGAAAGAAGGATTACAAGAGAGAGGGAGGGGGAGGGGGAGAGGGAGGGGGCCCCGCATGTGGTGTAATCAAATATGCAACAAAAAGTAGAAGAAAATATGGAAAAAGTAGATGCAAATGATATGGGATTACGAGGCAGCCAGAGGAAGGTGGTAGAACGGGGAACTGGGAACTGGGAAAATGGAGCTCTGGGGGAGCATCCATCCATCCATCCATCCATCCATCCATCGGGAAAGCAAAGAAAATGAGCAAAAATTAATTTGTGTAATGCAATCATCCCAGTTTAATTATCCATAATTGGGGTGTAAAAAATGTTTAATGGCACAAAATGGAAGACCTTTCGGGCTCTCACTGCTTTGCAGCTGCTGCTAAGCCACTCTGGGAGAGAGTAAGCGAGGCGGGGGTGTGCGATTGTTTCTTTTTGGCCTTAATTATGATCCAATTGCCACCAAATTCGCAAAGGAATTCCTTAGGATTCTTCTTAATAATTTCCATATATTATAAATCTCTCTGGAACACCGCCAGGGTATCAAAACCTCGACTCCTGCCGCCACATTCTGACACTAGGAGGATAAGGGAACACCTTATAATTCTGGCCTTAATATTGATCCAATCGCCACGAAATTCGCAAGGGAACACCTTATAATTCCCCTAAATAATTCCCAAATATTATCCACCTTCCAGGGAAACCCCCAGGGTATCAAAACCTCGACTCCTTTAGCCCCCGTGTCTTGTCTTCGTTTCGATTTCGTTGTGTTTTTTGGTTTCTGCTTCTGGCTGATTTGTATTTATGATTGCAATTTGTTTTGTAAATTTAGTTAAGCCAAATTTGGCGCCGCCAAAGCCCCGACACCCACATGGCCAAAAGCAAAGCTCGTTTCGGGGCTTGCCTGACATTTCGGCTAGCCTTTGGCTGTGGTTCTAGCCTTGGCAGCGACTGTGACTGGTTGCAGTTTTTGCATCTGAACGCTGCCATAGTCAAAGGCATAGGCAAATGATGTCTAATTAATAAAAAGCTTTCAGACAGAACAGAACAGAACAGAGCCGAGCCAAAGCCCCCAGAACCCACTTAGGCACATAATAATTTAGTTTAAAAAAAACACACACAAAAACAGAAAAGAAAGGCAAAGAAAAAAGAGAATAATTATGGAAGCTTGGCGGCTCACTTAACCAAATCGAATTGTCTATAAAACAATTGTAGATTGCCCCACCCCACCCTCCCCTCTAGCCCTAGCTAGAAATTATAATAATAATGCAGTTGCGGCATATGCGTGGCACAGACATGGGGCATAGGCCTCTGTTCTAATACAATTACAGGTGAGTGCACACAGGGGAAAAAAACGGCAGAAGAAATGCTACGCATAAACAGCTAATGAAATTCACAGAGGCCATTAGGGCTCCACAATTAGCCAGGTCTCTTTCTCACTCTCTGGTCTTTGCAACAGAGAGATACACAGATGCAGAGGACGTGAGCAGTGAGCACAAAATTGCAGTTGAATTTTCAAGGTTTTCCAGTTCATGGTTTTCGTGGACAATGGATCGAAGCTGATCTACAGATACAGATACAGATACAGATACAAGTGATTGTGGCCACTCCCACTGAAATACCAGGGTATCTTGTGCTCTGGATTCGAGCCCTCGTTTCCCTTTTTCTTATAAATAAAATTCGAGTAATTTCTTTTGAATTATGGAAATGTATATAAGAGCTTTTCGCGCAAAAATAAATAAAAACACCAAAAGGCAATGAAAACGAGACTGAGAGCATTTCCAATCGAGTATTGAGTATTGAGTGTCCGACCTGCCCAGACATCGGCAAACAATCAGAAACGAAAGAAATGGCAACAGTTTTCTCATATTTACTCTCTCCCCCTCCCCTTCCCACCCCACCAGACAGTTCGAAGGTTACACAATGTCTGGCAGCCGTTTGGGGCCGTCTGTTTGCGTCTGGCCATCGGGGGACATCTATCTATAGTCCGTTATAGCATCGCGGACACCTTCATTAATGCACAATAATTCCAAAAGACAATGTCATCGATGGACTCGTATCTCAATGAATAAAAGATGCATTAAAGGCGGCAGATGCTTCATTTTTACCATGGAAAAGGCTCTACCGAAAGGTGGCACAGGGATGAATCGGGGGATTGAAAGATCAAATTATTTATTTTTAATAATACATATTGTTGTTTGCTTTTATTTGGGATATTATTTGTTTCATTTATCTGTTCAGATTTCTAGGCTAGAGCTCCTCTTAGATCATCCTGTTGGGCAGGTCGACTAGACGATCATCTTTAAAATTCCTTATAAAATATTGTATATTTTTGAGATATATTTTCTCTTCCAAAACACCGCATAAATTGCTTGAAATACATATATATTTACTTGTTCAAGGTCCTCTGCCAAACAAAGTCCAAAATCTAAAAGTCAAAACTGGTTTTGCATACAAAAAAAAAACCGAATTTCCAAAGACAAAATGTTCTTGAAAAAATATAGGAGAATTCTTTCAACATTTGGTTGTTGTTTTGGACTTTTCTTTTTGTGGTATTTCCACATGAGTTTTCAATTTATGCATACTAGTGTTGTTGTTGTTTAGCACATTTTCCATGCGCGAATGCATTTTCAGGTGGATTTTTTCGAGGCGTTTCGGACTTCGAGGTGCCTGGAAATGTGTCAAATTTTGTTGTGTGTTTGGAGGTTTCTATTCTATGTGACAAAATGCCAACAGCATTACTCATTGAAGGACAGCAATTAGGTTAGATTGAGATGCACCATTCGGTGGCAGGGATCGGGATGGGCGGCAGTGTGGGTGTGTTCGGAAACCCAATACCTTCGGATAGCCACGCGCTGCGTCTTCCTTGTATTTTTCGCACAATATTTTCTACGGAGGTTTTTTTTTTTGCTTTTTTTTGTTTTGTTGCTGGCATTCATTGTTTGCTTTGGCTGGCTTTTGTTGCAATGTTGAACTTTGAATGCAATTTCGTAAATTATTTTCCTTTTAAGTAATTATTAAGGTGTGGTCCGATGAGGAGTCGCCATCGCCATCGCCGTCGCCGTCGCTGCAGTCGTCTGTCTGGCTATCAAAAGTAGTGGCTTTGGCATTGTCTTTTATCATTTCCTTGGTTGGCCTCTGGCCATCGAGAGAGTATCATAATTTGGTGGACAAGGCAAGGATGTGACCCAAGAGGGAAGGTATCTAAAGGTCCCAAAGGATCGGCTCTGCAGGTTCTTCTCTCAAACGCACAGTTTTCCAAGAAGATATAGTTACAAAATCGGTTCATTTCTCTAGGAAAAGATCTTTTCTCTCCATTTTGCAGGGTATTTGCAGCTTCGACTTGTCTTGGCCTCTCGTTGGCATTGTTTTTGCATTTGTTTGCTGCTTTTTTTGTCAAGTTATTCATCCATTAAACGCCATTTAACTAATAACACTGTTTGGTGGCAGCCTGCCGCAGCTCGTGGCGCGTCAATCATCCCGTGAAGTCCGTGCACATCCTTTCCATCAATGTCATAATAAATAACACCCGCAGCGCCTTTCAGCACGGCGAAGAGACCCTAAATTATGGGCAATTGTTGGAAAATATTGGCTCAAAAGGTGGCCACTGGACGGTGGCCCGATTATGGGGCGACATTAAAACTAAAACTAATTTCAATAATTAGTTGGCTGTAATCGAAGCCAGAGAGACTCGGGACGGCACACGACAAAACTGGAGTATTTTGCCCCAACAAATCGGCACTTTGGCCGCCCGACAACAGCCACATGAATGGCAAATTGGCAACACCAACACCAGGGCCAAACGCCAGGCAATGGCTACAAATTTGCTGTAATACAACAACAATTACATTAAAACGCGACCATAAACGTGCAGACCCGGGTCCAAGTCCAAGTCCAAGTCTGGCTTAGACCGCAAAATAAAGTTTGAGGCCGACTGCGGCTGGGGCGCTACCAAAGCCATTCCACACCTTGTAAAATCAACAAAAAGCCGGCCCAGAAGACGCCGAAGAAACATGGCAATAGAGAGGCAAAGAGAGAGAGAGAGAGATAGAGAGATGGTTAGATACTCGTACAGGATGCAGAGGCAAAGAAGAATAAAGATGGCCAGAGAGAGAGAGAGAGACAAAGAGAGGTTGCAGCGTGCAATTTGCAGCCTAGAAAAATAATTGCATGTGGAAGTTGCAGGGTGTGGAGAGAGGACGGTGGGGGACGGGGGGAGGGGGGGACAGACTTGCGTCTCATTCATGACGACCACGACGACGCTGCAAGTGCAAGTGCAGCTGTAACATTAACATGCAACCAGACGGGGCACTGCCACTGCCACTGCTGCTGCCGAGATGCAGATGCATTCAACGTCATTGTTTTTGCAGGCAGGCAGCCAGGCAGCCAGGCAGCAGGTGAATTGCACGATTTTCAATGCAAAAGTCAAGAGCGCCAACGGAAAAAAGTCGTTAGCCAAGTTTTCTGCCTAGGCCCAGGCCATGTAACTATTTAGCCAGCTTTTGTTGTGGCAAAGAACTCCTAGTGCACTGAGCGAAAGGCGATCGTTACGAGGAGTTGTCCTCTGGCAAAAATGTGGATCTTTAGGGCTCTTTTGGCTCAGTGCAGGCCTGGGCTTCCTTTTGGACCCCAGACCCGAGGCCCGAGACAGCTGTTTCCGTTTGTTAAATGTTTGCAAATGATTGGCAAGAGATTGCCACCGCAGACATTGATGTTTGTAAATTTGTTTTGGCATTAAATGTGTGTCTTGTGTCTTGTGTCGTCCTGTGCCCCAGCCAGCCCCCCCCCTAGCCTTTTGGGGAGGATGAAAAGTGATAAGATAATGGAAATGGAATGAGTTCAGGGATAGATCATCCGACATATAGCGCCAGGCGCCAGCCCACCCCACCTCCCACACCCCTTTTTTGGTTTCTGCTTTTCAGCAGTTTTTTTTGTCGTTTTTTCCGCTGTTTCTCTTTTGGTTAATAAACGTATTTAATGTTCGCACATTTGTCACGACTCTTGTATCTTCAGTTACTGTTTACAACACCTTTTATGTGTCTCCGTGTGTTATCTTTTCGAGTGTCCCCTCTATCTAATCCCCGAAAACAGCTGCCAATCGAAATTTGATCAACGCCGCTTGGGATCTTCGCCATTTCGTTCAGGTAACCAAAAAAAAACACACACAAATAAATGGAAAAAGAAAAGCAAATACGAGTCACAAAGAACCTGAGTCACAGGCTGATGAAAAACGATACAAAGCGAAAATATGAAATACTCGTAATTTCAAAATCGAATTGATTTCTGCTGGCCGCCGACGCTATCAGCATTCCGACTATGTTGTGGCAGGAAAATAAAAAACTATATATATACTGTATAAAAATGGCGATAATTTTGGACCTTGATAGAATTCTTTATATAATGAGAAAAGCATTTCCACACTCGTTTCGTTTTACGTTTCGTGGCGACAAAATATAAATTTTGTCAGCAACGAAATAAAATCAATTTCGTATGCCTCTACCTCTCTCGCTCACACTTGATAAGAAAAGCGCAAAATGTTTCCGCTTTTTTTTGTTGTTTTTGTGTTTGCGCGATTGCATGACATGCCATATATATACATACATACATATATATATATATACATATTTTTTTGTTCAATCATTTCTTGCTGAAATTTTTTTGTGTGAGATTTCGCCACGTATCTGAGGCCTGGCGTTTTTGGGTCAGAATCAGCGAACGTCAGTCAGGGACTGGCTGATAAGAAGTGTGTGGATTCCGAATCTAATCGAGAGCTATCTGCCAGAGAAATTGTGGAGAAACGTACAGGTTTTATGGCTTCCGCTTTAGGAGGCCCCAAAGATTCGCAGTCTCTGAATGAAGCCCAAGTATCTGTAAGATTATCAGCAAAAGTATCTTGTGGCAAAAGGTCTGCAAAAGAAGTGTCTAGAGAAGTATCTGTGCCTACACTCCACAGTTGCTTGAACTTCTGTCCTTAAGTATTGCTCAATGTAATTGTCGTTGCGGCGATCGCATTGTGGAGGCCTCCAGCCTTCCGCTGCCCCTTCGCCCACCCTTTGTGTATCTTTTGTTTACAGATTTCGCTTTCGTAGGACAATGTCAATGAGGCACAAGCATGAATATCTTACGCTTCATGAACAGCGACCGATAAGCGATAAGGTCTATGGAAAGTGTTGATTGAGTGGGTTTTAAGAGGGGAGCCTTTGATATAGGCTTCTTTTCTTATAGCTAAATAATTCCAAAATTAAGTTTTATTTATTTGGGTGGAGGGGCGGTGGGGATACGTACATATTTCATAGCTGCTGATGTGCATAGCATCACATAGATTCTGTCTTGAATTACGGTTTGCCCAACAGCCAAATGGATGCTGCCACAGCCTCTACGGCGCTGCCGCTCCGCTCCCCCTTGCTGTTATTATCCTGTTCTCCTCCTTCCTGTTGCACATATATATTCGGGGGTGTTTTTCTTTTTTTTCGGTGTATATAAATTCTTTCCGTTTTTTTGTGTGGATGCCGCGGCACACAAAAGGCAAAAGTGCAGGCAAAATTTTGCTCTTGTTGTTGTTAATCTTTTTGTTGGTGATTTTTTTTATATATGTGGAGCACAAAGTAAATAATATGCAGCGCTTTTTATTTTATTTTTTTTTATTTCATGTCCAATTTACAGACAGCGCCAATTGTTGGTGTTGCACTTTGTGTTGTTGTTGTTGTTGTAGATTTTTTGACAGCTGCTGCCCCGCTGCTGTTGTTGCAATATTAATTAATTTAATTTTGCGCCCTCTTTGATATGTTTTATTTTATTTGCAACTTTTGCCTTTTTGTTGTTGTTGTTGTTGTTTTTCCTCTCTTGTGTTTTAAAAATAATTCAAAAGTAATGTGGCTACTTTTCTAATTATTTTTAAGTTCTTAATATTTTGTTTATTTGTTTTTTATTTTTGTTGATGGGATTGCACTTTTTGTTTTGTTTTGTTTTGTATATTGTATTTAATTCAACATAAATTTACTAACAAAAATGTTGTTGTTGCTGTTGCTGTTGTTGTTGTTTTTTATCTAAAAGGTGAAAACGTTGTTGAAAAGCGATCTTCCATTCATGACAGATACACCAATGAATGGATTGGTGAAATCTATAAGATAGTTCTCGTATCTGTCGGAATATTTGAGCTATTTGCGGAATGCTGGGAGTTCGTGCGTGATTTATCGCTGATTAATGGGATTTTTTCGATAAGATTTCGGGTTTTTTGATTTTTTATTGGATTTTACACGAACGACGCGCCGTGTTGCAGAATGCAGAAAAAATGAACTGTGCAGATGGCCAAAATGAAATTAGCCACCCCAACCCCACACTTTCAGGGCGGCTGGCACCCCCCCACCAGCACCACCCCTCGCCCTGAACAAGAGTTGGGCTTAAACAAAAAACTTTATGCCAGCGAAAAATGCGAATAAAAAATGTATATAAAATATATATAGAAAAATATCGCATGGCCAAAAAAAAAAAAAACACCATTGTAAATAGTAATTTAAGTTTTGGGGAGGGGGGAAAAATCCAACCCGAAACGGAAGGTGAGAGCCAAGGAAATAAGAAAAATCAAATGGCTGCAGAAAATCTCCCCCTTGCCACCCCCTGCCCCTGCCCCTGCTGCACTCTGGTCATCTGCTGAGGGTATGGGGGGTACTTCTGCTTTCGGTTGGGGGTATTCCAATTGATGCTGCGCTGCTGCAGCGCTGCTACGGAATTTTTTTCGGCTATTTAATTTGCCATTTTTTTTTTGTTTTTTTGGATGGTTTCCTTCTACTGTGTGTGTGTGTTTTTTTTCGTTTTATGTTCTCTCTTAGTTTTTGTTCATTATGCTGTGTGCCCGAAGCCCCGACGGCAAAACTGGAGACCGAGAGACCTGGCCATTGTCATGGTGGACGGTCTTTCGCAGGGTTGGGCTTTGTGGGTGGGGGGGGTTGTGGCGCCTGACGAAAATTGAAACTGACAAAAATTTGTTACATTTGCCTGCTGCACAGGAAAAGTTGGCAGCCCCAAACCCCCCAAACCCTAGACCCCCACCCACCCAACACCGAAAAAATGCACACTTTATTACTGCTACTTCTTCTCCATCTCCATCTTCATCTGCTTTTGCTTCTGCTTCTACTCTCTCTGTTTCTCTCCCTTTATTCCAACTGATGCTTTGTTTGTTTTGTTTTACTGTTGCTTCTGCTGCTTCAGGAGCTTCAGTTTTGGGCTACAGTTCATTTTGTCTGCTGCTGGCTTTGTGGCACTCCTTTCATTCCCGAGGAGTTTCCATTGCTTTAATCTTCTTTTCCAGAATTATTCAGATATTTTTCAATGCTTTTTGATGGGTAAATGAATGGTTTTTGGATGGTATTCAGTGCATCTAATGGCAGGGAAATATGTTGTCAATATTTTGGAGTTTTGGTTTTATTTTTAATTGGGTTTTTCAAGTTTATTTGAGGTGTGTTTTGTTTTGGGTTTGTATTTTATTTTAAAGGTTTTTGACACTCAACGAAAATCTAGTAGAAAGAACCGATCACATTTATTTAATTCAATTAATTTAATTATTATTTTTTATTATGTTTTTAAAACTTCTTTGGAATATATTTGCACTTTTTTAAATTCTATATAAATTTTTATTCGTGGCTAAAGTTCTTGTAACATTTTTTATTTTATTTTTTAAATATTTTTCAACACTTTGTGGTTTTTTGTTGTTTTCATTATTATTTTTTCTTTCGTTTTGCTTTTTGGTCTTCACCGGTGTTGGGGGTACACCGGGACACACACACACACACAGCCACACACACACAAGCAGGCATCAGTCAAACAGTCAGTCAATCAGTCAATCAATCAGTCTGTATGGAAGGCAACACGCACTTGAGCCGGGCAATGCAACTATTCAACCAAAAGACCGAAATAAAAATGCATTCTATAAAAATTTTGCGAGTGCGCGAAAAAAACTTTTCCGCATTTTGCATGACAGCAGCGACGTCGACGGCGACGTCAACGTGGCTGTGGCGGTGGCGTCAACGTCAGCGTCGCCACACTCTCGCCACACACACACACGCACAGACACACGCACACAAAGAGAAATAAGCGTAGATGAGACAAGCGGCGATTGCCATGATATTATTGTTGTTTTTTGTCCGAAAAAAAAACAGTCAAACAAATGAGCGGGATTGATGAGTGGGTGGGCGGGGGATATGGAAGGGGGGAGGCTGGTGCGTGGGAGGGGGTGTCTCCAGTGTGCGTGTGTGCCTCAAAGGGAGTGTGACCAGGCCAAAAAATCGTTGAGGACGAGTGACCCAAGCAAGGCGTGTGATCATATGGCTTTTCCAAAGAAATTTTGTTGGTCGCGGCATGGCAGGGCTCAAAGGCTCTATATTTCACATGCTGATGCTGATTAGTGTGACCAACGCTGCGATGGCCCAAAAATTAGCAACACTCGCGCGGCGTATACGCAATTCACAGACACACTAAAACATATCATTCTTCCGTTTCATTTTGTTCTCAAAAACAGCGCTTTTGAAAGTTTTCACCACTTGATTTTTGGTTCTTCTCAGCTCGAAGAGTATTCTCTTCAAATATGTAGATTTTTTAGAATATTTTGTTTTAATTGGTTTTGTTTTTTTTATTTTTAATCACTTTTTGTTGGGTTATGGTTAACTGTTTTCCTGTAATAACTGTTAGATATTCGCTGTATCAATGCCAAATATTTTTCGGGGTGTGCAAAACGATTTTCGTGTGGCCTGATGGCCTGCGTGTAAATGGGCAATGCGCTTAGTGCTTTACGATTGATATACGCGATCGGGCGGACGCTACACCTCGGAACGACTCGGGCCGCGTCCGAAAATGCGTTCCGTTGCATATCGGATGCGTTGTGTTTATGCGACTGCCGCAGCCGACTGCAAAATTATATCACAACAACACACGAAGACACACGGAGCCACGGCGCTGGCGTTGGCGCTGGCGTCGACGCTGCCGCCGCACGTTCAAAAATTGCATACAAGCGCATTCGGACTCGACAAAAGCAAAAAAAAAAAGCTGCCAGCAACAACTACAACAAAGCTAGAATACTGAGAGAGCTGGGCCAGAATGAGAGGCAGAGACAGAGACAGAGAGCGAGAGAGATAGTGAGTGAGAATGAGAGCTGGAGGGGAGGCTCTGAGTGAGAACAAATTCGTACTGCATGGAGAGCAGGCATTTTGAGTCGTTTCAGCAAAGCGCATACGCGAAAACTTTAGGAGTAATGGGGTAAGACCAGGAACAGGCCTGAGCCTGGGCTAGAGAGCGAGCGGGGTAAATTATAGTCTGCGACTCAGGTAGACCTAGAGAGAGACAGAGAGAGAGGGACTCCGCTAGAGGCTAGTGGGGGGGTTAAGGTTAAGGAACAGCCAGAGCTAGAGAACCGCAGAGCGAGCCTGGGCCCGAGAGAGCAAGCTAGAGCTTGAGAGCGCCAGCCAGAGGGAGAGCAGAGCAAGTGCAGCAGCAGCAGCAGCAGGGCAATGCAATTGCAGCGATGCCAGCGCGCGTTGATAAAAAAGCGAACAGCCGACTGCGCGCTCAGCTGCCAAAATAGCCGGCGTCGCTTCGGTTTTCGGCTTCGGCTTCGGCATCGGTTGCGGTTCGGGCTTTGTCGACCCCGCCACGCCACCTCCTGCGCTCTAGCGAAGCTTTTGACATTGTTGACAATTGTCCTAAGAAATGTGGCTTACAATTAACACACACAAAAAAGTCACTCAAATTATTTGCTCTGCCACTCACACACACACACACACACACTGCTAAGTTCTTGCCTAGAACAAAGCCAACACAAAGTCATATCATATGTAGACACAAACACATGGAAATAATCATCTCGCAAATTTATTCACCACATTTTTTTGTGCCACTCACGCACACTGCCAAAGAAGTGCATTGCTGCTGCTGCTGCTGCCGGCGTCGACGTCGCAGTCACAGCAATTAGCTGCATTTTATTTTTTTTTGTGTGTTTGTTCTGAGAGGGGGGTGTGGGGTTGAGTAGGGTTAGGGGTGACGAGCTTGAGGGAGCTGTCCCTCTCTTCTGCTCGGAAATTAATGTTTCCAAGAGAATTTATTATTTGATAAGCCTTAAAACAGAAAACCATATAAAATATTTCTTTTAATTTCTTCCACTGCTTTTTCCCAAAGTAGGGATTTCCCCTAATTATGCAAAAGAATGATTACATGAAAGTATAAGCATATTAATCTGCTTCCCAAAAAACTCACTCGGCGACTCATTAATCCACCAAATGAGCTTGAGAAATTGCATTTCCTGCTCATTAACGAGGGCCCTCTCTTTGTGGTGGATTCGATTTCCCCACGCAGGGCGAACGCTCACATTTGCACTCAAGAACACTGCACGCTCCGCTCTGCGATGCACTCACTCAGTCTTCCCCTCGCAAAGCCACTCACAGAACCCTCTCTCACTCGGCCACAGCATGTAAATGAGTTTTAATGTTTGTCTTCTTCTTTTTCTGGTTTTTTTTTTTTTTGTGAGTTTTGCATTTGCTTTTATTATTTTTCGTATGAACTTTGATTGGTCTTTGTTTCCAACTATCTTTCCCTCCCTCTCCATCTCCATGTCACGCTCTCTGTCTTGCTCTTGCTCTGGCTTCTCCTTCTCTGCGACTCCCTCAATATCTGTTTCTTTACCTGCCTAAATGCGCAGTTAGATTGTCCAAAATGGTGGAACGTGTCATTTGCAGTCTTTACTCAAAGATGACTAATGCCGAATGTAAGATAAAGCCTGATTCCGCATTTTAGATCAAAAGGGAACTGTGGCACTATGGAACTGCCTGCTAAATCTTTACACACTTTTCATTTCATTCGGGTTACGGTTACTACAGCAATTGTCGTGTAGTTGTAAGCCAGCGCCAACGACCTGACTGACGCACGTTCAAGGTATTATCTCATAAAGTGCACACACACATGTGCAGTGTCTCTGGAGAGCAGCACCACATACGAATATTCTACAAAAGCCCTTGCTCAAAAAAATTTCAGCAACAACAACGGCAGAGCGCGCAACAGTTGCACAGTCATGTGTATTGCGAATGCTGCAACTGTAAGCGCAATGACTTCCAAACCCCCCTCATAAACTTAAGCCCCCCTCCGCAACACCTTCCCCATCGATCATTGATTTATCATTAATAAATGTAATAAAATTACACAAAAATCTATACGATACGATGTGTATGAAAATTGCAGTATACGATAAGAGTTCAGAGATATATATACTGGTACAAAAGAAGGCCTACATATGCGTACACTGAGAGAAATTAACAAGATAAACAAATTAGAGGCGCGGCACATAATGGTTTATTTCAAAGTCTGCGTTTTGGACCAATATAGATCGGGAATTAGCCAAGTTTAAGGCATTATTAAAGTATCCTTTTTGGAGAGGCATATTTTCTACTTCTAAATGGAAAACAGCTGTTTTTTCACAAGAGAACGAACCCCTAATCTGTTCCTTAACTACTCTTTTAATCAGATAGAAATCCGTTGAATTCCGAAACCCCTTAGATCCCACTCCCCATAACTATTCCTAATCATTAATTTCCCCCAGTGCCTGCCTGGCTGCCTGTACGTTTATTCAGATGGTGGATGGAACACGGCTTTGATCGAAGTGTGCTTATCGTTTGGCCTTTTGTTTACACTTCAGACAGCGACACATCCGAGCCAGAGACAACACATTTTTTGTTGCCACACACAACTGCCGTTGGGACACACACAGGCGATTCTTTATACTTACAACATCTTCAATTTAATCAATTTTTTCTTTTTTTTTTGTCGTTACAATACGCCTTTATATAGCATCATAAAATATATATATGTATATGCATTTAGTATATATTTTTGCAATAAGTATTTCCAGTTTTGTTGATAATGCTCTTTAATCAATTTGAGGCGATTTCGTTGTTGTTTTCCTTAGCACGTTGTATTTATGGGCGGGCAATCTCTATACACATACATAGTACGTGGCGGATGGTCTGTATTGTTGTATATATAGAAATGCATTGCGTTTTTTCTTAGATTTTGCTAATTATTCCATTCGATTGGGCGGGCAATGCAATGCCGCAGATGATTCAGCTCCTTGGAGGGGGGGAGTGGTTTTTTTGTGTGGCAAGAATCAGGAAATTTCTATACATTTTTGTTCCAGTCTCTATTTCTTCCAGAGACTTTTTCTATATTTTTTTAGAATTATTAAAGAATAAGGCTAGGTTTTATTTTTTTAGTGATTCATAGGCCTGTCATTTTAGTGCTCAGAGTGCCACATTTAAAGACCTCTTATCATGCCACTTCAGCACAGAAATGTGCAGCGGGGAGTGGGGGGAAACTTGATGCAACTAAACCCATAATTCCGTTCCAAATGAGTCACCCTTTTGCAGATAATTCCCAAAGGAAGCTATAAATACATTAAAAATTAAGTTCTAAAGTACTGGCATATATCTAGACTTTAGAGCTATAGCCGATGACCGTTGAACCATTTAGCCGATTGCGACATATCACGTATACGCATCGTAGTTCCACTTTTTTGCTGTCGCTGCTGTATTCTTGACGGTTTTTCTCTCGCTTCCGCATTAAATGTCGCGCAACAAGTTGTTGCCGTTTCGCCATAGATGTGCCCCCTACTCTCGCCGCTCCACTGCTCTTTACCCGTTTACCCGTTTACCGTTTGCCAACGCCATTTTGGTCAAAATCTCAAGGCGAACTTGTCGCCCCAGTCTCGAGTGTGTCTCACTTCACTCCCCGTCCATTCATTCTTTAAGCTTGTTTATGCTTGTAATTTCGTTACGTTTGATTAGTGGCCGGCAAATGGCATTTGACTTGCAGCATTTTGATTGCATTTTGCAAAGAAAAAACAAATCTAACTGGATATTTTTTTTCTAACCTTGAGAGCGGTTAGAAATTGTGCACTTGGCGGCTGTGCTGGCCTGTCAATAGAATTTGTATATTTTTTCTGACAATTTATGGCACACGATTTTCACATTAGAGTCGGCCAGAACATCGAACGAAGTTTAATTAAATGTGCAGCAACAAAAAAAAGAGGGAATATATATTATATAGAGGGGGGGCGGAGGCTTCCCGAGGGAGGGAAGCATCGATCCAAAACCTACGGCTGGCTATTAAAATTCATGCCATTGAGCCAAAGTCTAATGCATTTTCAATGTATTTTTACAAAGCAATGTGCGGAATATTTATCGATTAGATGTCGTCTCAGCAGTGCTCTCTCTGTCTGTCTCTCTGTGTCTCCTCTTCCTGTGTGTGTGTGTGTGTGGGGCAGACAAAGACGCAGCAGATAAAACGGAAGTACAGTTTGTAGTGTCCGCACAAAAGCAATTGCCACCAAGGAGCTCCAACGGCAGCAGACAATCAGCTTCAAGGAGTTGAAAGCGCCACAAAAAAAACCCCCAACAAAATCTAAGGTTGTGCCTTTTGGCCAGGAGTTGTATGGTTTTTGGAGGAAGCTGGCAACCGATCATATTCTCCCCCTTATGCCCTGATATTCCAACCAATTGTTAGGGTATTCAAGACTCGAATTGCTGCCCTTTCATCTCTCGAAGAAAAATGCTTTTCGTCTGGCAGTTGTCATATTTTTTTCGGCCATTCCTTGTTTTCGCTTCCGTTTTAAGGCCAGTGGCAAAAACAAAGGAAAACCAAAGTAAAATCATTTTCATGTCGTCTGGGTGGGGGGCGATTTTCGTTTGGGTGTGGCCCCTGGCTGCAATCATCGGGACAGCAGATTTCTTTGGCTAATTTCTAGATGCTGTTTCCAGGGGTTACCTGTGGGCGGGGTGGGGCTGCCATATGGTAAGGATCAAGTCCTCTTTCCTCTGATTCTCTCTGACTTCTCCGACTAACAACAAGTGTCGACTGTTGACAACTGTTGCGCCAGAGGTGTGGCCGGGGTAAGCAACATCCTCGTGCTCTCACACTCCCCTCACACACACACACACATGTGCTTTTGGTGGAAAAGCAGCTTCGTCGAAAATCGCCGAAAGTGACGCGACCAGCCCCCGTTCCGCCCACTCCTTTTTCGCGCTGCCGGCGGCTGCGTCGCGTTGGTGTTGTTAGAACGTGTGAAGTGCTGCCACCGTCTGTCCATCCGTCCCTCCGTCCCTCCGTCCATCCCTCCGTCTTTCTTTGCATACTTTTGTGCGTTTGCCGATGCTGCTGCTGCTGTGGCTGCCACTTGTTGTACGGCTGTATGTGTGTGTGTGTGTGTGTGTGCGAGAGACTTATGCAACAAGTGCGCTAGTTTGCTGCTGTTGTTGTGCAACGATGTTGCAAAGTCAAACATAAACGTCTGGCACGTCGCGGCATGTTTTGGGTCTCGCTTTTTTCTGGCTGCTCCTTTTCGGCTGCTTTTGTTGCAGACATATGTTTTGTGTCGGTGTGGGAGTCGAGTCGGTTGTAAGTACACAACATGCCCCAGACTGCGGCATCTCAAAAGTTGGGCTTCCCGTGGCTGGGGCAAGTGTTTCTCTTGCCACACAATCTGTCAACGAGCCGGCTCTTGAAAGTTTTCATCGCCCATTTTCCACTTTTGGTCTCATATTTGTTTTGACTTTTCCCTTTTCGGGTTCTTTAATAGTTTCGGCCAAGTCGTTGGGCAAATTGCCACCCAAATGGCTTTTGCACTTTCCAAGTTTTCATGCAAAACTTTACACAGATTCAATAGATTTGCATATATGCAGAAAGGGTGCAAAAAGCTTTCCTTGAGAAATTGTTCTGCAGGTGTTTCTCGAAGGAGCGTTTCCCAATTTTTACTAATTTAATTATGTGCCTTTTTGGCAATTAAATAAATAATCTGTATAGGGGCTTAGACCCTGCATAAAGGTTCTGGATTAAACTTAAGTATTCGTACACCCAGGCCAAAAAAAATATCTCAAGTTTTTAAACTTAGATCAGAAATGTATATCACATAGTATCAAAATAAATTATGAAATAAAAAAAATTCCTTATTTTCCTATTAATATTTTATAATCAGAATTAAATTCTTATTTCTTTTTTTTTAATTCTTCGTAATTTCTTCCGTGACTGTTGTATAAGATGCAGCAAAAAGCATAATTGTACCTCTGATAATATTTTATATTCAAATACATAATAACTTAGAAAAAAATAAAAATAACACCCAGAGAAAAAATGCCTGAAATGTAAACTTTTACACTTTGATCAGAAATTTATATCACCTTTCGATAGTCACTATCTTTAATTTTGTATCTATATTTAAAATATGTAATTGGTTGTTTTTTCATATGGAAAATATGTACTCTATTGTAAACAAATTTATCACGACGTTTCGTGGCAATGCAATCTAGTTTTTATAAAATGTATTATGAAATTAAAAAAATTCCTGATTTTATTAATATTATTTTATAGTAAAAATAAGAAAGAAATTTATTTTTTCTTAATTTTCTTATACAAAATTATTTCTTTTACGATCCAGTTTAAAAATGTATACTAAGGTTACTCGAGTGTGGAAATGGAAAATAAAGAGTTTTTCATGAAAATATTTGAGTATATTTCATCTTTAAATTAATTATGTATATATGTATTTCCTACAAATTTATTATATATTTATATATGCTGGCATCACTGGAAGATGCCTCTAAGAGGACGTCCCAGGAACTGCTGACCTACGCCAAAATTGAGTATTATTATTGAGTATTATTAAATTAAATAAAATTAAATGTTTTGATATTAAAAAAAAAAACTAAAGAACATTTTTAATAAATTTATGTTAAAAAACGAATAGTTTATTTAAAGATGGGTGGGGTGTATTTTTTTTAAGTTCACTTGAAAATGCAATACACTTCTTTTAGAGTGTATTTAAATATTAAAAATTAAACAAATTGTTTTAGAAGTTCTAAGGCTTAAAGTCCTGAGTTGTACTCTCCTAATTCTCAAATTGTCATTTTTTTCTTGTGGCATCCTTGCCTTCTTCACTCTTTATAAAGTCTAAAGCCCAATTCGGTTGCCAAATTTTCCCGAATATTCATATTTTCCCGCTTTCCTGGAACTTTGATCAAAACACTCACCTCAGAGCTTTTGCTGGCGTTGCCTTCAACCACTGCTTCAATCAGTCAATTCAATTAGGAATTTACACGGCCACAGGCGACATATGCCACAGTTGTTATCTTTCGAACTAGCTGCCCCTCTGCCTCTGCCTCTGCCACAACCTCTGTCTCTATCATGTAAAGACGTTCGCAGTGTCTCTGTCTTTTGTGTATGCAAATGGTTGTGAGATCAGTTTAATTAAATGCCTACACATAAATTATCTTGTGGCACTCAAAGACAATGTTTTTTAATTAAATTTTCACCACCACAGAGGGAGGAAAAGCACACACTAGCACACATAGCGAGAGGCACACACACACAGACACAAAGGAGACTCTCAAAAGCACACAACACACTTTTGTCAAACACTTTTCCGCCCCTGCGGCGGAAACGGAAACGCGACGCGGTGCAACAGTTGGCGCCAATTGTTGCTTCAATCAACACTCGAATCTGAATGGATGCCACACAGAGAGTCGCTTTGCCGGCGATTCAAAGTGAAATTTGAGGCGCCCTGCCACTTGGGGTATCCCCCGCTCCTTGAGGTGCCTTCTGTGGAGCCTCTCTTCCCCTTCCAAGGATCTAAAGCTTAACAGGTGCCTACTTCTGGGTTGCCCTTTTGTCGGGGTCTTTTTTTTATAAAGGTCACCTCGTTAAGAGTTCTTCTTTTTGGAAGATTGCCTCGAATTATTGCCGAAATATCGCTGTCGTCCTGCTGGTGGCTGCTGCCAAACTCACTTGTTGCACAATGCCAAACGAATGCCGACGCCAATATCGTGCACCCTTGTGCCACACAGCGCACAGCAATAGTTGTGCAGTCGCTGCCGCTGCCGCAGTCACGGCCGGCGTTGCAGCCAGCGCTGCGCTGCGCCACGCCACGCTGCCCAACTACTACAACAACAAAATTCGACAAAAATGTGTGATACACCCACCAAACTATGGCCAGGGCCCAAAAGCGGCAGCAGGCCAGGGGAAGGAGCCGGGAGGAGCCGGAGCCAGAGCCAGCCAACCGAGTGCAGCCAAATGTTGTGCTGCAAGAACTCAAACACTGGAGGAGACACCCGAACCCAGGCTCCCCAGTCCCCCAGTCCCATTTCCCAACCAAATGCTATTCAAACACACACACACACACACACAGCGGGGGAGGGGGGGCTGCCACCACCTTGCAACAACAACTACCGAAAGCACAGGACGCCAAAGTGGGTGGCGGTGGGCGGTGGGTGGTCGGGGGGTGGCAGCAACGACGTCAACGAAGCGACGAAACTTTTTTCGAGCACACGAAACTTTTTCAGCACGAAAATCAAATGCAGCAAAAAAGCAGAAGCAGCAGCAGTGGCAGTGGCAGCAACAGCAGTGCCAGTGGCAGTGGCAGTGGCAGCGCCAGCAGAGAGCAGGAGCCGAGAGCAGCGCAGCCGAAACTCAAACTGAGACTCAGACTCAGAGACGGTTCTATGCTGCAACACAGCCCAAAGCCACCCACCCGCCGAGCAGCCCACTCGCTATGCAACACGCTCCACGTGCCACCCAACCATGCCACGGCCCTGGCAGCGTTGACTGTTTTTCACCATTTCTTTTTTTTTCTCCCTTTTTTTATATTTTTGCCATTTTGTTTTTGTGTGTTTTGCTGTTTTGCCTTCGCCTTCTCCACACACACACACACACAAGCAAACAGACACACACACACACACACATAAAATGTGAAATTTTTTCCCGTAGTGCATTTTGCCCAATGTCCTTAGCGCCATATTGGCGCGCTTTGGCTGGTGGCTCCTCCTTGCACTGCCACTGCCACCCCCAAACCCCCCTCCCCCCACCATCCCCAAACCCCCTTCGCATTAACTTTGTGCTTTTTCGTGCTTCCGCTTCATTTTTCTTCTGGCAAAAACAACAAAAAATTCGCCCTGGCGTCTTGGACGCGGAGGAAGTGCAGGACATTGTCCCGTCGATACCTGGTGTGGCCTCCCCCCCCCCCCCCCCCCCCTCCGTCGCGTGAATTTCCAATCAAACCCCAAACCCCAAGGTCCACCTCGAGAGCTTCCTGACTTCCTGGCCACCAGCCCCGGACCCTGGCAAAAAAAAATCAAAGAAAAGAAAAGAAAGGAGAGGAAAGGAAAAAGGCAAGGCTAGGATGAAAGGAAACGGGCCAAAAGGCAACCAACCAAAAAATCTATTTTCCAATTTCTGTGCACCCAGGAACCAGAAAACCCCGAACGAAAGGCGGAAAGGAACTGCACCAAAGTGTAGCTCTGTCTCTGTCTGGCCTGGGTCCACCCTCTCTCTCGCTCTCACTTGCTGGCAGTATGTCTCTGTCTCACCCACTTGTGGCGCTTTCACCCACCCACACACACACACACACACACACATACAAAGAATTTGGCTGCCCCACACGAAGGACGATGACGGCACCAAGCGATTCCTTCGGCGCTCTCAGCGTCATCGTTGGCCCACCAAAGGAGAAGGAGGAGCAGAAAGTGCAGGGAGAAGGAGCAGCAGCAGGAGGAGGAGGACCTGGAGCTGGAGCAGCTGCAGCTGTGGAAGCGGAGAAAACTCGTAAAAATGTAACCTAAAAACCGCCAGAAAAAATTCTACGTTATATGGCCACCCAATCCACCCAACCACCCGCCCAACTCCCGGGCCCCGAACCAGGAAGGAAAGCGAGGGAAAAAAATAATAAAAGGGAAGGAAAATAGTAGTCGTAGTCGTAGTAGTTCTCTCGGCTGGAAAGTAGGTGGAGTGCTTATTGCGTGGGATAGGGATTGGGTTTGCCAGTGGGGAGGAGGGGGGGCGGTGGCTGGGTGGCATTTGTCGTCCTCAGCTTGTTGCATCCTTCTGGCTGGCTTGTGGGCGCATAAAAATGTCTTCTTGCAACCAAAGAAGTCGAACCCTTGAGGAGGAGGAGGAGGAGGTGGTGGAGGACTAGCGTGGAGAACGCCGACAGCGGCGCCTGCAACGCTTTTCTCTCGTTCTTTTTGTTCTGGTAATCGAAAGATGCGTTTGGCAAAGTGGGTGGCCCGTTGGTGGGGAGGGGGATAGTTTTGTGAGTGGGGGGGGGCTGGCTTTGGAGAGTGGGTTGGCTAAAGTACAGGCGATACATAGAGAGAGAGAGAGAGAGAGAGACAGCGAGAGTGAGAGAGACAGGGAGAGAGAGTGTGGGAATGGCCCACAATATTACCCAACACCTGCTGCTTCTTGGCACACACACATACACACACATTCAAACACTTTCCCTCTCTCTTTCTCTGGCTAATGTCTCCCTCTCACTATCTCTCTTTCTTTTCTTTGTTAGAAAAAATTGCTCTGCGTGTGTGTTGGTGTGTGTGTGTGTGTGTTTAAGTAAATCCTGTTGCTTTCGGCTCATTCCATCTCTTTTCTTCTCCTATATATTCGAGACTCTCTCACTCCATTTTTTTCTCTATTTATTTAATTCGTTTTTTTCCCCCTGTAAATAAGGAAAAAGTTTGGCTTTTTAATATGTTTACACCCCCCTCTAACCAAGGGGGCTGGAGAGGGGGCTGTGGAGGTGGCGCCACGGCTGTCCATGCAACAAGTTAAAGCTCTGTGGAGGCAAAAGTTTCCGCACAAGAAAGACATGAACGGGCACAAATACTTGTTGAAGGCTGTATGCCAGAGGATTTTATTAGTGAAAATTAAGGAAAAATAACCGACAGGCAAGAAAGGAAAACTAATCTGAAATGAGACAGGAATCCCCTGAAACTGGTCTAAAAAAAGATCTTAAAGGTGGGTATGGAATCCTTTATCCTTTCCCCATTTAAAGTGATCAAAGTCCTTGATCTTTCTGTACACTTTAAGGCCTTTTTGGGTCTTGGGATATATTTTAGATATATTTCTATAGAGAACCCTTCAAAAACAGCGCCGATCTGTGCCCGTCTTTGCCTTTTCTTTGATGAAAATTTAATATTAAATAACAATCCCCTTCATAAATCCTTTAAAATCCCCCCCAATCGGATCCTTAGAGGTGCCTTCAACCACAAAAAAAGGGCTGTCGTCCACAGCCACAATCCCAACGACATCTTATATAATTTGGTTAGTGTAATCCCCATTCACTCCGCTGGGTATGCCACCTGAATCCACAAGTGGTGGGGGGAGGGGTTCCACCATTACAATCAAATGAGACTCCACCACTGATTCACTGATTGAGCCATTTCCAGCACCCGGAGAACAACAGGCAGTTGTGGGGGCAACAGGCAGCAGGCAGCAGGCAACAGGCCACAGAGCCGTGCAACAGGCAACAGGCAAGATTCGCCATCAACACTATCCCCGCCGAAGCCCGGCAGGCCGCTGGCTCTGGTGCCGGTAACACCTCCACCCAAACCCCAATTCCAGGGCCAACCAGCGACTGCCTGGCGTCGTCCTCGTCCTCGTCCTCGTCGTCGTCGTCGTCGTCTTTGTCTGCTTCTTCGACTTCGATCAACCAAAAACACGACAGCGAGCGAGAGAGAGAGAAAGAGCCATATGGCAGGGGTGTGGGGGAGGTGGGGGCGGAAAAAAATCAAATGAAAAGCAGGAAAAACAGAAAAGAAATGCAGGAAAATTCGTTCGTTTGGGCCACGGCGACGAAAATCGGCCACAAAAACAGGCAACATCAGACGAGGACCTGGAACGAGGACGATGGCTAAAACGCTTGCTCCTCGTTGGCTCCTCGGTTTCGGGTTCGGGTTTCGGAGCGTTCGGTTCGGTTGTTATTGCCACACTGCCGCCGCCACCGTCGCTGCCACTGCCACAGCCACTGCCACTGCCTCGACTGCTGCTCCTTCCTGCCTTTTCGGCTTTCGGCAACGGAGGCGGCAAAACGCATTCGGCACTCATCGTCTGCAATTTTTATATTGTGCAATATATTTCGTAGGGATACACTAACCCTCTAAAGCCTCCCATCCCCTTCGTGTGTGTGTGTGTGTGTGTGTGTGTGTGCGTGTGCGTGTGCTTAAGTGTGCTTCGTTATCTCCAGCAGAGCACTTCGTTTTGGGAACACACACACACAGCAGCACACCAGCACACCAGCACACAGCGAAAGCGACCCGACCTCCTGCCACTGCAGTTGGCCAGAACTAACCCGAAACCCATACCCATACCCTCCAAAAAGGGGGCGGGGGGGCTAGAAACCCCCCAACCGCCGAACCAACCAAAGCTGGAGCCAGAGCAGCCCAAAAGCCAGACACCGTGCTGGATATACTCGGTGCCCTGCACTCGCCTTCAGAGGGTATGCTGGTACCGACATAGACCCGAATAAATGTGGAAGATATCTGTACACTGAGAGAAATGCACCCATATTTAAGTAAGATATTTGATTTTAAAATATAAAGATATTAAATGGAATTCCCTTTTTTGCTTTTTTTTTAATATTTGGTTTTTATTTATTTTAGATAAAAAAATTGATTTTGATTAAATATTTTCATATTATTTATGGAAATTAAGGTTAAGACATTATTTTTTTTTAATTTGGAATATTTTTATTTAATTTATTTTGAGATAAAAGATATATTTCGATAAATATTTTCATATTAATGGTTAAATTTAAGTGATGACATTTTTTTTAGAAATTTTAATATTTTTATTTAATTTACTTTAGATACAAAATATATTTCGATGAATATTTTCATTGAAATGGTTAAATTGAAGTTAGGAGTTTTTTTTTAAGAATTTTGAGTATTTTTATTTTATTTATATTAGATATTTAACATATGGTTAAATTTTTTGATATTTTTTTAATTATTATTTTTATTTTATTTAAGATTTTTTAGAATTTTTAATATTTTTATTTGTTTTATTTCAGATATTGCGATTAAATATTTTCATTTAAATGGTTATATTTAGGTTTAATCATTTTTTTCGAATGTTGAAGATTTATTTTTTATTTATTTTAGCGATTTTATATCTGAATTTTTCTCTTTTAAATTATTATCTCGTGTATGCCCAAAAATCCCCAAGGAAACAAAGAATTCTTCCCAAAAAAATGCAGTTTTCAATCATTGCCATTAAAGGGTATTCTCTAGTCGAATACTCCTTGAGGGTTGTGGTTTTTTTTGTTGTTGTATTTTTGCTTGGTTCTTTCCCATTTTGCAGCTTCGTGCAACGACGAGAACGACGACGATGACGCCGCATGCACCCACCTCAAACTCGAGAGCCAACAAAAATTGTCACTGGAAAAATGTGCTAAGGGTTTTTGGGGTGGACGGGGGGAGGACGGGGGGCGGGCGGGCTAGAGAGCCATTGGAAAGAAGAGGACGCTGTCTCGGTGTGTGTGTGTGCGAGAATGTCAACTAGAAACAAGGACGATAAGCATTATGGAGCGCATTGAGGAAGTAATTGAGTGCACGAGACAGGGACGCAGGGCAAGGACGTGTTGGCTGTGTGGGTGGCTGGGCTTGGATGAAAGGCGGACAAAAAAAATATGTACACATATACAGAGGGGCGTTTATATATTTATATAGGTTTCTGTGTGGGTGTGCATATAGATACGACATTCCGCCCACCCCACTTTATAGCAACAAAAGGCATTTAACATTTTAATGCTCCCCAGGATCCAAGGGTTGGGGCTCGGGGCTTGGGGTTTGGGTTTGGGAAGGTAGCAACGTGCTAAACGTGCTTAAAAACCGAAATGAGTGTTTTTCAGGCAAAAGGATAAGGCCCAGCCAGGACACCGAGAGAGAGAGAGAGAGAGTAACTAAAACGCAGTAGTACCTAAAAGCGGAAAAAAATATGCAATTTATGTTAATTTTTTTGTGTCCTTTGGACAGGGTTTTTCGTTTTTTTTTTGCGCAGCGCAAAACATATGGCCAGGACTCGATGCTGATTAGGTCCTGGATAAAGTCAATTTCCCTCAAACAAACTGCCGGCAGTCCAGAGGCACTTCATTTGCCATTTACACGGACAAATCCCATTTGCGGCCCTAATACTCAAGGAAGGACGAAGCCCAGGATGGGGATGGGCACACAAAAAGGATAAGAGGATAGGATAAAAATTGTGGCTGGTTGGGCACAAAAATTATTGAGCTTAAGGGGGTTTTCTACGAATTTTAATTGGTTCGAAGGGGGTTGGGGGGGGGGCCTTAAAGGATTTTTGTACTCACCCACAATGTGCAGCATATCCTTGGACCACTTGGAGAGCTCCCGCTTGATGAGACGCCGCTCCTGCAGGCATCTGGCGAACGAGCAGTCCGCCATTTTGCCGCCACTAGCTTCGAAAGCACAACTGTACCTGCAACAAGAACTCAATCGAATTAGACAAAAAATACAAAAAAAAACAGCACCCCCCACACCCCAATGGAATTGGAAATGAGTGTTAATTTATTAAATCTATAATGCGCCATATAAAATTTCATTTATTGTTGTTTTTGTTGTTGCATTTTCGAGCGCTTGCAAAAAGCAACAAAAAATAAATGATTAAACGAGTTTTGTTTCAAGGTTATCGCGAAAACACACACACACACGCACACAAACACACAGATACACATAGACAAAAACCTGTTGCACTTTATATTTTTAGTAGTTTTTGTTTTTGTTGCTGTTTTTGTTGTTTATTATTTCATATGCTGCAAAAATTTATTTTTTTTTCTTGATTTTGTTTCTGCGGCTATCGTTTTTATTTTTTGTTGTTGTTGTTGCAGTTGCATTCCTGCTTAAAGTAGTTCTAGTTGTTGTTTTTGTTGTATTTTGTGGTTTTTTGTTTTTGTGTTTTTTTGTTGTAGCTGTAGCTGTGGGGCTTTTACTATTCGGGCAGCTACCAGTTTTTGATATTTCCTAGTTCCAACCGTACAGTGCGTGACAAAAGTGTAGTTTCAAAAGGAAGAGTCTTGGGGGAGTCTGTAAGTTCGATCAAATTTGTGGAACTGTTTTGCATATCGATAATTTGTGCGAGGAATCAGATAAACGATAGTTCCTGGCCAATCGCTTTTGTGATATTCGATTTATTTTTTGATAAAAATATCAATTCAGTGTAATTTGGAAAATAAACAACATCTCGGCTTTTTTGAAACGTGATAATGTTAAAAATTATTTTGAAAAAGTCTATCGATGAGTATTTTTGATTATTTGTGTCATTAATCTTGAATTAATATTCATTAGCTTGAATCGATATTTGATATTAAAAAAGTCTATAAAAAGTGTCTATCGATAAGATTTCGATTATTTTCGCATACATTAAAAGCAATCGCTGAAGTCGTGGATTGATTTGATTACTACTGATTTGATTACATTCAAGCACCAGTATCTATCGATTTCTTTACATCTTCTACCCCCCAAACCATCTTGTAAGTAGTATTCGATTTCAATAGAAAATTGATTAAATTGTCGATAAAAATATCGATTATATACAATACAGAAAAAAGGCTATAAGTGGTCTATTTTAAAAGGTCATAGGTAATATTCAATAAATATTCAAAGATTGTCTATCCATAAGTCTTTTTCGATTATTTTTGCCTTTTGCTTAAGTCGTTGATCCCTTCGATTATTTCTGTTATTCAGGCAAAAGTATCTATCGATTTCTTTACAACTTTAACCCCCGCAAACTTGTTGTATTCAGTCTTCGATTTCAATAGAAAATCGACTTAATTTTCGATGAAAATATCGATTAAATGGCATACAGAAACTGATGAATAGGGGTCCCATTTGGAATCGTGATAAGTATTATTAAAAAACTATTCAAAAAGTGTCGATCGATAAGTATTTTCGACTATAATTGCCCTTCGCTTAAGCCATTGATCTAATCGATTATTTCTGCCCTTCAAGCACCAGTATCTATCGTTCTATTGACCACTTCTGCCCCCGAAACCCACTCTAAAATAATGGTATTCATCAGGAAATAGTTTCCATTTTCAGATGGCGATCAGAGGGCACTCTCCAATCATGTGAGGCACTGTACTGGCCCGCTCTCGACTGCCAGACAACAATATTTCCAGCTACTTAAGCTGTCTATTACATTAATTTATTCAAATGCCGTTGTCGTTGTCGCTGCGTTGTCGCTGTGTTGTCGTTTTGCATTAAATTAGTTTTGTTTTTGATTATTAAAAAGTCATCAATTCCGAAACGTGTTTAGGTTTTCAGAACTGCATTCGGCAACCAATTGAATGGCAATAGAATCGGTTTTAATGGAATCCAATTTTATATGTTTTTTTTCGGGTAAAACCCTCTCCCCGGCCGGAGGGGGGGTTGGCTTTCATTCAATGTTTTTCCAAGCTATAATTGGTTGTTGAGAGATGATTAATGATTGTTTGGCTGGGGCCTATAATTGTACTCTCGTTCTCGTTTTTCATTTGCATTTCCTTTTTCTCTTTCTCTTTCATACGCGATTTCCCTGCCTCCCCCCCCCCCCGCCCGCTGACCACGCTGGATATTTGCCTACCCCGAAAACCCAAGAACCGGCTAGACCAGCCCAATACAGTCACCGCCCCCTGCCCCTGCCCCTGCCCTCGTATTGCTGGAAATTACAAAGAACAGCGCAAAAGTCAGTGGAAAATGTAATTGAGATTCTAATATCAGATAGCAGATAGTCTATCGGAGGCCGAGGCTGGGGCTGCCACTTGTCGGAGCGAAGGTAAAAACTGGTAGCCCAAAGAGAGTTTCCAAAGATGTTTACGCTGATGAAAAATTACTCCAGCTGCCACTGCCACTGCCACAGCCACAGGCCACACGGCCGCAGAGCTGGCGTGCAGTAGCCCGCTTTGTGGGCGTGTCAACGAAGCACGAGGCAAGGCGAGGCAGGGCAGAAGCTGGCTGCCAACTGATGATGGACGTTGATTATGATGGACGTTGCCGGCCTACCAAGAAGTACAGAACCAGAAGCTGCCAGCCATGAGTAGAGCAATTTGCCAGCACAAAAATCAAACACAACGATGGCCACAAGGAGATTGAGCGATTCCTAGGGCCCGGCCCCAAACGCCCCTTAGTTTTTGGTATTATTTTAAGTAATTTTTCTAATTAAAATTAAATCAAACCGACCCCTGGCAAGACTCTCTGTGGCTGGCTTCCTGCCTTGACAAACAGTTTTTATTTATAATAAATGCCACAAGTATCTACACGAGTATTTGTATCTCACTGCATTGCACGGAGAGGCATTCGATTTCATAAATAAAACAAAATATCAAGGCCGCTCTCTCGTACGATAGATATCCATCCATCCATATATATATATATGTGTGTACTATATAGAAAATCGCACAAAAACTGCCAGCAATTGATTGGCCAAAGGTAGAGCTAGAGCAAAACGAGTTAATATCTTTGGAAACGGATTGTATTCGGATTGGATTGGATTGGATAATGTGTGTTCTCTCTCTCTGTCTCTCTGTGTGTGTCTCTCTGTGGGCACAAAGTGCATTTCGGCTAACCAGTTTCCAGTTTTTGCTTAGACTTTGGGCCAAATTTGAAGCCAATGTTAGGGCCTTGAAATCGTACAGATCGTTTCGCGCTTTTTTGTTATTCTAAACACTCAATTTGCATGGCAATTCCTAGTCAAACCATTCATATTCATATTCAATCACTTGATTCATTTGCTTATTCATTTACAAAAGGCGGAAATAGACGCTTTCGACTCGCCCCCAAAGTGTTCTCATAATTTCATTAATTAATTGTTTTTTGCTAGCTTACTTTCTAGCAAATTAGTTTATGGATTAATCCGCTACGAGTGCGATCGACCTTCGGTTGTCTCCGTGCTTGGTAAATTGTGCGCCTAAGTCGTTCGAATATGTTAATTTTTCAGTTTGTAATTTGTATAAATGAAATATGTGGAAATGGGGTTTGTAATTTAGAAGCAGGAAGTCAGGGGGTTATTGATTTGATTGGAGGAACCAGGGGAGTGGGATTTTTTAAGGGAATTCAACAAAAATTTCAACAATTTCTGAAGGTTTTCTTCTATGGAATTGGCTCCTTTACCTGCTTTAAATGGCGGAAATGTGTACCCCTCGGCGTATGCGTAATATTTACATTTTGGCAATTGTATCTTTATCTTTATGCCCGCATATCCGCTGAAATTGAGATTTATCTTGCCCTGAAGATCATTAGGTTTTATTTGCTGTTTGTGCAACAATGACAACTCTCACCTGTTGCCTGTTGCCTGCCGCGGGGCAATAGCAACTAAGCCAAGAAGAGCACGCGCCACAAAAGCAACAACAACACAATGACAGGAAGATCGAAAACGAAACCAAAGTCACTGGCTGACTGGCGGGCCTGGCGGGCCTGGCTTACTGGCCAAGAGGCCTGTTGCTGTTGCCTCTGTTGCTGCCGTTGCCTCTGTTGCTGCCGTTACAGTAACACACATTTGGCCAGTTGCTGTTGCTGTTGTGGCTGTGGCTGTGGCCAGTCAAGCGCATTTCCATTTCTAACGTTGATCGGCGATCTGCGAGCTGCTGCAGCCACGACCGAGTGAGGCCTGGTGGTAAGGTCGAGCCTGCCTCCGTTCATGGCCAACAGCAGCAGCAGCAACATAGCGACTAGGGAGTACCCATTCGGCAATGATGTGAGGCTAGAGCAGCACGGAGAGGTAAGGAGGTGACTGACTGACCGCCAGAGTCCCCCCTTTTTCGCACGACTACGAGGTAGCAAGCAAAAAAGGCCTTTGCCAGCGGAGAGACAAGTTTTGTGTCGAGTCTTGTGCCATTGGACTTGCTCTTGGCTTGGTTGTGGCTGATTTATTGGCCAGGCCATCTCTGCCATTGCTCTTGACCCCAATGCAGGTCCCAAGAAGTGCCAAAAACTTAATTTCCTGTGAAATATCCCACACGAAAACAAAAGAGGAGCAGCCCGGCAGGCATCCTGGTGCCAACATTGATGGCATAAAGGAAAGGACTAGACAGGGAACTGTTTTTAAATCGAATAATGAATCAACAACAGGAGGCGAGGAGGCGGGCAGGCGAGGAGGCGGGTAGGTGGGGCAACAATGGCCACTGCTCTCTGTGTGTCTCGTTGTGGGTGAAATGAAGTTAAATGCCGCTCAAGGATGCTAAATGTGGCATGTCGAAATGTGTGCTGTCTGCTCTATTTGGCTTGCGGCATTGTCTGTGTGTCTGTGTCTGTGTGTCTGTGTCTGAGTGTGTCTGTGTGTAAACATAACTGTTGCATGCGACAGGAAGGCGAGTTGCAGCTATGCTGCTACTGAATGTGGCACATTTTCGACATGTTTTGTTGAGCATTTTGGCAGCAGAGCAACGACACTATCTGCCAGCTCCTCGTCGTGCAGGAAATGTGCAAAATAATGTTACGAAACTTTTTCGTTGCAATATGCGCAACAGGAGGCAGCAGCAACAGGAGGGAGGCAGCAGCCACAGGAGGAGCCACAGGAGGAGGAGGTTGAAGCAGAAGCAGCAGCAGCAGCGACAGCACAAGTTACCAATACAAATGCACAGATAAACGCTGGCAGAGCATTGCCACCCGTCCCCGCCCCTAGACCCACTCTAACCCTCTAGACCATCCCCTAACCCACTCCCACTCCCCCAACCCCCTTCCCCTTACCCATTTTGGACCATGTTTTTTGCTTTGACTTTGTTTTTTGGCTGCTGTTCCGTTCCTCTGCTGCTGCGACTCCTCCCCACCCCACCCCCCCACATCCCCCCCACTGGAACTCTGTCTTCGTTTTTCCACTACCTCCCGTTTTTCGCTCTCTCACTCTCTCCACTGGCTTTTTGTTGGTGTTGCACTATATATTCGGGTCCAACGACTTGTTGCTTTGTCGCTGTGTGTGTGTGTGTGTGTGTGTGTGTGTGGGGCTATGGGTGTGGCTGCCTGCCATGTGTTACGTATACGACCTGTGTATGTGCCAGCATGTTTTATGATGTCAGTTTTGGGTTTTATTAAAACTGCTCGCAGATATATGGGTTGGCTCTGGTCCTGGCCCTGACTCCAGGCTCCCGGCTAAATGCAGATGGAAATACGCTTTTTTCATAAATATATGAGCAGGTCAAATGCATCATCACATTAGCCACAGTGCATCGTGGCTTAAATTTCTGTGTTTTTGCTTAGAGGAAACTGTTATTCAAGTAACAAATAACCATCCTTTGGCCTTTGCTGGGAAATATGTAGAGGCATATCATCTCTGTAACCCTGTGGAGGCGGTACTCTCTGTGGCACTTCTTGGGAGATCCCTGACAAGGACTTCTGTAGACGAGGAGGAGGCAGAGACCCCTTCTCTGCCCCTAACAGGCCCTGGAGAGCCTTAGACTTCGACGTTTTCTGGGAAATCTTAGGTATATATATTTAAAGCAAAGTCTCCTGTTGCTCCTCCGAGAGTTGAGACAGCCAAGAAGGAGGTTTGAGCTCTTCATACAGTAATTACTTGTCTCAAGGCTAATAAGACGGCAAAAAGCAGGGGTTTCTGAAGAGATTTCCCTGGAAATCTATCGAGGTAGAATATAGGACGGCTTAGAGCTATTCCTATAAGAGTCTTCGCTCAATTCCTAGGGGAAGCAGTGCCTAAGGAAGCCTCCTTTCATGCCTCAAACGATCCACAGTTTCGATGGCCCAAAAATCTCCCTAGAACTATTGCCATTACGTATGTATCTCCTCTTTTTTTTGCCACTTCAAACTGCTCTTCTTGCCCCTCCCAGACGCTGCTGCCTGGCTCCGCGCCTCTTATCAATCGCGAAAATGTCTTTGGGGTTCGGACAGCCGCTTACAAATTGGGGTCACCTTCAAAATTATCAAATTTCGCCCGAAATGATTAACTCGACAACACACAAAAATGCCCGGTCCCTCCAGCCGTACGTCTCGAATTATATAAAGAATAAAAACAGGCACTTTTCCCGAGCGAAAACCTTATCTTTGTTACACAAAAAAAAAAGGAAAAAAAGAGGAAAAATTGGAAGAAAAAAAAACCACAACAAGGCAGCGATGTTGTTGTTGCTGATGATGATGAATTTGCCCTGATTTCGACACAAACGAAAAAAAACTGCAATCGGCGCGAGAGGAACGGCAATAGAGAAGAGCGAGAGAGAGAGAGAGCAAAAAGGCGGAATAGAAACAAAAAAAATTAGATAAGACGAAATTGAAGCGAGAGCCGACAAAGCGGCCAGAAAACTGTTGCAGGCAATTCGCAAAAAATCAACCGAAACAAAAGCAAAAAAAAAGCAACGAAAAAACAAATGAAAATTCCAAAGAAGCAGCAACAATTGAAACAGATAGAATAGAAGAAAGAACAGATGCGAGACCGAAGCTTGAGATACTCTGGCGAGTAGAACCGTTACTTTGGGAACCGTGGGGGCAACTGTGGGGTCGGGGAAAGGCATCTAAATATCTAGGGGGAGGCCTAAGAGGCGGTATATGATATGGCATTCGATTCCAATGATTTTGTGGCATATCGTTTCGATTTTTAATAATTTTTCGAAAGTTTTTTCTTGGTTACAGGTCTTTCCCAGGAAAAACTTACTATTTTCCAAAGTCCCTCTTTCTTCCAATCAAAAATTTTCAATTTCCAACAAAAATTCCTCAAAAATGAAACAAAAAAGTAGGAAAAATTAATGAAATATGCTTTGGAAAAAGGTTTTATCCCGGGAAAAACATTATATTTTCCTACTTGCATTTAAAAATCTTAAATTTCCATCGAAAATTCAACAAAAATGTATGAAAAATTAATAAAAAATACAAATTAAGACCTAAACTTTTTCCTTGTCAACAAATTTTTTAAAAATAAAGCCCTCGATGCTTCCTTCCTCTCCATAAAAATCATAATACCCTTTGACAAAAAGCAGAACACAAAAAAAAACCATATGAACAATGCAGCAAAGTGCAGCGCGCGTGTGGCCTCGCTGATAAAGGGGCCAGGGGGGGGAAAATATTCTTTTTTTTTCGTTGTTTTTTTTTGCCAGCAGTTGTCTAAATAACAGCGAAACGTCGGACGTCAACGATGCCAGAAAGCAAACGAACTAAATTGCTCAAAAAAAAAGAAGCAACAAAAAAATGTACAAAAAAACAGCAACAAAAATATGAAGCGGCAGCAAAAACAACAAAAAAGAATAGAAAAAATAAACGAAAAAAAGAACGTAACAAAAATCAATTGTCGCCAAACCAAATGTCAATACAAGTGGCACCCCAGTGTTGCACCCCCCTCCCCATTCACTCTCTCTCTCTCTCTCTCTCACCCCCTCTTTGTTTTTTTAGGCATTTCTATCTCTTTTGTTCGTGTGTGAAAAATATTCGTAAATGTGTGGCAATGATGGAAAATTTTCATAAAATAATTTAAATTTTTAGGACTTTCAGAAAATTGTATTAAAAATATGAAAAGTTTATCCATTGGAATGATTAAAAAATAATAATAAATGGAATACAAAATATAATTAATTTTTTGTTTAATCCTTTCAAAAGTCTTAGCGTATGAATATCACAAAAAAAATAAAGCTTTGATCCCTAAAGTAACTTAATTTTTTAAATCTTTATTATTGAATCAAATATTAAAAATTTTTTTTTTTTTTTAAATCAAATTTTTTTAAGTATTAATAGCACGCCAAGAAAAAATATTTTTGTTCATTAAAAAAAAGTTGAAAAAAAATTGTAATAATTGATCCATTAAAAATGATTACAAAATTAAGTGACTTGAGGGATAAAAACGTAGTTTTTTTGTAGGGTTCATACGAGAAACCTTTTTATAGGATTAACGAAAAAATAATTCTTCTCGTCTTTAAATTTTTTTTAGCTTTTTGGCAATAAAATGAAATTCTATATAAAATTCAAATAAAACATTTAATATTTTGTTCAACCATTCATTCCAGTCCCCAATAAAAAGACTCTTCGAAAGACTAAAAAAGATTCTTCGAAAATCCTCCGCTGTATATATGTATGTAAGTGTCACGCGTCATGCGGCAGCGCCCCTTGGTCGGCGACGGCTTTCTGTAAGAGACATTTTTTCACATCTTAGTGACAAAAAGCTGAACATTTTCGGCTCAAAGCTCAACAAAACACCGAATATTGAAGTTTCATCGCAAAATATTGAGAGAAGCCCCCCCCCCCCCCCCCCCGTGCCCCGTGTTTGCGTTCAGTAAATGGCAGATCAAATAATCGTAAAAATAAATTTAACGACAAAATACGTAATAAAAGAATAAGGCAAAAAAAAAACGAAAAACTTCAATGCAATTATAAATATAAATTGTGAAAATATTTGTCGCGCTTTTTGTGTTGTCTTCTATTATTTTTCGTAGTTGTTGTTGTTGTTTTTTTTTTTGTGAGAACAGTTGGATTGATATTTGCCAATGCTGTTGGTGTTGTTGTGGTTTTTCGCTGTATTTGAGTGGTTTTTTGTGTGTGGAATTTCGTTTCGTTTGGCTGTGGAAAAGGTGATAAGCTCAAGGACAATATGGCAGCTTTTGGCATTGCACAGCACAGCACAGCACTCGCCTAAAAATTGTTTGTTCAATTGTGTTGATGCATATGGAAAATATCGATTTTGTTTTTCGAGGGGGCGGGGGCGGGCGTGGGGGAATTTTCCTGCATATATCTTCATGGCTAGCCTTTACTAAATCTTGATTTTTAGCCCCAACAAATCCTCATTTGAAGCCCTCCCCGCCACACCTGTTGCACCTCCTGGTATTTGTGGGTGTTATGCAAATCGGTGGGGATTTTTTCCTACGTCTAGGAGCTGCCGGAGCTTCAGTGACATGGCCAAAGTTAAATTAAAACCATTTTTTTCTCCCCCCTCCGCTTTGGCTCCACACAATCCCGGTGGCAGACACGCCTTCTATGTGGCAGCGCCCAATCCCAAGCTCAAAAAACAACAACTGCCTGTTGCACTTGCTTATGTACTTGAGGGGCACTTTCCAGTGCACTTCCAGGGGCCGTCTCACCCTCCACCACCCACCAAACTATATAATGGCGAAAGAGAGAATGAAGAGGCAAGAGAGAGAGAGAGAGAAAAAAAAACGGTGGGTAAGAAGTAAAATACGAAAAAAATGTTGGGGGTATGGGGGGTGTAGGGGGAGGGCTAGAGCCTCCCGAGCAACAGTTTATTTAGTTTTTGTTGGAGCGAATTTTTTCCATGGTGGTAGAAATTCGCTTTGGAATATTTTAAGCACTCAAAGGATTAACTAAAATGGGTTTTAATTTTGTGCAAAATATACAAATAAATATATTCCATTCCCAGAATTATTTTTCATCTCAGCCAGCATCGGAGTCTCTGAAAATCGATTGGAATTCAGTGATTGTCGGCTTCGCGGAATTTCATGCTTCAAATTCGCCACTGAGTGAATCAGTCGGAAAGCAAGTCTGGGTGCAACCCTTGCCCCTTGCCCCCTGCCCCTTGAGTGTGTGTGTGTGACTCAGCGACTACTGCCCGACTTCTCGGTGGTGGCAACTTGTTGCTGTTGCTGCTGCTGTTGCAACATCTAATCCAAGCCAATCCGCAAGCGAACAATGGCAAATGCAAATGCATGTGGCAAATGCAACAACAGTCGCTTCCTTTTGTCTGACGGAGCGGCGGCATATGTATATGCAACACAGACGCGACGCTGTTGCAACGGCCGCTGCCTTGTGTTGATGGTCAAGGTCATGAACCTGTTCCAATAACTCGTTTCTTACGTGCCACAAGCGCGCAACACACACACACACACACAGAGACAGAGAGAGAGGGAGAGGCAGGGAGACACAGACTGGTAGCCAGATGATTGTATGTTGCATGCTGCATGCTGTCTCTCTAATGCTAATCCTGCCAGCTTTTCATGCCACCTCTGAATGGGGGGCGGGGCGGGGGGGCCTGGCATGGGGCAACAACAGGATGACTAATGGGCCTCAGAAGCCGGCTGCCTGCTGCCTGCTGCCTGGCATCTCTCTCGTGCTCTTTGCACAAATCAATTTGAGAACATGAAATTAAATTGCAATCCATCTGACGCAAGGATGTTCTGCCTGCCACAAATTAAAGCTGGGAACACCAATGCGGAAGCAGAGCTCTCAAGGACGACGCGTGCGACACAAATGAAAAGAAAATTGCACGACAATGCGTGGGTGTTAGACAGTCTGCCCCCCTTCCCCCCTGCTCCACTCTCTCTGCCACTCTGCCCCAGTGTCTGATTCATTTTCTTATTTTTCCCGCCGGATTGCTGTCTCCATAAATCTGCCGCAAATGAATTATTCGAAATCAAATGCATTTTGTGCACAAAGCAAAACAAAAGCCACAGAAAACAGAAAACAGAAAAAAACGTTTTCCGTCTGTCAAATGGAAATTAGAAGCGCATTAATTAGACATTTTTATTGTTATTCACTTGCATTTTGCTGATTTTTACTTTCCATTCAAATTATATTTACGCATTAATTGCTTATAAAGATTTCCGGGAATTTTTCGTCTCCAAAAGCTGGACAAAAAAGCTGCCATTCAAAGCGATACGATGTGGCAAATATGATTGGGGCGGACTCTAGTCATACGTGGCACTTGTGGGGCTTCAGCATGGATTTTTTGTTGATTTTCCTCGGTTTGGGAGACTACTTTTTGGGGTACTTTCGATTGGGTTAGAAAAACTAATGATTACTCTCAAGAGAGCTGAAAAATGCATCTTTCTCCCTTGTAGGTTCTCCTCCCTAAAGTGGAATAATTTATACAGCTGATGAGTAACTCAAAATATAGCATCCCCAAACAATTTCGAATTATAAGAAACTGCTACGAAATCATCTCCATGAACATGATGATTCATTGAAGGCAAACAGAACCTATCCCAAAACAGTTCTTGAGCACGTGAATAGAGACCTTAAATCAGACTTTTATCTGTGTTAAAGTCCAAAAGCATCAGCCAGATGTACATTATCTAACATCTACTTACAAGATACAAGTAGCTAGCACCATTTCTTATCACAAGTAAAGCCCAAGCCCAGAAAATTCCTTGGGGGGGGGTTGTAAAAGACTAAAGCTTTGAGAGATCTAGAGAGAGAAAGAAAAAGATAGATCATATGGACCATATACTTCCATAAAACCATAAAAAATATATTAGGTTAACCCGGACGGCCCTCAGCAGGGCCACACATAGGCCAATATGGCCATTTTTTATGCGAAAAATAATATAAAATTAATAAAAAAAATTCTATAAAATTAAAGTTCTCCTAGAATATTCCTGACCTGTCTTTTATGAGTGACCCACAAAGTGCAAACCCTTGAAAATTGATTTTCTGATTTTTAATCATAAAAAATTAAATTTAAAATAAATATGGCTCATGTGCTGTACTTACTTTTTTTATTGCCGTTCCCCCAATTTTTATATTTATATTTTTTTCTTTTTATCCTTTAGTTTTTAAATTAATTTTTTAGCTTAAGTTCTGTTTTTTAGTTTTTTAATATTTTCTTCTTATTTTTTATATTTAGTTTTGTGTTTTGTTGTAAAAATTGGTTTTTTTATTTTTCACAGCACTTTTTGTTTGATATTTTCAGCAAAATTTAAGGCAGAGATTTAAGAAGTTGGTTTACCTTTTATTTTTTATTTTTTATAATATTTATTTTAACATTTATTGCTACAATTAAGCGCTATAAAATAAACAAAAAATGTTTAAAAAATAGTTTTCACTCTTCTTGCTATTTCTCTTTATTCTTCCTATGCGAATTGTTGTTATTCGTATTCTTTATGGCAGGGGAAAGGGGAAAGGGAAGGGGAAGGGTAAGCACATGTACAGTGAATGCATGTTTGTGTGCACGTTACATGCGTGTCTGTGGCAATGTGTGTGCGGAAGAAGAAGAAGAGCAGCGCAACAACAAAAACAACAGTAAGAAGAACAAGAACAACAGTAAGAAAAGCTAGAAAACATCTCAGTAAACGCTGACGCCGACTGCGCTGCTCCAGGCTGCACTGCACTGCACTGCTCTCAGCCAGCCACTCTGCCTCCCTCTGCCCGCTTACAACAACAGCAAGCAAGCAAGCAAGCAAGCTGGCAAGCAAGCAGCAAGCAGCAAACAGCAAGGCAGCACAAGAACAACGAACCGAAGGCAGAAGCGAGACGCGAGTGGAGCGTACCGAAGCGAACCGTTCGAAACGAGCGACAATAAAGCAAGCGGACTGACTGCCTGCCCGACGACATCCAGCTGAGCTGCTCGCGGAGTGCAGTGCCAGGCAGGAGCGCGGAGCAGCAGACCAGCAGAGCAGCAGAGCATTTGGTGCCGCTCGGCGCTGCTGCACTTCAGAATGAGAATGAGTGCAGCAGCAGCACCCCTCTCACACACACACACACACACACACTAGGATAGGGCTTTTTTTTGCATTGCTCAAAAAATGCATTGAGTGAGTGAGAGGCTAAGAGAATGAGAGCGAAAGAGATTCAGCCCAAGCCGGCTGACTGTCCCCGTGCATGGGTATTGGTGCGCTTCATTCATGGCAGCCGGCAAAAAAACGTTAAAAGCGAAATTGGTTAACATAGAAAAAAAAGTGAGAGAGAGAGAGCAAAGCACAAAAAAAAAAGAAAATGGTGGACAAGAAGCGTTGGCCTGACTCTCCTCCTGGCTGGCTTGAGTGAGAGAGCGGAGCGGATTGAGTGATTCTTCGCGGCGGGGAAGGCCAGCAGAACAGTGTAGTTTTTTAATTGCACACACACACACACAGACACTGGGAGAGCGAAGAACTGCAGCAAGCTTATCTCTGCTCTTGCTCTCAGCCGACTGCGTTCCTCTCTTTTAAGAATCACTCGGCTCTCGCACTATTTTATTACATATTCTTTTTCGTAGAGTGCAGTTTTGTTCTCGAATTTGTACAATTTTTTGCGGGGTTTTTGTTGTTGTTGTTGTTGTTGTTGTTTTTTGTGAATTTCGACGCAAACAAGTCCGCAACCGAAACCGAGACGACAGCGCTTTGTTCCAGCACTGGAGACGCTCACTCGCACTCACCGCTCGAAATGCAACTGGCGGCGGGCCGGGCAGGCCCGGGCCCCGAACCGACCGAGCCGATCCGAGCCGGACCAGGGCCAGGGAGAGACCCACACCAGAGACCCAGAGACCAGGCCGCACCGGACGGGGGCGATGCAACGGGCTACCGTTGCACATGCACTTTTGTTGTTGCTTTCGATTTCGGTGCAGTTTTTGTTTATTTTTTTTTTTTGCGAGAGTGAGAGAGACCGAACCGAAATTATAATAATTCGAACGACTTGCTTGGGGAAAGAACAGATTGAGAGATTGACTGAGGAAGTGATTCGAGGAGGAAGTCCACGAAAGTCTAGAATATTGGAGGCAGAGTTAGAACCTTAAGCCGAGACTGACTTAAGGGAGGATTGGGATATATAAGGTATAGAATTTATGATCTGAAAGGTATAGAATTGAGGCACTGAAACGTTAAAGGAGGAACTGAATAATTGAGTGTCTCTGAGCCATATCCGACCCATAGCATTGATGGAGCGCATGATCGACAGATGGTTTAATAACCAACATGAGTTCTTATAGTCTCCGAAGATTGAGGGGGCTGCATGGGTATGGGGGCTCCTCGCTGGCTGGTCGCTTTAGGGGAACGGAGGAACAGCCGAATGACACCTCAGACTGCAATTCGACTCGACTCGAGTCTCGGCCAGCGCTGCAGCGACTCAATTGCATGTCATTGTAGACAAAAATATTTGTATTTTTTTTCTGTATTATTATTATTATTATTTTCGTTCTTTTTTTCGGCTTGGGAGACGTAGGAGACGGAGAGCGGAACACCTCTGGGCCTGGCCCCTGGTCTCTCTCTCTCTCTCTCTCTGTCTGCCAGAATTTTGAGTCGTGACTGGTTTCAAGGTCTCTCAATTAATGCGAAAATTTTCGTTGTAATTTTTTGTGTTGCGTTTTATTTTTACCGAGTGGCTATGGCATTTGTGCATGATTGTAAATTAAAGAAACAAAATTCGTGTACAATAAAAATAGTAATTGTTTAGTTAGTTTTTTCGTTTTGTTTTCGTTTGCCGAATAGCCATTTGAATGCTTTTCTAATAAGCGAAAAATATTTGTGCATTTAATTGCATTCACAACCTGACCTTGGTGGAGATCTGATATTTCCAGAAGGGGGCCTTGGCGGGCAAAATTATATTTGATATTTTGCTACAAAAAAAAAGAGGAAAACCATTCTAAAGTGGAGACTGCAGCATACAGCCCTGATTTTAGTAGATTGCAACCCAAAAAAAGTACAAAAAACAACCCCTTAAGAGCAAAATCCATAAAACAAAAAACACCTTTACAAACTGTCTCTTCCTGCTCATCCCAAGGAGGACTTGCTTAATGATCCTTCAGGTCTCGGGACCCACCCTGCCCACATCCGTCTCAGCCAAAGGAGCACTTAGAGTGTCCCAAAAAAAAAAGCAGAACCAGAGCAGGAACAGGACTTCAAAACATAATGTCACCATCCCAGGAACACGTATAATTGCTGTATTTACAAAAGATAAAATCGGCGACAACATGCACACGGCTACCAAATGTTTTATTTTTCTTCACATCGAAAGGCTGCCTTCTAATACACTTACGGAGGCTCTCCAGGAGGAAGCAAGAAAAAGGAATAAACAACCATCTAGTCATAATCGTAGTACCATTTAAAAGGGTATAAACCCGAAACGGGAATGACGATGACGACAAGCAATTAAAATTAAAACCACGTAAGCAAATGCGACAAAAACCCCCGAAAAAACGATGAAAAGGGGCACAAATGGAGAGCGAGACAGAGACGGGAGCGGGGGGCAACAGAGGTACAAAAAATCCACCCTATATTGCAATTGCATTCTGTAACCCCTCCTCCCCCCCTCCTTCACACACAAAAGATGCACGAACCCAAACGTGCAATTTGTGTTGAATGCATTTCGAAAAAAAAACGCACACAAAAATCGGAAAAAAGTTCCCCAAAATGGAGAGAAAAAAAAAAGTGGTATGCAATTTTTGCATAATGAAAAATGCAGCAGGCAACACACACACACACAGATGGGGTACGGTACGGTACGTACTCGTATAATGAAACGCATGGCATGCATGAGCATTGAAAGCCGAGCCGAGTCGAGTCGAGACGAGTCGAGTCGAGCTGCAATCCAGACCCAAAAATATATTCTAAAATTAAAATGCAACGGGCTGACGCAATGCAAACAGCCCAAAGGGGTGCAAACACTCACACAGATACGAGCACACACACACACACACACACACACACACGAGTGCAGCATTGCCCTTGCAGCGCACAAAGAATGCATTTTTGTGCATCTTGAAGATACAGCAAAAAAAGGAAGAAAGGGTTTGACTGGCCTCCGGCAGGCAGGCTAAAAGGGTTTCCCATACACTCAGGGAAGTCTTTCCCGTCCCTGCCGGCACACCCATAGAATTCAATGCAAAAATGCAGCTTTGATTAATGAACGAACGAACACTTTTCAAAATGAATTTTTGCAACAAAATTATGCATTTCCTATATGGAAACGGGTAAAGAACGGTTGCCCTTAACGCAGCTAAGAGATACTCTTTTGCTGGAAAGCAAGGAGAGGGTTCCCAGGTTCTGATCTCTCACTTCCTCTTACCTGTGCCACAAACTTCTATCCCAATGCACGATACTCCTTGATAAGGGCATTGGAAATTGTCAACTCTGGAGTAGCGTCCCGTCCCGAGGCTGATTGGGCCAAATGAGAAGCTCCCAAGAGCCGCGCAGGAAGCCAATTGCATCCGCTCCTGGCTCGGACCTCGGACCCCGGCCCCGACCCCAGCCCCAGTCCCGACTGCGTTTGGCAACTGGCGGAACTTCCGTTCGAGCGGAAGTTGCAGCTGAAATGAGCTTGGGAATGAGTTTGTTCTGACGGTGGAAAAACAATCACCTCCATTGGAGTGGCTCCGCCTGGCCATTCATAAATAATGAGGCGAAATTAAACTTGCAATTAGATGAAAATCCAGATAAATCAGTTATAATTGCCATATGCTTAGGAGAAATTAGAACTAAGTGCCAGAGACATTAGGCCAGAGACAGTCCCAAGTGGAACATGTGGACGACTTCTTGCCCCTCGTGGGGTTCCGCCTGGAGGCTGCCACTCAAGCACTGCGCCTGGGATCAAGACTGAGTTCAATATCATTCGGAGTGCTTAAACTTGAAGAACCTTCGACGGCAGGTCGGAAATTACGCAGAATAATCACAGAAAATCGTCATAAATATCAATGTTGAGGCAATGAATCAATTTTATATTTGTATTTTATTGTAACAAGTACGTGTTAAAAGGAAATACGGCAATGCACACTGAGAAAAGCCAGGAATTCATTTCAAAAATATCTGATAAGAATATGTTCCTTGTAATTGTCTACAAAAGGACTTAAGCATTTATTTACACTGAGATAAAAATGGCTTAGTAAGAAAGAAAAACAACTATAATTAAAAAAAATATTAGGATATACAAATAAATGCCATAAAAAAAAATACAAAATAAAATAAATTAAATTAAAAAGAATTCATTTTGATGAAAAGAAATCTTTTTAATAATTTAATTCATTTAAAATTATATTTTAGTTTTTTAAATACAAATAAATGCCATAAAAAATAAATAACAAAACAAACAATAAATTAAAGTAAATATAATTCATTTTACTGAAAACAAATATTTTTAATACGGAATATAATATGTATATAAATATTAAATAAATATAAATGACATATGAAACACTTTAAAATAAATATTTTATATTATATTTCTATTTACAACAAATATTTCCACTCTCAGGGCACATAAATATTTAAATCTAAGTGAAATTATTCTCAGCCCCGATCGTTTTTCTCTGAGTGTACCACACCCCATCAGCCTTCGCCCTTCCCCTTCCAGCGCATCCTATATATGTAATTTGTTTGTTCTTTTTCATCATTTAATTTTAGCAGCAGCTCATAAAAATGGTTTAAGTCTTGCACAAAGAAAAAAAACGCCCGCAGAGGGGCAAAGATTAAAACTGAAAATAAATTAATTTCCGTTTTTTTTTTTGTTGAAATTACTGATAGAGCTTTTCCACATTTCAATTATATGTTGAAAAGTATTAATTATGTTTAAGTTTTTAAGCTGTCATTACCATTACTGTGGCCCTGCTGCCACTGCCTCTGCCCCGTGCGGCATTCAGAGAGAATACCAAAATAAATAAACCAAAAACGAAATGAAATCAGCAAATAAGCAAACGAGATGCATGCCCCAAAGATGGACTGTGCGGAGCAGAGAGCCAGAGCAAGCCAATGACCAAGTATCAACAACGACACCAACACCAACAACAACACCAACAACAACTACAATCGAAAAGCTCACAGAGATTGCTGCTGCCTCTGTCTGGGGCCAAGGAACTCGGGAGCAATACAAAATTGCTTGGCCTTGGTCAGGGCACAATGTCTACATATAAATATTTTAAATGTTTCTTTTCATTTCCCCTTGCTTTTCTTTTCTTTCATTTTCGATTTTAACAGTTTTGTTGCTGCTTCATTGTGTGGCTGCCGGATTCGCTTTCATTGCGCTGTGTCAAGACAGTGAAGTGCCACCCGTTGCAGATTAAGTGCGACGATAAGATAGTAAGGACAGAGCCCACACAGAGAGCCTGATGCTGATAAGGCCCAGAGGCAGAGTCGCCATTTGGCATACGAATTATAAAATTACTAAGCGATATGGCACTCCTATGCCTGTCTATCTCTATCTTTCCCTTTCCCTCTATTCAACTATATTTCCGTCTCTCATTTTCTCTCTGTGATATGTAGGTCACTGTAGGCCACTCGTCCAGAAGGACGTGCTAATGTTGTCACACAGAAACATACATAAAATTAGATTTGCATTTGCCACAAGCACACAAAGAGAGAGAGAGAGAGAGAGAGAGAGAGGGAGAGCACAGGCACACACGCACAAATTGGCATTTAACCAATGTCAATGTCAACGAGGAACAAATGCCTTTCTAATGGAGGCCGCAGCATCCACGCGGAAACCATTTTCAGCATTTGGGCCGATACGTGGCAGGCAGGCAGGCAGGCAGGCAGGCAGGCAGGCAGGCCGTGTGGCACATTGTGTAAGGTCAAATCTCTAAATTTTATTTGGCTTCCTGCCAAACGCCAGAGTGCCAGAGCGCCTGCAGGCCCCAAAACAAACCACACACTCATGGCTGCACACAGTTATTGTAGACACGTGTTCACACTCAATTTGTAGTTGTTATTGTTGCTGCTGTTGCCACTGGCAATGTTGTTGCATGTGTGCTTGTGTGCGGCTGGGATTCTGGCTGCCAGCTTTTAGATATTTAGTCATAGATACGAGTATCAATGAACGCCGAAAGCGAAAGTGTTTTTGGCGCAGGCATATGCAAAATAATTCAAATATATCTAATATTACGCATACGCCATGTGGGCCTCCCTGTGGCTGCTTGTGTGTGTGTGTGTGCCTGAATGGGCTTTAAAATTGGCTTGTGATGAGAATTTAAATGTTTGAATTTTGGTTCTATTAAAGCGTTTAGGGGAATCGCTGTTTTTATTGGGCTACAGAATCAACCCCAATAAACACTGAAAACTGTCTTCAACCCCATTGTTAAGCCATTGTCAAAAAATAAATACAACAAGTACAAACAACAATACAAAAAATCCACGCATATGAGCAAATACCAGCAATTTCGTGCAACAATTACTGCTCCGCTTTCAACACAGAAACCACCCACTGCCACACGTAGCCCAGTTCTAAGCTGAACTCAATTTGGTCTTTGCCCTGTCAATCGAAACATTTGACCAGATCTACTAGGGGTCGGGGGGAGCACAGTGAAAGTTCTAGAAACAGCAGAGTTTTCACTGTAGATTCGAAGCTCTACTGGGAGTATATCGAAAAGGGAGTATAGATTATGGGGATGGGTTCTGCATGTCACACACAAAACGTGCAGAAGAATAAAGTTCAAAAACCTCATTACTCACAAAATGTGGGGATTGTGATTGTGATTGCTATGCGAATCAGTGCAAAGAGGAGGAAGGCAAAAGCTAAAATTTTTGTGGTTTGTGATTCGCTCTACCTCTCTCTCTCTCTTTTGATAGGTTCCTACTATTATGAGTATTTCTTTATCGCGACACATGATTCACAAATGTGAAATGGCGTCCATGACCAACACAACACAGACAACGATCCAGCAGCAGCGGACAACGGTCACTGTCAGAGCGCACTCCACCTCCTCCTAAGCCTCTGCTGCTCAACCGCTTACTCCTCTTTCATACGCCAACCACCAAGCGATTTGTACGAGTATTACATACCCTTGAAGAGGGTATTATGATAACAGAGACGGCGGCACCCTATATCAGTTTTGGGGGGCATGTTTGGGCTACCTTATAGGGTCTGTTCGATGGTGTTTCACAAAGCCTTTTGGGATGACTTTATCATATAGCCCCCCCTGAAAAACCCTTTCAAAAAGCATATCTCTCCACTCCAAAAATACTCAAAAAAGTCCCTTTCTTTAGGGAATAGGGTATCTTCAGCTTCGATTTGGTGGCCAGTCCTTTTCTGATATTATTATTTTGAATACGCTTTTTTGTTGCTCCCATTGTTGTTTTTGTTGCTTTTGCCTCTGCCTTTGCTTGGCTTTTTTTGTGTATTTTGTTTTGTATGTTTTTCGTCACACTTGGCAGCAGCGACAACAGCGACGACAGCAGCAGCAGCAACAGCAGCAGCAGCAGCAGCGTATTTGCACAGCGCTGACGTCGACTGCGACGGCGATGGCTGCCCGCCCCTCCTTGTCCAGTTAGTCGGTCGTCCCGTCCCGTCCCTAACCTACGACAACCGAATTCGCACTGGGCCAGGTTCAATGAACTTTTTGGCTGCCACTGCCGCTGCCGCTTCTGCTGCTTCTGGTGCTTTTGTCGCTGTCGCTGTCGTCGCTGTCGCCGTCGCCGCCGCTGCATAAAGCGTGCATTGAGGGCGCTGGCTGGCTAAACTGACGGAATGACTGACTGTCATGCGTGCATGTTGTTTGCTCAGTGTCTCTCTCTCTCTCTCTCCCTCTCTCTCTTTTCGTCTCTGTCTGTGTGTGCGTGCATGAATGGAGCTTCTTTCTTTTAATTTTGTCAAGTTCGTTTTGAATTTCAATTTTGAATCATGCATACAAGACGTAGGGCGACAGTACAGTGAATGGTCTCTGGAACTATTCACATATTCGTTTATTATAAGAGAACCGGGAGCATATCCATTCCGTCTAAGAATCACGGTCATGGGAACAGTTTTATCCCCATCTAGGGACTTTGAACTGCCTTGCAACAGCTGTGTCTGGTCTTCCCTACTGCTTCATAAATTCAACTGCAAAAACAGTTTAAAAAAGAAATTAACCACAAAAACCCAAGCCCTAGACGTTCGCTCGTTGCTGCGAAAAATCTACTAGAAATCGGAAACTTTTCAGAAAATCAAATTACACAAATACACAGACAGACACAGACATACACAGGGGCACAGCAGCAGCAGGGACAGAAAAAGAGAACCCAGAGAGCCGATGATAAAGCCAGTGATGAAATGCCCTAACTATCCCACTAAGACCTTTACTATAGTCCCTTGAATGGGGTCTAGGAATCAGCTGTAACTAACTTGGTAAATATTCTAGGGCTATAGCTACTCCTTACACCTCTTTAATCAAACCCTATGGCCCAGCAAAGGTACCCGCCCAATGCCTAGTAAAATCGAAAGAGTAGACGATATGTAACCAGGTTGCCTGGATAGAGATGCCGAGATGCCGACATGGCCCTGTTTGACGATAATGATTCTGTTAAAAATAATCAGTTTATGATAGGTAAGAAGACGGAGACCAGGGAGGCTGGCAATGGAATGGAAGTCAAGTCTCTTCCTCTCTATCTCTCTCTGTGCTTCGGTTGGTTGCATTGCTTTTGCTCGGTTTGGATTGGTTTTAAGTTCGGTTCGGTTTGGTCTGGCTAAATCAGTCAATCAAATTGTTGGCCACATTTCTGCATCTGCATCTGCATCTGCATTGGCATCGACAGCGGCATCGACATCGGCACCTTCTCTCCCGCTCATGTCACATTCCCAAGTCTAGGATTGTATCGGGTTTGGTTTTTGTGTGTAATGCAAGTACAGTGGTCGCCCAAAAGGGAGGACTTCTAAGTATTACAACTCAGAACTCAAATTTACTCGAGTTTCACGTTGTTTGTGGAGCAACAAACAAACGAAGATAAAAAGATAACGAAAATGTGCGTGTGAGCATGTCGCAATTGCGTGAATCTCAATCAAAAGATGATCAAAAAATGGCGAAAAATCATAGATTCTGCAATAAAGAAACATGCGAAAAAGTAGAGCAAAAAGAAACAAACCAACGAAGGCAAAGAGATAATGAAAAAGTGCGTATGAGCACGTCGCAATTGCGTGAATCTCAATCAAAAAATGATTAAAAAAATCACAAAAAATCGTAGATTTAGCAATGACATCCTCAGCTGGATCCCAAGTTTTCCCTCTGCTGGGATAGCCGAAAAATTCCCTTTGCCAGTTCCATGCCAACGAATTGTTCCTGTTCTGTAAGGAAATCCTCGAATTGTGGATTGGTGGTCTGAAAAATAAAGAAGAGTACGAAATAAACATGAATTACTATAACCTCAGCATCTGTTCGCTTGTGTATCTGTAGCTGTATCTGTATCTATCTGTCTGTCTGTCATTTCATATGCTCGTTCTGTGCATTTGGCTGTGATTAATTACATTGGCTGCTGTACTCGTATCCAGTACTCGTCGACTGCGAGGGTATGTTGTAATCTTTCCTAGAAAGTGTTTCCAATGCCACTAATAAGAATATCACTCTATCTATTCGATTAATGGGCACCTTTTAGTCGGTATATATCGACCGTCAGCGACTCCAAGGAAGCCTTAGAAATGTCAGGGCCAATGGCAATGGCATGGCCCAATGCAAATTTATGACAACGGCAATGCTGCGCCAAAGATTTATCAACTGCCACAAAAGTGCAGCAGGCGCAGGGGGGTGGAGAGGGGGAGGCGGTGCAACAGCAACCAGTTAATGCAACGCTGAGCCGGCAACAAATAAAATCGAAAGCCGCCGAGCGTCCCGAAAAAAAAAACCGGTTACTGTCCAAAGTTCTAAAAATGAAACTGGTTGCAACAACAGCGATCGTACTAGACCAAAAAATATATATATTTTCGTTGTTTTTTTTTTGTTTTGTGTACTCCTTTTTACAGTGTCTGCCAAAATTGCAAGCGGGCATAAATTAACCGCATGGGGTCCACAAACACACACACACACAGAGACGGACAGACGCTGGCAGAACGAGACGACGGAGCACAGCACACCCGAAAACCACTTAAAGTCCACAATGATGACGTTGATGTCGGGTCCCTGGCAGCAGCCTCGCCACTCACCACCTCGCGCCTCCCCCCCCTCCCCCTACACCCCGCGCAACATCAACCAACGCCAGAGTTGAGTTTTCAAGTGCAGTGGTCTATCACCATCTCCCTCTCACAGCCAAACACACACACACTGGCTGCTTTGATGACGCAAAAATACGAACACAAAAAATTAAACAACCGGCAATGGACGACCACGACCTCACCCAAAAACCGGGCAGCAACAAAAAGAACACTAAGGGAGAGGCAGAACGGCGGAGGATGATCAGCGGTGAAGGCAGGGCAGCAGCAGTCAGCAAGCTGAACGCATAAGGAAGAGGAGGGCTCCACCCCAAAGCCAAAAAATGCGCAATTTGACTGTACGAAAAAAAAAAAGTAAATGAAGAACAGCAATAAAAGCAACAAGAGCGAACAACAACAACAAAACAGCCAACGAAAACGCAGCAGAAAGAGCAGCCCAAAAATAAATATCCCATCGCGAGGAGTCCCGCACAAAGTGCAAAGTCGAAGCAGAGCATACACTAATATTTTGCGCAGGGGGAGGTCTTACGGATATCGTCAGCACAGTGGCGAAATTCATATGGTGTATACATATGTACATGTATATGTATGTACGGTTACAGTTCACTTCAAACCAATAGTATATATACTCTTTTTTGCGGCAAGTGTATTTAAATACGAAATACGAAAGAAAAGCAACAAAAACAACAACGAAGGAAATATTTCGTTTGCGGCTCATACGAAAAATTTTACTGGGCTGGCGGTTTGTCGGTTACTGACCGTCCTCAAGGTTTTTCGTATTTTGCCCTTTATTTTTGTTGCGTCGACGGCAGCAGCAGCAGCGGCAGCGACAGCAACGTCTACTGCGAAGCTGGGGAAGGCAGCGTCAACGATCGCAGCACTCAATTCCCTTCATTTAGAGCGCATTTTTTTGTGGCTGCTGCCGCTGCTGCAGTTCGTTGTTGCATTTTTGAACGTTTTACGTAGCGCAAATTACAGCAAACACGCCATCATCATCATCATCATCATCATCGTTGTCGGACTCGGGACTCGGAGTTACAGCAGCAACAACAACAACAACGGGAGCTACAACATAATCAAGATGGCAGCCACTTGCAGTAGCAGCAGCAAAAAAATTGACGAATATGCGATGCAGCAGCAGCGGCGGCGGCAGCGGCAGCAGCAGCAAGAACAATTTCGAACCCGAATTCAATGCAAAACAAGCGAAGCAATGCAGAAAGAGCACCACAAAAAAGCGTCGACTTTGACATAAAATATGAGATCGGCCAAGCCAGAGAGGGAGAGAGAAGGCAAGCGAGAAAGAGCGAGCGTATAAAAGCTTTGTAGGCACTGGTGGCGGATTAGCGCTGAAGTTACACGAGGTTTTCACCGATGGTTTTTGAGACAAGATATCATTGACTCCAAACGGATCAAAAAAGTGAAAAATGTCTATTCACTCCTACAGTGCCGCTCAACTGAATAGGTTCAACAATTTTTAAAAATCCAGTTACCAATTTAAATGAAAGAACTTTTTTTGTATGGATTGTTTCATAGTTAATATAGAAAAAAGTTTGGGGACACGTATTTAAAGGCTATTTATTAATTTTTTCAAATGAATCGGTGGAAAACCTATCGTGTAAGAGCAGGGCATTAGGCCCTTCTTCGCTGTCTATCTTGTGTACCACGGTTCTCTCTTTTCCTAGGCCGGACCACTGAAGCATAGGTTTTAATTTATGTAGCACGCACATTTTGTGTTGCTTGGGCATTTTTCTCACAATTTGTTTTGGCACAACGGAATGGGGTGGCAGTCCAGAGAGCGAGAGAGAGGGAGCGAAAGATGAAGGAACGGCACCGGGAGTGCAATGCTATGCAATTAAATGAGCAACCCGATTTGGGTGGGGTGGCAACTGCACCAGCACTACAGCAACAAAAAACTCTTTCTAATGAGAAGTGGAACAGAGTAGAGAACAAAACAGAAGAATACAGAGCAAAAAACCAAGCTCAACCAAATAGCAGAGGAGTTTTGAAGCCTAAAAAAAACCTATGGAGAAAAAGAGCCGGGAACAGAAAATTATGATACCAGGTGGATGAACGCATAATTGCCAGGGGAACTACATATATTTCGAGAGTTTTGGTTTGGGAAAAATAAGAAAAAATAGCCAGAGGTTTAAAGAGGTTTTTCGAATCCTACAAAAACATATTTATCTACCTTCAAAACATCTATTTTAATATATGGGTACTTCATTAATAAAATCAAATTTAAATGAATAAATCTCTGACCGCAAAACAAATTCAATTGCGCACACAAACCTTTCAAACCAAATTCTAACCCCAACCTAATGGTAAATAATGCACTTATGAAAAGCAAACAATTTAATTTACACTGGCAATTTAGCATTTTGGCACTAACCAGAGAACACATGACGTATACGCAATGAATAAATCATCCATACAAATGCCAAAGGATTAGAACAAACAAACACACGCACATACACACACACACACACGCACACACACACGAGCAGAGCAGGGAGCCAAATTGGCCAGACAAGCACATAAGTGACCCTGAACTGATTTTGGCCCCCAAACACTCGGCTGTGCAGTCAAGGCCTACGCTATTTGTGGGTGCTGATGAAATTTGAATGAAAATGCACAGCACGATCCTGCAGCTGCCTGCCACAGCCACAGCCACCGGCATTGGCCTATCTCTAATCCAGTTGGTTGCATCAAACAGGTGGGTGGTGGTAGCCACAAAACGGGAGTGTGTCTGGCCCAGGCCCAGGCCCAGGCTAGCCAGCAAATTAATGTGTCTGTGTCTGTGTCAGAGTCAGTTGTGAGTGTGGCTCCCCCCCCCCGCCCCTCTGGAGTGTCTGAGTGTTTGTTCAGTGAAAACGAAAGTGCCAGGCCAGGCCTTGCAGAGGCAGAGCATAATCGAGCCATCGAACCGATTAGCAAAGGCTTCTGCTAGGGTATTTTTGGCTTCGTCTGGTGGCAGTTAACGTTACTGCCACATTAGCTTGCGGTCTATTGTTGTGTTTGTAATGAAATTAGTCTGCAACAGGTGTCTCAGTCTTGTGGCGCCTAAGCATTGTGTTTGCGTTTGGGCCACACTCCGCCCGAGGCTGCCACACACGCACATGTGACTACCACAAAAGCACACTTAACTCTAGTTTAATTTGAGTTATTATGTGGCCAAAAATGCCTGTTAACGGGGGCGTCCCAGGTGCCAGGAATTGAGAGATTTCCATTCAAGTTTTTCCTCCTAATGAAAAGTGCAGTAAGAGAGGGAAAAAGGAGCATAAATAGCGTTGAGTATTGCACTTAATTGCCATAAATTGAATTCAATTTTCTTTAGCCGGCAGATAAAACGAAATATGAAAATTACATTTTTGTTGTCGCGTTTTTTCGCTGGATTTTGTACTGCAATTTTTCCCTAGAATTTTTTCACATTTTTCCCTTACAATTTTTATGGCAGGTTTGCAGCATTTTGCTATATTTTTTCATTAATTCTTTTTTTTCCTCCTTCCAATTAGTGTAAATTCTATTAGAAAAATGCAAAAATAAAGAATTTCAAGCGTAAAATATTTCTCTCTCTCCCGCTCTCTCTCTCCCTTTCTCTCTGTCTCTAATGTTGTTTGTGAGGGCCAAAAGGGAATGCTTCAAGATTTTTCCCATTTAATTGAAATGGCTAATGAAATCAGGCTGGCTGGATTATGCAATGCTGGAATGCGAGATGAACTTCTTGAAAACGAAACTCAGCCAAACTGAGCCTCAAAAGTGAACCCAACTGAACTGAAACCGAACAATACAAAACAGTTCATTGTCGTCTTTAGTTGTGGCCACTTCCTCGGACATCTCTCTCTGGCAAACTGCTTGCCGCAAAAACGAGGCATGTGCAGAAGGGAGGTACGCGGTGGTGGGGGGGGAGGGGCTGGCTCTACAATGCAATACAATGCAAAAGTTCTCAAGAAAATTCAGCAAAACAATTTGACAAAAAAGCGAAACGACAACAAATTCTGCCATCTTCGGCGATCCTCGTTGATGGACGTTGGCATTTTTAAATGAGTTGCGCGTTTTTTGTGCCGCTGTTGCAGCCACTGCTGTTGCTGTTGCAGTTGCAGTTGCAGCTGCACTAACCACACACACACACACAACTCCCCTCTCTTTTGTCACTCTCTCTCTCTCTCTCCCTCTGCCACTGTGTGTGTGTATTGGTGAGCTTGAGTGCCCTGCAACTTGAAACGCAATGCAAGAATTAAAAGCAAGTAAGCGCGAAACGTAGAGCCGAAGCCACCTCCCTACCGAAGTCCCTCTTTCCAGCAACGCAGCAACACCAACACCAACAACAACAACAACAACAACAACAACAACAGCGACAACAATTTCTACAACAACAACAGCAATGACAACGACGCAGAGACCGACAAATACACACAAAAAATAAGAAAAGAAAAGCGCGTTTTGATGCATTTGAGGCACAGGCGACAGAGACAGCGACAGCAACAGCAACCAGAGAATGAGACGGCGACGGACACGGAGGACAGACACAAAGATGGCACTGACCTTTCCTAATGCATCTCCAGTTGCAGTTGCCGCAGCGGCAGCGGCAGGGGCAGCGACATTGGAGATCGTAGACCCATCAGATCAGCGTGGAATGTTTCTTAATAACAACAACAAGAAGCCATAAAAGTGCCAAAATGTTTCAACCTATCGATTTGGGATAAGTTACGTTATCGAAACTTATCGACTTGGGATATTTATCGAAAAGAATCGTTCCATTCAAAGAGCTCGGTACTCAAAAAAGCCGTAACAGAAATGTATGGCTTATGAAGGTAAACATCTGCTGATAGCATCCCGTTATGGTATGCATTTCCTTTTCGTATAATCGCAATAATCAATAATGCATGGTCAAATAATCGATTAGTCTAAATTGAATCATATAATCGATTAGATTAACGTTCAATTTCAATTTGCAATCAATCAATCAATTCAAAACTCTTGTGCATACCCAATACATTCATATATTTATTTCTAGCTATCGCTGAATAATCGATTTGGGGTATTTATCGAGGAACGATACTGTTCCATTAAAAAAAGCACTGTACTAAAATAACTAACATTTATGGATTAACGAGCTACAAATTAGCTGCATTGCCAATCATTATGAATTTAACCTACACTTAATCGCTACTATCGATATTTATCGATTAGTCTAATTTGAATATTTTGTGATATGGATTATAGAGGAATTTTCGTCCGGATGATGCTCGCCAACATCGATAAAATCGATCAAAAATGAGGTCCAGCAATCGATTAGTCCAAATTGAATCATTTATACGAGTAGATGAACGTTTTGCAATCAATTAATTCTTTTTAAAATTCCCAAAATAACCGATACATATGCATACTGATATCTATCTAATAATAATCGATTTAGGGTATTTATCAAGGAGGTACTACCAATCAGCTGATAGCCACTAATTATAGAATAGATTTATATTTGGGATAATCGCTAAAATCGATATTTCGTGGTGAAATTTTCGTTAGATAAACGTTGTTTATAAAAGCAATAAATTGTACTTCAGTTTATCTCATAATAATCGATTTGGGGTAGTTATCGAGGTATTACTTTTCTAATAACCCAGCTACCAATCAGCTGATAGCCACTAATTATGAAACAGACTTCTCTTTGGGATGATAATCGCTAATAACGATATCTAATGGTGAAATATTCGATAGATAAACGGCATAAATTGGCAATCAATCGATTTGTGTCTATCTTGGAGTATGTATATTTTTCCCACATCTTTTGGCTAGTGTTCTCACATTTGCTTAAATATTGTAATTAGAATACAAACAATTTTCGATTCAAGGCAAAAGCGGACAAAAAAGGCAGTACCCCCAGACAGAGGCTGGCAGACGGCGTCGGGCAATCAGCCATATAAAAAAATATCGAAAAATATATAGAGATATACTAAATAGGGGAACCAGTTATTGTAACTGTTGTTGTTGTTGCTGTTGTCGGTCGTTTGTGCAGTCATTTGGTTATTCTGATTGGGACAACTTCCAGTTTATAGTGCGCAAAATAGCCCGGAGAGACCGGAGACTCTAGACCCCTTAGCTAACCATATACTTAGCAGGCCAATAGTTGGATCTAACCATTTTTTAATACATGCATGAGTGTGTGTGTGTGTGGGGGGGGGGCCTGCACTTTGCCATTTAACTAATTGTCCAGGGAAGGAGAGAGGGGGGGAGCACTCGTAATTCTGGATACTTCAGGCCCCCGACCAGGGCAATTATTTAAATGCAAATGGAAAATTTTCTGGAAAAATATGTATGGAAACGAAAATTAGTTAGGGGCCAAGCGGCATGCAACAAGTGGAGTCACGAAAAATGTACGAGTCGCGTCGAGTGGCCCCCTCTACAGTGGCACTCGAGTTGGGCAACGATAAATTCACGTTTCCTGCCACATGTCCGTGCCACAGGAGCAGCCAAAGCTGCCACTTGTGGTCCGCTTTCCTCTCTCTCTCTCTCTCTCTCTCTCTCTGTCTGTGGGTGTGAAAGCTAACGGAAGTGGGCGAACCATTTCCGGTCAAAAAAAAAAAAACAGAACAGCAGCTGTAAACAGGAGCCGAGGCAGCTGCTTTTTAGGAGTTAAAGTTGCCCCGTTTCGTTAGAGCTTCATCAACGGCCATATCAATGCCTTGGCATTAGGGTCAAGAGCAGTAAAGTGGCCATAACACACACACACACACACAGACACAGCCGAAAAGCTTTAAGCGCTAACCAAAAACAAGTTAACCAACTAGAGAAGCCAAGCCAAGCCAAGCCAGACGACGACTCAAAGCCAGGGGCAAGTGCAGTGGCTATGACTATGGCAGTGGCAGAAACACGCTAGAGAGCAAGGCTAAAGTCGAACAGCCGAAGCAGCGAATACCCTGCCGGGGATCAAAGATGGAGCCCAGTGATGCCACAGTCCGACGCCTCCCTTCCCTCTGTGAGGTGCATGTGTCCTCTTTCCGGCTGGACATACCCCTTGCTAGGGTATACACCTAATCGAGCAACGTGTCTTGGACCCTGGCTTGCTTAGGCGCGACCTTAGCGGCAGTGGCAGTGGCAGCAACAGCGGCTTCGTCTTTGCTTCGCACAAATGGAAATCATGGCCTGACTGCCTGGCAGCCAGCAAATGGCAAAAGTGTGTTACTGTAACTGCTCCGCGTGGCTTCCTTCCTGTTGCCACTGCCAAGGAGCTGGGCTAATTTTTGAATGAAATATGGAACAGAACTGGAAGCTGGTTAAGACATTACGAAGTGAGTTAGGTGAATGTTAGAGCGCATAAAGCCATGAAAGACATGTACATGAGATAAGCAGAGATGAAAGAGACTCGTACTAAAGATACTCGTTCAATTAGGACTTAAACTTTGTAGACTAATGGAGGAGACAGGAAAGAAATATAGTCAGAGGATGCCTAGGTTTCATTCCAAAAACCCCACTGCACCTTGATCACCAAAATCTATATATAAAGAACATCACGTAGCACGACAAAAACAAAAATTACTGCAAAAAAAAAACACAAAAAAAACCAGAACAAACAAAATGGTTATGCTCTCATAAACATTGCAAACAAATCTAAAGTTCGAGGTTGATGCGACGACGAGCAACAGGAGAGGAGAGACAAAAACAAAAACAACAAAGAAATAAAACCAAAAAAGAAATAAATAAAAACGCAAAACGATAAATTTTAGGCACAAAGCAGTAGACAACAGGCGGCGGCGGCGGCAGCTCAAATAGCAAATGGCAAAATTGGAAACCAATGGAAACCTCGACTTGGGTCCGCACCCCGCAACCCGCAACCCGCACCATGCACCATGCACCACGCCTCTCGGGCGTTATGAATGCATGCCGAAATGGAGGCCAAGCGCAGCCAAAACTAAATAGAAATAGAAACAAAAAAAGCAAAACAACAAGTAATAAGGCAATAAAATGGCAATGCGACTGGTTGTTACCGATTATTTGGGGGGGAATCAAAGGAGAATACACAGAATCAGGCCTGACCCTAGGCCCAGGGCTACTCCTCTGTATCACTAAGGCTTTAGCCCTGTATCTTTGCCTTCCTAAAACAGAGAGCATAAACCCGCTTCCATACACTTTTCGCGCGCAGAGCATACCCTTTCTGCTCTACGAGGTATCGGGCATGCCAACAACATTTTGCGTATGCAACGAAGCGTTTCATTTTGGGTGGTTTTTTGTTGTTTTTTTTCGAGAGGGGTGGCGGTGGGGGGGTGGTGTCCCCGACTCAGCGTTGCCAGACTGTGCGCCCGAAAAAAAATTACGTATACGTAATGCGAAGGTTTATTTTGATGTCAAGGTTCTAGTTTTGAGCTGTGTTTCTGTTGCATGCCCCTAGAAATTTTTTAAATTAACGCTTTATTTATTTTTAAGAGATGTGTGTGTGCGTGTGACTTCCGCATTTTACTATCTGTTTTTTTTTCTGAGAAAAGATTAATAAAACATTAAAAATGAGAGCCAAACGAAGCTTGAAATACACTTTAAAGGACATAACAAGAAGAGAAAGGAATGAACAAAATTATAGAAATAAAATAGAAAGAGGGGGATTTTCTTTTGGGGTTCTTTAGAATCTTTTTCAGATTATTTCTGGGCACTCCTCTAGCTGATGAAACCTACCTCTTTCAGGGCACCGCATTGCTGAATGGAATTTATCAGTGCACAAATTAGACCCCTTCGGTCTCCCCCTTTCTTTGGGGGGAAATACAATGTATAAATAAATGCAAATTAAGTATTTAGAATAAAACTACAACAAACAGCAGCACTTGGATGATAAATAAATATAGAAAATACATAAATAAAATATTAGGCAAGGGGGGACCCACACACAGACACAAACACACACACACACACAAACACAGCATGCAAAAATCTTTTGCAGCTGCAACGAACAGAACGAAACAAAACAGAAAAAAAACAACACAAAAAATTGCAAACTTAACAGCGGATAGAAAACAAGATTTCAAGGTAAAGAACGCAATCGAACTTGACGTACTTGAACAAAATTTATACCAGCAACAATAATCAGATGCAACAACAACAACAACAACGAATGACCAGAAACTACACAGAGAGAAGACAAGCCATACCTTGGAAGATCACTGAAGCAAGTGATCAATAAATTGCTATAATTTTTTCGAGTGTACAGCGAAAAGAATTGGTTACGTTTTTGAAACCAAAAAAAAAAGCAATAAACAGCCAAGTGCCCCAATTGAAGTTCTCGTTTTGTTACAGTTTTCTGCACTTCTGCAGTTGTCGATTCGATTGAATGTTGTATAGAGTCAATGGTTATTGAAGGGAAGGGAATGGACAGGGGAAATAGCAAAGCAATTTGGGAGGGGAGTTGCTTGAGAGAGGGGAGGAGAGGGGCTTGGATTTTGATAGATTTTCCTTGAATTCCAGGGTAAAGAACCACATCTCTTTGACACATACTCCTACAGTACATTCCGCACTGCCATTCTCCAAGAACTAATCAAAACTGTTAACCAGATCTTAATGAGATTATTGCCGACTTCCAGTCTTTCAGTTAACTTCCGAACATCTCCATGCAGCTATTGACATTATTTTTTTGCAATTTGTTGTCAACACGGTTAGAGCCATTTAGCATACAAAAGATTTAATCAGTCAGCGAACCCCCTCAAGCCCCCCCAGGAGACAGTTAGAGAGCTAATCGAAATGACCAGGTCGTGGGGGGGGGCCGGGCCAATGAACAACGGTTATATTTGTACCGTTGCCCAACAAATGACAGCGGTCTAAATAAATTTAATTGAAAAATCAGAGCGAAATCATTTATAGAACAAAACAAGGCCCAGAGATAGGAAGTACGAAGAGCGATGGATGGATAGAAGGAGATGTGTGAATAACTAAACTGAAAGGATGATTAACACCAAAGTCGAGAAAGAATCGAGGGTCGACAAAGGGAGTGCACAGCAAAAGAGACTGCCAGATGGAAGCCAACGGTAGGCCAACTATTATCGTTCTAAAAGGCAAAAAAATAAAGATACACACGTAGATACAGATATACATATATAAGCCAAGGCAGTTGCTGTTGCAGCAGGCCAGGGCCCGGGCCTGGGCCTGGGCCTGGGTCTGGGCCTGGGCCTAGAGTGATGCTATTTTGCACACCTGTTGCCGGCATTTTGCATGCAACTGGTTGGGTTCTATCTCTCTGGCTCTCGCAGCTGCCTCAGATTCGCTGCTGATGGCAATTTTCATGGGGTTAAAGTTTTAGCTTCGGGAATGATCATCAGCACAGAGACACACACGAACCGAATGCGGCACGCATCTGTATCTGCCAGTATGCATATCTAATGCTCTGAGACTAACTCAATTAAATTTCCATTAGGGCCTACGACTCAATCAAATCGGAAGCAGCACTCAGCACACACACACACACACACACACTCAGACAGCGAACACCAGCGAGAGAGTCGAGTCGAGTCGTGGCTGCCCCTTCTCCGAGTGCCACTCACTTATCACTCAATGGAGAAACTACTCAAACAACTAGGGGTAGAAACTCACCACAGCAGAGCTGGCTCCGGCTCTAGCTCTGACTCTGACTCTGGCATGGCTATGACTACTACCCCTTCGTGCTAGAGAGCTGCAGAGCATGGAACCCCAGCGAGTACCTTAACTATCCCTGAATTACACATATCATTCAAAAACTCTTAGAAAAATAAAAGACTTTGGATCTTTTTGATCATATAAAGTGATTCGAACTTTGAAAGGTGCTAAGAGACCTCTTAGAACTCCTACAAATACTGATATCTATATAAAATAATTAAACAAAAAAAAAAAATTTAAAAAAAAACTTTATAAAATTTGTTTCCAAAAAAATATTTAAAAAAAAAGATATATGATTTGTATAAAAAAATAAAAGAAAATTTAAATAAAAAATAAAAAGAAATTTTAATAAAAATTAAAAAATTCCTTATGGGAATGTCTTTAAATGATCCCCAGAAATACCAGGATATTCCAGATAAAAGATATTTTCAATTAAAAAACAATCGAATAGAGTACAACAATGCTTTCATCTCTTTAAATTTAAACAATAAAAATAAATTTAAATAAAAACTAAAAAATTGTTTGTATCTTTTCACTTATGGGAATTTTTTTAAATGATCCCCAGTGGAAAAGTATTTCATTCAGGATTGCCCCAAGGAATGGCAGGGCGTAAGATAACAGATAATAACAATTAACAAACAATCGAATAAAGTGGAGAAATGCTTTCTTCTTTACAAATCTAAAAAATAAACAAATTAAATGAATCTCTTCGCTTATGGGAAATTTAAACAGCGAATCAACGTCATTCAGGGCTATCGACGAATGTCTTCAAATGTTGCCCACTGGAAAAGTATATTTATTCAGGATTGTCCCCAAAAATGGCAGGATATTCCAGATAAAAGATATTTCCAATAAACAAACAATCGAATAGCGTAGAGCAAAGCTTTCTTCTTGGCAAAAATTATGAAAAATTCACCGAAAGTGCTGTCTGGCATGAATTTATAAGCAGCAGAAAACGAAAACAACCAAAACCAGTTTCAACAACAACGAACAAAATAAACAGTACAACAACCCATCAACAAGACAACTGAAAGAAAAACTACTGTATAATCAGATGACACCTTTTTGGCATTGAAGCATTTGATTGCCATATTTATGCAAGATAAAAAAGGCAACGGCGACAAGATTAACCACAGTGTTCCAACAGCAACAAACCGGTTAGCCACGACAGAAGGCAAACCCGAATACAGGCCAAATTCCAACCCTTCCAAAACCCAAACCCAAACCCAAAAGAGATATAGGAAATCTGCAGTTTACATAGAGCCCAAACAATGCCATGTCAGACCGAAAAGACCTACCGAAAAGGGGTGCATGCCAAAAACAAAGGCAAAGATACTTCTGGTGCATCTTGTAGATGCAATTTGCATTGCCCCTGAAGGGGCAGAAAGAGCGTTGGGTAGGTCTCAAGGCCTGCCCCGCTTGATAGACGATTTCTTTTGGGTTGCCTGACATTTGATAGCACATCCTGCTGATAACTAGGATAACTAGGATACCAATTGCCTCAAATCCAGCCCATTCTAGATACATTTGAAGCTTCGACTGGGCTATCTGTGTAACCCATCTCTCGCTAGCTCTCCATCCACTCACAACAGAAGCCTGCGCTTCCGTTCCCATATCCAAGAAAATTTACGGTTTTGATCTAATTCGTTGCCGGACGACTGGTGGCTGCTGTCTGGTGCTGCCAATTGCTGTTGGCCAAGGAAGTAAACTGATTTGAAATGCAGCCAGGAACCCCGACCGAGCCAGAACAGGAAACTGTTTCTAAATTGTATCTGGCTCATTAAAGCAGCTGTGCGCGGGCTGGCTGGGGCTCAGATACATTCTCGTAGATGACTTTTGGCGGATGTGCGCATTCAAACGGAATATTATTATGATGATTTCGAAATTAAATGTCACCGAGCCGTGCTTTATTATATCTGTTTTCCCATATATCTATGTCTGTGTGTGTGTGTGTGTGTTTGCCTCTAACCCCGACAGTTGTCAGCGGCTTAAATACAAAACAAAAAAGAGCAGAAGAGCAGTGGAAAATTACTTTTGTTGTGCGTGTTAAGGAGCCTCGGGCCAAAACGGGGCCCCCATGGTAGACCTATTTTAACCCCAGCAACACACAAAAGCCCCCACACATAGTGTATGTGTGTGTGTGTGTGTGAGTGTTTGGTGTCATGTTGTTAAACAAAGTGCGTAGCATCGTGGCATGGCCCATGCCTGGCAGCAAGAAATTTTTTATTAAAAAATAATCACACATTCATGCCCGAGCAAACCGCAAATCAGCGAAATATTCATTATCCCACAACCAGACTAATAGATGCTCTCGAAAGAAGAGCACAAAAGATGAGTGCCAGAAGAAAAATAAGTACACAAATGAAATCTTTGATTGTTCTATAAATTGTTAAAAATAAGGTAATCCCCTACTTATGGCCTAAACGTATCCCTAAACCCAGATGCCCGGCCCCTTTAAGGGTATTACACAATCCAGCAACAAAAGCATCCTTCGTAATACCCGATGTGAAAATTGCAGACAATATATGCCGTATATTCTATTCCGTTTTTTATTTGCTCATTATAGAAATCTACGAGATTATAATTCCAATTTTCATCGAATTTCAATGGAATTTATTTATATTTTGCGGGATGTGTGGAAAGGACATTCATTGTTCTTGGCTAATAGCGAATGTTGTGTAAGCCTCGGTCTTGTATTGTACTGGAAATGAGTGCTGAAAAGGATACGAATAATGAAAAATATATGAAAGATCATCTTTCTTACACTGGTTTAAAGATCTGCCTTAATCTTTGAGATACAGAAAATACCCATAAATCAAGCTCCAATTTCCACATACAATTTTAGAATCCAAATCCTTAAATTTTTCTGAAAAATGGCCGTCCTGGCACCTCCTCTGGATTTCGGAACGTTTTCAAAAGTGTGGGCTTAAGCATATTTCACTCATGGCTCATTATGACCTCATTAGTCGTCTCTTTCTGTACGTGTCTTACCCTCCCTATCTCTCTCTCTCTCTTGCTGTCCCTCTCGCCATTCTCCACCCTTTTTCTTGTGTGTTTCTAATTTGAAACTCCCCTACGGAAATGCCGCTATAAACTGAAAACTAACTTCAACAAAAACCCAAACCAACCAAAGAGTCCAGGCCCGAAACGAATGCGTGTCCGTGTCCCCGTCCCAGCAAGGAATACTCATGCTCTCTCTCTCTCTCTCTGCCTGTCTCTATCTCGTTTCCCCTTTGGTTGCACTCGATGCATTCATTCGTGCACTCTTTTTTTTGTTGTTGTTTTTGTGTTAGATAACCGAAAGGGGGAAAATAGAGGCCCGGGTCAGACCGCCTGACCCTAATGGGGTTGTTTAATAATAATAATACGATGATGATGAGGTAGTAGAAGATGTTGCCGAGAGGTGGGCAGATCAATAAGCCAATTGCGAAAACAGGGCCAATAGGAAAGGGCCGAAACCAAGCCCAACCCGCTCTCCCTTTTCCCCACTCATTCTCACTCTTCGCTCGCTGTCTGCTTTTCAAATTAGTAAATGCAAAAAGTGCGTAAGAAGCAGGACACACACATAGGAATGTGTGTGTGTGTGTGTGTGTGTGTAGACTGGTCATTGGCCTCGAACAAATGTGCAGAAAATGGCGTAGAAGAAAGAGCCCCCTACTCTCTTTCTGTTTTGAACAACTTCTGAGCGCCATTTCTTTTTTCGAATGAAATTTTCAAAACGAAATTAAAATTTTACGCATTTGCAGCACACGCACACACACACACACACACACTTGGATACAGTCATGCGAATGTGGAGTACTCCTTTGGTCATAACTCAACTGGCAAGTCCGTACACCGCACACATTTACGTAATTAAGGCCTACCCAAAAGCACTTCAGACTTGAACCCAACCCAGCCCGATCCTAACAGAACCGAGCCCCAAACCCAGACCCAATCCCAGACCCAATCCCAGACCCAACCCAACCCGAACCGAACCAAACCGAATCGTACCGAACCCCTTGTGGCCGTCTACGGTTGTTTAACTACGGGTGTTCCTGCCTCGATTATTGGTCCCATGCCCCCTTACGACCTGCCAATCAAATTGTGCTCTATACAAATTGTTGCTGCATTTTTGATTCCATTTTTAATACGCCTCCGCCTCGGCCACACTCGAAACGGACTCGAATTGGACTCGAATCGGACTGCAATCGAACATCGACTCTGTGGGCCAAATAACTTTCGTTGCGTTCCCTTTATTTACGCATTTTTCAGGCAAGGCTCGAAGGCTTATGCTCAATTAGAGCTCTCCTCGTATTGGAGCTGGCCAGCAATTAAACCATTTTCAAAACCATTTAAACCTATCCCGAAACGAGAAACGAATTGTAATTGAATGTTTGCCAGCCCAGCCATTCATTTCCCGCCCCCCGCCCCCCGCCCCGCGCCACCGGTTTCGGTTGGTCGAAACAGATTTCCTGTGGCAGGTGTGCACCTGTGCCTGCCACTCGCCAGTTGCAACTTGACCTAGACCAAAGCCGCTTACGTTGACGCGTCAAGTTTTGTCAGGGCTAATACCAAACTAACGATGGCTTTTTGACATTTCCTTTTCCCATTTTGTTCCCATTTTCACTGTTGTTTTTTTTTGTCACCAGAAATTGTGCGGCTTCATGGAATGGAGTTTGAGGTGGCTGAGAGGAGCAATGACTGGATAGGAATTGAGTTAGATTTTTGCTTGTTAAACAACGGAAAAGTGGGACGAGCTTGTAAGGAGATCGTGGAGCTGTGCGAAAGGATTATGAGAGCCCCTAAAAAATTACGTATACGCAATGCGTTAGACCCTGGCCCAACCAATTTGTAAAACCACTAAAATCCTCTTTGGGCGGCGATTAGAGGTGGTTCCAACCATCTTCCCAGGTGATTTATCAAACAAAAAACCCACAAAAATTCTACGCCGTCATTGCCAAAGCCTTTGATCAAGCCCGAGCCTTATGCGCGTAGGGAAGAAAGGAAGAGAGAGAGAGAGGGGGGGAGATGTAGCCGAGAGTCATCAAAGCCAACATCAACCGCAACAGCGGCAGCAAGAGTGAGAGGAAGAAGAGAATCACTAATGTGCCATAAGAAAACAAATAGAAGGGGCAAAAGGAGCAGCGGCACAGAACAGCAGGAGACAGCAAACGACGATTGGCTTAGGCAGGAGCTAGCGACAGAGAGACGGGGATAAGAACAGAGCGATAGGGATTGCAACACCGAAGCCAGCGTCAGCGTCGGCGTCGCCGTCAGCAGCGCCGCTTTATAATGACGCCTGTCGTGTTATTTTTGTCTTTTCCTTTGGCCCAACGCTTTGGGTAACATAATCGGTCACTGACTCGGCATTTGGCGTGGTAATTTGAGAACTTTTTGCGCCCCGATTGTTGCGGGTGGTCAGGGCTGTAGCAGCAGCAGCAGAGAGAGAGAGAACAGAAGCTCAGCTCAGAGGAGAAGCATAAATCGAAGTGGAACGCATGAGATCAGATCGCAGCCGACAGAGCAGGGCAGGGCAGCTGGTCCAGGTACAGGTCCAGGTACAGTCTCTGTCCTACCGCAATCAAATTGAAATTGCGCCAAAAACCAAAGGCCATGGCCGCCAGGCACAATAATTTATCACTGTTCCATGGGGAATTTGAGACAGAGTCGATCATGTGGATACCCTACAAAAAATGCTAGTGGGGTTTTTTTACTAGCTGTGGAATTTATGTTAATCAGAAGACGAGCTTGTGTCGTTATGTAAACATAGTTTATTTGGTTTGAGTATTTGTGTATTTTTTGGTATTTGTTTAATGAGAGGCCGAATACGATAGAAAGCAATTAGTGACTGCCACAAAATTCAGGTGCTAGACCCGTGCCTTAATGCCAGCCAGAGAACAAAAGAAAGAGAGCGTCAGATCAGCTCGGTGCTGCTGCTGGGCCGAACTCGGGGCTGCTGCTAAGCAGAGCTCGGGGCTGATGCTAAGCAGAGTTCGGCACTGCTGCTAGGCCGAGCTCGGGGCTGCTGCTAGGCCGAGCCCGATTGCTGAACCGATAGAGAGTTAGAGCGGGAGAGAAACGAAACGCACGAAACGAAGAAGGCGGCATAAAGAGACGAAAGAACAAACGCTGCGTGAGTTATGTACTGTGGGCAGTGATATTTATGGTATTTATTGACAAAATATCTGGCTGGCAAACCGTACGGTTCTCCTCTCAAAAAATATATACTGTTTACTCTCCACTTAAAGGTCATGCCTGGTGATGCCCAAGCCCATTGTAGGGTATGCCATGCAGAATAAGAACAAAACCCAAGAACGAAAAATAATATTTCGGTTTCATTTCGAGAATTCGGCCCGCTCTCGGCATGGAACGACAGGCAAACCGAGAGAGACCGACCGGCTGCAAGCAGTCGACTTCACTTTCTTGCTAAATTATATCATCGTCGTCTCTAAATTGCACACACACACAGGCACACACACACACAGGCACACACACAAACTTTCAAAAGGGGAGCCCAAGTCGGTCTGCAACAAGTTTGCCAGAGGCTGCCCCTACCCTGCCTCACTGTGCTGCTTCTTTTTGGGCGAACCGAACACATTTTGTCGCTCCCCACGTCTTGCCTTCTCTCCTCTTTGTCTAGCTCCTGCTTCTTCTGTTGATCCAGCTCCCACTTCCTCCCTGTGCCGGCTCTCCCTGATCATACGTCGGCTGGCATATTCGTCAATTTTTGTGCGCATGCAATTTACGCAGCGCTGCTGCAGCGTTGAAGGAACTGCCGCCGCGCGGCATCAGCAGCAGAATACGAAAAACCTTGAGTACGGTCAGTGACCAGAAAAAATGCATAAACATTTTTGTTCTCTCCTCTTTCGATGGCAGGGCAGAAGAGGGCGGCCGAGGCAGAGGCAGCAGCAGAGCTGCATCGTTTTCGTCGTCGTCGTCGTCGCAGCCAGTCAATTGCAAATTTTCGGAAACTCTGCAAAGGGGATAGAGGGAGGGAGCAGGAGAGCAAGCAACCAGAGAGGCACGTACGATCGGGACGGATGGGCTCCCCATTTTTTCCCCTTTCCATAAACCCGAATGTTTTTGTGTTCTTTGCTGGCGTGGGCCTGTCCCAGTCCCTGTCCCTGTCCCATCCCGTTCTGCCCTGTGCATGGGCCGACTCTTAATGGCCGGCGTATTTTTGGCAGACGCTACGCACACACACACATTAATGTGTGCATTCTTGGCAGAGGCAGAACAGCAGCGCTGTGCAGCAGTCCCAGCCGGTTTGATGTAGTGCAGAAGCACGAGAGAGCGAGAGAGAGGGACAGCAATAAGTCTGTCGATCCACTGCCATAATTTTTGTTTATTATACCCTGACAGAGGGCATTACGATATCGAGCAGATGTTAACAGCACATTTACAGAGCCGATCTGTAAGGGTATTGATATGTCGGTTTGCCCACTTGTATGCCGTTTTTTTTGTTGTTTTGCTCTGTAATTTTTCGGGCTCCCCTTTGTGTGTGCGCCTGTCTTCGTCTTCCTCCACTGCCAGCACTCCGGCTCTTTCAAATTATCAAGGACAAATGTGCGTTGAACTTGATCTCGCTTTTCATTGCTCTCTCTTCCTCTCTGCTGCTGCTGCTGCCGCTGCTGCAGTTGCAGCGCTGCTTTTGTTTACATGAAACCAAATTTTAATTTTAGATTTCAGTCTGCGCCTTGCACTTGCTGCCTGCCCCCTGCCCCACGTTGTAGCCATAAAATTTGTTAGTTTAGCGCTGCAAACTCTGATTAAGAAACAGATAAGAGCTCTGCCAGCGATTAAGAAGTGAAATTTATTTGGCATGCCCCGCGCAGGGGAGGGTGGGGGGTCTCCATAAGAAGGCCAACAAATGTGGCAGCAAATTTGATTCTGCCGCTGCCGCTGCAGACAGAGGCCGTTGCTGCTTCGATTTGAGCAGCTTGTCCGAAAAACTGCCGGCCCCATCATCATTTGGGGGGACTCGTAAAACAGCCTCGCGCCCAGGTGTGCCCCAGCACAGACAGCACGTCTGTGGCCGGGGCCAGACGGCCCTGCCGCAGCCCAAGAGCCAGTCGAGCCGGCAAGGTGGATTAAGTTGTTATGCCAGGCATTAGTGAAGGTGTTGCTGCAACAGGCAGATGTTCGGGATACCCTTCAACGAAGAGCTCTCCTTTTGCTTAGACGTTTGTCAGGAGCAGGCTGTTTTCCTTCTCTTTGGGATCTTCAGACCATCAGACGAAACCCTCAAAGAGAAAGTGTATTCCCCACTTCGTCTCGATATTGTATATATTTTTTTGGGATTCACGTTTGATTGCAGCTGAAACATTGTATTTTGAATGGGACCGTGGCATGCCACAGGTACCGGTGAGTGCCGGCCGGAAAATTGTTTTGATAGCATCAAGAGGTGGTGCACAAAAAAAAAAGAAACCCCCCGTAAGAATTTCTAACCTACCTCAATCCATAAGCACGACTAATGGTGTGTCCTAAGTCATTAGGGATAGCCGGCCGCATGGCCTGTTGCAAGTAACATTAATGGGCACAATAGAATGCTTAGCATTCATCAACCCTATAAGCCAACTCATCAGCGACAATTTTTGTAGCATTTTTAAGTTAATTTACCCAACAGGAAAAACCATTCGAGATTCCTGTCGCCATTGCCATGGCCATCTCCGACTGCGACTCCGTTTCCAATGCCATCTCCAGGTAGATGGATCCCCGTTTCCATCACCATCTCCGTTTCCATCTTCTGTCTAACTTAAAATCTTCTGCATTCGATCATTTATGGCATTTTATTTGGCGCGTCAGCAAATGTTGCAAAGCAATTTATTTATGACATTTTTTTCGCTTCAACCAGCCTGTTGTTGCACTGTTGTTTAAATGCTGCGCGCCACATTTGCCAACTTGGAATCGTGCGGCAATGTGTGGCACAAAAAAAAAAAAAAAAAAAAAACTAGCTGCATGACGCGTCCAAAACGCGCGACAACTCAAATCTTGTAATAGCCGGGGCCAAGACATGACAAGAGACAGCAGAGACTCCCAGTCCAGGGGCAGAGTCAAGTTCCATATTCATTAGTTGCAACACGGCAACAGAAGAGGAACATCATCAACAGAAGCAGCAGCAGCAGCAGAAGCAGTAAAAGCCATGATCAGCAGGCAACTAAATGTGGCTAATGACTGCCAAGGTGTCTTGGCTAAATACCCTTGATTTGGTTTGCTTTGGCAGCTCTCTTCCTGAAACAAATATCAAATCAAATTTAACCATTTTCCGTCTCAAATTGAATCTCTTTTCTATTATTTTTTTATGATCTCTAAAAAAAAAACAGGAAAAACTCCTGGAGGTGAGGAGGAGGAGGAGGAGAGAAAAATCTGTAAAAAATCAAGATGCTGCCGACATATTTTATTTTGTTGAACAAGTGAAGGAAAAACCTGATTTTTCCTTTGGAGTACCCAGCCAAACATCCCAGCCCATGCCGGCCATGGGGGCCGGATATGACCAAATTGCTAGGGTTCCCGGCCGCCGGTAATTGGCATTGCCAATGCCACAGCCAGAAAGAGCAGCAGCCACGACTACAACCAGGAGAACGACAGTTTTTTGTTGCACTTTTAGCAAAAATAAATATGAGTCCACGGCTGGACCTGAACCTGGTCTAAGGTCTCTGTCTCTGCCTCTGTCTCTGGGCCCTGGTCGTTTTTTTTTTAGGCAGGGCAGCGACAAACGCCAGCCAAGACAGATGTGCGACATTGCAATTTGTTACAGTTGCAGTTGCATTAACGGCTGTGGCAGGGACCGAGCGCTGACTGACTGGGCTTCGGTGGAGGTAGGGTTTGAGTCTGGGATTGGGGACTGGGACTGGGACTACGGCCTGGGCCTGGGACTGGGAAGAGTTGCAAGAAGCAGCAGCGGCAGCAATAGCAACCTAAATATTTTAATGCCCCGGCCACATTGATGGTTCGCTTTTTGCTGATGTTGCCTGCCTCTCTGCCTTGCTCTGTGGCAATTAACATTTTTTGCGTGCACAAATATTTTTCGACTTGAGAGAAAGAAGCCAGCAGCTAGAGCAGCAGATGCACATGAAATCCCGCCACAGAAGCTGCTTCTGTTGCATGAAACTCAAACAAATTAAACCTAAGGTAAGTGCAACAAAAACAACAGGCGCACAAAAAAAAAGGCGCAACAAAAACACATGCCAGCCAACTGAAAAAACAACAACAATTGACTCTCTGGCTGGCAGCAAAAACGTAACGAAATATTTTCAAATGCAACCAAGTGAGTAAATTGTGGAGCCACTGTGTTGCACTGCACTGGAGAAAAACCCACAGGGAAAACCATTCCGATTGGATATGTGAGGTCTTTCTTTTTGTCAGTGTAGCGGCGGCCGAGTGGGAGACACACACACACACGCTCACGCAGAGGCCAACGCACACGCACACTATGGCACTTCATAAACTAAGCAAATTATTATTTAAAAGCCCAGCCATGGAGATGGCGATTGGGGGCGGCTTTGGACTGCACTTGTACAAAAATTATACATAAATTGTTTTAATTACACGATGCCGCAAATTGTGGCCAGGGCGAGAGGCAGAGGGGTCCCTGAGGGCCGGCAACAAAGTTTGGGAAAATTTCTGCCAAATTGCATTCGGTTTTGTTGTATGCCAGTATTAGCCTTTTATAAGTGGGATAAATATGGCTGGAGACATGTTTTTAATGAGGGATTTTGGGGAGTTCTGGATTTCAAAAGTTTTTCTTTAAGATTCCCGGGGTTTTTTGTAGAAAATTGTATCCCTAAATCCCTAACATACATTTTATTGGGCACTGATTTTTATTACTAATTTTTTATAGGTTTTTAATCACAAACTTCCTGCCTGCCTTTCGTTTTGTATAGCATATAGTATCCATCCATTAATCCAAATTTTTCCAGCCCTGGTTATAGATAGATTTTGTTGCCTGCCTTTCGATGGTATCCATCCATTAATCAACATATTTTCCAGCCCTGGGTTCTGGCCTGTTGTTCTTCTCGGGTTTTTTTCGTTACCATCTTTTCTATTCATAATTTTTTTAATTATATGTAGCTACATAGTAAAATGCTCAAGTTCGGCATAGAAAATGTGGTGTGGTGTGGTGCAGGGTGGAGGGAGGGGGGGAGGGAGTGCCCTCCAGCCAACGGCAAATTGCGGTGCCCGCCCATTTGATCCAAGCTCCAACCCCTGCCCACCTGCTCCGTTGCATCCATTCACCCGCAAGTGGCTTAAAAAAAAAAAAAAAAATATTTTCACTTTACATTTTTTGCGTGTATTCGGAGATGGTGGGCCTGTGGGTGGGCAGGGGTGGGGGGATGGGAAGTGCAGGAACGGTAGCCGCCTTGTCGACGCAGCAGACAGACACAATGTTGCCTTTGCCGCTAAGGCTCTGATAATTACCAGGTTGCTGCTGCAACCGCCCCCCCCACCCTCGACACATCTCTGTGTGCCTCCGACTTCTATGCCACAAATTTATGTTGGCTTCGCATGCGCTGGCAAGGTGCAGCGGTGTGTGTGTGTGTATTTGCAGAAGTCAAGTCAATCTTTAGACTGTTTTTACATAATTATAACAACGAGGGGCCTGGGCCCCCACCCACCACCACGATTACAGCTGATGCTTCTTCAGCTGGCATTTTATTGCTTTCGTAATTCCCTTTTTTTTCGTTGCGTTTCTTTTGTAATTTAAATGCCTAAACAATAATTTGTGCACAATTCTGGACGGGGTTATTGTTTTTGGTTAATGCATGCCAAAACCCAGTCATGCCATGTCAGGGGGAAAGAGGGGGAGAGACAGGTTAGGGGTAATCTCTTTTCGAGCTGGCAATTACGTTATGCAAATGATTTGGATCCCAGCAAACGCCCAATTAGAGGGCTTCCGGGCGAGGAGTGCTCTGGACTTCTTCTAGACCGTCTAGAAAGACTATCTAGAAATTCATAAAGCAAAAGCCACAATATCCGTTTGCTATTAGAGCCAAGACACATTTTGTCTATATTTTACGCATTTCGGAGGCCAAGATAAATGGATTGCAATGGCAATGCTACAAAATGGGCGCTGGTTTCCGGTTTCCGGTGCCGAGATATCTGTGCGTGCACGCTCGCAAAATTTACGGCCTCCACGCTGGACGGGAACCTTCAATTTTCAAGGCACACGCACAAAATTCATGCGTACTCGCGCGGTACAGTTGTGCACGGGCCAACGCCATTTGCCATTTGGCCCCAAACTCGGGCCTGCCGCCCAGCAGGTTGTGTAAGGCGGCTATCGATGGGTGAGGAGTGAAAAATATCGATAAGCTGCACACTGACACCGCCCCGCCTCAAAACCTAACCTCAAAGCCCACCCAACCCCTGCCCTAACCTCAAACCTCTTGCCCGCGATTCACTTCTTTTGACTGCGTGCATTTTATTTATTTATGCATATTATAAACTTTACATACACATCATTACATAAGGGCAAAGTGAGTGCGTCGATTAGGGAGGTTGGGTCAGGGTCTGGGTGCGGGTCTGGGGCTTGTTTGAGGGGTGCCAATTTACGCACAATGAAGAAAGTTTTGTGGGCGTTGCACTTGCTGGGCTGTGGGTCCTGCTTCTGGGTCCCTCCTGGGTTTTGCTGGTAATTTTTAGCTTCCGTTTGCTGTTGGCGTTATTTGGGCATGACTGAACGACCGCCCCCCTGCCACCCAGTGGCACCAGCAACCTGGGGCCCACTCCCCCAAATAGTCAGTCCATTTGTCAGGTGAGCCGGCCGCATGGGGCCCGGGTCACGTCACCGTCGCCCCTCTCATGTGTGCATGCGTGAAAATTTTTCCACCACATCGATTACTTTACGCAAATTAGTGCGTAGATATTTTGCAAAAATGTTCTATAAATAATTCATGTACAGGTCGGCCTGATGTGCGTCCCCCTCCACGATGGCGCCTTGTGGCAGCGATTGGTATTGGTCTCTTCCTTGACGCTCCATTTAACTTAAGCGCTTAATTTAGTCAATTTATGCAATTTTCATATCACACTGTGAAACCTGAAACCGAGCCAAGGAAGGCCAGAAATAGTTTGATGAGAGTAACGCCCATACATTTCTTTGGTACTTCCAGGGTGGCTCCAGGCTCTCTTCAAGATTTCTTGAGATTCATTTTATTTGATCTTTCCTTAAATTAACCCTTTAGATTCCAAATAGCTAACAACGGCCTCGGCAAAAGCTAAACCATTGGTCTCTTTCGGATGCAGGACCACCGCACGGCCCCTTCGATCGATGATGCCCAATTTGTCCTCTCCGGAATTGAATTCCAGATCGAAATGTTCGAAATAATACGGATTCATTACGATTCGTACAATCACATTGTCCAGGCTCAGCAGAGCCAAGATTGTGTCACGGCCCAGCTTCGAGTAGTGTTCAATCTGTTCGACCAGCACCAGATGGGTAAAGTGGCTGAGGACGGCCTGATCGAAGAGCGATTTGTAGTCGTCGTGAGGGCCGATGGGTCGGAAGTTTGGAGAACCATCTGGCAGTGGCAGCTCCTGTCTGGACATGACGTTCCACACGGAATCGGTAATTTGTAGGGGCGTGTCCATCGGGATTTCCAAGCCTTTTTTGCCCTGGCGAATAGGAAATCGACGGCGAAAGTATCGCATTCCATGTGAACTTTCCATGTGGTAGTCGGCACAGGTCTTCTTATTGACTTCCACATTGCATTTCAGCATATACACGTTGAGGAGACGCCTTAACACGAGCAGACTCTCAACAGTTTCCTTCAGTATAACTGGGTCGCTTTTGGAATGACTGTAGAAGACAACGGCATTCAGGGGATTGTTGGCCAAGAGATCATCGAGATTCGAGTCCAGAAAAATGTTATCCTCTGTCTGGTACTGAAGGATACTTGCTTGGCGGCCCTGGACAATAGCTCCTGACAGGCCGAAATAAGCCAAGAACTTGAGTACGATTTTCATAACCGAAACGTTGAGCTGCAGGTTTGTGTTTCAACTAAAGAGATTTCAGCGCAGCCTCCAGCCATGTTTTTTGGCGGATCCAATCAATGAAACGAATGCAAAATGATTCAGTACTGGACTGTGCTCTTTCTGCAAGTTCTTATGTCTAGTAGATGCCAAATGCCGGTGATTGGGTAGCACAAATGAATACTCTTTCATGGATAATGGTTTCTTGAATATTACTCTTTATTCCCGGCCTGTTCTCTTACATATTATGATTGGTTTTACGAGGTTTCTAGTAGCCGTATTCATGGGTATCCCCTTGTGGTGGGCAGACCGTACGGGCTCAAGTTCTTATTGTCGTAGATAATCTTCAGATATTTCAAGACTTCAGTGCGATTCCAATGGGAATTCTCATTGCTGCAGGCGGGGCAATACTTTTTGCTGGGAAACTGTATCTTCGGGAACTTGGGATCCTCGGTGGTGTCGCCAGCCAAACGCTTGTTGACCTCGTTGTGGGCCTCCCACAGCCAGAGGATCTCGGCATCGTGGTCCGTCACCCGATCGATGTGTTTGCGCTCTGCCAAGGCCAGGAAATGATCGGCACAATCGCGGCAGCCAAAGAAGTGCTTGGCAAAGCCGTGTATGGCCGAGAGCACGGATCCGGCCTGAAGGTAGTACGGTGGCTTTGCCGCCGCGACTGTTAGGTAGTGGAACAGCGTCCACAGGGAGCAGGTGAAACCGCGCAGGAAGGGACGCGAGGCAATGCAGCCAACATAGCGCTTCGCCTTGAACACATTCCCCTCCAGCTTCTTCTCTGTGGACTTGACCAGGTCCGCGAATTCGCTGCCCGTCAGGCGGTTGATGGGCAGCAGGAACCCATGGAGGTTCGTGAGCAGCTCCTGGCCGTTATTGTTCAGGGGATTGAGGTGTCTCAGGACTGCGATAATGTCCCGCAGGGCCGTCAGATTGCTGCCCTGTATGAGGTCTGCCTTTGGCAGCTCTATGTGCAGCAGTTTGTCGATGGCCTGCTCCAGATCGGCTCGATAGATCTTGGCCGGTCCGCCTCGCAGCACAGTGGCCAGGATTGCCTGCTGCTCCTTGTTCCGGACAGTACGCACTTTCGGTGCCACAGTCGTGGGCAGTGGGGGCACGGGAGTGTGGCCCTTTTGGGCGAGATACTCGGCAATGCTGGCCGCATAAGCCTGGCTCGTTTCTTGGGCGGCCTTCAGCGCCTGGACGTTGCCGGCCAAGTCCAAGATGGCCAACTTCTGACCTTGGGGCGTCAGGCCGAAGTTGGCAAAGATCTGGGCATCATCGACAAGGCGTACGACCACCGCGGGATACGGTAGCAGTTCGAAGATCGTGTCTCTGCCAATGTTCGAGCCCTTCGGCTGTAGGACGAGTGCAATGTACTCCGCAGCTTGGCCAGGACATTTGTGATCTCCGATTGTTGTTTTCGCATTGCTGTCGGATCTGAGGGGGTCAAAGTACAGCAAGTTCCAGTTCATTTCTTTGGCCAAATACCCGGCCAACAGGTCTTTAATTTCGTTGGGTTTGACAGTGGGAATGTCGATGCCTGTCCCGTTGCCGGTGTATACCGGCGGAAAGTAGCGCAGCGTCGGGGTCTTAAGGACCTGAAAGTCGCGACAGATCTGCACGTTCTTCTCCTGGGCACAGTCGACGGCATAAATGCTGAGCACGCGCTGCCACTTGTACAGGTCGCGTGCCACGTCCTTGAAGGTGGGCGCAAAGCGTTGGCAGTCGCCGCAGAAGATGTTTATGAACTGCACCAGCTTGCCCTTTGGTACTGTCGCCAGATGGTTGCGCAGTGTATTGGTGTCCGCATTGATCACGTTGTCAGCCTCGTCATAGAGACTCGCCTCACCTGTCGCTTCATTGGGCCTGGCCCTGGCCTTGGCCGTGGCCAAGAGCAGCAGCAGCAGCAACGTGGCAAAAGGCAGTGAATTCCGAATCGGAATCATTTCCAGACGATGTGCGCGAGTCCACTTGGCTATTGCTACTGGTTTACCCCGCCCGGGGCGTTGCGGCTATTATAGCCGCGATTCGGTTTTGTCTCGCTTCGGTTGCTTACCTCTCGACCCCCTCCTCCCTCTCGTAGTCTTTCTCTTTGTCTGTCTTACACGCTGCGGATTGAGATTGAGCGGAACAAAACAAATAACTGAAAAGGCGAACGATGATGGGAAGAGTAATTGAAGAGACTTCAATGGATTTGCATGACGTCCTTTCGAATCTGAATATCAACGTGTGGGTATCAGATTACCCATCGATATCTGGCGAGACCTTTTAGAAACTAATTTTGAGAGAGAGGGAATCTTGTGAGCTGCGGCAAGGGCCGAAGCTCTACTGTTATAACCGGTTCTGATAGACTTGTTACAGGTATTACAAAATCTGGTTTGACCTTCTCTCATAGTCTCTGAGATTTAGAGGGTCAGACAGACCTGACTATATCGACTCGGTTAGTGATGCTAATCACAAATATATGTACTTTATGGGTTCGGAAATGCTGCTTCTGGGTGTTACACACCAGAAAACTAATGTACCCCTAAACTCTTCAAGAGGAACAACCAGACTTGACTATATCGATCCGTTTATTGATGCTGATCACGAATAAATATACTTTATGGGTTCGGAAACGCTTCCTTCTGGGTGTTGCACACCAGAAAAGTAATGAACCCCTAAAATCTTCAAGAGGAACAAACAGACCTGGCTATATCGTCTTGAATACTGATGCTGATCACGAATATATATACTTTATGGGTTCGCAAACGCTTCCATCTAGGTGTTACTCACCAGAAAACTAATGTACCCCTAAAATCTTCAAGAGGAACAACCAGACTTGACTATATCGACTTGTTTACCGATGCTGATCACGAATATATATACTTTATGGGTTCGAAAACGCTGCCTTCTAGGTGTTACACACCAGTAAACTAATGTACCCCTAAACTCTTCGAGTACCGCTGCCCAGCTGTACAAATCGAAAGGCTAGACCTAAGTAAACATCAAGCCATTAGGTGCTGGGAATACCCAAATAAATAAGTGGCTGAGATCTCGTAAATATCCCAAATAAATATGGGATTGAGATGCACTAAATAAACGATATGCAACGTCCAGCTAAGAGTGCATTTGTGTCCACACACCATAGTGATGGTATGATGATATGTATGGCACCATCATAAACCACATGCTGGATGACCTGCACTTGGCCTGCCTCGGTTTCCCCTCAATCCCCGTCAGTGGAGGTAGGTTTCCTGGTGTGGATGCGCTCCTGAATGGTCTCTCTTACTAATTAGATGTAAATGACACCCGACAAGTGTCCCTAAACGACCCCAATGTGTTTTCAATTATCCCACTACACCACATTCAAATGCCGAAACACAGGCACTCACAGAGTCTGTCTGCCGTTCTGCCTGGCCTGATGTTGACCCAAACCGGCCACAAGGACATGAGCCAAATAACGAGCTGTGGCATCTGGCAGTCAAAACACTGCCTGTGTGTATGTGTATGTGCAACAAGTGCACACAGCCACAGACAACTGCAACATGTTGGCCTTAGCAACAAGTTTTTGGGGTAATAGTCTGCCCGAAACATGGCCAAAATATGCAAAACTTTTTGTGGGTGGAAAAGCTGGCTGGCAGCCATCACAGATTATGGCCATGAGAAGATCAAAACACAAGACAAGCGCCACTCAAAAACTTTGTTCGGGTGTGAAAGCAGCCCTGTAAAATGCAGCTTAAAACTTTTTGGCAACAGTTTAGCCAGGGCCTCTGCATCTCTCTGCCACACAGAATCCTTGCCACAGCCGAGATGAGGCAACTTTACTGCTGGCTAATTTAATTGCCACAAGAAGATAAGGAGGGCACAGAGAGACGTTCCTTCGGAAGGGGAATCGTGGTGCCCTCTGGGAAAGGGTATGCAACCGTGACGGCATACTGGCATATTTTATCGCAAATTAACTGTGAAAAGGCGTTGCAGTGGAAATAACTAAGCGAATAATGCCCCAAAGGGAAAGGCAAGCGGCGAGTCGCGAGTCGCGAGGAAGCCGTGAATAGACCGAATAATGGGCAAACGTTGCGTATACGTAATGCCACAGCCTGGCATATAAATGCAAATTAAGAGTGGATTATGAATGCATGAAACAGAGTCCTCCAGGGAGTGCATCTGTATATTGCGTAGGCATTTTGTTTAATTAGACTCTGGACCACATTTCCTAATGACGCCACAACAATTGTCGCAAAAACTTTCAATCAGCAAAAAAAAAACCGAAAGACAATGAATGGCTGGGCAAACATGTGTGGGGCGGGGCTTAGTGAACCCCACCCCCGCCCCATCCCCAGCCCAGCCTCTAATGCACGGACTGACATGAACAAAGTAGCAAATCGGTTTGCAAATCAGTCGACAGCCGGCAGCCAGTAACGGTAACGGACCCCCCCACTCCACTCCCCCCCTTCCACTCCTGTCAGTCAGTCAGTAAAAATTGCGTAAAATACAAATATTGTGCCAGGCTCATACTCTCATAGCATTTTTCCCCCATTTTTTTGTTATACCCTGTACAAGGGCATGTTCGAAGGCATAAACTTCTACTTTGGGCGGCCATATCTTTAGGTATATACACTCTATTGCTATGATTACAAAAATCCTGCGTAAGGTTGTACAATTATCTGTTGAATCCATCAATACTTAAGGATATACGCTTTGTGGATGTGGAGTAGAAATTAAAACCATAAAAGTCCGCCAAGTCGCAAAGGTGCGCCTTTCTTTTTATTTTTAAAAAAGATTTGGGGCGAATATAGCAAAATCCAAGTATGAGGAAAGGATCTACTCATCCAGGCCCTCAACCTATATTTTTTTGGTGGAAAGTCCATTCAAAACTTGTCATTTATCAATCATTATCAAGAGCTGCCTGTCTGGGCTCTCCTACCTCTTGATCGTCGCATAATTCTTTGGCAATTTCTATCGAAACTCTTCTGTAATCCTGGGTATCTTTTAGTCGGTATTTGAAATCGCATCATTCTAGCCTTTTTTCGTTTTTGTGCCTTGTTTTGTTCTTGTGCTATGATTCCCTGCGTGAGTACGATATGGGTGGGAGATGGGTGGGTGAGTCCATCAAAACGATTTGAATGCGTCGCTGACGTTGATGGGTTTGAGTGAAAAGCGTCAGTGGCTGGCAGGCAAGGGAGGAGGACAGGGACAGGGACAGGGACAAACAACGAGCCAAGTTCGTCAATCAAAAGCTAAACCGAAATCTCCTCATGCGTGGAACAGGAACAGGACAAGAACAGGGCAGGGCAGGGCAGAGCAGGGCTGAGGATGATGATGATGTGGATCCACTGGATGATGCGTTTGCTGTTTGTTTTGTTTTAATTTTCTCGATTTTTCCCCCTTTTTTCCGCTCTCACTCACCCACTCACTGGCGTTGGTTGTTTTTTTTTTTTTCTTCTTCTCGTTTTTTTTTCGTTATTTGAAAAACTCTTCAGTTTGTGGATTGTTGCCATGTTTTTATTGTTGTTGAGTTTGGTTTAGTTTGAGCTCTCCTAAGCAGTGGCAGTGGCAGTGGCAGTGTCATCTATCAACAGCAACCAGGAGCTGTAGCATCTAACATTACCAGTGGCTGCGCCTCTGTTTGCCCACTTGGCTGTGTGGCAGGAACGACTGGGAGCGCATTTGACATTTCATCTGATGACTGTCTGAAATCGCCGCTGATGATTTGATGCGTCTGTCTATACATACACACACACACACACAGGCATGCATGTGTGTGTGTAAGGACTGGAGGCAGCAACAATGCCCTGAAATTCGCATTGTTAGCAAAACACTACACAACAGCCCATAGGAATGGAAATGGAAATGGAATGGCCAAAGTGCCCGGCAGTGCTGCCACGCAGCCCACGCACCCACGCACTTGACGAGTCACCAAACCAAACCCGAACCCAAACCCAAACCCTAAACCGAACCTAAACTCAACCAATCCCAGCCATCAGTTGGATGTATCATCCCTGCCCCCGCCCTCAACTTCCGCTTTTAATTAAAAATAAAAAATATATATATGTGTGTGCATAGAAAAAAGACCAAACAATAAGCCCACTGCCAACAAAAATACGGCGAGGGAAAAAATTCACAATTATTTGCGTACAAAAAGGCTGGAAAAAAAAATAAAAAAAATTGAGAGAGAAATTGAAAAACCACAGCAACAGTGGAGGGTAGTCCTGCAGGCAACAGCAGGATTTGCATGCGTATCTCACAGATACGCACTTTGGCTGGTTGCACTCGACAGGGGCGAGGGGGAGGGGGAGCTCTTAATTTGTCTGGAAATGCAGCAAACTAATGTAAATTACGCAATTTGAACAAAATGGAACAACTTTTTGCCCCTTTTGGCCTGAAGGTGAAACAGATTCACTCACATTTGGGTCTCCAAAGTCGTCATAGGATTAGATTGAATGATGTCTCCGAGTAACCCTAAATAAACCTCCTTCGATCTGGCAAACCAATACACGCGGCCATCCTCGCCCTCAATGTACTCAAAAACCAACAATTTGAGCATATTTTTTCATAGAGACCAATCAAAATAGTCCCAATAATTAGCTGAAAGAAGCTTAAACCCAGAGTAGAGATCTGAGAACTGAAATGGAATGAATGTGCGGCTTCCTGGGATACTTCCCAGCCATTGGCAGGCCATTTAAAAGTCGATGATGATCATTATGGTGCCTCATTAAAATGCACTTAATTAAAATGCAATGGCAATGGCAATGGCAATGGCAGCGCATCATTTAAGACGAAATCCAGTTTGGTTTTCGATAGAAAAACAGCCAACGAAAAACTACAAGGCAAAGCAAAGCAAAGAAAACCAACGACAACGACACAACACCAAGAATGAAGAGTGTCGCATCTGATGAATATGGAACTTGCAACAGCAGCAGCCACAGCAGCCAGAGACTTTGCCTGGCAACTATTTCGATGCGTTGCAGAAATTTCTGCACGAATCCACCGCTGAGGCGGCGGCGGCCAAACCAAACCAATCCAGCCCCAGCCCCAGCTCCAACCCCAACCCATCCCCAGCCCCAACCCATCCCCATCCAAGCCAGGCCAGTCGGCTAGCAAAAAATGTCATAAATAAATTGCTTAGCAACATTCACTGACGCGCCAAATAAAATCCCATAAATGATCGAATGCGATTTTTAGTCTATGCTACAACGGCGGTGGCGACAAACTACAAAAAACAAAGATAGAGAGAGAGAAGAAAACTCAACAGCTTTAGAACAAACTAAAGAACAGAGATGGCAGGATATAGACCAGGGGATACTCTTTCCCAAGAGGCCTTGGAATAGATTGTAGATAGTAGCCGAAGGAAGCACTGTAATGGTGGGTTAAAGAAGGTTAAGAAAAGTATTTTATGGGCTTCAAAGTGCTAGAGACTATGGAAAAGATCATCCAAAAGATGCAGGCAACAGCAAAGTACTACAGATTATGGAAAATATCATCCAAAAGATGTTTACTTATGAAGCCCTGAAATGGTGGGTTAAAGAAGGATAATACAAGTACTTTAAGGGCTTATAAATGTTACAGTTTATAGAAAAGATCATCCAAAAGATGTTCACTTCAATGTTCTAGAGATTATGGAAAAGATCATCCAAAGGAGGTTCCCTTATGAAGCTGTCAAACGGTCGGTTAAAGAAGGATAATAAAAGTACTTTAAAGGCATCAAAGTGCTAGAGACTATGGAAAAGATCATCCAAAAGTTATTCCCTTATGAAGCCGTCAAATGGTGGGTTAAAGAAGGATAAGAAAAGTTCTTTAAGGGCTTCAAAGTGCTTCCGACTATAGAAAAGATCAACCAAAAGATGTTCACCTATGAAGCCCTCAAATGGTCGTTTAAAGAAGTCTTCTATGTTCTTCGAGTGCTACAGTCCCCAAAAATATCTATAGTCATGCACAGGTGATGCAAAAAACCTCCCAAAGTGCAGTCGCTCTACCCTCGATGAGTGTATGTTAAGGCGTTGTGTAGACAGCGATGCGATGTGACTTTTTTCTAGCCAGAAGCCAGCAGCCAACAGCCAACCGTCTGACCAACCGTCCGACCGACCAGCCAACTACTTGTTGCTACTTTTTTAAGAATTTCAAATGTTTTTCCTGGTAAATTAACTAAAAATGCGCTGAAAACGCAGAGCACAGCTCCGTTTGTCTGTGTGTGTGTGTGTTTGGATGTGTCGCCGTCTTCGATCTGCCTTCTCTGGGCTCTGGTGAACGAAAAAAGCAGATGGAATACTCGGTAGAACAGAATCTGGCTGCCAACGAAAGCAGCGAACAATTTCCTATTTTACCAAAGTGGTCGAAGCAGCGTCGCCGTCATTAATGTGGCTTTTAAATGCGGGAACAGACAGGGGCCAAAGCCAGAGCCACAGCCAGAGCCAGAGCCAAAGTCTAGTCAAGTGTGCGCCTTAATTATGTGCGGGTCTTGAGAGTATTGGCTGATTTTGTAATTAGGTTTTCATTAGAACTTGCACACAACTATGGTCAGAGCATCTAGTTGTTGTTTTTTTTATTTTTGTTGCTTTTACCGCATACACGGCATACCAGGCCCGAGTTCATAACTCCTCGGCTGACCCAAAACTAAGGCTAAGGCTCCTGCTGATTGAGTTACTCGCACTCGTCGTCGGACATATGTAAACCCAACAGTAGCCAAGTGTTGTACACACAACACCGGCAATAAGACAAGGCCAACACGACGACAACACCCAGCCAGAGGAGGGAGCCTCCGTCGTCGGACCGTTTGCGGACCCACAATCAAAGTGAAAGATACGACTAAGGAGCCAGCGTCTGCATTTGTCTTGGCCACGAGGCTGGGGATCAGCCAGAGCCAGAGCCAGAGCCAGGCCAAGCCGATCCATTGAGCCAAACAGCTTGCAAGTCCCATGTGCGGCACTTTCTTTGGGCCGTGGATTATGCAGACAGTCTCCAGGCAGGCCTCCTGGTCTGTGGACTGTGGAGCGAGGCAGAGTGGGGCGGGTCTCTGAAGGAGAGTGAAGTTTGGGCAAAGAAGGCGGCTCTGCTCACGTCTTGCGACTGCATTTTGATTTATCCACGCGCTGTGGCAGCTTCTGCTTCGCGGTTGCTCCTCCTGCCTCCTGTTGCTGCTGTTGCTGGCGGCGCTTCAACGACTGCTCGTGATTAGCGTGGCGTTGGGGAAGGTGTGGCCCGAGCAACTGAAGTGGCCAAATGCACAGACCGGGTCGGACCAGGATAGACTCGCGCACGGCACGGCACGGCACGGCACCCAAGGCCTGGAGCCGGGAGCCGGCATGAATGAACAAGCCAGAGCCAGAGCCAGAGCCACTGCCGCGCGATGCCATCAATGAAATCGAATGGAAACGAGTGGAATGTGTGCCAGCCAGCTTCTAAGGCACTTTCGATGGCTAATCCCGCAGGTAGATAATTAGCCCAGACCACACAGACACCGGTAAAAGGAGAGGATGGAGGCAGTGGGAGCTGATTGGGGAGTCAAGAAGTGAGCTTTATATAAAGCAGGGTTATCAAAGGGCATTTGAAAAGGTCTTTGGATGTGGAAGAATATCTGGAGAAGAAGGATCTCAAAGAAAGGCAATCGAGACAAGAGATGGTAATGGAATAGGAATTATCATAGCTACTTTAGAGTATCTAAAGTGATCAGCTGGTGTCTCTTCATCTAAATGAATCTTCGAAATTTCTAGCAATAAAGGACACTGGTAGATCGTTTTCAATGGTTGATTATACAGTGATATACCGCAGAGATCATACATACGAATCCAAGGGAACTAAACTTGAACACCTTTCGATTTATAAGCCTTGATCCAGCAACAAAAAATGGTATCTTCAGCCCAGCTAGGGACTCATCAAAGACCTCCACAGCCTTGGTGGAATATAACCACAAAAATACATACAGAAAGGCAGAAGAATTTCCAACCAAATCAACCTTTTTCTGTCTAAAAATACAAGGATTTACTACTTCCTCTATTCTTCATTACCTCTCAAAGTTTTTTCCTATAGATGCCTTCCTCTTTTTTTGCAGAACAGGGTAACTCTTTCCTCTATACCCCTTTTAATAGTTTTTTTTTGTTGTTGTTATTGTTTTTTGTATGTTCTATAAAAATGCAAAAATTATGAAAATTTACCTGCTGCTGTTCGTCCGTCTTTTGTCTTTCTCTTCTACTTTGGTTCTTCTGCCTTCGTGTCTTTTTTTTTGCTTTTTGTAACTGGTTTTTCAGTTGTATTTTAGCTATTTTTGGTGCATTTCGTTTTGATTCCTGTTCTGAAAGGCGTCAATGAACCTTTAAGCCACATTTCACTGTGCGACCACGACACATGTCTATGAATTCTAATTATCCATTGGCCATCCATACACCCCGTACAGACCCCGCACAGACCCCGCACAGACCCCGCACAGACCCCGCACAGACCCCGCACAGACCCCGCACAGACCTCGTACAGTCGGCAAAAAAAAAAAAATGCAAATACTGTTTTTGTCTAAGGCCTTAAGCGGCTAATCATAAAAGCCCATCAAATTCACTGACATTTCCTGAGTGTCAATCACTTGAGTTATTCGCTGGAAGTTGCCTTGGAATATTTTCGTTTCGAAACGAAGGCCTGGACTCGGTTCCCTAAACCACAAATCTTGGCAACCCAAAGGTAATCACTGTGCCGTTGAGGGATCCAGCTGCTGGTCAACTTTTTTTTTGCAGGCGGCAACAACTTGTTTTGGATCGATCCGCAGTCAAGGCGAGGTACGAGTGCAATCAAAAAAATGTGTGGCAAAATCAGCGCTGAAATACTTATTTAATGAACCTCTTCCTCTCGGTAACTCAACAATTTGGCGACACGAAATCAAAGTCATGGCATCTGGGGATGGGCCAGGCCCGTATCTAGCCAGCAATGAAATGCATTTTATAATTGTACACGCACTTTTTTTTGTTTGTTTGTTGGCAAAATTAGAAGCAGCAAAACAGCAGAAAAAGCCACAAGTGAATGAACATTAAAGCTCAAATCGCGCATCATGTTGCCATGTCAGCGCACATGGAGCAGTCGGCGTTGGCCAAGTTAATGACATTGCCGAGTCGGGCACGGCAAAAACCTGGCGACAACTTTGGCCAAAGACCAAGCAGAAGGCAAGGTAGCAGCAGGCAGCGGCGTTGATGAGCAAAAAACTGGACATTTTGATTTTAGAAAAATATATAGAAAACCACTTTTTTGTTTGTCGATTGTGTGGCTGTATCCTCCATCTGCACTGGCCATTGGCCAATGGCCAATGGTAGCTGGCCAACAGCCTCTTGCCTGTTGCTGTCGTGGAAAAGTTGGCCTCCTCTGGCCTCTGGCTCAGAACTTGGTTGGTTTGCAAGTTTTTTTGTCGTGTCAACGATAGCCAAAAATTTATGAGAGCCAACCGGACAAACACATAGATGCATCTGTGAGTTATATGGAGGCTTTTGACAAGCAATCAGGTTAATGAGCGAGCAGGCTCTTTTTGGTTGCAAGAGAGAAAAGCCAGCTCAAAGATTTATGGCCCCAAGTGGGGCCGAAGAAGGACCCTGTGGCCGCAGGAACTTTCACTAATGAAGGATTCCTGCAACCCAAATGCATATATACATAAAAACATTTCGCATGTCATCGGACTTGTCCTTGTTCCTGTCGGGGTACCGGGAGGGATCTCTTCTTTAGGTGTGTCGTATGAATATTCTAAAAAGCCAAATGATATTGGCCAGCCATCAGCATAAAGATGTCGATGTCGAGACAGTCGCCTAATTAAAAATGCAATTGAATGTTTCCCTTTTGTTGTTGCAAAAAAAAAACGAATGACTAGAAGTTGGTGGGGCCTGGAGTTCGAAATGTAGCCTTAATTAAATATAATTTACAATTTGCCGGCGGTCATAACTTTCCAACAAAAGGCCCTGGCCGCCGTGTCCGTCCGGGCTGGAGGATGAGGTGGGGGCGTGGCGTGGCGTGGAGCGGCGCCGCGGCTGCTTTGCTGCCATGGGCCATGAAAATGTTTCAACCGAAACAACAAAAGAGCATGTTCCGTGGCAATAATGGACGATGCACTAATGTCATTCTATGGTCTCCACAAAACGACGGCTCCATCAGCGGCATTTTTTCGCTCGAAATTATCATAAATTTGTCGTTTGGCCGTTTGGCCGTTTCGATGTTGGAGAGAAGGCCAAAACATTGTTCTTTTTGCCAGCCCAGCTTAGCCGCTGCTTAGCTTGGCTCGGCTTAGTATGCACGGCCCCCACCCCATCCCCACCCCATCCCCACCCCATCCCCACACGGCGCACGAAAAGTTCGGAAAATTTACAGCCAACCCCAGGCACAACAAATAATTTGAAAATTCGTCACACGCTAAAATATCAAAAGGCGGAATATCCCCCATAAAAACTAATGGGAAAAAACACAACAAGAAGGGAATTAGTTTGGAGGTTCTTAAACCCTTCGAAAGGGGCTCCTAAAAGGATCTGGCAGGATCTCTGGCAAATAGTTTTGAATAAACAACTGAAGGTAGAACCTTTCTGGCATCAATTACTTTTCTTTCTCTGGGAAGGATACCTTTTGAACAGTACTTTCTATAGGCGTATCCACAACTTTTCTCTGTCTTTAAGCCTTCTGCATTTCTCTGTCTGAGGCCTCAAACGACGGACCTCAAACCATCAGAAAACTCCATAAAAACTAATAGGAAACACACACTTCAATAAAGGAATTAGTTTGGAGGTTCTTAAACCCTTCAAAGGGGCTTCTAAGAGGAAGATCTAGATCTAGAAGGATCACCGGCAGGTAGCTTTGAATAAACAACTGAATGTAGAATCTTTCTGGCATCAATTACATATACTTCTCTGGGAAAGATACCTTTTGAACAGTACTTTCCATAGGCATATTCTCTGCATTTCGCTGTCCTTAAGCCTTCGGGAATTCTCTGTCTTAGGCCTCAAAAAGCGGATCCCATACCATCGGAAAAACTCCATAAAAACTAATGGGAAAAAACTCAACAAAAAGGGAATTTTTCGAGTAAGTTTGGAGGTTCTTAAGCCCTTCAAAGGGGCTTCTAAAAGGAACTGGAAAGATCTTTGGCAAGTCGTTTTGAATCAACAATTGAATATAGAACCTTTCTAGAATCAATTATTTATTGATTCTTCTCTAGGAAGAATACCTTTTCAACAATAGTTTCCATAGGCATATCCCCAGCATTTCGCTGTCCTTAGGGCTTCTGCATTCCTCTGTCCTTAACCCCTCTGCATTTCTCTGTCTTGAAGCCTCCTGCATTTCTCCAGAGAGCTCGAAGAGCAAAGAGAACTGTCTTCCGTACGCCTAATTGGTGCAATCGTTAAGGAGATCCGAGACCCTAGATTACCCTAGAGTTCCCATACAAATGCCTCCCGCAAAATGTTCCACACCTTCAGCATTCCTACCGTTAAGAGACCCCATTTCTTTAATATATCTTCAAATGATTTAAGTTGGCTAAGTGGATTAAATGGAAAGATTGACAGACACTCAACTTATCAGAGCTCTGGCCAGCCTCAGACACCCCGTGCCCCTGAAAGAGTCGTGTCGTTCTATCGTATCTGCCACAGGCATCGCTGGGGCCTCTGCTGCTGCTGGCCCTTGTTTTTCGCTTAATTATAAATGCAAAGTTTTCTGCCATTTCCTAAGTTGTTTTTTTTCTTCTCTCTCTCTCTTCTCATTTTTTTTACATTTCGGTTTGTTTTGGGCAGAGGAATTTTCGTTTGGCCCTGAGTGACATGACTTTGTGCTGGGGCTTGGGAAATGAATTTTACTTTTTGGCCGACAGGAAGTGCCCCACGGTGAACGGGCGAAGCCATAGAGAAATGGAGAACTGCAGAGTGGGTATCAGAATCTTTTAAATGCAATTTAAGGCCGAGCACTGTGCAGCAGTGCACAGAACGAGTCGCTAGAGTTGTTGCATGGATTGTATGGGGTATGGGGGAATGGAAATGGAAAATATGATTATAATTATAAATATTGCATAAGCAGCAGAAACTTGGCGGCGCCTCTCCCCCCCCTCACGCACTCTCCAGAAGGAGCTATAACTGGAGCTAAGGGGTGGGGGGAGGGAGGGGCACACGCAGGACGTGTGACGCATGCGAGCACAAAAACAAAACGCACAACGAAAAGTGCGTAAGTTGCGCCACAGAATTGCATATAATGGCTAAAAGTATATGCTACAGCGCAAGTCATGTGTGTATGTATAGGCATATAACAAGTAAAGAACTTTACAGACGGCATAGCGACTAAAAGTTACCCCTTAATCGGGGGATATACGATAGCTGTGACACCATAGAAATAGGCATTGAAAGAAGGCCATAAAATATTTAATGTAATTGAAAACCCCCTCCCTCTGTGCAGCACACCCTTTATAGGGTATGGAAAAACTTGTACATATGTACTGGTAAATGGGGAAAATTATGCAGAAATGCGAACGCAATTTTCGAGGCCTACAGCACACACTCTCGCTGTCTTGGCCAGCTCCTTCTCTTCCTGCGAAAAATAAAAAAAAAACTTTTGCGGCTGCCCCTTCCTCCGGCCACCATCCTGGGGCCTGTCCTGCCTGTCCTGCCCCTTCCATAAGCTCTGGTTCTGATGCATAGCGGTCGCTTTGTTGGCCGGGGGCAGATCAATATCCTTTTATGCGTTTTCACATGCATTATGCATGCAGACGTTGCTGCTGCCTCCCTGAACCTCCACCTCCACCCTTCTGCTGCTTAGAAAAAAAGGGGAAAAAATAGGAAATGGCCAAACGGAAAATCATGCGTAAGTGCTGGCGGACAGGCGGGGCGTATACGCAATATTTGCCTTCAATTGCAGCTGTTGGCCAATGGCAAACAGAGGCACAAAAAAAAAATGGGGAAAAAATGGAAAAAACCCACAGCAAATGGGCATCAAATTAGCAATCAATGGATAGGAGAGGGTCGGCGGTTTAAGTGGAGAAGTGGAGCAGAAGAAGTTGAACAGATATTTATTTTAGCATATAGTATATTCATAGACATATCGAGCACCGCATCGAGTACGTGCCACTCCGCTCGAGCTGCAGTTCAAGTTTTATTTGATTTAGTTCTACAGGGCCAATTGCCATTACCCGCCTGATTAGTAGCGAAAATTTATTCGACCGTGCCAAGCGATTTGAATGGACTTCCACCAATTGGTTAGGGAAAATTGTGTGGGGGAGGAAAGCGGGTTATTAACTATAATTTGCCTTAGTTTATTGGATATACATAGCAATAAAATACATTGCTAGAACTAAGTAGAGAGACAGCTTAAGAAAACCGTACAATATATATGTATATCTTATGACTTTAGAAGGAAGGATGGGGTATAGAACAAGCTTTGAATGGAACAATTCTGCCTGTTGTTATGGCTGTTCTTTTGCACAATTAGTTCTATGATTATTATATTTGAATCCAAGCTGATGAGCAAGCCATTGAATGTTGGTGTCCAAATTTCAGAAACTGCCAATTTATCTGTGAATTTAACCGCATGACAATGGGGCCATTCTTTGTTCTTAGCAGCAATCATCACTTTCGGGTGAGTGGAATTTTGAATAGTCCCAATTTATCTTTGAATTTAAGCGCATGACAATGGGGATATTCCTTGTCCTTAGCACCAATCATCACTTTCGAATTAGCGGAATATCGAATATTTGGCTCGTAGTAAAAAAAATCATCAAATTTATGAAAAAGAAAGCCGTTTGAACCACAGAAACTATAACACGTGATTTGTATACATTAGATAGGAAATTATTTGTGTTTTTTTGTACAGATTGGCCAAAGATATTTCCTGTAGTCGAGCACGACAACAGCAAGATGAGGGTACATTTTTGTAGAGAGAAAGAGAGAGAGAGGGAAAGATCCACTACAGAAGAGGGGCGTATTCCCAGGCTAATGACCAACCATGTTTCCCGCGTATACGCATACATCCCATACTTATAGCAAAATTAGCCCCTCTGGCCTATCTCGACGAGAAACAAAAACAACAACAAACAGAGAGGCAAAACAAAAAAAAAAACAACACAATTTCCAAGCTCTAATTGTGGAACCCATTTACACGCCGAAAGTTAATTTCGCATAAGCTGAAATCGTTCTCTCATTCACCCCTTGGTGGCTCTGCTCTGCTGTCGCCCGCCTCCTGGTGGCTCACATTTTGCGACCTACAACAACAGAGAGCTTGTTAACAATGAAAACAACTTGGCCAACGCACACTCATACACACTCAAACTGTACGGCTTCCTGTGGCAGGCTGTCAGGCCAGGCATTGAGGCAGGCAGGCAGGCAACCAGTCCATGGCAGAGGCAGAGGCAGCATTACAGCAGCAGCAACAACAACGATACCTTTGACGCAATGTCAAACACCTGCTGCCAATGTTAACGCCAAACACGAAAAAAAAAACACTCGCACACACTCAAACGGGCTAAAAAAGCCAGAGAGAAAGAGAGAGAGAGAGAGAGTCGGAGAGCAGCAGCAACAAAAACAAGCTGAAGATTGCCTTGGATGCCGAAGGTTGAATACTCTTCAAGATGTTAAGGGTAAAGCGGAAAAACTCGATCGGTTTTATATGAAACTAGAGGGCAAGCCACCTGCTTCGCTAATGCGGCAATCCTAGGCTCACTCACCATGCTCGCTGGTAGGTCAATCCAAGGCTCACTCGCCACACTCGCTCGTGCAGCAATCCCAGGCTCACTCGCCACACTCGCTCGTGCGGCAATCCCAGGCTCACTCGCCATGCTCGCTGGTGCGCCAACCCACGGCTCACTCGCCACGCTCGCTGTTAGGTCAACCCCAGGCTCACTCGCCACTCGCTTCCTACATTAACGACTCCTTTTTATGATAGAGAGATTAAGGAATGAGTTTTATTTCTGACAGATCATTCCTTTGCCAGCTTTAGTCGCTATTCTTTAAGCCCCAAACCTCTGCTCCAAATCTTAATACCCTACCCCAAGCAGGGTACAACAATGGCAGCAGGCAGGCAGGCAGGCAGCAACACACATTGTCCGTACGTCCGTGCGTTTGTTCTCCGGCTGGTTAGGCAACAAATTCTGCGCAAAAAGTGCAATGAACTTTGGCCAGGCCGGAGCGTGAGAGGCGGCGTTGGAGGTGGAGGAGACAAAAGCAGAATTGGGGGAATCCAGGCGAGTCCCTGAGTCTCCGAGTCCCCGCGAGGGGTGGCAAAAAAGTCACGGGCTTAGCCAATGTGTAAATAAATGTCGGCGAGAGGGAAAGGGAGCGCCGCAGGAAGCGAGAGTGAGAGTAAGGGTGACAGTGGCAGTGGCTAGTGGAAAAACAATTTCATTGAGTTGTGCCACAAAAGGTACGAGTATCAAATGCCCCGAAATGCCGGCAAGCACGGTGCATGCAACACATGTTCACACACTGTATCTGCATGTGTATCCTGTAGATAAGGACATGGTCAGACAGGGGCCATGCAGTGGGGGTAGTGGAGGATTAAAGAACAATTCATTGTCTTTGATTAACAGAGAGCAGAGAGAGTCAAGGGCACCTCTAGATGAAATGAATTTCAATCGTTTATAATCTAAGAAAAATGCTGGCCTCCAAAAGCTTCATAATCAATCCCTTTATTTGAATGATTGAATCTATAATTCCTGTCCCGTCCTGTCCTGTATATATCGATGGCTCTGACTGCAAGGTATCGGAATGCCTCAATCCTTTCCTCTGAAATTGAGAAAACAATGTCAAAGGAATTAATTCCCAATTCATCAAGTTTCGGAGCCAGGCAACACACACACAAAAAGTCAAAGAAATGCAAAATAAACAGAGTGCAAAGTAAAAATGCAAACCGAGAGGCCGAAAGACCGAAAGACCAAAAGACCGGCACCAGAGCACAGCAGAGCAGAGCACTGAAAATAAAGTCAACTTGAAATGTGCCGCCAGTTGAGGTTGTTGTTCTTGTCTCCTACCCTTGGCAGCTGCGCCTAGACCAAATACCTAAGCCTAAGCCACTCTCCACTCCATGCCACGGCACTCCATAGACCGGCTCGTCGCTGTCAGTCCCAGGCCCAGGCCCAGGCCCAGCCGAAAGCAGATGATGAAGCCCTCAAAGACACCAACAACAAGAAAACATCGGTTTAGGCCTTTGAAAGTACTACACCATGGACACGGCCACAGAAGAGATATCCAGGCCAGAGCCAGAGACAGAGCCAGACCCTACCAGGCGACACATGTGCACATATTTCTCTTCTTCGACTCTTTTTTATGCTGCACTTTTTCTCTTCTTTTTGTTGTTGTTGTTTTTTTATTTTTCACATGCAGTTAAAGCGCAAATGTTCTCAAATTACCCATATGCAAAATGAGGCACGGGGAAGCAGAAGCAGAAGCAAAAGCAGCTGGGCTGGGGAAGGCAGAAGATTGGGTCTGCCACTAGTTCCAGCCGGCTTCGTTTGCCATTTCGGTTGCGCCTCATATTTCGTCTACGAAAGCTTTGGGCGGCCTCCGGCACTGCCTCTGCCTCTGCCTCAGCCTCAGCCTCAAGACGCCACCGAACCGAGCTCAACAGACAGTCAGTCAGCTAGTTTCCGACTCCAACACCGACTCCAACTCCAACTCCAACACCAACTCCAGCTCCAACTCCGACAACCAACTCCTCTCTGGCAGATTTTGTGGTAAGTTGACGTTGACTGGCGGATCTTCGTTGGTGACAATTGAAAGGCAGCCGAATCAAAGCTGAGCCGGGCCAAAGCCATCAGGGCGTAAAATTTCATAGTCCTATATAGACAAAGCGCTTATTTGGCAACCAGAACTGGCCACGGACTGGGCACAAAAGAATGGAGTTTTGGGAGAACAAATGGAGACTTTAAAATGAAATGAGATTTGTCAGTTGGAAGAGAAAATTGCCTATTGTGAAATTTATTTACTATTGCCAGTTAGTTGGAGTTTTTTTTTTGGAGCCTCTAGGCAGAGGTAGTCTTTTCCCAGAGAAAAAAGCTCTGAAATTGTCATATTTATACTTCAATAGATTTGCTTTGATAGAGGGAAATTAAAAAAGAAAGAGTTTTTTGTGCAGCTACATTTTTACATTAATGCATTAAATATATTTCATAATTAAAATAAATATATTTCATCTTTAAATTACATTTATAGGCATTTTCATGAAGTCGAACGGGACAGTGGTACATTGCAAGTGGTATTAAGGTCAAAATAAGAGGGATTTTCAGAATTATTTTCCTTTTATAAAGTAGATCTTGATTAGCCCTATAATTGGTGCTAAGGTCGATTTTGGGTCACTGTTCGTTTTTTCGAGATTTTTGCAAAAAACCAAGGCAGTCGCAAGGGACAAAAATGATAGATGGTTTCGCGGCGATCAATTCAAACTTCGATATCACCGAAAGTTCAGGCAAAATATTGATGCAAATTTCTGATAAATGTTGTGCATTGATAGTACTTGGAAACGGTCATAATTTTACGCAAATATGTCTTGTATTTTTTTTTAAATTTAATTTGCATCATTTTTTAAAATAATTTTAAGTTTTAAATAAAAACTTGCATCAAGTACCATCTATGAGTGCCAGTATAGGAACAACAGTAAAATACAAAAATCTGATTTAGTGAAATATTTGTACTACTCGAATTTGGTGTAAATTTGGAAACCTTTTAAAAGGTCAATTAAGTTTTGGTAGAGCTACTAAATGTTACAGTTCTCTAGATATCCCTTTATTTATTTTTAAAATTTTATAGATTCTTAGAATCAATCATATTTCCAAAGATCATTGCAAGTTTATCGATGTCTTCCGTAGCCTAGCCCCGAAGTGGGGGCTCCCCTAACAAGTGCATACATGTGCCGTTGCTTTATTAGCTCTATGATAAATGTTTATGATGAACCCTACGCGGGTACCCCTGTGCCCTTGCTCCGCGGCACTTCCAAAACATGCGACACATGGAAGGGCTGCCCAAACGTCGCGACGTTTCCTCAGTGCCATAAAGTGCTCACTTATTGCTTTTTATGCGCTTTTGATGTGCGTGTGTGTGTGTGTGTGCGAGAGGGAGTGTGAATGTGAATGTGAATGCATTTGCCATTGCACTTTTCGTCACAGTTTTCGTCAGTCAGTTAGTCAGAGTCAGAGCCATACAGTTCTTCTTTTGTGCGTTCTCATAAATGCATTCCACATGCATATGTATATGTTTTGCGATAGAGAGAGAGAGAGAGAGAGAGAGGAACAGGGGAGAAAGAGTGTGGATGGAGGAGTGAGTGTGCTTAACTCGCCGCAACTTCATTTCGTGAATGCACAATGGGCGCCCGGGTGCCTAACCTACGACAACACCGAATATTCGCCATTCGGCCAAGTTCAATGAACCGAACCTTTGGTTGAATAAACTTCACATACAAACGCATTCGCACACACACGCACACAGTGCACGCACAGCGAATCGGTGACGCGTCGAAGCGCACAAAAAGAAGAAGCACCAGCAGAAGCAGAAGCAGAAGGCGAACAGCAACAACAACAAACGAAAAAAAAAACTCCACAAAACAGCCAAAAGAGAGATAGAATGTCTCTTGGCAGGGGTACTCAGGCGTGGATTTTGGGAAAGTTTCTTGTAAAACCATGATACATAATTACTTAATTTCGTTGCAGAAGAGGGTCTCTGAATGACTAGGAATACACTCTTATAGACTCTTACTCTGGCAGGATAAATTCATTTCCTTATAGTAGGTTAGGTTAGGTTAGCCCGGACGGCCCTCAACGGGGCCCACGCAAAGGCCAGTACGGCCCTTAGTTATCCGGCTAGGGGGGGTATGAATCATCGTAGGAATAGCCTCGAGAATCGAGGTGTTATTAGCATAGCCCCACAGTTCCTGTGGCGTCCTCTTGCAGCACCGGGCCGCCTAGGTATTTCCTCCTTGCCCTTGAGGGAACCGGACAGTCGAAGAAGAGTTGTTCCAAGGAGATGTTCCTTATAGTAAATAGGTTAAGATCTTCAATGGTTCCACAACAATTGAAGCAATAATTTCAATAGCTAATCGGACTTATGATGACCCCTATGATCTTAGGCAAAAATTATCATAAGTAAATATATACACACAAGATCATAATAATAGGTACTCAAGCTTATCCCAAACGGCACTACTTTTGGGCCTGTACTTAAATAAAATTGATCTTTAATGCCTATAAAGCCAAGAATTTCAAAATTATACATTTAAAATTGGAAATACTGAAACTGTACCTATTATGTACATACATATAATGTATATAATGTATATCGATCAACCGAAATATGTGCTCAACTCACAATTTCGGTAAAAACTCTGTTAACTCTGTTGTTTCGTTTTAAACACTTATTGTACGATAAAACTGATTATTATGGAAAACTTTCAACGTATACCTATTAATACGATCATATTATTATTATTATATATATATTATCATATTATACGATCTAATAACTAAGTAAATTCGTATATGTTCAGGATTGTAATTAGTACAATCTATAGACCTTTTTGGTAAACGATTTGTTTACCTTTGTTGCCCTTTAGGGCCCTCACAATTTTCTTCAATTAAATTAGGTACGAAAACACACACGTAAATTGAAAGCGAGTACCCCTAACCATGTGGACATTTGGGGGCGCGCGATATTTGCTACTTAAATGACATGCCACCGCTGTGTCGATGTGTCGATGTGTGTGTGCAAATTGATTGTGCAGCTCCACAACTTCTTCGCTCCAAGCTCATACTGTTTTTGTATATACGTATATTTTGTGTTTTTTTTGCCATATTTGTATATATTTTTTGTGCCTTTTTGACTCTTTCAATTTGTCTAATTTTCAATGACGTCGTCGTCGCCAACGTCGCCATCGAAGCAATGGAGTAAAAAACAAATTAGTTGAACTCCACACGATGATGAGAGTACATACAGACATACATATGTAAAGATGGATACGGATACAGCTACAAGTGCTGGTAAATGTATCTGATATGGCTGGCAGCGTGCAAATCGAATTTACCAGCTGCTGGCTAAATAATTCAATAAATCGCGCTGGCTAAACCCCAGATCTGTATCCACATCGAAATGCAGATGCAGATGGAGAGAAGGAGAACCACAAAACCTCTCCACAGCTCTCCTCTCTTCTCTCGCCGGCAGTAAGCAGCCAAGACACAAATGAAATTTAATTTCAATGTGCAGTTTGATGGGGCAAATGGAGCAAGAACCCAACTAACCCTGGCACACCAGCCACAGCCAGAGCCAGAGCAACAGCAACAACAAGGCAACCAACAAAAATAACTGCAAGATATTAATAAAGCAAAAATTCATATGAAATTTTAATATGCAAACGAGCAAAAGGCAAAGAAGAAAAAAAAAATATACATGGCGGAAGAAAAATACCCATACTACAGAATGATAGTCGGAGTTGGAGCCACAGAATCACCCAAGTATTGAACCATGTAAATCGAATGTGAGAGCACTTTGGGCCATGGCCAGGACCAGACACTGATAGCCAGACAGGATATACGTACGAAGGGAAGAGGACAGACAGCAGCCATGTGGTCCAACGGTTTTTTTTCGGGGCAGACAACGGAAAAAATTGTGCATATTATCGTAAGAAGAGTGAGATTAAAAATTGAAATAGATTCGATTCTCACATGGGTATAGCATGAAAATGAAAATAAAGACGAAGATGAAGCTGAAGACTTGAAGACTTGAAGACCGCTTCGTTGAAGCCGAGAGTTGTCGAGTTGAAAAGTTGAAAGAACTTCTTCTTGGTACTCATGGCAGGGAGGATTTCTAAGGAATCTAAGGAATATCCAGTTCATGGAGATTGAGACTTGAAGTACTTTACAAAAGTTTCTGACTCAACGTTGAGTCCAACATCGTATCAAGAACTGATTAGAGCCATAATCCAACCCGCATGCATGAACATGACTCATGGTGAGCGAACATAAAAATAGAGCAGTCGGATTACGTATACGCGGCGTTGTGCTGTGGCATGCAACAAGCCAAAAATACAAGAGCAACAGGCAGAAGAAGTGTGCCTGCCATGGTGCCACACTTTCGCCCGCCCAATGTCAATGCCACTGGCACCGAGGATGCAGTGCCCCACACAAATACAAAATCCGAGTCCAACTCCAATGCCCACGTCGCCCCATTGCCACAGATATACATATATGTTGTATGTACAGGCAGTCAGCGGCAGGCAGCAGGCAGCGGCAGCTGGCGGCATGTGGCACGCGGCAAATGCAGTCTGACTGGCAGCACGTTTCCATGTTGATGCTGCGCCAAAAATAACAACCAACAACACCAGCCAGAGAGACCCAGAGAAACAGCCAGCCAGCCAGCCAGGCAGCCAGCCAGCCAGCAGGCATTGGGGAAACGGCCCTGGTCGTGGCCATGGCCATGGTCGTGGCTGTGTGGCTATGAATGGCGCCGTTTTGGGCGTTTTGTTTGACCAAAAACTGCAACTAGTCGGCGAAGGTCGTGCAGCCAACGGAATTTCATTAGACAGCCAGACGCAATGCAAATGTCCAGGCAGCAGCTCCAAACGAAAGCGAAAGCGATGGCGATGGCGATGCAGGAGGTCTGGTCTGGTCTGGCATTGTAATCGTGTAATCGTGGGTCTATCATGGCTGGTTAAGTAAGTGGCTAACTGTAATTAGGCGGTTGTTTTGTGCCGGCAGGACACTCAAGCTGTCAACAAATTAGACATCTGTCAGGGCATTGAGTGCAGCGGAAGTGAGTGCCAAAAAGGCGAAAAATGGTGCCTTAATGGTTGTGTCTTTTTGGGGAAATCACTTTCAAACCAGGCAGGGTCTCTAGCCTTTGGAAAATTACCTCTTGGAGAGATGAAATGTCCAAGTTTTCCAACTAGAAAATGAAATCCCAAGCGATTTACAATACACCATAAAAAGTAGAGTCTTTGCGGGGTTTATGCCATTTCTTACTTTCCAACGAATATTGGTTCATATCAAAAATCTGTACGTCTACTTAGTCATGCACTTGACAGAGGCTACTTACCCCTGTGCGCACAACTGTACTCCGAAAAGAACAAAGCCACCTAAATGAAGGGCATAGAAAAATGAAGCAAAGTACACACACAAAAAAACACAGAAAAATGGGGAAAATGTGAAAAAAATGTAACATATCCATACACACATAAACACACATATATATGTATGTATGAACATACATATGTACGTTAAAAAGTTTGCCCACTCAACGGCAGACGCCATCGCAGAGAGGGAGAGGAGGAGGAGGGGTAGAGGAGATTGGCAAGCAGAATGGAACTTGGAGGCGCACGTAGACACGAGGCCGGGGTAGAGGTTAGGGGACGCTGATGTGATGTGATGTACATGGAGCATAGAGAGCATAGAGCATGTAGACAACTGGCAACAATAACGGCATTTTCGATGCAGAGAAAAACGACGAAGCAGCAGCTCCGACGACGTTGACGAAAAGGACGTGCAGGATGAGGAGAGGAGAGCAGTCGCCTCCTGTCGACGAGGAGTTGCCAACAGCCACTTGACACTTCCGTCGTCACATGAATGGAGCCGTAAAAATGCGACGCTGCATTCGTTTCATTTTCGTTCGTTCCATTCCCTTCATTCGTTCTACCCGGATTTCTTTCCTTTTTTTTTCGGCTGCGGGTGCGGGGCATGTTAGTACTTTTTTATATTTGGGCAGGCATGTGTTGCAGGCGGCAGTGGCAAGTGTAGAAATGAGGCAAATACATTCATGCATAATTTTGATGGCACTTTGAGTGGTAGGACAGGAGCTGCTTCCATTTACATTTGAGATGCCAAAACGTTTTGGGAACACGTTTTGCTTTTCGCTTTTTTTTTTCGTGTATTCACTCAAGTGTGTGTAGGCCTCCCCCAGGAGGTAGTCTGGGAGAGTGGGAGAGGGACAAGGCAAGTCATTAACGCAAAAACAAAGTGACGATTAGTTGCGGGGGTGGCGAGGGGCCTTTGAGTTGAGTTTTTGCGGTTCAATGTACGCCAAAAAGTAAATAGGCAGTGCACACACCCCCCCACACAGACAGCCCAGCCCCAAGGTAGGTCAGGGAGCGGGAGCCAGCCAAGTGATGAGACCTTTGCACACACAACACCACAAACAGTGGAGGGAGGAGGCCTTCCTCCAATGGCAGCTTGGGAGGGGGCATGCGGCGTTGGATCCCGTCAATTCGGACAGCGAGCAAACAGCGAGAAGAGTAGCCTCTAGACTGGATCAAATCTGGGATATTTATGAGCATGTTTTTTAGGTCCTCAACAGCCGTCGCTCTCTCATGTTTTCGGTTATGATTGACTGATTTCTGTTGAAGCTTTGGCGTCTCCTGGCACGCATGAATAACACTTTTCGAGAAACGAAAAACCAGAGACGCCAGTGCCTCTGCCTGTGCCCCTGGTGGGCTCTACAATTAGCACTTTTCGCCCGGCCCGGCCCGGCCCTCAAGTGGTTGCCGCCTCGCCTCTGCTGCTGCTGCTGCCCTGATAAGCTGCAGACAGTGATTGCCTTGAGTCAGGCGCTTGAACTCTCCATCGCTCCATCGCTCCATCTCTCTGCCGTCCGCTCTGCCCGGCACTCTCTTAGTCATTCTGCGGTGGCAATTTCTAGCTGCAAATAGTTTTGCGACCTAAAAGTGACAAGCACCCGCTGGCCCGCCAGAGTTCTTCTCTCTTTCCTTTTTTTTTTTTGTCGATAACAAAGTTTGCCAACCCAACAAAAAACCACCGCTCATAAAATGAAAAAAAAAATAAAAACGTAAAGCCCAAAAGCAAAGCAAAGCCTATTTACGCACCGCATTCCGTCTGTCCGGGCGTCTTCCAGAACAGAACAGAACAGAACAGAACTGCCACACAGAGTGCATTATAAGATAAACATTTGTTTTCTACTTTTTCATTTGGCAAATAACATGAAAGCGTTGAACTCGCCCACAGACCGCCACACCATATGTATACTTATAGAGCACACACAGATATATATATATCTGAATTTATAGACGGTCGGACAGAGGCGGCCATTGAAGGCCCTACCATACGATCAATAGTTGGGGCAAAGCGAAGACTCGAAGCTCGCGAAAAAGTCATGGAAGCTACCTAAAACCTGACGATGGTTTTCAAGTTGATTCCGTTGAATACCATCTTATAAACGCATGTGGCACGAGGAACCTTCACGCGGATCAGTGCTTCAACGAAATCGAAATTATCACGCGTTCGCGGAAAATAGCCCAAGCTAAAACAAAGAAAAACCCCAACACAACGAAAGCCCCAGGCCCAACCCGACGACAGTCAATCAGTCGGACAGTCAGGCAGTCAGTCAGGCAGTCAGCCACTCATCGGGTCTGACGAGTCACAAGTGCTGAAAAGTTTATTGCACTATGTTCGTCTGACTTTTGCTAGGGCAAATATTGTTTAATAACATTTTTAAAAATACAATTTACTGATTAAATGCGCTGCGACGTCGGCTACGGCTACGGCTACGGCACAATGGCACGGCTGTAGTCCTACCCCAAGATGAAAAATTTTGTGTGCTTCACTCGAGGCGAATGACTGTGTACTTTTGATGCGGCTCCGTTGCCGTTCTAGACTCCGATAATCAGGAGCATTAAAAATAAAGCCGGTTCCAGCTCTTGCAAGTCCTTAAAGTCGAACTTGCGCATCGTATATTCATCGCCGCTGTCCTCCTGAATGCCCCAGGAGACATACTGACTAAAACTGAATATGATAAGCCGACAAAACAAATACCAGAAGATGCCCTCACTGAAATGAGGAGAATCAAGCGACTTGTTTTTTAGATGATTTTCCCTAAGGCAACACTCACTCCATTCTTAAGATTTTTCAGTTTCCAATGAGCTCAGTTTTGCAAGGAAAATTCGGGTTGTAGAGATTGTACTACCTTTCTGCTATGACAAAAGATTTGACTTTAAATGGAACGAGTACTAGAGCACCTTTGAGACAACAAAACTTTTGAAAGTATTTTTATTCAGTCAGGGATTACTGTTCCAAGGATCTCCTAGAGCCCATGCCCAAGCCCAAGGGCATTACAAGTTCCTTAGCCGTTCCATATGATCTCTATTGTTATAAAACCTTTAAAAATCCAGAAAAACTCCTCCAAATATGGTTGGGGCTTCACCCAATCGTCACCTTTTATCTTTTAGATGATTTTTTGAAACAGAATTTGTCAAATGCAATTGGAAAAAACCTTCAGACTTATATCTTTGCCCTGGCAAATACTGCCAATCGATTGTTAAAAGTAAAACTCTTTCGGTTGAATAAAAAAGTTTATAAAATGCTGAAAATTATACTCATTTTGTTAACTATTTATGGGGTAAGTGAAATAAAAATAAATACAATTTGGCGGCACCGTTCTACTTTAGTGGCAGTTCGCCCAGATCGATGGGGGCTTTCCTGAGGATGCCCTTGCAAGGCACAATGAGCACAGAAAAAATCACGGTTGCCCGGACTTGAAATTGGACTCGGACCTTAGCAACGAATGCGCAGAATATGCCAAGGTATTGCTGCAAATCGAAACAAAATCCCAGAGAGCTACCACTAACAACTGATAGTTTTCCGTCCCATGCAGACTCTGGCCGGGAAGGGTAAGCTGGAGTCAACGAAACTTGATGGGTATACAGAAAATTTGTGCATGACTATCAAGAAGCCGCTGGAATGCATAGAGAGCTGGTATATAGAAAAGAACCTGTACGATTATAATGCACCAAGATTGAGTTCGGAAACTGAACATTTTACGGCCATGATTTGGAAGGCTTCGAAAACTCTGGGTATTGGCCTTTTTACAAAGTGAGTGAATCGATCATATTCGTATTTAGCAAACCGCCACTCATCCCCCCACTCCCACCCCCATAGGGATGAAAACCATTACGTTGTGGCGCGGTACAAGCCGAAAGGCAATGTTAAATCGGATTTCAAGGAAAATGTTCCCATGGCCACGTATGTATTTGTATCATTCTGTGAATTTTCATTTATTATTTTAATTTCGCTCTGTTTTAGGGGCAATGCGGATCATTCTACGTCATTTTGCCTTGCTGTTCTAATTCTAGTTGCGATTTTCATTGAACGTAATTGAGTTTGAAATTTCATTTGTAGCATTCAAAATTAAACAAGAGTAATTCTTCTTTTGGGAGGAACACGAAAATTTTTAAATTTTCGCGCCATCTTTTGACATTAACATTGTCCCATGCGCTTAGTTTAACATTACTTTAACATAATGTTGCTTAGGAATGTTGCGAATTACGTAAATTCATAGATGTTGTGCTGATAATGTTGCGGAATAGTGTTGCGAGTTTCGTAAAACCATTTCAGCAAAAAAAACACAAAATCAGCACTTTCTAACACTAGTCGTGTGGTGCTTTTTCCAGCACTTGTGCTTTTGGCGCCCATAGTGCAATTCAAAAATCGAAATGAAAGCACATGTATGCTGTATGCGTTATGTTGGTGGTTCTGTTCTGCCTTGAGAGCTGCGAGTTCGTGCCCAAAAGCTGCGGATTAGCGGTTATTTAAGCTCCCGTCGATAATTACCAACTTCTCCCAGCAGTGCGCACGTGTTATAGTTTTATAATTATTTTTGGATCAATGGGAGCGATTTTATTGTGCTGCGCGATCATATATATTACCATCGGTGGTGGTGTAAGTCTTAGAGCAAGAGTGTTAAGGTTTTCTTCTTGGAACACCATGTGCCCGCAGATCACAAGCAATGTTCGAATTAAAAATTAAGAAAAATATAAAAATAATATGTAATTGTAAGCAATATGTATAAGTGTATGTATCCATGTAATGTCTGCATGCAATTTTGTCTGCCAACAATGACATGTGGACCAGGGATGCTTGATTTAGGGGGGCGGAATCCGGTGGGCCACAAATTCCAGCTTGATCTAGTCTGATGCCACAAAAGAGTGCCCCAGAAAACAGGTTGCTCTAGCTCTAACCCTATTCGAACCCCATTAGAACAGGTGGATGACCTGTGCACTCAAGAAATGGCATCAGCAGAGGAAACACTCTTCTTTTGCTTCGCGGTCACCATGAGCAGCGTTGCCCAAGGCCCGCATAGGCCGTTGACGAAATCGAGGTCTACACCAACTCCATCTAGAGCTTGGAATGCGTCCAAAAAGTTCTGCTCACAAAGTTGCTTGCCCAACTGACCGTGTATGCACCAGCCACTAGCCCATAGCCTCCCACACCGCCGAAGCAGCAGAGTGTGACGAGAGCCGGCGAAAACTCTGAGAGGCTCACAGACGCCTTCATCATCGCCACTCTCGTTCTCTTTGCTGGAGCGGCAGCACTCGGGCAGATCATGCAGCTGTGGTAGGGGATACACGGTGGGCTCCTTCAGAAAGCCACCGGGTTTCATGACGCGCATGCCAAGTTGGCCGCTGCAGTTGAGCCCCCAAGTGTAGAGATCTCCGAATGCGGATATAGCCGCACTGTGCCATCCGCCGGCAGCAATGCCAGTTATCTACAATTAACGCTCGAGTGTGACTGTGACAACTGAGATAAGAAACGAAGACAGTGACATACCTTGATCCCTGCTAGCGCCTCTATCAATTGGGGCATTTCTTCCACTCCTAGCGCCACTTGTCCCAACTGACCGCGACTGTGAAAAAGTAAACAAAAGTGTCAATAACCCAAAACTGAATCATAAACGGGAATACCTACAGACCATTTCCCCAGGTGTATACGTCGCCGTTTCCATTGAGAAGCAGGGCATGCTCATGTCCACATTCCAGCTGCTGGACTCGCCACTGGCGATCGGGAAACTGATGCAGGCAACTGGGTATGGAGTAGACCGCATTTTCAGAGCTGATTGCCACATTGATGTTCGTTCCGCAGGCAATGTGCTCGATAATGGGAGGTGCTGGAGCCTTGGCCGCCCCGAAAATAGTCCGCTTCGTTGCCGTACTTGGTCTGGGGGGACTTTCCAGTCGTATCGCTTGCAAAGTCGCCTCCAATTTGGGCTGTATTTTGTACAGTTCGCCAGTGTACAGCAGAACCAGGCAGTGCGAGTCGCCAGCGGCCAATGCTTTTATCTCTCCAGGGGTTTCCACTTCCACGCAATCGCCTGGCTCCGTCTCGAGCAGGCCCCGCAGTCGCAACTTCCGGTCTAGGGCATAGGCAGTGTAACGCCAAGCGATCGAGATCGTGCACTGGTTCTTTTTATTGTTGCTGTTGCCGCCGTCGTGCGCATTTAATTCTATAATGAAAGGACTGCTTAGTATACATTTCAATTGGGTGAGAGAGCGAACCGCTCGGCGGCTTTGTTGCCAGATACAAACCACTAAAGCCTGCACACACTGCACTGGCACTGGCAGCGCGCTCGTCGTGGGGGCTGTTTACAAATTCATGCTGGCCAAATGCGTTGAAGCCCGTAAATAGTAACTGTCGCATCTTCTTCCGTTTCGGCCGGCTCCACACGGCCAGGCCAGACACAGACCCAGACCCGGCGGTTGCGTAGCGACGCTTTTGGCCCGCTCTCGCTGCTTTTGTGTTGTTGTTGGTTGGTGGAGCGTTGAGAGAATTTTTTAGTAGTAGTTGGTGCCTGGCGTTGAACCTGAAATGTTGTGTTTGGTGGTGGTTTTTTTCTATCAGTTTTCCTCCTAATCCAAAAGACACATTCAGGAGCGCCCGCGCACGCCTTCTCGTAGAAAATCACCGCTCCGGGACAGATAGTGACGAGCTGTTGCCGCTTTCAGATCGAATAAGATGGTATGTAGATTGTGCACTTAATGGGCACTCTTTCGTGGCGTAATAAGCCAATTACAATTTGTTATTAAGTAATTTTTCCTCAAAATCTAATTTTGTTTGTTGTCGCGATCGTTTCCATGGATACACCGTAAAACCTGCGTTGCCAAACACTAGTCGTGTGGTGCTTTTTGCAGCACTGCTGTGTGCTTTTGGCGCCCTAAGCACAATTCAAAAATTGAATTGAAAGCTAATAATCTTTTATCACTGTAGGGTCTGCTTTCGCTGCTACGCAAACTGCGCCCCAATCCGGAAAAGGAGGCACGAATTCTGCTCCTTGGCCTGGACAATGCGGGCAAGACCACGATTCTGAAGCAACTGGCGTCCGAGGATATAACAACGGTTCGTATGAAAAAGAAACAGAAGCGTTTCTGTTTTTCCCCAAAAATAAGGAGTGAACCCCTGCAGGTAACGCCCACGGCCGGCTTTAACATCAAGTCCGTGGCAGCCGATGGGTTCAAGCTCAATGTGTGGGATATTGGCGGCCAGTGGAAGATCCGTCCCTATTGGAAAAACTACTTTGCCAATACCGATGTCCTGGTGAGTCTGCCCGAAGATAGCCCTTGAATTCCTTTTATAACTACTCCCTCTCTCGACAGATCTACGTGATTGACTGCACGGATCGGGCCCGTTTGCCGGAGGCGGGCAGCGAACTGTTCGAAATGCTGATGGACAATCGCCTCAAGCAGGTGCCTTTGCTGGTCTTTGCCAACAAACAAGATATGCCCGATGCCATGACTGCATCCGAAGTGGCCGAGAGAATGAACTTGGTCCAGCTCCAGGGGCGCACCTGGGAGATCAAGGCTTGCACTGCCGTCAATGGCACTGGCCTGAAGGAGGGAATGGACTGGGTGTGCCAGAACATGAAGAAATAATAATTTGTTTAATAATTTATTTTAAGGTTCGACTCATAAATATATGTACATCTAATCTAATATCCTTAAAACTTAGTAGAAATGCAGTTTTACTTCAACCTTAATAGAACACTTACATTTATCTGTACTTGAATACAATAAGGTCTCCATGTGCTTTAGCGGCTCCGTTTCGCTCATTCGCAAACTCCTGCCGCCAAGGGCCGGGGAGCCCTGTCTCCTTGTCTTGGGACTGGACAATGCTGGCAAATCCTCTCTGACCGGAAGCCTAGCTGACAAATTGGGCGACGGTGTAAGGTGTCAAAGTGTTTCAACCTAACCCGAACCGCATTATCTGGCTGCTTTTCAGAACGTAACTGCTTCTATGGAGGTCACAGAAGTGCGCCTCAAGATCAAAAACACCAAAATAAAGATGTTTGATCTAAACGGACGGCTGAAAAACCGACAGCTCTGGGCCAACTATTACAAGAATGTCAGGGGCTTGGTGAGACTTGGCCTACTCATCAGAGGTTACCCAGCTAAAAGGGATCCACCCGCAGATCTTTGTCATCGACAGCAAGGATGCGGCCCGGCTGAGCGAGGCTCGTTGCGTACTCTGTGATGTTCTGCTGGATGAGCGACTGCGGAATGTCCCACTGCTGATTGTGGCCAACAAACAGGACGCCTTGGGTGCCATGTCCGGCCGCCTTATGGTCGATTTGATGGGTCTGAGCCGCTTGGAGGGACGCGAGTGGATCATACTAGAGTGTTCGGTGACCACAGGCAGCGGTATTCAGGTGGGTTGAGGAATCACTTTCAATTTAAATTACTTGCAACACTTTGCAGACGTTTTACAGGGCATCATCGGTTGGATTTCCAAGAATATACGAAAGTGATCGTATAAACCATTCGTTCATTGAGCTATAATTCTGTTCTAAATTTTAAATGAAGCTTAACAAGGAACTAATCAAGGTTCAATGGCATATAATACGTTGTTTTAATCGTTATGGATTATCATTATAGGGACTGACAAAGTCTCTCCCGCCAGCCCCTGGAGTGTCATTAGCATTTTGTCAGAGCAGCATCACCCTACCTGGGCCAGGGCCAGTGAACTTTCTAATCGGAGAAAATTGTGCTTTGTGAGGAAAATTGGGAACTCTAGACCTGCACAGATTATGGGTATGGGTGTCAGCGGTTTTCCAGCTGATAAGGGCTATAAAATGAACAGCTCAGGGACTGGAATCCAATAGTTTCCATTCGTTTCATCGCAATGCGCTTTCTGATTTTCTTAGTACTCGGCACGGTCCTGGCCTTGGCCCAGGCACGGACTCTGCGCGGATCGAATGAATCGCGAGATGAGTCCCAGGAGCTGAGCCCCAGCTGGTCGCACAGACACTCCTCGGTGTGGCCCTGCGATGTGGCCGACCATCCCCAGGCCTATGTGCTGATGCACAAGGTGGAGAAGCGCCTGGAGCGCATCGATGGCGAGCCCATCAAGAAGCGGATTGTGGAGTACGTGACGGACCAGCTGCGTCAGTGCAAGTCGCACAACCACATGGACGAGCACTGCGTGAAGCGGTCCATTGGCTATGCCATGTCCTTCATCAACCACCAGAAGGAGCAGGCCGAACGATTCTGATGGGCAACGGCACAAGAGTATAATAAATATATAAAATGAATAAATGCAACAGTGAAAAGAACAGTGATTGAAGAACTTCAAACTTTGAACTACAGATAGCCACAGGGGAGATCACCCTGCTGCAGTTGAGGCGGTGGGGTGGGCTTTTCATAATTCCCTATTTCGGCTTCCATGCGCTCTCTTTCCTTTTGGGCAAACTTGCTGCCCAGATAGAGCTGTTCTTTGTAGCGATTCATTCGCTTCTCGTCCAAGCTGTAGCGCCTCAATAGATCCCGCCTGTCCACAATGGACATGGTGATGTCCTGGCAATCTCTGGATGGCTGGCAGAAGGTCCACGATCCGAATATGGTATCCACGCAACCGCAGGTGCGACAGTAGCCAACAAAGTTGCCCACCAGATTGGATTTTTGCTTGCGGAATGACAGCGACACGGGTCCCCCCATTGTCCTTAGGGCATGCCCCGAGAAATCCCAGTCCGTGATGTTCTCGAGGAGAACATGGGCTCGTGGCGGCACTGTTTCCTGAACGCTGACATTGATCATCAAGCCGGAATGTAAGAGTTCTTCTTTCTTCGTATCAGCCTTCTCCTTCAGCTGGGATTGGTTAATCTTCACGCACTGTCGCCGAGATTTCCCATGCTTGGGATTAATACAAGTTTGCTTCTTCTCTTCCGTGGTAGCGAACAACTTTTTGTTTTTTGGAGTACGGATATTGATCCGCACGCCCAGCACCAGGGACTCCCAAGAACCACTTATGTCGCAGGGTGTACCTGTGGCAGAGAGCGATATTGAATGGTGTTATTGGGATCGTCAGAGAACTGATGCCATGCATACCATCCGCCGGATCGGTAAAGCAACAGGGCAGGTCTTTAAAGTCCTCTTCAGCAACGGTCTCATTGCCACATTTGCCCTTCTGCATGGTCTCCAAACGCTGCAGAATCTTCTCCAGCACTGGGGCTATGTTGGCTGGATCCTGTGTCGACGAGACATTTTTCGATGGCTTCTGGGTCGGCGGCTCCTGTGCGGGCGGGTCCTGTGGTGGCGTCTCCTGTGTCGCAAGCTTCGACGATTTGTGGTATGGTACATGGCCATTGCTGATCTGGTTTCCTTTTTAGAGAGTGTCTTAGACTGGTGGAGAGCTTTTGAAAAACAAAAACCACTTACCCGACTGTCCCTGAAATGAATCATATCCTGAAGGAAATCCCATGCGACCATCTGAACCCATGGAATTGGAACCTTGACCTTGACCTGAAGCTGGACTCCCATTCGAACCCACAATGCGTTGGGCCATCTCCAGCGGAGATATATTCATTTGACTGGCCATATTGTTAATCATATTCCCCCCCATCTGCGGGGCGGAGCCCATGCCACCTCGATGGATGAGTGCCTCGGGGAAGGGCACTGGGGTTAATGGTTGGACCGGGTATAGATTGTTGACCGCGAACCGCTTGAATGCTGGATGGTCGGGCTGCTCGTACTGAAAGCTCTGCCTCAGCCTCTCCATTTGCCTTTGGTACTCATCGAAGAGGTTGTTGAACGGCGACTGTTTAATGGCGCTCAAGCCATCTATAATATCATGGCGATGCAGACCAGGAGCCAGGTCTTTCGCTGGGGCAGGATGCGTTTTAGGTCTGGCCTTAAAGTCACGGCTGTCTTGTGCTTTGAGTTTTTGTATTTCATTGCGAAGATGCGTTTTCTTTGCGCTTTCCGCTTTCAGTTTGTGGGCTTCTGGGCTCAGTCCCGGCCTGATCAGTGGCACCTCGTTCCAGATGAGCTGTCGGTTCTTCGATTTCGGCAAGTAGTACGGCTTGAGGCCGCCGTTAAACTGATTCTCCTTGTTCATCTTGAGGAATGTCTCCAAGGATTTCATGTAGTTGTTTTCCCGAGACGGTAATTTATCCGCGACCTTCTGCTTGAACTGTTTCTTGGCCTGCACTTGCCCCTGATCGGCTGCCAGCATTGCCGGCCTTGAGTTGTCACATCGACATGGGTTGAACCCAATCGTTCTACGCATATAGTCATCTTCCATGGGGACTTCCACTTTACTGCGCGCGGGGTACTGACGAGGATACTTCTGATCGCCGAGCGCTTGGGAGAATATTTTTTGGTAGTCGTCATAGAGGCCCCCCGGATGGTCAGTCAGTCGTCGCTTCTTTAAGTTTTTCAGGATGTGCTTGAACCTAGTAGCGGTCCTCTGGGGATCCACTTCATCGAGCAGCTCATTGAGACGTTCATCTGAGGCCAGACCAAACGGGCCATGCAGTGAGTCGGCGAACAGGGAGCTGTTACTCCACAGGCGGTGCTCCATTTCATCGCTGATCTTTTTTGCGAGATCGCTTACGATATCACTCTCCTTGAGGCGGTCGATAACATTCAATAACTCTGTCAAGGCACTGAGCCCATGCATACCGGACTTGGTTAAGGACTCCTTCAAGGATTTGGAAGAGGACTCTGGGTTTCGGTTTGAGGCTGGGACCGTCACTGGCTGCTGCGCGGCCTCTTCGATGTATATCCGATTTGGTTGGTCTTCTGATTCCTCTTTATGAGCCGCCTTTGATGTTGTATTAACGGATGCCTCCAATTGACTGGGCGCGTTGTCCATCTTCAGTATTAGCATCCCAACGGGCTTCTTCGCATCGACGGGTTCTTCCTCTTCTTCCTTTGACTTGGTAGTGTCCAGCCGGCCAACGTACTGGGCTGACTGTAGTGAATCCTCGCTGTCCCTTTCCTTGATCTCTTGATTGCGCCTCAGCCGATCCCGATAGGCAGCGTAGAGGCGCTGTGTATGTATCATCCGACTATCACCGACCACATCGTCCAACCTTCTTCTCCATGTGTCGGTCTCCTGTCGATGATGTCCATCTTTCATTGTTTCCTGGGGCTCACCTTGGTAGTTTGCTGCAGCGGGGATTGACAGTAGAAGGAAGAAACAGCAACAGATAAAAACAGCCCGAGGTACGTGCTGCAGGTTACTCCATTCAGACATCTCATTTTCTTTTAAAAAATATACGCGAATGTCCTCCACCAAGCAGGAGTAGAGAATTGTTACTTTCCCAGCGCTAGTTTTGTATATCATATGACCTAGCCAGGCCCCTTTGAATCTAACATATTTTCAAAACGAGTCGGAAAAGTCACGGCTTTCTAGATGGAGATTGTAGATCGAATCCCTTTTCTCAAGGTTTCCCCCACCCCACCACATGAAACATCAATATATATTCATATAAAAATAATTACTTTGTCTTCCCTTATTAAACAATTAAAATTTTGTAGCCGTCTCTGTGACATTTCTGGCCATCTGACTGCCGTCTGTAGTCTCCGCCTGAGGCAGTTTATATGTGGATTTGTCCTCACTGATGCCCATGTAGGGATAATAGACGTTGACATGTGGCTTGAACGACTCCTTGATCAACTGCGGCGATGTCCAACGTATCAGGGAATGAGGACTGCCTAATTTTTCGCTGGTTCCCGTCATGTGACCAGCTCCAAAGGGCTGCTTGGCCACCATGGCGCCAGTGGACTTGTCGTTGACATTCAGATTTCCCACATTATGCTTGAATACCCTGTAGGCCTCATCGATGAAAGCACCGTCGCTGGCAAAGACGGAGCCGATCAGTCCGTGATTGATCTGGGCCACCTTCGCCATAGTCTCCGCCAGCTGATTGTCCGGATAGACATAGACGCATAGTATGGGCCCCAGCAATTCGTCCTTGCAGATTTGATCGTCCAGATTGTAAACCCGCACAATGGTGGGATCCACGAAGTAGCCCCGCGTCCTGCTGCCCCTGCCGCCGGTGAGAAGCTCGCAATTGCGATTTCGCTCAATGTACCGCAGCCACATGTAGATGCGGTTGTAGGCCCGCTTGTTGATCAGCGCCGAGTAGAAACAATTGCAGTAGGTGGCTTTGCTGACAAAGAGCTTGGAGCTAATCTCCAGCAGAGGCTTCTTGATTTTCGACTCCCAGAGGGATGCGGGCACGTACAGCATCGAGCAGGAGGAGCAATTCTGGCCCGCATACTCGAAGGCCGCTCGTATGGTGCAAGCCACAGCTGTTTCGGGATCGGCAGACGAATGAACAAAGTGAAAGTTCTTGCCACCAGTGTCCCCCACCAGCCGTGGATAGTTCTGGTAGCAGTTGATGTTATTGGCCACCAGCTTCCACAGCACCTTAAGCACCCCTGAAGTGCCCGTAAAGTGAATCCCGGCCAGCATAGAATCCTGCGTGACCACCGAGGCAAAGGTCGTCTCCTCACACGGAATGAAGTTGACGACACCATCGGGCAGTCCAGCATCGCGCATGGCCTGGAACACGTACCAGTTGGACAGAATGGCCGAGTCCGAGGGCTTCCACATCACTGCGTTGCCCATCAGGGCAGGTGTTAAGGCCAGATTGGCCGCAATGCTGGTGTAATTGAAGGGACTGATGGCAGCCACGAACCCGGTCAAGCCCCGCAGCCTCATGTAGTTTTGTTGGGAGTCGGGACAGTCATTGAATGGTTCGTAATTGGCCACGTCGCGCAGGAACACGGGGCTCATGCGCAGGAGGTCGACGAGTTCAGCCACGTCCGTCTCCGCCTGGCGCAAGGTCTTCCCCTGGCCGAGCATTGTGGCAGCGACTATGTCGGAACGGTATTTTGTGGCAATCAAATCAGCCGCCTTGTTCCATATGTACATCCGATTGCTTAGCTGCGTCGTGTCCCAGCTCTTCTGGACCTCCACAGTCTTCTTAATGGCCATATTCAACATAGTGCGAGATGCGTGGCAATATCGAGCTACTTGCCTCTTGAAGTTGTACGGCAAGATCTGCTCCTTCCATTCCATGCCATGAACGGCAAGCTCCTCGCCATCGATCACGATGGGCACGTACTTGACTGTGGTCAGAATATTTTGCAGCGATGACTCCAGTTCCTTGCGTTCGTCCGATCCATCCTTGTACTCCAACAGCTTCTCGTTGGCAATGGGCACCTGATCAAAGTGTTCAACCAATCTGGCACGGGAGCCGAAATGGGTCAGCACGCTAAGGATGAAAATAGATTAAACTCTGTCGGGTCAAGCAGCTTAAATATTTTAACAAACTCTTTGTTTACATTTTTTAAATACACGCGCGCGTCCCTGTGAATGCCAATTTTGACCGATGACCGATAATCGATAACATTATTTAAAGTGTAGTGCAAAATAAAAATATCTGAATGCTCTTGTGAGCGAAAAATTATACTGTAGGTTTACAGAAACAACCAATTTCTTTCTGTATGTTTTTAAGATTATATTGATACTGATTCAATTCAAATTGCCGCGCACCTGATTATTGTGACAAGGGCCTGCCAACTCGCCTTTGGCGGGCGATAACACTTATCGGTGCTGACAATAATAAAAAAAAAACCGGTGCGCGAATTGTTTTTACTTTTACCGATGCCATAACACATTTGTTTGGAGCATGCAACTTACCCGCGTTTTATTAAAGCCTCGTGCTTCGGAAGTGTTGACCGCGTACTTGAAGCAATGCCAAGAGCCGCCCTGGACATCATATTTCGTCAAGGTAGGAATGTTCCGTAAGCGCAACAAAAACAATCCTTATGGCCAAGTGCTGCACTCCAATTTCAGTTCAGGGATGTCACCAACGATCAGCGTGGAATGTCGCACTTCAACTGGACTCTGGACACGGGCACCAACTACCACATCCTCAGGACTGGCTGCTATCCTTATATGAAGTATCACTGCAGCAGGCGCGAGGTGCAGGATCTTTCGCTCGAAGACAAGTTCTTTCGTGTTCTGAAAGTGATCAATCTGGGTGAGTGGGTGGCCTTTAAACGATGGTCATGGCTAACTTAACACCCAACCGTCTCGCAGGCTTACCTATGCTCTTCTATGGACTGGCTGCCATTCGCCTAATCAGTCATACAGAGATTGTTCATGTCAGCGAGACGGTAAAGGTCCCAATATATTTCCTGTATGCTGAGGATAAGGGAGCTCGGTTCTAATTTTGAGGCATTAAAATGATAAATGTCAACATTTTACAACTGGGCTGCTCAGGGCAGCGACCTTCTCTCCCGTATATTATACAAGCTCGCCAGCAATAACATAATTACACTCTAAATAACAAAACCATAACTCAATTTCTGCAGTCGGGCGGATGATTCTCGCAGGTCTCGTCGTAGTTGACCAAGAGCAGTGCCTTCAGAGAAGCCTCAAACTGTGTGAGCGAGCAGGGAACGTCACAATTGGGTATTGTCAGCTCCTTGGGGAACTTGTCATCGCTATTGTAATAGTACACCAACTGCAGAAGGAATACAAAAACTGTTAGACTAGCCAGTGCCATGAATGTGCCTCAACAAACCTTCACTTCGAAGTCGCCATCACTAAAGTATTTGCTGTGGTGCAGCTCAAAGGCCAAGGCGGATGCATATTCCGGCAGCTTGGCCGTCTGATCCAATATCCCGAGCGAGTTCATCACATTGACCAGGGTGACATCGTGCCCGGAATATAGGAATATCTTTCGATCTGGACTCAAGTTCTTTTTGCGTTTGTTTTGCATTTTGTTGAGAATTTCGGTCAGGAAGGCACCGCCCTTGATGCGCTTCATCAGATTGGATTCTGTGAACAAGGCATAGCTGCGCTCGGCCAGCGGTCGTATCTCCTCTGGATATATATTCTCGGTCCAATCTGGCAGCACCAGACCGGCCTCCTCCTCCGTCTTCAGGGTGCCATACAGCAGCTCCACATCCAGAACATTCGAAATGTTCTGCAAATTAAGATCATGCGGCAATTATACGGCGTCTTGAGGGGGACGGATAGTGATGGTCCTACCTTGCCTGTGTTCTTTGTGAGCAGCTTGTACAGCTCCTTGTTGTCCTCGTTCAGTTTCTGCAGCTCTGGCGGTGGAGATTTATAGAGCTTCTGCAATATGTTGTCATATTTAAGGCAGGGTTTCTTCTGGGCCAGCAGCTGGAAGGGAAAGATGGATTGGATAGATAGAATAGATAATGGATATGGAAACTTACGATGTCATCGTTGCGCGATAGGGTATTTACAGCCACCGGTTGCCAGGGTATGGGCAGCACATTGTTGTTCTCCAGAGGCGGCATGAAACCGGCCAAAACGCTCTGGGCGCTCATCTAAAAGATAACGGCCAACTGATTAGGTTTACCGCATCTGATGGTTACCTTTCTTGACGCACCACACAGCGTTCCGCCGCAGAGCTGAGCACGTGCACCTGCTGCTGTGTGTAGAGGCTGTTCGATGGAAACAGTCGATAGTAGCGCATCCGCAGGTTCTTGCCCAGATTGTACGCCTGCAGGCTGCCCCTCTGTGGAGAAAGATCGGGTTAAGTAGAGCGAGAGTCTTCCATCTCCAAAGCGCCATTGACTCACCGGTGTCAGGGCACCAGAGCCACCCTGCCAGTCGTGCGCTGCATGCGGGTCGTGCGGATAAAAGCCACTCGGATTCTTGGCGCCATGGCGGAACAGCTGTGCAAAGAGAGAGAGAGAGAGGGAGAGCATCAGACTCAAAGTTGTTTAGCGGCTTTGGGGCAGCTCACAATGGAGATCATGCGTAGATTTCGCAAGCCCTGCTCGTCGTTGCTGTCCCCGAACACAAAGTATGCCATCATCACGAAGCACAGGGCGCTGCCCAGCACGATGACCGAGATTTTGGTGCCCCGTCGCGATTTGCAGTCGAGCTGCACCATGATTAGTTCTTTGTGCTGCTCTTGCTGCAGTCGCTCGGCATACGGCCTATACGAATCTTTCAGATTTGCAGACTAAAAATAGTTTTTGTTTATTTTATAGATTGTTTTTGCAGCACAGCACAAACAAACAGCGCGTCCGCACCCACGTCCGACAGCAACAAAAGCCCCCAAACAACTGAGCAGCTGACGGCAGCAGCCAGCAGGGAGCAGGCAGTCAGCGGTTTGCCCAACCGAAGAGAGAGCCCCAGCAGGCGGCAGAGCTGAGAGCATGGGGGGCCGGCCGCCGTCGACAGACATGTGCGAATAATTAAATTAGGTGCCCAAAAGCCAAAGAGAAGAGCCGAAAGGCGCCGACTCGACTAGCCGATGCCCTGCATCAAAGCACTGGCAATATTTAGTTGGGAAGTATGTTTTTGCGACTATAAATTATAATAAAACAATTCTCTGCAAAGGTACACAGTATGTCTGTACATACAAGCAATGGTTCGATTTTGTCATCGCCATCGATTTGTATCGATTGATCCACCACTGGCCTGGATAGCAGAACAAGTGAGATCCGTGGGAGCTTATCAATGCGTCTCTGGTGTGGTTGGTTCCTCTTTGCTCTCCTCCTGGTCCGCTTCCGAGGAGGTCGGCTCCTCAACCAAGTAGCCCTCTTCTGCCTGGTAGGTTCGCTGGCCGTTTGTAGGCTCTTGCTCAACTGCTGGCTCCATGGCTTGCTCTTCCGCTTCTGCGGGCTGGGCTGAGTAGTCTTCTGGCTGCTGTCCTGTGGAGGTAACCTCCTCCTCAGACATGGGCACCAACTGGTAATAACAAATCTGCTCCACTGGTTGCTGGCAGGCATATATCGCCTGGTGATAGGCCGGCACCGACACTGGCACTTGCACCGGCACTACCACAGGCACTGCCATTGGCATACCCACATGCTGTTCAAGCGGATTGAGGACCGCATAGAAGAGACCGCTGCTTAGATTTTGTTGGGTGGGCAAGGCCATTTGGGACTGAAGATCGGACAGATAGTTGATCACGCCAATGGGACTAGCCACATAGGTGGCCGCGCTGTTGTCTGGCATAAGCCAGGACATCTCTTCGTAGTTTGGCAGATAGGCGCTAGCCGTTGGTGCGGGGTGCGTGGCCATTGGATAGGAGTACGTGCCCGGCATCAGGTAGTAGTCCTGGTAGTGCTGATTCAAACCCGACATGGTTCCTTCTTGTAATTACAGAGAGGCTTCTCCAGATCTGAAGGTAGAGCACAATCGTAATTGGATTCAAGAGGCAACTGGTTTGCCACACTCACGCTTTGTCGCAAAAAACAGATCACTCAAACGGTGATCGGTGACCCTCCACAGGAGGATGATCGGCGAAGGATCAGTTAAAGTGCTGGCGAGCCAATAGCCGAAACGGTAAGACGTAACAAATTTTGAATTTCATACGAAAATAATTTGAATAATAAATTTTGAACTGTGTAATATTCTTTAGTAACGTTCGAACATAACCATCGTTCAACTCACAATGCTACAAGGAACGACAAAACAGAAATGAAGGAAGAATCCCAGGCAATCTGGATAACGAAAACTCCATGTATGTTTAAAGAAAACACTTAATTGTCACATTTAATCTAGTAATCTAATCGTAGAACTATGGACAGTCTTCACTCGTAATCGTAATAAGCGTATTGCAGCTTGCCCCGGTCAGTAATCGGAATCAGTTGCCACCCAGGACACACCGCTCCGTGTCGAGCTCCTCATCCGAGTCCATGCGCTGGCAGTCCCCGTGTCCAGAGAAGCGCTTGTACACGAGATAACTGCACCAGACGGTCAGGGGTAGCAGAGCCAGGCCCAAGGGCATGAGGAATAGCAGCAGAAACTCGCGCGGATCGCTGCCGGGAACACCTTCATCACTGTTGTCGTACTCGTTCCAGTACTCCTCGTCCTGCTCCTCAGCTGGCAGAACGTCCAGAAAGGCTTCGCGGATCTTGTGCCCGCGATAGCTGATGGCTGCACAGGCATAGTGTCCGGCATCCCTCAGTCGCACGCCGTCAAGAATCAGCTTGCTGAGATAGATCTGCGGTCCGATCATCATCTCCGAGGCCGTGGACAGCAGCTCATAGGTGCGTCCATCGTAGCGAACGATGTGTGCACTGAAATTGGAAGCAGGCGATGCGGAGGGTCCCTCACCGGCTGGCAGGGAACCCACGAAGGAGTGCCTCTTAAACCACTTGATTGTTGGATGCTCCTCGCTGTGAACCCTACACTGGAACACCACCCGACTGCCCAGCGAGGCGGTCTTGTTGCTGGGATACGAATCCATGAACTCGGGAGCAGCCAGTGAACTGTCTAACGAATGGAGAGAGTCGAATCTTAGTAGGCTCTGACTGCAGAAGGATGAGATGAGGTCTTACTCTTCACATCCAGCTGGTAGGTGCGCACTAGCTGCACGTCCACCGACTGCGCCTCGTCCCAGACGTGCGGATTGATGCTGCATTTGTAGAGTCCCGAATAGCGCTCCGTTACGTTCCGCAGCCAGAGCTCTGGCCGGCACAGACTCGGTTCGCAGGGCAGGGCTGTCCAGTCATCGGCCGCCTCGGGCTGATAGCAATTATTGTCGCTGCATTGCTGCGGAGATGGGCAATAAGGAATCTGTTAAAGCAGGATTCTGTGGATATGATTGAGGCAAATACTACCTTAAAGTACCAATGTATCTGGATATCGGGCAGCTTGCTCTCGTCCAGCAGACCCTTCAGATTGCACTGCAGCTTCACATCGTATCCGGCACGCTGCTGTATCAGCTCTGTGTTCTCTGCACCGGCCAATGGAAAAAACAAGAAGCAGAAGGAAAAACAGTCCAATCAATTCAATGCCAAAATGTTTGTTTACCATTTTGACAGCAATTGATAGGCGAAACAGCGGTATCTTATCAAATGCTGTTCTCTCAAAAAATACGATTAATAATCCAAGCATTTTTGTGGAATGAAAGCGGAAACGTGAAATTGAAAAAGAGTTGAGCTGTGGATTCAGGTTTCCGTAACGCTCATGCCATTCGTTACAGGTCGATGGGTTAAATTTCAATTGAGTATACCGACTGTTATATGAATCCCCAGACCTATTCGGATTTTTACTACGAATGAAAGCGAAACGTTGTAATTCTCTGTAACTCTGGGAATACTAAGAACGAAAGCAAAACGTTGTAGTTATCTGGTAATCTGGTTCTAAATGGTATCAAATTTTCAGTTTGTTTAGCTGAAAAATGCGAAATCCATTTATCAGATTATCTAATTCTAAGAAGAACCTAAAAATCGATCTATGAATGGTCTATAATATCTATAAGTCTTATATAGAAAGCATTCTGCCATTGCCCGGCCCTTGGAAACCGTCGTCTTTGGCTTCTCGGAGCCCCTTTCCTCACGGACATGTCGGACATTTCCGAAATCAAACCAGACACCTTGTCCAAATTCATCCAAGCCTCCGGATCGGACACACGCCCATGCGGCACCACAATGGACAATGAACATATCCTAAGAACGAAAATTGAACGTTATAGTTCTCTGTAATACTAGATGGTATCCAACTAACAATTAGTTTAGCTGAAGAATGCGATTCATTTCGCTGGAATTTGCCATGAAGAACTTAAAAATCGATCTAGAAATAATTCCCCGTACAATAATTGATACATCACAATTGAAACTGTATTCTACTTATAAGCTTAGAACCTCATTAGCCTGTGAAGCTCAGACTCCCACTAATCCACAGACAAAACGATTCGGGCAGGCATCAACTTACCTGTGTAATCCACAAAGTAGCCGTGAGCTTGTTGAAAGCCACAGAAATACAGGTGTATCAAAAGCCAAATGGCCAAATGGTGGCTAGACCGCCACAGATAGTATCTCTGTCTAATCATCGGATCCATTTCCACTTAGTATATCTGAGACATTGCTGCGTCGACCTATCAGATACATGGATTTGTTAGTTTGTGGCACAGATACGATACCCTGTAATGGTAGAATATTTATTTCGATTCCACTTCCACTGCTTTTGGCCATCCATTCATTCCCAGCGAGTGATCGATTTTAATTTAATTTCTACGCAAACACTCGAAGCTCTCCAAATTTGTATTTATTTATTTGTGTGTCGAGGCGGGCTGCATTTTCCACCCGCTCGAACATATTTTTCACACATTTAATTGTGCGCTGCGCTGTCGGCAATGAGTGTAAAATTTTCTTTTGTTTATTTACTTGGCCATTTGGGGCGAAGGGGGCGGTGCTCTACATTAGCTCACAAAACACACAAGCATTTAGACACAAATCCTTGGTACGTACATATATATAAATTATCAGAAATTTTGCTTTCCATTTATTAATAAAATAGTGAGTGCCATTTATGCAACAATAAATCATTGCCGGCAGCGATAATGCTCGTTTATCAATTCTGCTTGGGCCAGACACTAAATATTGTCTAAAAAAGCACATAGAAGGGTTCTCATGGTGGACTCATGAGAGGGGGACATTTTCTTTTCGAAATTTTCAATGGAAAAGTGGATTCTTAGGGAATAAAAAAAGTTTGCTACAACGAAAAACAGAAGACAGATTTATCAAGAAATCAAATCTAAAGATTCGAATTAAATATTCCTTCCGCCCTAAGAAATTACACATTCAAACCAATTCCTGGTTCTCTGCTCCTACAAACACCCTTAGAATTTTAATAGAATAAGTAATGCATTCATGTAGACACACTTTGGTGAATTTTTTTTTAATTGGAATGTCACGGACAAATCATTTTCGAGTCACTTTTTAGAAAACCACTGGCCACAGAATGCTCATAAAACACATTTGATTCGATGGGCGTTTTGTTTATGCAGTTCGTGTTATTTTCCACGATCGGCAGATCCAGCGAACCCCATTGTGATGGAGATTTATCCGTGTTGCCCCACTTGATTGGCATCGACTCAATTGATTTATACGATATCATTTATTAGGTGAAAAGTTGATTGTTTAATAGACAATTTGTTTATGGCTAGCAGAAGTTGAATCGAAATAATACAAATTTAGCACTCACTGTGGACAGAGCTCGGGGGGATCAACCATCAGCAGCGGATGGACAACTGACACAATGCTTTCATATTTGAGGGAAGTACGTCAAAGTGGAAGGAGTACGTATTGCTGATATGGCTGTTTTTTATATATAGTTTTTTTTTTTGTTTTCTTTGCTTTTCGATTAATGCGCCAAGCACTAGCACTTGGCCTGTTTTCTGCTGATAGAACCGTTCGGTTCGCGTCTCTGGTTACCTAATGCCACACAAACTTCAATTGGCCTTTAGGACGTTGCGGTTTTGCACATCGAGATCTTCTGCTTCTGCTGACACCGCGCAATGTGCGTATGTTTTCCGTTTACTATTTAGCAATTTGTTTCTCCTCCTATGGCCATTGTGTTATTGTTGTCGGTAAATAGTACTTAATGTAGACCCACATCGATCTCCCGATCGTTTGTTTTCCGTATTCGTTCCCGTGCGCGTCCGTACGTGGAGCTGGCTATCAACAAACTACTGTAATACACGAATCGAACAAGTGTTACCCCTCGGTGGAGAGACGAGACGAGGCGAGGCGAGGCGATCGTCTATCGTCTGCCTTCGTTACCGTTTGGCATGGCATTGGCGTAGTGCAAGTGGTCTCTGGGCTCTGGGAAAAACGATATAAATGTGTTTTATAAGCAGTTTTGCTTATCGCATATCAATATCAATGCGTAAATATACAGTAGTCGATGGTGTGGACCGATATGGGCTACGGCCACACACCTATGTATACACGGATCCCCGCACACGCCCTCAAAGATTAGACTGCGGCAGAGCTGTTGAGCTTTATCGCGCTAGTGAGAACCCAAAAAAAAAAAAAAAATGTCTAACCCCATCGGATCCCAGAGTAGAGATTCCCGGAGTTGTGGGGCCATGTAAATTTCCCCATTTTCCATCCGTCGGATATTTATACAGCTCTTGTGGGTTTATCATATCGGGCCACCGTGCGCACACTGCGGTCCGTTCGATTGCCATGGGGACTTATCAGAGCAGCTTATCAAATACAATAAATAGAGCGGGAGCCAAGCGGCAGCCTGACGGCAGGCCAAACCGAACCGCACCGTACCGATGGCGTCTATAGATTGCCTGCCAATGGCGACAACAATGCCACCAATTTTGACCAGTTCCATTCATCGAACGTTCGCCCAACAAATCCCAAATTAATGCCCAATGGTCTAGTCAACAAAAGCCCCCAGGTACCCAAAACAGAACATTTTGATATCTCCCCCTGCCATGGCCAATGAAACTGTATAAAGAAGTATTAGAAATAGATCTCAAGTGTGTGGTTGGGATTTCATCAGAATCGGGTAACTTTAGGAGAAGCTTAGTGAATTTTAACCGGTTCCAAAATCTTAAGCCAGCTCACAGTATTCAACCGAATATCCAAAACGAGTAATATCCGCTGTCACAGGTATGCTTTTTTTTATTTCTTTACATTTTCAAATGTGCTCTTTTCCCTCGGCTTTAGTTCGTTCAATTCCGATGCCTGCTCCGCCAGTAGATCCAGCATAAATTCCATCTTCAAATTGGACATGTTGTTCTCCTCTTCTAGGACACGGAACTTCTTTTTCAGACGCAGCATATCGTCCACATCGCCCTTGCGCGACGAATGCATCCAGATGCCATCGGCAAAGCGCAGCTCCTTGTTGCCCAGATTCAGCGAAATCTGGCGAAAGTCATCAAGATCCTCGGCGACAGCAGGAATGCCAATATTGCATCGATTCTGACGCAGCGGTATCGGCTTGGACTCGAATTTCTTGTTGAACAGCGGCATCGCAGAGTGAAACTAAAAGAAAAAGTTGACCAACTCAATTACTAGCTGGGGTTGCGTTGCCAGGGACAACCGACACCGGGACGTTGGTCACAACAGAACGGAGAGGCAAAATTAATGCGTGTAAATATTGTACCTGTTTGTGAGTCGAGCTGTCAAATACTAATTGACACACTCGCATAGATTTGTAAACGAATTCGAAATTTTCAGCCTATGCTTGGCTCGTTTGTTTCTCTCGTAGAAACCACATGACACAGGAGCAGAACAATTTATCGGCCCCCAGGTAAGTTAGAGCGGAGTCCAACAACCAAATAAGTCACATCATCTCTTGCAGAGGCACTTTCGATATAAGCAGCGATGTAGAGCACCTAATAGACAATACCAACGAGGACATGTCGAAGTTTCGTGAAAAGGTTCAGCATCTGATGGACAACGTAGCCGAGGTGGTGGGGGAAAACCAGCAACTCCGCCACGAGTTGGCCAGATACAAGCTGGCGGAGACAAGAAAGCCTGGTGGCATTGAGGAGGTCCAGCAGCGAAGCCAGATGACCGAAGACGCATTGGCTACTGCCTTGAAACAGATCGATTTTCTGCAGAAGGAGCGAGGCAGCCTGAAAATGATCCATGAGTGCTCACAGCGTACCATCGATAACATGGAGAAGGAGCTAAAGAACTACCGGAAACAGCTTCAAGACTCGGGCGACGACAAGGTGCATTAACCATACCCAGAAAAGTTTGGCCTTAATACGAACTGTTTTTACCTCGCCGAAATTTATAGGTCATCAATAAGTACATTCAAGCTATTAAAATGATGGAGGGTAGGGTCGACAGCCAAAAAAACGACATACGCGCACAGGCAGAGATGATTCAAGTTCTGCACGATCAAAAACAGCGCAGTGGTAAGCAGCTCCTGGAAATGCAGGCGAAGCTACAGGAGCAGGAACACCAGTCGGCGGTCAATTACGAGAACTCAATGGAAATAGCCGCTCTGAAGCAGCAGGTCATGGATTACGAGCAGCGTCTGCATGACGCTCAACAGCTGCTCAGGGAGAGCCACAAGCGGGAGGAAGTGGCCATGGCCAAGGTCCAGGAAGCCCTCAACCTCAGCGATTCGGCTGCTCGGGAAAAGACCGATGCGGAGAGACGATCCGAGAGCTACAAAGTGGAGCTGGCTCAGCTGGCCAAAAATATGGGCGTCATCTTGGAGGAAGAAGCGAAACGTGTAGACAACGAGGTAAAAGTGCTAAGATCCAAGCATCGCGAGAAGGTTAGTGCTACGACAAACACGGCAGCCCTGTTCCTTAATCTCGTTTTTCTTACCTATCGACTGCAGCTGAAACAGCATAAGGCGGAGCACATAGCGAAAATGCAAGCGCTGGTGACACGCTACACTCAATTGGAGAAAAAGTATAATGAGGTTTTAGATCAGAATGAAAAACTCTACGCTGAGCTGCAAGACACTAGCCAGCGTCTGAACGACGACAAGCAGAAAATATCCGAACTGTAAGACTAATACAAACAGTATTCCTTGATAATATCTAACATACTTGGGTTCCGCAGCAAGATCTACGAGACTCGAGTGAGCGAATACATCCAGCACCAAAGAAAAATAAACGAAGAGTACAAGAAGGCAAGGAATGACCTAACGACAAAGTTTCAGCAGGAGGTCAGACGTCTTATGGATATGAACTCAGAGCTGAAGGCCGAAATAACGATTTTAAAGGGGGAAAACTCCAGAAACCATACCATTTAGAATAGCTTGCAAACTGTACAAATATACGTATATTAGTTAAGTTATGGCATAAATACTAGTAGTTTGTAATAAGGCGAAGCTACAAGGCAGTAGCCTGAGCATTGCGACCGGGAAACAAGCTGGGGAACCAATAGGCAGGCTCCTCGTCCGCTTGCCTGTCTATCCAGCAGAGGCCCTCACCCAGGACCTTGTCCAGCGATTGCCTGGCCCGGTAGTCGGTCCATCTGAGGAGCAACATTAGGAAAGCAATTAAATTGTACAACTTTTAGATAGTGCTCAATGACTTGCCCCAAGTCCTGCATTAGCTGAGATTGTGTGACGCAGCCCTGTTCGGTATTGGATGCAGCATTCAAGATGTTGGTCTCCTCCATGCTCAGCTCCCCGGGAATGGACTGAACGATGTACTTGCCCTTGCCCAGCTTGTGCACAACAAAACTGAAAGTAAAATCGGAAGTTAGCAGTTCTGGACGAATGGGTATCTGAGTTAGAGGTACGTTACCCATTTCCAAAAATGCTCAGCTTTTTGGCTGCCATCAGTATGTCCTCTTTGGTGATCTCCTGGTGAACTGCACTCTGGCCACGGGCCGCTACCAGACGCCGGCGCAGCTCGTCCAGCTCCATCAGACCGCCCGTCTTGTGGTTGGCCGCCAGGCACACCTCGACCACTTGAACACCCAATTCGTAGTAGAAGTCGCCCATGCCCAGGACGCTCCAGAAGCCCTTGCCCGTGGCCAGCGGATCAACGCCAATGGCAGCGCACATTTCCTGGAATTGCTTGCGAAACTGCGCGTTCTTGCGAATGTCCTCTTTGTGTTTCATTGCGAACTCCTCTAGCTTGAGCCGGAAAACATCCATTTGCTTTGTCATTTGCTCCAGCTGCGATTCCTGCAGGTCTGTGCCTTTGTCCTTGTACTTTTCGGCGGCTAGCTTTTGCTGTTGAATAGCGCCCAGTCCCGCGCGGCGCCGCATGCTTAAATTTTCTTTTGTTTTTTTTTTTTAATTAAAAATTGGACAACGAAAGAAAAACAAAACAGAGAACAGCTGATAACATATACGGTCTGACCCTCAGAAATATACCAAAATATACCGTAAATATACTGATGAATTCAAGTTCTATTTTACATATTCCTCGTTTTCGATTTTCCGTCGAATATTCCTAGCTTTATAGAATATTTAGCCATGCCCACATAATTTTATACGATCGATGAATCAATTTTCTATTTAACTGGTGTATTCTTAATCCTTGCTTTTATTGTATTTATTGTAAAAAAAGGTTTAAACAAAATAGTTCAACCAAAAATCAGTCGCAATGTTGCTGGTATTTAAAGACGTGATGCGTGTATAGGCCTTTGCGCACCCTATTTCGGTCATTTTATATGTAGATCAAACGTAATTTACAAAGACCTTTAATCAAATTGATATTCTTTAGACATATTCAAGTACATTATAAGTATCTTGAATATATTTATCTCGATCCTGATACCTACCGAGCCTTGGAAGACAAACATTTTCTCAATTCTATAACATCCATTTCCCCCAGGGTATGTGTGCATGGAGTTAGCAACATGTTTGTGTATGGAATGAGACTCATTGCTGCAATAGCGAAACTGCGTCGAATCGGGTATTGCCTATATTTCAAGCTATATAGATTTGCCCACTTGGCTTTATCCCATAGATAAATGCATTTTCTACAAGATTGCTTCTTATAATTACCTTCATGTATTTTATTTTGACCAAAAAACGGTTTTCAAGTAAATGTTGCCGCAACTTTTGTATATGGAATGCGCAACATTTGTGTATGGAATGAGACTCATTGTTGCTAAAGCGAATTGCGGCGAACTGCGGCGAATTCAAATTTCTCATATTCTTTGTTCCGTTGAATAATACTATCTATATGGAACATTTAGCCATGCCCACTCAATTTTATACGATTGATGAATCAATTTTATACATGATTGGCCTATTCAAAATACTTGCATTTATTGGATTTTTATATAAAATTGAAAATTAAATTAATAGATGATAAAAATACCATTTAGCACTAAAAACACCACATGGGAGCGCGGCGAAAACCAGTTTCTACAGTATATACGGTCTCACTTCAAAAATATACCGAGTGGTGCGCGCCAAATCGAACTTTTTTGAATGTGAGCGACAAGGACTTAAATGTTGTCAACCGGGCCTTTATCTATGCCCACATAATGTTATACGATTAATGAATCAATTTTCTACACAATTGGTTAGTTTTTAGTCCTTGCTTTTATTGAATTTTGACTAAAACACGGTTGTCAAGTAAATGTTGCCGCAACATTGTGTATGGAATGGGACTCATTGTTGCTAAAGCGAACTGCGGCGAATTGCGGCGAACTGCGGCGAATTTCGGCGAATTGGGGCGAATTTCGGCGAATTCAAATTTGATTCAAAAAAACCACCAATTCCTCATATTCTTTGTTCCGTTGAATAATACTATCTATATGGAACATTTAGCCATGCCATCATAATTTTATACGATTGATGAATCTATTTTCTAATTGACTGGCTTATTTTTATTACTTGCTTTTATTGGATTTTGCTTAAAAAAAGGTTTTAGCGAAAAAGGTCAAACAAATGAAACGTAATAAAACGTAAGAGAAAAATCGTTCCAATTGTTAAATTTCTTTATTCCGTTGAATAATGCTGCCTAACTAAAACCATTAGCTCAGCCCACATAATTTTAGGCCATTCATGAATACATTTTCTACCTGACTGACTACTTTTAAGCACTCTCTTTTGTTGTATATTGTATAAAACAAGGTTTAAGCAAAAAAGGTCAACAAAAAAACTGTGGCAAGGTAAGTGAGTATGAAATGTCAGGTCAATCGGAGTTTGGGCCCAGCTATACCCTATTTCTTTGATTTATGAAGAAACTGGTTTTCCAAGCTGTTTTAAAACGTAATTAATATAGAAATTATCTCAGATTGTTTTGTTTTGGACATATTAATGCATATGATTAGGGTCTTGTAAATATATCTCGATCCCGATACCCATTCTTGGTTTCTGTAAGTAGACCAAAACCTTCAAAATATCGTTGAGTTTTGGCCTTTATTGGTGCCTTAGATGACAAACATTCTCTCAGTTCTATAATATCCATTTCCCAGGGTATGCAAAATGTTGCTTTCATTAAATTTAAATCGATGCTGTTATTGAATATGAAATTGAAATGGATGCTGTTATTGATTATAAAATTGATGCTGTTATCGATTAAATTCTGAAAAATATCGAAAAATACCACAAATCTGCGCCAATGCTATGTTAACAATTGTGTGCTGTTATGCGCGATATGTTTCGATTTCGAAATTCGGCTGAATTTCAAATTGAATTTTCAAAATAAGAATATCAACTTTCGTTTGTTTTACGTTAATGGCTGTTTATTAGAATTTATCAATAATAAATATTAGGGGTTTTCTAGGGTATTGGGCTAGGCACATTGAAATGCAATGAAATAAACAAAGTTCGAGTACTGGAGGTAGCCCTGCAGATCAATCTATGCTCTTGAATGAAACTACTATCTTAAACGATCGTGTTCTAAGTTAGTTATATATTTGACTTAGTGATCCTGAGTATTTGATTTGGCTGAATTTTTTGAATGCATCTTGAGTTCTTATGTTGTTTTCCACGGAAGTAGAAGTGACATTAGTGACCCGATCTCATCGATTCCTTGTAGAAAGCGTTTAGATAGGCAATAAAAAGTGCATTTGTTAAAAGGCCCCGCTCAATTTATGGACCCATTGAACCAGTCACCCCCATAGATCAATCAATACCACAGCAAATTCCAAAAATAAAAAAAAAGTACGATTCACTATCCACAGGCAGGGGAGCGGGAGCATTACCGAAGAGCCCGCATACTTGGAGTACGTCATCAGCTGCTAATGTTCCGTGAGAGAGAGAGGACATTGAATGTCATTTATGTTTATGCTGCCAGCGGAAATTCAGAAAATTGTGAATCACCCAAAATGCAGAGATCAGCGAAAAACGTCAATGATAGCATCTGGTTAATTATGCGAACGGTGTGAAGAACTCTGCCACACAATGAAATTCAAGCTCATTAATAAGAAGACCATTTTTTTTTGACTTGGCTTTCGTTGTGGTAGCACTTAACACCACTTAACGGTAGAAAAATCAGTCGATTAGCGAGAGCACGACGGACAGACAGACAGTCAGACAGCCAGACAGACAGCCAAACACCCAGAGGCACTCGAAGCGGAGCGGCCGCCCCATCATAACATATCATTACGTTCAATATTCGTCGGGATACAGCGCACGTTCCAATGCCCATCGAAAAAGACGAAGAACATGAATGCGGGGCCATATGTCCAGTAAACTAGGGCAAGCATTGAACTCGGGGATATAATTCAATGGATTGCATAATGACTCTGTTAATTGAAATATCTCTGCAGCTCTATAAATAATCTATATGTCAGAAAAAACTTAATGGGAAGTTTGAAATTTAATATGACGGATGTGCAAGGCAACCATCAACTCTTTGCATGTCCAAATTGGGAAATAATAGACATGATGGTGGAGCATTTGTAGAGCACAAAACAATCAAATAAACACACTCTTATCGTGTTTGAGAAACATATGTCAACAGCCACTTGAATTACATGCAATTTGATCGTTTCGTTGAGATATTGCTCGATTCGTGGCAAGAGCCGGGTCTTATGTACATAGAAAAAAGCGCTGCGTGTACGCGATAAACGCAATGCCAAAAGATGACTTATCCATATATAGCTATTGAATTGGCCCCCTCTAATTTGCTCTCTTGAACTTTACAAAGCGCAAACCATTGTAATTAATACTCGTAGATTCCTACATATGTATGTATGTATGCATGTAAGCTTTTAATTCGTCTGATTTCCAAATTGTTAGTACATACAAATTATATTTGAATTCCCGAAGTATATGTGGTTTCTATCTCTCTCTCTCTTTATCCCATTTATATTAGAGTGTCGGCTCAATATTCATTTTCATTTTATTTATTTTTCATTATTTCGACAGGAAGCCGGCCGCGACGCCTCGTCCGCTGCTTTTCAGAGATGCAACCGGCGCACACGCACACGCACACGCACACATGTACGTAGCATAGCATGTGTGCATGTGCATTGGTTTGCCGTAAAAATGACATCAGCCATGTAGGGGCGTGGTGGCATGCGACAAGCAGCCCAACGGAATAAAACAAAGAAAATTTAATGAAAATCCAAGAGGAAAAGTAAACTAAAATAGCAGCCGACAAAAATAAACAGAAAAAATGATGCAAGCCGCCGACAGACAAAGGGCCCTGTCATGGGAGCAGGGGCCAACAGAGGGAGACAGGGAGCAGAAGTAAAGAGTGTAAAATTAGATGTGTGGTGGGTGTGTGGGAGGGAGACAGTGAGCAGGCGGAATGCAGCTGATCAGCTGAGCGACTTGTTTGACAGTCGAGGGCGAAATATTTGGGCAGCTGTGCACACTCTCGGCATAAGGGCGCGTGCGCCGTCGCGTCGGTCCGATCAAATGCAAAATCCATGTAAGTTGTACGAGAAATGTAATATGCCAGAAATAGTTTCGCTTGGCGAACGTCTGACCATCTTGACCAGATGCTGTCAGCTTAGCGCACCGCGAGATACAGATACAAATACAGATGCATCAACATTAACATCGGGAACCCTGACAGGCGGAGTGAAATGACCAGACTAGGACCAGGAGGGAGAGAGAGAGGGAGAGGGGAGACCAGCTCATTTGATTTTTCATGCACCGCATATCGTATTACATTAATAGAGTCCATTCACATTTCCCCTACCCTCATTCGGCTTCCCTCGGAGCTTGTTGGGATCTGATCCGAAATGCATAAGAAATGAAGCCACCACCACCACTAAAAGATCGGGCCATAACTCATTCGAATGCAACCTCAAATAGGGGAAAACTTTCAGCTTACGAAACTCTTTTGTCTGAGAGGGAAATGGTAAAAAAAAATTCAAAGAGAAACTAGAAGAAAAGAGGCACAAATCTTAGACAATGGAAAACGGTCCAAGACGAGGGCAATAAAAACTGGATAAAATGTAGGAAATTAAGGAAAACCATTCAGTGGAGTGGGAAAACCAGTTGGAAAGCCGCTCTCCGGCACTCCAGCACTGCAGCTCTCAGCGATCAATTATTATGCTGGTGTATCACAGTCGGTTTCCTTTGTTTGGCATTTTCCAAGTGACTGCCCCGGCGACTCCACTACAAAACCCACTCCATGCGGAGTCTCCCCTCCGTTTGTGGCAGCGACAATTGTCGCTTGTTTTTTCGCATTCTCAACCAGTTTTGGTTTGGGTGTGAAAAATAACGGCCCGAGAAGCACACCCAGCAAGATTTATACAAGTGGGTCAAGTCGAGTCGTGTTATGTCTTGGGCATCGAAGAACTTACAACTGGCGTGCCGCATGCAATAGCCATCGAGGCATAGCCAAAGTGACCCACTGGAGGAGTCCGCTCATTTGATTTATGCCCGCGACCGCGACCCACTTTGGACATAATTCACACATGCGATTTGTTAACGCTATCCTCTAACCCATCCCAACCCTCCCATCAGCCTCAGCCTCAGACTCACCTTCTTCTACTGTGAATTACGAGCTTGGACAGTGGTCAACAGATCTTTTGCTGTTGGTCACACGAAACCGGCCAGCTGCTGGACTGGACTCCTTGGGGAGAAAGAGTCCCCGAGAGAGACCTCAGATATCGTACGCTCCTCTATTACGACGAAGCCTAATTGCGGTGCCGGCTCTTATCTATGCGCTGGACAGAGCCAATGCTTAGAACGGGACACTTTCCGCTGCAATCGGAGGCGCGTGAGATTTATGTGGCCAGATAAGAGAGAAACTTCCAACCAGAAACAGAAACAGAACCAGAACCAGAACCAAAACGAGAGTGCTGCTGCAATTAAGGCCCCTTAGAGTCCCGTAGAGTAATTGTTTTGCTGATGTGCAGAGACAGTGGGTTTCGGTTCTGTTCGAAAGCAGGAAAGATAAATGAAGCAAATTAGCGCTCGGCGGCCCAGCCAGGGGTAGGGTGACCGGCCAAGGGCAAACGGCAAATTCAGATAGGAAAAGTCGAAGTTCAAATGCGCTCGAAAACCCGATAGATTGTAGAGGCACCTTAAGGGTAATAACAGACCTTATCATAGGCGTTGACTGTAGATAAGACGTAAATTCTTTTGTTAAAGAATCGTCATTTAAATTATATAATCCGTTTCGAAAAATACATACATAGTTCGGAACATTATATAAACGGTCATTAAAGATTTCTTTGGAATATATATTCTAGTATGCCATTTATTTGCCCCTTCCAAAACCTCCATCAAGGAACAATGCCAGCAATTAGCAGTGATTTTCCCCTTCCTTAAGAACACTCAAGAACGGTTATATGTAATCCTATCCCCAAGGCTTTCGATTGATTGGTGACTCTGTGGTTTAGTGCAATCCAAACTCCCTAGGACAATCCGCATGGCCTCAACCCTTTTCCCTTGGCTCTGTTTTAAGGCAGGGCAAGGCCAAAAAACCAAATGCCAAAAAGGAATGAAACAACGACAATTCCTGGGACCATGTCTATGGTTTTTGGGGAGCAGATGTTACTTTTGGCGGCTCAAAAACGAGAATTCTCTTTGAGCCGTCTGTGCCTCCTGCTCCTCAAGAAATGAAACCTGAAAGAAAGGAAAGAACAAAAAAAAAAGCAAAGCACTTGTTCCAGCTTGAGCAGCAGCTCAACAAGATGTCCCAATGTGAGGATGAGACAGGGGCTATGGGGCTAAAGGATGTGGTGTGGATGTATTTCAAGTGCGGAAACGGGAAGAGAGTGCCACCGGGCACCAGGCACCGGGGCCCTGCCAGGCACCATGCACCGGGTATCGTGCACCGGGCTGTGTCAGATTCAGGTTTTGGTTTTTGGCGCAAAATACATTTTTGCTCAAAATTACTAGCAGGCAGGTATTCACAATGACTCTCTCTCGCTCTCTCTCTCTCTCTCTCTCTGTTGCTGTTTTCCTCTGTCTCTGTCTGAGATGATGATGAGGGCAACAGCGGCACCAGCAGCCGCAGCCGCAGAAATTGGCGCAAAATTTACAGATGCCTCAAAAAATGAAATAAGAAAAAGCCGCAGCAAAGGTAAAGAGAGAGAGAAAGAGCAGGGGGGCGGATGACATGGGGGCAGGTTGCATCTGTGTGTCTGTGTAGTGGGGGGGCGGGGGGGTAAGGCAGAATTTATGATGCATGTCAAAGACGAGGGCGAAACACAGACACAAACACACCACCCCACGCGTGCACGCACTAAATATAGCTGGCGACCCTAGATAAGTTTTACAGCTGGGGGAAGTGCACCCGCCACAAACAGAATCCACATATTGCACACTGCACACACCCACACAAACGCAGGGCGCGGAAAAAAAGACCCAGCCAGCTGATGCAGATGAGAGAGAATAAGAGAACGAATTCTTTAATGAGCTCATTTATTAATTAGAGGCACGTGACGTCAGCAGCTACCTACCACCCCTCTCAGTCGCCACACTCCTTCGCTCTGGAGTGTGAGTAGCAACCACGAATAGCAACAAACAATAATGATTATTCCAGAAATAAACTTAGATTTTCTCGACAATGTCTTTCATACAAAAAATCCACAGAGTAGGGGCACTCTTCCACTCCTTTGCTTGCTCTCCCATTAACATTAACAGCAGCATTTAACCTTATGGCCAGCGCGTGCGACAGTTTCATTCATTCGAAAGAGAGAGAGAGAGAGAGAGAGAGAGAGAGTTCCGTTGTCTTCCGCTGCTTACGTGACGTCGTAGTACGTGGGCAGTGCACTAATTTCGAGCTGCGTAATAACACCGAAAACAGCTTGAGTTTTTCCATTGACAAGCTGCATTCCTTTCGGCGTAGCGAAAAGTAGTCATCTGTAGACCCCAGCACGTACATAGAACAGATACAAATACACACACGGAAGCCTCGCACACTCGCATGTGTGAGTGTTTTTTCTAGCCCTGCATTCCAAAGAGAAATGACGCAGCGGCTGTAATCAGTCGTCAGGGGGTTGTCGTGATCAGGCGGGGGGAAGGATCCCGCAACTTTCACACATTCTTTCCAGTTTGTGTGCGTTCTTTTTTTCCCTTTTTTTGGCGCGAGGGTTGGTTTTTGCATGCTCCGTCCGACCTGTGCCTCAATCTCAACCCCTGAACCCTTGTTCATCGGTCGGGCAGGTACTTGCCACACTCCCTCAGTTCCCGATTTGGACATCGCGCCAAAAAGAAAAATATGATGATAAATCCCAATCCTTTGTCTGGGCCACACTTGAAAATGACTAATCGGCCTGGTCAAAGCGAAAGGAAGAGAGGCCACGAAATTCCAGCTGCTGGGCCTCTGCCCGACTGATGATTCAGCGTTATTGAAACTACGCTCATCCCACATCGATCTATTCTATTACCATTCCCCGTTTCGCTGCCACTTCCACCTATAATTTCTATGTGGTTTTCAACTCTTTTCACTTTCGTTTGTGCTAACTGTTGTTGCTACGCTCCAACTACCGCCGCGAGCGCGAAAGTGTTTTTATTTTTTTGTTGTTGTTTTTATATGTATTTGCTTTACTTTTACATTTTGTTTTGCTTCTAGGCACGTCTCGTCTGGCCAATTAGGTCGTTTAATGTCGCATGTCACTCGGCCTGACCTTGGATATGGGCCCAAAACTATGTAAACCTATTAACTTAGTACAACAACAGCGGTCAAGCAGACAAATATTTACATATAGGCATAGTATAAGGTATGTGAAGCCGTTCCTTCACTTATAAAACTATTGATGCAGGGAATATGACGTCATTTAATAAAATCACACTATATTAACAATTTCTCGTTTGCTAAACTTATCGGCATGTTTGGACTTTGTGCAGTACTTTAGATACCGTGAAACGCTTGTACATATATATCCAAAGCTGCAATTAAAAGAAACAAAAGTGAGGGGTATACAAATTCCATGCTTATAGATGAACCTGTCCATGGGCGAGAATTTTCTTATCCATATGTACGTTTCATTTTTTGTTGACCTTTATTTTATAAAAAAAAATCCGAAAGGCATGCAAAAAATTAGCCAATCTTGTAAAAAATTGATTCCTCAATAAATTTAGTGCAGAGGGCTCTATTTAGCTAATAATAGCTAAACATTTGGACAGTGAACGATTAACCCGCTGTGAAAAATGTCGTGGTCTTTTTTTAAGTAAAGATGTGGGATAGGAAGGACCTACACCATTAATTATTAACAGTATTATCCTCCGCTGTTCAACGTAAGTTGTTCCCTATTTAAATAGAGGGGTTTAGGTGGGTTAAGTCATCGGTATATTTACGGTATATTTTAAAAATGAGACGGTATATTTCGGTACGCCTAAACGTATTTTCTCGGTACTTCGGCGGTCACGTAGCCCTCGACCTTTTTTGCTAAAACCATTTTTAGACAAAATCCAATTAAAACAAGTAGTAAAAATATGCCAGCCGAGTAGAAAATTAATTCGTTTATCGAATAAAATTATGTGGGCACGGCATAATGTCTTATCTAGCTTATAATATTTGACGGAACATCAAAATTAAGCAATATGGTTGCCCATCCTTGACGGAGAACGATTAACCCACTATAAGCCAAGGGGGCATTTCATATTCCAGCTAAAATAATGAAAATATAATAATTTTAGCACAGTCCAGCTGAAAGATATTGTGGCATTGATCTACAAGAATTTTTCAATCAGTGATCTTTTCCGCCATTTACCTCAAGTTGAACTGTTTAAATAGAGGGGGCTTGAGTGGGTTAATACACGAGAGGCTATGTTGTTGTTGAGGCCGCAGAAGAAACAACAATCAAAATTCGACCGCCGCGCTCGACACAACAACACTCCGCGGCCCACAACACAGAGTTTACATGATGAACAATTGTTGGCATACGCGAAAGTACACTCACCAAGGCATCTGATCTGATCGTAGCAATGAAACCAGAAAAAAGTGTCGAATTTTACATAGAATTCAGAAAGTTCATCCGATAAAGAATATATCACCTAAAAATATATTTGCTAAAAAAATCATTAAAATCTAGAAGAAATGTGCCAATAGAAAACCAATTAAAGCAATGCGCGGTACGGTACGTGACTTCTCTGCGAGTTGATTTTCGCGCTGTGTTTGTAATGTGCCAGAGGAGAAAAGTCCAACAAAAATAGTACAAAGAAAAGTTCAAGTGAAAGCAGAAAGCGATACAGAAAGTACTGCAAAGCAAGCAAGAGAAAAAGTGGAATCAACTCAAGTGAAAGAAGGAAGAATATAGCAAAGTGTACGATGGCGCCCATTCAGGTGCCCCCACTTTGGTCGAGCCTGACGCTGGAGCCACGCCGTCCCACCCCAGTGGCCGTGGCCAATCGCGCCCGCTGCAATCTGTTCGGAACCGATCGGGACGAGGTTAGCGCCAGCATTAATAAGAGCCTGGCCAACGTAACGGAAAAAGGCCTGTGCCGCGTCCGGGCCAGATACGGCGTGGATATTCTGGCCGAGGAGGAGCTCGAGCAGCTGAACCGTCTTTACAGGCTCCCTTCCAAGTGTCAGACGATGCCCTTTGAGCCCTCTCCAGCGGGGGTGGCACTGACGCCTAGCCAGATTGCAACCACCGCCAAGGTGATCACCAACTGCGCTGAACGCAAGGACCTGATGATTAGATCATGCGGGCAGAAGCCGTACGGACGTCTTCCTCAAGGGATTAAAGGTGAGATTCGTAGGATATTTCGTATGAGTTCCACCAACTGGCAGCACCTGATTTTCGTTTCCCTTTTCGTTAGGTTACGGTTCCTTCTTATATTCTATTTTTTCCCTCCCTTTGCCCGCCAGTCAACCAACCCCCAATCTGTGTGAGAAACCACCCTTGTTTGAGATTTTGTTGTCTTTTTTTAATCTCCTCTTTTGCTTCCCTTTCGTTCCATTTTTTTTTTCTCTCTTATTGTTACTCTTTCACTCTCCCTGGTTCAGGTGCACATCCTGAGGAACTGTAACTCGATGCAGTGTCCTCTGAAAAAGTAAAATCCGTTCGTTTCGGGGCCGTTTCTAATCGGGAAACTGAAACACTTGAGTCTGTACAGATACTTTCGGATTGTTTGATTAGCAGTTCTGCACATTTCTAATTCTGGAAGTTTTTTATATCCGAGCCTTGTCTGTATTAAAATCCTACTAATAAGTATGAGTGTTTACCCCAACTGTATACACACTGCAGTGTTGTATGAGGTTTGCTGAAGGGTTCTTTCTACCCCTGCCGATTCCCCATCTTGGGTTCCTTTTGCGTTCATTTCGCTATAGACATTTTGATGGACAACCACGCAAAAATACAAATTTGATTTTGATTTTGCTTTTGTTGGTTCTTTCGCTCGGGCTTTGGCCTGTTATCAATTCTGTTGGTGAAGGTCGCAGCGAAACAAACGTGAGTTTCAGACAAAAGAAAACTGCTATCTGCTGCCAGTTTGTCTTGTCGAAAAAAACAAACACGCAGATTGTACGTATGGGGGAAAAACTGTTGAATAACAATCCCGTTTCGTTCTGCGCGCCAAAAAGATTCTTTTCTATATTCTGCATCCCATAATCTTCGGACAACGACAACGGTGATTGCGTCAGGGAGTGCAGCTGCTACTGCTGCAGAGCAATTAATTGAGAGGCCTCAATTAAATTAAAATCAGCGCCAACGCCTTATTGCTGCTGCTCTTGTGCAAGTGCATATGTGTGCATGAATTGGATGGAAAAAAATTACAAATACAACAACTACTTGGCACACGCCTGCCAAGAGCGGGCGACTGTACATAAGTTGTGGTAGTGTTGTAGTTGTTTTTGTTGTTTTTTTTGTGCACAGCGGCCGCACCCACAACGACAAACGCAATCTCAACCCACAGCGGCGTCACTCTTATACGACGTCAGCCCTCACACACACAATCACGCGCGCGCGTATAGACAAACAGGCTGCTCGCGCTCTCTTTTTCTGTGCTCCTCTTTGTACCTCTAATTCGTTTTGTGAGAGAGAGAGAGAGGAGGTGTTTCCTCTACCCTTGTAGAGGGTATTTTTAAATCGACTAGAGGTTTGTAACTATAAACGTGACATTCCTGACATCTGACTTTTATGACGTGGAGCCCATATAGGCGTATTCTCTGTTTCCATATGAATCGGTATAAAAACAAGTATTTGTCAGAGAACCAAACTCAGGCTTAAGCTAAACAGCAAAAGAAACCTTTAGAGCTCTGCTATGTAAATATTTTCAGAATTGAAGTTTTTATGATATGTATATGTACAGCGTTTCCATACGAACAATGGATCTGCAAGAGTATCAAAGACATCGGCTCCCAAAGCTGGCCTCCACTTCGTGTTTTGTTTTTCTGGGCGCACGAGGAGCCAATGGAGCCTGCTGTTGGTGTTTTTTTGCGTTTTGGCGCGAATTTGTATTTTCATGTTTATTTTTAGTGGTGGTTCTCTGCTGATAAGCGAGTTGAGTGTGTGTGCGTTCGCGTGTCTGTGTGTTTATGCGTAGTACTACGAACGCACGCATGTTGTGGATGTTGTTTTTCAAAACTCGTCGTGAAGGTCACGAGCTCCATCTCGCTCTGATCGCGTAAGTACAGCAGCGTTCAGTAGTCTGAATTTGTGGCAGGTCCAGAGAAGAGTCGAGTCTCATACAATTAGACAAGTTCTGTTATCTCCATTGCGCTCTCAAGCTCTTTTTCTTTTGCTCTCGCACACAGCTTGTTTTGCCATGTTTTGGCCACCACTGTACTTCACAGTTAGAAGCGCTTTGTTTTGTGCTTTTTGTTTTGCTTGGGATTTTTACCACGCCCCGCCCCCAATAAGGCCCGAGATTCTTCGAAAGCTTACACACACGCATACTTATGCACATATGCAGATATGTATGTATGAATGTATGTATACAAATTATGTATGCTGAAACTCGCTTCTTCCCATATAAATATTTATGAGTATATTATTTTGTTGCCGTTCCTGTTTTCATCGGTCTGTCTCTCCCCACACATTTCGTAAACAAAACGCGTTTTGTTGTTGCGCCTCTCTTCACAGATTTCTCATATCTTTTGTGGTTCGCTTTGCTTGTGTGTGTTCTCGTGTGTGTAGAAATCATAATGTTAAGCCTGTGTGCGTGCTTGGGAGGCTCCGTGGTCATAGTAATAACGGTAAATTACAAATGCGCTCCGCCCTCCCCTCCCCTCCCCCCTCCCGCTTATTACAGAGCGGTCTGTGTCTAACCACCAGCTCCTTTACATTAACAGAATCGCCGACGATCTTTCTCTCCCCCACTCTTCTTCATTGCCTCGTTTCGCATCAAGTTCTTTGTCGTTGTCGTTGTCGTTGGCATGGCTTATAATTTTCTCTAACTGTACATTTGATTAAAACGCCGCAAGCGCTGTTTTCGTCGTCATCTGCGGCTGCGTTCCGTTGCTGTTTCTGTTTCTGGTCGCTTTTAGGTCACTGCGCAGTGAGTGAGTGGCTGGTGTTTGCCTATGGCCTGCCCCCTATAGCCCCTAGCCCCTAGCCCCTAGCCTAGTGTCTAAGCTTTAGAGCGGTTTACGTGATGAAGCAACCGCAGCTGCGGCTTGTCCGATTGAGACTATGAGTGTACATCTGTATGTATGTACATATGTATATAAAAAGCGCCAACACCATCAAGGTTGATGTGCCATTTAGAACGCATTTGGCATGCGTTGCTGCTGAAGCTCAATGACTACACAACCATTTATTGCCTGCTCTCCTTGTTCTTTCATTAAACGCAAAATCATTCACTGTGCTCTCCCACTTTCCCATTCACGGAGAGCCCACTTTTCCATTTTGCTCTCTGTCACATCATTGCACTTTTGCGATTGCCTTTTGATGTCGTGGCAATGGCGACGTCTGCCCATGACATTTATCGTCTAGCCAATGACCAGGTAGAGGGAGAGAGAGAGCCCACTCACTCTCAAATGCGATAAGAAAGCTCCCTCCATGCTCCAAGTAGTCGCAGCTGCAGTTTTGCACTGCTTTCCCTTTTGCCTTCTGAAGGTCAAAAATGACGCTGAAACTTGTGTTGCTTTTTTTTCTATTTGTGCACCCCACATTCGTGGAGAGTATATTTTTTTGTTTGTTCGGCGTAATTCCAAAGATTTATGCATGTTTCCTACCAACTTTCGATTTTGTGGCAAATAAATTAGCGGGTATCATTTTGTTGGAATATCAACTATTGCTTTCTCAAGTGTTGTGTGGACTTTGTGTTCGTTTTTGTACAGCTATTTATACGAGTTCCTGCACTGTGACTAATTGCCACTTTTCCTTTTTCCCCCCATTTTCGTTTCAGGCTTTTACCGGGAGCGCAAGGCCCCCAAAACCATTTCGAATGTGCCAAAATGCAGCAACAGCAATAACAACAACAATAATAACATCAAGAAGAACAACAACAACAATAACTGTACCGCTAGGGTTCTGGATAGTGGTAATAGCGAAATCGGAAAGATCGTGAATAAGAAGGACGAGTAGGAGTCGTGCAGCCGCAGGTGCAGCCGCAACAACCATTGCAATACATTATATTTATTGTGAACGTAATTTTAATGTTTTGAAAGTGATTTGTTTTTTTTTTTTATTTACGTATGCATAAAGCTTTTATGTATATAATTGTTTAAACAAAGACTTGACGATCCCAAATGTTGTCCAACAAAAAGCGCCAAGTCGAAGAGCGCTAAAAAGCAGACGAAAAGCGAAAAACAACACGAAAAGATCAACGCGCGTGCATAGCCGAAACGTGCGCGAAAAAAACCCGGATGCATAGCGATAGATATAACTATTGAAATTATGAAGATATATATTATGTAGATGTATTTATTTATATTTATGTAGAGAGAGAGAGAGAGCGAGAGATATCTGTGCATTAGCATACGTAAATGATAGCAAAACGAAAGACTTCAATTGGTATCAGCGCACTTTTATGATAGATTAAATTGTAATTAGGAAATTGCATCTGTACGATCTTGCAGATAACAATGATGGTCTCTTGCTATGCATCCACTAGATATTAGATAAGACCCAAACCCCCAAAACCCACACCCCCCCAACCCCCACTTCCCAAAAATTCAAGCGTTCTCAGCGTGTTTCGGTTTTTGATGCACGCGTGTGCCAAAAGTATTCGAAATGTACTTTGTGTCATGATCTCAATAATTAAAATGTAATTATAACAGAAATTATTTAAACAAATCCCTCTTTAAGCTCATACACACACGCACCCTGATCGTGTCTATGTCTTTTTATCTGTACGTTCAATCATCCATGTACGATTATATATGTATATTACTTCGGCAAAATTATTTCTCTTAGCTTTCGATTCTCCCAAATATTTTATTTTTGAACAACCAACCTGTGTATATTGTATGGGACTTACGCTCCCAAGCAGCTAACAAAAAAACAAAAACAACAAAAACATTGTGTATATTTCCTTCAACGAAACTAACAAATTTTGTCAAACTTACGCAAACAAAAAAATACTGTAAAGAGCAAAAAACAAAAACAACAAAAAAAAACTTAAAAAAAAACTTTGAAAATACAAATGTAAAACAAAAAAAAAAAAGATCTTAAAAGCTTTTTATTTGCCTACGAAATGGTTTTGGTCGGGGCTGGGGCCCTTTTCCGCTGTTTCCAAAGCGTAAAGAAAATTCGGAGCACTCGAGTGTAGAAAAGGAAGGAGAAAGAGAATGACTCAGCGGAGCCAGCCACGGGCTACGGATGCAACGGACAGTGAACCCTCGTCTAGGAGGAAACAAGCAATCTGTGAACGATTGAAATATACGCCTATATAATACCTATCAGGGGTACAAATAAATCTATATCAACTAGACGCAGATGGGGCCTCGGGCTACATTGCAATGCACAGAGAACCATCATCCAGTAGGAGGGAACAACCTTTTTCCGGTAGCTATTCCAACCCAGGGCTGACGATGACCCATCTGGAGCCTCGGGCTACGGATGGCACGTACAGTGAAGACCGTTCTGGCAACAACAGCTTGCACTCACGATTTCCATCCGCCCAATAGAGATATTAGGGGATCTGTCTGCCCTGAGAGATTTCACTGTATTAATTAGGGTCGAATCCATTAGTTGGAGAGCAGAGGATGTCGAACCATCTTCATTTTCTCGTTCATCAATCACTCTCCACACCCATGAGGAGGCTCCACTGTGTTCAAACACTAAAAAATAGGGAAAATGCTTTCTAGTCGTAATTTTTCTGTTACGCGTAGCCCAGTGTGGAGTGGAGTGGGCACTTAACATTAGATTGGCTGCGACTTCCGGCAGAGTGGGGGCCTTAGATCCAAACTATGCCCTGGCTTGATGATGATTGATGCTGGCCCCCGGCCCCCGGCCCCTGGTGCCGCCTACGACTATGCCATTGCTGCTGTCTGGCAATGCCTTAGCTCTGTTTTGTCCCACAACAAATACACATAGAAAAGTACAATACCCTGCAGAGGCTATCATGATTTTCACCAGATGTTTGCAACGCCGATAAGGAAGCATTTCCGATTGATAGAAGTATTATTGTTACTAAAGATATTTAAAGCAAAAAAACCAAATTGTAGAGCTTATAAAACGGTATCAAAGCTTTGCAACGAAGCTAAGCTTTCGCCTCGTTCGTTGTTGCTAGGCACAGATATGCACATGAACACACATATATGTGCATATATGTATATGTACATATATCTCCCTCTCTCCTGCTTAGAGGCGGCCGGGCGAATCAAGAATGCAATATGTAATAATGGCATTGCGAAAGGAGGCAAATTACATGCTTGCATTTAGTAACGAGCATGTACAACATATTTGCCCACTTAACTAGCGGGCCAGTGTACGGTTATTAGCATGCAATTTCAAGATTTTAATGGCTACAATCGAAATGCAGTCACACACACACGCACACGAAACTTAGGAACTCAGGCAGGGTATATTTATGAAAGGTAAAGCATTATAGATCCTCGAATTCCACATTCTCTTCTTTTTTTCTGAGGGTGTGTGATGATGGAAATACAAAGAGAAGCACCTCACCTCATACTAACACACAGCAGAGAGAAACAGAGGCAAGTAGAGGTGTTTGTACTCTGCGTTGGCCGCATTTTCGACTGCGCTGCTGCCTGCATTCGCCTCGCAATAAATTCAAAGCTGCAAAAGGCAAAATTTTATGACGCTGGCCTCGCTGATTTGTTGCTGTTGTTGCTTTTCCCCGGCCTGCCTTCTCTGGTTGTTGCTCTTGCTGTAACGGTACTGCGAAGCCAGCCTGCCGTCGTTGCTGTTGTCGTTTCGCTATTTCTCTTTGCTTTCACATTTTTGTTGCCGTTGTTTTTGCTGTGTGTACTTTAGCAATGAACCAAACGGCGTTTCTGAAATCGCAAATAATTTATAGCCCAGAAAAAAGGAACAAACAAAAAAAAAAACAAATTTAATTACATTCAATCTTTCCATTAATCACCATTAATGTCAGATGTGCGGAGGGGTAGGACGGTAGGCCCGACTGGGCCGGCCTATGTGCAATGCCTGGAAAAGCGTGAAAAGCGAGCCAAGGCCATTTGAGACGACGAGCACTGTTCTAGCTGCAATTGAAATCAATCAACCCTTAAGTTACTTACAACCCCCCTCTCCAATCCCCTCGCACAGCTGCCACTGCGCTGAGGCTGCGTGTCTGGCTTGCTTGGCCCCTGTCCAACGTGAGGTCAAGCAGGGACTGGCACCGGGGATCCCTCCAACAGACCAGTGCTCTAATCTGCTGACCAAGTTGTGGCTTTCCTTGGCTCGACCCGGCTCGGCTCATTTGTTGCTGCTCTGGCTCTGGGGTCCCTATATGGGCATATGGAATACTCTTGAAGTGGGTATCAGACTTCAATCGTACAATCTGTCAAATCGTGACAAGCACGATCGATCGTGAGCCGATTTTTAATCAGAAAAGTTTGGAAAAGTTGAACTTCTGAAGCGTTATAAGATCCAATATGTTATTGAATACCCATACCAATACCGCCGCTCTGAAAAGTGTATTCGAAGCTGCGGCCCTGCCAATGCCAAGCTGGGGTTTTGTTTTTTTTTCCATCTTGTTGCCGTAATTTCAGTCTAAAGCAATTTGCAGCACAAATCAACGGCATGCAAAGCACTTTTGTTTATTTCGTTGATTGTTCCCACAATTTTCGTACAATGCCGGAAAATGTACGTGCTCGAGAGCTGTTGTAGTTGTTTCTCTTCTTGTTGTTACTGTAATTGCCTACAACAAGAAGAAGTGGAAAAAAAAATAACTCATACAACGTGAAAATTCTTTTCAAATGTCAGACAAAGAGACGAGAGACTGGGTGTGTGTGTGTGGACCCTGCTTGACAGACTTGAAAGATCTCCCAGAGATGTCGACGGACGCAAATCGCTGCGCGCTGTAATCGTGCACATGCCTCGGCCCCGCAGAGCCCGGATAGGCTATCCAGAGAAGATGTAGCACAAAAGATACTGTATAAGAAGATCACGTACAGCACAAAGTGGGGGCGTCATTTACATTGCCTGAACGAGAGGGGGAGTGCCAGCCGGAGAGAGCGAGCGAGCTTAGAGCCTCCGCTCCTCAGCTCGGCCAGGATCGTGAGCGTGTGAATCAAAAGCAAGGGCCAGTTATAGGAAGAGCTCTGTGTGCCTGTGTGTGAGGGAGTGAGTCCGGGGAGCATATAGACCGGAGGGCAACGTGATCTTAAAATGAAAACAACCGATCCCATTATTGAGATGTCGAGATCTCATCTTCAACGATACACACAAGATTTTTAAGATTTAGAAACGCTGCGAGAGCATGATTATCACCCTAATGGACACCTAATTGGCTGACCTAGGAAGAGAATCAAACCATGGACCATATTGTATCACACATTTTACTACTCTTTCGGTTTTTATTTGACAGACTCACTCGTCTTATAAACCAAATTACTCCGTAAAGAAGAGACAAGCTTAAATCATTTTTTTAATAGTTATAAAAGTCTTATGTTACGGTGTGGTTGAACGGCTCACTAACGGCTATACAGATTTTTATGAAATCGTTTTTAAAATATTTAGTAATCCCACTTAGGGACATTCGAAACAGAAAAGCAGAGGGAAGAACAGACGAACGAATCCAACAAAATAACAAAAATGTACAGTCTCACATTTGCGTAAATCTTAACCAGAAGAGGCACGAAATGTACGTAATCTCTACTAAAATGCGAACGGAGATAAGCGAACACCTAAGTTATAGGCGTTCACAGAAAAAATTCCGGACAACGTTAACAATTCTTCGTCTCGCATTCGAGAACGAGTCACATATTGAATATTCCGCTCATCCAAAAGTGCTGATTGGTGCTATGGAAAAAAATGCCCCTATTGTCATGGGCTCAAATCGAAACAGGTATGTGTAGCCCATCCGTGAAGTAGCGTAGAATACCCCATAGTGACAATCTTTTGATTGTGATCTCCTGTCCTACAACATTTTCAATCTCTGGGGTAAGCTCCTGTCAACAGAGGTCTTATCGGCGTATTGGTTACATTTTCATTAGTAAAATGCACATCGACTGACAACTTTTTGAAGCAATTGCCCTTGTCAAACCATTTCAAATTTCAAATCGACACCAATCCAGTCATGTTCGGGGTCCTTCGTAAAATGAACGCATCCAAACTGTCCGCGGGCATCCTTCTCGTGATGTATTACCACGCCATATTCATGGGAATCTTCAGCTTTAAACTGCAGAGACATTGGATAAGCGAAAATGGCCAGATGTTGATGGAACTAAGAGCTCTGCCTCGTCCTGGGTTGATGCGGTTCTATGCCATCTATCGGATTTTGGCTATTGCAATTTTAGCTTATTTCTACTTACCATGGATCCTTCGATTAGAGATTTTTTTTGAAAGATTGGTTCACTTTATACGCATAATAACGGCTACTCTAGTCTGCGTTTGTATTCTTCGCCTGCAGCTTTTACACAAAGCAGACTCGAAACAATTGATGAACACTTTTTTTCGCCTCTTCCGTCGAGTTCGAGCTCTACCCAGCCGAAAGACATTTGGCTATGGAGGAAGGCGAGAGCTGGTGCTGTTAAGCCTTGCTTTGATCTGTCGAATCCATGAACTAGTGTACATTTTAGAGTCAGATAGACAACATTTCAGTATGGAAAGATTCCTGAGCTGGTGGTGCGACACTTTCATCGTCTTCGGCATCAACATGATGATGCAAATGAGCTTTGTGTGCTACCTCAGCATAGGTATTCTCTATTCAGAGCTGAACGATTTTGTCCGTTTCCAGCTACGATCCGAACTACAGGCCCTGAAACGGCCGCACGGACTTCAGCCACGACGCCAGCACTTGCGGACTGTCCGCCGGAAACTGAGTGAGTGCTTGGCCCTATATAGGGAGATCTATGCCCTGGCCACTACGTTTCAGAAGCTAACCGATTTTCCGTTCTTCCTGAGCATCGTTCATAATTATACATTACTTGGTGTGGTCATTTACCGTTTGACTATCGTTGGATGGTTCGATAAGCATAAAATTCAGCTAAGTATTCTGACGACTAAAGTGATTCTTGACTTTTTTCTCGTAACTATGGCCGTTGAAGGAGCAATGACTCAGTTTAGGGTCATTCGGCGACTCAGTCTGGAGAACTGCTATATCAGCGACCATAAAGATTGGCACACGACAGTAAGTGTATCGATATCTATTATACACTCATTATAATCATTGACTTCATCTTTCAGTTTGATATGTTCGTCACCCATTTGAGTCTATATGAATTTCGTGTCCGTGTTCTGGGTCTTTTCGATGTCTCCAACGAGCTGGTCTTGATAGTCCTTTCCGCTCTAGTCACCTTTGTGATATATGTCGTTCAATATAGAATGCAGTCGACGGGGGAAGCGGCATAGTGATAGTTCTGTAATCAGTAGATGGATTCCAGTCCAATTGTTTGCTTATACTGTTTATCAAAATATTATTCCAACTAAATCGTTATTAGCTAAGTATACCCTAAATAAAGCACATAATCTGAAGCCCAATGTGAACCAGTCGTAATCATGTTCGAGCGCCTTCGAGAGGTGCGTCTTTCGGGGCTCTCCGCGTATATCCTACGCTTTAGTTACCACTACGCCAGAGTCTTGGGCGTTATCTGCTTTGAGGTCTCGAAGAAAGGACCTAAGGATGCCTTGGTGGGACGGAAGAACTTCAGGCTCAAGTGGTATTCGCTTATCCTACGGCTCGTCTGCTTTGCCGTGGTTTGCTGCTTCTGTGCCCCACTCGTAATGACAATCGAGGATCCCAATGAGCGGACACTGCAGTGCATGCGACTGGTGTCCTGTCTCGTCTGCACCGCTTGCATCCTGGTGCTGCAGATATTCCACGAGCACGAGGTACTCCGCATGATCAACAGCTTCCTCAGGGTGTTTCGTCGAGTGCGTCAAATGTCGACGAGAAGGAAGTACGGCTTCGGTGGCAAGCGGGAGTTTGTCTTACTCCTCTTCAAGGCGATCTGCCTCACTTACGAGCTCTTCTGCGAACTTCATCAAATACTGTTTGCTTCCAGTTTAGTGGTAACGCTGATCGCTCTGTGCGACATCATCGTCGAAATTGGTTCCCTAATGATCATACACATCGGTTTCGCGGGCTTCCTCAGTGTGGCGGCCCTTTACTCGGAGGTCAATGGCTATGTTCGCATTGAGTTGCGACGTCAGCTGCGATCCCTGGAACGTCCAGGCGGGGCTCCTGCCAGTCGCCGTCAGCTGAGGACTGCCAGTTGCCGGCTGGAGGAGTGCGTGGCCGTCTACGATGAGATCGAACGTGTGGGCAGATCATTTCATATCCTGCTCCAGCTACCAGTACTCATCATTCTCGTGGCCAAGATCTTTGCCACCACGGTGCTGTCCTACGAGATGATCATACGTGTCGACCGGTATCCCTGCCAGGCTGGCATCTGGGGCTTGGTGCTTAAGAGTTTCGCTGATGTGATACTCTTAACCCTGGCTGTCCACGAGGCGGTCAGCAGCTCCAAAGTTATTCGTAGATTGAGTCTGGAGAATTTTCCAGTAAGCGATCAGAAGGAATGGCATGTAAAGGTATGGTATTCTTCAATGGAAAATCCTGTGTTCCAATCAGTTCTTTATTTTTTTTGCAGTTGGAGATGTTTTTGAGTCGCCTGAACTTCAACGAGTTTCGTGTGTGTCCTTTGGGCTTATTTGAGGTCTCCAACGAGATCATTTTGGTATTTTTGTCCAGCATGATCACCTATTTCACCTATGTGATGCAGTATGGCATACAAACCCATCGATTATAGTGTGGCTACACTTGAAGGGCAAATGAAAGAAGCGAGTGAGCCGGAGGTTGATGCACGAGCTAAGCAAGTACGCGGGAGGCTGGCTTGCCACCTAGTATAAAATAAATTCGACTTGTATACAAATAAATATTGATTCAAATAGCACTGCTTCTAAACAGAACGGATTGTAAACCATATTTATTATCCTATGACTCTTTCGTAATATTGAATACTAAACTTTAAACTCGTTTACAAGGTGATCCAACCTACCAAACGACGTGAAATGAATATACAATTTCAGTCACAAAATGCCTAGGCCCGGGGAACATTTGCCCTGAATTGCAATAGGAAATTGCCTCTCGGCTTGTACTTCGGCACAATGTGATGTCATTTCTGTGTGGGTGATGGGTAGCTCTATCTTTCGATGGATTTTTAACATACCCCATACCCATTGTGGTAGAAGCCCTCCAAATCATGACCGTGAACTGATACAGTGGTACCGTACTTGGTCCCTTAAATATACCAGCCAGTATTACAATCCTATGGCTCCATCGTAGTTTTCTGTGTGCTCAGAAAGAGCCTGTTTGTGGGTCGAAAAACTATCACTTACTCGTAGTTCTCAGCGCCCTTAAATATCCCATTAAATTGTGCATATTCCGAAGCCATCATCAACAGTAGGTGAAAGTAAAAGAGCCTTCGAATTGGATAAGTGGATAGATGAGTGGGTGGGCGCTCAATCAATAGTCAATAGTGAAACTAATTACTTAATGTAAAGATAGGATGATGGCATGACCGGCTCGTCCTCCGCCCGGAGCACAGTCATGCCGCGAGTCTCTCCATGGCTAAACGGTCCGAGGATATCGGCGGGTCTGCTTCGCGGCTGTTTCTACTATGCCACCGTCTTTGGTGTGGCCACATTTCGGATCGGGCTGCAGGACGACACCTTGAAATTTCGGGCCAGCAGTCGCAAAGGATACAAATGGCTCTCGATACTGATCCGCGTGCTAGGCAGCTGCTTCTACGGCTATAGCTATGGGGCCTGGGCCGACCAATACACGGACTGGTATCTGCGGCTATTCTTCGGACTGCGCCTGGTCGGATGTCTGGTCTGCAGTGTCATCATACTGGTGCTGCAAGTCTGCTACGAGAAAAGGATACTACACCTGGTCAACAGTTTCTTTGGACTCTTTCGTCGCTTGAGGGCCCTGACACGGACTGTGGAGGCGGGCTTTGGGGGCAGATTGGAACTGACGCTGCTGATGTTTAAGCTATTGTCGCTGGCCTTTGTGTTCCTGGCCTTCCAGTGGCAGTACTCCCCCTGGGTGTTGCTCACAATTCTTTGTGATCTGTACACCTCCATTGGCACGGGCATGATCATGCACTTCTGCTTCGTGGGTTACCTCAGCATTGGGGTACTCTATGCGGAGTTGAATCGCTATGTGGATCATCAGCTGCGTGCTCAGCTCAGCTCACTGCAGGACCAAGTGGAGGAGGATGACATACAGCAACAGCCAGATGTGCAAGCCCACGCCAATCTGGACGAGTGCCTGGCCATTTACGAGGAGATTCACCAGGTCACCTGCTCTTTCCAGCGGCTCTTCGACCTGCCCCTATTCCTCACCCTGGTTCAGAATCTCTCCGCCATGGCCATGGTCTCCTACCATGCCATCATGAGCAGGGAGTATCACATCAGCCTCTGGGGCCTCGTGCTCAAGCTCCTCATTGACGTACTCCTGCTCACCCTTGCCGTCCATGGGGCAGTCAGTAGTTCGCGTTTGGTACGCCGCTTGAGCCTCGAGAACTATACCATTGGACAGAGCAAAAGCTACCACATCAAGGTGGGTGTCGATAAGTTAGTTCGCTCTCCAAGAAAGTTTAAACTTGGGTCCTTTTTCCAGTTCGAGATCTTTCTGGGCCGCCTCAATCATCAGCAGTTGCGTGTGTGTCCTTTGGGCATGTTCGAGGTGTCCAACGAGCTCACCCTGTTCTTTCTCTCCGCCATGGTCACATATCTGACCTTCCTGGTTCAGTATGGCATTCAGACGAAGCAATTTTGATTCCTCGTCACGCTTTTGATTGCAACACACACCTGTCCACGCGGCCCAATCTACCCACCTGTCCTGCGGTTACACGCAGAAATATCAGCGAAATATCAGCTGGACCGAAATATCTAATACTCTGACAAGCAGGATGAAAGTTTAAGCACTGAAATTTAAATATTTACACTTATGTAGATTTTAAAATAAAATTAATACCAATAGATTTGTCCCTATAGTGGATAAAGAGTAAGAGAAATTATTTTAACTTTAATTTTAACATTAATATGAAAATATTTGACTTAAATATTTAATAACTAAAAAAAACAGGGACCATAGTCATTTAATTAATTTATTGAATACGATTTAAATATGTGAGTGGAAATATTAATATTTGATTTAAATATATTTAATATTTAAATTTAATTTTTTGTACCAATTATTTAATACATTTTGATATTAAAATTAAAATATTGTATTTAAATATATTTAATAAAAAAAATAAATATATTTCCTTCTTAAATTCTAATTTCATAGTTTAATTAAATATGTTTCTTACAAATTTAATCAAATTTGACATTAAAATTAAAATATTTGATTTAATTATATATATTTAAAATAAATATATTTCCTTTTTAAAATGAATATATTTCTTGACAATTTAATATATTTTTTTTATCTAAAAGTGTTTCAAAGTTCAAATTAAAAAAAAAAAACTTTTCAATCAATGTAAATTCTATTTAATTTACAAATTGAATATTTTATTTAAATATGGGTGAAATTCCTTTTAAATTAAATAACAATAATTGCATTTATTTATTTGAGAATATATTAATTAATTAATTAATAATATAATTATCTTATCATATCGGCTGTGGTTGGTACAGAAAACTGAGAATGCAAACTCCTCGAAATAGTGATGATACCCTCTGTAGGGTATGCATATACATATTACCAAGTTCAAATCGGTTGGCCAGGACCCAATTTCCGATTTCCGCTTAACCGTTTGTTCCGCTGCAACATTTTCCCATGGAATGTTGGCCTCCGCATTAATTATACATGTATGCTGACGTGGAGCAGAAAATTTATGCACCAAGGAAAAGATAGAGAGAAGGAGATAGAGGCAGAGACAGAGACAGAGCAGAGCAGAGAGAGTGGGACAATTCACGCTAAAATGCGCATAAAAACAAGGCCGAGGCCGTCGCTCTAATTAGCATAGGGTCCGAAGCAGGGGTCCAATGCAGCGGCATACCCATACCCATACCCATACCCATACCCATAAAGGTGCGGTGGTGCACTTGCTGTTGCGGCACTTGCTGGTGCGTCCACAGCTGCGACCGGCGGCGTTAATAAAACAACAACAAAATCAAACTGACCCAAGAAGCGATGAACATTATCTCGGCATTGACAGAACTGTGGCGATCTACAGGGCGGGGGGAGGGGGACTGGAACTGGGGCTCCGGAGTGACCTGATCTGTTCTGCTCCTGCTGAGAGTGTGTGCTTTTTCATGGGCTGTAATTGCATACCCTGTTTTTTGTAGGATTCAAGGGTATATGGTTATATTCTATATTTTAAACCTTAAATGAGGTCTCAATTATTCTCAATAAGATACACTTGATTATGTTATAGGATAATGTTATAAAGGAAAATAGATCAAAATAATAGGTACACTTCAATTATTGTTATGAAAAAAGTTTATTTAGAAATTACTTTGTATGACCTGTTGATATATAGAGGTAAGAGTTCGTTTGTTTTTTGGAGGTATGCAAGTACAACTTGGTTCAAAAATAATATCTACCCTTTAGTGCTTTCTAAGGTCTATTATATGACTATCAAGATTATCCATATCCTATCTATTGACACATCAAAATTTGTAATAGCCAAAACACCAGATTATACTGTGCCTCTTATGGTTTCGATGAATAGATAATTCCTGTCTTCCCCCTCAGATTATAAGCAGAGCGTTTCGTAAGGAGTATCTCCAAGTCTGGACACTGAACTCTAAGTTTCCCACTTCTCTTTTTGGTCCCTCGTATTTTTTTTATGCGTGCTGTGTAAACGGCAAGATAATCATAAAACATAGCATTGCTTAAATAATTGTACTTCATCAGAGACACAACAGAGTCACAGAGAAAAGAGAGAAAGAGAGGCCTGAGAGGGAGAGGTAGAGTGAGAGACTGAGCCAAGTTACAGTCATTTTTCCCATGATTGTTCTGCTGGCCGGGTAATTATGGGTCACATTTTTTTTGGTTCTGGCTCTCTCTTTACTGGTCGCTATCTCTATCTTTCCCTTCCTTTCATTCCGCAATTATCATACTTACATCCCAACTTTGTTAAACTTAAAGTTAAGGCATAAAGTGAGAATAAAAAATAAACAAAAAAAAAATACCAACAAAAATTAATGATGCTTTCAACATTTCACTAGACAAAAGAACCAAACAGGGTTCCACCAGTCCAAGTTGAACTTGGAGCTTCGAGTGCCTTGACTGCAGGTAGCGGTAGCTGTCGTTGTTGGCCGGGCCTAAAGTACAGCTACACTCTCAGCCCGAGAGGGAAGACCCAAGAACGGATGAAGGAAATTCCATCATCATTATGTTGATTATGATGATGAAAGCCCCGATTCAATCAAGATCTTAAGCGGTAACCGGTAGCAGTGCGGAATGGTTGGGTCCCGACAATTTCAACCAATACAAGGGAGCCATCTCTGATTCATTAGCCCTAAAAGCTTTTGGACAGGAAACACACTGGGAATTGTTCAAATGTAGCCGCTGATGATTTTATACAATAATTTGTTGCCTTATCTGGTGTTCTGTTGCTTATCTATTAAAATTGCTAATCTTATAGTTCGTTTCTATTCGTTCCTCCAAGTCCAAAGCTAGCCAGAACGAATTTTACCCTTCTATCAAAGAAACAAAGAATACTACTATCCAATTTTGATTTCCCCCGTCAGGTGATCCACCCACTTCGATATGTGCCATATAAAGCGATTGTGAAAATATATCCCATCTATGGCAATGCCAGCCCCCAGGGCACTGTAGCAACCCGCTGCTTATTTTATGCATGGAACTAATTAAAAATGGCACTTTAATGCAAATGCAGCCCCACCTTTTCTAGACGCGTTGCCATCTAAGCACAGACCCCCCCACACACACACACACACACACACTATATGCCCGATAGCCCGATATATGCACTCAATCCCGGGCGTGTGTGAATATTCTTATTTATATGCAGAAAACCAGCGAAAGACAAAACGTTTCGCAATGCGACTTTAAAAGTTGGAGCCCCCAAAGAAATTGGCACGAGCTGAGCACACGTCTCCTTCGGTACGAGATCTGGTCGGGTTGACTCGACTCCACGCTCCATGCTCTGGGCTCTGGGCTCTGGGGCCGGGGTACAGTTTCTGGCACAGCGCAGCATTTTATGGGCACTCTGCACTCCGCACACACATGGTGGATTGGTGGATCGGTGGATCGGCGGATCGGCGGTTCGGAGGTGGCGAATCGGTGTCGGAGTCTTGCGAAATGCGTATTGCGAGGGGGAACTCGTTTTGTGGGCTGCTGGGCGCGCGTAGGCGCTCGCCGCACACGCCCAGTTGGAGGCTGCAACAACAAGGTCTCGATTGATCGAGGCATCAAATACCCTTTCAGATAGTATAGAAATCAAGTCAACAGTGAAGTCTGAACTATAATCGTACCCTTTTAGAATGGGGAGTGACCAGTTTTTCCAGCTTTTTTTTTTTATCTAGAAAATATGTGTGCACTGCCAACTGCTTATCACAGTCTGGAGTACCCTTTTGGCAAAGGGTAGATCCGAACAACCTCAGCGCGTGTGCGACGTGCCAACATCTGGAGATGGATCCTGTTTTGTGTGGTGGCAGGCAAAAAGCTGTGCCCAGTAGCCGAGGGCCCAGGTAGACCCTTTGTGGGATTGTGACTCTGTGACTGGGCCGAGGCGCAAGATAATCGATGTATACTAATTATTTGCTTTGGCTGCAACTGTTTGTCATGCTCCGCTCAGCGGCCGGCTGGCCTGTACATCTGTGGAGCAAGGGTACAGCAAAAACAAAAAGCCAAAGTCAAAGCCCAGCCCGACTGGTAGCAAACACCCAAGAACAGAACAGAACAGAACAGAACAGAAGAGAACTGAACTGAGTGGACTGGTGGGACTCAAGGCCGGACAAACGCACAGATGCGAGTCGCACCGCTGCTCCCCGAGTGGACAACGGAGAGGGCTGAGCAAATATATCGCCGTCAGCTAAAATAATGGTCATCGACAGCAGCAGCGGCAGCAGCAGCAGAAGCAGAAGCAGCATCAGAAGTTGTTGTCTTGGGCAAGGTCTGGGAGCCCACTCTACTCTCCACACCACACCACACCACTCTACTCCACTCCACTCCACACGGTAGTCAAGTTTAGACACCTTAAGTACACAGGAAAGCGTCATTTATGCGCTCGTTTTCAAAAACGACAAGCACTAGGCGTGGCAGGACGGGTAGTTCGGAGGGGGTGTTTAAGATGCTGCTCCAGGGTTGGTTGCACTATTAATTACATGGCCGGGCGATCACTTTTAGCTCAACCAAATTATAGATATCCGAATAGCAGCTGAACAGATTGCAGCCCCAGCTACTGATGCACTGCAGCAAGGTCAAAGCTTGGGGTGACTAATGCTGGCTGCGTTGCACCACCGATCGATTTCAATCAACACACCCCCAACCCCCTCTCAACCAACATGTTTTGCGATTCAAACAACAAAAAAGTACAGTCCACAAAGATCAACAGCAGAGGCAACGGCAACGGCAGCGGCAGCGGCAGCAGTAAAACAGAAAACTTGGCAGAGCAGCAAGAGAGTGAGGTGGGCAGAGGACAGGCAGAGAGAACGGGCGGCAGAAGCGAGCGAACGATATGAAGTGGTGTGAGGGAGCGGGACGTTTACGTCAAGTTTTCGTTGGCTTTGGCTACAGCTTTTGATTTGCCCAAGAGAGACGTGTGGCAAGCCCATCTCGGCCCCGGAACAGGTTTTTGATTTCAGATTTTGGAGCCCCACTGCCGCTGCCGCCGGCTCTGCCTCTGCCTCTGCTCCTGCTTGCAAAAAGTTCAACAACTGCGAAAAGCTAGCGCTCTGCTTCTGCCTCAACTCTGCTGCTGCAGAGTTGTTGATCTCGTGCTGCTTTGGCTGCTGTTGTTGTCGAGTCGAATGCAAAGACTAGTAGCCGAGAGAGACAACGACAAACGAGCGAGCGTTGCGTAAATTACAAGCACGAATAAAGAAAACAGCAGCAGCAACAACAACAACTGCAAATCAATATTCTTTTTATGATCGAGTGTAGTCTCGACGTCGACCTCATTTATGGCGACTTGGTTTTGCTGCTCTGTTGCTCTCTCGCGTTCTACTTCGCTGTTATTCTCTTTCTAACGCTGTTGTGTGGATTCCATTTCGCCATAAAGTGCGTTAATTCGTGGGAAAGTGGGTCAAACATTCGGTTCATCGAACACACAAATAACAAATAACAGAACATCTCAGCGGGGTCGGGGGACGATGTGTGCGTGTTGGATTGTCGGTTCGGTTCGGCTCGGTTCGGGCCTTTTGGCCAGTGGCCGTCGCTCCCTTCCATAGCATATTTTTTTTGGATACGCCATACGATCGAATGTGTGTAGGGTGTCCCGCTGCTCGGTCATGCGACAGTTTATCGGAACTGTGTCGCAATGCAATATATACATATGTATGTATATGTATGTATAATGTGCATGCGGCAGATAAGATATAGAGGATACTAATGTTTCCCCGGGGGTTCTTGACCTCATTTCTTGCACAAACTAATGTTCAAGGTGCGGGCAAAGCTATAATGGAGATGTACGACTTAAGTTTTATTATAAGCTAATCGTGCCAAGGACGAAAATGTAGTCCTAAGCAGTAGTACAGTCGCGGGAGTGTTTCGCCAGTCACCCGTAAACGTCTGAGGGATATAATTCTCTACTCAATATTGAGTATTATCTATACTTAATCTAATCTAATCTGTATTCTTTTCATTCAGCAACTGAGTTACATATATTTTATATCAGTTGCGGAATAACAATCTAAGCTTCATTATTATCATTAAAATCAAAAATGTGGTGCAGGGTATTGCCAAATTAATGAGCTTTTAATTGGTTTTGTGCCGCCTTGTTTTGGGGCTTTAGGTTTTTAGGCCAAAACGGGTATTTGGTATGGGCCTGTACGGGGTCGGGGTCACACCTCCTCCAACACAATGTACAGATGTTTTTCTTTTCTCTGAGCATTGTTGTAGTTGTCGGAGTCGGTCGCCCACTTATTTTCCTATGCATTCTGATCATACAAATGTAGTCCAACGACAACAACACAATCATGGAATTTCACGTTCTCATTCTCGGTAGCTGGGGATCTGGGGATGGGGTCTGGTCTCCGTGTGGACTGTGTGCCTCTCGGTTAGCTCTACAAATTAAGTTCAAACAGCATTTGGGCACGCTTGTTTATTGAGTGCTCCCCCCCCTATACCATTCTGCTCTCGTACCGAGTATGACAAATGAAGTTGTTTGTTGTGTATCACGTTTATGAGCGCGTGCACGATCCACCATATATTCCACAGTAGAGCCACTACCTTTCCCCCCACCCCACGCCAGCCCACTCACTCATTCCTTCACTTGCACGTTTTTGTTGATTGTGATTGTGGTTTCTATTTTGTTTCTGCCGATTCGTAAGTGAAAGTAATATGTGGAACATGACGTAGCTCGTTCGGGTGCTGTTTGGCGTCGGCTGCGCGGGGCTTCTGTGGATTGCAAAGGTCAAAGCATTTGTTGATAAGCCACTGGGGCCCTAAGCCCTGCCTGGAATACAATCAGAGTCAGCTGGGATTGGGTATACCCTTCGAGAGGGTCTCACGATAGCGAGATATAGAGAAAATATTTCACATTCGCCTAAAGACTTTGATTTTCTGTAAAAAGTGTTAGGTTAGGTTAGGTTATGTTTCAAGGGATATATAATATAACTTTTAAGGAAGGCAGTGCCCGTCTTAAGATAATATGTTTAGCGCCCATACATTTATATGGTATCGGGTTGGATTTTTGTTTTGTAGGGTATTAGAAACTTCGGCCCTCGAATCTAACTCACATTCTTGTAATGTGTGACTACGTCGCTAGTTACATGTGTACAGAGTAATGTTAAGTAGCTCCCACCACCACAAAGGGGGCGGCATCTTTCAACTTGCGGCATCCCGGCTATGCAGCAGCCGCGCCGCCCCCCTCCCCACCAACTCCCCCTTGGAAGGGGAGCTTCCTAACTAATTACATTGCAAAATACTTGAAATGCGCCAAATGGCAGGAAATCAGCGAAACGGGAATGGGAATGGGCTGGGTCTGGGTCTGAGTCTGAGTCTGGGATCTGATCTACCTCTGGCGGCCGGAAATATGCATGGCTTGGCCAGGCCAGACCAGACCAGGTTTTGGCCAGGTCCAAATGAGCGCAACAGCAACAGCGCAAAAATTTGAATGTTCTCTAGTCAGTGTCAGGGATTGGGATTGGGAGATACCCCTCCGATGCGACCCATCCTACTCTCTCCCAGCCGCCGCTCCGTGTGCAGCGGAGCAGAGAGTAGAAAAAAAAAAAATTAATTCAGTTGCAGGCCAAGTCGCGTATTTTTTCCAGCCACAGGTCGTCCGATCGGATCGGATCCAGGGTCCCGGCTACGGCTTTGGGTTCAGATGCCGCCGCACCTACTATAACCTCTCTCCCATATAGTATATATACGGAAACATAGTATATAATAGGCGTGACATGCGCGTTACGCTCCGCTGACGCCAAAAAATAATCAAAGACAAAGACTGTGACTCTGTCTCTGACTCGACTCCGACCCTGAGCGATGACGATGACGATGTTGATCATGTGGATAGGAAACCCGAAAGTGGGGGAGGTTAAGAGAGAGAGGGAGAGATATGTATGATAATTACACCGTGTCAGAGTCGAAATTTCAATTCTCATTTCTTTTTTATTTGGTTTTGGTCTTTCTTTTGCCTAACGAGCTCATCCCCAAATTGTATCAGAACTTTTTTGGTATGAGAGATATAATGAACGATAATGAACCCGGGAGCTGAAGGTGAACCCAAGGTAATGGAGGATGAGCCCGGCTAAACTACTGTAGGGGAGAGAAAGAGTTTTACAAGTAGTGAAATTTAATTTAAAAGTTCTTGAATTTGATGGCTGCTGGAATTGAACTGCTTGCGGACCTCTTCGGATGCCTCGAAGCCGCCCGTAATGCCAAACTGTATCAGTATAAAGAGATACGATATAATAGCGGATAGAATTAGCAGTATAAACTCGTTGTTCAGCTGAAAGAAACCCAAGACTTTGATCTCCAGGCGCTGGGTTTGCTGCTGGCTGAGAAATGTTTCCACCTAAAGGAAGTTCATGAAAGATGGCTTCAGAAATGAGAAAAATTCCCAAACCGCACTCACACTCTTGTCCCAACGCTGATCCATATCGGTGCAGACTATGTCGAGGGGTAATCTATTCGGCTTCTGTGACTCCCTGACCGCATAGTCCGCGCACATGATCAGCAGGATGAGATTGAAGAGCTTAATGGTGGCCATTGCCAGGGAGACCAGAGCAATCTCATTCGCGTTCAGATAGTGCAGAATGCACAGATAGAGTATCAGGCAGATGCTGATGAAGTTGTAGTACACGTAGAAGAGGATCTGCCACTGCAACATGCGGCGAAAGGCGATCGTCACCCCGTACAGCTCGCTGTAGATGGCGGCACACTCGTCCAGCTCGTCGGCATAGTCGCAGAGGAGTCGCATACGCTGGTATTTACTCATTCGGACTGCCTTCTCCTCGCACTCTATGGGCTGCATACGCTGCAGCATCAGCAGGATGTTGAAGGCCATATGCTCGTACAGTATCCCCGAGACCAAGAAGCCCATGAAGCAGGCATCCAGCACAAACAGGGTGCCCAGCCACATGTAGATCCCCACGATCACGGCCACCATGTTGCGAGCGTCCTTAAAGTGTTCGTTCTTCAAGAGCGGCGGAAACTCGTGGACACAGCCCCCAATTGTGAGCAGCAGCTTGAGCAGGAAATACACTATGAACTTCATGGGAAAGAGCTGATCCACGCGGGTCACCGCACAGATGCGCCGATACAGGGCCAAGTAGCGATTGAGCACCGTCCGGAACTTGTCCTCGCCCTTGGCCTGGATGATGAAGGAAACCAGTGCTAAAATGGACACCGAAAAGGACTGCATCAAGGCAAACATATCCGCATAGCTCTCCGGCCGATCGGTGATCAGATGCGCGGAGAGTTGTGGCCAGACACCCGCATAGGTCAGAACGACCAGGCAGCGCCAGACAGTTTCCAGTATCCTGTTTCGGCTGCCACTCTTCGGGAGCTTCAGCTGCAACTCTTCCCGGTCCAGGCGAAAGGAGATCAGACCCAGGACTCGAGCCGCCCGATACAGCGTCAGGAGCAGGCCCCGCGACCAGGCCTCCGCCACCACACCTCCGCCGCCGCGTTTCTGCTGACTGTACTTGTCCATATCCAGGCACTGACTGAGCCCAACTGGATTGAATGGCACTGGAGCTTGGCTAATGACATGTCCTGGCCGGGGCGATAAGAGCTCCGCTTCGCTTCGGTCCTCTGGCGATGTGTTTGCTGTTGATTTTATTAATTGAATGTGTAGATATCGGCAATTGCCATTCACGCTTCGCTGAGTGCCTCGCTGACTGATTGGCCCCGGGAAACCCACGTCCCAGGGACAAAGAACAGGGCCCTGTGCAACAACAACAACAGCAATAATCGGGCAACGATGATGATGGACAGGCCAGCCCCAGCAGACCCAGAGATCCAGATCCACTTGGTCTTTGACAGGGCCCTGTGCCTATGGGCACATTGGAACAGATGGTGCTCGAGAAATCCAACGAGGAAAAAACTGGGCGTAAATTGATATTTATGAAGTTGTTTTGGGCCGCGGCGAACAGAGAAATCATCGAAAATTCAAATCGAATATTTGTAAAGAGGTGAATGTATTTTTATACGGTTTGAACGGAAGCTTTTCAGCAATTTTGTAATTCGTTCTCTCCGATACTTTGGAGATCTTTAAATAGGTATAGTTCTAAAAATATTACGATCATATTTCATTTCGAAACATGGAATTCCCTAAGTAATGAATTTACATAGATATATGGATGAGTGTTAGTTTCCACGCCCCCTATTTTGATTGGACTTTTGGAAAAGTTCATTCACCCTTAACGGAGGGAGTTTTAATCCCCATATTATCAGAAACGGAACCTTTAGAAACTTCAAAAACAAATGATTAGCCTCAAGAAAAGTATTCAACCAATCAAAAAGGAAATTTCATTAGAAATTTGTAAAATTTTTCAAGATCAAAGACGATTTAACATAAGTATGATAGTCCAAAGTACTTTGTAACCACATGGACCACAGTTTTGGGCCTACTACTACCATTTTTCAGAATGATTAAACAACAGCAAGACCTTATGTTAGCGATCCCTATAAAAGGAAACTTGTCTGACAATTTCCAGCTCTTTTGGTCATTGGATCAGTCTTGAGGGACACGGATGCCTTGAGCAGACCCAACCAACTGGAATCGTTACTGTCCCCTCTTTTATAGTTTATGTACTCCATGGAAATCGTTTCATTTCTTCTCATATTAGCTCCAATGTGCGTTTCATTTGATTTTCGCTTACGTTTCAATGCGAAATTCGTTTGAATTTCAATCCACTCGTGAACAATTAGTAAGGCGATGATTGTTTTGCCTCTTCCTGATACTGATAGGGGAGTGGAGTGGGGTGGAGTGGAGTGGAGTAGGAGGAGTTGATGTAGTTTCAGTCCTCGTGCCCGTTCCCACACACCCATTCCTGACTCCGATTGCAAGTTGCCAAACACGTTTCCCTGGCATTAGAATAGCTCCACTTGGTTCAACGAACTTGCAACTTGGTGCTGCCAGCCGATCCAGCCACCATATCCAGCTGGAGCCAGAGCCAGAGCCAGAGCGAGAGCCATGAGAAGGAAGTGCCTGGAGTGGCCCCAAACCGAAGACCAGCAGACGGGCAATAGAAAAACAACAGAGTCAATAGCCTTTTTGTGTGCATGAGTATGTGGCTGCCACAACAGCAAATCCAGCCAGAGTTGGAGTTGGAGTTGGACTCTGGGGACTAAAGACAGAGCAACAGCAAGAGGCAACAAGCGACAAGCAGCAACAGGTCTAGTCAAGCTCGGGCCTGCTGCTCCTGGCTTGATCATTGCCTCTGACAACGGGGCAGGGGTACGGTATAGGCAACTGGCGACGGGCAACTGGCGACTGCCAACGACAGCGCTGTGGCAGCTAAAATGGGCGTGCAACAAGCCTGGGCCCCCTATAACTGGTTTTCCTAGATAGATATAGACAGATAACGCTGGCTAGAAAGTCTCCACTCCACTCCACTCTCGAGCAGCAGCATCCACAGCATCCTGCAACCAGTTTACGTACAGTTCGACTCCGTGTTATTACAGTCCAAGTACATGGAGTAATTGCATGGGACAGGCCTGACCCCAGCTCCAGCTCCAGCACCAGCCCCAGAGCCCTAGAGACCCAGCCGGGATGATGATCATGATGCTAGTGCATCTGTTGCAGCTCCTCCTCTGCTGGTTGCATCTTGGATTGGATGGGCCAATGAACTGTGTCGTCAGTCAGCGAAAGACAATAGGAGCAGAGCGAGCAGAGCAGAGCAGAGCCAAGCCCTGGATCTCGGACGCAGCCTGGCTGCACTCTGCCTCTGCTTCAACCTCTGCCAGCGATTCTGCCGCTGCTATGTTGTATTGCTAAATTGGAAATAATTGCCCAGCGGCAGCAGCGGCAGCGGCTGAGGAGCAGCAGCAGCAGAATTCACGTGTGCATGTGCTGCTGTTATCGCTGTCATCAGTTGTTGTTGTTCTTGTTATTCTACTATGACATAAAATAAGAGAGCAAAACAGAGCAAAAAGAGAGAAATTCACACAGAAAAAAAGCTCTCCAAAAGCTCTGGGAATATGCATTCCATTTCATGATGAATGACTAATGTAGCGGCTTTTTGAGTCATATGTAAACGCTGAATCGATTCGGCCTGGCATTAAAATCTATCGCTCTTTGATCAAATATCAATTTTTTTCAGTGCAGGCAGAGCAGAGAGAGTAGCCTAGCTTTTAAAGAGTGACAGAGCAACAGAGCGAGAGTATGCGAATCTGCAAAGGCAAACACAATGGGGAAAATAACACAATCGCGCAAAATAATAATAACAATAAAGTTGAGTACGGCACAATAAAAACGTAAAGGAAAGGTTCAACGACACTAGGAGATTAGAGAGAATTCCATGTACATAGTACGAGAAAGAGAAAGAGCTATTCGATATGCACATTTAAATATGTGAATGAGCAGAGTGCAAGCGTGTGTGTGTGCGTGCAGAGAGAGAGCGGGAGATTCATCGACAAGCGCATAGAACACAAAACAAAAAAAAAACACAACAAAAAAGTCATCGACATCATATGGATTTTTATGTTGATCATGTCAGAGAGAAGGGGGGGGGAAGGGAAAAAGGGAAAAGGGACAGGAATAAAGAAAGAGCTGGGTCTGGAGTGCGGGGAAAAGATAGGGGCAGGGCCAGGGGCAGGGGCTAAGGCAGATCAGGGGCCGGGGTTGAGTGCAACCAACAACAGCGTCAGGGACAGGAAAATGTTTTTCATTGTCTATGGCACCCCCTCCCCACTCCCCACTCTTTGGAGAAAAGCTAGATGGGGCCAGATGGAGCCGCCGCCGACTGTGGAGTCATTACAGTTGCGGGAGACATGCCCCATGCGTTTGTAGAAGCAGCAGCAACAACAACAAAAGAGGGAGGGGGGAAGGGACAGGGAGCCGCCACACAAAGACAGCCCATGCAAATGATGAAACAGTACCCCCTTTCCACTTGGGATTTTGGCGTGTGTTGCATAAAATGCCTGCCTCACTTGGATGCGTTGCAACAGATCAGATCAGATCAGATGCAACCCCTACATAGCGAGGCGACTGCCGCATTTGCTTACTCTTAATTTGGATATTTAATTACGAAACAGAGACTGGGGGACTCTTTGCCTGGTCCAGAGAGGCCTGGAGTGCTAACAGAAGTCGCACTGGGGATACCCTAGAAGGAAAATAAATCCCCAATAAGAGATTCTAACTTAGGGACTTAAGACAAATGAACCATCTTCCTGTGAATGAAGTCGAGTTCTTTCGAGTTGGAGGATGTCACGGATATACCTCAACACAAGACCCAGGCAAGGAGCTAGGGTATAAGTACAGAGGCTGGTCAATTTGATTAGGTTTTCAAAATCAATTCTGAAAAAGGGGAAAACAAATGGAATTTATTTGTTTTGCCGCCTGTGTGAGAAAATAAACATGAAGCATCGGCAGCCCAGCGCAGATGTCCGTCCAGAGTGGGGATGGGATGGGATGGGTTGGGGTATATTGAATACCGAGTTTTGTGGATGATGCAGAGAACCCGACTCCCTGGGACTTTCTTTTCTTGCAATGCGTCGTCTCGCCTTTGTTTGTTATCACTTGAAGTTTGAACGGTTTTACGAATTGATTAAGCCCGGCATTTGTTTACGAGGCAACAGGTAAACACAGACAACAAGAAGAACAGAGCTGGGGAAAAAGAACGGGAAAAGAAATAGAGGGGGGGAATGAGCGGAAAAGGAGATGGGCAAGGGGAAGGAGAGCCTCGGAGAAGAACAATTTAGGGAAGCCGACAAACTTTCCGTTTAAATGCTTTTACAGTTGAATTGCAAGCATGTTCTGGGACGGCAGTTTCTGTTCTGTTTTTTTGACGACGTCGTAATCGTATAGTAAAGCCCTTCACCTCTCCGCTCCGCACCGCGCCGGTTCGGTTCGGCTCGGTTCGGTTCTGTGCTGATTAACCAAAGCATGACGAATAACTGCAGCGGCAGAGGCTGCTGCGACGTCGACGTCGACGCCAGCGCACACACCTGACAATTTGTTAATGAGAGCAACATCAGCGGCAGAGGAAGGAGTGGAAGAGCCAGAACAGCAGGAAGCCAAGCGATAAAACAAAACCAAGCAAAGCAAAGCGCAACGGATGACGGATGTCCTGCAGGGGAATAATGACCAAAGCGAGACACAACAAAACGTACGAGTAGCTGTGCAGCAGAAGAGATCAGTGAAAAGCACTGAAAAAAAATATATTAAATTGTGCTGAAAATAAGAACGAAAGAAAAGCTTACACTCTGCACTAGTAGAGGAAGCGATATAAATTTATTATAAAATCATCACAAAACATTTTAATAATAAAATGTATGATTTAAAGAGGATGTAGACCATTTCTTTCAGTGCAGAGGAGAGAGAGCAGAACAGAACATAACTAACTGCAGTAAAAATGTAAATAATGCAAAACATTTTCTCACCGCGTTTCGCTGCGGCGCACTTTTTAGGCTTCCCCAACTGGTCGCTCGCTCGCTCTCCGGCCCTTCCCGACTGACTCCCTCTCGTAGTGACCCTGCCGGAAGGGAACATGTTTCATGGGAAATGAAATGCAAGAAATGTGCGGCGGCAAGTGAGATCAGCAAAAACCAGAGAGGGAGGATAGCCCTGGCCAGGGCTATCAGAGCTTTCTAATTGCGATGACAGTCAAATACTCCCAGCAGATGGGCTGGGATCAGATGTGATCGAGTGGAATGGGATAGATGGATGGATGGATGGATGGATGGATGTCTAAACACCAAAGACAACATATGGACACTGAAAAACTGAGAATGACCTTTTTCCGATAATGGATGGATATGCATATCCCTATACGAACAATATTTCCCCCGGCCCAGGGGCCATTTGTAGTGAAATTTAATCAAGCGTTTAATGGTAAAGGTGGAACGTCAGGGAACATAATACACAAGCCCTTGGACTGGGACTGGTCCGGAGGGTAGAGTGGGTAGGACAGGACGGGTAGGCGAGAGGGGCTTGGCCCGAGAGCGAGGGCGTTTTTAGTGATGCTGAACCGAGCTCTGGCCGGATTGGGCTGGGTTTTGGTCGGGCTCTTCTCCCGCTTGATGTGCCTGTCATATGTCAGTCTGTGTCCGTGTCCGTGTCTGTCCGGCCCAGCCTGTTCCTCTCACCTACGACGCTGGTTAATGACATTTTGCAGTTAATTGCTGCTGCGGCTGCTGCCCTGCCATATGGGCCCAAAGCTGATCTGGTAAATGAATATGATGCGATGCGATGCGAGAAGATGCATTTCCAGGCAACGTAATTTGACTACATTAACTCAATATGCCATAACAGGATCAAGCGAAGGAGAAATAGAGAGAGGGAGTCACGAGTGATGGAAAGGAGGAGACCTTCCACAACGATGCTGTGCCAGTTCCCGTACAGTTTCTATGAGTGGAACAAAAACAAAACAACAAAAATAAAGGTTCGTTGACCTTGAGATCTCTACTTTGTTGGAAAACCCTTTGATACAGGCTTTTCTTTTCGATAATTATATGAAAATATAGACCCTACAAGTAGATCTCTGATAAAGGAAATAGTAGAAACTTATAATTATTGGAAACATTTTGTCAAGAGTGATATTCATATTGAATGAAAGTCCTCTGGGAACTTTAGAGTCCATCCACCAAAAATGGATGTTTCAAATGTTTGACTGGTGGGTCTAAATATCTCATATCTAATGGCTTATCTCTAATCTCACGTTTATCCAAAACTTGCAATACTTTCATCTGTCTTATTTCTTATTGACTTTTCCCGATAATTACAAATAACTACCTCTATCTCTATAAAGACAAGCCACATTCTGACAGTTCTCAAAGATCCTGCTTATAAGCATTACATAATCTTCTTTGTGTGCACAATTCTGAAATCTTTTGATTGCCATACAATATCGATTGTCATTATCGGATCAGATGTACGTCAAGAGCGACTCTTCTTGACGAGGAGCCCATAACCTTTTTTTGGCGCGCTCTTTTCCTAGTTACCACCGCGGCACAGGTAATGTCCTAGAGACAGCAACAACAAACAGGAATCAGATTCAAGTAGGCAGGTACACGCAGACGGAGAGAGAGAGAGGAAGGGAGGGAGATCGCCGGAGCGAGACATTGGCGTCAGCGTTGGCGTTGGCGTTGCAGTCGACGTTGCAGCCGTGTAGGACGACGCGTAACCGGCAATATATTGGCAGCAAACCAGTTTTTATAATGTCAATTCGAATCCTACACGTTCATGTCCATCCACACGCATTAAGCGCGACAGTCGCAAGTCCAAATGATGACGATGAGCGGCGACAGGGACAGGGGACGGTGGACAGGGGACGGGGGAGAGGACGGGACAGCGATAGGGATAGCTGTAGGTATAGGTACGCTCGTCGCTGGCGTTGAATTTGATTTTGATTTCACCTGAGTGGCTCTCAGCCGCCTTCCCTTTTTCCCTCCTTGTTCGCTCCTTTTTGGTTGTTCTGTTTTGTTTTGTTTCCCTTTTGTCAACCAATGCACTGCACAGCGTTGACGACCTACGATTTTGTGTCATGTTCTTGTTGTTCTCCGCCTTAGAGATGGCAAACGGACACGAAATATGAATTTGCAAACACGCACGAACTTGCAGGGCACTGTAGGATATTTCATATCAGCATCGCGGCGCACGAACATTTTCCGCAAGGCACGAACGTAACACGAATGACATCACGATCATCTCTCGTAATGTAGATCATCTCTCCTTGTTGTTGTTATTGGTTGTTATGATTTTGGCCAGATGTTTGCCAATCAAAGATGGAAGATTATACGAGTGTCCATAAAGTTTTGTTTGTTCTTGATCAGGATCAACAGACATCCAAAATTAGGATACAAATCGTTGACTTCGATCGTGAAGAGTCTCAGTACCTCTTTCTTGGTTCTTATTCACTTGTTCTTGCGGCTCCAACTCCTCTTCATTTGGCTCTTCTGGTTGTTGCTGTTATTCCTTATCGTATTGTTCTTGGCCTTGCTGTTTCTTCTGCCTCTCCACCTCCTTTACTGTTCGAGGTTTTGTAATTGATGATGTTTATGTTTCGAGCATGGGGCTTGGATCGGGGTCCCATCCTTTTCCCTCCTTCAGAGCTGATTTACAGATTACGCACCTACGACGTTTCGGATTTTCTGTGTGGGTTCTCGGTCGAGGGTCTGTGCCTGGCATATTAATGTCGAGATCTTAATTTATTCTAATGGGTTTATCAAATGCTATAGGGCAATAATAATAATAATAATAGATAATGTTGAATGGCATGAAAAGAAAATGTAAATATTATGGTTTTATTCTATGGACTGAGAATAACCCCAGAGATAAAGATCAAGAGTTCAGCAGAAGGATACTCACAAGGGCTACGGGAAAGAGAAATTTAGGCTAAACTTTTTGGTGATAAGAGAAAACGTTGCAGATATGGTAAGAAATGAGATATCCCAGTAGAAGTGCACAAATTTAATATCCAACAACAATTATTGCCGGTATGTTCATAGTTTGAGCAAAGTAAATATTGATTGAATTCACTTTAATCGAAACCGTTTAGAGTTTTTTTTTCATAAGCTAGCACTTGAAAGATCTTTATTTTATTATTTGTAGTTATTTACTTAATTAACACCAACGATTTATACTGATTGTGCGACTACTGTTGATTCGATCGTCACCTCGCAGCAATGCTGATAAGCATTCATATTAGTCATATTTGTTCTTTATTGTATAGGTTGAAATGAAAGACTCAACGGACGCACCCCGGATAATTCTTATAAAATATGAGGGTGTATACACTCCTCATAAAATTTCTATTGCGTTATTATAAACAATTATACTCGTATACATGCCATAAATAAAGCGATTCGACCAGTAATTTTTCGTTCATATTTGCCTTCTTTTTGTACTATTATTCTCTAGTATTTTCTTTTTCTTAAGTGCTCAAATGGATATGCTTAAAATGGATATCAATATAGAAACGACTAATCTCACAGTAAATTTAAGCTGTCGAATAACAATAGTGTATTATAGTTTGGTCAGGAGGTATACTTTTCGTTTGTTGTCTAAAAAGTTTAGTTTCAAATTTTCCCGCGTACAAAAAATAAAGAGGCCGTGGGTGGATACACTCAAAATGACAAAAACCGTTACATCGTTAAATACCAGAGAACTGGTGGTAGTTTTTCAGCCGGAACTAGCAAACGAATGCAAATAATAAATAAAATAAAAAAAAAATTGTCAATTCAAGTGTAAAGTTAAGTGTAAAAGTTAAGGCCGTCGTCCCAGAACCGAGATAGAGTTTTTCATTAAAACAAAACACGACGAGCATCACTAGCATTAATACCAAAGTCACACGAAGGGGAAATCGCAGCCAAGAGAGAGCCAGGGCTGGAGCGATCCCCTTTGTCAGACGAAGGGGAAATGGTAGCCGATAAGATCCCGATACCTACGCTACGAGGAGGGGAAACAGCAGCCGAGAGAGAGAACGATCCCAATACCCATGCACGAAGGGGAAGCAGCAGCCAGAACAAGAGCCAAGAAGAGGGGAACGTCTGATTTGTCGACCGTGGTGGGTTTCGCTCTCTTCAAGGCGGGCTTGGCTCGGTTTCAAACCTCTACGATATGTTTTGGAATTTATTTCTGAAAAATTATATTTTATATAATAATACTGTACATATAGTGTTATTTTCAAATTGAAACGCTGATAAGTCAGCTTATCGAACAAAAATATCGCAATACAATAATATTGCTAATCGAATAACGTAACATTTCGAATACACTTACGTTTTATTCGTTCACACTACGTTTTCTTTAAATCTTATTTTAGAAACAATCCAGCTTCCACTTTCACAAAAGTTATCCGATTCACTCCAATGGAAGCAATTATTTAAATTTAGCCAATCAAGTAGAAAATTGATTCATTAATCGGATAAAAGTGTGTGGGCATAGATAAAGGCCCGGTTGACAATATTTAAATCCTTGTCGCTCACATTCAAAAAAGTTAGATTTGGCGCGCACCACTCGGTATATTTTTGAAATGAGACCGTATATTTCGGTGCTGTTCTGAGGGTCATACTGTAAAAAATGGTTTTCGCCGCGATCCCATGGTATTTTTGTCAATAATTAATTTAATTTTCAATGTTATATAAAAATCCAATAAATGCAAGTATTTCGAATAGGCCAATCATGTATAGAATTGATTCATCAATTGTACAAAATTGAGTGGGCATGGCTAAATGTTCCATATAGATAGTATTATTCAACGGAACAAAGAATATGAGGAATTTGAATTCGCCGCTGTTCGCCGCAGTTCGCCGCACTTCGCTTTGGCAACAATGAGTCTCATTCCATACACAAAAGTTGCGGCAACATTTACTTGAAAACCGTTTTTTGGTCAAAATAAAATACATAAAGGTAATTAAAAGAAGCAATCTTGTAGAAAATGCATTTATCTATGGGATAAAGCCAAGTGGGCAAATCTATATAGCTTGAAATATAGGCAATACCCGATTCGACGCAGTTTCGCTATTGCAGCAATGAGTCTCATTCCATACACAAACATGTTGCTAACTCCATGCACACATACCCTGGGGGAAATGGATGTTATAGAATTGAGAAAATGTTTGTCTTCCAAGGCTCGGTAGGTATCAGGATCGAGATAAATATATTCAAGATACTTATAATGTACTTGAATATGTCTAAAGAATATCAATTTGATTAAAGGTCTTTGTAAATTACGTTTGATCTACATATAAAATTACCGAAATAGGGTGCACAAAGGCCTATACACGCATCATGTCTTAAAATACCAGCAACATTGCGACTGATTTTTGGTTGAACTATTTTGTTTAAACCTTGTTTTAGTCAAAATACAATAAAAGCAAGGACTAAAAACTAACCAATCAAGTAGAAAATTGATTCATTAATCGGATAAAATGATGTGGGCATGGCTTAATGTTCTATATAGCTAGTAATATTCCACGGAAGGTCAAAAACGAGGAATATGTAAACTAGATATTGAATTCGTCAGTATATTTACGGTATATTCTTAAAATGATACGGTATGTTTCGGTATATTTCTGGCGGTCGGACGGTATATTTATTCGTTAAGTCCGCGGTCACACTGGGTTCGTGTTTTTAGCAAAATTAGTGAGAAATAACAAATTAATTAAAGAATTAAGCGTTTTTATGTGTTGACGTCAACCCAGGCGCGATCTATGAATGCCGCTGCTGTGTAAAGTACTCCGTCGCTGAGGGGCAGGGCACACAAAATTTCGGTGCGAGGCTGCGAACAGGGGTTTGTACATAAAAATACATACCAATGCTGGTATGGTGGTGGAATGTGTGTGTTGTGCGGGGGTGTTATGGGTGGCTGCTGCGACGGCGACGGCGACAGCGACTGCGACTGTGACAGAGCAATGCAAATCCTTTTGTAATCCCTCGTCCTAGACAAAGAATCAATTTCCCAATTGCCCGACAAGGCGGTGGCACTTGTGTCGCTCTGGTGACAAGTGCATCAGCAGCAGTAGAGGCGGGTGTGTGTGTGTGCGTGTGTGTGCATTAGTGTGCGTCCGTGTGTGAGGTAAGGTCGTGAAGTGGCAAGTGTCAAGGCATTTTACAACAGCGACGACGGCAGCGGCACACGAGCAAGGTAAAACCTTCGCTCGAGCTTCGAGCACCGCGCCCCATGCGCAGCTCTGCATTAAACATGACACTTGTCCCGGTCCAGGGCGGGCTCCCTACTCGCCTCTATCTGTGTGTGTGTGTGTGTGTGCGTTTGCTATGGTGTGCGTGTGTCCTGTGAGTGCATCGTAAATTGTTGCATATTTAAATATTCATGCAGCAAGCCCTGGGCCCAGCTCAAGAGCCTTGTCCGAGCAAAGCATAGCTTATATTTTTGACGATTACAATTGCCATTTTACACGGACATCATTTGGGCGCCTGCGCTTGTTCTACGGCTTCCTCTCAGGCTCTACGAGGCTTTCTCTCTCTCTCTCTCTCTGGGCTCTTCATTTTTCTCTCCTTTCTCTGTATGACTTTTTGGAGTGCCTTTCATGAGTGCCCCTTAGGGTTCCAAATGGGCATAATAATAGTACATGGCTCTGGCCAAGACAATAGCAAAAGGAACTAGCTATAGGCCATCGTACCCCCTTTGCACACCTCCCCTCGCCACCCGCCTGCTGTACGTACACCTCCCTCCTTTCGTTGTGTGATATTTTGAGGCTTGTTTACCTTTTTGGTGGCCCAAAAACTCCGAAGTGCGGACCGCTCATCATTTCCGTTGGAAAATTCGAATCGTTGACAGTGAAACTTCCTTCCTGCCTGTCCCACACACACACACACGTCGTGGTTTGTGTGTGTATGTGCGGTTGCGGTTGCTGGGGCCTGACTGTAATTGATTTGGGTTCGGAATAAAGCTCACCTGAAGAGGGCCGGTGATTGACAGCCTGTTGGCGGATCGGATCGGATGGTTGGCCAGTGGCCAATGGCCATACTCATTTCCTTAACTAAAAACCACGCCTGTGTTTGGCTTTTTTCCTCCTCTTTTGCAGCCACGAAATGTATCTTTAACATCAGCACCAACCAGCGAGGAAACGAAAAACAACAACAACTACCATAAGAAGAACAACCCACAAAGAGCCAACGATTTTTTTTTTTAAGAGTTGCTCTCTTAAGGCCCATCGGTTTTGGATCCTTTTTTTTTTGTTAATTTTTTTGTGTTCGCTTTTGGAGGGCAAAAAACATTGGACACGGAGTAACACGTACACCTAGGACCCAAACCCAAACCCAAACCCGAACCCGGAGCAGCCAGGGACAGGGGACAGGGGACCGGCCCACTCATCAATATTCGAAAAAGCAATTGAGACGCGAACCATCAGCAGGCATCAGCATCAATTCATCAATTATTCAAAATGACCGAAGACGAAATTCTCTTTGACGATGTCTACGAGCTGTGCGAGGTCATTGGCAAGTAAGTTTCCTCCCCCACACCCCTCCCCCTGGTTATGGAGCAACTGCTGCTATTGACGGCTGCCATTATCTCATTATGTATGTCCTAACATCTGTCCTGTCCTCTCCTGTCCCGCCTCCGCCCCCTCAAGAAATGTAAGCAAAAGTTGGCAAACTTCTCACCAACTTTTGCATTATGTATGCCGCTCTAACGAAATTTCTATGTTGGTTACACTCCTGTGACAGGATCATAGTTGTCTACCAAAGTCCAAGGCTGCAGGAGCATAAATTTAACATAGTTTAACAGGTCAAAGTTGAGCGTACAGTCAGAAATTATATTACAAAATATTTTTGTGATTTGTTTCGGAAATTTCCAAAAAAATTACCAAGAACTTTTGCCGGGACAGGGACAAAAGTTTCCCCATCTTGGAAGAGTGCCAAAATTGAGTTAGAAATACTTTTGTGTATTTTTTAATTTGCTTAGACCTACAAAAGGGTATACAAAAGTCTTATTTTGGGGTTACTCGTATATATTTATGGAAAAACGATAATCAAAGAGCCCTAAAATTTCACTTAAATTTCTGTCGTTCGGTGTTGTTCCCTTCTTTTGCAGAGGACCCTTCTCCATTGTGCGACGATGTATACATAGGGAGTCCAGCCAGCAGTTTGCTGTTAAAATCGTTGATGTGGCCAAGTTCACAGCGAGTCCAGGACTGAGCACAGCGGGTGAGTGTACTCATATTTTGTTGTTGTTGTTCCAGAATGGGAGGCGACCTTGTTCGATTTGGCCCGACAGGCACCGTTTCTGTGTGAATAAATTATAATTAAGCTGCTCAATTATTCAAAATTATGTTGGCTGTGGCACACGTGTAGCAGGGCCCCCCCCCAGGCATCTGGCAGCCCAAGATGCCAATTAAAAAGAAATTGCTCAAGTGCAAGGATGCCTGGACCTGGACGAACAGCAGGTCCCAGGCCCAGGACATTGACTAAATGATGCATGGCAGGCACATAAGTCAGCGCTAAGTCCATTAGTGCCACTGCCAGCTGGTGTCGGACTTGGTATGGGTGGGGGGCCGTGCTGGCCTGGCCTGGCCTGGCCGTACAACTGTTTAGGCTTCCATCTAATGTCAACTAATTGCCGTTTCTGCCCTGCTTTCACTCCCATTGCAGATCTGAAGCGCGAGGCCACAATATGTCATATGCTGAAGCATCCACACATTGTCGAGCTGCTGGAGACCTACAGCTCCGAGGGCATGCTCTACATGGTGTTCGAGTTGTAAGTGCTCCCCCTGTCTCCTTCCCTTTCAAACCTTTCATTTACTTACATTTTCCATTTTTCACATTTACAGCATGGAAGGCTCCGACCTGTGCTTCGAGGTTGTGCGTCGCGCCGTTGCCGGTTTTGTCTACAGCGAGGCGGTGGCTTGGTGAGCACCAGGACTACTCAGTTTTTGCACAAATATGTGCTATGGATGTGTGTTTGCTTCGACTAGGGATGCAACTTTCAGGGGAGGAACCTTTGAGGGGAGGAACCTTTAAGAGGAGGCACCTTTAAGCGGATGCTGATAGCCTGGCATGGCAATAGTCAATCGATCTCTTTTTGTAGCATACTTTTGTGGTGCTTGCTGAGGATCTGAGGATTAGTTTTTAGTTGTTAGATCCTTAGTTCTCCCAAAGGAGGTTGTATTTGTGTATATTCAATGCCTGTAGCTAAAGATATACCGAGCCAAAGTTTCATTTTGCCATTTTTTTGTATGGTCTGGTTATATTTTTATATTTTATTTCTTTAATGGCATTAATTTACATCAAAATAACCTCCTAATCACTAAAATTGTTCAAATTTTGCTCAGTGTAATCATTAAATCCTATCCTGAATAGGGTTTTAATTTTGGAAAATTATTGTTAATGAATTTAAGGCTTAGGAAAGGCTCAGGTGGAATATATTCATAATATTATATGAAATGATTGTCGAAAAATGTAAAGTTTAAGACCTAAACGAGTCTATGCCTTCTGCAAAGTCAAATTTCTGTAAAATCTTTAGTTTTTTGATTGATTCTGATCGTTCTTGAATTTCACAAATCCAAAAGCTTGTCCAAACTTTTGTTTTACAAAAGCAAATAGCTAAACAGTGCAAAAAGCCCCTCTACTAGCTTCGTTTTGGAACTTTTGTTAGCAAATGGAAACCAAAATTAGTTGCCAAATCATTTAGAACCTTAGAGAGTACAGAAACAAACACGCATCCATAAGGCAGGACCCTCTTGAAGCCCTTTAACTAACATCTGCAACTCTTTACAGCCATTACATGCGGCAGATACTGGAGGCGCTACGATATTGCCATGAGAACGATATACTGCACAGGGACGTGCGTCCCGCCTGTGCCCTGCTCGCCACCGTGGACAACTCGGCGCCAGTGAAGCTTGGTGGCTTCGGTTCGGCCATCCAGCTGCCGGGCACGAGGGAAACCATAGAAACACACGGACGCGTGGGCTGTCCGCACTATATGGCGCCGGAGGTTGTCACCAGGCGGCTGTACGGCAAGGGCTGCGATGTCTGGGGCGCTGGTGTAATGCTGCATGTCCTACTATCCGGCAGATTGCCCTTTTTGGGCTCCGGCGTGCGACTACAGCAGTCGATAGCGCGTGGCAGGCTCTCGGTGAGTGACGCAAAGGATTCATTGTGGAGTTGTAGTGTTTGATTCGATTTGTTTTGCAGTTTGAGGCGCCTGAATGGAAATCAATTTCGGCTAATGCCAAGGATCTAGTCATGAAAATGCTGGCGGCCAATCCACATCACAGACTTTCCATCACCGAGGTGCTCGACCATCCGTGGATACGAGACCGGGACAAGCTACAGCGAACACATCTCGCAGAAACGGTGGAGGAATTGAAGCGCTACAATGCTCGGCGCAAGCTCAAGGGTGCCGTTCAGGCCATCGCCGGCGGCACCACCATGGATCCCGTTTATGTCACCGATGCGGACAGTAAGTCCTACCATATACAGACGTTTTCTTCGATCCTTACTAATGTTGTGATCTTTCAGTGCCCATTGCTGGGGCACCCGACGAATGGGCCGACGAGGAGGCGGGCATCGAGGCGGTCCAGCGCATTCTGGACTGCCTGGACGATATCTATTCGCTGCAGGACGCGCATGTGGACGCGGATGTGATGAGGGATATGCTGCGGGACAGTCGGCTGCATCAGTTGCTGCAGCTCTTTGATCGCATCACCTCGACGGTTGTCACCAGCAACGGCCGGGCGCCGGCCGCAGAGGCGGTCACCCGCAGTCGGGATGTCCTGGAGACGCTCTCGTCGACGGCCGGCAGTTCGGTGGCCAATAAGTATGCCAAGGATGAACTAATGCTGCTGCTGGCCGCCCCACACATGCAGGTGAGTGCTGGCAAGACCCCATTCCATTGCGCTTATTTACTATTACTTTGCTGTGTGGCATTTTGTGGCAGGCAGGCTTTATTTCTTAATAATCTGCCAATCACAACGAAGCTCTGGCTCTTACATAGAGTACTTCTCTCTGTGGTCGGTCCCCCGAAATTCATTTCGGCTTAAGCTTAAACAAATTTGAAATGTATTTAGTGCGGGCAAACAGGCCAAAGCAACACAATGGCAGTACAGACCATCATGCCCGGAGCACAGATAGTCACTAATCCTTTGCCTCAACAGAGGCACACACACACACACACACACAGACAATGGCAATGCCTGCTAATGCAACCAAATACAAACAATTTAATCAGAATAAACCAAACCGAAATTCCTTTTTTCGGACATTGTTGCCGCAATACGAGTACACCAGAAAGCAGCAACATCCGCGACACAGGACGCCCCTAGGGCCCCGGTCTGGTCCACCCCTAAAGGCTTTTTGCGCTGAAAAGTATGCTACAAGGCTCAAGTGCCATCATCGTTGGTTGCGGCCCGGCCCGACCACACAAAAACATTTAACGATAGCAAAACTGGGAGCGGGGGAGAGAAAGAAATGCAGAAAATTGTAAACGAAAACCGAACAGGATTTTGCATTTGAACGAAATATCAAATATCCTTACGGGCATTAATGAAAAACGACAGGCTAAAACTGAATTGAATATGACTCGCTGATGGATTTCAACTGTTCAATTGATTATTTATAATACCAATTCAAGGACCTTTAAATGGGGCGATAAATATGCTATCCAGGAATTACACAAATTCGAATATTTAAGAGTTCTTAGACCGCAAATTGGGGATCAAGTTATGGCATTATATGAACAAACTCTCCCCTGATGGATCCCATAATTTGGCAGAGTTTTCCTTTGAAGTTCTTAATTGCTTTGCCCCCGCCCCACGTATATACCCCACTCATAAGCTAGGGTATTAGGAACTTCCTCTCGAGCCTTGGGAATGCCTGCCTGAGTGTGATATGGGGCTCCCGAAATGCCATAACATAACTCTGTGCCATCCACTGTCGTTAATTGCTCCTTGAAGCAGACTACAGTTTTTTTTTTACTTCTTCTTGCGACTGGGGATTGGATGCCTCTGTTGCCTCTGTGCCTCCTTTTATTTATTTTTTTGCGCCACTTCAGGACTTGCGCTCGGACTCGGCCTCTGTCTGGCGACTCATTTTCATAAATCCAGCTACAAAAAAAAAAATGAAATAAAACGAGTACGCAAAGAATGAAAGAAAAATATGAACAACTGCAGCAAAATGCAGGCTCTGGCTAGCAAGGAATGTGTTAATGCTATATACACATCGAGGAGGCTGGGGAATGGGTGGGCGAGTGGGGGCGGGGGTGTCGCGGCTAGGATAAGAACCGACTGGCCAGGGCTGCGGCAACAGCAACAAGAGTTTGCCCCGGACCTGGTCCAAGCTTGCAGCAAAAGCTTTTGGTCTCTCTCTCTCTCTTCCTCTCTCTTTGCGCTGCACATTGCAGCAGCAACTGCAGGCGGTGCTCTCTCAGCCCCCCACCCACCCTCTCTAGCCAACTCTTTCAGCAAACGGAGCACTCGTGATTGACTTAAAGAAAAAGCGCGCACAATTTTTCAGTTTAGTTTGCGGCGCAGTCGCCACTAGGGAACGTGCAGCCCGGCGCCGCACCTCGCCTCGGATTTCGCATTTTGATTTATTTGACACTTGCCCAGTCATGTGTGAAAGAGGCGCCTAACGAGGCGCCACAAGCCCACACACCCACAGCTCCAGCGCCGCCCCCCGACCCCCCTCTAAAGAGCTGGAGTTTGTTTTTTTTTTTGGCGGAAAACCTTCGTCAGGAGTCGTCTATCTCCTCCAGTGGGAGCGAGAGAGAGAGAGGGAGAAAGAGCTCTCTCTCCTGTTGGCTTGACCCAATTAACGAGAGGCTAAACCCGGACCGGGACTCGTAAACGTACCCGTAGCCGTAGCCGTACCCGGGAACCGGGAGCCTGTCTCTGGAGTGTTTTAGTGCGTGTCGTTGTGTCAGTGTGCCAATTACGCGCGAGTTTTTCCTACCCACCGGAGTCGCGCTGTCAGCCACGTGTTCCGGCATCTCAATCCACATGGGAGCAATTGACAAAATGGCAGCCACCGCTGCCACCGCCACCATCGGCAATGATGATGCTGCTGCTCCTTGGCGCTGGGGACGAGCCATTGCCCTGCTCATAAATTGGCGCCACAAGAAGATACTCCTCCGTCCCAGGCCAGCGCCAGCTGTCGACTAGTTGTACGCCAGCATAACTCAATTTAAATTCAAATGTGTTTCACCTACTCAAAAACACCAGCAACAAGAACAGAGACAACCCACAACCCAACAAGAAGTGGGTGGATAAACTCAAAATTAAATGTTGTAGAACAGGAACAAATAATCAAATTATAATATTGATAAGAAAACAACAACAGAAACAGCAAAAGGAACCCCAAGAAACGTGGAAAATTGTGAGGGCTGCCTAACTGCTGAATGGCGGCCAACGATGAGAGGCAGGAGCAAGTGTGTTGTTGCTGTGGCTGCTGCTGCTCCGGATCCAATGCCGCCGCCGTCATCGCTTTGGGTAATGCCGCTTCAGCGCCCCAGCCTCATCCCCAAGTGGAGGTCTTCCAGTGGATTGGCCTGGAGACCGCCGAGCTGTTGCCCGCATACGTAACCCGCTACTACAACAGTCTGCACCACCAGGTAAAACCCACATACGCCCCATTCGCCCCCATCTGGGGGGATGGCATATGAATACTGGGGGACTGGGGGGTACTGGGATAATGGGATATGGAATAGTTTCGGGCTGATGGGTGGGTCAATTTTTTTGTGAATTGTTATTGCTTTTTGTGGCTGCCGCCAGCATGCTCCAAATGCTGCTCCTGCTGCTGTTTTGATTTGAGTTGCGGCCAAACTTTGATTAATTTTGTTTACACTTTTTTAATTGGGTTTCCCATGGCAGACTATGCGTGGCGTATATGCCGATGGAATACAATGAAAAAGTTAGCCAACCTATTGGGAGCTGGGGTTTTTCCAGCACTGAAGCACTGAAGTAATTACAAAAACCAAATATTTCTAGGAAATTCTTAATTTATTAAAACAGCGGTGGGCAGAATTTGTGGAATTTCAAAGCAACAAAAACAAAAAAGAAACACTTTTTATAGAAACTCGAATGTCGCGTCATGTACAGGACATGTAAATGGGCTGTTTTTGGAAAATCTTGGGCATTCTCTTTCGAATCACTCGCTTGTCCGTCATGTACACGAAATTTATGTTTTACTGAACTGTTTCCTTGTGCAACACGACATGTATGTTGTTTTTGAAAGTCTCGGGCATTCGCTTGTGCGTCGTCGAGTCGAGCATCAGTGAGCTCCGGCCTGCACACGACATGTATGTTGTTTTTGTACTGTTTTTGGAAATTTCGTTCTGCAACACGACATAAATGTTGTTTCTGAGAGGCTCGGGCCTTTGCGTCTTTGCGTCGTTGAGTCGAGCATCAATGTGCTTCGTCATGCACATAACATGTATGTTGTTTTTGTACTGTTTTCCTTCTGCAACACGACATGTACGTTGTTTTTGAAAGTCTCGGGCATTCGCCGTCGAGTCGCCGTCGAGTCGAGCATCAATGTGCTGCGTCAGGCACCCAACATGTATGTTGTTTTTGTACCATTCTTGGAAATTCCCTTTTGAGAAGTCACATACACGACATGCATGTTGTTATTGCATTCTCCTTTCTTCTCGGGCATTCTCCTTTGAAGCAGGAGTAAGTAAGAGCGTTGGGCAAGCCTAAAATCTCAATAAACCACCAAATAAACTTGAATTTTCCCTGGAAATCTTTTCGATTATCCGCTTATATAATCACACTAAAAGTAACGCTGATCGATGGACCAACACCAGCTCTTACCCAACCTCATCGCAATTCCTAATGTGTGTCCATTTCCAGCATCGCTGGAGCCATCTTTAAGTAAGATTTCGAGAGGGCATAAAACGCTTGAGTTTTTCTATCAATTGTTTATGGTCGTCGTTGTTGCTATTGCTATCATTGCTTTATGGCCCTATCCCCGTTAGACACTCATTGAATATTGGCCAATTGCAATGGCAAAATCAATTTACCAAATGGCCAACAAATTTGCATTTTCCTATGGCACACACTCAGACTGAGGGGGGAGGGGTGGAGGGCACTCTCTCGGGGGCATACCCCAGTCGGCGCTGACGACTATAGTTTTTGGCTCGTTCTGTGGGATGCCATCAGCATTATTACAATGCTCGTTTTACCTTTGACTTGTTTCTGATTTGCCCTGAGTACACAAGGATACGGATACAAGGATGTGCAAGTGTTTTCATCCTTTTTCCCCTTGCCTCTCTCTCTCTCTCTCTTTCTCTCTGAGTGTGTGTGTTAGATGACAACTAAACGTGTCAACGAGGCTAAGTAAGCACACCAGCAAACTAGCAGGAACAGGACCCCCTCACGGCCAACGGTTGTCCCGGCCCACTGACACATTAGGGTTACTCTTTTGGCCGCACACGTAAATGTCGGAATTTGTCCTCCGCTCACACCACCCTTGCCAGTTGGCATTGGTTTTGTATACCCTACACTGAAGAGAACTAAGCTATTAACGATAGACTAAAGGCCAGCGGTGGGCATGCTTTTAGTCATGCAAACGACATGTAAATTGCTTTGCATTAGTGGGAACGAGTCTGCGAATCCTGGCCTGCACAGGACGGGTACACAGCAGCAGCTCAACATGATAGAATAAGGACTAAAGGTGTAGGTACGCTTCTAGTCATGCAAACGACATGTAAATTGTTTTTTGTCTTCGTGGGACCGAGTCTCGGTCGGGTTTTGCCTTCGTGGGACCGAGTGTCGGTTGGTTTTTGCATTCGTGGGCATACTCTTGAAAACTTTTTGCTTGTGCCTCTGAATATCTATATCGAAGCACTGAGAATAGTTCGGATATGCATAAGGCAGTATATGGATTTGTCCGCTATGCAGAATATAGACATATTTTGTAGCGGTATCTGCAGTAAAAGATTCTAAATTTCAAGACCACTTTTATGCAGTAATTATTTCCATTTTCCCATCAAACTTTATGGGCTGTAATTTGGTAAACCTCTGAATAGTTACCAAAGAACCACTACTATATCATGGCGCTGTCATGAGAACAATGCATAAATGGCTGCCATCTGCAAGGGTATTTAGAGCTTCCTGTGAAGGCCTGTACCTTTCATTCCTGTCATTGTTGCTGTTGCTGTTGCTGTTGCTGCTGGTGGTGGTGGTGGCAGTGTTGCAGCCAAATTTGTTGCCACTTCGATGGCATGACAAATTCGTGCCAAATTGCTTTCACTCTCGTTCTCGCTCTGTTCCTCCTCTGTCTCTTTCCTGTGCCATCTCGTTCTATTGGTCTGTTGCAGGCGCACACACAAAACGCTGGCGACAGCCCTCGTGTTAATAGTTTATAGCCAGATGCTATTACCCGAGCTCTGTTCTGTGTTCTGTTCTGTGTTCTGTTCTGTGTGGGGCCTTGACCTACACTGCGCCTATGGATGTTGGATCCTTGGGCAAAATGAATTCGCACTTGACAAGGGTGTGTGACAAGGGGATGGGACGCGGGGTGGGGCGGGGCGGGCTCGTATTCGTATTGTATATTGTGCATTAATTAAAAGCCTGTTATGTTGAACATTAAGCTGGTGCGGGTTTGCTGTCCTTGTGAATCAATCGATTGTCAGAATTGCTTTCACTGGGAACAGCCTAGAACCAAAAAGGGGAGGCATATGGAGGAGGCTTATTCCCAAATATTGTACATCCCACAGTCAAAAAGGCAATCCAAGCTTTTATTTATATTCTTTCAGTGCACAGCTCCATCGCTCTGCTCCCATCTTATCCACTCTGTCCCATCTCGTTACCTCCTGCTCCACCTCCTCCTTTCTCTTTCTCTCAGTCCATTCCCAGCAAGCGCTTCATAAATATTTGCTGTGCCTCAGCACAGATTCATAACTCATAAAGGGTCTGTCTCTCTGCCTGTCGGTCCATCTCTCCCCCGACTAGCAGTGTGTGTTTGCCTGGCCCCAATGGACATCTAGCAGGGGTCTTGCCACATGTAATTAGGTTGCGGTTTCCTTGCCACCTTCTTTCGGCTGGTTGCCTTCCTCTTTTGGCAATGAATCCTTTTTGCATCACGCCCGCATGCGGCAAGGCAGGCATGCCAGTCGAAATAAGTGGAGTCCAGTTGGGCCTATCTGGGGTACTCTCTCTCTCTCTCTCGGTCGGTTTCTAAGTGGGTGTCTGTGTCGGTGTGTCGGTGGGTCGGTTCGAGTGTGTGTGTCACCTACTTTGGCTGGGACGGCTCTTGGAGGCAGCAGTACTCCAGTACTCAGCTGCAGCTGCAGCCACCCGCTGATGAGCGCTTGATGATGCTGCCTGCTGATGATGATGATGACGCCAGCGTTGGCAATGATTGGGTTAACGACTACGTGGCGCAGACGTTGCGCCATAAATTACGAATATTTGCACGCTCTTGCACGTTACTTGCTGCTCCCGTTAGACAAACAGCAAAGACAGAGGCAGCGGCAGCGGCAGTGGCAGAGGCAGCGGCAGAGGTAGCCACAGCGATTGGCAATGAGTGAGAAATGTGTTGAGGTGCTAGACGGCAGCTTGGTCCCGCGTCGCGACTGCGCATGTCCGCGAGTCAAAGCCAAAGCCAGTGTCAGCGCCAGCATCCTGCATCCGAGGCGGGCAGATTCAGCAACCAACCAACCCACACAACACCAGCTAGTCGTCTCGCTTGCACTCACCCGTTTGGATGGGGGCTATCTGCTTCGGAAATTGATTGGGAATCCCTGCATTCAGCTGAGAGCAGGAGAGAGCAGAGATGAGCCAAGGCTGGATGCTGGCTGCTGCCGGAGTTTAGTCTTGAATTGTTTGTGCACCTTGGTGGCTGGTTCTGTGGCAGTGTAACGCGAACCCTTGCCTGGACAGGACGGGTACACAGCAGCAGCAGCAGCTAGAGCCTTAACGCTTCGCACACACAAACACACACACAACGACAACGACGGCTGCTGCACACACACACACACACAGACGTAGGAGCGAGTGAGTTGCCATACGGCAAATAAGAAGAAAAAACCAACGAAAAATGTGAACCCAAGGGGAAAAACTAATGTACAAGAAACGGGGCTGGACCGAAGGGGGGAAACAAGTGCCGTGTCATGATGAAACTTTCGTTGCGAAAATTACAAAGTTCCGTTACTTAACAGAGTCCCCAAAAAAGAAACAGTTGCGCGCAAAAGTATGCTGATGGGAAAATGTTGTGCCAGACCAAAAAAATTTAAATTGATTTTTGCACGCGAAATGGAGAGAAAATCGCAAGAGCACTCACTCACATACACACACACACAACACACAAACACACACGCACTCTTTTGCGTGGTCGTTTTTGGCGACGTTTTTTCATCGTGCGATTCAATCGCTGCTGGTCCACTGCTGATTCCCCTCTCCCTCTGGCGTGCTCTTCTGCTTATTTTTTTTGCATATTGTCCACTGCTCCGGCTTCCTCTCCCTGTCGCACTGTGTGTGTATGTGTGGGAGTTGCTTCCTCTCCCGCTTTTGGCATGCCCTACTGCTGCTCGCCCACTCCACTTCGTCTCTGTCTCTCTCTTTCACCCGCCTGACTGCCTCTGCGTCTGCTGACACACGAGAGCGACAGCGACGTGCTCTCGCATCGTGCTCGTCATCGCCTTCGTGCGAAGCAACAACCGCAAGGGGTGGAGCAGAGGGGAGGGGAGTTGAGCACAGGGCCAACTGGTTTCAACCGCATTTCCAAATCGATTTGCCAAAAATGATTATCAATGATTTCGCTAACGCTTCGATTAAATTAAATTAATCCGATTTATTAAGCCTGCGTGTCTATCGCTTTATGTGTGTGTGTGTGTGAGCCAGTGTGTGTGTTTCTGTGTGTGTGCGAAAAACAATAAAAAAACTTATGGTTTTCCAGCAACAAAACAAGCCAAAAAAGAACAATAAAATCATGTACTCGTAATTTCCTTATTTACTTGGACAAAAACAAAATTCAAACAAAGCAAAGAAACAACAAACACCAAAAACAAACACAACGTGAAACGAATAACAACAACAAGAACAACATTTCGTTGCAGTAAGTATGAGCAGGCGAAAGAAAGCCTTATAACACCCCCACCTCAAAAAAAATCTAACATGGAATTCCCTTAAACCTGAAGTTTGCTTCACTTCACCGCTCAGCACAGCAGCCCCTCAACCCATAGAAAAAAAGAACCGTTTCCTATGCCATTTCCGTTTGCCTTATCAAAATTGTGTATATATACACAAAGATATAGAAGAGGAATAGAAAGAGAAGAGGTAGAGGTAGAGGAAGAGGCAGAGAAGGGGTTTTTGTTTGGTTTCATTTACTCAAAGCAGAGGAAACGAAGAGCAAGTGCAGCAGTGGTCGGACCTCAGACATTGAGTCCTTGAAGCGCAGTGGGCCCCTTCAGGATAGTAGACTGTGCCGCCACAGCAACCAAAACCCGACAGGACTCGGACTCACCTCAGCCCTGAGTTTTCACTTCAGTTGAGCTCGGCTTATTAGAACAGATTGTACTTCTGTGGTAGACACGAATGAACGACTCTACTTATAATACCCTTGGAAATATATACTTTGAAGGTTAAGAACTACTTTTTAGAGTATGACAAAGTATTTTTCCGAGTGTAGGAATGCACATAAGGTTACCAAAAACTTGTACATTCCTCAATCATTCTTTCTCTCTCTCTCTCTCTCTCTCGCCATATTCGTTCATTCCTTCTTTGTTGGTTTTTGAATCTTTTATGAATTGAATTTGGTTATTTTTTTTCGTATGTTCCGCTGCAAAGTTTGCCTTCGCCTGCTGCTGTTTGGCTTCCCTAGGCATTCATGTCCTTGCGTGACTTCCTTCCTTGGCTCGAAGGCGCAACCAAGGCACGTTCTCATTCAATTATGGGGATAGGATGTGGCAGCGGGCGCCACATTAGCATTCCCCCAGTGCGGCAAACGGAAGATGCGGAAGCCAAACGCAAGCATTTCGTTGCCCCGGCCTCTTTTATGATGCGAATATTATTTAAGCATTCACAATTCCATTTTAATTTAATTCGATGGCAGGCGAGTCCCACTCGAGCTGTCCGCAGACATTTGGCAGTCAGTGTAAAATTTTGTTGAAAACTATTTAGCATAAATAGTCTCCCACTGCGGTCCAGATAGTCACCAGGGAATTCGTTCCTTCGAGCATGGATTTGTTCCGTAGGCCAACTCCGAGGTCAGATCCGCCTTCTCTGTCGCTCTTTATTAGCGCATATAATTTCCTATTTTTGTTTCTCCGTGTATCACAGACTGTTGTTCTTTTTATTTACATTTTTAAGGCTTTTTCCCCAAACGATTGCTGTTTGGAGCCGTTTAGATAAAAGCCCTCGTCCCCGTATCTCTGCTGCCCCCTTGGGACTGGCCCAGGCACTGGCACAGGTTTTTATATTGTAGATTTTTATTTTATTGTCTGCCAGCGCTAGGCAGTTGCCTAGACAGTGGCTTTAATTAAAACGAGGCGGGGACCAAAAGTTGGTACGCATCTGTTCCGTTGATTGCTTTCAGGAACGTGGGGGGCGCACAGATGGGCGTGTCACTAATTTCAATTAAGTAGGTGTGTGGGTGTTGCAAGGGCTTAAATATCTAATTTATTTGAATTAAATGTTAAAACATTTCCACCAAACTCTGTGTCGAATGGGGAAAGCCCGCGAAAGTATGCTAAACAAAATTGAAATTCTAACCTCTGACCCCACCCGCTGGGGCCACGCTGTGCTGAGTTGTAAATAGATCACTCCCCACTCCCAAAAAAACACTCTTAAATAAAAGAAACCAAAAAACTCCCATTCCCAGTCGAATAAATTTCGTTAAATTTTGGGCTTTTCAACAATTTTCTTTTGCAGAACTCGCATGCTATAGAAAATTTCAAAAAAGCTAAACAAAAACAAACCAAACCAAAATCAATTCAAAATTTCCTCTAAAAGTTGCATAAAAAAATAAAGTAAAAAATAAAAACACACACATATATAGTGCACACTTGTAAAAACAAAACTCCATAAAAAAAGGAAATCTTAAAAATAAAAAACCGTAATTAATTAAAATTGTGATGAAACAGTTAATTGCATAACAAAATCTCAAGCATTTAAAAATACATAGAATAAACGAAATATTTACACAGCATCAATTAAACGAAACAATAATTTATGGCAAAACATTTGCACTTCAAACTCGACTCCAAAGCCAAAAAGGAAGAAAGTACAGTCACACCGATCAGAGAGCTGTAAGAGAGAGAGACAGAGAGAGAGAGAGCAGCACAAACGTTGTGTATAATTTACCAGTGATAGCAACAGAATTTAAATAAAATTTACGATATAATAAAAACAATTACCTAATTACAACAGCAACAAGAATAAAGCAACGCCGAAATAAATCCCGAAAATTGTTGTAATTGTTGAAGTTGTGTTGTTGATTATTCATAAAACCGTTAGTTGTTGTTGAAATTTTGCCTGGTAATATGCTGGCAATGCTGTGATCACGAGTGGGACAGAGCGAGACAAAGAGATGCTTACAAGGGAGCACCAACAACAGTAATATTCGAAACGTGCGAGAGAGCAAAAGCTATGCTTAGCAGCAGAGAAGAGCACAGCTTCTAAGTTTGCTGCCGCTCTCCGAAAGCTAAAGAAACAGCAAGAGAGCAAAAGCGATGCCTGACGACAACAACAACAGCGACAACAACTACAAAAGCAGGAGCAACAGCCACTTATCACAGAGCTAAGCCAGAGACAGAGAGAGAGAGAGAGAGCGAGAGTGAGAGAAACGCATCAGCGGAGAGAGAAGCCGCACAACATTTACCCGCGTCATTCGTCGCCACCGCCCCCGCATCGCCTGCAATGCTCTGGTAGCCAAGACAGTTTTACGGTGGATCACTACTGTGGCGGCGGCGGAGGCGGCGACACACAGGGGCCGGGATCGGCGGCGGGAGGCGGAGGAGCAGTCGGCGGTGCAGCTGGAGCCTGTCCCGGCGCTGGCGCTGGAGCGGGTTCAGGTGGCTGTCCATCAACGGCTGGCCAATGGTCAGGAGGAGGAGGAGGAGGCGTGACCGCGTCAACGGGCGGCTGCGGCATCGGCATCGGCATGTGCCAGCATCATGGGCTCACATCACAGTCGTTGATGTCCGGTGGCTCGCACATCTCGCTGCTGGGCAGCAGTGGCAGCAGCGGCATGAGCGGCAGCGGCGTCGGCAGCAGCGGCCAGGGGATACCCCAGTGCTCGGCGGCGGCTGCTGATGCCGCCATGATGGCGTCGAGCCACTGCCGCAGCATGAGCGGGCTCAGCTCCATCAGCATGTCGGCGCCGCCCTGTCCGCCGCCACCAGCCCTCTTCAATCCGTGCAGCTCGGCCTTGTCCCTGCAGCAGGCGGCGGCAGCGGCGGCGTCGTCCCGTTGGGGACCGCGCACCTCCTGCCCCGTGCACAGTCCGTTCCGTGTGCGAGTGCCCAATGGCTCCATATGCTCCGGACACCAGGTGAGACCGAATCAAAAACAAACACTGTCCTGCGTGCGAGGGTGGGGCTTCAAAGGGGAAGCCCCGACGGGGGCTAATCCGTATTCCGTAATCTGTGTCTAAAATCCGTTAAATAATTTGCATCCGTTAAGAGAGTCAAGAGCAGCCCACAAGTCTGCCACAAAATGTTCTTTGCGCTTTTCCATTTTCATTTTGTACGTAAATGCTTTAGATACATTCGTATTTAGATACTTTACTGTAAATATATGCAATAGATCTTTATAGTCTACGATAATATATATATTCTTTGGCTCTTCTGACACATCTCTCTGTTCTATTTTCTCTCTTTTCTGTTACCCCCTCTGTGTGGCACGCGCCTCCTCTCTCCTTTGGCCGGCAGGTAAGCAAAGCAATAGCGGAAACCAAGTGCCCCACACAGATTTTGGCAGAGCCCAGAAATGTGTCAACGACATGTAAGATTATTTTCATTTTGGGGTTGCCCAAAAAAACACACACAAACGCACGCACACTCAAATGGACCACAAAAAACACATGGTAACACGAGGGTGGTTACAGCGGTTCTGTGGATGGGTTGGAGAAGGAAGACTCGGGATTGGAATACTATACGACGCCGAATATCGTGGCATTCCAACTCGGAAAGCTCTTGGGTCCACCACAACCATATTTTGGAGCGGTCCTGCCTTTTCACTGGTTCTGCGAAATACATTTTCCCCTTCATTCCTTCCCAGCCTCAGAGTGTACCTCCGGTTTCCTTCGTACTTGAACTTCTGCATCCAATCTTCTCCTTGGAGCGTACTTGAATCCAGAATTACTCTCGAGAGAAGTAAAAAAAAAAAAATAATAACGAGATATTTGAACGGGCTCTAATACAGAGTTTATTTGATGACGATTGGGGTTAAGAGAGTAAAATATTACAAAGGAGATCAAAAAAATGTTCTACTAACAATCAAAAATGTTAGGATAAAAAAAAAAAAAAAAAAAAAAATGGGTATAGTTTTGAAGGGGCTCTAATACTATTATTGATGATGATTGAGGTTTAAAAGAGTGTAATATTTCAAAGTATACAGACAAAATGTTCTACTAACGATCCAGAAATGTCTGAATACCTATCATCTAAATATCCCTCCTATCGCCTAACCTATCCCCCATAAAATGGCATTCCCATTACTTACCTATCCACTCTCGATTTTCTCGAAAAAGGGGGACAGACTCATATAGTTTCGCAAATTATAAAGAGCTCGATTCACATGATTGCCCAAGCGGTGACCTGGCCCTGGGACCTTCATCGTATTTGGGTTTCGGCATTGAGGGTCCCGGGCCGGGACTTTGGGGCGCTTGGGGTTGCTATCCCTAAATCAGCGGCAGGCGCAGGTTTTGGTTGACTGCACCGGCAAGTAGGCAAAGAGCAGGGCGCAAAAGCATGGAAAGAATGAAACTACGATGTGGCAACAGAAACTAGAACAACGGCAAGAGGAAAAACGAAAAGCAGGAGGAAAAGCAAGAACAGCGGGGTCGACTATCAGAAATCCCGGCTTTTGTGACAATTGCCATTTAACGTTGTTTTCCCTTTGGTCGCCTCCTACCTCCATGGAGGGGGGTCCATGCCTCGATTGGGTTCTTTTCGCCTTGCCGGCTGGCTCCTTTTCGTGTTCCGTGTCCCTTTTTGGGTGACATCAAATTGAATGTCACTAATGCAATTAGTTCACACAAAATAATTCTCTTCCACTCGATTATAGAGCATAATATGCTCGTTGTCATTTATTATGAAAAACCTCACGCACACGCACAGGCACACAGACCGACCAAAAGGGAAGTCCTGTTTCCTGTTTGGCTCCAAAAGGGAACCGAGATATGTATGCAAAGTACGGGACATACTCGTACTTACGAGCAAGGGCAGGCGCTGGAGGAGGCGGGCAAAATTTACATAAATATTACACAAGAAAGGCAATGGGGGATGTCGGTTGGCCCTGGTAGAGGGAGGCATAGCAAATAGGCTCGTTATGAGGCAGCCACTCAGTTTTTTTTTTTCGGAGGATCATCCTGCCAGAAGCAGCAAAAGGTGTGGTCACACAGCCCCCAAAAATTGAGTTTAAAGCTAACGATGTCAAGTTTTTGGATATCCTCATGTCAGAGATGATATTTAGATTGTTTCACGACTGCTCAAGAGCACAAAATATTAAAAGACGGCGAATGAAAACTTAAAAGTTCACAAATTTTGTTAGAAAAGTTTTCAAAAGTCGCCGAAAATGTGTGCTTAAAGACGAAACGAGCTCTAATACAAGTTCCCTTATCATTTCGTTTTCCGATTTGCGAAAACTCTCAAGTGGTCTTAACATAAATATTGATTGACAGATTTATATTGATTCAAAGAGTCGTTTAGACTTTCTCTTCAGCCGTCAACAAGGTGCAAAATGTTTTCGCTTGATTATCTTTTTTCTCATTTCTTGGAAAACATTTTGTTTTATCTAAATTATGCCATAAGAGATGCTCGACTTTCCACTAACTTTGAACATTTAACCAAGTAAAAACATCAAATTTGATGCTTGAGAGAATTTCTAATTTCTGCGAAGAGACTGAGACTGAGACTATCACCTGTCTTGATGGGCCATCATTGTGTCTGTACGTGTGCGCACGTGTGTGTGTGTGTGTGTGTGCCACATATGTACGTGGCAGCATCAACATTTAGTATTCCCTCTGGCAGGCTTAAAAAACTTTTATCTTGATAGAAGGACTTGACAGCGCTTTTTTGGGAAGGAAGGAATGAAGAATAGAAAGGAAGGACAAAATGACTAAGTGACGGAGCGAGTGACTGACTGACTGACGGACGGACGGACGGACGGACGGACTGACTGGCCTGCCTGGCAGCCTTGACACTCTTCATTTGTGAATGCGTTAATTGCGCTGGCAAGGCGATAGAGATAGAGAGAGGGGCTAAAACACTTGCCACTACCAGTCCATGTGTGTGTGTCGGTGTGTCCACATGCATATGAGAGTGCCAGTGTGTACACATGGCTCGCAGAAGTGTGTGTCAGTGTCTGGCAATGTGTACACACATGCACACACATCAGTCGCTGCCTGATGACGATGAAGAACAAGCATGAGCAAGCACAATGGGCCCGAACAAGCAGTTAGAGGCTGTAAAAGCAACAACCAGTTACAATGGCGATTACGAGCGGCAAGTGTGTACATTATTTCGCAATTTACAAGCCTAGGCCGTCCTCTCCCCCTCACCAGGCCACCTCTACTTCAAGAAAAAACGTAAAAACAACAACAGCAGCAACTTGAGAATCAACAAAAAAAAGAAGGGAAAGTACGAGAAGAACAAACAAAAAAAGTCAAGAAATAATTAGTTTACTTGTTAGGAAAGTGAGTTATCGCCCTTTGTGCCGCTGCAGCCGTTGCCGTTGCCGTTGCTGTTGCTGTTGCCCTGTTTTCCTAGTTGAAATTGAATAAACAAATTTTACATGCCACACACACACACACATGCATACGAGACACGCACACGCACACGAGACACGCATAGAAAATGTGTCGAGTGTGCAAAAATAATAATATTAATAATAATGTGTATTTTTGCCCAACAAAGAAGAGCTCAGCAAGTGTGAGAGTGTGCGAGTGTGATAGAAGAGGCTTAAAAGAAACAAGAAAGAAACAGAAGACAAGAAGGAGTGAAGTTTAAGGGGAACCGAACACGGAAATACCCTATACCATATGATATGTTAACTATATATATGTGAGAGTAAAGCCATCCTTATTTCTCCAAACACGACTTCCTTCTTTTGATGAGCCATTTTCGTTTTTTTTTTTCTCGTTCACTCTCCGTTTGAATTTGTGCTAAAGCAACACAAAAATTTGTTAGTTTTCTGCTTTTCAATCTGCCTGAAAATCTTTGTTTTGCTTAGTATCTGGGTATCAGCTTTCTGATTACATAATAATGCTCGCCTAAAGCAGACTGAGCGAAACGGTATTGCCATTTTTACTGTGTTAAATCCGCGAATTTAGTTTTTTTTTCTCGCTCACTCTACATTTGAATTAATTCAAACTTTGTTGGTTTTCTACTTTTCAATCTGCCTGAAAATCTTTGTTTTGCTTAGTATCTGGGTATCAGCTTTCTGATAACATAAAAATGCTCGCCTAAAACGGCCATTTTTACTGTGTTTAATCCGCAAATTTCGTTTTTTTTTGCTCGCTCACTCTCCGCTTGAATTTGTGGTAAAGCAACACAGAAATTTGTTGGTTTTCTGCTTTTCAATCTGCCTGAAAATCTTTTTATCCAATAATACACGCAGACTGATGCATCGCTAGTTTTTTGAGCTTTTTAGGAAGCGTTAGATGATGATCCTACCCAATTCAGTGTATTAAATCTTAAACAGACCACAGTATGGGAGTAAATTGTAGATGATCCAATAATTTTAATTATAAATTGGGAAAAATACACTCTTCCAAGTGTGACAAAGCGCTGATGAAAAACGCAAACACCCTCCACGCACACACCTGTATAGAGGGAGGGAGATGGAATGGAAGGAGTTGGCAAGGCTATAAAATTACATTTACATATGGTTATGTGTGGCGTGTGGTGGTGTGTGTGTGAGGTAAAAAAGTGTTGCCTACCTAACGGCGTCATTAGTCACACACGGAGATGGAGAGATGTTTCGTTTGCCGGCGACAGATAGGCAGCGTTTGAGGTGGGAGGCAGGTGGCAGAAATGACAATATGTTGCGCCCACGGGAAAAGAGTTTTCACACCGCTGATAGATGGCAAAGATAAATGCATAATATGCCCACACACACCGCGAGTGAGAGGCAGGCAGGGACACAACGGAAATTTGTGGTGCGATGTTTAACCCAAACCCCAAAAAACCACTACGACAGACCGAACCGAACCAAACCAAACCAAAAGTCTTTGTTGCAAAAATATCAATATATTTGTGTGGGGAATTTTTGTGTGTGTGTGTGTGTGTGTGTGGGGTTTTTTTCCCTGTGCGGACTCTCACCCAACAAATTGAATGATGAACAGAGGAGCCCGGCTGACAACAACAAGGATGATGCCGCGCGCGCTGACAATGTTGTCGCTGCCATTGTTCGCCCGATAAGGGAGCTGGCAACTATTACCTGGGACGGGGGCGGGCGGTGGTGGTGGAGATGGGACTGTCAATCAATATGCCCCATCATCGTGCATCATGGAGGGAGCTGGCTGGATGCTGGAGTCCCCCGTCTGTCAATAATAATGCCAACTAATAGGCAGGAAGTGTTAGCCGCCGCCGCTGCCGCCGCCGTCGCTGCCGCCGCCGCCAGGAGATGTGAAGGAGCCCAAAGGATGCCCGCTCAATTACCATGACATAGTCGTACGGTGAATGTTGTGTATTGGACCAATGTTAACTGTAAGACTGTGTCTCGGTGGTTGTCAGCCAAGCAGCAAGCCGAACCGAACCGCACCGGAAGTGGAAGTGTAGTCGATCAGACAACAATAAGTTTGCCCAAGTGATAAGTTCTGATAGTGTAAAGTTTCAGCTCCAAAACCCCTTTCGCCTTTTGTCCCAAGGGTGAGACACACCCACCCACACACACACACGACACGTACAGACAGGGCAACCGCAACCTGAGCCAAACCTGACAGCTTGACAGCCACGGTCCGGGGCCATCAACAAACTTTAAACAACTTTTTGTGCTTTTTTGGGTGTTTGGTTTTGTTGTTTGTTGCGGAGGGTACTTCGTGCCTGAGGCGAGACAGGGTAGAACCTCTTAAACATCTGATATATTACCTGATTCTACACATCTGACAGGGGAATGATCGTCTACAACAAAGTGTGGGATTAAAAGGCATATTTTAAGTCAGACAAGAAAACTCTGCTTTATTTGTTTAAACCTTGGGATTTTATCATACATCATATCCCCATTCAAGTGTAATCTTAACCCTTCTCTGTTGCTTGTTTTTTTTTTTTTGTTCGTGGTTAAGTGAGGGTTAAGCAGAAATTAATCATGCAGGAGATTCATTTGCGGTCCCTTACCCCTCCATATACATATCGTACATGTCCTGTACACGTAAGCGCCCTTTCCTGGGGGCCCAGGCCCTGCTCCTATACAGATAAGGTGCCAAATGCCACAAACTATCCGAGTGAACCTGGCCATGAGACCAGATTAACTGGCTGAAAGTCTGCTCTAGCGGGGGGTGTGGGGGGGGGATGCCCTGTCTGGTGGGTTGAGACCACCGACCGCTGCACGTTGTACTAATTAAAATTCGCCATTAATCCAGATGATTCAGCTGTCAACGGACCGCCCGCCCGACCCACTCTACTGTGTAGAGTTTTCCTATCTGTTTTTACCAACAATCTGCAGCCTCCATTAGCCGGGAAATGGATGTGAAAGCCATTCGCAGTCGCGCGTACGTGTGTAATTGACGTGTGGCCTGGAATATTAAAGAGAGTAAAATCCTAGAACACTTCCTCTCGGAACACTTCCCTGCCCGCCCGCCTGCCTGTCTCCTGTGCTCCCCTGATGCTGCTGCTGTCCTGGCCAGGGCTGTGTAATTATTAAAACCAACAAATAACGTTCGTGTGGTGGGTGTGAGGTCTCCCACAACCAGAGGCCTCTGGGATGGTGGCTTCGTGGCTTCGTCCTTTGGTTAGTGGCTTAGCATAAAGCTGCAAAAAAAATGACCAGAGCCAGGACCAGGACCAGGACCATGGACTGACGGATAACAATGGACCTGACTCAGCAGCTGGAGTGGGGCCAGGGCCGGGGCCGGGGCAGGGGCAGCCAGTGATGGAAATATAGCTGGAAAAAAGCTGACGATGGATAGTAAAGGGATTATACCTATTGGAAACGTATTCTAGAACATTAAAGAGACCTCTGTGCTTCTGTACCGATTAAAGGCCAAGGCCTTACAAGTTTCTCTTTTCAAATATTAATAGATTTTTTTCCATGCCCTGTTACTTTTTCATTTCATATTTGATTCGCCCAAAACTTGTCTCAATGTTTCACTCGCACCCCGCCGGAGTTCAGCTGCGAGTTAAGGCTGTATAAAAATATCAAGAACTCTGGAAAAGTTTGCATCATGTCAAAGATTTGTGCAAAGTTTCCGCTAAACTTTTTCCACCTGAATCATTTAGGAGTTAGTTGTGTTGAAGCCTCAGTGGTGTAGAGGAGAAAGATGTAGGTAGTAGTTCTGTTGGCCATAACCTTTCTGCGATAACAGATCTGCTTGGGGGGCACCCTGGCTTTAGCTACAGTTCTGTGTTGGGGTCACCCTTTCTTCCACTACAGTTCTTTGTTAGGGTCACCCTTGCTTCCACTAAAGTTTTGTGTTGGGGTCACCCTTTCTTCCACTACAGTTCTGTGTTGGGGTCACCCTTTCTTCCACTACAGTTCTGTGTTGGTGTCACCCTTTCTTCCACTACAGTTCTGTGTTGGGGTCACCCTTGATTCCACTAAATTTTTGTGTTGGGGTCACCCTTTCTTCCACTACAGTTCTGTGTTTGGGTCACCCTTGCTTCCACTACAGTTCTGTGTTGGGGTCACCCTTTCTTCCACTACAGTTCTGTGTTGGGGTCACCCTTTCTTTCACTACAGTTCTGTGTTGGTGTCACCCTTTCTTCCACTACAGTTCTGCTTTGGGAGGCATCCTTTCTTCCCCTACAGTTCTGTTTGGGTGGAATCCCTTTTTTCTAGTCGGCAGCAGGATGGATGGTTGGATGGGTTCTTGGCTTTGATTGTTTAGGATGCCGACAAGGCATATCTGCATATAGAGCCCAACTTTAACAAGCACTTAAGTATTAATCATGGAAATCAGAGTCCCAGTCAGTGTGGGGCCAGGGCCTACTCTTTCTTCTGTGTGTGTTTGTGTGGCCTCATTTGTTGGCCAAACTTTGCTGGCGGTGGCCTATCAATGTCACCGAGTTGGAGCGCCTAATGAGGCATTAAACTTAACTGCTCAACTTTTCCTGTCCCGCCTGTCAAGCGCTTATTAAATTTACCGTTTTATTGGGCCAGCAACTTGGTGTTAAATATGCTTTTCCCCACCCCCAACCCATACCCCCACCCGCACCACGAAAGTGTCCAACCAAAGTGGACAGTGGGCGTGGCAGGGAGGACATGCTTTAAGTGAAATCAGATTACGTTGTTTATCGCCCGCACCGAGGCCCTCCATCCGGGCTGTCAGCTTAGACCGAAGCTAACCAGGCGTGAGTCGAGTATCCTTCGTGTCCTTGTGCAGCGCCATCTGGCGCATTTAAATAGTTGCCAAGTTCAGCAAATTTTATTCGAAGTAGTTAATTCTCCTCTCAGGACGGAGGAAATTGTATTACCCATTTATTTAGTCGAAATTCTGTTGCGGCTGCTCCTGTTGATGGTTCACTCGAGCGGAAGAGGCGTCACAGAGGCCGTGGGTGTGGCAGAAGGTGTAGCCTCTCCTAACTGTCCTTAATAGGCAGATGAAAGTTTTGCTGGCTAATTGGATTTGGCCAAAACTTCTGCTAAATGCGCACAAATACAGGGAAGACAAAAGGCATTCCGATTGCTAAATGATTTTGTGGGCGAACCAAGGGTTATATTAAATATTTTATTAAGGGAATGCAAGATTAGCTCGAAGGGAAATTGCAATCCAAATTTGTTGCTCTTTGATGTGCAACTACACTTCACTGGACAAAATATTTAAGCTGCTTAAGCAGACAACAGCAAATTGATTCAGATTGAATCAATATTATAGCCTGAAGGAACAGAGGTAGTCCTCGTTTTAAGGAGATTATTTTGAATGCTGAAATTAAATGTGTCCAAAGACCTATCCATCCTCTCTCTAAAGTGTATACAAAAATACACCTATTGCTTTTCTTTTTCAAGCTAAAATTTCGAGTGCCCTACACCAACTGGGAATGGCATCAGAGCCTTCATTCGTTTCGTTTTTGTGGCACCCACTTCACATGGCCAAATGCTTGCCGGATGTGTGGGGGCTCAAAAGAGCATTTCATGCTTATCCCAAAAAAAAGAGGAAGGATTTCCAAATCAAAGACCACTAAATTTGATATCCCACACATATTCTATGCTCTCCCCCAATACATTGAATTATTGAATTGATATTTATTGATAAGCTCAAAACTCGATTACCACCTGTCAATCCCAGGCCCAGGCCCAGTCCACCACCCCACCCCCCAAAAACTATATTGGGTAAATACGTTAAGACCCCACACACCACACACACACATATTGTATAAGTCGTACTAAGTCTCGCTCTAACTCTGTGGTGGAGTGATGTTTTTGGGAGGGCTCTTCGTTCTGCCACGAAGCATTATGAAATATTTATGCACACGGCATACACTGCGGGAATTCATGTCATTCCTTGTGGCTTGTGCAGATGTGGAGTGTGACTGAAAACTCCCTCAAAAATATTCGTAGTAGTTGCAACTGAATGTGGCAGGAGCCAGCCACCAGCTTGAGGTCGATGTCAGTACTGTCGTCGTCTGTGACGGAAATGAAACGTGCGTCTGCACGCATTAGGGTGTACATATGTGCGTGTGTGTGTATACATATGAGTGGCACTGTATAGAGGTGAGTGGTGCGTGGGCTGCCTGCCTGCCTGCCTGGCTGCCTGCTACGTGGCTCCCTGTTTGTGGCATTGAGTAATCATCAGTGTTGAAAATTGCGTTTTTTATGGGGCCAGTGGATTGCCAAGGGGCGGGGGGCGGTTGGAGGGTTATAAAGAACAAGAGCCTTAAGAGGGGCATTTAGGGGGATCCGAGTGGTGTGGAGTGAAGGGCATTGGGGCAACATAACTGCTGGCTTAGCATTGTGGTTGTTGTGGTGCTTAGCATACACACTTATATATGCATTTCTATGTGTGTGTGTGGCAAGTGGCACGGCCTGGCTACGCAGTAAAATCCTTTTTTATGGCATAGCCCAATGCGACTTCTGCCCTGCCCTTTGTCGGGAAGGAATATCCTTCATGTTGTGGCTGCCATCGTGGCATGGCCAAAAATTAATTTCGCAACATATTCAAAGTGTTATTAAACATAATTTATTAAAACCGAAATTGTATAAAGTCAAAGCCGTTTTGTGGGGGGCACAGGGTTCCCCATAAATTGTTGAGATTTTTTGTTGTTGTTGATACGCTTCAAGGAGCTGCAGAGCAGGCGGCACAGGGGGGGGGGCGTCGTTTATGGGTTTCCTTCGAAGGGGTCATGAGGTCATGTTTGTGCCCTTTTTCTGTTGGAAAATGGAGATGAAGAGCTCCAAATACCCTTGCCAAAGGACTTCGGGTAGGATTCGATGAGGGTATTGGATGCTTCGTCCTGGCCCAACTAGAACTCTAGAACCATTGTGTTTTTTAATGCTGTGGCTGTTGAACAAATGTCGTCGCCAGTTAATGTTGCAAACCATCTGCCAGGTCTTTGTGTGGGTTATGATGTATGTGGCAGGCGTGGGCAAATCGGAAATTTAATTTCAGCCGCTTAGCCAGGCATAATTGCTGGCCATAACTTAGGTCCAAAAAACCCAAAGCCCAACCCTAAACCAACGACTGACCTTGTTCTGGGTTCTCTCTCCTGCAGGCCCTGCTCCATAGCCACGATGTGGTGGCCCGCGATGTGTACGGCGAGGAGGCGCTGCGCGTTACCCCGCCACCGATGGTGCCCTACCTCAACGGCGACGAGATGGACAATGTGGAGGGCGGCGAGCTGCAGCATGTGACCCGAGTGCGGCTGGTGCAGTTCCAAAAGAACACGGACGAGCCGATGGTGAGTACTGCCTCAGACATTGTGACCAAATGGTACTCTAATACAGAGCCAAACGACTTTGCAGGGCATAACGCTGAAGATGACCGAGGATGGGCGCTGCATTGTGGCAAGGATTATGCACGGGGGTATGATACATCGACAGGCAACGCTGCATGTGGGCGACGAGATACGGGAGATCAATGGCCAGCCGGTGCAGCATCAGTCGGTGGGCCAATTGCAACGAATGCTGGTAAGCGGATCAATCCCATTTTGCTAATTGAATTGAATTCCCTTTATGTGCTAATCCCTTCTCGTTGCAGCGCGAGGCACGCGGTTCTGTTACCTTCAAGATAGTTCCTTCGTACCGTAGCGCTCCGCCACCCTGCGAGGTGAGTTCTTAAGAAGTTCCCCCCAACCCCAATGTACATCTCTATGTTAGACCATACTACCTACTAATCATACCATAATGCATCTCTCATCTAGGGCTCTAGTTGTTAATTATATCATGCCATTATTCCACTAGCTTGAGGACTTTTTTAACATCATTTCCCTTGTCATATTCTTTGGGGGTTAAATAACAGCATTAACTGCGTCAAAGCTTTATTCAATTTGCTGTCAAAAAGAGCCATGAATAAGTACTTTAATTGCATCGAGTGGAAGACTCGTGTTACCTGTCAATTTGTGAAATCAAAGTATCAAAACGGATTACCTCTGCCCCACTCCGCCGCCAGTTGAAACAATAGAAGGCCGGTACCGAAAACCTGTGCAGTCGAATGCATTTATGGAGATAACGAGCATAAGCTAATGAAGTTTTGGGGGTAAATGGCATAGGCTATAGGGAAAAATATATGTACGAGCAGGGGGCTCCTTTGTTTAGCTCGAGTATGGGATGCATTATACAATTAACTGTCTGCTCATTTACATAACTCCACACTATCTCTTACTCATCTGACTTGCTTCCTTCCTACACACTCTCCACACACTGCTACACACCAAATGCAGCTTTTCAGGATCAGACCCGCTCCGGTGCTTGTAAGTATCATTTGTGCCCCCACCGTAACAATAGACCCATAATCATACACCAAAAGACAACCGTCCTTCGCCTCCCCCCCCACCCCCATCCACATGGTAGATGTGCATATTCATGGACCGATAAACAAGAAACAATATTATGCACACAATCAACACAGATTCGTGGAATTTATGCTCTTTGGTTGGAAGAGGCCAGCATTTCCGAACCCATAAAGAACGTCTGCTCTTGACAGCTGAGGTCCTGTCCATCTTTTTCATAGAAGAAACTTGATTATTCGTTTCACGCTGAATAGAAATCAGAATCAGAATCAGCATCTGGTTTTTCGTAAACTATAAAATATAATTATATGTCAGAAAAACGAGTCGTGGCCTGACAAGTGCTCGTCAGAAAAGTCTTTTGTTTTCAATAGAGAACAAAGAATATAAGAAAAATAATACATAGAAGAGTATGTGTTGAAGTTTAAAATGTTTATTGATGATATTCTCGCTGCCTTAAGCTAGGAACAATCCTAACAGAACAATCTAAAGCCTTCAAAATGAGGAAAAATCTTTGTAACTGAATTTTTTCCTAGACTGTTGCATAAATTTCTTCAAAAGTAACCGGAAACAACATACATAGTTGTATATTTTCTGGAATAAAATGAAACAAAATTTGGTGTCAATCTGGAAAATTATATGGCTGATTCTTTGCAGATTCTTTCCGCCTAAGCGGGGTTTCTTTGTATCTTCAAAATGCTTCAAAAGTAACAGGACATAATATAATTGTATTTTTTGTATCATAAAAACAATTTTCTTAAAAAAAATTAAAAATCTAGTGAAAATCTAGAAAATTCGATGGCTGATTCTTTGCAGACCCTAGTAGATCCACCTAAGAGGTTTTTCTTTGTATCTTTAGATACTTTAAATACAAAATGCTTCAAAAGTAACAGGACACAATATAACTGTATATTTTCTTAAAAAATAAAATTAAAAATCCAATGTCAATCTAGAAAATTCGATGGCTGATTCTTTGCAGGGTTTTCTTTGTATCTTTAGATACAAACTGCAAGAGAATGCTCTCGAATTTAAAGTTAGAAGTCCTTTATCCCCATTATTGTTGTTCTTGCTGCTTCCTGTTGCTGCTGCCACGCAAATGAGTTGGGATTATAATTGGTGGAAATACGAAACGCAAAAAAAAAACCCATCATTTCGCTGAGGCAGCCGCATTAGGACGGCTGCCGACTCAAATGCAGCGTCAGCAGAGAGCAGAGCAAACCAAAAACTGAATTGTGAACTCACTCTGTGCTCTTCTTGTTTCTGGCTTCCTTTACCGTGGCAGATTTTCGTGCGCGCACAATTTGATTATAATCCGCTGGATGATGAGCTTATACCCTGCGCCCAGGCGGGCATATCATTCCAAGTGGGCGACATACTTCAGGTAGGTGGCCAGCTCTGGAAAACAGAAACGAATCCCTCTAACGCCCGTCTTCGGTGCAGATCATTAGCAAGGACGATCATCACTGGTGGCAGGCGAGACTGGACACGGTTGGTGGCTCGGCGGGCTTGATACCATCGCCGGAGCTGCAGGAGTGGCGCATTGCCTGTCAGACGGTCGACAAGACCAAGCAGGAGCAGGGTGAGTCCTTCAAAGACAATATTAGCTGTAAAACAAAAAAAGAAAAAAAAAACAAAAAGAAAAGAAAGAAAAAACGAAACGAATCTATGCGTAATCTCTATGTGTAATTGGATGCTCGATATAATCAATCAATCAATCAATCAATCGTATGCTATATATTGTACTATATTGGAAAGTGTATGACGAATTCGTAGTTGACCTGAACGCAGGGGAACACGCGCTCTCTCTCTCTCTCTCTCTCCCTCTCTATCTATCTCTCTATGGCTCTGTCTCTTCTCTGGCAGAGCTCACACAAACACACACACACACCTCAGACTCACACACATGTGTACACTAACATAAGCCCTGGAGAGTTGCATGCCCCCAAAAAAGTAGTCGGAGCTAAACCAAAGAAACCCCATTTTGAAAATTCCAAAGCAAACCAAAAATGTTGCCAAATTCTTGATAAATATACCATGAAAAACCTCCCCCGCCCCACACACACACACACATACACCCACACACAAACAGCTTAAAGTAAAATGATTTAATATTTAAACCAAAAAATAGCATAAGAAATCACAGAATATGTACTATAAAAAAAATATGTATAATAATATAATGCAGGAGAACCGGGTGCTGGATGTTCCGCTCACGCAGATGGGTGTGATGGATCAGCAGGTAGTTACCATATAAAGCAAAAACAATCCCACACACACACACACACAATGCCACAAACAATTTAATTAAATGAAAATCCGCCAAGCTAACCGCCTAAGGAGAGCTTGCCAAAAATTGTCGAACCCTAAACCGTTTCCTCTTGAGTTCTGTTATGCAAAACAAAACAAAGAAAACAAACACAAACATACTACAGAATTTTAACGATAGCAATTGTATAAAGATTTCACACCCAAAATTCACCACCACCCCCCTCCACCCGAAAGTTGTAGCTTATGTAGAAGGCACCGAAACCGAAACCCACCAGCCCCCCCTTAAGGATAGCCACAAGCCATCAACCATCATCTAGAACAACGTAGAACCCCCCCAGCACTAGCCATCGTTGCGTATGATCATTGCCACCCACGCTTATAACCGAAATAAATGAATTGTACCCCGAGTAAAGAGTTTAGATATAACCAAACACACATACTAGACCCAGAAAGACACAGGCCACACTGCACGTTGAAGACCAGACACACACACACATCGCATTTTCAATCCGAAGGGATGCCAGGAAGCATCTTCGGAAATGTCCAAGAAAGAGTTATCAAGAAATATACGAACGATTCGAGAAATATATGCATTTTCTATGCTATAGTAATCATGAATGCTTATAATACTTAATGATTTAATGCCAAAGAAATATTTGCTTGCTTGCCTGCAGAACAGCATGTTTGTTTATGCTCCATCAAGCATGTGGCTCTTGAGTTTCTAATAATTTTAATATGCATATGCCGTATACTGAACGGAGATTATAAAACATTTACTTAACAATTATAACCAACAGTAAACTGTTCGATATTCGGGCGCAAGAAGAAGCAGTGTCGCGACAAGTACTTGGCCAAGCATAATGCCATATTCGATAATCTAGATGTGGTCACTTACGAGGAGGTTGTCAAGGTGCCAGGTGAGCTTGTAGTAGCAGCTAAGACCCCAAGGAACCTATACTCATATGGTTGCTCTTTCTCGCCAGTCGGTGATCCGAACTTTCAGCGCAAAACGCTGGTGCTATTGGGAGCCCATGGCGTGGGCAGGCGGCATATTAAGAACACCTTGATATCCAAGTATCCCGATAAGTACGCCTATCCCATACCACGTAAGTTCGAGTCTTAATCTAAAGTTCTTCAGATTAAATGCAAAGATTTGTCGATTTTTTTCTAGATACAACGAGACCTGCCAAGCCCGAGGAGGAGAGTGGACGCAGCTATTACTTTGTCTCGCACGACGAAATGATGGCGGATATCGCCGCCAATGAGTACTTGGAATATGGTGAGTCGTAACCATCTACAGCACTCAAAGTAATACTTAGGCATTCACCCAGGCACGCACGAGGATGCGATGTATGGCACCAAGCTGGACACTATCCGACGCATACACACAGACGGCAAGATGGCCATATTGGATGTGGAGCCGCAGGCACTGAAGATACTACGCACAGCCGAATTCACGCCCTATGTGGTCTTCATAGCGGCCCCCTCGCTGCAGAATATCGCCGATGTAAGGCTTGCCTAAGACAGTGCTGTGCTGTGTTGTGGTGTCTCGATGCTAATTGGTTTTCTTTGTTTTCCCTCTCTGGTGCGATGGCAGTACGATGGCAGCCTGGAGCGTCTGGCAAAGGAATCGGAAATGCTGCGTCAAATGTATGGCCATTTCTTTGATATGACGATTGTGAACAACGACATTAGCGATACGATTTCCGCGCTGGAAACGGCCATCGACCGAGTGCACACCACTCCCCAATGGGTGCCAGTCTCGTGGCTCTACTGACAAGACAGTGAACTGGAATGCCCCGATTGCCTCGAGGGTTGCGATTGCGAGTGGGATGCATATACACAGGCCTCCAATGTGGCGCTCTACTGAGTGCAATACCACAGTTACATCACACCTACTACACACCACAAACACCATTTAAGTATTACCAAGGCACAAAAATATACAACACAGCAACAGCAACAGCAATAGTAGCAAAAGCAAAAGCAACCGCAACAGAAACAGAAAGACATGAAGACAGAATGCGCTTGGCGCCGAGATATATGTAGGTATGAGGATATAGGAGAGGGTATTGTGGGTAACTGCGGTCGCAACGTAAACACAAAATGTTAATTGTAAAACGAGCTGTATTTTGCCTTATACTTTGTTAAATCCTAAGTGTTTAATTTTACATTGTATTTGCCATTCCAATGGGCTGCCCTCAAACAGGCAGCCTGTGTCATTATGTTTATTATATTTATGATTGTTTGTTCTGTTAAAGTTTTTGTTTGTACCCGTACTCGTACTCGTACTAGTATTTATTTTGTTTCTTTCTGTCAGACAGCATTAAACGCTTATGTTAATCTTGCACTTGTTAGTGTCTAAGTTAACTAAAACACAAACCGAAATCGAAACAGAAACAGAAACCGCAACTAAAAAACACTCTAAATTGTTTTAATCAAAGATTATTTCCATAAACACATACGAAAATAAAAAAAAAAATAAAAAACACACCCAAAAAAATGAAGAAATAGAAATCCGAAGAATGTTTGAAGAAAACGAGTTAGTAAATTATAGCAACAAAAAACTACGTAATTAGTTATAATTAAACATAACAGCAAACCAGAATAAAAACCAACAAGAAGAGAAGTTCAGGAAAACGTTAAAAACAATATGAGATGAGAGCAATTTCAAGTGTTTCAAGCCCAAAAAAAAAAGTATAAAAAAGCAAATTAATTACATATGGAAGAGCAAATGGGGACAACCGATCGTAAAGTGTACGTTTTAAATGCAATAAACATTAACAAAAGGACCCGTATAACATCACTTACACACGAAACAAACAAACAAAAAAATACACTAAAATATTACCAAGAAAGAAAACAAACAAAAAAACCAAATTGTTGACGTTTAAATAAATTCAATGGGAAATGATTAATAATGCAATCATAAACGAGTTAATAATAATAAGAAGCAGGCGCGTTTAAATCAAGCAAAAGCAATTAAAGGACAAAACATTAAACCAACAAAAAAAAACATAGAGTGAGCACAAAAACAACAAAAAGAAAACACATACTAACAGCAATTACAGCAAAGAAGTAAATCAAATAAGAATTAAACTATTTAGAGGCCAATGAGAGCTGGTGGAAGAGTGCGCGACGGGACACAACAGGACACGTATAAATATAGGAAGACACGAAGGAAGAAGAGAATGAATGAATGAATGAAATGATTAGTACAGAAAATATGTGCTGTATGCAGAACATACAGACATATATAGGTATATTTTTCGAACAACTCAAAACTCAGGTTGGATACATTGAAAATCAGTCAAGTTCAATAAGATAAATATAGCGGAGCGCTTCCTTTTAACCCACAGCCAAAAAAAAAAGCAAAACGAAAACCTTAACAAAACCCAATCGAAGTTTACAATGGATTAAACAGTATCGAATCGAATCGAAATGAATTGCAGTTTACCCACAAGCCACAAGTTACCACCCTAGCAGCAGCAGCTTCTGCAGAAATCTTTTCTAAATGCTTTACAAGTACAAAACATGTCTTTAGCAATCAGATTTTTAGCCCCGAAAACCCCCAGGCTCGCGCTCACTAGCTTTCTCCTCTTGCTCTCACCGAAGCTTATCCTGCTCCCGTTTGATTGGCAAAATCTTCTCCAGGCTTGGGCTTGATTGCGCTTCTCCAGAGCAGGACCTAAGCTGAATCTAGACCTAACACTAAGGAGTGCACATGCAATCACAACAAAGAAACAAGGAAACAAAAACTGGTTAGAATTGGAAAATGTGTTTGAACAAGCAAAAACCACTTACGATTAATATTAGACTAAAAAAAAAACATTTGACATTTGACTTTGTAATTCCTACCACCTACAACCCTCCACCCCCAGAAACACCACACTCCTCACTCCATTTAAGCCAGAGCTTAGTTCGAGCCTAACCACAGAACCCACATCGATTTCCACACACACACACACAAATGAATTACCAGAACAATTCTATGGTTTCAAAACGGTTGAACAATTTTTGCATAGAGAATTATTGTTGAACGCTGGGCTATGACTTTTTGGTTCGGAGCGTATGACAGCAGGCAGGCAATGCAAATCATAGAAGTATCCCAATGAAAAACCTACCCGAAACTGAAGAACTAAACTACCTACCCACAACCAGATACAAAATAAAAGAAAAACCGCAAAAAAAAACAAGCAGCCGAGTGGCCAAATTAACTAAGTATTTTACCCTTAAAAAAAAACAAAAGAAAACCTAAACAAAACGATGAAGTCGAAGAACAACCGGAAGCGGAAGTGTATGTATATGTTGCAGCTATCCCCCTCCCCCCCAACCTAGGCAGGGTGTGCCAGATAAAAAAAAAGTCTAAGGAAAAATGCTCAAATCAAAAATCAAGTATTTTATGGTATAAAAACCGTGAGGAATGATCATAATTAGAATGAAGGGGAAGTCGCGTGTAAGAGTTGGACATTCCAAGAATGAGCTAGAATTTCGAAGGGATTCGTTTCTTATTTTTAACTGATCCTTTTTTCTTAGCTGATGCGAGCAAATTGTAGCTGTACACTAAGAATAATTTCACACTAAGATTAAGCGAAAATTTATTGTTGATATTACATAAAAAAAAGAAAAGAAATGGAAAACGGATATTGGAAATACCAGAAGACTCATTGAAGCAAGCCAAATGGATTAGAATTTTTCTCTAATTTGATAAGTGGTAGACGATGATGAAGGAGCTAAGGATAATGAAGATGGTGACGAGTTGATAATGCTTATGATCTCCAAAAGTCAATATGTGTAGGATTGACACGATTTGAGCAAATTGAGTGAATTGTTATTAAAATAATAAATGAAATGAGTGGCTCAGATGGATCGATATCGATTCATTGATGCTGAAATAGGTCAAGACGTTAGAAAATATCATTTAAAGTAAATGATACAAATGTCATAATATATACATAGTTTAAAATGAAAATAATAATAACAAAATCAGAAGAAAAATGGGTAAAAATGGGAATAATGCGAATTAAAAACAGAAACAGAAAAAAAAGAAAAACAAAAACAACCAGTAAACACTGAAATACCGAATTTTAAATACATAAGTTTTGAATCATGCATGCCGCAAAGACAAAGAAAACCCAACACAGAAAAAGAAATTAATAAAAAGAACCTCTATATATGAAAATGAGAAATATATGAGAGAATACAATTTCAGTCAGTTTTTGCAATGATTTTTTGGGGTCCCCCACTCCACTCCACAAAATCGGAAAGAGAACCTTTCCAGTTCTTAGAAAGCAAGCAGCGAAATTCGTAGAAACTTTCATTGGACAGAGCAGAGAGTGCCCTCCAAGGCAATGTGACAAGCGGATGCCCTGCAGCCATGGATACAATTACACCGACCCGACCGAGATATATGTACATATTTATGTACGTATTTGTATCTGAAGCTTCTAATTGAAACATTATACAAGAAACATCAAACGACTGACACACAGACTGGCAGACTGATACCCACTAAGCTGTCGGCTTGACCCAAATTTGTTGGCATGTTTTCAAGGTAATGCGAATTTGATACTTTCGGTTTTTTTTTCCTCTGACTCTGGCTCTGGCTTATGGTATCTTTACTTTTTGACTATGTTGACCATTCAGTCGGGGACTGGGCTGAGTGGGGCGGAAGAGGCAGAGTCCCCCCAAAAAGTTTTTGATTACAACAGTTGTTCCACGATTCTATTGAAGTCTTGCGCAAGCCTCGCTCTGCAAACTGCAATCATTTCAATTTGTCGCGCCCCCTCCCAGGCTCTGTCTCCGTCCCCGACCCCGGCCCCGATCCCCTCGTTTGGGTACTTGCTATGCTGGAGGGCCGGCGAGCAACGTGCCGGGAAACACTAATAAGCGGAAAAGCTGTCAGTTTGTCGTCCCTCGAACCCCCACCGATGACAGCTATAGATATTTGTGTCAAAGTATTTCCACTGACCATCTGCTGCTCCAACAGCGATTCTGGCCCCATGTCATTGAACTGCAACTGTCTAACGTTTGCCGGAAGAAAATTAATAAAACATGCAATTATTCTTTTTTTGAAAACGAATTTTTTAGTTTTTGTTTTTTTAGTGCTTTGAGGTAAGTAATCATTTTAATCATACCATAAATATAAAAAAAATATTTAATGTGATATTAAGATTAATTTATTGTTTTAATAAGTAATCCTTTTAACTTGAATTTAAAGATTTTTCCCCACTGTGCGGCTTAGCAACATGTTGTCTAACGAACATAAGTCCAGAGCTCATACTTGAAACGCAATTCGAGCCTGAGAGCGTAAAATTGGTTTGATCGAACCGGCTAAGCGATCTCGAACCTCGATGTACTATGGAAAGGTATGGACAATGACGAAAAATCGTCCAATTGAACGGCCCCTAAAAACTTCACCGTGTTTGATCACGGTATGTTGAGAATTGGGGTGGATTTTACGTTGAATGCGCTGCATTTTCTGGCCCGTTTTGCCTGTTGTCCAAACCTTTTTTGTAATCTTGCCGGCAACATGTTTTCTAGCCACATGTGGCCAAGCAGTATTTTGAAGAACCCACCAACATTGCGGGGTATTTGAAAGAAACGGGTACTGTGGGACTGGTTATTTTAAATATTTCTTCGAGTCTGCGCGGTGGAAGTTATGCCCACGATCCGATCCCGTTCCACCGTACCGTTCCCAACTGCTCGTGTTTAAAGTGTAAGTGCTTTTCGGATTCCGGCTTTTTAATTGCGATTGAGGCACGTTTTCTGTGCTCTGTGTGTAAACCTGGCTTGTGGAATTTGTGTGTACTCGAAACCCCATAACGGACCGCGCGCGAACGTAATTTAACACCCGATCGGGTAATCTCAAATAGTCTCGAGACTGGAAGAACTATTTTTGGGTCGTCTAGTCCACTTCACTACAGTCTACCCCCGTCGGATGGGAACGGGAATGGTACGCTTATCACTTGAAGGCGCCATGCGTAGCAGCTCATCGCTGTCATCGCTGTCATCGCGCTGACCTTTAGGCCCCATCAACTAAATATAATTTAATGATACTCTACTCGTATGTCGTACGGCGCTGCTTTGTGCAATGGTTTGTCTGTTGCGAGTACGAGAGTAGCTAGGCGATAAGGCAAACCACTGCCAAACAACTCTCCGGATTCGATCCGTCTCTGCCTTTGCCCAATCGGCCTCAGTCTAAGTATTTATCCTCTCCCAGCCAGTCTCTAAATAAGCTAAAGCTTCTCTGAATACTAAAGTCATAAAGCGGCTTCTGGGTTGATGGTTACGTCAATTCAATTCCAGTTCGAGTTCTCGTGCAGGTAAAACAAACAGAAACAGAAACAGCAACAGCCACCGAAACAGAAACAGAAACAGTTCGCAGTCAGACAACTTTTGTTTAACACCGCTCAAGGAAAGCATAAAATTATATACTTATAAACTGCAGACCTTAAGCCCCCAGTGTGTGATATGTGCCTGTGCGGTGTGTGGTGTGTGCCCTTCGTCTTCGTCCCCAACCAGACCACAAAAGAGCGCATAAAATGCGCATAAAGAATCTCCAATTGACTGAGCTTGAGCTCTGACGGAAATGTGGTGGAGCCCCAGTCCCCAGTCCGCAATCCCCAGACTGAGACTGAGACTGCGACTGTGACTCTGACTTTCTGGCAAAACAACGTCTGAAAGTCACAGTTGGACGATTTCAGCTGATTGGAGATTGGAATGAAGTGGAGTCCGAGTGCGCGTATTGAATTTTTGATTCATCTCAATCTCCACGGGCTCGTGTGCGTCCGTGTCGCGTCTTTTGGGTCTTTTGCACAAGGTTATGCGACTGCTATTGTAAACACTCTACTCTACCTATCATTATATCATATATCATACACCACACTTGAGCTGCCTTTAAGCTTAAAGTTTGGCAATTGCCAAAGAGCCACACAGACGACTCTCAATGGGAGTAGCTCGCCGGAAACTAGTCAGCAGCCCCTTAAAAACGGCATTTTTTTTGGTTACTTCATTTTCAAATGGAGCTAAGCTGATTATACTCATATGAATTTAATGATTATTAGAATTTGACAAGCACAAACTGGCTTCAGAATCTGGTCGGGTGTGGTCTGAAGAGCAGGGGACTTTTGTATTTCATTGAGAAGAATGAATCGAAATATTTTTGCAATCTTTTTGGTTCATCGATGAGGCCAAGTGTGTGAGATAATAACCTTCTAAATTATACTGATTAAAACATAGTATATATAATATAATTATTTCCTGGAACTGGACATATTAGGAAGCTCATAATCTGGGGAAATTACTTTAGTATAGGAGCGAATCCATAGGTCGTTTTTTTTATTTTTTTCTGACATTGCCCAACTCCTGGTAATTGTCGTGTCACCCTTCCTGATGTTGTTTTTAGCACCACTAGAGTTATTGTTACTCGGCAAATTCAGCATCGCCTACATTTTATGGTTCACTTAAATTGTTAACAATTTGAGTGTCATTATATGGTTTTTTTTGTTAGTTTTTGTGACTACTGTCGACTGTCGTTAAGTTGCGCTTCACCGATTTGGTTGAATGCAGCAGCAGGGTGGCATAGTGGCAGAGGGGCAGGTGTGAGTCATGGGTATGGCTAACACCCGGCTAACCTTTGTGTTTTAACCAGTCAAACACGTCGCTGGCTGCATCGGTTCTACTGCTGATAACGGGCTGACCATTCCATTGAAAGCCGTCTCGTCTCGGTTTGAAAAAGTTGCAATGTTGTTAGAATTTATGGCTTGGCTTGGGCCAATTTTATGCTGCTCTTTGGCTGTGCCTTCCTCTCTGGACAGCCGTAATCAGGCGAATGGCAAACCGGTTTAAACTAGTGCGCCCAAAAAGGAAAAAATAAAAACGGCTTTGGCTATACATAACGTCTTGCGGGCCATGCAAAATGTTTAGGAAATCATTTGCATGTCCAACCGGCCGCCGAACCAATTTCGATGGCTTTACTTTGTAGCGTTTCTTAACGGCCACAACCAGCACAACCTGCGGCTAATTGCAGCCACTTAAGGCGATCCGAGATCCAAGATCGGAGATCATCGCGGAGACGCCGTCAGGCGGTGGCCTCAACAAAACACTGAACGGTGTGCGGTTCAAGTTCAGCACTACTGAAGGTTCATGGTCAATTAGAGCTCGCATAAATTATCGCCCGCTTAGAGTAGTAGAGTTGAAAAGCAAATACTCTTGACTAAACGTAGACACATAATTATAGGTATGGGTAATAGGTATACCCGCCATCCTCCTACCGCTGTCATATTCATAACATCCGCTTCCCATTGCCCGTTGCAGTCCCTTTTGCATGCTGAGTGGCCCACCGCTGAGCGATGAGCCCGAGCCCATCTGGGCGGCTGGGCCTGTTCTGGCTGTTGGCACTGGCGCTCCTCGCCGTCGTCGGCAGTCGCGAGTCCCAGCTGCGCATTGGCAAAGCCATCAATATATTTCTACGCTATGGCTACCTGGGCATATCGATGCGGGTGATACCCATGAACGACAACGTCGAGTCGGAGCGATGGATATTCAAGGAGCCGACTAAAAATATATACAGGGTGAGCGTGGGCCCCTAACCCACTCTTCTGTTCTCCTCTGATGGCCCTCTAATACTCGGTTTTCTTTCCAGAACTTGAGCGGCCTGGCGGAGAGTCATGAGGACACCACGCCCGGCATCTTTCATGGGGATTTCCATATGGAGTTTTGCGACAATCGTCGCCAGCTGTTCCAGGCATACTTCCGTGACTTCACCGTCGAGCGAATGGACAAGCCCTGGGAGGCCTTCACGGGTGGCTGGTTTCCGGACACTGCGGCCAAGAAGCTGGGCATCAACACCTCCTTCATCCAGGGCGACTACTCGTATGTGCTGGTTCGAGTGGTCCGTTTCCGGGAGACGGGCAAGCTGAATGCCGACATCCCGATTGAGCAGCAACTGGAGCCGGAAGTCCGGGCGCGCATGGAACAGCTAAAGATCGGAAATCTCACGTCGGCGGTGGGCTTCATAGAAAGCGTCGGCACACACTACGTCAGCTCGTATACCACGGGCAATTCGCTGTTCCAGGTCTTTGTGTACAGTCGCAAGAACTTCAAAATGATTAAGGAGCGCATCAGGAGCAAGGGCCTGAACGCCCTGTCCAAGCTCGATCTATACAACTACTTTGCGCCGTGGTTTGCCGAGCATCTGGGCCAGATCCGTTCGGCCAGTGCCAATGCCACCGTGGAGCGTTGGGCGCGCCGGAAGCTCCAATACGAATACTATGTGGTCAAGTATGTGACCCTGCTGAAGCTGCACGGTAACAGCACGTTGCTGCGATCCCTGGACACGCTGCTGGGCAACGATGCTATCCTACAGCTCGAACTCAAGTCCCTCAATGTGGTCTTTAGGGAGCATCCGGAGAAGGAGAGCTGGTTCCACGAAGTGCTCGACAACAACATGAAACTTTGGGAATTAAACATGCCGCAGAATCATGCTAGCCGGTAATGGATCCTTCGCTGGATGATTGGATAGGGGATTGGGATTGGGGCTACAGCTTAAAAGTTCCTAGATGCGAGCTATCAAAATTTATGCGTAGTTGTAGTTAGGATTCTCATTCTCTAGCGCGTAATTACTGTTCTGCCTGTGATAGTTTTTAGGTAGTTTAATTAATCAAAAGAACAATTGATTTGCATTTTAGTAAACTAGTTTATACGATCGCAATACTGCTATAATAGATTTCCTATAATAATAATAGTAATAATAACAATAATAATAATATTGATCAAAGTCAAAATTCATATACATATGTAGTTTCATGACTTTAAGAAAAATTCGAAATCAAATTTGAATATTAATTAAAAATAATTTTGGTCGCCCCGAAAGAAGAGAAGAAGCCAAAAAATTTTTTAAGCCCCTCCAAAAATGGATAAAAGCATAAAATATTTTTGTGAAGTTTTTATAAATAAAAATTCAGAAAAAGGAAAACATGTAAGAAAAATCGAAAAAGGAGGATGAACATTTTTGTATTTAAAATATTTCTCTAAAGGAGAAAATGTGGAGCGTTGATTCTACAAAGATTCTACATTAAACTTTATTGGACACATTATGTTTGGAAAATTCATCAAATCTCGAGGAAAAGACCAAAATCGCATTCCAAAACTAAAAATTTAAATTCTGGCGCCTAACATTTGCTTGGAGTCAGTGGAATCGAGCCAGTTCACATGAACCGTGCCACGCAAAGCAACGATGATCCGGGAGAAAGCACCATGGTGCAAATATATGGCATGTTTTATAATTTTATGTACATTTTTACCTCGAAATGTAGTTTAAGGTATATTTTCGGTATATCGGTATATAATGGTATGTTTCATCAATCTATTAAGCTTGCATTTATAGCCTTTTCACATATTCACTTTCAAGCACTTTCTATTTGGCGCGCACTTCTCGTAGTCGATAGTATCGATAGCCGTTTCTTGGGATTTCCCTTCAACAATGAGACTGATTCTAGACACACTTCAGTTATTTCCAATTCCAATTTTTCCAATTACAGAAACTTATGGAACGGCCCACAAATAGCATAAAAAACGGGATATATGGATATATGACTGGAGAAAATGTTCTTGATCCTTGGTCCTTGATAAGGACTTCATCTTGTCAAGGATTACAAATTATAATTCTAACATTGGAAATTTTTGCGATTTGTAATCGGGGAAATGAAAAATGGGATTTTCCCGCAAATGGTGGGACAACAGAACTCAATGATCACGTACACCCATCTGGAAAGCCTGGCCTTGTTGAACATTCAGTAATCAGTAGTCAGTTAGTTGCTTTGTAGTAAATAACACTAGCTGGCGTATTCAAAATTCATTTTTGGAAATAAATAGCAAAAATTTACTTTTTGAACACAAAAATGCCAGGAAACTGCGGGTGCAATACGTGTGCTGGTGCGAGTCCATGCGAATTGAATCGCGATGTCTGCCAGCTGAAGGGTAAGTAGGGTACAATTGCAATAAGCAGTGTAAGCGAATAGTTTGATCCCACAGAATTGGTAAGGTCACAGGGCAAGCAGCTTGGGCAGCTGGTCAGACACATGAAGATGGGCTGCAAAAAGCCCCCAAAGGAGAGCACTATAAAGGGTCTGAGTCCCTGCCTGAAATGCCTCCAGCCGGACGTTCTCTACCATCTGGGAATGGACACGGCCACAATGGACTTTCCCAAGGTCTTTGGCGATGTGCGGGTGAGTAAATAAATGACACGGTGCTCCCGTCATTTCGATTGAGTGCTCTGAATCCGTAGTTTGTTTGCATGGGAGGTACGGCTGAGCGCATGGAGAGATTCGCTTACAAGATTATGAAGGAACTCAGTCTGAAGCTGAACCCGGCGACTACTCTCAGGAATATGGCTGAGCCAGGTCATCGTTATGCGCTCTACAAAGTTGGCCCAGTTCTGTGTGTCAGTCATGGCATGGGGTGTCCATCGATTTCAATACTGCTGCATGAGCTCATCAAGATGTTGCACCATGCCAAGTGTCAGGATCCCGTCTTTATCAGAATTGGTACCTGCGGCGGCATCGGAATAGAGCCCGGAACCGTGGTCATCAGCTCGGAGGCTCTGGACGGCATGTTAAATCCCTATTATGAGCTAATTGTTCAGGGCAAAGTCGTGCTGTATTCCAGCAAACTAGACCAGTGTTTGGCCAACGAACTCCTATCACTGGCCATTCCTTGCGAGGATGAGTTTTGTACAATTATTGGTAAGACCATATGCACCAATGACTTCTACGAGGGCCAAACGCGACTCGATGGAGCCTTCTGCGACTACACGAACCAATCGAAGACCGCCTATCTTCAGAGCGTCCAGTGCCAGGGAGTGGTCAATTTTGATATGGAGAGTACCGCCTTTGCCGCTCTCACAAACAGAGCCAATATACGATCTGCCGTCGTCTCCATGTGCATAGTCAATCGTATGGAGGGTGATCAGGTCAGTGAATCTTACATTATCAATCGGAATTAACTAGCAATCCTATTCATAATTAATTCTCTGATGACTCACATTAGATACTTTCACCACCGGAATGCCTAAGTGAGTGGGAGAAACGACCTCAAGTGCTCGTGGCGCGATACATTCGCAAAGAATTCCTCAAACGGGATGACGACAGCGACACCGAGGCTTATGAGGAGGTTTGTCCCAGCGCCTGCTTGGAAGGAGATAAGGCGATCTGAATTGCACCGAAGCATTATTTCTTTACATATGTACATACATTCGGCGAGATAACAACGTCGTCCTGCCTGAAATATGTAAATACATACTTAAATACGAGTATGAATATAAATATGTACATATATACAAGAACCATAAGTAATAAATACCTACTGACTACATACATTCGTATGACATATTTTTAATGACCACACCGCCGGGAAGAAGGCGGAATAGACAAGCAACGAATGTTTCAAGATCACAGAAAGAAGATCACTTATCACCGTTATATGGCGTACTTCATACATTTTTTGAATGGGTATCTGGATCGAGATATATTTACAACCCTAACCATATGCATGACTATGTCTAAAACATATCAATTTTAAATAATTTCTTTATTTAATTACGATTTAAAACAGCTTGGAAATAGGGTATACCTAAGCCCAAACTCCGGTTATGTGGTTACGTATTCCATTCTCACTACGTTGTCACTTTTTTGTTGACCTTTTTTGTTTACACCTTGCTGTAGTCAAAATACAATAAATGGGAGTACTTAAAAGTAGCCAATCTTGTAGAAAATGTATTCATCAATGGCCTAAAATTATATGGGCAGATCTAAAGATTTTAGTTAGTCAGCATTATTCAACGGAATATCAAAATAGCGCAATAGGAACTTTTGCTCTTACGTTTTATTACGTTTTTTTGTTTGACCATTTTTGCTAAAACCGCGTTTTACGCAAAATGCCATAAAAGCAAGTATTCAATATAAGCCAGTCAATTAGAAAACAGATTCACTAATCGGATAAAATTATGTGGGCATGGCTAAATGTTCTATATAGCTGATATTCGAAGGAAGATCAAAATTGAGAGATTCGTCGTATTTGTTGCATCGGTAATGGGCCGGTTGACAACATTTAAATCCTTGTCGCTCACATTCAAAAAAGTTAGATTTGGCGCGCACCAATCGGTATATTTTGTATATTTCGGTGCTGTTCTGAGGGTCATACTGCAGAAATACTGGTTTTCGCCGCACTCCCATGGTATTTTTGTCCATTTTCTTCAATCTATTAATTTAATTTTCAATTTTATATAGAAATCCAATAAAAGCAAGTATTTGGAATAGACCAATCATGTATAGAATTGATTCATCAATCGTACGAAATTGAGTGGGCATGGCTAAATGTTCTATATAGATAGTATTATTCAACGGAACAAAGAATATGAGAAAATTTTAATTCGCCGCAGTTCGCCGCAGTTCGCTTTAGCAACAATGAGTCTCATTCCATACACAAATGTTGCGCATTCCATACACAAAAGTTGCGGCAACATTTACTTGAAAACCGTTTTTTGGTCAAAATAAAATACATAAAGGTAATTAAAAGAAGCAATCTTGTAGAAAATGCATTTATCTATGGGGTAAAGCCAAGTGGGCAAATCTATATAGCTTGAAATATAGGCAATACCCGATTCGCCGCAGTTTCGCTATTGCAACAATGAGTCTCATTCCATACACAAACATGTTGCTAATTCCATGCACACATACCCTGGGGCAAATGGATGTTATAGAATTGTGAATATGTTTGTCTTCCAAGGCTCCGTAGGTATCAGGATCGACATAAATATACACAGGATACTAATAATGTACTTGAATATGTCTAAAGAATATCAATTTGAGAAAAGGTCTTAATAAATTTCGTTTGATCTTCATATAAAATTAGCGAAATAGGGTGTACAAAGGGCTATACACGCATCACGTCTTTAAATACCAGCAACATTGCGACTCTTTTTTGGTTGGACTTTTTCGTTTAACCCTGTTTTTACAATAAATACAATAAAAGCAAGGATTAAAAACTATCCAATCTTGTAGAAAATTGATTCATCAATCGTAGAAAATTATGTGGGCATGGCTAAATATTCTATATAGCTAGTAATATTTTACGGAATATCAAAAACGTGGAATATGTAAAATATAACTTGAATTTTTCAGTATATTTACGGTATATTTTTAAAATGAGACGATATATTTCGGTATATTTCTGAGGGTCGGACCGTATATTTGTTCGATAAGTATCGAGTAGCACGTGCGGTGCGGAAAGTTGTTTTGAAATTTTGGAAATGGAAACTTTTAACAATTGCCCCGGATTTTGCCCGTCTTGCGGCTCTATATTGCCACCCCTGCAAGTAAAGGGCAACGTCATTTGCCACAATTGCCACCAGGAGTTCCTGCCCGATGGTGAGCCTCAGTTTTAGACCATTTCCAAGTACTCCTCCTTGACGCAGCGGCTTCTTTAACAGTGTACGGCGGGGAGAAGACCGAGTACAGCATACAGTTCAACACCTACGATCCCAGCAAAGTCTTCAACAGGACGAAGCGCGAGTCCGAGTCTTCGGAGGCTGATGGGCCCGTTGTGGAGCGCAAATGCCCCAAATGCGGACACGATAAGATGTCTTATGCCACCTTACAGCTGCGATCGGCGGACGAGGGTCAGACAGTGTTCTTCACCTGTCTGAAGTGCAAGTAAGTGTCAAAGGCAACAGGTGCAGGTTCATGTTGTTCTACAGCTAATTGATTATTTCTCCTTACAGATACAAGGAATCTGAGAATTCTTAGATGCTTACTAGATTTGTACATAGACATGTAATTAGTGGAAATAATTATGTTCGACTGCCTGAAAATATAGGAATACGCGTTTGTTAAGTGTGTAAAGACACATTTATGTGGAGTTGAGAACGTACCTCGCTAGCGCTAAGCCGGTTCTTGGGATTGTATACGACCAAATTCGAAACCAGACTAATCTCCACTGCGTGCGTGCAGCTCGGAAACAAATTGTCCCAGTGTATGCCCACAGAGTTGGGAAATCTATCCAAAGCAACGAAAATTGTATGACTAACGCAGGATAACATTTAAGCAGCCAAAAACTTACCGTATCTTGCTGTAGTCTGGCAAGGAAGTCAACTCTGGCCACTGATTGAGACGAGGACTCCCCAAAGTGCGTATTATGATGGCCAACTGTTCGATGTCCGTTGTGCCAGCAAAGAGAGGCACACCACGCAACATCTCCGCCACCACGCAGCCTAAATTAACAAACTATTGAAACTCATTCAGAAAGGAATGTGAATGTGTACCTGCTGCCCACATGTCCACGCCAGGGCTGTACTTCTGACTGCCCCAGAGTATTTCCGGAGCACGATACCAGCGCGTCGAGACTTGAGGCGAATACAGACGCGACTCCTCTTCTGGAAAGTAGAGACGAGCCAGGCCAAAGTCGGCGATTTTCAGCATATCCGTGTCACTGATGAGCAAATTGGCTGGCTTGATGTCCCTGTGCATCAGACCCGCTTCGTGGAGGTAGGCAATCCCCTTAAACATTTGGTGGGCGAACTTGCGCACCTGCTGGCGGCTAAGGGGATTCACTTCGCTCTTAAGGCGACTGTACAGGGTGTCGGGGTGATATTCCAACACCAGCGACAGTCCAGTCAGATCAGGATATATATCGACAATGTCCAGGATCTATGATTAATTAGTTAATGAGTTAATGGGCCCTTAATTTATAAGGTACGCTTACAAATTCCGACTTGCACAGCTGCAGTGTCTTGATTTCTCGCAAAGTGTTGAGCGAAATGTTACCGAATTTGTTCTTTAGAGCAACCTTTTTGATGGCCACTTCCTTGTTGCGCTGTAAATCGATGGCCTTAAACACGCAGCCATGGACACCTTCGCCAATTTTCTCGAGCATTTTATAGCGGCTCGGCGCATAGTCCTCCATTGCCTGTACTGACAATTTTCAATTTGATAATTGACTGCCTCGTTTTTCTTCACATTACCATTCGTGTAGTCCATGGTAACGGTCAAAACAAATGGTGAACAGCTGCTGAGTGCGGATGGATCCACCTGTTGCCTGGATGTTTACCAAATGGTCGGCGATACTTTGCTTCCAGGGGATCGGGGGTTGAAAAGCCTAGGCCAAGGCAGAGCTGTCACCACTCGGGCAAGGGACATGCGCACTTCCGCCTCCACTTGGGTCCTGTCAGCCAAGTGTCAAGTTAGGGGGATACATAATTTTTCGGACCCTCGCAACTGCAAAGGCACCATTAGAAGTAAAAAGTTAAATTAAAAATAAGCTGGTAACATGCCTTCAGCGGTGAAAGATTTGTGAACCAAAGGATAAACAACGCTGGTAGGTATGCCTGTGGCGATAAGTTCTAAGAATTAGATGAATGGAGCAGTGGGTTCTTTATCCCCACTAAATAATGCAAATGTGCTGAGGTGGAAGTGCAAATTTCTTTCTAATTGCTAAACAGTACAGTGCAGCCTTGGTGCTGCAATTTAAAGCAATTTTACTAGCCTTAGCCTTAGCCTTGCGCCCCGCCTTTCCATTCAACGACATATACCCATGCATCCATAACCATTTGTGTATACACGAACACACCCAGTGGGCGCAGCCTTGCCACCGGGAGGCCTTGGCTCACCTGGACACCCACCGATACAAACCGATTAGGGGCTCCAAGTTCATGTCCTTCTCCACTTGTTATTATAGCCAGAAACGTTTTGCAGTCCACGCGCCTAACATGTTACCGAGGAGCTGGTTCCCATTCGTAGCCGTCCTCCTGCTATGTGTCAGCTGTGCTTGGAGCAGGACAGCTAAGCGATCGGATGTGTATATAGCGGGATTTTTCCCCTACGGCGATGGCGTGGAGAACTCGTACACTGGACGCGGGGTCATGCCCAGCGTGAAGCTGGCACTGGGTCATGTTAATGAGCATGGCAAGATACTGGCCAACTACAGGCTGCATATGTGGTGGAATGACACGCAGGTAAGTGGGAGGAGAGTCGAAATGTACCATTTTCAGTGGTGGCTTAATGGTGGATTCCCTTTAAAGTGCAATGCTGCGGTGGGTGTGAAATCATTCTTCGACATGATGCACTCGGGGCCAAACAAGGTGATGCTGTTTGGGGCCGCCTGCACCCACGTCACCGATCCCATAGCGAAGGCCAGCAAGCATTGGCATCTGACACAGCTGAGCTACGCGGACACCCATCCCATGTTCACCAAGGATGCCTTCCCGAACTTCTTCCGCGTGGTGCCCTCGGAGAATGCCTTCAATGCGCCTCGGCTAGCGCTCCTCAAGGAGTTCAATTGGACGCGAGTGGGCACTGTGTACCAGAACGAGCCTCGCTACTCACTGCCCCATAATCACATGGTGGCCGATCTCGACTCCATGGAGGTGGAGGTTGTGGAGACCCAGAGCTTTGTCAACGATGTGGCCGAGTCGCTAAAAAAGCTACGGGAAAAGGATGTGCGCATTATTCTGGGCAACTTCAATGAACATTTTGCCCGCAAGGCCTTCTGCGAGGCCTACAAGTGAGTGCAAGGCTCATGGTATCCGAATGGTTAGATATCTAAATCTATGTCTTGCAGATTGGAAATGTATGGCCGTGCCTATCAGTGGCTGATAATGGCCACCTACTCAACCGATTGGTGGAACGTTACCCAGGACAGCGAATGCAGCGTGGAGGAGATCGCTACTGCCTTGGAGGGTGCCATTCTGGTGGATCTACTGCCGTTGTCCACCAGCGGGGACATCACTGTGGCAGGAATTGTAAGTGTATCGTTATTTCCGCCATGATACCTTTGAGTATTAATTAAATCCATTTTTACAGACAGCGGATGAGTACTTGGTGGAGTACGACAGGCTGCGCGGCACGGAATACTCTCGCTTCCATGGCTACACCTATGATGGCATCTGGGCTGCCGCTCTGGCCATACAGTATGTGGCAGAGAAACGCGAGGACATCTTGACACATTTCGATTATCGCGTTCAGGACTGGGAGGACGTCTTCCTAGAAGCCTTGCGCAATACCTCCTTCGAGGGCGTAACGGTTTGTATACCTGCATTTACGTATATGTTTCCTCTGAATTATTGTATTGTATTTCCGTCATTCTTTAGGGTCCAGTCCGGTTTTATAACAACGAGCGCAAGGCCAACATTCTGGTCAATCAATTCCAGTTGGGTCAAATGGAGAAGATCGGTGAATATCATTCGCAAAAGTCGCATCTGGACCTGAGCCTCGGCAAGCCAGTGCGCTGGGTGGGCAAGACACCGCCCAAGGATCGCACGCTGATCTACATTGAGCACAGCCAGGTGAATCCCACCATATACATTGTTTCGGCCAGTGCCTCCGTCATCGGTGTGATTATTGCAACCGTCTTTCTGGCTTTCAACATCAAGTATCGCAACCAGCGGTAAGAGTTACCTACTAATATCATTGTCTTCCTTCCCCTATATTTGTTCTCTTTGTTGTCTCTTGTAGCTATATAAAAATGTCCAGTCCGCATCTGAATAACCTGATCATAGTGGGCTGCATGCTGACCTATTTGAGCATAATCTTCCTGGGCCTCGACACCACGTTAAGCAGTGTGGCTGCCTTCCCCTACATTTGCACCGCCCGGGCTTGGATTTTGATGGCCGGCTTCAGCCTGAGCTTTGGGGCAATGTTCTCGAAGACCTGGCGTGTTCATTCAATCTTCACCGATCTGAAGTTGAACAAAAAAGTGATCAAGGACTATCAGCTATTTATGGTAGTGGGTGTGCTGTTGGCCATCGATATAGCCATTATAACAACCTGGCAGATTGCGGATCCGTTCTACCGAGAGACCAAGCAACTGGAACCTTTGGTAGGAACCATTAATAGCATTATTTTCCAATTTTATTCAAGATCTTTCTTTTCCGCAGCATCATGAGAACATTGATGATGTTTTGGTCATACCCGAAAACGAATATTGCCAGTCCGAGCACATGACCATATTTGTTAGCATTATCTATGCCTATAAGGGCCTTCTTTTGGTGGGTAGATAATCGTTTTGAAAATTCATTTGGAACAATACAATTGAACATTATCTTGTTGTTAGGTCTTTGGTGCGTTCCTGGCCTGGGAAACCCGCCACGTTTCAATACCGGCTCTCAACGATTCAAAGCACATTGGCTTCTCGGTCTACAATGTATTCATCACCTGCCTGGCCGGCGCTGCCATATCCCTAGTGCTATCGGACCGCAAGGATCTAGTTTTTGTCTTACTCTCGTTTTTTATAATTTTTTGTACGACAGCCACTTTGTGTTTGGTGTTCGTACCGAAAGTAAGACTGGTAGTAAGGAAGTTTTGTAGTTTTTGTAGGTGTTATAGATATACACTCGTGCAATCTTGATATATGATATGAATGTTGTTTGCAGTCGGTGGATTGTCTGAACAGGTTGATTGTCCGTCTTGATTTGATTGAGAATGGAGCATTCAGACTGATCAGACAACATTGATCTGATCTGTTTTGTCGTTTAGCTATCATACAGACAACAACATTATTACAAAATTCACTCTAAATTCTAAAACAGATATTTATCTTTAATTGCTATATAACACTACAGACTAACTATGAACTTAAGCTATTCCAAAACCCATCCACAACAGCAGTAAGGCCGTAGTCACTATTTATAGCCTTGCTGCTCTATCCTATATAACTTTCCGTAGAGTTGATCTTTCCTTGATGTATCTACCCGCCGTTTATATTTTCCACCTCGACTAATAATCATGCGAATCGTCTTGCAGCTGGTCGAACTCAAACGCAATCCCCAGGGCGTGGTGGACAAGCGGGTGCGTGCCACGCTGCGGCCCATGTCGAAGAACCGTCGTGACTCCTCGGTCTGTGAGCTGGAGCAGCGTCTGCGGGATGTCAAACAAACCAATTGTCGCTTCCGCAAGGCCCTGATGGAAAAAGAGAATGAACTGCAGGGTTTGATTCGTAAATTGGGACCGGAGGCCCGCAAGTGGATTGATGGCGTTACCTGCACCGGCACAGCCAATGCAGGCAGCGAGCTAGAGCCCATCCTTACCGAGGACATTGCCAGGCTGTCGGCTCCGCCAGTGCGACGGGAGATGCCCAGCACCACAGGTGAGTGACTAGAGTGGGATGCTGCCTAGATACATTCATGCATTGCGCACTCCCTGCAATAGAAGTTACCGAGCTGACGTCCGTGGATAGCGTGACTTCCACCCACGTGGAAATGGACAACTCGTTCGTTTCGGTGCAATCCACGATGCTGGCACCATCGCTTCCACCGTAAGTATAGCATCTTCGAAGCCAGAAAGGGCCTTAACTCATAATTAACTAATTGAAATAGCAAAAAGAAGAAACAGTCCATTGTGGAGCACCACTCCCATACGCCAGTAGCCATGCCTGCACCCACGATGATGCAGCCCATCCAGCAGCAGCTCCAACAGCACCTGCAGCAGCACCAGCAAATGCAGCAACAGCAGCAGCAGCAGCAGATGCAACTCCAACAGCAGCAACAGCAACAACAGCAACAACAGCAACAGCACCAGCAGCAGCATCACCGCCACTTGGAGAAACGGAACTCGGTCTCGGCCCAGACAGATGACAATATCGGCAGCATAACCAGCACCGTGGGAAAGCGCAGTACTGGCGAGTGCTCCAACATGCGGGAGCGGCGCCAGTCGACGGCCTCCAGGCACTACGACAGCGGCAGTCAGACACCCACAGCCAGGCCAAAGTACAGCAGCTCGCATCGCAATTCCTCGACGAATATTTCCACCTCCCAGTCCGAGCTGAGCAACGTTTGTCCGCACACCAAGCCCAGTACGCCGGGAGTTATCAAGAGTAAGTAAATCCCATAGTCGCACCAAGGGACTCATATCGGGCTTTATTTATTTACAGCTCCGACTGCCTCGGACAATCGTCGAACCAGCATGGGCGCGGCGCTCAAGTCCAATTTTGTGGTCTCTCAGAGCGATCTCTGGGACACGCACACGCTCTCTCACGCCAAGCAACGCCAGTCGCCACGATATGCCAGTCCCCAGCGCTGCACGGAGCACCATGGCCATGTGATGACCTACGACCCGAACACCACTTCGCCCATCCAGCGATCCGTCTCGGAGAAAAATCGAAACAAACATCGACCGAAGCCGCAAAAGGGTACCGTCTGCCAGAGCGAAACGGACAGCGAGCGGGAGCGCGATCCACCGCCCAGCAGTCAGCCGTGCATTCAGCCGAGGAAGATTAGCCGCAACTCCAATATTCAGCATGCTGCCCATCATCACAGCTCGCCAAACGTGGCGCCGGACAAGCAACGGAAGCAGCGTACCAAGAACGAGAGCTCCATCTACGGCGCCAGCTCCGAGACGGAGCTGCTCGAGGGGGAGACAGCCATACTGCCTATATTCCGGAAACTGCTCACCGAGAAGAGTCCCAACTACCGCGGTCGCAGCGTGGTAGGTCAGAGCTGTCCAAATATATCCATCAAATGCGATATCGTCGAGTACTTGTAAAAGCAGTGCTGCATTTACGGATGATGTGGGTGGCAGTACTCCTATTGTTAGATCCAATTACACTGTAAAGATTAACTTTATTTTCGCGTTATGCGTCTACTACTTAAATATGTGAAGCAGAACACACCATTTTAGTGAATTAGTAGCAATGATTGATGAGATAGTTGAGAAATAAATTAAAGCTAAAAATATTCATTCAAACAAAACGGCTAAATAACATGCATAACAGTGCTCCAATCAATGTGTGCTGTAAGCGCCATTTTCTATGCTAACATTAACATTTTTTAATGTAGAATGTAAGTAAAAGCTTCGTAGAAATTCCATTTGGGGTAGAATCCATGTTACTCTACGTGTATAAAGTAGAATGAGGTGCTGTTAGGCGCGAAAGCAGCATAACATAGTTCGGTTCAGGGAACCAAATTTTGCGGTCGACTTCAAAGTATTTTTGGCCATCGCTTTTAACCAAATTTGGAAAAGTTTTTAAAATATGACATAAATATTAACAAGAACCTGCGACAAATGTAGTTTATTTTTATATTTTACTATGCAAAGTTGAATGTGATTGTGATGTGCTCTACCTCTACTGCAGTGCAATGCGTCGGAAATGATTGTTGAGGGGACCCTCGTCCGAATAGCCGGCTATCTCTTGCGGTATAATGCCAGACTCCTCGATGGAGGTGCACGGACGGCACATGCACTCCAATGGCGCCTTGGTCAGCACCTTCTTGAATTTCCGCTCGCCCGGCTTCACCTTGGGACAGAAGAGCGAGACTGCTGCCTCGCGCTCGCCAGATTCCTGGCAGCACATGCAGGAACGCTCCATCTGCCAGATTTTGCTTCCCGATACCTGAGATATCCGTGTAGAGAGGTTTAATTTTGTGCCTCGCACAACCAAAAGGTGCTCACCTGGATGTAACTGGCGCAGCGACCCACACAGGCGAATGATGGAATCGGCTTTGGAACGCAGCCAGGATACTGGAGCACATGTATTACTGGCGTCACCTGGCAGTCATCGCCGAGATGCGTGATGTCTGCAATGGACGCAGAAGGAGCAGAGCGGGTAAGTCAAAAGCGATAACTAATGTGTGTATAGCGTGTACCATTTTCCGGTGGGGCCACGGCGTTGTCAGCCTGAGCGGTGCACAGCTTCAGTATGCTGACCAGGACGCAGTACAGTAGAATCAGGACAAACACTTTGTTGTTCTCGTGGCGTAGCAAGTGGCGCAACATTTTTGGTGACACTGCCGTGATTCTCCGCTACAGGAAATGGAAAACGCTGCCTGCCGCTTTGGGTCTTTTATAGAGGAGGCTCGCATGGCTGGTGCCGCCGCCTGTGGACGCCGCTCTAATGGCCGCTTTGCCGTATGAATTATGGCCTAATAAAGCGGGCACTAACCAAACCTTTTTGCCTAGTAATTGCGTACAAGAAAAAAGCATTTATCCCGCTGTGCCTGACGGAGGGTTAATCATTTATTTCCTATACTTAATCACAAAATATCAGAGCCAGGCCAATAGCATGGGCAACGCCAACAGCATCACAAGCACTTGGGCCGACTGCTGTCCGCCATTCCTTTTGCCCAAGTAGTAGGCCAGTCTGTCCAGGCGCATCTCGGCCCATTGCACGTTTTGGTCAACCGTCTCCAGAGCATTGCTCAGCACAGATGCCGACTGGCCAAAGAGCAAGTGATTGGTATCGTAGAAATTGCTCAGCAGTTGGTACTGCTCTCGGGTGGTGAAGTACTCCGCCAGATCGCTTATCACTACGGCAGTTGTTGACCAGTCGTTGTCCAAGCTGTGGAAAACCCAAACTCGTTTAAGCTCAACAAAAATATCTCTTAAGGTACACTGCAACTTACGCTTCAGCCAACTGTGTGATGTTCGCGGCCAACATATTGAAAATCGAATTGATTAGATCTGGATTCTGTTCGTACATCTGGGCCAGAGCAATGGTCTTTTGGCTCACTGTGCTGCCGTCGGCTAGTATCTCGTTTTGGTAGTGTGCCAAGTAGGACCTCGTACAGCTGGCAGCTGCCCAGAGGAGTTCTCGCTCCTTGGGATTGGTCTCTTCTCGATAGAACTGCATCACTTGCTTGTAGCTCTCGGATCGGGCGGCAGCGCAGTAGAAGGTCTGCCGGTAGTCAGGCGAAGGTTTCGCGAAGTCGTTGGTGAATTTATCCGCCACCAATTGGTTGCAATCTCTGGCCTGGTACCTGCACAGCCAACCCACAAGACTGTTTCGATTGTAGACATCCAGCACTGTGTCGTCGGGACTCCAGGTTACACCCAGCTTGGCAAAAACTGCGTCTGTGATGTCGCTCAGGTACTTTTTGAAGTTTGGCAAATTATTCAGTGGTAGACGCTTTGCAACGAACTGTAGTCCTTGGTACGTGGCGTACCAGGGCACATAATCGACGTCCTGGCTTAGGTACTCCATGAATTCGAACACATTCGCGTAGTCGATGTAGCCCACACGAGCGAAGTTGAAAAGATCGTCGACAATCTGGGCCCGATTCTCCACGGGCACGCCACTGTGGTTGGAGGAGGACAGGGCCACCTGAAGACTGTCCAAAAGAGGCTTATCGTAGAGCACCCGATAATAGTTGGACTGCTTCAGGTTGAGGACGATCCAATCGATGGCCTCCTCCTCGAAGGAAAGTTCTACTAGGTCCACAGGCTTATGGTGGTAGATTTTGGGCGTAAGGTTTTCGAAGTCGGGCGCCAGATTCGTAGCATAGGTTATGGGCACTGTGTACCTCAGATCGGGATCGCTTCCGTCCCCGCGATTGAGGAGGAAACGCTGTTGCTCCACGTAGACGACGTGGTTGTTCCGTGACGCATTCACTATCAGCATGGGATAGCCCACTTGCTCTGTGAAGTCGGACAAAAAGTGCTCCTGATTAACATACTGGGCCGCGGGCCAGTTTTTGATAAGGTGGTTAAACAAATCGTTTGGCCTTGTATTGCCCAAGTGGCTGCCAAGAGAGGAAAGTCAGAGTTTGGATCACGTGTTGTCTGTCACTTACTTCTGCTTTAGGTAGTTCCGGATGGCTGTATCGAAGTTATTGGCCCCCATCACATTGCGCCACATACGGACAATGCACGCTCCCTTCGCATAGGCAATGCTGCTGAACTTGTAGCCAATCTGTGAAGGCGTTTGGATGCTCGCCTCCGGGCTTGTCATGGGCTGGGTGCTGTTCACTGCATCTGTGGCAAAAATAAGCTGCATTTGTCGCACCACAAATTGCTCATCTAACCGATACTCAGGATAGAGCTGCATATATATGGGAATCGGATGCATTAGCGCTGCTTGTCTTATAATTTTGTGAAGACCCTTGTCTCACCTGATGTGCCATGAAGTACTCGTAGTAGCGGGCAAAGGCTTCATTTAGCCAGAAGTAGCTCCACCAGGAGAAGGTGACGCTGTCACCAAACCACATATGCGACGTCTCGTGGGCTATGATCCGAATTGTGAACTCCTTGTCCGACCAGCCATCCGTGTAGCCTGGTTCCTTGACCAAAACATCGTCGCTTTGATAAAGAGAAGTAAAGATTCCATACTCTTAATACTCGTCCGTAATTCTTCGTTCTTTCTACTCACCTGTAGATAATAAGCCCCCAATTCTCCATGCCATTGTGAGGGAATCGCGGCGATGTGGCATACTGCAGGACATCGTTGCCCAGAGAGGCGTACGGCTGCTGGAAAAGTTCATCATAGGCGGCTACCACCCGCTGTCCAACTTGGAAGCTGAACTCCGTTTTGTTGTAAAATTCTGGGCGTGTCAGCACTGCAAATTCGCTGACATTGCCGCGTGCCGTGTACTCGGCGATAATGAAGGCCAGCAGATATGTGGACATGGCGGGAGTCACCTCGAAGTGATCGACAAAGCGATCCTTGCTAAAATCAAATGACATTTGTGTACTGGCGAGACATTGAGGCAGTTCGGTACTCACCTTTCCGCTGATGAATATAATAGCTTCGTGTTGCTAATAGCCTCATAGCCGGAGGGTCTGACGATTTGCAACTGGAACTGTGCCTTGAAGGCAGGCTCATCAAAGCAGGGAAACACTAGGCGAGCATTGATTCTCTGCATTTGGGTTACAGCCAGCCACTTGGTCTTGCCTGTATCCTGCTCCACGTAGCTGGCGGAGAACAGTCCGGCCATGTCCGTACGTATTTTACCGGTATACTTGAAGCCCAGCGTGTAAGCCCCATTGGCCAGTGCCTGAGATAGTGGCACCGTCAGTTGCTGGGTCGCCTCCTCATATATCAGCTGACTACTATCTATCGGCTGCACTTGATCCCCGGACCCGTTGTATAGCCAGCATTCTTCTATGTCGATGGCGTCTTTGTGTAGTGTGATTTGCCGAACCTCTGCGGTGCCAACCACCTGCAGAGCTATGCTGACTTCTCCATTGAAAACAGTCGGTTCATCGGCATTACTGAGTACGTCGATGGTAAGGTTATAGAAGGAGGGCACAACGCTGCCTCCCAGTCGGTAATCGGCACCAGCACAGAGGCCTATCAGCAGCAGCGCCAGCCCCAACCGCAAGCCAGTCCGTTTTCCCCATCTGTTCATGACGACAGAAGCTTTGGTACTGAGGAATGAACAGAACTCGCACCGAACGTCGAAAACTCAAATAAAAGTCCCCCGAACACAGGTGTCGTTCACTGGTGATTAGATTATGGACTCTACGACATTGATCCGATTAGGCATGCAGCCAGCCACACCTCTATTTATTTTTTGTGTGTTTCATGAACAGCGATCAGATACTCCCAGCTCTTCTTTCGCGTTCGTGAATATCTCGTTTTAATTGATTGATAGCAATAATATAAATCAATTAACTTCAAGTCGGCAATACGTTTAACGATATAGATATGAACTTATGACATCGAACGATAAAAGAAATCAATGAATGATATCATTAAAATACAGCCGAAATTCGTGCTTTTTTTTATGCCATCTTTGCTAAGAAGATAAAGATAAAGATAAAGTAGAACGTAATCTTGTTCTAAGAAAATAGTTAAAAAAAATTGACATGAATTTACGACCCATTGGTTACAGTTTTTGTTTGAAGAAACCCCCCAAAGATAACGAATTGAATCATCGCAATAAAAAAGAGTTCTGCAGCATTGTTCATTCAACTACAAAGCGGAGAAACCAAAAAGAACCTAAACTATCAGTTCCACGAACTTAACAGGCGATCAAAAGGACTGACAAGGTTTACAACGCCGCACAGTGGGGAACTCCGCCGTTTCAGCTTGTTAAATTACAAACTTTTGAACAAATAAAGATATCTCCATGAAACAAACTGCATTTGAAAGAAAAATCTTTCAAAAATTAATCTGATAAAGTAAATGATGTCTAAAAGCTTCACAATAATAAGTTCAAGTTGAACTTTGTTGTCGATAAATGTTTTTTTTTTTTTTAACGATAAAGTACTTTTAATGCTGGTTTTTACTATAAAATATTATTTTTAATTTTCAACTTAACCTAATATAGAACAAGAAAACTTTTTTTTTTCTATTTTGAAAAATGGTTGGTTTTTTTATTTGTGTAAAATAATCCTCTACTTCCTGTTTAGTGGGAGGAATATCTAATGAACTTATCATTTCTGAAGAACAACTGCTTACCGATTTAATTTGTGATCTCACATACATATCTATGGATCTGAAGAGGCTGCCAACCTGTTGAAAAGGTCTTGGTTATGCTTAATTGGTGATGTCTTCCACGTTTTTTTTTGCAATCTTTGTTTCTCGTTTCCTGGGCTTCCTCTGACATCTCTCCAATTGGTAGGCTCCGATGTTCAATTGAAATTTGACCATGTGTCAGAATTTTATAAAGCGTGGGAGTTAGCTTCTTTTCAGGAAATTTTTCCAGTAACAGCTCTGCAGTCTTCGAGGCATATTCACCAAATATTCAAAATGACACCTAAGCTTTTGATGTCATGATACACCCCAGTAATTTCTGCAGTAATTTCGTTTTTCTCAAGTAGTGTCCGAGATGAGTTGTTTCCAAATCCTTGTTTAGGGCAGTCCACTTTTAGTAATAGTTTGTCAACGAATTTTTCTTGAATAATTCTGTTGCTAGTCTTTTGTATTTCCATGGCTGGCGTGCTGTTGTCAAAGGATTCTCCCCCTCGCGGATTGGTACATGCAAGTTTTAAAATTGACTCCATACATCTAATTCTTGCATGCAAAACCTGGTCAAAAAGACAGGTAAATAAAGGTAGAAATACTAGCATGCATATTCATTCATAACCAACAACATAATAGAGGTAGCGCGAATTGGAAAATTATTCTAATATTGGGTGTATCTGAAGCTTATGGATTTGAACAGTTTTTCAACTTTGACTGGACTTTACAAAAATATATCCCTACATTTTTCCGAGATTTTTTTGGTATATGTTCTTTGATCTATTTATTACTTAAGTCTAAAAGCCCTTTCTGTGCTTTGGAGCCGTTTGGCTTCTATATCAATTTACCTGTCGGTAACAATCAAAGTTAAAAACTAGCCTAAATTTTAGATGGTTTGCAAAACAAGGATTTTTAAACAACTGACCATATTCTTAAAAAGTTTTCCTAAGAATTAATGCAACTAATAATGGATACCAAGAACAGAATTATACGATACATGGTTTACTTTTTTTTTCCACCTGAAAGATGCAGTATTTGAATAAAAGTTAAAAATACTGAAATAATTTTCCACTTTGAGTGCTCATATCTTCTAAACTAAAAGTCCGAGTTTGATTTTTAAAAGCTCTGGAAAATTCTCTATTAGTTGCGTGCATTTAACGTATCCAAAGACCTAAAAAAAAATGTTGGACTTTTGCCCCCTCTTTTCGTCGTGATCGCCACTGTGCGCCCATACGAATTTATGACGATCGAATCTTTAGCGATAACAATCAACATAAAAGTTCGCTGATATGGGTATAACGTTAAGATTGTTCGTAGAATTGAATCATTCAATTAAAGCACAACGCTAATGGTGCTAATCAGATGGCAAACTCTTGAGTGTAATCGATTTTGTCGTTAGCTGCTCGGAGAAGGCTTAATTTCAAATATGAATATACAACTTGTCGCATCTTATCTGAAAATTGTGTTTTTTATTGGTGGTTGTGCTAAGTGTACAAATACTTTTATGGGTTCATATTAAAGTGGATGACATTAAAGTCTAGCCATGGGCTTACTAACGCAACAATGTGGCCAGGGCCACCATGAGGATGGTGAAAGCGCTGAAGGCGCTGGCCATGGCGCTACCGCCTCGCACAGCCAGATAGGAGCGGAAGATGGGCAGCTTATCCTTGGACCACTCCAGGTTCTCCCAGACTGTCACCTCCGCTGCAGTCAGAGTAGCGGCAGAGCTGCCGAACTTGGAGCTGTGGTCCTTGTTGAAGGTCTGCAGATCTTCGTACTGCTTCTGCTCGGTGAAGCGGTTAGCAATGTTTGAGATGACCGTGGCCACTGCCGAGTATCCACCCATTCTGTGGAGGAAAAAATGGCAAAGTTAGTGATGAGAGTTTAGGCATGCTCGGCTAGGGATTCTTACGCTGTGGCCAGAGCCTCATACTCCTTTGTGACCAGAGCAAAGACTGGGCTGACGTTCTCGTTGTTCTCCGTGTAGAGCGTGGCCAGAACAGAGGACTTGTCCTGTAGACGAATCTCGTCTGAAAGCACCAGGTTGAAGACGCGTGTGATCAGTGCATCGCCCTTGACGCAGCCGAAAGAATTCTGCAGCAGAGTCTCCTCGGTTGCAACCGTCTCCGTCTTGAACTTCTGGTACAGGGCCTCGAACTCCGCGGATCCACCTTCGCGCAGACCCACACAGTAGACGGTGGCGCGAATATTCTTGGGCACGGTGGTCAGGGAATTGAAGTAGCTCTTGGCTTGACGGATGCAGTCGGCGCTGCCGTAACGGCAGGCCCAGGACAGGACCTTAGTGCGTAGGTAAATGTCCAGCGCACTGTCGGTAGAGGTCTCGTTGAAGCCGAGCTTCTGGTAGGCCTTGCTGGTCAGGTCCTGAATGTAGCCACCAAAGCTGGCCGTGTCGTTGCCCAGGCGAATAGCGAGATAGTTGAAACCGTTGAAGGCCGACGTCCAGGGTATATAGTTGACCTCCGTTTCAAGGTATTCCAGCACCTCCAGGGCCAGGCCGTAGTGAAGGTAGCTGGCCCGGGCCAAGTTGAAGAGATCATCGACCACTTGGGCGCGGTTGATCTCGTGAATGCCAGTCCAATTAGTCGCAAACAGAGCAGTCCTAATGGCGCGCCAGTTGGCCTCCGTGTAGTTGACGCGGTAGTAGCCCGTCTGCTGGACATTGGCAATAATCCAGGTGAGGGAATCGTTGAAAAGGACCGTTGTCGTTCTGCTGGGGTTGAGGATAAACTTGGGCGTGGTGTTGACAAAGTTGTTATTGAGGTTGTTCGAGTAGGTGATTGGGATGGTGTACTGGATGCTGGCATTGGCACCGTCGTTCGCCTTCAGCAGGAACCGCTTCTGGCTGAAGGACACACTCTTGCCATCGGCGGCCATATTGGCGGTGACCAGGGGGTAGCCCACCTGGGTAGTGAAGCTATTGAAGATTTCCTCCGAACTGGCCTTATGTCTGCTCTCGTTCCAGTTCTGCTGCCAGAACTTCAGCAAATACTCTGGCATTGCGGATTGGTATGAGCTGGGGGCGAAAGAATTTCCTTAGTAAAAACTTTGGAGCGAGATCCTGCAAAGTACTTACTATTGCTTTAGGTACTCCTGAAGCGACTTTCGGAAATCTTCAGGGCCCATGAGGTGCTCGATCATGCGAATGAAAGTGGCTCCCTTGTTGTAGGAGATGCTGTTGAACATGCGGCTGAGATCGGACGGGGTGTAGGTATTTTCATCGCTCAATGGGTTGGTGGCATTGGTCGAGTCCATGGACATCACCGACTGGATCTGGTCAACCACGAACTGCTTCTCCAGCTCCCACTCATCCTCCACGAAGGCGGTGCCAAAGTACTGGAAGTATCGGGCGAAGCCCTCGTTCAACCAGGTGTAGCTCCACCACTGGCAGGTCACCAAATCTCCGAACCACATGTGCGCCTGCTCGTGGGCGACCACAGCGGCAATGGACTGGCGAGAGGCCAAAGTGGTGGCCGACTCATCCACCAGGAGACTGCGCTCCCTGTAGGTGAGCAGACCCCAGTTCTCCATGGCTCCCGCTGAAAAATCGGGAATGGCAGCCATATCCATCTTGTCGTTGCCCAGGGTGTAGTAGTCCAGGTCCACGTATTTGCCAATCTCTTCGAGGATCTTGCGACCCACATTGTAGCTGTACTGGGTCTGGGAATAGTATTCGGGGCGGGCCAGCACACCGAACTGTTCGTCCTTGCGGGCTGTGAACTCGGAAATGATAAAGGCCAGAATATAGGTAGACATCTTTGGCGTCGTCTCGTACACATCCTCATAGTAGCCACTGCAGGGAGGGGCGGGATTGGGAATCGATTGGAAAGGTAAGCAAACCGTCTGCTGATCGAGGACTAAAAAACTTGCCTCTCTGTGCTCGGGTAGGATCCCAGCTGTCGGGTGTTACTGACAGTGTTGAACGTGTAGTGGCGCTTCAGTGTGACATTGAAGGTGGCCTTGAACTGGGGCTCGTCGAAGCTGGGGAAGGCGCGGCGGGCGTGATTCGTCTGGAACTGAGTGGAGCCCAGCCATCTGAAAGAAGAATCCACCACATTAGATCCAATCTACACCCACACAGATTAGATATGAACGCACTTGGTCTCGTTGTTATCGTCCACATATGAGCTGCGATAGAAACCATGCATATCATCCTGCATTAGACCCGTATAGACAAAGTGAAGGATATAGGACTGATTTGCCGTAAGGGCAGCGGCCGTTGTCAGCACGACGATATCAGTATCCGAATTGGTTACATTGAGAGCCTGGAAGTTGGAGGGCGCGGGATTCGCAACACCTGCCGCCGGTTTTGCCCAGTACTGGGAGACCGAGTAGGTGAGATTTTTCGAGTGGAGATGCACTTCACTCGTGGCCTGCTTTGGTATGACCTCAATCCAAACCTCGCCGTCAAATGTGAATCGCTTCGTATCCTTTACCAGTAGATAGGGTCGCAGAGTGATGTTGTAGCTGACAGGATTGATGTGCTCCGACAGCCGGTAATCAGCGAGCGCCGTGGCCAAGGTGGCTGGCGGCTGAACGTCCAGCTTAAGTTGCCGTGTCCCGGCTGAGGCAAAGGACAGGCAGGCTGCCACAAGGACGGCCAAGCGCAGGGCAGACATTTCGCCTGAGGGACAAAAGGGTTCGAGTGATCACGTATCCAAAAATTGCCAGAGAGCACAATAGGCCTTAAATCACTTGCTGAGCACTCACTTTGATCGGTTAAAATTGCAGGCCGTGGGTGTGGGTAGACGATAAATCAACCGCCACTCTGCACGCGATTCGACAACTAAATGCCGCTTCGAATGGGTTCTGGTATATATAGAGAGGCGTTTGGCGACTTTGTCTTTATCACCGGCTTATCTAAGGCCTTAAAATTTTTATTTGGGCCTAGATAGAGCTCCCCTCTGTATATATTGGTCGGCGATAGGCATGAAGTGACATCGCCCCGATAAGGCTCCATGGCGGTGATTTACTCCTTCCGTAATCAGCTACCAATCCATACAGTCCTGAAATATTAACCTGCAGTATCACTCCGCTAGATAAGATGATGGCATAACGTTTGGTTTCAGCTGCACTGCTGTTTGCACAAGCATCAGCGGTTTACGAAGAACTGTCCACCCAATCTTATCTGACATAAATGGCATAATTACATTAATGATACAATATTTTGTCTCTTTCTCCACCTGAATCGCAAAACACTAATCATTCGGATCTCGGCATGAATTTAATTATTATTTGAATGCATCTTCCTTACCACAGAAGGCTTTAAATTTGATAATAGAACCATTACGACAAGGAATGTTGAGAACCGTATGAGAACTCACGGTCTTATCGCTTAAAGAGTTCGTCTACAACTGATTAAACTGGGTAATATCCTTAGGATAACATTTTGAATCAGTCATTGGCCATATTACGTTATTCTATTGCCGCAGATATGATAATGTCAAGACCAATACTTATCGACGGTGACGCAGAGTAGGCGTTTATTGTGGCAAACGCAGGTTGTTGCGTCACGAGTATAATTTTTATGTTTGATGACGAGGAAATAACAGGAAAATTCTCTCATATTAATTTTTTATTTTCAGCAATTTATTTGTAGAGTTTGTGGGAGTTCTTCCTCAAACGATGTAAACAGTCGACTTTCTCCTCCCATATATCCAGCAGTGTCTTTATGGCCTCAGAGGTTTACAAAAATGTCTTACCTAATCATACAATTAGTTTAAAGTAGTAATTGTTTGTTATTAGCTCAAACGTGCAAAACTATTCGAATACTTCGAATAGAGGCACCTGCGTTCCGAGGGCCCTATTCTTATCCTATGTAAAACTTCCTCTCCGGGAAGTGGAAACAGCCTATAAGATAAAATTTAATAGTCTCGTTTTGTAAATGACCTATTAGGTTAGGATCGGAGCCCGTCACACTTAGGCCGGCTTCGGCCTGTTGTGATAAAGACCAATTAAGAAACATAAAATTGTAAATCAAGCCTGGTAACACTTAATGTAAACTTTAAATGGAGTTGTACTGAGATCAAAAAACCTTAGAGCAACGAGAGCTGGAGACGTTCTCCAGCAACAAAAAATATAATCCTAACCGAATGGTTGCCATGGATGAGATTATTTTTGCGTTGAACGTTGATCGGAAAATTTATTTATGACGCTCTTATGAATGATGGATTTCGTGCGGTGTTCCCTGCCAGGGGACTTACCCGCACTGATAGGGGGATAGGGGGTCAGGGGGACAGCGGGGCCAGCAAACCACAAATTTATAAGCCCACCATTCTTATCCGACGGGTTTCTTTCAGGCAATACACAGTCATAAAGTGCCCGAAAACGTACTAGTAGCTGTAAATTTAGCCAGAAACAATTGCCTTATGTAATGGAGTTTTATTGGTGAATAGTTCTCGCCGTGGCCCTGTCAGCTGACCAACGAACGAGCTCAACTACTTATAAATTAGGACTTAGGGGACTAGAAACTAAAACAGTTTGGAGGCCAAAAGGCACAGGACCAGGGCCAGGAAGGAGATGTTCAGGGCAGGGCTGCTGTTGCGGAAGTTGGAGACCCAGGACATCAGAGGCTCACGGTTAACATTCAGCCACTCGTAGTTGGAAGCAATATTGGCATCGACGCTTGCTTGCAGCGTGTCGGGAACGAAGCTGGAGCCCTTGATCAGGTCCAGCAGCTCCTGCAGCTTAAGCCTCTGTTTCTCGTTCACACAATAGGTGGATATGCCAAGGATGTCAGAGTATAGGGGATTAATGCCACCGAAGCCTGTGTTCAAAAGGGCATACTCCTCCCAGTGCACCAGCAGGAAGTCAATCGATGCCAGCAGACCAACCTCTCCGCGGGAATAGGCCGGAAACAGCAGAGTGATGCGCTCCTGGACGCGCAGGCCATTGGTCTGGTCAATGCTGCTCGATACAAACTTATCCAGCTGAGTAGAGTTCTGTGAGCACCCAATAGCCGAGATGAGCAGGCGACGCTCGGCCTGGTCGTTGGAGTCCATCAGCTTATCGAAGACAAAGTCGAAGATCTTCGCGTCGGCCTGCTTGAGGCCATTGCAGTAGACCTGCGCCTGGAGGTTGGGCTCGACGGTGGTGCCATCATCGACCAGGCTCTGCAGCTTTGCCTGGGTATCCTTCAGGCAGCTCTCGACACCAGCCAGACAAGCGATGTTGATGAGCAGGTTGCGCGTGAACTTCACCAAGTGCTGCTCGCCGTTCAGATCGTTCACCCCGAACTTGTCAAACTGCTGGTTGACCAACTCTGCCACGTAGAACTGGAAGTTCTCGTAATCGGAATCGCCGCTGAGGTAGCGGTTGAACAGAGTGATCACCGTATTGACCGCCGACCAGGGAGCGTACTGATCCTCGTTGGGTAGGTATGTGAGCAGGGTCAGGAGAGTGGCGTGGGGCACACGGCCGCTGGTGGCGAAGCGATACAGATCGCTGATCAGCTGGGCCCGATTACGGGGATCGATTTTGTGGGGACGATTGATCAGTCCGTCGATGATGAGCTGCCAGTTCTGGCTGTCGTAGTTGATGCGGTAGTAGCCAGTGGACTTCTTGTTCAGGATCAGCCAATTATCGGCAGCGATCTTGGCATCCGAGATGCTAATTTGGCTCTGGTTAAGTAGGTAGTGGGTGGCCTCAGTGTTGCGGAAGTCGGGGTTCGAGGCATCCACGTAATTGACGGGCACGAACCACAGCTTTTCGTTTGTGTAGTTCTTGTCGTTGGTGTACACCTCCTGCTTGATGGTGAAGGAGCCATCGCTGTAGTTGCGCTCCACTGTCAGGAGAGGCACTCCACCCTGGTTCGTCCAGCTGGCCATCATGTCAGGGACGCGAGCGGGCACCTCGTAGTTCTCCTCGAAGGCAGCGAGGGCAATGGCATCAAACAATTGGTTGGGATTGGCGGCCGAGTATTGACTACAGGATAAAGTATGGATTAATTCGTACTAAATAAAACTTGTCTCCAGGATGTCTTACTTGGCCACCAAGTAGTTGTGCAGACCGCGCTGGAAGACGGTGTTGGTCAGGGCATGGCGCCACATGTCCAGTACCGAGCCAGCCTTTGCGTACGATACCGAGTCATAGAGCAGGCCGATCTCCGAGGGCTTCTGCACAAAGTAGGACATGGGACGGGCAGTGGGAGTGGCGTCGTTGATCAGGGCGCTTTGGTAGGAGCCGGCATGGAAGATCTGGAAAATGTCCCATTCCGGATAGGCCTGCAATAGATTGGTATAATTATAAAGCTCATAAAACTTGATTGGGAACCTGTTGATCTTACCAAATCCACAGCCAGATGCTCAAAGAGTGTAGCGAATCCCTCCTTAAGCCAGAGATAGGACCACCATTCGATGGCGACCAGATCACCGAACCACATGTGCGCATCCTCGTGAGCTTCGATGGTGGCAATGTTCGTCTGGGTGTTGATCGTCGAGTTCTCCGGGTTGTACAGAATGTACTCTTCGCGGTAGGTGGCCAGGCCCCAGTTCTCCATGGCGCCGGCAGCGAAATCGGGAATACCGGCCTGGTCCAGCTTTGGCAGGGCGAACTTGACTCCAAAATAGTCGGACAGACGCTTCTCCACCAGCATGCCGGTGGTCAGGGCCCACTCCTGCTCGTGCTCGGTGCCCTTGCGGGAGAAGACGCGCTGCGGCAAGCCGTTCAACTCTCCCTCCGAGTAGACGAATTCGGAGACAATGAAGGCCACCAGATAGGTGGGCATGTTAACGGTCGTATCGAAGGCAGTTACTCCAGAGCTGAATGGGTTACGGTGCGGTAAGGGTTAGCTACAAGATTTTCCAATCACACCAGAGGGATACCAACCTGGAGGCAGCCTCGTTCTGGGGCATGTTGCTGATGGCGTTGTACGAAGGATCGTGCTTGATGGTGATGGTGAAATTGGCGCGCTTCGCTGGCTCATCGTAGCAGGGGAAGGCGTGACGGGCGTCGGTGCTCTCGAACTGGGTGGTGGCCAGGTACTTGGTATTACCCTCCTCATCCGTATATGTGGAGAGGTAGAAGCCGCCGTTGTCCGTGCGCAGATTGCCCTGGTAGCTGATCTTCAGCAGCCACTTGGTATCGGCCGGGAAGCTCAGACCCGTCTGGCTCAGAGTAAGGAACTCCCGTTCTGCCTCGTACGCAAAGGTAAGAGTCTGCTCGGTGGCTGTCTCGACCTCGAGCTGCTGGATAGTGGCGGTGAAGTTCTCCAGCTGGCGGGCATGGACGACGATGCTCTGTGTAGCCTCCAGAACCTCGAGGGTAATCGATACCGTGCCATTGAAGCCTGTGTCGCCCAGGTGGACATCGGTGGACAGGTAGACGTCGTAGTGAAGGGGGTTCGTTTCGTTGGGCAGGCGATAGTTTTCTTCGTCGGCGAATGGAACTACAGCTCTGAGATTGGGATGCTCCAAGCTCTGCAGCTGCTCGAATGGGGGAAAGCTGCGCACGACGGCTGCCTGGGTGGTGGCCACCAGCAGGACTAGCAGCACGGACATTGTCCCGACCTGAACGCGAGTCATGTTGTCTACGGCACGGCGACAACTTGGCAATAACTGGATGGCCCTTGCTGTGCTCCCACTTTTAAGCGAGCCATCTTCTCTCATTTGACTAGTGCCTGGGGCCTAGTGCTATATAAAATGTTATCTGGAGGCCAAGCCTAATCTTATCATGCTAATCATTTCTTCTGAGAGCAGTAGTAAGCGTTCCGTTCACACGTTCGTGTACCCTTAACAATGATTGGCAAGATTGTGTCTGGGGCTGGTCCGCTATAAACCACTATAGTCGGTATAAATCAACGATTCGATAGTGCGACAACTCGCGATAGCCTCAGGATCCACATACTCGTACCATCTGATAGTTCCTTTTGGCCATTGAACACACGTATTTGCGATGGTTAGATAAGGCATAGGTTTTAGACTTCGAGATAGACATGAGGGTTGCTGATAATACCTTCAAGTATGTATGATGGCGTTTTCCAGAGAATATCGATCCATTCATATTGGACCGCACATCGAAAGGTTTATCCGTCGCATAGTAACAATCGCCATACTCAAGTTCGTTCAAGAATCCTTTCGTATTGCTTTCAATTTCTGGAATAATCTTGAATACTTTCTATGGTTACTTAAGTTGTTGTCTCAAGAACATGGCGACGGAAGGGCGCTAATTTTAAGTACTAGAGTACTACAAAATAAATCAATGGGAATTACACGTCAAAATTTCAAGTTAATCTGCAATAAATAAGCTATTTTGATAGCAAATGATTAGACAAGGCAATCAGAAAGAGATTTGGTAAAAGCCAGACATTGATTTAACTTTAATACGACAGCAGATTGATCATGTGACCCAAAAGTATTCACACAATCAAATAAAACCAGATATGTTCCTCTAAACCAATGAAAGTAGGAGTAGAGCTGACCTTAAGATTGGTTTATGTTAGATTAAGACTAGATTTAATCGATAGTGTGGCATGTATAACATTTATCTATTGTTAGAAATGTGAGCAAAGAAACTCGTTTGACACATTCTTTTGAGATTTTTAAAAAGATCTAAGACCTAAAAGATCCGAGAAAACCATAAACTCAGAATCACAGATATTGACCTTATCTAACAGATAGCCTGTGGCTACGCAACTCCTGCCACGCTTACTCATTTTCTGTTTCTCTCTTACACACTTTTCGTCGTGCTATGTGTGCGCCCTCTGCCGGAGGGGATCCATACTGACTGAGTATCGGGTATATTCGTAAATGTAGAGTCACGGCCCTAGCTGGGACCCACAATGTACCTGCTCGTTTTGTTTTTCGAAACTTCTTTATTTTCTTTCTTTTATTTTCTTGAATGTTCCACTGATGGCGTCATTTGGTCGATTATGGCACGTGAACTTCATAAACTATGGCCGTAGTGGCAGATATCCAATTGATAATCAAGGTTCGAACTAAAACTCATGACTATCGCACAATCAGCAATGAACTCCCCATCGATTTTATGGATTCTCAATGGCACTGAGATTATACTGATTAAGTGGAACTGTTAAGAGTTCCATCCATAAAACCATCAATCCAGTTAATCATGTATTTCACAACAAAATCTTGTGAACTATGAGTCCTGGCCAGGGAAAAACGTTCTGCCGGAATTCACCATCCCTATCAGTACTTTTTTGAAGCCGTACAAAGAGTTTTACTGTTGATTCATGAATTAAATTTATTTATGGGTATACTTGAGCACATGACTATGACTAATCCTAAAATAACTGCCACAAAAGTAGCGTCAGCGCTGAGGCCAGGATCGTGGCTAGGGATGTCGTCAGGGCGGGACTGCCATTGTCCTTGACTGTGTTGTAGGCAGCCAGCCAACTGATCAGAGGCTCACGATGGACGGCCAGCCAATCGAGATTGTCTTTTACTCGGGAGTCTATGTCGGTGCTAAGATCATCATTGACATACTCCGGTCCATTGGTCTTGACATCTTCGACCAGGGCGTTCAGCTAAAAGAGCAAGAATACAAAATTATAATAGAAACAGGATTACCAAACTCCATTGAGCCTACCCTTGTTTGCTGCTTGGTGCTAACCACATAGGTAGCGATGCCACGCAGAGCCAAATCCAAGGGTTTCGTGGATCCATTCAGCTGGGCGTAGTCCCTCCAATTGGACTCGAGAAAATCCAAGCTGGCTGTGAGACCCACCTCGCTCCTGGAGTAGGCGGCATTGAGCAGTGAAGTCCGCTCGCTGTCGGTCAAGCCATTGCTCTCATTGAAGGAGCTCGAGAAGAACGTCTCCAGCTGGGAGGGAACCTGCGAGCAGCCCAGCGAAGAGACGAACAGGCTGCGGTCGGTGGCGTCCGAAGAGGCACCTAGGTTCTGCAGTACGAGATTGAAGATATCGTCCTCCGTCTTACGCAGACCTCCGCAGAACGTTTGCGTCCTGATCGTTGCCTCAATGTGAATTCCATTCAGCAGGAACTGCTTCAGCTTCAGGGCCGACTGCTCGTAGCACGACTCACTGCCCACTTGGCAGGCCAGACTGATCAGCACCACGCGCAGATAGTTGTTCAGATAGTGCTCCCCGGGAATCTCGTTGACACCCAACCTATTGAAGATGCCATCGATCTGCTGGACCACGAAACTGCTAAACTGGGAGTACTGATCATCGCCTCGCAGGTAACGATCGAAGACGGTCAGAATGGTGTTGGCAGTGGACCAGGGCGCATACTCAGTCTCGTTCTTAAGGTAGGACAGCAAATCGAACAGCGTGCTGTGATTGAGACGTCCGGAGGTCAGGAAGATGTAGGTGTCGTACAGCAGCTGGGCGCGATTGCGGACATGGATCTTGTACGGCTGGTCGGCCAGTACTTGTGCCAGGAGCTGGTAGTTCTGGTTGTCGTAGAGGATGCGGTAGTATCCCGAACTCTGCTTGTTGAGGATCAGCCAATCGTCGCTACCGATCTGCGCATCTGTGATGGCCACCTCGGAGATATTTAGCAGGTAGTGCGAGGCACTTGTGTTTCGATAGTCCGGGCTGGAGGCTGTGGCAAAGTTGATGGGCACATACCAGGTGTTCTGGTTGGCCGCATCCTTGTCAGCGAGGTAGCGCTGCTGCTTCACGGTGAAGGTGCCGGCGTCATAGTTGCGTTCGACAGTCAGAAGGGGATAGCCGGCCTGATGCGACCAGCTGGAGAAGATGTTGGCCACCGTTGTGGGCAGGGAGAGCCCCTGTTCATTGGCAGCTTCCTGGAGGGACTCAAACAAGTCCCACTCGTCGCAGGAGTTGTATTGGCTAGATAGGTAAGAGCGCGTTAGTCCAAATAAAATAGGATGGGATGGGTTATTATCTATGTGTGCTTTGGGGTACTCACTTCTTGGTCAGATACTTGTTCAGACCCAGTCGGAAGACGCTGTCTGTCCAGGCATTCTTGAACATGAAGAGCACACTGGCAGGCTTGGCATACGAGAAGGTGTTATAGCGGTTAGAAATCTCTGAGGGCGTCTGGACATAATGGGTCATGGGCGTGGCCGCGCCAGCGGCATCGTTCAGCAGGGCGCTGTTGTAGTCGTTCACATGGTAGATCTGATAGGTGTTCCACTCGGGGAAGGCAATATCGTTCGACTCGTAGGAGAATAGCGTGGCGAAACCCTCCTTCAACCACAGATAGGTCCACCATTTGATCGAGACCAGATCCCCGAACCACATGTGCGCGTACTCATGGCCAATGATATTGGCAATGTTCGTCTTTTGGTTGATGGTCGAGTTTTGCTTGTTCCACCACATGTACTGTTCGCGATACGTGGCTAGGCCCCAGTTCTCCATGGCTCCGGCCGAAAAGTTCGGTATGCCGGCCTGATCCAGTTTGGGCAGGGCGAACGGCACCCCGAAGTAACCGGCCAGACTAGACTCCACCACCAGGCCGGACCACAGGGCCCACTCCTGCTGATCTTGCTTCCCCTTTCGCGAAAAGACCCTTTGGGGCACACCGTTCAGCTCGCCGCCTGTCGACTCAAAGTCGGACACGATGAAGGCCACCAGATAGGTGGACATCTTCGGGGTGGTCTGGAAGGCGGTAACACCAGAGCTAGTGGCCGCCGCATCCTCGGGCATATTGCTAATGGCCTTGTAGGAGGGATCGTGGTGGATGGTAATGGTGAAGTTGGCTCTCCTGGCGGGTTCATCGTAGCAGGGGAAGGCGTGTCGGGCATTCGTGCTCTCGAACTGCGTGGTGGCCAGGTAGCTGCAATATAAATAGTCAATGAGGATCTCCTCATTTCAGATCCTCGTTCGGATCGCGAGCGTTTCACTTACTGCACAGTGCTGTCATCGTCGGTGTAGCTCGACATATAGAAGCCGCCCATATCGCCGCGCAGGGTACCGTTGTAGTCGATGCTGAGGGTCCAGTTGGTGTTCGCGGCAAAGGTGACAGTCGCCAACTTCGGCGTGAGGGTGAGAAATTCGCGATCGGTGTCGGTGGCGACATCGAGCTCAATGGCCTGGGCCACCTCATCTCTGCTTATAATCGATGCTGTGAAGTTCGACGTCTGGCGGTAGTGCAGTGTGATGGAACTGGATAGCTCAAGGACCTGCAGATCGATCTGCACGCTGCCGTTGAAGTCCCTCGCGCCGCTGTGCACATTAGTCCATAGTTCCACCTTGTACGACTCGGGGGCGGTGTTGTTCGGCAGTCGATAGTTGCCCTCATCGATGTCGTCGCGAGGAGTGGCAAAGAATTGCCCCTTGGTCTCCAGTTGTCCGTCGTCCTGCGGAAGGATCAGTCTCGCCTGCAGGCTGACTGCTGCCAGCAGCAGCAGCAGCAGAGAGGAGTTAAGCAGCCACATTGCCATGTCGGCTGCACCGAAGAATCACTTGAAAATTGAGTGGCCGCCGAGCGATCGGCTCTTATTTATGGGCAGCGCCATATCTAATCCTGTCTCAGGCATTCATCGTAAAGATTGTTGCACAACACTCGATAAAATAGCTGGCCGCTAATACCACATTAGCCGGCCTCAAAAAAAAAAGCACAATTAAGCAGTAAAACTCTCAATTATCGGTTTCCTCGGTGCTCGTACTCGTAAAAATTCTGAGGTCGTTTCCGATGTTCTTGTAGATTGTCGATCCAGTCTTGAAATACTCTCAAATTAATTAAGATCCGACCCAATATTATTGAAGTTGTAACAACACTGTGAAGCTTTTCAGAGGAGTTTGTTGGAATAGACTGAAGACGACACCACAGCGTTGTGGAAGGACACGAAGAATGCAAAATGTCCTCATCGTATGAGGCCTTTCCATAAAACCATCTCCTCAGGTAAACATCAGACAATTTCGAGTACATCATCTAGGCACAGAGCGTGTAGTGACGAGTATTTCTATTGAGCTATTGACAACTATTGAGCGAAAGCTTCAAACTGAAATAAAATCGGTACAAAATGTAATTGTCTAGTGCAAAAACTGTTTCGTAAAACACCACTCACTCGAATGATTCATTAACCTTAAGTATTAACTTAATTTATTAGAAATTTAGTTGAAAGAATAAGTACTTTTTGTACTTGATTTATGCGGAACGTACTTGAAACCCCACTTAAACAGTCAAACCGTTTTTCCAGACTCTAATCATAAATAATTCATGTTAAAATTGCAATACTGCCTGCAAGGAAAGGGTATATGTATATATATAGAACTGTTGATCGGTTAGCCATTTATTGACGATGACTTGTTTTGCTATTCCCCACATCTCTGTCTGGGCCAAAATCATGTTCGCTTATCATTCATCGATGGTATGGTGGAAAGCTCGCGGGTGCTTGATTGATAACACTGAATGACTTGTTGTATTAGAATTAATTTATTTGTAATTAAGTCTGCCATTGCTTAGGGCAATACATCATTATCATCTATATAACGATCGATCTATGGATCGTAACGCTTTTTGAACCACTTCACTGGCCGTATTCAGGAGGCTCTGAGGGCGATTCGAGCCATTGCCCACACTGAGGGGCTCTGAATGAATGGCTTCGTTCTGGACAGACATTGCCGGGACCTCGGCGATCAGCCAATTGTGGATCTTCTGCTCGTATTTGTCGACGAAGACTTCGGTGTTTTTCATCTTCTTGCCCACCAGGCCAGAGTCGATGTCGATCAGTGCCTCACCTGCGTTGAGGCTCTGTGCCTCCATGTATCGAGCTATTCTCTCGCGCAACATAGCAAACTGAAAGGAAATGGAAATGGGTGGTTAAGTGGTCCTTGGGATATCCTTGGCTTATCCTACCTGAGGTGTTTGTTGTCGCGGCACAAACTCGGCTATCTGATTGAAATTCTCCACAAAGCTCGGCGACCTACAAAGCAGCTTGTAGCTGCGATCGATGTACTGCCAGATCACAGACCGAGCTTCCATATTCGATTTGTACAGATATGAGAGATACATCATTGACTCCGGGTCGCTCAGGATCTGATGCGTCGAGTTCTCGCCCAGCAGCAGATCCAAGTAGTACAGCAGATGGCTGTGGCTCTGAGTACAGCGCAGGGAGTAGATCAAGTCATCGTAGTAGATGGAGCTCCGATCGGCAGCCTGCATCATGCCAATGACCCCGTAGAACTCTTTGTCGCTCAGGTAGCGCACACCCAGACAGAGTATGGTGTCGTACATGGCATAGTACTCGGATTCGTTGGTCACATTGACCTTCTTGAAGATGTATTCCTTGGCCAGGCTCCGCGTATAGTCCTGGCACTCTGGCAGGTCGGCCAGACAGGCCGTCAGGAGGATCTCCTGACCCGCCTCCAGGGCACTGTTGGACACATCCCCAGACGCTTTGTCACGAAACAGTCGCCGGAACATGGGCGTGACCAGGTGGCGCACAAACTCGTTAAACAGCTCGAGCGAGGCGGTGCCAAAGAGATTCCGTCGCACAAAGTCTATGGTATCGGCCACCTGTTTCCAGGGCAGCAGATCCTCCTCGAGCTCCATGTACTTCAGCATATCGAAGACGACTTCGATGTCCTCGAGCTCGGTGTGCTCGACCTGCGGCTTCAGGTCCCGGAACAGGGCAGCCCGGTTCACCGGATGGATGAGCGAATGGTTGTGCTGCAGCTGACGAGCAATGGCCCGCAGATTGTCGGAGTCGTAGTGGACATGGTAGAAGCCCGTCTGCTGTTTGTTCACGATCAGCCAGTCCCGGCCGGTCAGCTGCAGATTCAGCTCTGCCAGAGTGAGGGAGTGCTGTGTCTGGGGCAGGATGAAGAGGTCGGCTTGCGTGTCCTCGAAGCAGGGCTCCTGAGCGGTGGCAAAGTTCAGCGGTATCCACCAGTGTTCGCTCTTCGAGTGGATCGACCGCTGGCTGAAGGTGATCGTGTCGTTCTCGTAGTTGCGAGTCACCAGCACAATGGGCATCCATTCGCTATGCGTCCAGGAGAGCATGATCTCACGCACCCGGTGCACCCACGGCTGCTGCCGGAAATACTCGTCCTCCAGGAGCTCCGCTTGCAGGTAGTCGAACAGGTTCAGCTCGTTGGCCACGCTGTACTTGCTGGAAAGAACGATACACTTTGGCCCATGAATTCCAATTGATCGGTTCCAGGAGCAGTCCGATTAGCACTTACTATTTTTCCAGGTAGCGACTTATTCCGCGCACAAAGATCTTCTGACGGAAGGCGTGGTGGAACATCTTGATGACGCAGGCGGCTCGCTTGTATGTGATGATATCGAAGATGGCCATGATCTCCTTCTCGGTCTCCACGTAGGAGGTCATCGGGCGGACCTCGAAGAAGCTGTTGTAGCTGTAGGCGCGGTCCGCCTCATCCGACACAAACATATCCATCACCTTGTCCTCGGGGTAGAGCTACAGATCATAAATTGCATTATTTATGATTTTGGGGCATTACTCTTGGTCTGGACTCACCAGATCCGTGATGACGTAGGCAAAGTAGGTGGCAAAGCCCTCGTTCATCCAGGCATATGACCACCATTCGGGCGACACCAAGTTGCCAAACCATTGATGGGCGATCTCGTGGTTCTGCGTGATCTTGTCCTTGACGCGCTTGTGCACATCCCCCGTATCCTGCTGCAGGAGGTTGCCCTCCTTGAAGGTGATCAGACCCCAGTTTTCCATGGCAGCCCCGTAGTTCTTCTTCAGCGCTATGTGATCCAGCTTCTGCAGCGGATAGCTCACACCGAAGTAATCCTCCATGGCGGCCACCGTACGCACGGCATTCTTGAGCGCACTCTGACCCTTCTCCTTCGATCTGGGCGAGGAGTAGATGCGCTGCGTGACCCCGCGATACGTCTCCGAAATGTGCTCAAAGTCGGAGATCACAAATGCCACCAAATAGGTAGACATCGGTGGCGTTGTCTCGAACAGGGTCGTCGTCAGCTCTCTGCAAACCAAGAGAATTTAATAACTGAGGAGAGAGAGCACCTTTAAGATGATAGGCTTACCCATGATGCTGCATCTCTTTGACGGGCATATTAGATATGGCCGAGTGGTTGATACCGTGGGTCAGCCGGATGCTGAAATTCGACTTGAAGCCGGGCTCATCGTAGCAGGGAAAGATTAGACGCGCATATGTCGGCTCTGATTGCGTGGCGGCCACATATCTGGGAATTGGGAATTAGGAATTTCATGAGTATTTTAAAGTGGAGCGTCAGCAGCATTGACAGTCGAAAGATTCGGATGACTTGTAAGCTGTATTCAAAGAGCAAAGCCTGGGGACCGTGTTCGACTTAAAAAAAATCCCACTTTGCAGATCATTGAACGCCGAATAAAACCAGTTGGAGCCTGAGGCAGCCGGTATGACATGCTGATTTGCAGAGCCTTCTCTCTCTCACGTCTTCAGAACAATTGTGGTTTATTGTACGACTTTCCCAGATTCGAGGGAATCAACAATGGGCATTGCTCGAATAAAATCAAAATAAACAAACCCACGAGTTCACGCGGCCAAAACTAATCGGGGTGTGGAGGGGGCTGATAAGACTCGGTTCGTAATCACTGCGGGCTGACTATTGTTGTGATCACAGTCATGACCCCTTATGAAGAATTCCCCTTGCACAACTCGCATTATTTATATGTGAATATATGTGTCTGTGGTATTGTTTACATCGTCACCCCGGCAACGCTGCCGGAATGAGTGGTTCTGATAGGCGCGTATACGAGTGTGTATTCTGATGAGACGCCGCTGCTACGATAGCTGGCCAAATGTGCGATGATAAGCCGCTTGCTGTCTGTGCCAGCGTCAAATATTAATTAAAACGATGGAACAACGAGAGCCAAACACAACAAACAAATGGGGAAAGAAAGAAAATAAAAGTGAGAGCGCCGCCAAAGTCAAATGAGCCATACAAAGTGCACAGCTATCGCCGGGGTCTATCTCCCAATTATGTAAGGGAAGTAAAAGGCGCGTGCCTCCTCTCGATGACAGCCAGCGGAAATGTCCACTTTAGTGATCCAATCCACACCAGCTGCTCTAAGCGCGCTACTCACGCGGTCCGATTGGTCGACTCATCCACGTAGTCCATCCAGTACAGGCCCATGGGCCGGGATCTCATTATGGCCGTGTATAGAATCTCCACGCGATACCGCTGTCCCGCCTCGAAGGCCTGATAGTTCTCGCGGGGATGGATGATGAGGAAGGCGGCTTTCGGATTGTATGTGTGGATAAGGTCATCGACAACTTCCATGGATCCCGAATATGTCACTTGTCGCACAGTAATCTGGATGTCGCTAAGGTTCTTGGCGTGTAGAACTATCTCGTTCGTCGACTGCCTGATCGCTACGTCAATGGTGGCATTTCCGCTGAAGAGCAGGCTCCCCAGATGGATGTTGCTCGAGATGTGCAGCTCGTAGCCCAGCGGATAGGTCTCGTTGGGCAGCCGCAGCGAACGATCGCGAGTGGGCAGGGACCCATCGACCCCGGACAGGGCCAGGGCCAGCGCCACTACCAGCACAAGCCCCGCAAATCCACTCAAAGGCGTAATCATGGCAACTGATCGATGACCGGGACTGGAACTGGGACTGCGACTGTTACTGTTCCACCACGCGGCGTTGGCAACCGAAACTCAACTGAGCGACCGCTACGATTGCGGGTTCAGGTTATACTCGTACCTATAGAGCTAAAGCCTCCCTCCCTCGATAAGATAAGCGGCTGGCTGACTGGCTGATCGATGCGTATAAGAGCGCTGGCACACGATGAGCAAGCAGCCGAGCAAACAAACTCATTCCAGGCCGAGAGCCACTCGAGCGAGCAGCCGTTGAGTGGTACAGTTGTGGCAGGTCACGGTGCGGTCCTTGGCACACAAAAAAAAGGGTTACGCTCACGCTTTGATGCGGGTTTTATACATCGCCTCCTCTGCCGCGGTTTCATTACCCTTTTTATACCCGATACTCGAAGAGAATTAGGGGTATATTCGATTTCAGGTGGTAGTGTATGTCTGTAACACCCAGACCAAGGAAGCGTTTCCGACCCCATAAAGTATATACATGTATTCTTGATCAGAATCCATAGCCGAGACGATATAGCCGTCCGTTTGTACACCTATCCGTCTTGATTAGTGCCTAGAGACTATAAGAGCGAATTTGTATCATTCTCTCTCTCTCTCACACGCATCCTTCCGCGTGCAGTGTGCGCGCTCTGTCCGAGGGGAACGAGAGAAAAAGAGACAGATGTAAAAAAAAAGCTCACACATACCTATAATAACTGTAAATGTAGAGCCACGGCCCTTACCGTTGCCACAACGCTCCCCTCGAGTCCCCTAGAGATGAGAGAGAATTTGTTCGACTCTTTTAGGCTCTTACTTAGGCTCTCATTCTGGATGGAAGTGCGGAGACTTTTGTCTGCTTTTAGCAAGACCTTAATCACCCCAAACAATACAATTTTTAATCATTAAAGTATTTTTAATCATAATGCCATACGTATTGGCTGAAGTTTAGCAATAGGTCTACTTTTAGGCTCTGGAAGGCAGAATTTCTCTGTTTATCTCTACTGAGCTTAGGTATAAAACCGCGATCCAGCGCATAATGCTTCAGTCATAGCTTTACAGTGCCAGCGCCAGCATGTCGATGTCGATCGCCCGTTTCGGATTTTATTTGTGTATCTTGGGCTTGGTGGCGGCCCACTTTGAGAGGGAGGGCCTCACTTGCAAAGCGAATGGAGAATATGTGAGTTGCATCCTACTCCAGCTAAGGTCATACCTTCAAGCCCGTGTATTCAGTGCCAGATGCATTCGGACTGCTGCTCGAGGAAATGCATGACATACCTGAATGTCTGCGCCAGGAGGATAGACGAAGGCTTTTCCCTAGAGATTCCGCACCAGTCAAACAGTATCTATGACATCGATGTGAAGCAGTCTTCCAAAGAATTTCCTGACATCGTGGACATCGTAACGCTCGCCACGGAGTCAAAGCAGACACCACAGACGGAGCAGGGCAGGCAGTGCCAGCCGGTCGGTGGACAGGTAAGAGTCAGTGTGGATCTCACCTTGAGCCCATAGTTAACTTTCTCTCGTTACGCACTTTTCTCCAGTGCTCTGTCGGCGAGGAGTGCTGTACGAAACGTTGCCACTTCTACGCTCACAAGTGTGTCACCTAAAGAGATGTCAGACAAAACGAGTAATAATAATAGCTCGGATTATTACTCATTCGATACATACATGTACAATATGTAATTGCTTATCACCAAAGCTAATTAAATTAAATAAAGTATCGCTTATCCGTAGCAAAGTTCAGTAATATGTCTGCTTTTCGGCTCTGGAAGGCAGAATTTCAATGTTTATCTCCACTACGCCTAGCTCCGCGCTTAACATTGAAGGGGTCAGCATGTCGATCAGCCGTTTGGGATTTTATTTGTGTATCTTGGGCTTGGTGGCGGCTGCCACGAGTTGCCGAGCGAATGGACAAAATGTGAGTAGCATCCTACTCCAGCTAAGATCATCTCTCCACCCCCGAGTTTCAGTGCCAGGTGCATTGGGACTGCTGCTCGAGGAAATGCATGACATACCTGAGTGTCTGCGCCAAGAAGATAGCCCGTGCATTTTCCCGGGCGGTGCTGCCCCAGTCCAACAGTACCCAGAAAAACGATGCCAAGCAGTCTGCTCATCAATTTCCTGACAAGAAGTCAGTCCGGACACTACAGGAGGAGTAGGGCAGACAGTGCAGCCCCGACGGTGGACTGGTAAGAGTCAGTGTGGATCTCACCTTGAGCCCATGTAAATGCTTATCACCAAAGCTAATTAAATAGAAAAATAGTAATGCTTATCCGTTGAAAATCGTAGAAAATCGTAGCGCATAGTCCTGCAGTCAACGCTTTACAGCCTAAGCAACAGCATGTTAATGTCGAATCCTCTGTCGATCGCCCGTTTGGGACTTTTTTTGTGTATCTTGGGCTTGGTGCGGGCGTGCATGCCCATTGGTGGAAGGGTAAGAGTCAGTGCGGATCTCACCTTGAGCCCATAGGTAACCTTCTCTCTTTACACATTTTATCTCCAGTGCTATGTCGGCGAGGCGTGCTGCTCTCGGCGCTGCCACTTCTACGCTCACAAGTGTGTCACCTAAAGAGATTTCGCTCAATACGAAGAGTAATGATAGATTGGATTACATTTGATCACCAAAGCTAAAAAATTAAATAAAGTATCGCTTATCCGAATGTTCATTTTGCGCTTTACCTCTTTTTGTAAAACAAGAAATAAAAAACCATAACAACAGGCTTTTTCCTTGGATCTATCTTATAGCATCGGATCTGGTTTTGTAGATTGAAAACATAAGAAACAAGTACTGTAAATATAAATGTGTTAAAAGTGTTAAAGGGCACTGCGCTTGGATATGTCGGTCCACACATTTTTGTATCTCACTGTACGTCGTTCAACAAATATACATGTACATACTATATGCGGGATTTTCTGCCGACTGACGCTGATACGCCTCAAAAAAACACATTTGTCATAGCGAAAAAAAACCAATCATGGGATGGGCACTTTATGTTTACTTAAGGGAATTGTTCTAGATCTATCTAGAATTAAATATCGAATTTAATAGCTGTATAGCTTTTGCTTTTTATACAGCACAAAACGTTGCCACTTCCACTGGCACAGGTGTGTCACCTGAAGTACGTACTTATGTACATACAGGTACATTATGTAAATGCTTATAACCAAAGCTAACTAAATCTTTAGAAAATAGTATAGCTTATCCATAGCAAATTGTAGAAAATCAAGGCATACTCCTTCAGTCAACGCTTTACAGCCTAAGCGTCAGCATGCTGATGTCGAATCCTCTGTCGATCGCCCGTTTGGGATTTTATTTGGGTATCCTGGCCTTGGTGTCGGGTGCATGCAGGCCCGACGGTGCACTGGTAAGAGTCAGTGTATCAGAGCCAGAGTCAGCTAACTTTCTCTCTTTACACATTCCTTCTCCAGTGCACGTACAGCCGGCAGTGCTGTTCTTCTTATTGCCCCGTCGAGACCAACAGTTGTTCCTAAAGAGATAACACTCTCATCAACAGTTTCAAACTGATCCATTTGACTTTGTTAACTTATTATTCAGATGTCGCACAATACAATACAGAGCTAATTAAATAAAATAAAGTATCGCTTATCCGAATGTAAAATACAAATGTATGGAATATTTATTTAACGCTTTCTTTGAACCTATTACGACAGGCTTTTTCTTTGGGTCTATTTTACTGTGCTGCCCATGAGAACCTACTACTATTGGTCCACAAATTTGTATATCTCACTATACGATATTCAAAAGATATAACGAAGCGGGAATTGCTGCCGACCAACGCTGATACGCATCAAAAAACACATTGCTCAGATATATGTACATAGCGAAAAAAACCCATCATTTGCTCGGCAATCTTGTTGTTATGGATTCATCAAATTCGTCTCGTATTTATTTTTGAACCTTTTGACTTTTCCTATCGCAATCGATTTCGGGAACAATTTGTGCATATTTTCAAAGGAAATTTCTTGTTGTTGTTTTTCCCGCAAACGAAATCATGACGCACTACTCGTGCAACCTATTTTCCAAGCACATGCAACATGCACAACCTTAGTGGGGCCCTGAGATGCATGTATGTCAGCATAACCTACATATATCTACTCGTATCTGTATCGATATCAGTATATGTATCTGAAGCATTGACATTAAATATTGACAGCGGCAATTTTCAATTATCTCGAGCGCGTCTTGACACAAATGTAACCCAACTTCTTGACTTGGCAAACAGACGAGGCGGTCCATCAGCTCAAAGCAACCCAGTTAATTAGAGCCGCGGGGTCATTGAGTCAACAATGGCGTCGCTTTAAAAGCCATTCTATCGCCAGGGCACTGCGAGTCGGACACCACACTACTTGTACAAATGAGAATGTGGCCCATTATATTTCTGGTCATTGCAGTAAGCGAGACGTGGCTTTGGTCCACCCAAATTTTCTGCATCGCGTGTTTTTTTTTGTTCACAGGCTGTCCAGGTTCACATTCCCGTTGAGTGTCTGCCCCTGACACCTGGCAAGGGGGCATCTGTAGATGCCAAACTTCCTTCGATTGCGTCAGTTCCCGGGCAGCAGATGAGTCCACTCAACGCCGAGGACATTACAGTATTCACCAACATGTTCCTAAGCCTATTCAGAGGAATAGGCGATTGGCGGAATCAGGTGGCCGCAGAAACCGTTCAGAGTGTGTGGCAGAGTCCACCCATTGTGGGCCTCAGTCACCGCCTCTTCGCCGCCTAGCATTGGCTTTTTGTAATTCGATCCGCAACAGTTCTCGCTGAACAAACAATAAAAACGAAGTGCTTAAAGACAAGCCTCTGTTGCGTCTGGCTTTGATTTCGTTCACCCTCAGAATGGAGCTGTATATAAAGAAAGCGTTAGTCCAGTTGCATTAGTCAAGCGATCCACATGAATGCCACCGGCTTACTTTTGCTGATGGGACTGGCGTTGTCTCTGCAACTTATCCTTATGGGACCTACGAGCTGTGCTCCCGTGTCCGATGATCTGGAATCGCCTTCGTCGATCAAGGAGATAGGCGGCTTAGCGGCGTTTGCCTACACCCGCAAAAAAGTGGCAAAGACACCACCCAAGACAAACCTTATAATGCCTCCTTCAAAAAATATGACACGGGTAAGAGTGTAACGTCTTATCGAAATCAGTATGAATGTAAACCTTTCATCTTATTACCAGCGCCAGCGTATGGAATACGCCGACGACTGCGAGCCACTGGGAATGGTGTGCAAATTCGCCGAACAGTGCTGCACCAAAGCCTGTATGGTGGCCACAAGGCGGTGCGCCTTCGTCGGAAGTTGAGACATAAGAAATTATTTTGTTGGCCCGATCTTAGCCATTAAACCATAGATTATAGCCAGAGGTGGAGCAGTAACGTAAATCCCTGTTATTGTTCGTTGTTTGCAATGCCCACTGTATCAAATTGTCATCTACATACATACATATTACATATATTTGCTTACTCACGGCAACAGCCTCGATCTGACCCCGTCTTGGATCGAGGTAACCCTGTATTGCATTTTAAACACCACAATGAACTTTGCACATACTAAACAGAACGATCATCGGACCTGTATTAAAAACACCAAACTGAAAAATCTCAGTAGCGCAACATAGTAACAGATTTGTGTGATAAATATACAACAGCCTTGAGCATTCGACAAAGCCTTATTGACTGACAAAAGCTAGGAAAACATCTGTACAAGGGCTGTCTATAAGGCTCCACCTTTGGCTGTACATCTGGATGCCGGGAAACTGCTGTTGTGTGTGAATTTGATGTGGTTTTCTTCAGAATGGTTGTGTATATAAAGAAGGCAGACCGGGTGGTTCCCCAGTCAATCATTCAGCATGAATTCTATCGTCTCACTCTTGGTACTGGGTCTAGTCCTGTATGTGGGACTAATGCTGATGAGCCCTACAAGCGGAGTTCCGCATCACAGGGCGAATGCGGAGAGGAGATTCAAAGCGCAGATAGCCTCAAGACAGATGCCATTGTCCAAAAACCTTACACTTGTATGAATTGAACGTTGATCAGAGTTAACGAGTCTGTAATATTTTTTGTTTAATTCTTTTGGCAGCATGAGCGTCTGCACTTTGGCGATGACTGCGATTCAATAGGAGCCGATTGCAAATTGGCTGAACAGTGCTGCACCAAAGTATGCCTGTTGGCAAACAGGCGATGTGGTGTCCCTTTATTTTAAGAAAATCTAATTAAAGGATATTTTCAAAATAATGTACACTCCCACAACCTTTTTTTTTTGTATGTACTTTTGGTTTGTCTTAGGTCTTGGGTATCTGGCAGTTATCGCAATTGGTTTGTCCTCCCAATTGCAAATCACCATTGATTTCATCAGCACTGGATGGTGCTTGAAAACCTATATTTTTCGATCAATCGTTAGACAACTGGGCAGAAGAATTTTTCTACGTCAGCTCTATTGAATAGTTCCCCGATCATTGCAGTACCTAGTATGCACTTTATTTTAAAATTAAAATAAAACCATATTTGGACTTATCAATCATATATCTACGGAGATACTAGTTTTCAAGATCACTGGCTTATTTTTCACAATTTTATTCTGGGAGCAAATAAATGTTTTCAATTTAAACTTGATAATTGCTTTTATGTCTTATTATGTAGCTGTGACTGGTGGAGCTAGTGCCTGGTTTTGGATGGTTGATTAAAGATATATATGTGTATGTGTGTCAAAGGGTTGGATGTGTTTCCCTCGCGACATCTGGAAATGTAAAAACTGCTGTTGTGTCTGGTTTTGTCAGAAATTCTGGTCAGACCCAGAATGGAGCTGTATATAAGGGGCTTCTAGGGGACTAGGCAGCTTCATTAGTCAAACAATCTACATGAATTCTAGCGGAGCACTATTGGCAATGGGCTTGGTCCTGTTTCTGGGAGTAATCCTCAATCGATCTACGAGCGGAGCACCCGTTCTTGATGAGCTGGATTCACCGTCAGTCATCAAGGAATTTGGCGGGCTGGCGGAATTTTTTTCCCAGCGGAGAAAGCCCCCTAGACAGATGCCACTGTCCAAAAATATGACACGTGTAAGTAGGGTCTAGATAGCGGGCCACGTTATAGTTAATCTAAGGATCGTTCTTGCTCTTACTTATAGGAGCAACGTATTGAATGGAACAAGAATTGCGAGCTCTATGGAACACCGTGCGAACTGGCTGAGCAATGCTGCACGAGAATATGCCTGGTGGCTACCAGGGAGTGCGGTGCCCCAGCTGTCCCAATTAAACCTTGGAGCTAAAGGAGCTCTTTAGCTCCGTCATATATATGTATAGCCGAAAGGTATAGCCTTTCGGATATGAAAACATGGATGCGTTGACTTATGGCTTAAATAAACAAATAACAAAAACAGCTGCAGTTAGAAAACACAACAGGGTCTGCTTTTGTTTTTGGTGACCACCACAATGGGTACCAACGGGACATATATAAAGGTTCGGAAACAGGCAGTTTCATTAGTCAAACAGCCAAAATGAACTCCATCGTCTCAATCCTAGCACTAATTCTCATTGGAGCTCTAAACGGTTCTCCAGTGATTCATGAGCTGCAGATGTCTTCGATGGTCAAGAGATTTGATGGACCGTTGCATGGCATGGGCTTGGACAGGAAACAAGGCAGTCGTCGCCTCGCTTTAATGCCACTAAGCAAAAATCTGACCGAAGTATGAATTGAATTGAATTGAATGCTAGTTAACGATTCAACTAATTGTCGCCCTTCTGCTTATTAATAGGAAGAACGTATTGAGTATTCCGAAATCTGTGTGGGGATTGGCATCGTGTGCCACCTGGCCGAGCAATGTTGCACAAAGATGTGCCTAAAATCTGCGAAGCGGTGCACTTATGTACATAATGATGCTAAAAATTAGGTTTCCATAAAGAAAATACTAATGTAATGATTAACGCATAAGAAACCTTATGGTCTTGCTTTGGGTGGGGGCTAGACAGCCACAAGTGTGCATCTACAGTCACTTTCAATTTAATGGAAATAAGGTGCCAGAGTCCCAGCATTAGTCACCGCTAATTCGCGAACTAGCTGCCTCTTTTTATTAATGCCGCAAGTGTTTTTCGCAAAATATATGTACAGATGGAAATCAATGTGCTTTAAAAAACGATTATTGTTTCTAGTCTTGTCTTGTAAGGACACAGAATGGTTTATAAAGAGTTGCACGTCTGGGCCTGGCACTCATTCAACATGAATTCTATCGTCTTTCTCTTGGTACTGGGTCTTGGCCTGGGATTGGGTGTAATTCTTAATGAAACCACGAGCACTTTTCGTGTTCCCAGCAGAAGAATCAGTGCCACTACGACTCCCATACACATGGACACCACACGCGCTCTCAACAGCACGCCTCCCACTCGCAAATTGCGTGTACTTAACGCTGAATCCAGGCGCAAGAAGTTGCACAGGGTTAAGGCGTGGTTTTATCATCATATTATGCCACTATCCACAAATCTTACCCTGGTACGAATGGAATGTAGATTTGATCGTTTCCTAGATTTAAATAAATGTTTCGTTTACAGATGGAGCGCCTTGAATATTTTGAAAAGTGTCTTTCGGAGGGTCAGCCTTGCAGTGCAGCCGAGCATTGTTGCAACAAAAAATGTATGACTGGGACTAACATGTGCACCTCCTTTAAATTGACTCCTAGATATTTAATGGGTTTGAATTAAATCAATAATTTAATGACAAAAACCTGCCGGCCTGTGCTGAAGTTAAGGTCCCGTGTCCAACCATTGTGGACCATACTTAGTCACCGCCTACTAGCGCGCTAGTTCTTATAATATAATTCAAGACGCACATGTTTTTCGCTTTTTACAGATAGAAAGCCATGTGATTTATAAACACCATTATTGATTCGAGTCTTGTTTTGTAAGGGCCCAGATGGGTTTATAAAGAGACGAACGACTGGGGATTTCTATCAGTCAAACATTCAACATGAATTACATCGTAACAACCGCGGTACTGGCACTGGCCCTTGGACTGGGTCTAGTTCTTATTGAAACCGCTAGCAGTTTTTCTCTTCTCAATAGAACAAGAGTAGGTCTCTTTGGAAGGAGATTCTACGTAACTTCCGTTCCCAATACAACGATCAGTACTACCACAACCACAGCTAAAATTCGCAATAGCACGAGCACGACGATGACTACCGCTCTCCACGGCAGAATTCCCAAACCCATGAAGGGGTTCGGGCCGGGTTGGGACTTCGACCTTTTTCCATTACTCACAAATCTTACACAGGTATGAATGGAATGTGAGCTTTTCATAGATTATTCAAGTGTTTCCTTCACAGAACGATCGCCTTGAGTATTTTATAAAATGCGTATCGGATGGAAATCATTGCAGCATAGCCGAGCATTGTTGCAACAAAAAATGTCTAATTGGCTCAAAGAAGTGCATGCCGAGTTCAATTGCGTATCAAGTAGGTTTAGTGGGATAATTTTGTATTATAATAATTATTATTATTATATATGTCTATATAAATTAATAAATAATATGCTTTTCTAAGTTATAGCTAAAAACTATAAACATTTTTTACGCACATCTAAATTCAAATGTTTTACTCATATGATAGTTACGTTGTATATCGCTGCACCGTTTTTTGTCTGAAGATATTTTCAGTTAAACGGAAAAATATCTGATGTGTGAATGTTGTAGATACGATCGGCTGCGGGCATCTCTCCAGTATTCCCTTCTTATTGTCTATTAATAGGGAAAGGAGTTGTACATTGATGATCGTTATGATTAACCCGTGGAGTTTACTCTTAATACTTTTTAAAGTACATTCTTTTTGATTTGGACTGGATTTGCTTGGTGTCCCCACTGCTGTAGCCAATCAAGCACATTCCAAGCCATGGCGAATGTTAAAAGGAGAAGTCATGACTGTTGGCAGGAGGATAGGTAGACAAAGTTTTAGATGTGGCGTTTTCCAACGATGAGTACTTGTAACTTCTAATTCCCTGTATATTTTCTTCCGTTCGAATTGGCGGCTGGTGCGTAATTATTACCAGCTCACAAGCTAAGGGCGCTCGAGAGCCGTGCAGATCTTAACAGTGCGCTGTAACTTAGAGCTGTAACAGGCTGGTAAAGCAGAGCAGTAATGTAACAGGCTGTTAACGCAGTTCTGTAAACGGTGAACAGTATCAGCCTGTTTAGGAAGCGCAGTAACAGTCTGTAAACGGAGCTCAGTAACAGTCTGTTAAGGGAGCGCAATAACAGGCTGTTAACCTGGTGTGTCAACACTGTTGTTGCTCTGTTTGAGCTGCTGCCCTGAACAATGACCATCTTGTAGGTACGACATTTGAAAACCTTAAGATCTTCCATCACTTGGTTTTCTTCACAGTAAGTCCAGCGTCTCTTAACCGGCGTGAATTATGAGCATGTAGCTGCTTCAATGATGTCGATTCTTCGATTATTACAACGTAAATGAACCCAGTCAATATGTTCACCAGCGTATTCTGCCGACTACCAATTTAGTCACCGCCTTCGTTCTTGTAATTTATTCGCATATGTTTTTTGCCAAAACAGATAGAATAACAATATACTTAAAAAAAGAACTGTGCTTTACAAGACCAGATTGTAAAGTTAGGCAACAAAATAGAGGTGTATATAAAGGAACCAGTCTGGATAGTTTCAATAGTTAAAGATCCAGCATGACTTCGATCGTTTCACTTGTTTTACTGGGTCTTGCCCTGGTTCTGGGTATTATTCTTACCGAAAACACAAGCACAACACAAGCTTTCGTACGAAGCAAGAGCTACAATCCGTCGCGTTTCAAAGAAACGTGGAATCGCAGTTCTGGCCCTGGTAATCGCAAATCGATGCCATCAAATAATTTGACCCGAGTACGACCCGAATCAAACCCAGATGATAATATTTTAAAAGTTACCTAATGATCATTTTCTCGTTCGTTGGCAGAACGAAAATGAAAATGAAGGCGATGCGAGCTGTCGTCTATCTGGAAGGACTTGCACTGAGGACGAGCAGTGCTGCAGCAGTATATGCCTACACTTCAAGCGTTGCTCTAAAACTTCTGGGTTTTAGGTACTTGTTTTCCATACGGCACTTAAACAGATAAATAAATATATTGTGCGCTCTTCCAAAACTTAAATTTTAATTACAAATAGGATGTAGTTGCATATTCCCATTAATTGCGGCTTGTCTTTGGAAACGATGAGAAAGTTGATTTGTCTGATAATGAGGCGTGCAACTGTGGCAACTGCAATGCCTCATCCTGCACGTCAGCGTCATCTGGTTAGACATTCAATCGTCTGGAAATAATAAACTGTATCAAATGACAAACCCATCACACATCAGCCACGCGCACCATCCACTCTACACTCTACACTCTCCGTACTCCCCAACATTTCAGCTATCGATGGCAAAGGGAAGTGAGGTGTTTGACTGCACACAATCAACTTACATGTGTTTGTGTTTGTCGGCGGGCAGGCAGCCAAAGAGACAGACGGAGAGGGAGATAGAGAGAGCGAGAGAGAGACATAAACAATATTTCCGCATATAGCTCTGGGAATACGAATATACCAGTATTCAGCAGACAATGCCACAATGCGGCATCAATGTAAATTGTACATTCATAGACATTTCCATTGACACGAATGCGAATGTGTGCGAATGTGTGCGAGTGTGCGTGTGTGTTGGTCTCCAAGTGATCCTTTCCCCTTTAAGCCCCTGCCATACCCCAACCGCGTATCAGACAAAGCGCACACAATGAATTTAGACAGCAATTGTTCGGCTTTCTTGTTGTGTTAGCTGCCTTTCTGGTCCTTTGTTGTTGTCACGCTCCCTATCGCTATGCCAACCGGCGCCCATACCCATGCCCCACCGCTCTCTGAGTGTCAAGAAAATAATTCTGCAGTTCTTATGGGATCAACAGTACCCGCTTACCCCAGTTGGGCCTTTCATATGATTTCTAATTTTCACTAAGCGCCTGAAAGTATGCAGCGAAAAGTGTGCCCTTTTTCACACGTTTTTAAATGCGTTTTCAATGGTTTCTGTTGACCGCACGTGGGTCGTTCCACGTATGTATCCTGCTATAATAGGATCTAAATTCTTTCTTTTTACGACCTGCTTAGGCCCGAATTTGTGGCTGTTCGAATGGTTGAAGCAGCACGTGCCAAATCTCGCGGGATATGCATGGAATCCGCATTCATAGTTGAACAGAGTTGAATATAGATATGTAGGATCATATGCATGTACTCGTATCAAATATGCACCGAGGAATGTTCAAGTGTGTGTATCCATTTGCAATTGATTTTCTTTCAAAAGGGAGCCGTGCAACATTTACGCCGTAACGCAGCAACGTTACTGATTCTGGCTCCACTTCGAGCACTCCATTGCTCTCCTCTCCCCACCACGCGCCATCTTTTGCGACCCAGTGAGAGGAAGACATCAAAAACTGCGGAACCGGAAGATATTCCAGGCTTGCAGCCGCTCCCTCCCAACCCTCCGCTGATAAGAGATGTTGCCTTGATGAAGTTTGGCGGCAATGGGCAGGAAATCACTTTCGCTTGCCAAAAAAGGAGAAGAAAATCGATTGCTTTTGGCCATCAGAGAACGCTTCAGACATATGCAGATTCATTGGCTCAAATGTATGTATGCAGCGGCAAATGAAACGCGACCAATTTGCCATTCGCCATCCGTCATCCGCCAAAGGACTCTGCTGACAGCGTCTTCTGGCAGCGCCTCTCTTCAACGGCTTATGCGGAATTACATAATGCAAGCAGCTCTGTGTGTGCGTATGTGAGTGCGTAAAACTTTTACATTGCACGTGTCGGCAGACACTTAAATGTCGAATGAATTATTCCACATGCCACGGCCAGGCGTCGAAGTTTTATTGCTCTCTGGAATGAGGAGGCTCTCTGCTCGAACACCTGCCCCGAGATGGCATAATAAGTTAAAGCAGTCCGCCTTCTTCCAGATGTTTAATTGTGGGTTTTCCAGCAGAACTGTCTTCCCGGAAGTCCCAGCACTGGAGTGCATTGCTCTGTCCACACACTGCACCGAACAGCCGAACGCCCGAACACGGGGCGTATACTGAATGCTCTGGCGTGAGGACTGGCCAACTGACTTTATTGGCTGACTTATCAGTAATGACCTTCCCTGGTGGCTGTGACTCTCCGACGTACGTACATTCGAGAGCCAAAGGCTTATGAAAGGAACATAAATAAATATGCGGAAAAGTTAAAGGTGGCCTTCGAATATGGAATGCTCTGCAGCAACCAGTGTCTGTTCTCAGTTCAAGTTATTGCCAATACATTCATTAAAGTATGTAAATTCTGTACAGGTTTTTAGGATAAGGATATCCTTCTTAGGCACGGATAACGCCTGTGACCTAGTCAAGCAACTAGAAAAAGCGGATTTACCCTTCCCCAAAAGAGGGAAGTATTTACAGCTTGAAAGGGATTTCTTTTTTGTGGGCTTCGCATATGTTTATATTTGCATTTGTGGTTGACAGGGGACAGGCTTGTGGCACGTGCCCCTCCGTCTGTATATGTGTGAGTGTGTGTTTGTGTGTGTTTGTGTCCTCCCCGGCACAGGCCATGAAATTGATTTTAAATGTGACGCTGCCTAAAGAGAGGGGGACATACTGAGTCAAAGGACAGGGCAAACAGTCCACGGTGACGATGATGATGAGGATGATACGAGTACTGGATGCTGCCACACGGTGTCGTTGTCCTCGCACCGCACGTATGACATCAACTGGCAAGTCGTTAGTGCGGATTCGACTGGCAAAAGAAAAAGCCACACAAACAGCAGCAACAGCAAATCAAAGCGAATGTCCGTCCACTTTATGAGACTTTCAACGGAAGGCAAAGCCAAAGCTAGACCCGGAGCCTATGTCTGCTTAAGCATACAAACATTGTCACACTGTCGCACTGCCTCTCTGCCTCCCTCTGCCTCTCTGGTGAAAGGAGTGTCAGCTCTTGGCCAGGGCCAGCCCCTGGCTTTGGGCACTGAGCAAAACTCATTATATTTCCGCTTGCCTCCTTTGGATTCTTCGGTTTTTTTTTCCAATTGAAAGCGCCGGGCGTCCCTTTAACATTTGTTTGTCTCAGTTTCCGTTTCCGTTTCAGTTTATATTTTCTGTTATATTGTGTATATGTGTATTTGTTTTTTAAGCGCACACGCATATTATCATGAAAAGGCGAGTGTGCTTTTGTCAGCCGGCGCGCTTTGATGTGTCGGCCGTTCAATAGGGAATACCCAGCAGCCCAGCACAGTAAACTGGGCTCAAAATTAATAACGCTGAATCGTGAAATTTGCATACAAAGGCGGACGCGGACACAGACAATGTAGTTCGAGTTAGGGGAGGGGAGATCTAAACGAGGCTAGCTTTAAAGCGACCTTTGGACGCTTTAAGTGCACGAGGTGTGTCCGCCAGCCCCAAGAACCAGACCCCACCCAAGACCCCAACCAAATTTGCATATATCGACAAGCATTTGGATGGTCGGGGAAGCATCTCTCATTAAAATGTAATTGCTCCTTGGACGTGAGTGGAGGCGGGTCCTTAACTCCCTGATTTGTCCACTTTGCTCTTTGTTTAGCTGCCGTGTTGTCTCGCTTTGTTTTCAGTTGTCGCATTAATTGAATCGACGAAACGACAAGCGTCCGCAATGCCTTTGTATGCCCACGGGCAGCCTTAGATGGCCACTTGTCCGCGTTGTGCAAACGCACAGGAACATGCTCCACTCCATGCCACTGACCGCAGCTCCAACACATGCAACACCACGCCCACATTCGCCCCTTGAAATCATTACCATCGGCATTATTATAACAATGAAAAACGTAAGAGCTCATTTCGTTGACACCCTGTACTGAAATCTTGGATTTTGGAGCCCATTATAGCTGGTGGAATAATTTTTGGAGTTGGACTTGGAAAAGGCGCAGAAGGCAGCCAACAGATGAACAGATCATCAAAATCTGATTATCCATCCATCCATGGGTGTAGTCGACGACTATTCGGATCCCTTGTGTTTAGAGCTGGTGTTCCCCCCTCCTAGGCTTGGCCTTCTGGGACTCTGTGTGGTTTGTGTGGGTCAACAGGCAACAGAGGAAAAAACCAAATGCAAAACACAAGTTTCGTTTTTAGTTTTCTGTTGTTCTGTTCGCATTCACAGTTGTTGCTTGTATTTCCATTTCCATTTCCATTTGAGTTTCTATTTCACTTCGTTAGTCCAATTCGATGTTTTCTCTGCTTGACACTTTGCTTGGCCCACTTTTGGTTGCTAATTGTTTGGGGAATGTTTCAGCGAACTAAACCCTGGCAGACGGAGAACGAAACTTTTTGTGGGCGATTTGATATCCCAAATCGAAGGAGCAGCTTTAAGGATCTCTTACGGTTTTCCAGAAACTTTTCAATTTCCCCTTCGGGCTCTCAAAAGAGTTCCCCTCTGTGTAATTCAATCCCAATGAGATGCAAACCTGGGGGTACCAGGTGTGTATTGACACTTGACTTCCGACTGCCGACTGCCGCCAGCTGCCAGCGTTAGGCATAAATATTTAAAATTAACTGCAGCCGCAACGTGTTTTAATCATTTACTCGTACGCTTCTACCTTTAACTGTGTCCTAATGTCTAATGAGACTGCCACAAGCCACGGCAACAACAAAACTCAATATGGTGTAAAAGGATTTCCTTGTACAAAGGCCTTGTCTGGGAGAGAAGGTCTAGGCATTGCATATTAAACGGGCACACACATCCGAAACGAAACACTCGGAACATCCACAAAAGGACTGCCAAAGTCCAAGATAAATCCACAGAAAGCCACATTGCGCATACGCAGTGTAGGCCAGTGTCAGCAACAGAAGCGGAAGCCTCTGTGCGGACTGTTTTAATGAAATTATCTGTTACACATTGGCCCAAAAATGTTGCTGTTTTCGGTAAATAATTCAATTATTTTTGTGGCGACCAAAATCCATTTAGAGCCCCCCCTCCACTCGTCTGCCTTGCGAAAGTCGACAATTTTTAAGCGTGTTGCACGGCCTGGATGAGTTTTAGCTTTGACAGAGTTTGCTTTAAAAGTTCTCCGTTTCCCCAAACTCCTGGCGTCCTTGTGGATGCTTGGGATTTGTGTTCAATCCTCCCGTTGCACTTATCGCAGCTGCTGTGGCAGTTGCCAAGTTACGGCAAGCAATTAACTGCAAACCCTGGCCAGGATAGACGCCATTCGAGACGGAGCGTGTGTGTGCTGCCAGTTCTAATTACCTGTATATCTGACTTGTTTAATTTCCAAGAGATTTTTTAATTCTCACAGCAACTGAAACTGAAACTGCAACAGAAACCAAAGGTAAGCGAGCCCAAAGGGTTGCCTTAATGCGGGCTTGGTTTCCATCAATCATTTTGTTAAATGAAGAGCGACATTGGCTTAAACAGCATCTAATGTATCTTTAAATTGGATGGAAAAACAGATGTGTTCAAAATATATTTCAGTGATTTCGTGATGTGCCGCACTCATTTTACCGCGACCACAGCCGCACTGGACACTGGACAAATGCAAAATAATTTTCATTCGAAATGGATGGAAACAAGTTGTTAGGGGATTCGCAATTTGTGCAATTTGTGGGTAAAACATTTTGGACGTGTTTTTCGGTGGCTGTCCATTTTGCCAAATGATTATCATAATCGTGGAAATTGAAATCCTAGGAAATCCAACATCATTAATCACGCACTTGTAGAAGTGACACTCATTCATTGCTCGGCTCAAAAATAACTGTCAAAAACTTTAATTATATTTTCAACACGATGATTCATGCTCTCCACGCCGCCTGACAATGTTGCCCCACAAAAGCCGAGTACGTGCCGCAAGCGTCGCTGCGCATGAAAAGAGAAAGCCAAAAAAGCTTGAGAGAAATACCAAAGAAGCAAAAAGTAGACCTGATTTGGCTTCCAGCTCCCCCGCTGCTTTCCCACCCGCAGTGCCTTTGCCTCTTCCTTGCTTGGTCAGCTGAAATATTATGTCTGGCCGCTGCATTGACAGGCACAGGCACATGCCCAGGCCCAGACCCAACAAGTTGCTGCATGCCAATAAAATCAAATTGGCATTCAATTGAGATTGTCAGTGTGCAGTGGCAGTGGCAGTGGCAGTGCCACTGACAGTCCCGTCCAACTTTGCGCTCTGCCTCTCGCTTTTGTTATTTTTATTTCCGCAAATTGAAAACGCTCAACTTAATCCCACCAAGCTGATGGAAAACCAATCAGCACAGAACACCAATTAAAAATAGTACAAAAACAGCACGAAAGAAAGCGTTTTGTTGGTAGGCGAATATTAAGATACTCTGGCAAATCAATCCCTGTCGAAGGCAGCAAGCTTTCAGCGTATTATGCTCGCTAGACCGTTGCTTCTTCCCTTCAAACATAAGCTTAAAATTGTGGAAAAATCTGGAGAAAGAGTACACAAAAAAAGGGAGAGAAAAGCCCAGCTTTGTCGCTTCTAGGGGATAGGGAGAAGCACTCTTGGCTGTTTGTTAACCTTCGTGATGGTAACGTCCATCAGATTGTTTTCCGCTTAAGTGCCTCAAATTGTGGCAATTCGCGGGAATATGTGCATAGATGTATGGGGATACGTGCCTGTCGGTTCTCGGCTTCAATATAAAACAATTGAATCGAGATTATCTTAACTTCTTGCTCACTTGGCTGCCGCGACTCCCGTTGATTGCATTTTAAGTTGCTGAACATGTTTATCGGCTGAAACTCGTTCGACTAACGAGCCAAACGAGCTTTTCAATGTAATTCAATTGAGGAGCGAAACAATGGCCAATGAAAACGATGCCATCATCGTTGTAATTGCCCCCAGTCAGGAGAAGCTGCCGCTTCATTAGCCGTAACGGCTTAATGCCTGCCATACCGGGCGTATGCGTAATTTTTGACTCTGCGAAGGTTCTGTTGCCCTCCAACCTTAAATCGGGCGACAACCAAGCCAATTCAATTAGCAGTAGCAGAACCAGCGCTAGTCAAAGCTCATGTTGTACCGACAACTGCTGCATTCAGATCCCAATGGTCGTTGGTCGTTGCTCGTTGGTCAGGTTCATGGTCGAACAGAGCAGGGAAGGGTAGTGGAGGCCTGTTGATGGAATTGGCCAAGTTTGTTCGATGCGCGACAAATTCAATTCGTTGGCACAGACCAACACACAGATACAGATACAGATACAGATACTAACCCTCTAACACACAGACACTGGGGCACATTCATAAGAGCAGGCAACAGGCTGGCAAATCAAGGAGCAGGGGACAGGGGGCAGGGGGGTAGGGGGGTAGGGGTCTTGCAGCAACGTCGATTTTGTGCGAAGGATGTTGCATCAGCCAGGTGGAGTGCATATGGGGTAATTGCTTTGGAAATTGCATGTGACGAAACATATGGTTTATGTAAAGAGGATGTGGCCGTGACACAGCGCTATCTGCAGGGCTAATTGGGTTATGGATAAGCCAATTTGAGCGTGCTCAGCTCTGGGACAGCAACAGAGCAGCTGATTTGCAATCAAAAACGTTTCATCGCATGTTTTTGGGCAAGTAATATTACAAATTTCAACATTGTCTTGCCACCAATTCATTCACAAACTTTAAAAGTATTCCGATTTAAGGAAGAGATCTTATGGCCAGCAGATTGCGTGAACGATTTGGAGGGCCCTAACCCCGAAGATAATACAAAGCAATTCATTTGGCATAAGGAAAATCTCTCCCTAGCCTCCTCCATTTCCATCTTGCCAGCAGCTTACCTGTCCTGGGACGGTGGCTCCCGTGCCCCATAATGTGGGCTGTCTATCGCTGGCCATATATCATATGGGACATTCATTCATTCCGGCAACGACAATAGCCCTAGTCCTGGGCCGTGTTTGTTTATGCCTCGTTAAACTTTTCAGCCGCACGCATAAAACATAACGCGCTCTACTAGGGCCAGATCAATGCCTTATGTGCATGGCACTGGGTTGGGTCTGAGGATGGGTGGAAGTGGATATATGTATGTAGAGATGGGCTTACTCTGAAATTGAATTATGGCACACATACACATACACATATGCATAGAGAGAGAAAGAGAGACTGACACACACACACACACACACAGGCCGTGACATATCGAGCGAGACGCCATGAAATACAATATCTGACTCTGAAGTCTAGCTGCATGGCGCGATTTCGATGGTTTCGTAGCTTTTTAGACGACTAACGGTAACGCTACAACCCCTCCCCACAGCCTACTCTGCTCTTACCCCCTTTCCGTGCACCGTGCTCTGCGCTCCTGGCTCTCCATTCATCCATTCCATCGAATGCAAACGGCAGCCAGCCCAGAAGCTCTTTCATTTTCAGCTTCGCATTTCTCTCTCTGTCTCTGTCTCTCTAGCTCTCCTTCTGGTTTGTGTTTTTATTGTAAATTATGGCCGCAGCCGCAGAAAAATAAAAGCAAATAAAGAGAAAAAGAATCGCAAGCGAACAGAGACTAGAGAAATAGGTTGAGGCAAAAGGGAGATGGATGCAGTGGGTCCAACAACCTGTACAGGCCCGGTACACTGTGCCCTGTACCCTGGGAATGGCAGCCATCGGTTTATTGTTTCTGTTTCATTCCATTTTATTGTCGTATGTCATACAATGGCGTAACATTTACATTTCCCATTAAACTTTGCGCTATCAGTATCTGCTCTGCTCTGCTCTGCTCGGCTCGGCTGGGCTCCTCTTATTGTTGCTATTCGCGAGTAATGCTGGATGTTGTGTTGTGCAATAAATTTAAATGTTACACCTCCCCAGCACGGCAACAAGATGTCTGGCTAAAGGCTCCAGGAGCGGGCCAACAATCAAAAATACTCATACGGCGCTGAGCACCGAAAAACACGTAGCAAGCATTGGGGAGATGAGAAATATTGATTCAAAAGGAAATACAAAACACAAGTCCCTGATGAGAAAGAAAACCTGAACAAAAAAAGGGGCGAGCGGCCGAGTGGGAGTGAGGGAAACGCTTCTTGCAGATGCAACAATTTGTCATTGAAAAGCAAAGCGCAGCGCGAAAAACTAACCGAAAAATAGTTAAACAGCTGCCGACGACATGCCCATTGCACAACAACACCCACAACACAAACACAAGCAGAAGCAGCACCAGAAATCCACACAAGAAGAAAGGCTTTCAGGACCGGGCCGAAGGCGAGTCGAATCGAATCGGTTTACCGAGCAGCCACGAATATCGTAACGACCAACCGTGTACGACATTCGCACGACCAACAGTTGCTGCTGGCTGCCTCTGCAGGCTCTGGCTCTGGCTGTGACTCTGGCTGTGGCCCCATAATAGACACTGACATCCAGCGCAGTGTCACAGTCCACGCTCGTCCTTTGGACTGCCAAGTCGTGTTCTCGTCGTTCGCTGGTGGATGTGGATTTGGATTTGGATGTGGTTGTGGTACCAACGGAAGTCCAGCTAGCCAGTTAGCCAGTTTATAGTGTTTCCCCGAAATTCGACTATCGAAAACTCAACTCTTCGTGATAACAGAGAAAAGTTACCATTTCCGTTTCCGGTTTCGGTTGCGAGTGCGAGTGCAGTTCGAAGTTCAGGTCTGAACTTGATGCAGTGGCCTGTCAACTGTTGCTGCAGTGTCGTCTGAGCACAGTTCCGTCGTTCATGTAAGTTGAAATCTGAATTTATTGGTCACCCAGGGACACTCGGGAGCCGGAGCCAGCACTGAGATTGAGCCATCAATCTTGGCTATCAATTAGATCAATCATACGCCTCGTGTACTCCCAGTCGTATCGATTTGGAGTATGTGAAATATTGATTGGCAAAAGAATCCAGGAACCCAACCACCCACGCTCCCAGCTAAATTGCCCAACCAGACCCAGACAGTTGGCCCAGAATAGGCCCCGCGTCGAGGCAAATACACACAATGGGCTAAAAATAATTGTCCACCCCCACCCCCACACCCTCAGCCAAATGCCCGACCGACTTACCTGGCTTAAAGCCGCCATCACAAACCCTGCAGCCCGTGCACACTGGCCTTATTAAACTAAAAAACTAATAAATACGAGCATAAGATACAATATTGAAAGTATATAAAAGCCATACAAAGCCACAAATAGTCCCTCAACAGGTAAAAACAGGAGAGAATAGGGGTGCTTTTTTGGTCAAAGTTCAACCTATTCCCAGCAAAGCGCATACATTGGCCTGCTACTATTATTTAATTATTGCAAAATTCCATTTTCAAACATTCTAAAGCTAGATGAAGCCTTTCCCGTGCTTTATTATGAACAAAGTTCAGGGCAATATGGTAACCATTACGAAAGTCGAGCTCCTTTGTATTCAAATTGCATAAGAGGCCTTGTGTTGCGCCATTGGAGCTGGGTGCAACTAGTTGAAAACAATTATTATGGCTTCAATTCAGTTCAGAATTTACAGAGGACTATTTTTAGCGAAAGATTGTTGGTTTCTCTAAGCAATCAAAAGATTTTGTAACCATCTTATCGAGAGTTTTAGGTAAAGATAAAGAGATATTATCCTAAAGAGTATATTCAGTCCAGTTTGGGTGTAGATGGGTAGAGAGAAGGTATCCTAACTTCATTAAATAAGAAGGGAATAGTGTATGTAATTACTAGAGTGGATGTGGCCTACTCGTAAGTAAAGTTTGATCCCAAATTCCGAGACTGCTGGCCTGAAAACAGAGCCAAACTAATTGGTAAATGTCCATAGAAAGAAGAGACTACCCTGTTGCAGCCCTTTGCTAACCGACACCAGAATTTTCCAATCTATGCAGACAAATGTTGCACTCAAACTCAAACTGAACTAAAAAAAAACTTTCGGCCAACTATCCGGCCAGTTGGAGGAGGCCCGTGCCCGTGCCCTTGTCCAGGCCCATGCCAATGCCCACCTGTGGTCCATCAGGAGCAGCCAATAAGCTCCGCTCTCGCGCCACTTCCGACGACCCTCCCAATCGGTGTCCAGCTGTGTCCACGCTTGAGCCAAGTCAATCGCCTGGCTATGTGGGGGACATGTGCCTGACACTCGTCAGTGTCAGCTGGAGACGGGAAGGAGATGGGATCTCTATCTCTCTCTCTCTCTCTCTCTCTCTCTTTGGACGGCTAAGCCCCATGGAATCAAAACGAAACTGAAAATGATTTCCGTGGATAACAGGAATGTGCTTTAAAGGCATGCCAAAGAAAAAAATGAATTAAATGAAAGAAACAAAAAATCAATGTACCCTCCAGCGATGTCCTGAAGGCGCCATTTGCCGCTGCCGGGTGGGCGTGTCACTGCCCCTCCCCACACACTTAAATTACAACTTCACACACTTCTAACGTATAATAAAAGCGAAAAAAGACGAAAGAAAGAACGGGCCAAAGGAAATCAAATAGCAACGAGGCCAACTCCACTACTAGCGGAGTCTCGGAGTCTCCTCCTTTTGGCAGGCGGACCTCGTCATCGCCATCGCCATCGTCGTAGTCATCATTTTGGGAGAAAACATTCACATTCGCTGTATTGCGCTCAAGGAAATTTGTGTGTTTCGGTGTTTTTTGCCGCTGCTTTTCTGTTTTCTGTGGGCAGGACCTACATTTCTGTTTTAGCAGCAGGCGGCGGCGCTTTACAGTCCCCAGCGGCCTGATTAAATTCTTATCCCCCCACTGGCAAGCCGCAGCGGCCACCCACCGAACCACCGAACCACCGGACCACCCAACCAACCGTCGACCACCCCGAATGCTCTGGAAGACAGGACACGGGATAAGGCGCTGCATGCGTTTAGTGCGACGCGCAAATGATGAAATAAATGAAACTAATCCAAGAGAAAGCCCAAATGGCAAAATATTTACATTGCCAACCGCAGTGGCCACAGCACAGTGGTCTCAGCTATAGCAAAAAGTGGAGGCAAATTGGTTTGCATCAGAGAGGGGGTTCTGCATTCTCTTTGGACAATGGACTTTCCATTTACGATTGGTTTCTTCGGTACATCTGAAGTATCTATCTCTATTGTTCATTTGTGGCTTATACTCTTTCACTTTGTGGTAGATTAGCCACATCTAAATCCCCTGTAGCACTTTATCTTCTGGACCACTGTGCAGTGGTTGCCCTGGAATCTGCTGCCATTTCTGCCCCTCTATTTTTTTATCCAGCCACCCGACGGTGTGATAAACATCTTTGCCAAGTAAGCAACAATTTTTATGCCCTAAATTGGGTTCCTTTTTTGCTCTCCCTTCGCCTGGCGATGGTCCTGTCAGAGGGGAAGGGGTGGAGCTGGTGGGTCTGTGGCGGCGGTGGCGATGTCGATGGTTGATTGGATGACGAGGCGGCTCAGCGCGTGCAGGCAAATATTTTTAATGATTTTCGGTTGGCCGAGGCAAGGGCTTCGATCTGGGGGCGTTGTGTGTGTTGTGTCTGAGTTTCGTTTTACGCCCCAGTTAGTGCAAAACTAATTATACTTATGGCAAGAGCCGTCGGGGGTGCTAGGTGGACCTGAAGACGGTAAACTTGCCAAGGTCAATGCTTTGGTTCTCCCACTTCGAGGGAGGAAGGACTTTGAGAACTCTTGGAGCAACAGATCTGTGAAAAAATATCTCTCTTTCTATGATACATTTCTTTATCTATATTTTTGCATATAATTAATTGTAATGATTATTGAAATCGAATCTGTTTTCCCCCAAATCCCCAAACAAATCAAAGTACAAAAATACTCTTCTTGCCCTCATCCTGCCTAATCCCCTGAATATCAAATTATGCTACAATTTTTCCCTGAAATCATACAAATATTTGACTAATTTCTCTTAATTTCCTTCCCATCTTTGCGTTCTCAGGTTTCCTTGCCATTTGTGCATTCTCCAAATCAAAGTTCATGGGTATTTCAATGATTTTCCTTAATTGTCTTCTTGTCTATTAATTCCGAATTAAATTTATTGAATACTTGCTACATAATTCAGTACAAAACACTATTTAATTCATGTGCCCTTAGCGCAAAGGCTCTGCTAATCTTTGATCTCTGTCTCTGCTCTCAATTTCAAATATCCATTTGATGAGTAAATTTTGAAATTACATTTTGCCCATCTACCTGGGGTTTCCACCTGTTTATTCTTATCACGTGCGCTCACATGTGACTGAACTGCTGTCTGTTATCTGTCGATGTTTGTTGCTGCTTTTAGTGCTCCTGCTGCTAATGCAGAATTATGGACTTTTATTCAAACACGCTCTTACATTTCCGCTTCCGCTGCTTTTGGTGTGGTGTGTTGTGTGTGTGTGTGTGTGTGTGTGTGTGTGTATGCCACGCGGCCGACATCAAACGCCCGAAAGCTGGGCGTAACCCTTTCTGACGCCCCGCATTTCCCGCTGCAAGCTGGATGGATGGATTTTTTTGCGCACGCATTGCCACAATTTGACTTTCCCTTGGGTTTCTCTGGGTTTTTTTCGGATGAAACATTGCAGATAGGGCACGCTACTGCCACGCCCCCCTCCCTAATGTGGACGGCCAACAGAGAGCTGGATGAAGCGAGTGTTTCAGAGGCAGAGAGAGCCTGTAAGCCTGTAAGCCTCTTCAGCTTAAAGGTTAAAAGTTCTACAGCTAAAGAAGTGAGAGTCCTCGTATAAGGACTCTACTCCTAGTAGGCGCTCCTCTCCCATGTCCCTAAACAGTCAGGCCAAAGCCAAACTAAACAAGTCCGAAGCTTGTGGCACTTGTGGTCCTACTTCGTCTACCTATGGGCCAAACAGTCAGGCCTTGCAGCCTGCTCTGCCCAATATAGCCAACACTTGGCCAGCCAATTAGGGCAACTCAAGTGGTCATCTCTCCCTGGGCCTCCTGCGGCCCAGGCCTGCTAACATAACCCTTTTTAACAGGCAATTAAAAATCAGTTTTCCCCCCCAATCTCTTTCCCTTTCCGCCTTGCTGTTCAGCAGGGAGTGGGGGGGAGACATAACTTATTAATTAAGACCATTAAAGGCCAACGCAGCAATTCCAATGCAAATGCAGTTTTAATTAAATTTGTAAAGGGAAAATGATTAGCTGCTCTACACCGCTCGACAGCACAGCCTCTGCAGACGGCAAACGACTAACAAATTAAATTCCCAGTTGATTGTCAATGAAAGTCCAATAAAAAGTCAAGTGTGGGGAAGGGAAATACACCCACAGCTTCAGTTTGGGGGAGGGAACGATCCCGGCCATCAATCTTTGAGATTCCAGTATTAAAATTTGCTTATTAAATCCAAACACACGCACGACATTTTCCTGCTGACAGTTTCAATTCGCAAATTACAAACTCAAAGCGCAATTACCAACACGCGTTTGGGTCCACACAGACACAGAAAGAGACAGAGACAGAGACCGAGACAGAGACCGAGACCGAGACAGGGGGAGAAAGAGATGATAGAGCGGCTCTCGTGCTCCCAAATAGGAAATCCTATTTGGGTTGGACTCCAGCTTCGCCCATGTCCTGGCCCGGCCTGGGCAGCCGCAAAACCCAAAGCATGCCTCAAAACCTGTTACAATGCCGCAACTCAAACGCAGAGCGAGGCAAGGGCAAGGGTGGGCGAGTGTGGGCTGCGGAGAGCCCCATGAACCGCAAAACTGCCCATGACTATGTATCCCATGTCTGTGGCTGGCTGGCTGGCTGGCTGGCTGCTGGGCGTACAAGGGCAAGCCGATTATCTTTTCATGCAACATTTGTAAATCTAAAAAGTTAAATGACACTAATCTAAATTCCACAACGGCAACAGCGACTTATGCCCGGCCCCCAAAAATTGTATACCCGTCGGGGACGAGCCCTCGAAATACAGCAGCCTCAGCGGAATCTCCATTCAGAGTGCGAGTGAAAATGTGTGTGTGTGTGGTGCAAACATTAGTCCTGTATCTTATGATGTTGTCCTTTTTTTTAACCCTAATGCAGAACAGAGTTCTCTGATTTTGTGAGGCATTTAGGCAGTTTGATTTTAGGGTAGAAGAGACTTCTTTGGCTTCAACAGGCACCAAGATCAACCTTGATTGAAGCAGCTTAAGGAGTATATAGAAATTAAAGCACATAAAGTATAATATATGTAACTCTAGGATCTATTATTCAATATACAAATTAATAATTACAAGGCTTCCACCTTGACACCAACTTTCTTCTTAGAGCATTCCATCTTCGTTAGCTTCAACGAGTATGCCAAAAACACACACTTGTTTGGCATTTTCCATTTTTGTGTTGTGTTGGTGTTTCGAAAACATTTCCCCAATGCGGTTGCTCTCTGTGTCTCTGCCACATTTTATAAAGTTGAGTTTATCTCAAGAATGTAGATTGCCTGTAAAATATTTAATTACACTCTGCGGCACAGAGGCCCCCCACAGACGATGGCGACGAGGCTGGCAGTGGCACTTTCGACCAGGCAACACGTATACGCCATGTGTGACACTCTGAGTAGCCCTTTTGCCTGCCTGCCTGCCCGGCCCCTCATGCATTTGTATACGTGTGTGTATGTGTGTACCTATATCGGTGTGCGTGCGTGCTAACATGGCAATTGCCAAGTGTTGGCTTTTGAGTGCGCTACACACGAGTGACACTTGTATACATCTCTCTCTCTCTATGAGTGTTGATGTGTCATGCCACCATGTGTTGTACATGTTTATGTGTCGCTGTGCCTGTGTGTGTGTGTGTGGCCTTTGCACAGTTAACCGTGTTATTTATTTGCCCCACAGATGGCGCTGAGCCCTAACTGTCAAATAGTTGAGCTGCTCCTGAATTTTTAATCAACTTCTTTGCCCCACTTTGCATATGAAATAAGACCAATTGAAGTTGCTGCTGCCACTTCCTTACTCTCTGTCCCCGGCCTCTTTCTTGACTAGTCATTCATTAGTGGCTGAGCCACGTAAAGTGCCAAAATGCTAATTATGTTTATTGAGCCGCACCAGGGGCAGGGGGGCAAACAATTCGAAAAGCGGCTTTCCAGCCACAAAACAAAAAAGTATATGCCTTATATGTGATTCCAAGTATTTGTTTGTGTTTGTGCGAGAGTGGGGTGAGGGGTGTGGGGTGTGTGGGTGTGGGTGTCGCAATTCTATACCAAGGACAGAGGGAGGAACACACCTAGGAGCAGACAAATCGGCTTTGACCTTTAATGAGCAGGCGAATGCGGACGCGAACGCGTGTCGCTGGCCGCATAAAAGTTTTGCATTTGATTTGCCCGAAGGTCGTTTTATAAATAAGCCACCCCAACCCCCACAGCAGGGGCACCCACTGGCAGACATCCTGTCGATCAGCGCACGTCAGTTCGGCACGGTCCTGTACGGACGGTCGGTCCGTCGGTCCGACGGTCGGTCGGGCGGTGTTGTGGAGAGCTAACCAGGTGGTGAGCCATTTGGCTCCAGCCTTGAGCACACCCAGCAGCAGTCTGTCCTCTGTTCTGCACCTCCTGCCGCCTAGAACCATCCTTGGCTGCCCTTGGGTGTGGCCAGTGTCGTGCCTTAAGGTGCTAAATGTGAGCCGCCGCACACACTGAGAGAAATCAGTACAAAAAAAATGAACCTCCACAGTTGCACGCAGCGAAAACCCCCAATTAGACTCGATATTCCCAATTAAACGGTCGCCATTTTCGACTAGTGTACTCCTGTCGAATGCTTGCCAGGCACATAATTAAAAGCGACATTTGTTTTTGGCTTTTGTGGCTTTGGAAAGTTGTTGCGATTACAAAACTTTAATGGGCCTTCCCTAAAAAAAAACAAAAATAAATAAATTAAACGGAAAAAACATTCAATGTGTCTAATTAATGATTAGCTGCGGTTTAATTAGACATTCGAGCACTGGATGGATGGATGGCTGGATGAATGGGGGCATGGATGGAGGGATGGCTGATGAGCAAGTCGAATAAGTCGAGCTTGAAATTGGCTCAGGCACAGGCACTGCCACTGAGCGACAGAGAAAGAGATTAATTTAACAAGTACAACCAATTTCACTTCACAAATTGCATTTACTTTCAGTCAGGTGGGAGCCCGTAGCAGTTGTCGGTGCCACGCGGCGGATGAGTTATGTGCGCTGCTAATTGCAGGACTTACTCAGCCAGTCCGTCAGTCCGACCGTCTGTCAGTCTGTCAGTCCGTCAGTCAGTTGGCTCGGCCTGGTTCCGAGTATAATTACACGGCTTGCTCACTTGAATGGGTTTCAGCTGCAACTGGTTGGAACGGTCGGGTCTGGGTCGGGTACTTGTTAAGCTTTGTTATCTGCCTCTCACTATCCGGATATCTGGATGGTATCTGGATACTATATGGCTATATGGAGTGGCACGCACCTGTTCCCAATGACCTCAGACATTCAGCCGCTACCCTTTCTGGGATATATTTAGATTCGGAATAGAATGGAAAAAGCTTCAACTGGACTCCCATGGAAAATATTCCATGAAGATGTACCTAAGGAACTATTCACTACTGATTTTGGCAACTCAAACTTGAGATCTTACGATCTTTATTAACATTCGAAACCATTGGTCTATGTGGATGGATCTTTTGTTGCATCGTCCAGGGTGTTTTCTGCTTTGGTTTGCCCTCACTTTTGCTTCTCGCTCTCTATATGTTCGCGTGCCGCAAACAATTTTCATGTTAGCCAGACAACAACAAAGAAAAAACAAATAAAAACAAGAATTGATTATAGACTTCTCATAATTTATACTTATTAGAAGCTTTTATGCCAATCAAAGCCACGCCTCGAACCCGCCTAAAGTTTTTAATTAATTTTTGAATGAAATATTATTTCTTGCTGGAAAACAATGGAGCAAAATACATATTTGCTTGAAGAGAGAGTCCAAACATAGCCCCTGCCACTGTCGAAGGCAAGTGGCACCCTTTGCGGCTGTCAAATTAGGTTCCAGCTGCAACTGCAACTGCCACACCATAATCAAATGTCCCTCATCGTTAACAGCTTACCTATAATTTATTAATTGAATATTCGGTTTGTTTGCAAACGGAAGCCCTTGATTGGTTGGTGACGATGGGAGAGTTCTGGAGTTCGGGGGCGATCTGTCTGTGGCAGACACATGCGCAAGCCCTTTGCAAAATTGCAAATCGAATTGCAATTAAATGCACATTCGGAGTCGCTCATACGCACTGTTGCCCCGCCAGCAAAGCCGATGTAACATCCCAGATGTAGCATCCGCATGAAGGACATGTTCTGCAAACAGGCAAAGGCATAAAGTCAGTCGTGCATGGACTCAGACATTCATTCATTTATTCATTCAACCAGTCAAGCATCCATTTACACTCGGAGATTCGTATTGACATCGGTCCGAGTGTGGCTAAGTAAATGGCTTAGGACAAACAGAGAGCAGCAGAGGGCAGTAGAGGGCAGCAGAGAAACTAAAAGTGTTGAGGCTGAAGCTGAAGCTGGTGGAACGTGTCAATGAGTTTTTAAGCCTGTGTACTCGGCTCTGCTCGGTCTTAGCCTTTTGTTATTATTACTTGGCAACAACTCGACATGTTGCCGCAGTGGCTGGCTCATGTAAACGGACAAAGAGCATGCCACACGGCAGGCAGGCAGGCAGCAGGCATTGCAGCCAGATAAGAGTCAGAGTCAGAGCCAGAGCCGGAGCGGAGCGGAGCAGAACGGTTGCCTCCAAAGGAAAAGACAAATAGCACACAGAAGGCAGAAAGCACAGAACGAGTATGAGATTATTTGTTTTCGGCAGCTTTTGTTTGCCTGCCTCTGATGCTGTTGCTTTTGCTGTTGCCCTGGCAGCTCTCCCTTCTGCTTTCATTACCCAGACACTCTCGTTGCTATATTGGAATACACATACATATAAACGGTTTATTTTTTGGCCCTATCTGCAGTCGGACCGAGGCACATCCTGCCACTGTCTGGCTGCGTTTGAATACATTCAATGAATGAATACACCACACTTTGCACGGCACGGCAGTGTGTTCTGTGTTCTGTGGGTGGTCCAGCTGCGAGAAGTCAACCGATACTGGGTTGCAAAATATTAACTCATTTCATAGGCATTCACGTACCCATAAATCCACGTCTGCCCAGCTGCAGCTGTTGGCCTATTTCATGGCAATAAAATCGCCGGACTCCATGTAAATTACCCGCCATCAAAGCTTATGAAAGGGGGAGGACTGCCCATCATTAGAATCATCATCATCATCATCCGACTGAAATTAGTTGCTCTGTGTGCTCCATATCATCGAAAACGGATGAACCATGCGAGGAGCGAGAAGCGAGAGAAAACCAGTGCCACATTTCCAATATGAGCTTGTTGACCGGGCTAAAAGAGCAGCAGCAGCAGCAGCAGCAGCAACAGCAGGCGTAGGGCAAACAACCCGGAAAAAACCAAACAAACAAACAAAAAATCCCCCATGTGATGGCCAGTGATGGTGTCAGAGGTATATGCTCGTAGGATGATGGCAGGTCGAAGTAGATAGGGAGGGAGGCTAAGTGATAATCACAGCCAGGGTCGGTAGCTGTGCACATGTTGACGCCATTTCTGTGTCACCCTGACAATGTTATTAAAAATCCATTCCACCGTCCACACACGTCGATGTGTGGGAGGACGCACAGGGGGGCGAGCATGGCAGGGCACGGTGTGTATAGGAGATAGAGACAGGTCCTACGGCAAAAAAGAAACGTTCGTGTGTCCTCCTGGGATGCAGGGTTCTGCATCTGGTTTTTCTGATTCCATAATTAACGCAAGCAAAAAACAGAATCACGTCGAAAGACGGTAAACAATTAGGATGCTGACAGAAGTGGAAAAACAAAATGCTGTGCGGGTAAACAAGAGGGGAGAAAAACAGCACACATGTGCGGTTTGTCATTTATTTTAATGTTTAACAGTTGACGGTTTAGTAAATGTTGATATACAATACGACTCTTGATTTACCGTGTCGTCGTTGGTCTTTGTAGTCCGTTACTCTCACAACCAGACTAGACCCAAGCGCAAGCTTCCTTCTTCACTTCAGCGAACTCTTGCGATGTGGTCCTTGTTTTTACTTCCCTTCACCATTGTTGATGCTTGTATACTATATACTACCCACAAACATGTTGTCGTTGCACAGGGTTGCTTAAGGGTTTGATCTGAGCAAAAACAATGACTACTTTAGCCATCTGAAAACCTGGATGAGTAGATTACTTTCTCATACTTAGATTTGGCTATATATTGCCAAAATATTTTTTAAAAATTCAAAAACCGCCATTCGGTGACTTGGCGCACTTTTATTATTTTTACTCGACATTTACAGCGAAGGGTATCCCTCAATATTGATAGATTGATAAGAGAATTGTACAACCTTTCATCGGATTTTTTATTCGTGTCCATAGAGTGGATTCAACTAAAGACAAAGCGACCCAAAGTTTGAAGAACATCTTTATCTATAGATCCCCCCCGAATATCTATCTTCAAATTGGAGTTTAGTTGGTGGCCCAGGAAATTTGGCCGCCAGCAGACGACCCTGATGATGATGGGAAATGTGTTGAGTTCATTTCGATAATGAGTCATAATTAGAAGGGCATTAGCATATTATCGATTATGCGGCGGGTGATGATGATGTTGGAGTGACTCTGTCTAAAAGGAAATGGAAACATTGCCAGATGGCTTTTAATTTCCTGTAGGCTGAATGTGGCCAATAAAACCAAAAACTAAAACCATCTTATTTTGTGTAAATGGGGTTGGGCCAGAGCCAAGCCCCGGAGAATAGCACAAAGACCCACAAAGAGTGTCAAAATAAACAGAAAGACCAGAAGGGAAGAAATAAGCAAAGAAATGGCAAAGAAATCCTTTGGATTTGCTGTGGCCAGGCCAGGCGACGATGAACTGATTAAATTGTTGACGGAACCGTTCCGGGGGATTCCCCCAGCACAAATACACGCACACAGACACACACACACAGGAAACTAATTCCGGCAGCCAGCACTCGCTCCGCAGCTCCCCGCTGCCATTGAACTTTATCGATAAGCATCGGGGCAAAGGAACAACGGAACAGTATCCAAAAAAAAAATACAACGAAGAGAATAAGAAATTGTGCTGGAGGGAGATCCCCGACTGGGCTAAAGGGAAATACATTTTTATGGACAATTTGGTTTTTATGTCAATTTACTGCTGTTTCCCCACTGAAAACACAAGAAAATTCATGAAGTTACCCAGAGAAAGAGAGGGACAGAGAGAGAGAGGGACCCAATATCAATTCTCCTCCTCCTCCATTCCTTTGCCTCCCTTCGACGCCTTCGGTTAAGTCGTGCGCACATTAAAATGGGTGTTGTGGGGCGCATCGTTCTGTTGCTGGTTTGATTGGTTGTATTTGCAGCAGTTTGCTTCACTTTTGGTTGCTGAGGGGACAACGGAGAATGTGGCGACTGCGACACGATGTGATAATTGCCACAGCAGCAGCAGCAGCAGTAGCAGTGGCAGGCAACGCGGGAATGGGTGTGCCCAAAGGGGGACTGACATCTGGTTTAAAGATTTCGATTTCAGGCGAGATTTAAGCTTGATGTTGGCGTCGGGATTAGTCCTTGAGCCGCTCATAAACCGCTCTACTAAGATATACCTTTCCTTTGAGCTGAAAACCTGCACAATTGCATCCATTTAATTTGAATTGCTTGTCATAGATATTCTAGAAAAGCGTACTAAATATCTGTTACAATCCGCTTGTAAAGAGTTAATCCTCTTAGTCTTTGACTATGTTTACTTTTCTCTCCTATCTTTTTAGTCGCCCTCAGTTGTCCCCGTTCTTGTTTCCCTCTCTCTCTCTGGTTCAGTGTCTAAGTACAAGGTATAAAAAGACTTCTGTTTTCTTGTTTTGTTAGGGAAATTTCTCCGTGATAAGGCTCCATCTGTTTTGATGCTGCACATTCCACATTTTACTTTGTTGGCATACTTCTTTGCCTCCCCATTCCGGGGCCCTCCCCTCTCCGCTCTTTGTGGCTCTTGCTTTGTGCGTTAGCTTTTTATTAGGGCAACATTTATAATTCATTTTGCGCTAATTTCGACTATATTGTTGATGGCTGTTGTTGTCTGGCTGGATGCTCTTCTACTTATCGCTCTTTCGCTCATTCTCCGCATCCGCATCCGTCTGTGTGCGTGTCTGTGTGGCAGCAGCATGGCCGCAGCATGTGTGGCAGCCATTTCTCATTTTTATGTGTGGCCGTGTTGTAAAACCAAATTAATGCCATGTAGTCGGCTCCACAGTGGCGGACCAATGCTGACAACAGTGTTGCATGTTGCTCTATCACATGCTTCATCGCCCCTCTGTCGCTGTCTCTCCCTCTCCCACTGCATCTCTCGTTTGTCTAAGCTGAAAAATATGACTTCCTGGCAACACGTTTTTACATTTCCGTTTCCGTTGATTTAATGCCACAAACTGAAATTATTACCATAAAAGTAAGCAATGCTGACAGGGCCTACGCTCACCCATAGCCAGGGAAAGAGACAGAGAAAGAGACAGGGAAGAGGGAGGGAGAGAGGCGGAACCACTACATATATGGACAATTACACGCTGCGGTTTACTGTGCCCACTGAAAATTCCTAAATAAATCTTTAACGATGCACTGGGAACGGCACTGGGGACTGCCTGTAGTAGGACTCACGTGTCAGCCATGAGAAACACTCTCCGGTTACCCAGTTTGCCACTCTCCTCCCCCCCGGCCCCACCCACTGTGGGTGCTCTCCTTGCTGTCGTTGTCATGTCGGACGGCATCCCAGTGTCCTTTCTCCGTGTTTTTGTATGGCATGTGCCCCATCTATTTGTCTGTCTGCTGTTTACTGAAGCGTTTTTGTCACATAATTCGCTGCGGCAAGGGCGGCGGCGGCGGCGACACCAACAACCAACAACACCGAGACAGTCATAAAATGCTGCCACAACACGTACCAGAATACTGAGCACATTTTTCATAATTTGATACATCCATAATTACATAATGCGTTGACAGCATTTTCCACCACACCCACAAAAAAGGCAAGCAAAACTCTCGGATGCTGCCCGGAAAAAGACAAACAATTTACGGCTGTTTTCCTTTTAAAGGTTTTTCCTTTTTAAAGCCACATTTTTGAGAACACTTTGAAGAGCATTCAGTGTTCGTTTTTTGGGGCAAAAACTTATTGTTGCCTGCCGTGCGGATTTTTTAAATTAAAAATACTTCCATGTCTGCATTTCTCTTTTTTCAGTTGGTTGCTGTGGTTGTTTGTTCTTTAGAATAATTTATACATGGCAAGGGCAACATTGTTTTTATTTCTATGCCAGAATAAATATTCCGTCGCGATGCAGCCGCACGACACAAATTTTAGCTGCAATCCATCCAAGTTTTAGTATCTAACACTATCCGTAAACACAACGGATTTGCATTTGTTCGAGAGACAATATAGAGGACTCGTTTGAAGGGTAACAGATCGATTAAAACAACTAGGATCAGAGAACAGTTGGCTCCTCCATCCGACCGGCATAATTTTCCCTCAGAATTGCTAATGAGCTCTGATTGGAAAACACACAAACAGAGCACGGGGCAGTGAAAACTAGTACCCCTCTGGATACTATTTAACATATATTTAAAAGTGCAGCTGCATATAATTTTTGCTACTATTTTGTTGGATTTGCATTAATTCAGGCCGGCAGCAATTGAGGCCACTCCACAGAGCAGCTGTTAATTGTAAATAATTAATTTAACTACAGTGCAAATGTAATTAATCCACATCCAAATGCAATTATCAACAAACCAAAGTTATTGCAATACCAAAACTAAGCCAAAACTAAAATAAACCTGCTAAACGGATTTAAGCAGGACGAGTATTAAGCAGCGGAATGAGAGGCCATTAATATTCGAATCAGGAACAACTGCTGCCAATGAAATATATGTAACCCGGCAACAGAAGCACCAGATTGAGCTGCACTTAATTAACAAGGGGAAAAGTTTCCATCTGACCTAAGGTCACTCTCTGTTGGGGGTGGGGGGTAGAGGGGAGAGACAAAGATAAGGACGGGGCGGACAGCAGTTAGTTGGCTAATGAAGTTGACAATTAGAAGAAAACTTTTCACCGTTGAGAACTCAACTCTATGCAAAGCTATCTTCATCAGCGCGATACTCAGCCCAGTACGCGAACAGTGGAGCCAACAGTTTATACACTCTTCAAATATATGTATCTGATGAATACAAAGATCTCGTGTCACGGTGGTACCTTCCTACCACTACCCACTGTTTTTAATCGCGATTGTGACTGTGAAAGGTTTTCACTCTAATTAAATGACACAAAAAACCAACATTCCCTTCGTTTCTTCGTCTTGCACTCGAGTACGAGCCAAACATTGATTATTCCGCTCATCCGAAAGTGCTGATCGGTGGACAAAGAGTGTACCCATGAGTCAGATGGTCAGGAAAGGTGCCACCACCAGCAACTCATACACCACCAGAACCATTGAATGGTTTGCTCATCGGCACGGATTCACGTAGCAGAAATAATTCACAGTACTGCGGCAAACGGGCTTTCCAGGGGAGCTAGTAACCAATCGAAGGTACGATTTAGAGATAATCAACAGTCTGAAAAGGCGAATTCCAAAGATCCAAGGCGAAACTGGGACTTCTCCCACTCGTTTTTGGAATCTGAAGACCTCAAATTTTAACTAGTTCTGGTCGCCGTCCCACCAACTGTAGCGCGGCCTGGGAGTCCCATCAGCTGGGCCTTATTCAGCCACGTGGCTGGGCATTCATAAATCTGTTGCATAAACTTTGGGCCGGAGCCGGAGCCGGGAGCCGGGAGCCAGGCACATTAACGTTGTTGCCCCATGAAAGATGCATGAGACGCACAACAATGGGGAGGCAGCACATCCTCTGCCTCCTCCACTGCCGCTCATCTGGGGCACCCCCCGGGAGAGGGAAAGGAGGCTCAAGCCCAGGCACTGACTCAGTGGCAATCCCGACGCTCGTTTCGTTTGCCCCGGCACGTCAACTATTTTATGCGATTATAATAAACTGAACTCTATAAAGTTGTCATATTCAATTCCCGGCCCATGCAACGGCATAAATTAGGCTTACGGCGGGGGCTCTGTGAGTGGGAGAGGACGACAGAGGTGCAGTTGCGTGCCACACAGCGCCACAGAGGACCCACACACACACACACACACACACACACACACACACTCGCTTTCACATCGATTGATCGATCGATGGATGCCGCATAAAAATGTCAGCACAATTAAGCTCATTGAATCAATTTACGCCTCAGCTGTTTGCCGCTTCAAAATGGTTGTCCAGCAGAGGCCCCTGAACGGAAAGTACGGGGAGGATGGGGTTGACGGCCGAGGGATGAGGGCTGAGGCATGCCACACGCAAAAATTTCTAAGGGCGATGGGCTTTGTCTGGGGTGGTGTGGTAAGCCTTTAAGACCTGTTAATTGAGTGCTTATCGATTAACAAAGCCTCAGTGTTAATTACACTAAGCAACAAAGACATTTCTGGAAATTAATTCTGATTAAATTTTAGGAACAATTTAAGAGTTCTGCACATACTCTGCTATAAATCTTTTAGAATTAAAAAACAAGAATTAATTAATCAAGCAATTTAGACACTTTTCATAGCTTAACCTGTTATTGTGCTACCATTATATGATCTCTCTCTCTGAAACTTCTCATCTTCTTCCTTTTTTTTACAACACTTTGATACTAAACTTTTGAATAGTTGTTTTGTCATTCCAAACAAACGCATTTGTCAGCTCTGAGCCGGAAAACCTGCTGACTAGTGCAGAAAGAGAGAGACGGAGAGGCAGAGGAGATTCCAGCAAGGACGAACCTAGCACGCAGAATTATGTAGTAGCACAAAATACGAGTAAACGTATATAAAAAAAGAACGACGCTTATAAAAGCATAAAATATGAGCACGTCTAGGAAAGGGCCAGGGCCAGGACCGGGGACCAGGGCCCGGGAGGCTGCCCCAGCAGGACAGCATAATTAAAGTCGTTGACAAGGCAGGAAGAACTTTAGACGTTGCGGACCCTCGCCCTCCCCCTCCCCCCCCCTTCCAGCAATCCACCTTATACCACGCTGCGGCTCTGCATGATTAATGGCATTAATAAATTCTACACGGTAATTGTGTATTCCGAAAATGCCTCATAAAAGTCAACATTCAACCGGGCAGCTGCACATTGCGCATACGCAGCGCTGGTTGGGGCACAGGTAAAACATTCAATTAGTGCGACAGGCCGTGGCCCGTACCCGGGCGGCAGCATCATCAAAAACGCATCAAGCTCATTAGGAGGAGGTTACACAGTAGGCGGCAGGTGAACGGGGGCATGACCAAGGAGGAGGCATTTGCTCTGTCATTTTATGGTTGCTGCTGCCACACGGAAGTAGCCTGCTGCCACTGTTGCCACTGACACTGGCAGTGTCTTTGCTAGCGCTGCCGTTGCCGTTGCCTTTTGCCTGTGCCTTTTGTTTAAATTCCGTTTCGTTTTTCGCATGAAATGAGCTCTAAATGACAGAGAAAGGCAGGCTGGCACAAGGACAGGCAAATGCGACAAACTGTGCCAAGCAATTTTCAGCTCGAATCGTTGTGAGTGCCTCTCTGTGTGTGTGTGTGTGTGTGTGTGTGTGTGGGGTCTCTATGTGTGGGGCAATTTGTTGCAAGTGTCGCCTCAAACGCATTTTGCAGTTGTTGCATTAAGCCAGAAGGCAACGCCTAACGATTACGGTATTATCATTGTCATAATCATAAAAACATATTGCAATGGGGCAAATTGAAGGAGAGGAAACAGAAATGAATATTAACCCAGTTGCTCAGTCAGAAAAGCCGCCACTGAGTCGACCTCTGAATACTCTCTCTCTCTCTGCAGTACCTTAAGAACCTTCTCTGAGCGTCCTTCTCCCGCTTAGCAGCTGTCAACGGCAATGAAATTCTTTTGTTCCGCATTCCACGAAGTTGTCAGCAAAACGAGCGGGCGGAAGGGGGCTCTAGGTACATAGTTGTATAATAGCGGAGTCCTAGAGCATAATCAACTTGTAAAACTTTTAATTACAAAACCCAGGGCCGCACTTCAGTTTTCCACTTCTCCACCGTAGCCACTTCTCGGGATGGAGCTTCTGTTTAATTCATCTAGATGAACGTTTCGCTTCTTTTTCGACTCCCAAGGAACTACTTGGCTCGCGCATTTTAATCAAAGTAAAATTTTAAATAAATATTAGGGACGCGCCCGACGTGATGAATAATTTTTGGGGGCCGCCGATTGTCTGCCGTCTCGCATGGGCAATTTCAATTTCAGCGACACAAAGTCGGAGTCAGTTCGGAGCTGGGACAGCCCCAGCAATGGGGCAGCGCAATGGCTGCATCAGACTTGTCCTTGACACGCCTGCTGCATGCCAAATGAAGGTTGGTGGCTGGTGGAAGACACCAAAAGACCGCAAATCGTTACCAGATACTGTTGCGCGTTTACTTTGCTCCTCGGCACTCACACAGGTACACACACACACACACACACAGAGGCATGTATGAGTGTGCCGTGCACATGCAAATTTAACGAGAGCGCCAATGGCAAAAATTTCGCCCCAGGCCACTTAGCGTTGTCTTTTGTGGGCACCCACCACCCACCACCCATGCCACATGCCGCATGCGGCATGCTACAAACTCGGTACACACATGTAGACAGCCTCGTTTATTGCTGTGCAATCTGTTGTTGCTTTTATATCCGGCAGCCAGATAGCAAAAGCATAAAAAAAGCCACCAGGACCACAGCATCAACAAAATGCTAAACGACACTTGGTACGTGAAGTGTCGGAATGTGCCTCTGGAAGCCGGCAGCAAACTCTCACAACTCGCCGCTCGATTTGCTGTATGAGAGCAAACATCTTGGCATTAGACGGCAGGACTCAGTGCATCTTCCCGAAGAGTGCAGTAAGCCAAGAAGATTGTGCGCTTAGCCGGTTTTAATGAGAAGCGCAGAGAAAGGCTTAACCAAAGCGGAAGTCTCCTTGAAAATGTCTTCCATTATAAGCGCTGAGAGTGGGGGCTTTTTGATGTGGTGCCTGTGCTTCTTACAACTTAATACTCGTCGAGCCAGATAAGAAAGTATCCCCCCTAATTGGATGAAAATATCGCTTGAATGAGGCACTCATGAAATGAAAATATGGGAAAATAGGTTGCGTAGCGAATGAGTAACACCCTGAAAAATAAAGCCTCTCTTAAAGGCAACCTCAATGTTTTGTAATTAAAACTTGCACAAGTTGATTATGTAGTACTCCCCGGGTCCCTCTGGTCTTTGTCCATTAGATGGAATGCTGTCAAATTCATATTCTGCCGCACAAAAGAATGCCATTGCCGTTGACAGTCTGTGACGCTCTAGAATGCCAGGAAAAATCAGACAAACCCAGGCATACCTTGACTAAGGGACGATGGGGATGTGGTTGTGGCTGCTCCTACTCCTCCTCCTCCTCCTGCTGCTGGTCCGGGGTGTGGATTGTGTGTGTGTGTGGGGGAGTCAAAGCTTTGGTGATGCGGATATTAGCGCATGATTGAAAACCGTCAACCAGATATTGCTGGGTCTTTGTGCCAGGGCCATGGGGCAATTAACCGAGACCCCACGATCGGATCAGCTTTGGGGGGACGGGACCCCCATGCCGGAGGATAGGTGCTCGAATCACGAGTGCCAATCAAATTTGCATTTGGCCTGGGCAAAGGAAAAGGATTGCCTGTCCCGACTTTCTATTATTTTTTCTGATGAATTTCGTAGCCCTTTTGTTGGCTTGATTAAATTACTTTTCATTATTTGCCAAATAAAAGCACCGAAAGGTAAGGCGCACCAGAGAGCGAGCACTCCATAAGGCAGCAGAGGGTGTGGGATCAGAGACAGGAGCTGGAGGCAAGGACAACGGCTGGCTTCCACATTTAATAAGTTTATTAAAAGCAAAAAAGCAACAATGGCACAGGAAAAGCGGGTTATTATGGCAACAAGCGAAAGGAGAAAAATGAAATTCTTATCTACTTGAGGGGGGATAACCGTGGATGGGCAGGGGTGGTTTGGAGACTCAAAATCACAATCCCCTTTTTATCTCTCTCTCTCCCCCACCGAAGCACACCTGGCTATGAGCGACATAATTGCTGATTTAAGGCGCTGCCTTGGTGGGGCAATACCCCACTGTGTCGACCCACGCCCACCCATTGAGGCGAGCACATTGCTTACATATTTCACTTTCAGCGCAAACGCCAGGAATGCCGACAACTTTGAGGCAGAGCAAACAAAAACTGTGCTACGCCACAAAGCAAAAGGCATGCCACACAGCCCACCCACCCTGCCTGGCTGTCTTGTGTCCTCCGTGTGGCAGTTTCGCTACTGCTTTAAGCCCAGGTCTGTCACATGGCCATGATGGAGGCCAGAATGCAGCAGCCATGCGACAGCTCAATGTTTCCCCTCCATCCAAGTCCACGCTTTGATCTACCTGCTGCTGCCGTGCGGTCATCTCTGGCTTCCGAGGAACAGCAACGGGGGCAAGCCGCCAGCATGGTGGTCAGCTAGACAAAGGCTTAAGGCCCTTAAGAGGGATTATTACTTCACAAGAATGTTGTTTCAGTGCGGTGCAGACTCCCAGGTGTATCCTCTTACAAGACAGTTATGGCAGATGTGGAAGCATAAAGGCGAGATGAAGCGATTGCAAGACAACAGGGAAATAATCGAACACTTATTGGACAACATTCAATAATGTATGGAGTTCCAGGGTTGTTATGGTTGTTAGAATGTCGATCAAATCAGTATCGTTCTCTCTTAGTCATTCTTTTAATGTATGTAGATGGAAATCCAATTGAATGAGTAATCAACAAAGTTTTATTTTCAAAATTGAGTTATTCTTGGTAAGCCAGAGCCAAAAATAAATCAAATCCATATCTAAATATACCGCCCATCAGGGGGAAAGCTATCCAATTTGAAAGGCTACCATCTACACCTTTGGCTCGCCGCTTGAAAGCCTTTTTGATAGGCTTTATGGGAATATCAACCCACTTCAATATTTTGGGCACTTTCTGGTGAGAATTTCACGCAATCAAAGCGCTTAACCCGCACACACAGGCACACACCCGGCATAGCCCTCAATTAGCATAGAAATTGGGGACTTGGTTTGATTTGGGTTTGGGAAGGACTTGAGAAGGATGGTGGCCAAGGAAGGGGATGAGCAGCCCAAGGCCTGACAGCTGTCACCCAAGGATTGTCGCATGTGTTGACGGATTAAGGAAACAGCAACGGAGAACAACGGAGTGCATCCCTCCTGAGTGCAGAATAAGGACAGCTCAATGGCAATGTTTTGGGAATTAAATGAAAACAAATTGTCCCTCCTAATTCCATTTCCACTCAATCAACGTGATTTAAGGGCTTCCTAAGGGCATGCAACACTTGCAACAACGGCTAACTCGATTGTCTCTGGTGTAATTTTGCCTGCAAAAGAAAGCGAGCGGCGAGTGGCTGGATGTGGATGCTTCTGTCGAAGTTTGTCCTCCTATCGATTTGTTTGAAATTATATTTGGAAACTTGAAAACTCAATTTTACGCTGCCGCTGCCCCCCCAGCACCCTCCAGTTCCCACTCTGGGTCTTCTAACGTTGTTTGTAGCAACAATAACACGAAACAACTTTAGTGAGTTCCTTGGGCCAAATGCAACAGTCAAGAAGTTGGACGGACGGACGGACGGAGGGACATTCTGGCCGGAGTGACCTCAGCGGAAGAAAGTTTTCGTTTCCTGTGAATATTTAGACTTAAATAAACGACAGCAAAGAAAAGATGGCAATGCCAGATCGAAGCTTCAGATACCCTAACAGATAGATGGAAAACCATGTTTATTGCAGAGGGTTTCGGGCAGAAAAGGATGGTATATTGTGGGGGCTTTGTAGTCCGTATTCGGGGTACAGAAAACTGCTATACCCTCTGTGAGTGCATCAAAAATATCAAAGTGTAATCACAGAATACATGGAAAGAGCGAGAGCCAGAGACAGAGGCAGAGAATGAAATGGTAGGAAGGGTACTTGAAAATCAAGTAGCTGAAGTGGAGCATAAGCAAATCATGCCGTAACATAATGAGGCCGACGAGGATGGCGGCCAGGTAAGTGGCAGGCCGTCCGTAGGGGAGACAGGAAGCAACTGCCACAAGCAAATTGCATTGGTTGCCAGCCGACCGACCTAGCGCCGGTTGCCAGTTAACGGTTGCGAAATTAGTTTAAACTTAGCGGAAGCAAAGATGGGTACCGAGACCGAGACCGAGACCAAGACCTGCTTTTGTTGCCTCTTACAGATGCTGCACCTGCTGCCGATTGGAGACAAGTCGTGGGAGTCCGAGGAGGCAATGTAAGCATTCCAAGAGCCAGTGACGACAGCACATTACGGAGGAATTACTTGAAATTCCCATCGAGAGCACATAGGATCTTGGAGGGAGGAGTGCGCCGCGTGGAGTGGGGGACTGAAGAGCGGAGCGGAGAGGGGAGCGGAGAGTGGAAATGCGCTCTCTAAACAAGTCGGTGGGCCTTCAGGGCGGAGAGGACGAGCTGGGCAATGCCACGGACTCCATATACACCATCAAATCCAAATGGATCACCGACTGGTAAGTCTCCAAGCCCTGATTGCACACCCCTCTTCCAATGTCACCATTTTGTTAACGCAGGAGCCTGAACAAGGAGCGCGATAAGCTGTGCAGCATCCTGTTCAAGCGGGTCCTAGACCATGCCGAGTGCAAGCGCCTCCTGGAGGCCACCAAGATCTATGGCGAGAGCACTGACTTCAGTTCGTGGTCGGCCAACGAGCAGCTGCAGTGGTATCGAAACTTCGATGTCAACGACACGAGCACCCTGGGCCTGAAGAACCACTCGGCGGGGAGTGGCACTGCCACGGACACCGACACGGACACGGACCTGAGCTCGGACAATGTCCTGGTGCCCGTGCTGCCGCCGTTCGCCCTCTGGCAGACGATCTTCATTGCCATCTGTCTGGCCATTTGCATCATTCTCACTGTGGGCGGCAACATCCTCGTCCTGCTGGCCTTCATCGTGGACAGGAATATCCGGCAGCCGAGTAACTACTTCATTGCCTCGCTGGCCGCCACGGATATGCTGATAGGTAAGGGCTCTCAAGGATATGGTTTTCGGAAGATCATTCGGTTTCTCTCATCCATCCACAGGAACCGTTTCGATGCCATTCTATACGATCTATGTGCTGAAGGGCTACTGGGACCTGGGGCCAGTGCTCTGCGATCTGTGGCTGTCGGTGGACTACACGGTATGCCTGGTGTCCCAGTACACAGTGCTGCTGATCACCATCGATCGGTACTGTTCGGTGAAGATTGCGGCCAAGTACCGCAGCTGGCGGACCAGGACTCGTGTGATTTACATGGTGACTATCACGTGGATTATCCCGGCCCTTCTGTTCTTCATCTCGATCTTTGGTTGGGAGCACTTTACGGGTAAGCGCGACCTGTTGCCGGGCCAGTGTGCAGTGCAGTTCCTCAAGGACCCCATCTTCAACACGGCCCTGATCATTGGCTACTACTGGACCACGCTGATTGTGCTCTTCGTCCTGTACGCGGGCATCTACAAAACGGCCTACGACATGCAGAAACGGAGCGAGGCCAAGCAGCGCAAGATGCAGTCCATGGTGGCGCTCAGTGCCGGGGCCATGTCCGGAATGGCAGGACATGCGGCCGGCATCGGAGTCATCGAGGAGAAGATACTGAAGACAAAGGTGGAGCTGGCCGGCGGTCAGACGGATCTGGACAGTGCCAGTGCCGCCTGTACGACGGTCATCAAGCGTCTGAGCGGCTCCGGTCAGTCCAATCCTCTGGCCCAGGCCGCCGAGGAGGTGGAAAATATGACCCCGGAGCAGCGTCGCGCGTCTGCGGCCAAGATCGAGGAGGCGCGCAAGCGCGATGCGGTGGAGGCGGAGAAGAGCGAACGTTCCAGCAGCCCGGCCTTCGACTCGGACGAGGAGTCGTCGGTGAACCAGGCCCAGCAGCTGATCACCCAGCAGAAGCTGAGCAACATGCGCAAGCGATCCTCCATCGGGCTGGTGTTCGGTGCCCAGGCCGCCCTGCTGGCCACCCGCGGCAAAGGTAACTTGCAAAAGAGCACCACCAACTCCAAGTCCATCGAGGCCATGCACTCCATGGGCGGTGGGCGATCGCCATCGCATCACCACCCGCATCACCACCACCCGACACACCAAACGAGTCTGCAGCGGGCCCAGAGCAAGGAAGAGGTGGGCATTGCTCGCCTTCATCATCAGCACCAGCAGCACCACAGCCACAGCCAGAACCCGAACCAGAACCAGAACCAGAACCAGCACCACCAACTGGACCGACCCCCCAAGCGCACCTCCTGCTCCACTCTCTCCCAGATAGCGGAGCATGATCGCCTCATTGACTTCCAGGCCCAGGCCCAGGCCCCCGCTCAGTTCACCAACGATCCCCTGTCGCCCGTCGACCTGGCCCCCATTGAAGTGCCCAGCGAAGAGGTGCATCAGGGTCTGGTGCAGGCGATCTTGCCACCGCCTGATGCCTTCCAGTGTCCCACTCCCCTGTCTGATGACTACTCGGATCGTCCGTTTGGCAATAGCTCGGGGAACAGCGAGCTGGCCATGACCTATGACCTCATGACCAACAACTCCGAGCTGCGCTACATGGACGAGAGCTCTGCCATGCTGGCCACCATCACCACCACCAACAACACCTCCCCCAACGACACCATCAGCTGCTCCGTGAGACCAACGAATCCCGCCCTCCCACCGCCGCCACCTGCACGCAAGCATCCCCCAAAGGCTGATAACTCAACCAGCCAAAACCATAACCAAAATCAGAACCAGAACAAGAACCAGAGTCCCAGCCAAAGCCAAAGCCTCAACCTAAGCCTAAGCCTGAACCACAGCCAGAACCAGAGTCAAAGTCAGGAGGCAGTTGCCATTGAAAAACGTCTTCTCGTCTCGTACACAGGCATCGAAGACTTTGCGAAAGTGCGGCGGGAGAGCTGCATCGAGGCCATCTGCCTGCTGGACGTGCCCAGTGGCAAGCTTCTGGCGGATTGTCCGCATCGGAGGGCCTCCAGTCCCATGGAGACGAGCAGCAAAGATGCCATACTGTACTCGCCCATGCCGCCGGTTTCACCCAAGGTGAAGACCCAGCAGGCGCTGGCGACGGCGACGGGGACACCAACTCAGACTGCGGCCCCTCCTCCGGCCTTGGAGCGCATCGAGGAGCGTGAGACCTCCGACAGTAACACCAACAAGATGCCCTCCACCTCGGGCACCACCAGCAGCTCTGGCGGGGGTGGATTGGCTGGCGGCAGCAGACGAGATCGGGAGGAGGAGTCACAGCAGAAGACGGACGGCATCTCGAATCGCGGCTCCAGCAAGCGGGCCTTCATCCACTCGATTGGCAAGCACTTCAAGAGCAAGAAGGCCCTACCCTTGGCGCTAGGTGGAGGCGGTAGACAGAAGTCCAAGTCCGAGAATCGTGCCCGCAAAGCGTTCCGCACGATCTCGTTCATCTTGGGCTGTTTTGTGGCCTGTTGGACGCCCTACCATGTGTTGGCCCTGGTCGAGGGATTCTGCCGGAATCCGCCGTGCACCAACGAGCATCTGTACATGTTCTCGTATTTCCTGTGCTATGCCAACAGTCCGATGAACCCCTTCTGCTACGCCCTGGCCAACCAGCAGTTCAAGAAGACCTTTACACGCATCCTCAAGGGGGATCTGCACATGACCTAAGATGGGATAATCCCACATCCACATCCAATAATATGGTGAATCCACAGTATATATTCCAGGATCGGTTTGGCATTGCACTTCCCGTAAAGAGAAGACGGCCCAAAGCTCTCGTGAGCCCCGAGAGTTTTGAGCCCGAACCCCTGAGCCGATACCCGAAAACCTCCCTAGGCCTATAAGATTTCTGTGTGCACGGGAAGTGCTCCGCTAAACCGGAATTTCCTGGATCCAATCAGACTGTGAACAACCGAAAATAAGTAGAAATATTAGAAAGAAAGACACTAATTGAATTATAAATTTAAACAGTGTTTTAGAAATGGAAAGAAAGCGAAGAAAGTTATCTGTAAGTAGCCAAAGGTGTGTGCTAGTTAGAATTGGGGGGGTCAGATATTTTCGGGGGGAAGGTATAGATCTAGGTCTAGGGTGGCACTAAGCTCGGGGCGAAATGTTTTAGACAATAAATATTTTAATGCTAAACCATACCATATAGAACTACAACAAATATATACATAATAATAATAATTATAATAATAGTAATAATAATATTATACAGAACACACGAGACTAGAACCCACAAACATGATTACAGACACATATCCCCCTCCTCAGATACAAATCTACAGAAAATATCAATGATAATCAGACATATGAATGATGTAACCAAGAAACCAAATAAAGTAGAGAGAAAGATGAAGAATTTAGCCTTAAAAGGGTTCTGTAACTTTGAATCCCAAAACGGTAATGCTTCGAAGACAAATTCCCTAGACTAACCACAGTTTTATGTTGTTTATAAATTCCTTTACTACCAGCAGTTTTCTACAGCTTAACGAAGCATTGCCGTTCTAGGATTAAATGTATCGATGTCATGTTCAGTGTTCTATGGAGAAAGATAGTACGAGCAAACATAACCACGTAATTGTCTATTGAAATATGCTAAGCAAGTTTCCCAGATCGGCCAGAGAATGATACATACATACCTATATCTATCATACATATACATATACATATATAGCTGCATACATACATATACCTAAGCATACATACATAGATGTCAATTTTGGAGCAATGCCAAGAAGAACAAGATATATTCATATACGTATAGACGTCTCTTTCGCGCCTTTACCAAGTTGCCTAACTGAGTTAACTCTCATTCTACGAATCATTCGCTGTCTCTCCTACAACTGTACTGTCTCCAAGTACCCTGTTATTTGTTATGATCGGGTTTATAGCCGTTTCGACTTACGTTTTGTTTAAAGAGTAGTTAATGTGCTAACAGTTTTTGCATTTGTTGAACTTTCCTTTAGCACGTAAGTGATAAGTGTAACAATAACTAAATGATTACTAATAAACATACAGAAATAAATGCATCTTTCATGACAAACCCGTCCTCGCGATTATTCATTTGGGAAATGATTCACTTCATTCATTCATTCCTCTGCATTTCTCTCCAGCCCTGTTATGTTTTTCGAGTGAGTGCTGGAAAATGCCTGCTACTCTGAAACTAAACTCAAATTCAAATTCAGACAATGAAACAATGAAATTCGTTTCATTTTGAATCGACACGCGTAGTCCGCGATCCGTAGTCAATGCGTTCGGTGGTGTTCCAGAGCCGATCAAGCAGCCCCTACTCCACGTCCAGCTAGTCCACTTCCGTCACACCGTTCAAAGTTCTTCCGATTTGAATTCAGGCCACCTTCGGTGACCCCAGACCGTTCTCCCCCCTTCGTGTACATCAGAGTAATCGCTTGACATGGAGATCATCCTGCGACTGCTGGCCTTTGCGCTGAATGCCTTCGGCATGTTGGTGAACAAAATTCTGGATCTGGTGATGGTCCGCAGGCCTCCCAACTGTCCGCCCATCAGTGATCCCCTGCTGAACAGATCCGTCGTTGAGCTGGCCACTCAATTGCGTCGCGGCGAGGTTAGTCTCTGCTCCAATCGATCCGAACGTCATGCCCTGCAATCGCCACATTTGCATGCATTTGCATGTCATTTTCATCCCCAGATTAGTTCGGTTCAGTTGGTCAGTGCGTACATCGCACGTGTCCGTGAAGTGAATCCCTCCCTGAATGCCGTGGTCGATGAGCGCTTCAAGGCGGCCCTGACTGACGCACGGCTCGCCGATGACTTCATAGCCCGTGCCAGCACAGAGTTCGATCGGGTGGCCCTGTACACGCGATACCCGATCCTGGGTATCCCATTCACCGTCAAGGAATCGTGCGGCGTTAAGGGTAATCATTAAGGTAGGTTTGAAACCATTCCCAGCTGATTTCCCTATGCTTTTAGGCCTGTCCTATTCCGTGGGCAGCATTATCCGCAAGGACATGAAGGCCGCCAAGGATGGAGATGTGGTGGAGCTCCTCCGAGCCGCGGGCGGCATTCCGCTGCTCGTCTCCGCCACTCCCGAGTTCTGCATGAGCTTCGAGACGAGCACCGTGATCAATGGGCGCTGTCTGAATCCCTACGACATGCGTCGGACTTCGGCGGGCTCCTCCGGAGGCGAGGGAACGCTCAATGGCTGCGGTGCCACCACCTTTGGCGTTGGCTCTGACATTAGTGGCTCCATCCGCTTGCCCGCGTTGTTCTGTGGAGTTTTCGGGCACAAGCCGACGGGGGGCCTGACATCGGTCAAGGGTCACTTCCCCTACTCGCTGACGGACAAGAGTTTCCCGGACATGCTGCAGATTGGACCCATCACACGCTTTGCCCGCGACATGCCGCTGCTCCTCGAGATCATGGCGGGAGACAACAAGCACAAGCTGAAGATGGAAGAAACCGTGCCCCTCAAGGATATAAAGGTTATGTCTCACCAGCTAAGATCAAAGACATCTCTCTGATAGTCTTCTACTTCTTAGATCTACTATTCTTATGGCTATTCCGGCCTGAACTCTTTCACCCATCCCGTGGTGGACTTTGAGATCAAGATGGCCGTCACGAAAGCAGTGAAATGCTTTGAGAAAGCTGGCATCAACGCCAAAAAGGTCACCAAACTTCCAAACAGGTTATCGCCTTGATCTAATCTATAAATTACCCCAACAGATGGACTTCAGTTTCCTGAGTAACTCCTTGGAGATTGCCTTGGTGTCTCTGGTGGATCTGAAGGGCTTGCCCAGCATTGTGACACAGCGACCCGATCGTCCGCCCTCCATGCGCCTTTTGATCATGGAGTTCATGAACAGCCTCATCGGGCACTCGCTGTTCACCAAGGAGGCAATGTTCCTGGAGTTGATGCAACGCTTCAATGGACTGATGGCCTCTGGGAACATGCAAGAATACCGCGATGAAGTGAAAAAGATCAAAGAACACATAATTGTAAGTTGAAGTGAATCGAAACCATCCAAAATGTCCCTATACGATGGCTTGTGCACAAATCTTTCACAGCAACTTTTGGGCGATCGCGGTGTCCTGCTGCTGCCGACCTTCCACACGAGCGCGCTCTGCTTCCACACCTCCGTTCTGAATACGACGGGCATCGACAACATGTTGCTCTTCAATATCCTGGGTCTGCCGGCCACCCATGTGCCAATGGGCCTTAACCAGCGCGGCATGCCAATTGGCATCCAGGTGGTGGCGGCTCCCTACCAGGACAAGCTCTGTCTGCAGATTGCCGCCGAGCTTGAGGCCGTCTTCGAGGGCTGGGTGCCCCCAGTGCCGCACGCAATTAATTCTAAGTGAAATTTCCAGTTAAGTTAAGGTTTGTGGTTTAGTTCATTTGATTGTTTAAAAGTTCAATGACGGATTGTTTAATATATTCGTACTCGAGCGGCCAGACGGCACTTGAAGTCGAAATGGTAATTGCTATCATTATCATTATCTTAACGATCTACCATCATATAATTCATCACAATCATACGATTATAATTATTGCAACGAAATAAAAGACAAATTATGACCTTTTTTCATTATTCTAATCGCTTCTGGTGTAATAAAAGTTAAGAGATATACCGTAAGCCAAGGTTAGGACAATTTTCTGGACTTTTCTTTAGATATTTGAGGAAAAACTTTTATCAAAAACCATCTTTTTTGCGGATATTATAGATAAAAGATGTCCACCATGCTAAAAAGCATTTAAATATATTCATTTCTGAATAACTATTATTATAACTATTATTCTTGATTTTTATTGAATAACTATTATTATAATTGTTATGGATAACTATTATTATAATTGTTATGGATAACTATTATTATAATTGTTATGAATAACTATTATTATAATTGTTATGAATAACTATTATTATAATTGTTATGAATAACTATTATTATAATTGTTATTCTTGATTTTTATTGAATAACTATTATTATAATTGTTATTCTTGATTTTTATTGAATAACTATTATTATAATTGTTATGGATAACTATTATTATAATTGTTATTCTTGATTTTTATTGAATAACTATTATTATAATTGTTATGAATAACTATTATTATAATTGTTATTCTTGATTTTTATTGAATAACTATTATTATAATTGTTATTCTTGATTTTTATTGAATAACTATTATTTTAATTGTTATGGATAACTATTATTATAATTGTTATGGATAACTATTATTATAATTGTTATGGATAACTATTATTATAATTGTTATTCTTGATTTTTATTGAATAACTATTATTATAATTGTTATTCTTGATTTTTATTGAATAACTATTATTATAATTGTTATTCTTGATTTTTATTGAATAACTATTATTTTAATTGTTATGGATAACTATTATTATAATTGTTATGGATAACTATTATTATAATTGTTATGGATAACTATTATTATAATTGTTATTCTTGATTTTTATTGAATAACTATTATTATAATTGTTATTCTTGATTTTTATTGAATAACTATTATTTTAATTGTTATGGATAACTATTATTATAATTGTTATGGATAACTATTATTATAATTGTTATGGATAACTATTATTATAATTGTTATTCTTGATTTTTATTGAATAACTATTATTTTGATTGTTATGGATAACTATTATTTTAATTGTTATGGATAACTATTATTATAATTGTTATGGATAACTATTATTATAATTGTTATGGATAACTATTATTATAATTGTTATTCTTGATTTTTATTGAATAACTATTATTATAATTGTTATTCTTGATTTTTATTGAATAACTATTATTTTAATTGTTATGGATAACTATTATTATAATTGTTATGGATAACTATTATTATAATTGTTATGGATAACTATTATTATAATTGTTATGGATAACTATTATTATAATTGTTATGGATAACTATTATTATAATTGTATTTCTTGATTTTTATTGAATAACTATTATTTTAATTGTTATGGATAACTATTATTTTAATTGTTATGGATAACTATTATTATAATTGTTATTCTTGATTTTTATTGAATAACTATTATTATAATTGTTATTCTTGATTTTTATTGAATAACTATTATTATAATTGTTATTCTTGATTTTTATTGAATAATTATATAGATATAAGATATAGAAGATATAGTCATCCTCTACGATTCTGCGTTTTCTGTTTTCTCGTATTTTTGAAATTGTAGATGCTGCAGATTTTCGCCCTTTTTGGGGGCGGCATTGGGCGGGGCAAGTTTTGAAATACTTGTAACAGTGACATATCACAGAAGTCTGAATATGAAATGTCGTTGCTCTAGCTCTTGTAGTCTTTGAGCACTAGGCGCTGATAGGGACGGACAGACGGACAGACAGACAGGGCTCAATGGACTCGGTTATTAATGCTGATATATATACTTTATGGGGTCGGAAACGATTCCTTCTGGACGTTACACAAATCCATTTTCACCACAAATCTAATATACCCCAATTAATTATCATAATAATTATTTGATGCCACTTAAGGAGGGAGACAAAGGGAGGTAATAGCTTTCAGCAATCAGATCAGCGTACAATGCACGCACCTGCCAGCTGATTCTGCCTGAAAAAAGCTTTCAGATCAGTTAAGCTTTCAGCTACAGTGTACGCGAGCCCTTATTATTATACACTTCTTAACACATAGATTACACGAATTCGTATTCGTGACAGCTGGAAGCCGTGAGAGGTATTTTAGTAAACACAAGCCCACTCTCGCTCGCGTTTACCGCTTGCTTGTGATCGCTCTTACTCCCTCTCTTCCTGCCAATCTGTTTCTACCTTTGTTGTTCATCTCTCTCTTCTGTTTCTGCTTTTACTGCTGCCTCTGCTGACTATACATATACATACATATATGTGCTGTGTATGTGCTATACACGTTTTACACCGGAAAGTTTTGTGAATTCTCTTCCCCATATAATACCTCTTCATTCGCCATCGCGTGCGGGCTGAAATGGAATTATTTCTGCGTTTAATTGTGATTGCCGTTAAGGCAATCGCCCTGATAGTCGGACCGCTGCTGGACAGATTCTGGTACCCGCCGAAAGCACAAGAAACCCTGTTGCCGCCCATAAGGAATCGCCTGCTTACGCTGAGCGTCCAGGAGCTGCGCAAACGTCTGCGTACGCGACAGGTGAGAGTCGATATGAAGGAAGAGAAATACAAATCCATATTTTGGTTCGACTGCTAATCTATTGCTACTTTAGTTGACTTCCGTGGAACTCGTTAAGGCCTACATAGAACGGATAGAGGCGGTCAATCCTCATTTGAATGCTTTGGTCGAGTCTCGTTTTCCCGAAGCTCTGCAGGAAGCAGCGTCGGCTGATGACCTCATAGCCCGTTCGAACGATGTGGAGAAGCTGTTCAAAGATCGCCCCCTCCTGGGACTTCCCCTAACAGTGAAAGAATCTTGTGCCCTGGGCGGCATGACCTTTGCCGTGGGAAGTTTGGCCAGAAGGAATGTGAAAGCGCAGGACGATGGCGTCGCCGTGAAGCGCATTCGTTCTGCGGGAGCCATTCCATTGCTGGTCTCTGCCACGCCCGAGTACTGCTTCAGCATTGAGACGGACACCTTGCTCAATGGCCGCTGCCTCAATCCGTACGACTTTGAGCGCACACCCGGTGGCAGTTCTGGAGGTGAGGTGAGTAGTAACATTCCCCTCAACCCTATGTTGCGATGAACGAAAGAGTTTCCTTTCAGGGCTCCTTAAATGCCGCTGGCGCCTCCCTCTTCGGCATCGGCTCAGACATTGGCGGCTCCATTCGCATCCCGAGTCTATACTGCGGCATCTTTGGCCACAAGCCGTCCGGCGGAGTGGTATCCGTGGGCGGTCATTTCCCCAACTCGATCGCCGAGGATTTTGAGCAATATCTGGTGGAGGGACCCATCAGTCGCTTCGCCGTGGATCTACCTGATCTCCTCGAGGTGATGGCTGGCAGCGAGAAGGCAGCCACACTGCGCTTGAGGGAACCCTTCCAGTTAAGCCAACTGAAGATCCACTATGCCATGGGGTTCGAGGGCATCAACGGATGGATGCATCAGTCGGTGGAGGGGGAGATCCAAAACGCAATTCGCAAGGCTGTGGTGCACTTGAAAGCCCTCGGCCTGGATGTGCAACGCGCCAAGCTTCCAAACCTCGGCAACTCCATGGAGATGGCCCTGGCCGGGATTGCAGGCATGCACCAGATGGACTACCTGCTGGAGGCCGAGCCAACGGAGGGGTCGGGCAAAGTGCGCGAGACTCTGGGCGAACTGTTTCGCAGCATCCGCGGTCAGTCGAGTTACACAACCAACGCCCTGATCTTTGAGCTTATGCGCCGCTGCCAGGCGTTTGTGGGAAGACCTCAAATGGAACAATACCATGCGGAGTCCAGGGCGCTCATTGGAGAGTTCAGTGTAAGTGGCCAATTAGCGTGCACGCAATCTCCGATGATGTCTAATGCCAATTTGTATTCCAACATACAGACATTTCTAGGGGAGAACGGGGTTCTCCTATTCCCCACCATGAGCTCGCCGGCCGCCAGGCACAAGTGGACGGTTTTGCCGTTGTGGGGCATCGACTACACCCTGATCTTCAACGTTCTCGGCCTGCCGGTCACGCATGTGCCAGTCGGAGTTAATAAACAGGGCCTGCCTATAGGATTCTCCGTAATTGCGGCGCCCCATCAGGATCGCTTGTGTCTGCACCTGGCCGTGGAATTGGAGAGGGCCTTTGGCGGTTGGCAGCCACCCACTCCACACGAGTTTGATGATTAAATGAACGTTGAGAAAGACCTCTTTGAATATCCATCGAAACACAGTTTCTGTCCCAATGGTGGATGAAATTAAACCAATAGCAATATATGCTGGAATATGGCATCTTCTCGTATTCCTGGGATCTCGCGTTATCAGGATATTTAGAGAGCCACATGGCTGTAATATGAAACAGGCAGGTAAAAAAAACGCAAAAGTAAAATACATAATTCCAGTTACAACCAGTTAAAACTATTAAATAAACTGAACAATAAAACATAGAGTACAGGGACGACTTTTCCTTAGGCGTTGCCAGTATAAAGAAAACGGGTTCTATCGATTGAGACTTGAGTTAAGAGTTGAGATTGCCACTGCACTGGTGAATAAAAAGTAAATAAAAATTTCCCGCTAATTTGGTCGCAGGAATCAGCTGACTAATCAACTGACTTTGAAGCTTGATCAGAATGACAGGGTTGCATTTTTAGCAACAAAATGTATCGATTTTTTATATAGGGATTCTTCTTTCAATATATATTTGCTTCAACAAAATGTTCGACTTTATGCCACTTATTTGGGAATTCCGCCCAGTGTGCGCTGCTTTAAAAACTTTTTGCCAGTTTTCCTACACATCGGAAATCCTTGAAAGCATTGGGGGTTTATATATATTTTCATCGATAAAAATATAGGTGCTTTGGAAACAAACGTCAGAAGCATATCGAGCATTTGGTCACATTCGAATAGTTTTTTCTAAAAAGTTGGTCGCACCACATTACGAAATTACAATTTATTTTCCGAAAATAAACTAAAATATATAGTTTCAAGTCAAGTATGGAGGCGGCATTGGTGGACATAATTGGCGGTATCATGTGCACAGATACAAGGCGAATCCACGAGTGCACTACAGCTTTGGGCCAGGCGTTTAGGAATCCGCAGACCCTGACAGGGCTCTGCCAGATTCTGGTGTCGCCTCGAGAGGCACCAGTCCGCCAGCTCGCAGTTCTCCTGATGAATAAACGACTCCAGAAACTGCATCACTGGCAGATGGCGGCGCCCGAACAGCAGGAGGAAATAAAGAGTTGCATGCTCCAGGCGTTGATAGGAGAGGAGCAAAAGGGTGTAAGGAATGCGATTGGAAAGCTCATTGGAACTTTGGTGCGTCATGAGGCGGATAAGGAGGACTCGTGGTTGGCTGATTTGCTGGCAATCAGTTTTCGATTCTGCAACATGCCCGATCGAAAGAAGAGTGAGCTTGGGGCATCCATATTCTGTACGCTGGCCGAGGCTGCCCCAGATCATTTTCTCAGCCGCATGCCGGCGGCCTTTGAACTCTTTTCCTGTGTACTGGTGGCAGCCCAGGCCAAAGGAGATATGGCCACAACCACTGTAGCCAATATGATGATGGGAATGTGTTTCCTGGTTCCATTAGTTGACAGCCACACAGAGGAGACGCTGGAAAATACCGTGCCCCTGATGCTTTTTGCCCTGCAGGCATTTGCCCAAAAGGGAGTCGTGTCCGAATTCAGTACCGGCTTTGACATGCTTGATTCCATGGTCGAGAATACCCCAAAATTGCTCAATAAGAATATACAGAACGTCGTTCAGTTCTGCCTGGAGATTTTGAGGAACAAGCAGTTCTATGCTCCCATCCGTATTGAGGTGGTGGACTTTGTTGGACGCGTAGTGAGCGTAAAGAAGCGGACAATCGTCAAACAGAAGCTGCTAGGGCCCATCCTGGTCGCCATCTTCGAGATGATCTGCAGTGTATTCGACAGCGATGAAGAAGAGGATGACTACTTCACGGGAACCTTCAATAGTCCCGGCAGCGCTGCCACCCAAGCCCTCGATAACATGGCTTTCGACCTATCCTCAGAGAAGCTTCTTCGAGCTCTTCTCCCAATTATCGAGCCATCTCTCCAGAGTCCCGATCCACTGCGCCGTCGCGGCGCCTTCATGTGCATAGCCGTCATCTCCGAGGGTTGCTCGGAGTACATCAAACGGAACAATCTGGAAATATTGCTGAGCCTCATCATCCAGAGGGGCGTTATCGATCCGGATCCCCGCGTGCATAACGTGGCCTTCTTTGCCCTGGGACAGTTCACAGAGCATATGCAGCCCGAGATATCCACATTTGCACCGCAGATAATGCCCGTGGTGCTCGATTTCATCCATCAAGTGGTTGTGGAGGCGAAGATGACCCATTCGGTGGAGCCCAACAAGCTAAATCGAATCTTCAATGCTCTGGAAGATTTATGTGATCACCTTGAAGATGAGATTTTACCACATTTGCCGGTGGTGATGGAATGGTAATTTATAGTTTCTATTGCCCATTGTGTTCATATAGTAATCTCAAATTATTCTCAGTCTCTTCGAATGCATGGACCAAGAGAACCACGTGCACATTCGAAAGCTTGCCCTAATCAGCATCTCAACGGTGGCCAGTGTATCGAAGACCAATTTCTCGCGGTACTTAAATCCGATTGTGCATATACTGTCGCACTATCTGGTCTATGAATGCTCCGCGCCGCTCAATGAGCTGCGCATTGTGGCCATAGATACACTGGCTTCAATCGCCAGTTCTGTGGGAAAAGAGAATTTTACTCATCTCACGGATTGTACACTGCAGTTTTCTCTGACAATGCTGGATCAGGGTCCAGATGATCCTGACCTGAGGCGTGCCATCTACTCTTTGCTTTCCGGACTATCGTTCATTTTGACTGATAATATGGATACTGCGTTCCCAAGGTTTGTGGCACGCATGCTTCAGTCGGTGGCATCTACCGAATGTGACAATGAATCCAATAATCATGATGTGGGCGATGGTTCGGATGACTTGCAGGTGGAAAATGACTTTGTCCTTGAGAAGGAGGAGGCCACATTGGCCTTGAGGGATTTTGCTGTGAATTCAAGCAAATCCTTTACGCCCTACCTTACGAAGGCATTCGAAGTGGTGCACAAAAATATTGATCATAACCAGGAAGTCATCCGCAAGGCATCCATCGACGCCCTCTACGCATTTGTGATAGCCCTCGGCTATACGGCTGACATAGACGGCGTGAAGCTTGCATGCACCATCCTTGTGCCACATTTTACTCACCTTATCAAGAAAGACGAGGAGCCGGACATAGTCTGTACAATACTGGAAAACCTCGGCGCTCTATTCAAGGCCGTCAAGAAAGCGGCTTTGCCCTTGGCTCAACTGGCAGAGGCTGTCGTTGAGGGCATCACAGATGTGCTACTCAGTAAAACGGCCTGTCAGTACAGTGAGCACGTGGACGATGGCGAGGGCGATACGGACACCGAGGAGAGCGAGGACGATGAGATGGTTATTGAGAGTGCTGCCAATCTCGTGGTCACGATTAGCTACGCTCTCGACCCGGAGACATACTCAATGTATTTTGGACGACTGTACAAATTATTATTGACCCAACTGGTAAGCGTAAGATTTCGCTGGTGATCCGCAGATCTAAATAACCTTCCGTTTTTGCAGGAAAAGGCTAAGAAAAACGATGATCTAAATCAGCGTACTCTTGTTTACCGCGTCCTGTCCGAGTGCATCCGGCCGCTGGGCATCCGTGTGGTCACCTATTTCGATGACCTCTTGCCCGTGTTCCTAGAAGGCTCAACCGACTGCCAACCCAAGGCGCGTCATTGCTGCTTCTTCGGCCTGGGCGAACTCGTCTATAATGCTGAAGAACATTCTTTTGGCTCGTTTTCAGTGATTTTGCAAGCTCTCTCCGATGCGATCGCCAGGGAGACTGATGCCTTTGCAGTGGATAATATCTGCGGGGCTCTGGCACGCCTGATTATAACCAATTGCAATATTATGCCTCTAGGTTTCGTGCTGCCAGTTTTTATGCACAATCTGCCCCTCCGCCAGGACCCCGAAGATTATGACATAGTGCTCATGGCTTTCCGCGTCCTCTACATGAATGCGCGTCCTAGTGTTGTCGATTACATTGGCCAGATGGTGGCCGTCACCCTTAATGCGCTCGTGAATGGGAAACTAAGCGATAGCGAATCCACTGCCAGTGCTGTTTCCTTCGTGAAGGAACTAAAGGACGATTATCCGCACCATTTTAACAACGTGGCCAGCACGTGTAACAGTGCGGAGGCATTTGAAATTGTTCAGAATCTACTCAATTAGGCTGAAGCCAAATTTGTCATATATGTGTAGCTGTTCGTATATAATTCTCTAATTAATTGTTACATGTTTCTAAATTTATAATTCTCATTAAATACTAGTAGAAGATATTATATTTTCACAGTTTCCTGTGTCGTGTCCCACCGTGCGTTCAGTGACTCTGTGGCGAGAGCTGCGTGATAATCCTGAACTAAGAAATCCCGCTAGCCTGCGCGGAACGTTAGTTAATCGCTAATGCTAATGTTAAATGTCTATCTTAATTCGATGCTAAAGAATTAACGGAAATTCAAAGATTGTTGTCGATGGCCAGGTGGATGGATGACGATTTTTTTTAAGGTTCGGATCTTGCAAGCGGAGCGCTTCTGCCTTTCGGTCTGTCTCGAGTACGAATTGGCACATCTACATACATTGTATATACTGAATGGACAGTGGTCCAACCCAATTGAACAAACAGCAAATATATATGCAAATGCGCAAAAGCAGTAAAATAATTTAGATAACCAGGTATAGCTTAGAGGTATAGATTCTTTGAAATTCTTGAATTGATGCCAAAATATCGGCTGTCTGACCAATGTGCAGTGGGCTGAATTGAATTTACATTTTACATTCTACACTGGCGCCCTCAACTTTAGTTCACATATCCAACAATCAGCGGCACTGTGCTAATGTCATGTAAGGAACATGTAACATACATGTCGAATGCGTGGAAACAATTAAATCTCCATTTTGTTCGCATTTTGGATCAACCTGATTCTGAAACTAATCAATCTTATGATACGCCTTTTTCCGAACTAGATCAAAAAAGTTTTAAGTCTCCGATCAAACATTAACTAGATCAATCCATAAACTACCTTCGTGTAAATTAAGTTTAAGGAGAGACATGACACTTGCGGGAAAGAAGGCCTGCTATACCCAGAATATAACTGCAGGACGCCAGGCTGGATAAGGGCATATATGTAGATGTCTGCATCAATCGCAATTTTCCATCCAACAAGCTGCCCCAAGGACTGACGTGTATTCTTATCGGCCACGCGTGCAATTGGCGATTCCCAGGCTTAGAAGCAGGCCCAAGGTGCAGACCAAAAAGACCTCAACTTTAATATGAGTTCGATCATAATTCGACGCTTCAGACCATCAAATACATATCTACTGATATTCATGGTCATTGGTACTTATGGATTTTGGATTTCTGTGCAAGCTTCTGGACAAATATGCCATACCCTTGCCAAGAGTATCATGCCTCTTTGATGCACATGAACACTTTGAGGTTCGACACCCGAAGGCAAGTCAATTTCTAAAAAGAATTCCACTTATTCACTTCCGAACTATTGGCAAATATTTATAGACGTGCGAAGTATAAATAGCAACTAGCAAAGCTCTAAAAAAATCCAAATAGAAAAGAAGAAAAAAAAAAGAAATAAATGTACTTAAAAGGATAAATACACATCGATTGGGGAAAACAAAAATAATGAGAGAAAATGCATCGGTGTCGGCGCGGACTGTGGTTAATTGCTCTGATAAATGGACGGCACGGTAATTTCGCAACTTCGGGACTGCGGCGACGACATGGATGCCATGCCGCTTCCTCGAGCACCGCGCTCGGAGATCTCGATCTCGATCAACCTTGATGTTGATTAATAGGTGCCGCTCTGCTTGGCGCATCTATTTTGGTGCCGTCTCTCACTGCCTGCCAGTGTCCCGTCCCGTTGTCCCTGTGCATGTGCATCTCATCTCTATCGGTTAGCTCAGGGTCCACGTACCATGGCATGGCATGCCAATTGTCTTGCGTCGGTCCTTCTAGGGTTCGTTTCTATTTTCTGAACTCTCTGCGATGCGAGTGAGTCGTCGGCCACCGCAGTGGACAAGGAAGTGGTGGGGCCGGGGCCCGCATTACCCACTACTGAAGCATATTGATTGGCCAATTCTTGTCACGCACATTTGTTTATCATTCGTATAAGTGTGTGTGTGTGTGTGTGTGTGTGTGTGTGTGTGTGTGTCTTTCTCTTATCTAACTCTGGCTCTCTCTCTACATCTCCCCTACGATGGGTATTTTGGGTTGTTGAAAGGGTTAAACGTTACACTTCCCTCAGTATCCTTAAGAAATAGCCCTACTTGATGGACTATCCAGCATTAACTTCGACTGTAGAATGCATCAACATCAACTACCTAATCGAAGGGGCCTCGTGTGTCGCATGCACCCCAAGATCTCGAACTTCTCTCATGCTGTGACCAGAACAAAGAAAACGGCTTATATGGATCGATTCGAGATGATTGCCTCGCACTAGTTTCGCGCATCTCTTTCTCTGAGTACTGCCCTGCCAGCTAGCCAAAATCTCTTCGAGCGAGAGCCCCCAATATAAAGGCACTACAGACCGCACGGCGTGCCATTTGTTGTTGAGTCTAGCCGTCAACAAGAATCGTCAACGTGCGAATTAATTCTAATTACATCCTTTCCTTCGCCTAAAAGGTGTGTGAGTTTTATCGCTGGGAGGCTGACAGAATCAAGGATACAGAATCACACAGAACCGATACATTCCAGGATTATTTCTTAACATTTAAGTGGTGCCAAAGAAGCACAGAATCCATCGTCTTCTAAAGGGCATGATCTATTTATAAAGTGAAGATTAATCGGATTGACGAAAAAAAGCAAAAAAAGATCAGCATTCGCGAAAATTCCAATCAGTTTGATTTTGTCAATTTGGGTTCTATGAACTTTTCGTAAAGGACACTTTTAGCTCGATAAGTACGAACAAATTGACAGTGCGATTGCATTTTTGTTTCCAGATAATCAACTGCCAAGATGTGTGACGATGATGCGGGTGCATTAGTTATCGACAACGGATCGGGCATGTGCAAAGCCGGCTTTGCTGGTGATGACGCCCCACGTGCTGTCTTCCCATCGATTGTGGGTCGCCCACGCCACCAGGGTGTGATGGTGGGTATGGGTCAGAAGGATTCGTACGTCGGTGATGAGGCTCAGAGCAAGCGTGGTATCCTCACTCTGAAATATCCCATTGAGCACGGCATCATCACCAACTGGGATGACATGGAGAAGATCTGGCATCATACCTTCTACAATGAGTTGCGTGTGGCCCCCGAGGAGCATCCAGTATTATTGACAGAGGCCCCCCTTAATCCCAAGGCCAATCGCGAGAAGATGACTCAGATCATGTTTGAGACCTTCAACTCCCCGGCCATGTATGTTGCCATCCAGGCCGTGCTGTCCCTGTACGCCTCCGGTCGTACCACTGGTATTGTGCTGGACTCTGGTGACGGTGTCTCCCACACCGTGCCCATCTATGAGGGCTTCGCCCTGCCCCATGCCATCCTCCGTCTGGATCTGGCCGGTCGCGATTTGACCGACTACCTGATGAAGATCCTCACCGAGCGCGGCTACTCGTTCACCACCACTGCCGAGCGGGAGATCGTGCGCGACATCAAGGAGAAGCTGTGCTACGTTGCCCTGGACTTCGAGCAGGAGATGGCCACCGCTGCCGCCTCCACCTCCTTGGAGAAGTCATACGAGTTGCCCGACGGACAGGTCATCACCATTGGCAACGAGCGTTTCCGCTGCCCCGAGGCCCTGTTCCAGCCCTCCTTCCTGGGAATGGAGTCGTGCGGTATTCACGAGACCGTCTACAACTCGATCATGAAGTGCGATGTGGACATCCGTAAGGATCTGTATGCCAACTCTGTGCTGTCCGGCGGTACCACCATGTATCCAGGTAAGCCCTGCTCATCCGTTGTCGTTGCCCTTCCTTGATGCTTATTTGTGCCGTTTGCCCCCAGGTATTGCTGATCGTATGCAAAAGGAGATCACTGCCCTGGCCCCATCGACCATCAAGATCAAGATCATTGCGCCACCTGAGAGAAAGTACTCCGTATGGATCGGTGGCTCCATCCTGGCCTCTCTCTCCACTTTCCAGCAGATGTGGATCTCGAAACAGGAGTACGATGAGTCCGGCCCCGGCATTGTCCACCGCAAATGCTTTTAAATCTTTCCCACGTGGCGAAAGACTTCCAAAGGCAACAAAAACCAACAGCAATACCCTCAACGTCAGCGGGCCGCCCCTGAACACCGTCGGCTCGCCCAGTGATACACAAGAGCAGCGATACCATCGCACAATTATCATCCATTTCAAATTTACAACAGCACAAAGGCCACCGCCTGTTGCCAGAGCACATCCTTCACTGAAATTCACTCAGCAACAGAACCGGGGATTTTTATTATGAAGAACAACTTTTGGTAGAGTAGAAATCGTCGGTGTATGTAGCGTCTAAGAACATGAGACAACATCTACAATCAAATGTATATCAATGAGCTTTCAGCCCCTAGTCAGTGTAATGAAAGCCAATTATATATCTTCCATTAAAAATATGAAATACATACTTTAAATAAATGATAAACTTTTCTATTACCATCTGGTGTACGAGTACTTCCCCACAAATGAAGGCGCAAGAGCAGATTGGTTGGTAAACAGCTTTTAAATTCCTTTAATTCACATTAAATATTTTGTTAAAAGACGTTCTTGTATAACTAATAACTTAGAATGTAATACGAAAAGTATCAAAACATACAGCGAGGATACTTAGTACCGGGACTTAGGCCATAGGGATATGATGAATTCAACATTAACAAGTAAGAATGATATGGTCGAGGTTATCCGACTATGCGATACCCGTTACTCAGATTGTTTTTCTGTGTCACAGCTGTGCAAGTGATTTAGTTTCAATTTGAAAAATATGAATCACTATCACAAGAGAGAAGCAGAATCAAAAGGCGAACTTGTATCTAGATACTTGAGCATCACATATCAATGCTTGATCATCGAATGGTATATCTCAGACGGACTGACAATTAAGTATGTGCTTAGATCGATCCTTCTTATGTATACTTTTTTGGACCTGTAAATGCCTGTTTCTTACACACTCGTATATTCCCTTTCACTCCACGAGCACCGGGTATAAGATATAAGGTTTGGCAGTGACTGTTATTTATTTGAAACTGTTTTTTCGTTCCTTCAGCAGTGTGTTAGTTAGATGAATAGTTTTGGCTTGTGCGGTTGGCTTGCATTGGATTGGGTTGGGTGTTTCTCCTATATAATATGAGTATTTCGTTTTAGTTACCATTCGTAAGCACCTAGTACATTAATATCTCTATATCTCTACGTGGGTTTCTTAACTAATTAATTGCGTAGCTTAACAAATACAATTATTGTACAGACCAGCATTGCAACATTGTAAGCATAAATAAGCGTTAAATATACTATCTATTGGTTATTGTCCAACATATGGATTGTATTTTGGTCAACTCAATCTTAACGAATAAATTATACGCTCATATCCCCAGGTAAGTATGTACACACCTTATTGCTTTAAATGGCCATAATGTCTACGATCTAATTTCGGGCAAAGTAATATTATATGTACACGTGCTCCCAAATTGTTAATATTGCAGTTTTTGCTTTGTTCGGTCTCCGCTGACACGACCCGATTCCTTATGATGATAAATCTTATCTAATATTCGAGAATACTTTAAACGATCGTCAGTGGGTGGTGCTGCGGCTGGCAGCGGCTAGTCCTCGTTTGAAACGGGAGGTCCATCGTTGTAGGTGGCTGGTAATGCTTGGCTAGGGTTAACCCTCGGACATTTCCGCAGCAGGAGCTACTCGTTTGGAATGGGAGGGCATTGCTCTGAGGTTAACCTTCGTGGTCCTTCCCGGGACGTAGACCCGATTACCGGGGGAAGGAATAACAATTTACCACGTACTTTTGGACCTCGGCCAGACCTGGTTGGTTTCGGACCTTTAAAACTGGTTAATACTTTCAAATGTAAATTTGTAAATTCAGTGCATTTGTCCCACACACGTCATAACACGTCGAGGTAAAGTCCCGCCTCGGGTGAAATGAAACAGCCTCCGCAATAGCCCCCACAGAATGCTCTTCGCGTCAGCTTCGCGGTGTCAAACTGTAGGGAAAGATCGTCGTTAGAGATCGGAACGGCATTGATCAGTTTCTGTGGCTGAGACTAGTACTTACACCACTGCTACGCTTCATGACCACCCTGTTGCCATGTGTGTTCCAAACGGTGCCGGGGCGCATGGCAAAGCCCGTACGCTCCAGGTTTATGGAGAAATCCCCCTGCGGACATTGCATGTTGCGGTTGTAGCAGTCGCCCGCCGACCCGAGCTTCTGGCGTTGACCTCGCGACTCGGCGAACTCGAAATCATTATCGATGATCCGCAGATCGGTGATGTTCAGGCGCAGCTTGCTGAAGTGCGTGCGCCCAGAGTTCTGGTCATTGTAGTACTCGTGCTCCCGGGACGCCGGCGGACAGCTATTCATCAGCTTGGTCTTGTATTCGTAGTAAATGGAATAGTTCTCCTGCGGCTCCACGCTTATGTATTCGCGCGGCGTCAGACTGTTCATGTGGTGGCAGTAGATGCGCACCTGCTGCAGCCGCACCATCAGCATGTACTCGCCATCCTTGTAGATGCCATGCATGCGCTGCAGATCCTTGCAGCTCTGCGGTCGGCGGGCACTCGTCATGCTGCTGCTGCTGCTGACACTGCGCCTCCTGCAGCTGGCCGGGGGCAGGCACTTGTGCTTCTGCGGCTTCGATCTGGTGGGACAGGCTATGCGACCCATTCGAGAGTCGAAGCAGAACACTCTTCGCGTCTCGTAGCCATCGCAGTTGCACTGCGAAAAGAGAATTCAACGTAGTACCTGTTTGTCTTACACTCTTTCGGGACTTACCTCCGAGATGACCTTCGATTGCCGACGCACACAGTTGTTGCAGATGCGCCGCTTGGTTGGACGCTTTTTGGCCGCGCAATGGCCCTCCTCTATGCTGTCGCCCTGCCAGGATTCACAGCGAACGTAGCGCGTTTGGTACTCCTCGGAGCAGTCCGCCGGGCAAGGCGTCCAGTTCGAGGTAATCCACTTGCAGTTGATCTTGCACGTCTTCGTGGTTGTGCGGAGCGTTGGCCTCCGAACCTTTCGGGCTAGACAGTACGAGTCATTGATGTACACCTTGCGCTTGGGCGAGCCCGGCACTTCGGGCTTGTACACACGTGTACAGCGCTGGAGCTTCCTCTTCTGCCCCTCGCCACACTGCACAGAACACTGCGAAGGAGGTACAATCAGTTTCACAATGAGACTTATCCATCAGCAGGACTCACCTCACTCCACTCGCTGGTGTATTTGATCTGGCAGCAGTTGCGCACCTCCTTGGGCTTCCTGTTTCGGTCGCAACCGATCCCGTAGGGATGCGAGCAGCTCACGGAGCGGCTCTTCTTGCACCAATCATTGCAGTCGCCCCAGTCTCCAGTCACCCAATTGTTCAGCGAAACTGCATTCTGTATTTGGGTTGGGTGTATTGGCATTAGCATAGGTATCGAACGGATGGAGAGTGGCTGATATCACTTACCGGCGATTCTGTATAGACAGGACAGGGCTCGGTGTTGCAGAAATGGATGAGCTCATTATACTGGTGCTTGGTGCGGGGACTGCACAGATCGTCGCTGACGTGGGCATTGTGCAGATAACACCGCACTTCGCGCTTCTGGGTGCCTGTGCCACACGACTTGGAGCACTGTGCCGCCAGGAATGAGAGACAGTCAGATGAAGAATTTCAGAGATGCCAAGGACTACTCACCGCTGTCAATTCCGAATACTTCCAGCATCCCTCGCGGCACTTCTCATGGTGTACCACCTCGAACTTGAGCTTACAGTAAGACATGTCCACGATATTTGATCGCTGAATATCCGGGAATGTCTGTATGCAGTTGAAGTTCTTCTCGCGCGTTCCCAACTCCCCGCAGGACGCCGAACACTCTGAGATGCTCGTGACATTGAGACTAGAAGTGCAGGGAAATCAATGAGATGAAATCCATACAGATTTTCGGATATTCTGACAACTCACGTTAGACGACAATCCATGTTGCAGCTGAGATCCTCGGCCATGGGTCGGGCTGTGGCATCGCAGAACTGCGGCGCCACCTTGAGTCCCTTTGTGGTGCTAACGCAGGCTGGCTGACGATACATTCTGCCCTGGCAGAGCGAGTCGCAGGTGCTCCACGCCTGCATTTCCCAACGATAGATCTCGACCTCCGTCGCCTCAGCGGTCATCGGCTTGTCAATGGTGTAAGAGTACGAAATCAGTACTGTGTCGTGTTTTTTGGCCGGACTCAGGTCAATAGAGATGATCTGGCACCCAAAGATAGGAAGTTATTAATACGCGACGACACTTAACGAAGCCTCAAGCCTATTTTACCTCAACTACTAGATCACGAGACAGCTTCCATGAGTAGGTCGTGTTCACACGCTCCATTGGGCTGTTGGAGCCGTTGTACTCTATAGTAACACCGGCATAAACAAATTTCAACGAATATGTCTTGACCACGTCTCTGTTTAGAATTGGCGCTCGCTTGTCATCGCTCAGGACTATGTAGTTTTGCTCCGGGTAGCCAGGCTGTGTGATGACGATATTTGACGCACCTGGAAATGTCCAAAAACAATAAAACCAACAGTGTTATTAGTGTACAGTGTATTATCGGAACTATGGACAAAATATATATTCAATCCATGAACCTATTTGTAATGTTACACAATGCATTTCTGGGATGGTCCGTACGGTTTTGCCGTTCCGAAAATTTCCTAGTTATTCCACTATTCACCTGAAATATATCTAAACCGCACCCTACTATCGAAGTTTCGCCGATGATTTTTAAATGCACTGTTCCTTGCAGATGTGCTGTGTGGGAAAAGGCTATCATTAACATATGTACATTTGACACCATTGCAATGGCATTTGAGCCTTAACCCTTTTAACCCAACCTCAAATTCGACTCGGAAATAATTGGTCATAGCAACAACACTTTTTGCTTTCGTGAAAACGTCTAACGCATAACAGCACAGACTGTGCTCGTAACATACGCGTAATAGAACATCTGGGTTAAGACAGCTGTTTCCCGGCACATATAATTCAAAACGTAGTGGTGGACGGTGGCAGTGGGCATCGATGTTTCACATCTGAAAAAATCCCACCGTTTCTTGTAATGTATAAATATTTTTTTTATCTGAACCTCATTTTGGCTCGGAATAATTGGTTACGGCAACAACACTTTTTGTTTTCGTGAAAACAGTTGACGCACTTCGATTTGGTTATCGGAACGTTGGAAAAAAAATGCATTTCTGCACATAACAGTACGGACTGTATTTTCATAGAATACATTTCTATAGAAACATAGAAAAACCTCTTAAACACTAATGTGGAAGCAAGTAAGTGTTGCCGGCCGTCAGTGTTGCAAAGTCTTTGAAATCGATCTGAAGAAAATATCAAGTTAGGTTATGTTAACCTAGCCTAAGCTGAAGTGCATTCAATTAAAAGTTTTAAACACGTGCTGTGCCGTGCTGTGCTGTGTCATTGATTGTATTTAAGAGATTGCCAGTGGCGCCAGCAAGTGATAAGGACTGCGATTTCCATAGATAGGCTGTAATTAATGTGCGATGACCTGGTGCAGTCTGGTCTGGCCATTTCCGTAATGGTGCAAATCTACTCAGTAATCAGTGCGTACGTGAGGGTCTTGGGGGCAATCACCTGGCGCCGATGCAACAGCCACCACCAGCCGATCAGCAGCACAAACACCCCATTCAGAAAGCACTATCAACGGTCATTGGATTGGGGAGCAGCGACAAGTCACGGGCCTCCACAAATATGGCGATGGCACATACGGACGTACATGTGTATGGGTACGTAAATGATTTGCACATTAAGGCCAAAAGGCATGAACATTTACCATTAGCATTTACTTATGAAATTAGCCAAAACATTAATTATATATGTTTCCCTTTTTTTTGGTGCTGCGCTGCTGACAACAGCGGATGCAAATTATTGGGGGTACACACCTTTTGGTATTGTCGTCACATAGTAGAGGGTCTTGGTGGGGTCTTTCAGTTTCAGGAGATCGGAGACGTACAGATTTCCGGTTACTTCCTCGCATGTGTCGCTTTGCCCCTCGCAAACGCCGCATTTGTCTAAATGTAGAAAAGTTTATAGAGACGGTGTATTTCTGAGTAATTGAGGAACTCATGAGACGCGCACATACCCAGCTTGGCAATCGAGTTTAGCTCATTGTCGCATCCCGCCGGCCTGCAGATGCCGTTGACGCACTTGTCGAAGCTGTCCACGGTGCAGGTGGTGCCATCCGCCACTTTGCTTTTCAGTTTGAAATACGTAATACTATTATCCACGCGGCAGAACAGTTTGCACTGCTTGGACGGTTCTCCTGTGAAGAAAACTCAGTAAAGACGTGCCCCAAAATGGATGTATCCAGGGCGCGGTACTTACTCTCGTATTTGGGTATCCACTTTGAGGCTGGGCTGATGCCCTGAATGTTGAAGTTTCTTCCGTTCATATCGTAGCACTGCTGCTCGCGGGGATCGGGCGTGCCCAGAGGGCATTCGTGTGTGTTGCACGAGCGGTATTTCTTGCGGCTTCCAACACAGTACTTGCCGCCGTGGTCGGGCACCGGGTCGTTGCAGTCACGATGCGACTCCTGAACACCACCGCCGCAGGTGAGGCTGCAGGGCGTGAACACTGTCCAAGGCCCCCATCCGCCGTTCACCTTGCGCAGCTGGCCCCCCTTCCGGGGCACGCACTTGCCCTTTTGGCACCAGTGTCGGTTTTGGTTGCACGGCGTGCCATCGGCCCAGGGCAGGTTGCTGGAACGGCACTGGTCGTGGGGATTCGTGTGGGTCCGGTTGCACCACAGCCGCTGGCACTCCTCCTCCATGGAGCAATGGGTGCTCTGGTTGCCGTAAATCAGCTCGCACTGGTTGTCCAGCGAGTAGATCTCGCCCGGCAGCCTCTTCGTCTCGTTGGGTATGTACGAGGAGGGTGTGTTCTCCAGACAGGACTTGTCCGTCTTTCTGCAGAAGATTAATGGCAGGTATTAATCAGCACTCTTCCCCCCTTCGATCCACTTACTCTAGGAACTCGGACACAAAATGCTGCGAGCACTTGGACCAAGACCACGGATGCATATGGATGCCCATAACGCTGGACATGATGTGCATTTCCTTGTTGCTGCCCGATTTCGTATTGTACGGCTGGCATTGCTTGTCATCGTCGTGGGGCATATTCAGGCTATATATATGGGAATGATTAATCAAAGAGAATCTTGGGAAAAGAAAACTGCAGCGACTACTTACATGTGACCCAGCTCGTGGGCCATGGTAAAGGCAGCGGGCAGGCCAGTGTCTTGGACAATGGAGCAGGATCTGGGATTGCAAACGGTCCCCAGCTCGGCCAGACCCAGCATGTGGCAGCTCTTTCCGGGAATTCCCCCGCAGATCGGCTCACTGGAAGATCGAAGGATCGATTATCTCTAGATGCTGATCAGCGCCAGCTCATCCTCCGACTTACCGCGTTATAAGCATGGCCGTGTCGTAGTGGTAGCCCTTCTGGTTGGCAAAGGTGCAGAAGTGCTTGAGCATTTCGTTGCTGGAGTTGTGGCGTTCATTGCTGTCGGGCAGCAGGATCAGGTTGACCAGCGAGATGCGGATGGAGTTGCCGATGCTGGCGTCCTCGAAGATCTTCGAGACAATCGACAGCAGGATCAGAATGTAGGCGGACAGATCGTCCTTGTGGAACCGGCCCATGCTGGAGTCGACGGCCACCAGCACCTCGAGGGTGTACAGCTGATTGTCCATGTCCGTGTAGTGGCGCTTGCGGCGCTTCAGCTTGCGGGGCACGCTGTCACGCAGCTGCCGCTCAAGCTCCAGCTCCAGTGGCTCCAGTGCGTCCAGGCCCAGCTCGAGCTTGGAGACAGCGTGTCTGGCATTGCGCTGCGAGTGCCGCCAGACGCGGTGCAAGACCTCGTCGCTGCTGGTCTGGTTGACCGGCTGTATGAGCAGTGTGCCGAAACCCGTTTTGATATAACCAGTCTGGCGCGGATTAAGGGGGGGTATTAAGGGGGGCTTATTAGTAGTCATATTCGGCGATATATTGATAAGCATAATTTGCGAAATGTAAATGCGATGCAAATGGCTTTGCGAAGGTCATTCTGTGCCACTTGTTGGCCTTACCATGCCGCCGCAGAGCGAAACGGCCACCGCCGAGTGGGAGTCGCCTTCGACGTAGCCCTTGTAGTAGCAGCCCAGATAGTGCTGCTGCTCCTGGTCCTGTTCCTGCTCCTGGTCGCCATCTTCCGACGCTGCTCCGTCGGTCCGGTTGCTGAGTATGCGAATCAGGGGTATCATGTCGTTCGGTATGAACGAGGTGTCCTGGTGCAACACCAGATGCAGGCCGCGCCCAAACGCATGCAGATTGTACTCCGGATGTGGATCCCAGATCTGGTGCGACCTGCTGCGAAACGTGCCCGTCATGCTGAATGCGGGCGAGGAGTCTGCAAGCTCAAGGATGAGAAGGCGTCCAAGAGGGGGGGAAATGTTACTCCTCTCACCTTTAAGGAAACTGTTGATGTCGTTGTTTCGCTTCGATTCGAAGAGCAAGTCGTCTTCGTTGAGACTGTAGTTGTAGACTTTGGTGGGGACCACAAAGGCACTGAGCTCCTCCTTGCCAATGTCCTCGAAGCCGTCCGCGTCGCTGTTGGGTGGGTCCGTGACTGGGAACAGCAGGGGGGTGACGGCGGGCGGGTACTGTGCGGGCGACTGGTTGCCCTTGGGCAGCTCCAGCCTGGCCTTATGGCCGCTCGGCAGGCCGTTGAAGAACAGGAACAATAGGGCCGTCAGGAAGACGAGCGCACAGGCGTACAGGCAGGCGTGTTGTCGCCAGTGTGTGGACATCTTTTGGCTGCACTTGTACCGGTAGAACCACCATTCACACCTCTTCTTCAGCACGAGCTGTAACGGAGCAAAAAATACAGAGAAAACAGAGGTTTAGTCCGGGACTGTGGTCTGTGGCTTGTGGTTTGTGCGTCCATACTGCCCAGCATTCTCTCACACCTTCGAGGCGGATTTCGATTAATGGGTGGCTGGAAAGCTGCCCAGATAAGTGCTTGGGCACGTTCCACGCTCCACTGCCCCAACGGCCTATCATGACGGGGGCTGATTTGAGTGATTGACTTTTGAAAGAATTATTGATGATACCACCAGATACCTTGACCACCTGTGAGATACGTAGATCAGACAAATGCAGAGGCAGCGGCAGAGGCAGCGGCAGCGGCAGCGGCAGAGAGGCATAGCTGCCCCCGGCGCTGGCCTTTGGCTGCAGCCTCCGACCGGCAAAGCTGTTGAAAACACTTCCTCGCACCGCCAAAAATTTTGCACATTTTGTTTAAAGCAAAATGTTCAAGCGCTGAGGTGTAAAGTGTGCCAGCGGCAATTTTTGTGTACATTTCAGACATAAAACAAATGCAAAAAAAAAAAAAAACGAAAAAGTACCCCGCCGGCCACAAAAAAAAAATGAAAAGAAAAAAAATTAAATGCCACTAATTTGTAAATTTGTGTGAGAGCTCTTTGTTGGCACCTCTGCGATATTGCCTTAGACAATTCATGTATCAGCGCAAATAAATTAAAATTCCCCCGCGAAATTAGCGAATTATTTCCGCTAAATGACGAGACGAAGTATTTTACATAATTTTATGGCAGCTCGGTGAACTCTGTGACCGCCGGCACATTTGTTATGCCCCCCGCCCCACCCCTGTCAAATATTGTGGTACCATCCCAGACGATTAGACGATTTTTGTTTGCCAAAAAAGATCGATGGATCAAAGAACACTGATGATCCCGCCGGTGAGGCATGTGATCACATTTTTCTAAACAATTTTTTTGCGGTTTCTAGAGTAGATTAGGATTCCGTAGACCACAAATATAGAGGAAATACTACATACATATAAACGAGATCATAATTACGGAATAAACCTTCAACTTGTCCTCCAAAATGTCAATAGTTATTGACCTCTCTGTCCGTCTTTGTCAGCGCCACCGAAAGCACCATCGAAAAATTAGCTTTTATTGAAAATTGCTCAAGATGATGCGCCATAAAATTCGAATTAACTTTAATGCTTGCGCCCGGTCCTAGAGTTGAGACCGTTTTAACGACCGACCAGAAGATAATCCGCCCAGCCACAGATAGCAACACTCGCCAGAGTCACGTAATTGATCAGAACTGCCGCATTTTATACGTAATTCCAGCCATGCGTTGCCCTTATACTATGTACGAGTACGGGTATTTATGAATGAAAGCAGTGTGGGTGTGATAGCTAATCTAAAGGTTATCTATAGAGATAGCCTCGGGTATGATTGCATACTTTTGCGGGCGGGTATTTCCTTTTCAAGAACTGTTTGAACTGCACGAGTGGTACACTTTTATCGGTCAAGCCACAGATCGATAGCCAGGCAAAGACTCCGCCGTATCTGCTTGGTGTGAGGCTTATCATAAATTCCATCCAGTGCTTAAATGCCTGTTCAGGCAGATTTGCAATGCAAATCGCGCATGCCGCAGATGCCCCAAAAGATATTCACGGCGCTCCTCAGGCCCAGTCCCAGGCCCAGGCCCAGGCTCAAGCTCTTTATGTATTTAATTAAAGAGCCGTTCTGGCGATCTCTGTTTTTATCTCTCATTTGTTAGTTATGCATGCGTTGGAAGAGCTGCTTATTAACTTGTTTCGGGGGCAGCCTTATAAATATGCAAATGCAATGCGTATGGGTATGGGTATGCGTGCCTTTTGCCTACTGCCTTCTGCCTTTATCAACGGCAAGTTAAGTAGCCCCTGGATTTGCCTGTGCCGTTCTTCTTTATTTTAGGGTCTTCGGATGGTTCATTTCCACTTGGCTTAATTTATTATTAAGGCGAAGTGGTTGCTGGGCTCTCTGACTAATTGACCAATTCGATGGGGCGGCAGCAACACCAACAGCTACAGCAACAGCAACAGAGAAGCATCTCGGACAAACCTGTTTACACCTGACTGGGAATGGAAACAAACAAGCGATTTGTGTGTCAGCCGATCGCTTTATATTGCCGTGTGCTATAATTTATGCCAATGGCCACAAACTCTGGCCGACACACTGTCTGCAGAGCCACGGCGTCGCTCAGTCTGTCCCCGGGAGCGTCGTGAAGGCCGCCTGGGCACGCAGCATCGAATCGAGTCGACCTGGGCCCGCACTCTTCGCCGACACGAATCGTCGATTCATGTAAACCACCTTTGGCCGTCTAATTGGCTGGTTCGACGAGGTGTTAAGTGTCTGCGTCGACGACTGTGACTGCCAGTGCGACTGGTACTGGGTCGGGGAATGCGTGCGCAGGCCACGGGCCTGGTCAGACAACGCGGCGTATGCGCAATATTCACTTAATTACACGACTAGTGGCGATGCCAGACTGAGGCTGAGGCAGCAATTGTCGCTGTTAATTTGTATTTAATGACTTAATTGCAAAGCTGCTGGACAAAAGCAGGCGCCCTGCTCCGCATTTGGCCAACGCGCCGTATACTCAACATTTGTGTGTGTTCACTTAATGGCATGGCATTTGCGCATGCGCTCCTCGCACCACATATGGAAACAATCATAAAAATGGGGGGAACCCAACTACAAATTAACAAATTAGCAGCCACATATTTGGGATAAATCACAGGCGCACAGAATTATTCGATAGCTCGAATGCACGTCATTCGTTTTCGATTGCGGTTTGGATTTGGATTTCAACTGCAATTTGGGGGTGGGTGGAGGCACCCGTGGTCTCACACTTATTTATATCCTGCCGCCCATTCGAACCTTATATGCAACATGCAACATGCATTTTGCAATGCGATTTTCCAACTGCACTTTGTAGAATTTGGGGCGCGTGTGTTTATGGCGAATGATAAATAAACTTGTACACTTTATGGGCGTGCTTCTTGGGGCCGTTATGCATGCGCGATGCGTGACTGCCGCAAACAGAATCGAGAACCCTATTGAAGGCGCGCCAAATTGGGAATTGTCTTAAATACAACCGACCAACGGCCGACCGGCCAGGCAAACATTCGCAAACACAGGAATTAGGTGGAATCGCGCATTGGTCAGTGCCGGCCAAATTATTTGTAAATATTTTCAATTTGCAGCAGAGCATTTCAGTGGAAATGTTTTTCCCATTTGCCTTTTTGGGCGGAGAAACGCGGCGAGCGGAGTCCTTGGAAGCAGGGCAAACAGACATTGGCAAGACGAAAACAAAAACAAAACACACACACACAAAAATACAACGATAATGAAAACATGCCCATAAAATCTGTTTCTGTGTACTTCATTGGGGAATTGGGGAATTGGGGAAAAACTCTTGTCATCCGGTGAATCCCCCACGCATTGGCGTTAGATCAGCGCCCGAATATGACCATGCTGTCATGGAACCATTCGTTTGTATACAAAATGCATTTGCAGTGCACTGTGCGCCGGATGCCGTGTATCTAAATTGAAATCAGCATTCAGCTGAAGTGCATTTATAACTTCAGTATTCCCAATTGAAAGCCATCATCGCAAATTCAATCAATTAACCTTGGCCAGAACGCACAAAATTTAATTGAAAATGGGCTAGAAAATGCATTAGACCGGGGTCGCTTGTCTGGGGCTGGCTGCTTGACTGCTTGGGGTACTTGGCCGTCTGGTGGGATGGTCGCCTGGCTGGCTGGCTGGACAACGCCTCCGTCTGCCATATGTTTGCCGTAGTTCCCAGTGCCCCCCCGTGTCGAGAGGCGGCGGCTCCTCCATTTGTTTATGGCCCACGAGCCTCCAGGCCAGTGCTGCCAAAATGTATCAGAAAAAAAGCTATTTCTTACTTGAAGAAAAAATCGGCAGCACTGCTCCCAGCACAGCACATGGCGGGCCGAAGACGTCTGGGGCCGCGCCGACCCCCAGCACAATTTCGCCGAGTTAATTATTGCGTGTTTAACCTTGAAATTAACTGGTATATATATATGTGTTTGTATATTCCGATCGTTTCAAAACTATAAAATAATCAAACATTGTTTACCTTTAATTTCATAAAATTTGCACAAAAAATAAAAGAAAACTGAAAGAATTAAAAAACTGTTGCCAGCAGACCCCCAACCAGGGCACGAGTATACAGGATGGATGCAATTGAATTAATTATATAGACGGTGATTCAGCGCTCCTCTTTCCTGGCGGCGTGGACTCCAGCCGAAGAGCATCATAAAGATTTTATGCACCATTAAACTGCATCTCTGGCCATTGGATGGCGGTTTTTGTCATTCGAATTGATTGCGTTTTTTGTTTGTTTATTCTGGGTTAATTTAATACATGCCTTAATGGGTCTGCTTTTGATTTATTTGGCACACTTTTGTGAGTGGCAAGAAAAGCACACAAACACACAGCGTTTCTATGGTCATACGCTGCGTATGCGCAATTTTCAGACTCGATTTTGTATGCACTACAGCACGTACACGGGCAGTAGGCAGTGGGTTTTTGTTGCTCAAGTCTGATATTATTGATTAATTAGTGAACATTGTACATGGATTGCTGAATGTGAAATTACGATATGGTGAGTGACCCCTGCCTCCGCTGGGAGTGGGAATGGGGGGGGATGCTTTGCCGAAAAACTTGCTATGCACACACTTCCCGTCTCGAACCTTGATTCGGCGAAACGGAGCGGAGCGGATCGGATCGGAGCGCATTCGGCGTGCCATTCAGCCTTATGCGTTCCCCAACACATTCTCACGTTCGATTTATTTATTGTATCTGCAGTTTGGTTGCCCACGCCGGCCGAAAACATATAAATTACAAATATTTATTTACTTTCCGACGCTTACAAAGTGTGTGCGTGTTTATTTGGACAGCCCGAGTCGATGCCAGAAGGTGTGTGCGAACCGGCCACAAGCCCCCCCTGCGGGTCCAACCTGCTCTGCACCTGGGGTCGCACCTTCGACTGGGGAGCAACCGTTTAATATTCTTATAAAACGCTGTAAATTAACGAAATCCTCTCAACTTTGTTGCGGGGCTGCCACTTCAAAGGCTGGCGCTTCTCCGAACTGGGGGCTGGTGGGTGCTGGTTGTGTGGCGTGCTGCAGAGAACAGATGGCCCATGGAAGGAAATAAGGTGTGGATGGGAATGTGGATATCGATATGTCGATATATATAGGGCCCTAGCAACCGGCGGAGGAATGCCTGCGGCGGAAAACAAACCATTCTTCTATTATTGTTGTTTATTTTCGATGTGGTTCGCTCAGGTTGCACATTAAAAGCAGCAGCTCTATTAATTTAAATAATAGCTGTTCCAAGTCTAAACAAACGTAATTGGCCTTTGGAATGCGGTAGGCGTAAACGCGGCGTATCAGCGAGCCCCTCCACAGATCGACTGGGGATCCTTGTCTTGTCTCAGTGTCAATGACACGACTGGAGGAGGAGGAGCAGCAGCACCATTTGCATTGTCGTTCGTGTCATAAATATATCAAAAATCTTCTCAATCTTGCCACAATGAAAACAAATGCGCACACGGACACGGGCACGTCTGGGGCATACCTGATGCGGCGCTCAACCGATCAGACGCTCAGCCTTTGTATCGGTTGGCTGCCTTGTGGCAACAATAGCATCATTGTCTTGTCTGTTTGCCGGCCGGCTGACCATGTGCTATCCTCAGACATATCTCTTCGTCGAACAAACAAACATCGTGTACCGTTTACGTACTCGTAGTTTGGGTGCTGAAAGGAAATGTGAATAAACTTGAAACGCCAACGCCGTGCCACGTTCTGTTTGCTTTTGTTCTACCGATCTTATTATCATATCCTTGCACAGATGCTGCCTATACAGGGTATATCACGCTTCGGCCATCAAAGACTACGCGTTTTTTCTTAAATTTGTTTTTTGCATTGTTCTGCCTTGTACGGCATTGGGAGTGCAATTTTTTAATTGTCTCTGATTATGCGTTTGAGTTACGAGCTGCAGCTGCCACAGTCTGACATCTCAATTGAGCTATACCCCAGACCCCATACCCCATACCCCATCCATTCCCATACTCCCATTCGATCCCATCATCCTTGTCGTGGCTGTTGATCGTGTAAACATGTTGTTGACTCTCTCGCTGATCGTTACGAGCATTGTGATTGGATTGAATGTTTGGTGGGGGTCTTCCCTTGCCTTGACATCGACATCGACATCGACGTTGACAATGCGCTGGCAAATTACAACTGAAGGGGTTTTATTTTGACGAAGCGAAATTGACTGTCAAGCTAATCAGAAATTCCCAATTGAATGCCAAACGAGTAGTTTGATGAATTGCATTTCCACGAAAGAATTGGAAAAACGTCAGCCAAATACGTGGGCCTCGTCCATTAACTGCAGCCAGACGAGCACGTGAGGTGCCTCGGACACCTCTTTTGGCACCTTTCGTAATGTCCCGTCTCCGACTTGAGTCATTGGGCAGGGCTAGTCCATAAAGCCCAATATTTCCAAGTCTATAAACACACGCACACGTCTCTGATGAGTGAAATATTCGCGGTAATTAAATAAAAATAGTCAGACATTTATATGATTTTCCCTGTGCCACACACAGACCAAAATTCCCAATTCTATTCACAGGTGAATGTTCAATGGCTGACTCACACGATGGCTGGTGAGGCACTCTTTAAATATCTACGAATACCACTAGGAAATTATGAGTTGAAAAACGAGGCACACTTTGGGCAATTAAGACTTTCAGCGGGATAAGGAAAATATACCCTCAGGTGAGAGCAATGCCATTTATTTGAAATGCTGGCATTGCGGGGAGGCGTTCAAAGTACAATTTAGAGGGATCTGAGCAGAGAAATAAAAAGCTATGTGGAATGCCCATGGGCCCCCCATTAGCATCGATCGGTTATGTTTCGCTGGGGAATTTGCTATGATTTTATGCGAATTTCATGAAGTGCCAGGTTTATATCCAGCCAGCTGCCGAGCATTCCAAGAGCGTGCCAAGGATCTTGTCAGTGCACAGTGCTCTCAGAATGTGGATTTGTCTGTCTGTCTGTCAAAGGTGGGGTTGGGGGCGCGGTCCCTCGTCATTGTCAGTGTCACTGTCGCCGCACTGCACTTTTCATTGGCGTGGAATGGCGCCACATCAATCATCGCATTAAGGAAACATTAAAACATTGAAAGTATCAATCTTGAGCTTATTCTGAGGAAGATTCCCCGAGCTGTATCGATTTCGTTGCTGGTCAATTGGTTGGGCACCCTTGGCATTCCTCCTGAGTAAGCATATCTGTGGGAATTTCGCCGGGCAGAACAAGAATGCTCTTCCATGGAAAAAGACCAACTCGACTTTGGGTTAAATTCGGTTCCGGCGAAGCCCAGCCACTCAATGGGGATACCAGGGAGACAGATGTGTAATCCGAAGAACATGTGACACTGGCAGAGTGCAGAGCAGAGCAGGCTTCGAACAATGCGGAAAAGCTTTTGAGAAACCTTCGGACGGTTTCATTTTTTCTAATTATTGTCATTTTTTGTTTTATTTTATGTGCAACGTTCATTTCAGAGCACTATTCTCTTTGTCTCCGTCTCTGTCTGGGGATGGGGCTGGGGCTGGGTCTGGGTCTGGTGCTGGGCGAGTTTGTCTGGCCGTCTGTCAATTAACCTCAACGCTTTGCGTTGATACTGTAAGTTATGGCTTTTTAATCGCTGAAAATTTGCATGAACATATGCTCGAGCCTGCTCTGCTCGTATTTCAGTCTGCCAGTCGCCAGCGGTTCATTAGCAGGCCCTCCTGCTCCTCCTCCACTCAGGTCCATGAAGTGCATGCTAAAAAGAGCAATTCATTCAGATTTCGAGCAGAGACAGAGAGACAGTGAGAGAGAGAGACGGATGAGAGTCAGCCTGCGTCTGCATTTTATAAATTATTCATTACAAGGCAGTCGCAGCAGAGGCGCAGGCATTTTGTATCTGTCGGATACGTCGGATCCTCGTTGACGGCTGATGGTTGACGGTTGACGCACGTCACTGACCCAACTGCATTTGTGAATTTGATTTTCGTCTCCCCGTCGATTCCCCGAAACAATGGCAACGGGACATATGAATCAGCCGGCATAAGCATTTCTTTATGCTTTGGTATACATATGTGTGTGTGTGTATGTGTGTGTGTGTGTGTCGGGCATATCAAAATCATTTTGAAGGGGGGTCAGTGCACTCTGCGAAACGCGACAAGTATTTATTGTTTTGAATCAAGATGGGGGAACTGAGAACTGGCATTAGGGACTGGGAAATACTCCTGGCTCCTAATTAAACGAGCAATTAATACGCGCCTTAATCGCATTTGCCACGGCTCGTGGCGATACACTCAAGTTCGAGTTCGCACTCGGTTCGAGTTCGAGTTCGGGTTCGGGTTCAGCCAAGTGCGGTATTTGCATAGCCAGTGCTAGCGATAGATAGGTCTATTGTTATACCCAGTACTCGAAGAGCACAGGGGTATGCTCGCATAGTTAAATACTTGAAATATCGAAAGAGCCACCTAATTATTGAGAATATTTCTGTGATTCCCACGCTGTGGTATCCACAATTTTAAAGATATAGCTCCGCAGGGGCTATCATTATAATAAATTATAATTAGAATGATGAAATTTCACATTTTGCTTTAAATTATTCTCAATTAATTTCTGTTATAATTAAAACATCGATAGATACCGGGTATCCTTAAGTCGTCAGATCGTCTAGATCGTTCTAGCACGTTGCCTGCGTTGCCTGTGTGGCCATTGCCGTTGCCACCCAACTTGACCGACATCATTAATCTTAATGATACGAAGTTGCGACTGATTAATTTGTTCGATAATTAAAATTGATTGGTCTGCCCTGCAAGGGGGGGGGGGGGGGGTGGCGAGGTGGCAGCCTCTCCACATAACAAATGATCTTTACAGTAAACGGAAGCAACAATGGCCCGCAAAAGGAAGCGCAATCGCAACGCGTGCGGCCCGATGCCCCAAACAAAAGAAAGAGCAACAAAACAAAGGCAAAAAAAACCAACAAAAAATAAGAAAAACACGAACAGCAAGTAATCATACGAATGTTATATAAATGTTAAACGAGAGTTATGAGAATTTCAGCGTGTTTTGCTGTCGTGCAACTTCCGACACGTTTTCTTTCTTCGTGTTTTGCATATGCGTCAACCTGGTCTGTCAACGGAGAGGTATACATATCTATTAACGGTGGCCATAATGACTGGTCAAGCAGTGCAGCTTTCGGAAGGCCGTGTGGTGACCCCATCTCGATTGGTAACCCACTAATGCATTATGCTAATGCAAATACACATCATCTTAATATTTTAACACCCCCCACTTAGCTGTGAGCACATTTTCCGCTATTTATTTACGGTTCAGAGATATTTAGCAAAGAAATTAACGCCATTTTATCCTACACATTTATTCAGTTGCCGCCGGCTGTTCTCCAAATTCCAATCGCTCGAAATAGTGTCACAAGCGTCTTAGAAATACAAGAAATATATGCCTCTGCATCTGTATCTGTATCTGTCTCAGTATCTGGCTGTGTAAGGATGTCTAGTCGCAGCTAATAAATCCATCAGACAACATTTTCCCGGCCAGACAGAGGCACGGCACGGCACTCAGCTCTCGACCCCCACATGTGCCACAGTTATTATTTTAGTGTTTCATTTGTATTTATTTTTATTTTTTTTTTTTACATATTTAATATCATGTTCTGTTCTTCTTTTTTTGTGCTTTATTTATTGTCAAATTGCTGGTATATATATTTATAATTTTTTTGTTTATGCCTTGCATATATCACAATTTTTATTGCAATTTTACTTGTAGTTTTTTGTTGGCTTTCGCTTGGTTTCTTTTGCTTTTTTGGTAAATTAATTAAACAATTTTATTGTTTCCTCGTTGTTGCTACTCTGAATATATTATATCATAGTTTTTATGGCCTTTCCTGGCCCGACAATCGTTCGTTCGACTCGCTGCACACACGAGTTCATCTCAAACAAATACTCGTATATCAAAATTCTGACACGCTTCTGTCTGCTCAAAAAGTTCAAAAAAAAAACCCAATGGTAAGTGCACAAAAAGGAAAGTGAAATAAATACAACAAAAAACGGCTAGAGTAAATAAAGATTAGTGCTATTTTGGGACCCGGCACCGGCAACGGCATCCTCGATTGCTCTCGTTTCGATACACGGGTTTTCGAGCATTTCAGATACAGACATAATCGATATATACTCTTGATATACAAGAAGGCTTTGGCCTCCTTTAAGAATACACCTTTATGACTCTTCCTGATGTTCATATCTTTCATAAGAACCAACTTCTAATCACTGGTATATCATCTACCCTAATAATTTTCTATCCGCAAGGGTATGTATTGCTCGGCCTTTCTTTTTGCTGTTCTTTTTGGCGCGTTGTTGCTTTTGGAAATTTTATTTTCCCATAAATCTAACCTCAAAGCTTCTCTCACTCATCATTTGTCTAAACTTTTTTTTAGCCCAATTTCTGGGCTTTTTTTTTTTTGTTTATTTGCTCAAGGTTCTCTACACGCACATTTCTCTTGTGTTTTGTTTGGTTTCGCGGACCAAAAATATTAACTAATTATTTTCATTTAGCTTTCTCGATTTTCCTTCGAGCAGAACGTTGCCGGGTGTACTATTTTTAGTAAAGGGCATGTTTACTTAATTTTCGATTTGTATAGAATTTCGATTCGAGCGCCGCTGAAATGTGTGAAAGTTTTGCATAAACAATTCAGTTCGATTTGTTTCAATCGTGTAAAATATTCATTAAAAATAGATTTCTTAAACTACTTAGTAGTCGGGGCAAAATCCAAAATAATGGGCAAATATTTTAACCTCTGGAATTTGGCGATTAATATAAGCAATTGCCTCAAGTGGTTTTTTTCCTCTAAGAAGCAGAAGGAGACCATCATCAGTACTATAAGGCAACACATGAGTACCCCAACCAATAACCATGATACTCTAACGATATCCTATCGATCCCGATACAATCTAACCTACCGATCGACAAAAAGAAAGAACAGACGTTAAATAAAGAAAGTAGTAATTAGTAAACTAAAACACAGGAGGTACATATTTCTTTGGCCCAAAATGTATCCATCGATCCAATAGATCTAATAATAGATCCAATAGATCTTAATATATCCCATAAAATATGTATTAAATTATTAATTGTGATTTAATATTATTAGCTGTTGTGGTAGGTCCTTTTGTTAAATTATTAATGCATATATGTCCCTTAACAGATCCTATATATTCACCTCTCGTAAATGACAGTCGTGAGCAGTCGTGCACAAACTATACCCAATTTTCTCAGATCAAATGAAGAAAAATATTCGAAAATTCACCGGTCGCCGTTGAGTAATTTGTGTATATGACATTTATCCCATCAAAAAGAACTTATGCAATTTTATTCGAATTTATATGTGAATTTTGTTTGCATTTCCGCTGCACTTCTTATGCTATTTTCATTTAATCCTATACGATTTTTGATATTTCTAGTTTTCGCTCAGTACTCGACGATCCCGACGTAAAATCCCGCGAATATTCGTTCGGTTGGTTTCGCTTCTTGTGCAGATCTTGTGCGAAATTCGAAAGCATACTGATCGCATATTCTCGGCCAACATACAAATTTCCCGATCTAATCGCAAGTTCTCACGCTCACGCGGCATTTGTAAACAATCTAAGAGAAAAGCTGGCTATCATCTAGCCGAAAGTTGCTACTCTCTTGGAAATAATTTTAGAATTTACTTTTCATATATTATTTCGCCAGCACAGCCAGATGAATGCCTCCATTTGCTCGCTCTCTCTCTCTAATATGCTTTCTATTTGATTTTTTCTATTTGCATTTCTTCTGGGCGTTCTGTGCCAAGAACTAATAATATCGCACTTCTCAATTGCAACCATCTGCAACGGATTGTGACAATCTGATAAATGCAGTGCAAATGCTTGCAAAAATATCTCTGTAGAAGAAGAATCCCAGCAATTCTGGCGCCCAGTGGGCCTCGTCTCGCACTTGACCGTAGGCGCCACCGGAAAAGTATATTTCCTCAAGTGTCTGGCTCAAGCAGAACTCTGGCCCTGACACAAGCCAAGAGCAGTGCCGCAAAGGAGTGCCTGCCTGGCCCAACCGTCCTCGATGGGGGGTTTGGTTTTGGTTCATTGAGTCGATGCTCTGCCCTGCCCTATTCGCACGAATTTATGACCAAATAAAAACGGAACGCCTCTGCCCCAGTCTCGGAGACTTTTCTGAAAATTGTCGTCGGTCTATCTTCGGTTCGTGTATGTGTTTTTTTGGCTCTAATTGCCAAAAAGTCTATGACATACTCTCGTGCCTCGCCCGCGCGAGGCTGTGACATAAGGCAATAATTCTGCAATCCGCTCGACATGTGGGTGCGTTGATCTCTGGCGGTTATACGGGTACGGGTCTGGGTACGGGTACGGGCACGGGTATTTTTGGACCACTGACTTTTGTCTTTGGTTTCCAGGAAGTATGCAATTTATTATGCAAACGGCAAACTCTACTCGGGCTCTGGCTCTGGCTCTTTTCAGTCTTGCGGCTATTTGCACTTTAATTAACTCTAATTTATGATATTGTCCCTGAATCAGTGACATTAATGCGATATATATAAATGTATATCTATTGTTTATTGAGCGATTAAACTTGCTCAACCGGCAATTCAATTTTCTGTGTATTTCGGCAACTCAAAAGTGAGATGATGAGATGATGGTTCGTTCTGAGACTCTCTGGCGGATCCTATCACACGCCCCAATAAAAGAGCTCTCAAACGATCGTTTGTCTTCAATGATTTCCTAATTAGCGGCATATAAAATCATAATTGGGTCGTAATAGTGCTGCAACGACTTACTGAATGCGAAAACAAGGCAATAACACTATGCTGAGCACTTTCAGAGCATATTTTACAATCACAGCACAGCACTCTTTTATGGCACACCGATTGAGGTCGAAGCAGTCCAAGAGTGACAGTCCACACTGGACCACTATAAAGCAAACTTTAAGTACTTCTGCAGGTGGATTCATAAATAAAACGGAATACCTTTACGATCTCCAGGATAGCCATGGGCGGACCGGGCTTCAACGGCTGCCTGTTCAGTGGAAAGTCCCCTGAAGATGTCGACATCTTTCTGTTTATTTTGCGTTTATTTTTCGCTTTCATTGAGTTTTCACTGCACTTGGGAGAGCCGATGAACAAACACTGAGCCGTCGCGCAGACGCAACGCCAACATGCAATTTCCGCTTGGATGCAGGCCAAGAGGCATGAAGGGGGAACGGCAAGATCACACTAAGGTCTCCTCACGCGACGAGGGCCCAAAAAAGGAGCAGGCCAGGCCAGGCCCGTGCATCGGGCCGCGAACCGCGGGTTCACTAAACTGTTGCACTGCTGCGCCTGCGCGCGATTTGTAATGCGTTCAAGCGGGGCCAAGCCTCGTCGCAAATTGGGCACAGCCATAAACAGAGAAGCCAGATTGGATCCAGAGGAATCCTTTGGCTTTTGCTTTTGCTTTGCATACAATACGATGCGGTCCGCGTTGTAGGAGCAGGCAAATATGATCGGATCTGCGTCACGCAAGCGACTGAAAGATCACTTGACGCTGGAGTTGGTCCGATGCTGATGGTAAATCTGCTGCTGCTGCTGCTGCTGCTGCTGCTGCTGACTGGCTGGCAACAGCTGCGCCCAAGAGAACAGCAACATTGCCACATTGCCACATGTACGACGCCAGACAAGGAAAAGGAAGGGCGCTGTCGCGCAGCCCCAATCTGCACCGAACAGGCGGCGATTTTTGGATGCTGTGTATATAATACCCTAATGAATTATGATTACAATTTAATGAAAAATGGGCTGAAATAATTACTCTGTCCATGATATTCATATGTATGTATGTATGTCTTGGGGTCTGATTGGAGAGCTTTCCGACAGAGAACAGACAGCATTCGGTGCTCTTAATTACAACAACTGTACAAACACTAATGAGAACAATCCCCAGTTAAAGCAAAGGCCCAGCATGCCACAGTATTTACATACCCCATATCCCCACATGAGACGCCGGCCCTTCCAACTTATGAATATGCGAAAACCGACAAAAAACACCAACAAAATGTACGAGTAATCATCAGAAATGAAATAAGTGGGGCCCTGGAGAGCTAACAACATACACGACATTCTTGCCTTTGTCCAAAGAGGTATTTGCGAACCCTTTTCTCTTTGGCTGGAAGGCCCTTTTCTGGGTACTTATTAACGCTTCATTAAATTTCCGTTTGCGCCCACAAAAGTAGATTCGAACCGACAGCCAAGAGGCTGGAGCTGGGGCTGAGGCCGAAGACGAGTACGAGGCAAAAGCTGAGATTACTTTTATGTAAAACTGGTTTGCCCGAAAACCCAGGCGATAAGACGGGTTCCCCTGAGAGAGCACGCATGGCCCCCAAGATAAGATCTAAGTTAATTGAGCCGGGCAAGTGCCCTACACGAAAAGTCGAGCCAAAAAACTTTGAACCGGAACTGTCTAACGATAGGAACGTTGGCAAATTGTTTCGCGCCTAGCGAAAGGATCAGATAAGTCCCCCCCATCACTAATGGTGAACCCCAATCTATGGCTCTTAACTGATCTTTCGGCAGGTACGATCTCAGGTAGGGTATGCTCTGGTTCGGTACAGCACCACATAGTGTGATCTCGTTCGTTGGAGCATCTGTGAAAAGCCTTTTGTCGCGTAAAGAACGTTTCTCAAAAGAAATCAACAAAATATAAACCATAAAAATTAATAAATTTTTGGTATTATTTTATTACGCACCAGAAACAACACCACCAAAGACAATTGAACCGAAAAAACAAAACTCGCCAGAGTTCATGGCGATGGCAGTTGTCAGTGGAGGAGGAGGTGGAGGAGGAGGAGGAGGAGGAGAAGGAGGCCCATTCAAAGCCGGGTCTCCGTTGGGGGGGGCTTTGCTTTGGTTTCTTGAGCTTGGATCGCTGGTGTGCTGTTCAATCCATCAAAAGAGATTATATTTATTAACTAGGCAAGCGGCCGGCCATAAGACCGGGACGACTGGGACCGGGCCTGTCGATGGCGTCGATGATGGCCACTGTACTGCTGGAATTTCTTAATTTTTTTGACAGTTCTCATCAAAATGTGTTGAAATTGCTATTATTATCTGTATTGGTATTGTCTGGCATAGGGAATTTTTACAAGAATCATCTAACAGCTTGACGCGGGCATGACATGACACAATTCGCGAATTCGCATCCGAAAGATCTGTGGACTCCATTAAAATGCCGTTTTTATATTTGACAATTAGACGCCATCAAAACTAATGTCTGCCCTCTGTAATTCGCTCGGAATCTGCCAAGCATCTGTTCGAAAAGTCATCGCCTAAAACACTTGACATTCAAAATATGAAAGTATCTCGGGATCGCGTTAACCTTGTGGCAGAGACTACACTTACATATGTATATACGTACATATGTATATATGTACGATTGAATACAGATTCCTGCAGCTGTCGGATATGCCGGGGCAATTAGTTTATTTTCGCTTTGACATGTTTACAAGAGCCAACAAACAGTTGGTCCAAATGGTTTCTCTCAGGCACCCAGGGACGAGGCGATGCGTAAAAAACAATCTTCGCATCCCATCCCCAAAACGATTTGTAAATACAATGGAAAGGGCAAAATTCTGTACAGCTTCCGGGAGACAAGAGGGCCTCCCCCAGGCCTTTGTTTCCACAAAGGAGGAACTCTGCTTTGTTGAAACTATACGCATAATGTTTTATTAATGGCTGAAATTTGAGCACGACAATGTTGGTGGAACTTAATTTTAATTGTACGCCGTTTAGTACAAAAAAGGAGCGAACGGCGAACGACATGCTCTTCATGCGAATTTGGCGCATCGTTTGGGATTAATGGAACCACTTGAGCTCTATTTTAAATCAGTACCGGGTATAGCCGTGGGCCGTGGGTTGTGGGCCCCGCAAGTGGGCTAACCAGTGCAGTCGAAGGCTTTCGATTTTATTATGGCCTGTAGAGGGCAGCAAATATGGCGATTTATACGCATAAATTAATATTTATGATTGGAATTATTCAGTTTTTCAGTTTTGTATTCTATTTGGTTGCCTAACGAGATCCACTCGAGGTTGATGTACTTGAACGGCAGTGTGTGTACTCTCTTGTGTTGGCTAAGCAAAGTTGGCTAAGACCCACATAGCCACATAGACGATGTTTTCTTAGTGGGTAGCTCTGCTCCTCGGTCCTAATCAAAAGGTGTGCCACACTCTGTATGTGCATTGCTCTCGACGACGCACATCTGCCACATCGGAGCCAAGCTTCCACCACACTACGATCGTCGATCGTCGATCGTCGATCACCTGGGGCCATAAGTTGCGAAATCAATGGCTTGTACTATCCATACAAATGTATTTTTTACGGGCATTGTCTATCGATTTGCATTGTGTCCCCCTGTTTTATGGCGTTCATTAACCGCGCGTATTTATGACCCCCAATTGGAGACCACCACACGTTCTTATTCTAGTTTCCTAGAGGTCTGCCATCAATCTACTGGCGATCGATTCAATTGTCACGATCGGGCATGACAAATTGAACAAGAGTTCATTTGTGGAGGGACCCACACAAAAGGCAAAGACTTTGGGGCCCCGAACAAGTTTGGCTTTTTTTTCTTTTTTGCGGATACCTTTAATTCTAGCGCCCAGAGCATACGGTTTGACCCAATTTCCTTGACACATGCCTGGCAGGTTTACAAACAAAAACTGTTACGGTTCCAATAATTAATTCTGTTACTCTCTGCGGTACGGCGGGGCGTTGGCAGCTCTCATTATTTGCCTGGCCGGCTGGCCGGCTGTCTCTTTCCCGCCAATTGTCGATTTCATTAGGCCATAATTGAGTTTAGTTGTCAGTTTGTCAGTGAGCCCATAAACACGAACCAGGCGCCCTGGGGGCAAACCTGGACAAACCCCGGCAACAGCCCACAGTTCTCTGGCCCGAAAGAGCAACGCCAGCTTGCGGCCACGTTCATTGAGATTGAAACTGGGATCTAACATAAAGACCAAGAAGACTGAGAAGTTCCCACGCCTCAAATTGTTCACGCACGCCTCAATATCAGCCTTAGACTTTCGCCTTCTGGCCAGCGCCTCTGGGTGTATCGACTGGCGGCCAGCAGGCTCTAATTTATGGATTCCATAATATTTATGAAGAACAGATGCGTTGGCAAGTGGGCAGCGGGCGGCGGGCAGCGGGCATAATCATAATCATAATAAACACATCCAAAACGGGGGCCAGCACGTGTGTGCCTCTGTTTTGGGCTGACTTTTGCTTTGGTAATGACCCAAATTTCATTGCTGTGCGCTAAATACGCCTAATGGTCGTTTAATTATTGTACGACAGACAGCGACGGCGACAGCCACAGCCGCAACATAAATACAACTAATTGTACAATAACAAGGCAAGGAGCCCCCTCAAACGAGGGTATATATACATATATATATCTGCTAAATGAGATGCCTATGCTGGAAATCATGTACGATCGGCAGCGCCATCTAACGGTACGGTTCGGATTGGCAGCTCTTTTTGGCCATCATTTGGAGTCGGCTGACAACAAACACAAAAAAAAAGACAGTTGAAGTTGCTGTCGATGCTGTCGGCGAACATAGTAATTTGTGTTTATATTGTTTAGCAATTGACACGCCTGCTTTACTTGCCTGCCCCGAAATTTGTGGCAATTGTCTGGAGTGGCATGGAGTCGAGTGCTAAAATTAATAAGAGTGCTTAGGCTGTTTCCGAGTGTGGTGTATTATATGATTTTTGACACTTTTCGACGCGCTATCTTCACGGACTGTGCCTGATGCCTGAAGGCAATGAAGGCAACGGCTTTGTCCAGCGGCCAACGCCAACGAATCGCGCCCATGGAAACCGACAGGCAGCAGCCATAGCATTTGTATATAGTACGAGTCCGAGGGATATACCAGCCATTTATTTTAATCTACAATTGATTTCCCATGCCACCGTCGAAAGGCTATTTGGAGTCGAGATGGGAAGGGGAATGGGGGGGGCAGTGCTCATGTTTCGACTTGCGTAAACGGAATTTCATGTTTCATTTATTTGTGCATTTTATATACAATTTTAAACGTACACCAGCACTCGTATATTTTTAAAATAATTTATTCTCGTGCACTTGCGTAAATAATAAATAAAACAGTCCAAGATCGTGCCTGTTAAATGTACAATTGTTGAAAACAGGGCCTTCAGCGCCGGCAATTAATCAATATTTCTTCTTCGAAAAATACATACATATGTACAAAAATGTTCTATGGCAGTCCCGAAGGAGTTGCACAATTTTTCGAATACAAAATTCAAAATTATTCTTATCAAAATAAAAGTCATGGGACCAGACGAAAATAGAAATACAAATAGGTTTTTTTTTTATTAATTTGTTGCTAGTGTCATAAAACTAAATAAAAAGTGTGTTTGTCTTCCATCGGAACAGCTGAGCCCGGGTCCCAAAAAACGCCGGCAAACGTGCCGGAGAGACTCGGAGAGCCCGGACAGATAAGGCCCTCAGTACGAGTACGGCGCTTGTTGCTATCAGCATTAATTAGCGTAGCTTCGCAGATCGTTTGCAGATCAGATCGATCGTACACAGACCAGGTCTCCCCGTAGGTACATATATGTACATATATAGTACTTGTTCACTTGTTCAGACGCCGTGTAAGCAGAAGTTTGTTTATTTTCTTGCTAAACATTTGGGTAAATATCAACTCTTCCATGACGTGCAGTTTTGTCAATGCAAATTAACATCCATCTATCCATCTATTTATCATCTGACAGCTGATCGGGTGTAGGCCTCGGCTAGGGCTCTGGAGAACCTGTGCCGCCGCCTAGGGATCGGACACGCGTGTGGTCCTAGGTCTAGGCAAGATATATTGCGCTCGTGAGAACTTTATAAAACCATAAAAGATACAGCTGCCGACTGAAAGATACCCCTAGAGCTATCTAGTCTCTTAGTTGATCTCTCGCTCTACGCGACGCAACATACCCTAGCAGCCAGCACATCACTGGGTATCACAAATCGGATACAAATATTCAAAGGCGGAAATATATTTAACCAAAGCGAGGAGAGAAATGTAAATAAATAATAAATAAAACAGGTCGATTTATTAATGACTTTAAATTGATTTTGCATGCAAATTTTCGGTTCGGTTTTTGTTTCTAGTTGCCGCTCGGCTGTCGAAGCCCCTCGGCAGATATTCGATTTCACCACGGACCGGAGGGCGTGTGGCCATAATGCGATTAGATGTTGTATTTATAGATGTCAGGTATGTCTTGGTATCTTGGGCTTCCCAGAAGAACGGGGGCTTGGAGGCTGGTGTTGAATTCGGAGAAGGTCCGGATGGGCCAGGACTACTAGCCGTATGCTTGATGTGCAATCAAAATGGCATCAATTGTCTCATAAATCATGCCACCCGAATGTATAAATTGCAGCCCGCATAGAAACCGCAAGGCCTCGTCTAATTCCTGGGAATCGAAACAAAGGCAAAGCCAAAGCCAATCCGCACTCCTTCAAATAAAGGAACAAAATCATGCCATTAAGAAGGTTTCTTCTTTTATGTTTTATTTTGTATTCAGATTTCGGACTGCGTTCGGCTTATGGAACTGCTGCACCGCACCCATTCGAGTTCGATGATAAAGTGATGATGCCCCAAGGTTCCGAAATTGCTTTCAAATAGATTCCAAGCCCCGAGAAACCACTTTTGACTTCTGAATTCAGGCAAAAGAGTTTAGCATATGAATAAAGACGCACCGCATCGCCCCGCCCCGTCCCGTCCCGTCCCGTCCCCAAAAGATCCCAACCATCGGATCCCCAATTTATATGCAAAGCGACAATGTGTGGAGATAATGCCTGCCCTGCTGCGATGATCTAGCATTTGCCATGGCGATGGGAGGGGAATGAGAGTGATGATGCCACCATCATATCATTCGAGAGGGCGAAATAATTAAACGAGTATCGTAAAGCTAAAATATAATGGATTTATGTAAAGTTATGTTACACGCTCTGGCTGGAAATGGACACAGATGCGATAAGCCGGCTCACAACAAATGGCAGCAAATAAATAAAAAATCATTAAGAGACTCGGTTGTCTGTCCTATTATGGCTGGACCACAGACTAAACACCGAATAAAGCATTGAGATAGGCCCAAACAGAATCGAGCTGAAAAGAAACCCGCTTAGGGGCGGTTCTGCCTTTTGATGTAAGCCCACAAATCAGTTAAACAAATTTTTATTAACCAAAAAAAACAAAAAAAAAACACCCAAAAACAACTCAAATAATTTGCCGCAAAATTCATTCACGACCTGTGACCAGAAAAAGATACAAAAGAAACAACCGAATGTGAAGAAAAATTGGAGATATAATTATTAAAGGTGTTTTCGCCTTGAGTGGCCCGGCCTGTCCCGGGATGGACATTGGTCACCAATTATGCTAATACCTTGCCGAAAATGTCTGCCTAAAATCCATATTTAAATTATTAACACAGAAACCGCGGCTAAGCGAGTTCCCCATTCGGTTTTCGAATACCAACTGCCGGCCAGATTGAACATGTTCAACATTAATCTTGACTGATAAATTAAAAAAGAATTAATTAAAATGAGCAATCACTTCGGGCCAAGTCGTGTCGTGTCTGGTTAGCTTTGATGATCGTTACCCATACTCTATCGAAAAAGGAATACTTTACAGATCATTACCAGATCAGATCTTTCAGGCCTTACACCTAGAATAAATCTAGAAAAATTCTCCAAGAGAGCATCCGAAGTTCGTCTGCTTTCTTTCGTTTTTTCTTCATATATTTGTGAAATATTTTTTCCCCATTTTGACAGTTTTCTTAAGCTAGAAAATGAGTAGTTGAGTCTTTGGTTCTTTCAAAGCACGTGGGTGGCTCGCGACGGGGCGGGGCGGCAGATGCGGGCCTTCAGAGAATTGTCTTGTATGCAGATCACGTAAATATATTTTGACAAAAAAAATATATATAAATTAAAACGAAAAAAAAAACAAAAGCCAATTTTGAGAGCGCTCCAGCAGCACAACACCCTAAAGTCACGCCCCGGCATCACACTTCCATTTATTTAGGTTTATTTTTGGACTTTTTTTACTTGAAATTATATTGCGGTTACAGACAAGAGTTATTTGTCACCCCCCTCGTTCCGCCGGGGGAGGGGGGGCGCGCCCTTCTCATTTGCATACAAATGGGCATACGAAAACCCATTGTATCGCAAAGTATCGTACCCATCGCGATGGAGTGCGCAGAGCCGACCAGAATACTTATTTCACGATCATTTTTCGGGCAGGGTTCATCACAGGGTGGGGACACAGAATCCCCTACGAATCGGACAACACCCACATATGGCACGGTCTTGAGGGGGGCGGTGAGGGGTTCTCGACAAATGTTCAATTTCAGTCTTGTCTTGTGTACACTTCGTTTTCGTTTTGGATTCGTTTTCTTTTCATTTCTTCGTCTCTTTTGTAATGTCAATGAACGCTAAAAATTTTCTTCATTTTTATTTAAAGTAGACGAAATAAATTGAAGACATGGGGACAGCGAAACACGCGCAAGACAACGACGGACGTCTCAAAAAAAAAAATAAAAAACAAGAAAATAATATTCAAATTCTACATATTGTGCACATTTCATTGGTGAAATACAAATCGGACAGCCCCTAATACCATGTACCCGTACAATCCTCTTACTTACAGCAAGTATCCCGTGGCGACCCAAAGCGCCACATAAAAAATGGGAAAATCTATTTTCGAAACGAAACGAAACAAAAAAAAAAACAAACAAAATATATTGTCTCAATTTTTTTTCTATCTCAGAGATGTACGCGCCGTGCCATATAGACAGTCTATCGGCAGCTGTCAGCGGTCCCATCCCCATCCCCCTCTGCATCGCCTGGCATCCCATGGGGGTTACGTTTCACATGGCCATGGCAGCGAATCGTTATCAGTTCGGGGCGAGCTTACAGCTCCCCGACTTCCTAATACGCACCAACCCCAACATTATTTATTCATGAACTCCTACGTACCGTGCATTTGTTCGTGTTTTTTGCGACACTTTGCACTGTCCCCCGCTCCAAGCGAACGTTGATAAAATTCTAATGGAACGACTTGTAAGCCATGTTTTTTTTTCCTACAGACTATTGTACTCGTTTTTGTTATTGTCACGTCTCGTCCAGCCGCTTTTCACACCTTGTTGGGCCTGAGCTAAAACTTAATTATCTTCACTTTTTACACAGGTCGTGTAGCTGCTATTGTGGCTTGGCATTTCCCGAAGGCCTCGACTGCATTTGCATTTTTAGAGGCACTGCCACTGCCTATGCTCAGGTCCAAACACCTTATGCGATCGGGCACTTTTTATACGATTTTATAACTATTTTTTATCACTCTGGCACCTACTGTTGGGCCGGCAAAGATAATCTTTATCATCTATTGCAGATACAACAATGATACACTTCTGCGAATGAGGTTTTTGTCTTAAAGATGATAAGCGTAGCGTTCCGGAAACACATGTCCAGAAAACAGCAGTGGAGCAAGTCTTGACGCAAGTGAAAATCATTCTAGCTAGTGACTCAGTGGCAGCTTTGCCCTTATTGTTGCCGAAATTTACATACATGTGTTTGCCTTACTGACTAAGAATAATGGGTTCTAAAATCACCTTCACTTGGGCAAAGTAGAAAGCAAATGCGGCAAGGGCCGCGGCTCTACACACTCAGTCAATATGTGTGTTACTATAACGCTCCCGCGCACACTGCACGAGGAAAAGCGTGTGAGAGAAAGAGAGAGAATGAGCTTCTGGCTATAGTAACGATCCAATCTGATCTGGTAGGTACTGAAATTCTTTTGTGCAGGCAGAAAACTTCATATAGTGTGATATGACAAGAGTCTGTACCCCAAATTTGGTTGTTCTAGCTTTTATAGTCTCTTCGAGCTAGACGTCTCACAAGGACAGACAGACATGGCTATAACGACTCGACTATTCATGCTGATGAAGAATTTATATACTTTATGGGGTCCGAAACGCTTCCTTCTGGGTGTTACACACCTCAAATCGAATATACCCCTTAACTCTTTGGCTATCGCGTATAGAAATGCTCTCAGAGCATCTTCCCGTTGCAGTCTTTCGGCAGCCACTGTCCGGTGTGGTCGCAGAATATAAAATCCAACTATTTGCCACTGGCATCGCATTGTTGGTTTGTTGCGATGTCGTTTATGTTGCTAATTTACTCTCCTTCTTTTTTTGGGCATTTTGTAGGTCTTGTTGCCGGGTGTGCAATGGAGCGTGTGTATTCAAATGCGATGGCCCCGCAGCGACGACGCTTTCTTTGTGTCTCTTCGGTATTTAATCAAAAATCGAAAAAGAGAGGAGCAGAAAAAAAAACACACACAGACCGTGGAATACAAAAAACGAGACGAGCACACAAAAATAGCGACAAATCAACCGAAAATTATAAAAGAAAAGAAAGAACTCGACAAATCGATTGTGGAATCAATGCAATAAATTAACTTGAATTTGGTTTTCGCTTTGCCAGCCGATTTCGATAAAAATAAAAATAAACCAAAAAAAAACAAACAGAGGGAAAAACACAAGAAGAAATAAATGAAATATCGTAAAACAAAAGGCCCAGCGGGCCAACCGGTGGAAGCCCATTCCGAGCCCGAATCCGAATCCGAATCCGAGCTCCACATCACGCCATGAAATATGACCAGAATTTGGCCAGGTTGCCGTTGCCGTTGCCGAGCAGCCCAAAACAAAAAAAAGAAGAAACCTTTACCTGTCTGTCCACCAGCGGCCGCTTGTAAATGAAATCCTTTTTGGGCGAGTAGAGCTCCGGCGGTATGCCTTTGTAGGAGTACCGCAGGCCGGCATCCTCAAGGTCGTTCGGTGCCAGTGTCCCACGCAGACAGCTCTCGACATCGTTCGCATCTTCGAACAGCTCCTCCTCCGGACCCGCCTCCGTCTCCGGCGAGTCGCAGATCGTGGTGCTGTTCGTCCGGTTGCTGCGGCCCGATGTCGTCGATCGGAGAGTGGCGCTCCCACAGTCATGCGCATAGTCGTCCAGGGCGCCTGCGCGACCGTTCAGCAGCGATACGCATCGCTCGGGCTCTGTCGCACTTGTCATCGGCATGTTGGATGCGGAAGAGCTATCTAGATATCGATCGTCGGCAGCACGTGCAAAAATGCGCGCGAAATCGGGCTCAGGTTCGTTGCCACGCACGTTGCGTATGTGTGTGGGTAAGTATCGTAGTATATACGTATGTATTTTCCCCTGGGGGCTTTGCTTATTTTGCTAATTGAATTGCGACAGTTCCGTTCCGTTCCGTTCCAGACCGTTAACGTTGCTGTTGTTGCTGTTGTTGCTGTTGCTGTTGACGTCGACGCCGCACGCGCACTCACGCACCCGCCTCTTGGGCGAAGATCAACATTGAGGTGGTAGTTCGTATAATGTAGATTTAGAACAGGCACATGGCTATGACTATGGCAGTGATTAGCTTAGATAAAACGTTTATGAAGACACTATGTTATGTGGTCGTGGTCTGCATCGTCGCCTTCGTCTGAAATCTTTTATGCCGAATCGCGAAATTCTCCAATGTTACTCCATTTCACATTTCATTTTATTCTTATGTGCAAAATACTTCTGACGCTTTAGATGCATTCACTTAGCTACATATTCCGTGTACCCCGTATTTATTTACTTGAACATTCTGAGTCGAGTCGAGTCGGTTTTTTGGAAGACTGTTTTTTTGGCTCTTTTTGCTCGGTGCCGGTGAAGGTTGTCCCAGAGCTGCACAACACCATGTCAAAGTTAACCAGACCACGCCGACACACACACCCATCCGCACAGAGATCTATACACACACATGGCAATGGCATTATCGTATAGTCCGAGCATTCTTGGCATTGTTGTCAGGAGGAGGAGGAGTAGCAGAGTCGGAACTGGAATCGGATGGAATCGCTATCGGAACCGTGATCGAGATCGAGATCGAGATCGGTATAGGCTGGCCACACGCGCGAAAATAAACAAACGCCACCGAAGACAACAAAAATTAATATATGTACGTACATATGCCAGACAAAAGTGTTTCTAGCGTTTGCGTTTCGGCTCGCTCGAGATACCGCTTCGGACTGGTGCCGCAGTAAAAAGCGACAGCTCGACGCAGTCGGTCGGGGCCAGGCCGGCAAGATCAGCGGCAATCCAATCACCAATACACCCACAGCCCCAAACAGCAGAAGCAGCAGCAACAGCATTAAGACTAAAAAGTTGCTCTCTCAGCCCCTGATATGAATGAAATATACATGTATTGTACAGGCACATACATAGCCGCGGCATAGCCCGCTACTGGGATCTTACACAGTGTGCCCGCCAGAAGGGAAGTGCTGTGGGTAAACGTGCCATGTGCCCAGGATTGTCCAAGACCTGGGCATAGCTGAAATGCCACAAGAACACGTAGTCCCGAACAACACAGAACTTAAACCCGAACCACCCGAAGCGAACCGAGCCGAACCAAGTCGGGAGAGAGAGAGACACACAATGAGAGTCTCGCAGCGGTTTGGGGGCTTAAAGAGAGAGAGAGAGCGTAAGAGAGCTTTAATCTGGGTAAGTAGCCAAAATCTTTGGCGATTCTTTGCGCACATGTAGGCATACATACAGAGAGTTCTATAACCTCTCAAGCAAATGACTTTCCCTTTTTGAAAGTGTTATCTATGTATATCTCAAGATAAACGCAGATATCTTAAGGTAGTCTCACCTAGTAACTGAAGAGATGTGATCTGGTAGACTGCAATATGGTATGTTTTGGTAGTGATGGGCAAGACTATTCAGGGTAGTAGGTATCTAAGTTAATACTAGTAAAAATCAAAAGAATATGGCTCTTACCAAGAACTGTATATCAGCAATGACTTTTTCTTTCCAATAAATAAGTGAACATAAATAAAAACACGATGAATGCTCCTGAAAAACTGTCATACTATGACCAATCCTATAGGATTAAGAGATATAGTTACTTAAGGAGAAAAGGAGGATATCGTAGAGCTGGATTTAACCGCTATTCACGTACTTAAGAGTCACACATTCGGACGTAACCATTCGATGTCGGCTAAGAGCAATCTACGTACTACGATGACACAATGAATGCTTCTGAAAAACTGTCAAGCTATGACCAATCCTATAGGAAGTGTCTCAGGAGTTATCGTTACTTGAGAAGAAAAGGATGATATTGTAGAGCTGGATTCAACCGCTATTCTCATATATAGAATCATACAACCATTCGATGTCGGTCAAGAGCAATCTACGTACGTACTGCGTCTACTGATCGCGTCAGTGGACAAAAATAGTTGCTCGATCGCGTCGAGAACTCTTCCACATAAATGTCTTGTATGGCAAATTACCATATGTAGCAATTGACCCTGTTGTATATTAAATATTTTCTTTAATCAAGCGCAGCAGTAAGAATTAATCAATTAAAAGACGAGAGCTCGTTTGCCAAATTAAAGTATAGTTGGAAATTAAAAATCCATTTCGCTGTTGCTATTTTCTCCGCTGCAGCCTCGGGGAGCAATTATATCGAAATACCCTCAGCAAATATGATGTAGAATTGTGCGGATGGTGGAAGAGGAGGCGTTTAGCTAATGAAAAACAGCCTTCGACAGAGGCGAAGATTCCGGGAAAACTGATCGGCAACAGGGCGTTGCATCGTGGCAGCAGCTATGCCACGCTTGTTTTGTAATTAACAACAAACGGCCGGCAGACCGGGCAGCCAACATAAAACAGCACCCGAAGATGTAAATGTTACAAAACAACCATAAAATTGTGGGGAAAGTACATCACAGACAAGAGAGAATCATTTTCAGTTTACCGAACACTCGAATACCCTCGAATCCAATCGAATGAATGGATGAGATTAGCGACTCCTCAAAGAGTTGGATAGAACTCAATGCGGAACCATCTGATGCCGATGCTGACCACAGACCACAAGCCACCACGCTGTATCTATCCATGTATGGTATCTATCCAGATCTGTATCGCATTGTATCATCTTAATAATTAACGCATTTTGATCATTAGCCGGCCGACAGCACGCGCAGCCATAAACTTTTGTTTAGCAGTAAAGTAAATGCCAAAATAGCATAGATACGAGTACGATGGTGGGCATGGAGCAGATCGCAGCCGCCCCATATTCGGCTACAGTACGAGTATCTTGCATATGCAATTTCGTTGGCGGAGATCCCATAGATTTTTGATCGGCAGAGGGTTGGTTTCCAAGGCAACTTGAAGATCACACAGGAAAAACGAATGAAAGAAGGGCCATCGACTGTGGATCAATATCAAATCTTTAGATTTCGAATGTCAGACGCCCTGTCTGTTTATCCGTCCGTGCGTCCAACACGCGCAGGCCTCTTAGTCAATTCCCCGCGTGCGTTCGTATACGTATGGGAGGCAGTGTGTGTGTGTATGGGTGTGAGTTTCTTTTTTTTTTATGTGCGTGCGTTGTTCCATAGTTTCGGCGCGTTTTCATTTCAGCTCCAAGCGATTCTTTTTTCTACGTTTTTTTTGCTCACCCACACACTTGATTGATAAATATTGATCCTGATTGAATGATGGAGAGCTTGCAAGAGATCCAAAGGCCACTGAAATTATTAAGAGCTCAGGTTTTTAAGTTCCTCTGACAGCTGCTCAATCAAATCGAATCAAATATTTGGGCTAACTAAACAGAAACCTTTTTTAGAGTCCCCGCAGCAGCCCCTCTGGGCCGCCGCCATGGACATGATCGGACGGATCGAAGAACTGTGCCTCAGATGGGTGATGTCTAAATTCTGGAAATTCGCAAAAATCAAACTCAATTACGTGCGCTGTCAATCAGCGGCAGGAATCGGAATCGACAAACGAAAGCTACAGAGAGAGAGAGAGAGAGAGAGAGACATGCGTAAGAAGCGTTTGTTGTACTCCCATAGTTCCGTGGCGTATCTCGAAGATACATTTCACTTAACTGTATGGTATATATCATCCATTCAATTACAGCATAGAGCAGCATAGAGCTGCCGAGCAGCCAAGCAGCCTGGCCAGTCACTATGACAGCAGCCGCACAGATGGCGATCTAAATGGGGGATGGGTTGGAGCTGGGAGCCGGGAACCGGGAGATGGCCAACGTGCGTTGACCCTGAGACCAACGCCCACGCAATGCGCAAAATATAAACTAATATAGTGGTTTATATATAGATTTATATACCGACATACATATGTACATACATACACGTACGACTACGCGACTATATAGACTCGTACGAGTATGTCTATTCCTTGAGATAGAGATTGAGACGTTCGGGCATGCAAAAACTGTATCCACTATGCTTGCAAATATTTATGAGTATCATATGGAAAGTACTTGAATTTTGGATGGAATTGAAAACATTTTTGAATATGAAAGTACAATGGGAAGTACCGCTATATCGTAAAAGATGAGTGCCCGCTGAAAGGCAAGATCATAAAAATCGACTAAAATTCAACTAGATAAACGCGTATCATTTGTGCTCTTTGAACTATCCGGCAAGCTGGAGAAAGACATTAGGCATCTGCAGATGGTTCCGGCCTTACCAAAGACATTGAACTGTTCCAGAAATACCATACCATAGCCCATGTGCAGCAGTCGACATGCATACCTCTCGGATTTCTGTAATGTGGAAACCAACCCAACCAACCCCACTCCTGCTGGCGCTGGGCAATGCACTGCCACTGAAAGACTTCAATTGAAAATCGTACGAGCTTTTGGCTGAAATCATTCAATGGATATGAATCGGTTTTATATAAGGCATTAACTCGATACGGGAGGAGCGCGAAGAGCACATCACAAAATAAAAGAATGAAATGTATATATCTTTCTGAATAATTCGTTGGCTCATTGATTCCGAAAACGTAATTGAATGCATCAGAATGTATGTACATACGAGTATGTGCGATATTTGCTTGTGTGCAATGCCCCAGGGGCGTATTAGATGTGGAAAAACTGTCCAAAATGCAGACAAATTAGCATATTGCCGCACAACTTGATCCGAAATTATGTCGAGTCGACGTCTGCCGCGTCAGCAGCTCTCTCCGATCTCCAATTGCAAAAGAGTACGAACTGACATGAGCGGCTTATGGCTTTCGACTGATGGCCCGCTGCTGCCGCTGCTGCTAAGCCTAAGCTTTTGTTTACGCCTCTGGAAATGGGCTCATTCCGTAGAACTGCACATGCCACAGAACATACGAGTACGAGTACACGCCACTCGATCGGCGGCAGGCAGCGATTGCGGCATGCCACTTGGTGCAGGTTCGGGCCAGCTGTTGCACCAGTCACCTTCGCAGAATCCATGCACAGACACACAGCTGCCATGACAAGCTCATTTGCGTGGTGCTGTTCTTCGAGAAGACACAGGAGTTTACCCCCCCGCCCACCACCAAGGCAGCCGCCGGCAGCTGGAGTCGCCTTGAACTATTGACATTATTGTGGCGCGTTTTAATTACGACTGTGTGTAATATGGAAATACTGAACACTGAACACTGAATGTCTGTGCTGTGTTGACCAGCTCAGCCCTCGCTGTTGCATAATGCCGGGAGGGAGTGGCAGCGGCAGCCGAAGCTGGTTATCGGAGGCGCTACTTCCCGTTTCGGTAGCGCCGACAATTGTCATAATGATTTATACACATGCAGCACTGACAGCAATAAATTACCTAATAGCCATTACAAAATTAGTTGCAGCAACGGCTAAAGAACCCCCCAACAATCCACAGACCCGTAGTAGGAGTGTGGGCCATTGTCCATCGTAATTGACCTTTTGCCACGACAGCGAGAACAGCCAGCACACGCCCAGTGTCCCAGTGTCCGGACTCAGAAAACGTATAAATATCATGTAAATTGTCACGTATTAATCGTTCGCACATAAGTCTTCCATTCTGAGTCGTATCCACATATGCAAAGTAGAACCAGGGCAAGAAAATCAGCCACAAGCCATGTCCATGTAACGTGCATGTAATGCAGTCAAAGGTATTAAATTACCATGGCGTCGACGTGGCCCGACATGCCTAGAGCTTATCAGTCGAGTCATAAGTCATAAGTTTGTCTCCTCAATATATTAACTAAATTTATAAGACAAAGCCCAGCCACTACTTTGCCCAGTGAATGTTCTTCCCAGGCACATCGTTTTCTAAAAATGTCATTAAATTGATTTATGGATATGCATTTTCCGGCTCCAACCATTAAATAAGCGAGAAGTACGATTTAAGACTTATCTTAACTATAATTAAATACGGACAAGCCATATACTATCTATAAACAATACAATAATTTATGGCTGTAAGCAGAAATTGCAGTAACATTGATATAAATGTGTTTTTTCAACACTCAGCATACCAAGCTTTCTAGCATTACTCCCCCCTGATACTAAAATAGTAATTTTATTAGTTCTTACACCCAAATACAATTTAGAAAATATATTTTTAAGATTTAAAGCGCTTTCCAACACTCTTTTGTGTATTGCCAACCCTTTCCAACACTATGCAACGGTAGCTGCTACCTGTCATAAAGAAAATATATTCATTTGGAGTGGAAAACTCACCCTTTGCGAGTGTCGTGTTCTTGTCGGTAACAACAATGAGCGGTTACGGCGCAGGGAACAGTATCCTGGGCAACCAGTCCACAGGCTCGAAACAAGTAAAACCCAAACAAAAGCCAAAGAAAATAAAGAAAGAATTAAAATGTGCCAAGGAGACGATGGACTCGAAGGCCACTGCCAGTTACTTCAGTCTCAGCATCACGGGTCAGATAGTGTCCGCCACATTTCCACTGGGCCCCGACAAGGAGTTCGTCTTCCTGCGCTACGAACTGGTGGCCGGGCCCGACTGGCAACTGGTCTCTGGGCCGCAGCATGGACTCACGCAGCTGGCCACGAACAAGCATGGACACTTCAACGAACCGATTGTCTTCAGTATGCCCATCGAGGTGACCTACAAGAGCACCAGTCCCTTTGGCTGTAAGGAGCCATATCTTCACTGATTTTTCGTGCATTTTACTCACATTATTAAGTGTTGCAGGGCCCCAGCTGCTGGTGAGCGTGTTCGGACGCAGTGGCATGGGACGGGAGGTCCTGATGGGCTATGCCCACATACATCTCCCAGTGTTCGGTAGTCGTCCTGCCACTGACGAGAGCTGCGAGCGGGAAGCTTCCATCCTGCTGCCCAAGTGCCCAAATATGATAGCCGATGTGACCAGTTGGCTGCTGCGTCGAGAGCCAGAACTAAAGGACCCCAAGGTCCTGCTAAACAGCATGAAGTGCAAAGGTAAGCCCTCACACATAGCTCTCCGGATTGTGGGTGTGTCATTTGTGTCTCTATTCTAGGGCTCTCCATGGAGTCCTACGGCAGCCTGAAGTTCCAGCTGCACACGATGATGAGGGGAGCCCGCAAACTGGGCTACAAGTGGCATGCCTGAGCAGGTGGCAGGCCCGTGGATGTGTGTCAATAAAACGTGAACTTATCGAATCAGGGAAGCGTTTTGTCTTAATCTAATTGGCCGGTGGGTGGTTGCCTCAAACTTGACCTTGCCTTGCGGCTAAGACAGCAGGGAAATGACGCGACCAACCGCCTAATCCGACGCGGCAAATTTGCAGCAATCGAAAGCCCAAGTGGAAATCCAACAGCTTTTGGATTGGCCAAGTGCATCCTAATTGGATTAGGGCAATTAGGCTAAGATTGGCTGGACTCAAGTGGCCGATATAAGGCTGGGCCCGCGGTTACGCCCAAGGCATTCGCGCCGAGTCCAGCGCCAACGAAGAGTCAGCCATTCTGCTATGGACAGCAAATAGTTGCCACAGCAGAGTACCCACAGTTCAAACGAAGCCACCACCGAAGTCCGAAGCCGTAAGCCTTTCCAACGGAGTCATGTTGAGCCTGAATCCGCCGACCTACGCTTACATGCGGGATGGCCGCAATCTCAGTCTGGCCGAGAGCGTGCCCGCCGAGATCATGCACATGGTGGATCCCTACTGGTACCAATGGCCCCCCCTCGAGCCCATGTGGTTCGGTATCATCGGCTTTGTGATTGCCATCCTCGGTACCATGTCGCTGGCGGGTAACTTCATCGTGATGTACATCTTCACGTCGTCGAAGGGTCTGCGCACGCCCTCCAACATGTTCGTGGTGAATCTCGCCTTCTCCGACTTCATGATGATGTTCACGATGTTTCCCCCGGTGGTGCTCAACGGTTTCTACGGCACCTGGATCATGGGTCCCTTCCTTTGCGAGCTGTACGGCCTGTTTGGCTCCCTCTTCGGCTGTGTTTCCATCTGGTCGATGACGCTGATCGCCTACGACCGCTACTGTGTGATTGTCAAGGGCATGGCCAGGAAACCTCTAACGACCACGTCAGCGGTGATCCGTCTCATGGTGGTGTGGACCATCTGCGGATCATGGGCCCTGATGCCAATGTTTGGGTGGAACAGGTATGTGCCCGAGGGCAATATGACTGCTTGCGGCACTGACTACTTCGCCAAGGACTGGTGGAATCGCTCCTACATCATTGTCTACTCGCTGTGGGTGTACCTCACCCCACTGCTGACGATTATATTCTCCTACTGGCACATCATGAAGGTAGGATCGGCTCCAGATGAGACTACAGACTGCGACAAGTGTTTCTCTTTGCTTGCAGGCGGTGGCGGCCCATGAAAAGGCCATGAGGGAGCAGGCCAAGAAGATGAACGTGGCTTCGCTCCGCAACAGCGAGGCCGACAAGAGCAAGGCCATCGAAATCAAGTTGGCCAAGGTGGCTCTGACCACCATTTCGCTGTGGTTCTTCGCCTGGACCCCCTACACCATCATCAACTATGCGGGCATCTTCGAGTCCATGCACCTGAGTCCGCTCAGCACCATTTGCGGATCCGTATTTGCCAAAGCCAATGCCGTATGCAATCCCATTGTCTACGGCTTGAGGTGGGTCGATCATGCCCCAAATGAAGTCCATTATAGCATCTCTCCTTGTCTCGTTTCCAGCCACCCCAAGTACAAGCAGGTGCTCAAGGAGAAGATACCATGCCTGGCCTGTGGCAAGGACGAGCTGCCCTCTGACTCCAGGACACAGGCCACGACGGAGATCAGCGAATCCCAGGCATAAACCCATTAAAGAGGAGACGACGACTGCAGCAGACAGGAACTGACAGCTTTAGAGTACTACAAACACGGCTTAGACTTAGACTATTTTGCATATAGCCCAAAGAACAAACAAAAACACACAAAAAAAGTTGGCAATGAAAAAATGTAAAAAAAAAATAGAATATGATAAAATATACAAACTGCAATTGATACAAAATCAAAGTCTAATCGGAGTTCCTAATGAATAAATGGAATACTTGGGTTTAGTAGAGTTAGTAGAATGCTTTATAAAGCATATTGCCCCAAAGAAGTTTGCGCCTTTATTGGAAAATTAACATCTCAAACATTTCAAGCATTCAGCCGTGGATCGTCATGTGAATCGTGGAGGAGTCGGTATCAGGGGGGTATCCGTATCATTGTCAGTGTGAGGGGGGGTTTTCAGTTATAGTAGGTCTGTAGGCCGAGGGTGCCGTCTATCAGGGTGCCATTGTGGTGTCTCTCGCGCAGCTCCTGGGTGTACAGGGCCCTGCCCTGCAGCAATATGAAGTCAATCAGTCTCCGATCGGAGCTGCGACGCAGCTCATCCGGATCATTGCGTTTGCGTAGATAGTTAAAGCAGCAGGTTCTAGTGAAGACGTGAAGTGAAGTATATTTCTAAAAAAGAAAACAAAAACTTACCGAAAATGCTTAGTGCCGCAGGCGTTGGCACACTCTTTGCCACAGGAGTCGCATGGCATGGCATTTGAGCTGCAGCACATTAACCATATGCCTGCGGAAAGAATCAATTTAGCAGTTGAACTGCATATAACCTTGACCTGCCGTCTACTCACATAGCAAAATGATCTGAAAATGTGCTAGCCAATGCATCCTTGTCTTGTGGTCGTCGTGGAAATGCTGCTCAACAGGTGATGGCGCTCCTAGGAGCTGCAATTGTCTTGTGGCCTGTGTCGAGTCCCAGAGAAAGCGCAACTGAAAGGATGGAGCAACTGGCTGCCGGGCTTATATACCGTCCAGGATAGCCCTATCCATAACCATATTCATATCCATCACACCCCCAAATGGGATGGCATGTACATTTTGAAAGTGGTCAATGAAGCATGTTGCGGACAGGATTCATCCAAGTATGTGAACATGAGCTGCATAATAAATACAAGCAAGGGTCTTAGAGCAAAAGACAATTGCAGCTTGCGCAACAAGTTTATAGGAACTTTATCTTTTGGGGTGGGTTGAGAGGATGGGGGGTGGTGGAACCAACATCAGGTCTGAAAAGTTTTGCCTGTGACAAGTTGTGCATACGAAAGGCATTAATTTTCTTAAGAAAATTCCTGGAAAACATCGACAATGGAGAATGGAAACATTTGCGACATTCGCCAATTGGAAATTTCTAAAAAATATGTAATTATTCACTTAAATGTGTATAAATTTCAAATGCAAATTTAAATTTCTAGCTTGATTTTTTAATTCGTTTATACGCATAACATGACTTTTTCAATAACAGCTGCCTGAAATGGATACCATTTACAAATTGGTGTAAACATTTTTAAATTGATTTTTAAATTCCTTTAACCTGTTAACGTATCTTTTACGATAGACCACCCTTTATTTATCGAAGTGGCAGCCCCGGCAATAAAAACATCGATAACAGCATCGATATCAATTTTATAATCAATAACAGCACCGATATCAATTTTATAATCAATAACAGCATCGATATAAATTTTATAATCAATAACAGCATCGATATAAATTTTATAATCAATAACAGCATCGATATTTATAACTGGAATTCGTCAGTATATTTACGGTATATTTTGATATATTTTGAGGGTCAGACGGTATATTTTATCAGCTGTTCTCTTGTTTTGCTTTTTTTGCACAATCCAATTTTATTTTCAACGTATAGAAATCCAATAAAAGCAAGTATTTAAGATAAGCCAGTCAATTAGAAAATACATTCACTAATCGGATAAAATTATGTGGGCATGGCTAAATGTTCCATACAGCTAGTAACATTCGACGGAATATCAAGATCGAGGAATTTAAAAAAATATGAAATTTCTGCAGGACTTACATAGGACAAACGAGAATGTGGGAGCCGCCTCGACTAAGTGCATCGCTACGTGCCAAAACCGAGTTGGAGGCCAAGAGCCGTCGCTTCAATGGCCAGCGGCAAGCCAGGACCGCCAACGCATCATCCACGACGACAAAATCGTATGAGTAAGTCAAGAGATTTCGCCACTAATGAAATATCACTGATAATGGCAATGCCGTGCACAGGAAGGAGGAGCAGACCATAGCCAAGCTGCTGGCACAGCTGCCTACCGAGAAACAGCCCGCCGCCAAGGTGCACATGCAGAAGCTGCGCAATCTGGTCCAGGAATGCATGGGCTACGAGGAACAGCCACAGGTGGTGGAGCATGCGGCTCTGTTTCTGTTCTGGCTGCTGCACGAGCAGCGTGTGGTGCTGGTGGCCACCACCAATCGGTTGCACGGGATGTTTGGCAAGACCTTCGATCGGAAGATGACGCAAATTCACGAATGTGTCCTGGCTGTGGAACACTCGCTGGAGGAGCACGAGCGGATGGAGCTCAAACGCTGGCAGCAGGCCCAACGAAAGCCCCACAATGTGGCACGGCTCTGGGGCGAAGAGATTGACGTGAAATGCACGCCAGCCGTGTGGCTGGACACCAGCCTGTTGACCAATCTGGCACCCGATGCTCTGCTGAAGAATCGCACCGTCAACAAGTTCTCCATGAAGTACAAAACGAAGGCTGCCCCAGCGCCAGTGATCAAGCGCACGGACGGAGCCAAGCTGAGTCCAGAGCTGCAGTCATTGGTGGACATAGCCGAGAAGCTGGAGGATGAGAATCTGCTGGGACGCGTGGGGGACATACTCGGCTCGAAGCGCAGCAGCGAGGAGCTGCAGAACGAGCTAATGGAACTGCTGGGCTTTGACTACTTCGAGCTGGTGGGAAAATTGCTGCAGGACAGAGCCAAGATTGGACAGCATTTGGAACAGTTTGCCACGAGAACGCGTCGCGTCAAGGAGGTCAAGCAAAAGCGTCTCCAGACAGCAGCCACTGGAGGAGGAGGACCTGAAATACGACCCACTGTAGCGAGTGCCGTGGTGGTTCAGTCCGCACAGGAGAAACAGCTTGGAAAAATGCAGCGACGAGAGGAGAAGAAACTGCAGCGCATAATGCGCAACATCAAGGATGACGAGGACCAAGACGACCCCGGCTGTGCAGTGTCCATTCCCGCCATGCAGCTACGTGTGCAGCACCAGCGAATGCTGCTGGAAAATGCCCAGCGAGAGCCGCTCCTGCTGACGACCAAGGCCGTTAAGGCGGACTACCAGGCGGCCCCCATCCGTTATCCCTATGTCTTCGACAGCCAGTTGGCGGCGAAACAGCACGCTGGCTTTATCGGCGGCAGCCGCATAACTCTGCCAGACAACGCCCAGCGCATCGACAATAAACAGTGGGAGGAGGTCAAGATCCCAGCCAGCGAACCTCCGCCGCTCACAGTGGGAAACAAGCGCATCCAAATCGACGAACTGGACGATGTGGGAAGGCTGGCCTTTGCCAACTGCAAGGAGCTTAACCGCATCCAGTCCGTGGTCTATCCGGTGGCCTATCACAGCAACGAGAATATGCTAGTGTGCGCCCCCACTGGTGCCGGCAAGACCAACGTGGCCATGCTGAGCATTGTGCACACGATTCGCTGCCACTTGGAGCAGGGTGTCATCAATCGGGACGAGTTCAAGATCGTCTATATAGCCCCAATGAAAGCCCTGGCCGCCGAAATGGTTGAGAACTTCTCCAAGCGGCTGAAATCCCTGCAAATAGTGGTGCGCGAGCTGACGGGCGACATGCAGCTGACCAAGGCGGAAATGGCAGCCACCCAGATATTGGTGACCACGCCAGAGAAGTGGGATGTGGTCACCAGAAAGGGTAAGCATTCACTTTCTAATCAGAGGAGCCGTTTGCTCATTGAATCCCATTGCAGGTAGCGGGGATGTGGCCTTGATCAGCCTGGTCAAGCTGCTCATTATCGACGAAGTGCATCTGCTGCACGGCGAGCGGGGGCCTGTGGTGGAGGCCCTCGTTGCGCGAACTCTGCGCCTCGTGGAGTCCTCGCAGTCGATGATACGCATCGTTGGCCTGTCCGCCACGCTGCCCAACTACGTGGATGTGGCGCATTTTCTACGCGTGAACCCCATGAAGGGACTCTTCTATTTCGACTCCCGCTTCAGACCTGTGCCGCTGGACACCAACTTCATTGGCATCAAGTCGGTGAAGCCGCTGCAACAAATCGCCGACATGGACCAGTGCTGCTACCAGAAATGTGTGGAGATGGTCCAGCAGGGACACCAGGTTATGGTCTTTGTCCACGCCCGCAATGCCACCGTGCGAACGGCGAATGTTATTCGCGAGCTGGCCCAACAAAACAACACCAGCGCCGCCTTCCTGCCCAAGGACTCGAATGCGTTTGGCCTGGCCAATCGCTCGGTCCAGAAGAGCCGCAACAAGCAGCTCGTGGACTTGTTCTCCTGCGGCCTGGCCATGCATCATGCGGGCATGCTGCGAGCCGACCGCCAAATGGTCGAGAAATACTTCGTCGAGGGCCACATCTCGGTCCTCGTCTGCACTGCCACTTTGGCGTGGGGCGTTAATTTGCCGGCACACGCTGTAATCATACGGGGCACAGACATCTACGATGCTAAGCACGGCAGCTTCGTGGACCTGGGCATTCTGGATGTGCTGCAGATCTTTGGTCGAGCTGGACGCCCGCAGTTCGACAAGAGCGGTGTGGGCACCATTATCACCGCCTATGACAAGCTCAATCATTACCTGTCGCTGCTAACGAATCAATTCCCCATCGAATCGAACTTTGTGCAATGTCTGGCCGATAATCTGAATGCGGAGATCGGTCTGGGCACCATTACCAACGTGGAGGAGGCCATCGAGTGGCTCAGTTACACGTGAGTTTAGGAATTCACACGAAATGTGATAGACTTACCTTTACTTTCCCCGTTTAAAGGTATTTATTTGTGCGAATGCGCATCAATCCCCATGTGTATGGCATCGAGTATGCGGAACTACAGAAGGATCCCACACTGGAGGCTCGTCGCCGGGCTCTGATTATGTCGGCATCGATGAGTCTGGACAAGGCGCGTATGATGCGTTTCAATCAGCGCACCATGGACATGAACATCACCGACTTGGGGCGTACGGCTTCGCATTTCTACATCAAATACGACACCGTGGAGATATTCAACGAGCTGATGAAACCCTTCATGAACGAAGCCGAGATCCTGGCCATGATATCCCAGGCCCAGGAGTTCCAGCAACTAAAAGTGCGCGACGACGAGCTCGAGGAGCTGGATGAACTGAGGACTGACTACTGCAAGCTGAAGCCATTCGGTGGCAGCGAGAATGTCTGCGGAAAGGTAGCCAAACACAACACTTTTCCCCCTTTTCCTTTTGCCTTACTAATGATTTCTTCTTGGTTCTGGGCAGGTCAACATTCTCATTCAGACATATCTCTCCAATGGCTATGTAAAGTCCTTTTCGCTGAGCTCGGACATGTCGTACATTACAACGAACATTGGCAGGATCACGCGAGCACTGTTCTCCATTGTGCTGAGACAGAATAATGCCGTGCTGTCGGGCCGCCTGCTGCAACTCTGCAAGATGTTCGAGCGACGGCAATGGGACTTCGATTGCCATCTGCGCCAGTTCCCGGCTATCAATCACGAGACCATAGACAAGCTGGAGCGTCGCGGCCTGAGCGTCTATCGATTGCGCGACATGGATCAGCGCGAGTTGAAGGAATGGCTGCGCAGCGATCGCTATGCAGAGCTGGTCATTCGCTCGGCCCAAGAGCTGCCAATGCTGGATGTGGAGGCCAGTCTGCAGCCCATCACCCGGACTGTGCTGCGCATCAAGGTGGATATCTGGGCGAATTTCACGTGGAACGATCGCGTGCACGGCAAGACGTGCCAGAGCTTCTGGCTGTGGATCGAGGACCCCGAATCCAATTACATCTACCACTCGGAGCTGTTCCAGCTGAGTCGCAAGTTTGTATTCAGCGGCCAGCCGCAACAGCTGGTGATGACCATTCCACTGAAGGAGCCGCTGCCGCCCCAGTACTACATTCGAGTGTCCAGCGACAGCTGGCTGGGAAGTACCACATGTGTTCCGCTGTCGTTCCAGCACCTGGTACTGCCGGAGCACCATCCGCCGTTGACGGAACTGCTGCCTTTGCGCCCGTTGCCTGTTAGCGCCCTGGACAATGCACTGTACGAGTCTCTGTATGGATTCACGCACTTCAACCCCATACAGACGCAGATATTCCACTGCCTCTACCACACGGACAACAACGTGCTCTTGGGGGCGCCCACTGGCAGTGGCAAGACCATCGTGGCGGAGCTGGCCATATTCCGGGCACTAAACGAGAACCCCAAATGCAAGGTGGTCTACATAGCGCCTCTGAAGGCCTTGGTTAAGGAGCGGATAGGCGACTGGGAGAAGCGCTTCCACCGCTCCTCGCTGGGCCTCAAGGTAGTGGAGCTGACGGGCGACGTCACGCCGGATATCCAGGCCATACGGGAGTCCCAACTGATTGTTACCACACCGGAGAAATGGGACGGCATCAGTCGGTCCTGGCAGACGCGCGAGTATGTGCAGCATGTCTCACTAATTGTGATCGATGAGATCCATTTGCTGGGCGAGGATCGTGGTCCGGTCATCGAGGTGATTGTCTCGCGCACAAACTTCATCCGCTCCCACACGGGTCGCGAAATTCGCATAGTGGGCCTGTCCACGGCCCTGGCCAATGCCCAGGATCTGGCCAATTGGCTGGGCATCACCAAAATGGGCCTGTACAACTTCAAACCGTCGGTGCGGCCGGTGCCACTGCAGGTGCACATCAATGGCTTCCCGGGCAAACATTACTGCCCGCGCATGGCCACCATGAACCGACCCACCTTCCAGGCCATTCGCACCTACTCGCCATGCGAGCCCACAATTGTGTTTGTCTCCTCGCGCAGGCAGACCCGCCTCACGGCCCTGGATCTCATCACCTTTGTGGCCGGCGACGTCAATCCCAAGCAGTACCTGCACATCAAGGAGTACGAAATGGAGCTGATACTTCAGAACATTCGCGATCAGAACCTGAAATTCTGCCTGGCCTTTGGCATCGGACTGCACCATGCTGGCCTCCAAGAGCAGGATCGCAAGTGCGTGGAAGAGCTGTTCCTGAACCGCAAGATCCAGGTGCTGGTAGCTACCGCCACGCTCGCCTGGGGCGTTAATCTGCCCGCCCATCTGGTCGTCATCAAGGGCACCGAGTATTTTGATGGCAAGGTGAAGAAGTACGTGGACATGCCCATTACGGATGTCCTGCAGATGATGGGACGTGCCGGACGGCCACAGTTCGACAACGAGGGCGTCGCCGTTGTCCTAGTGCATGACGAGAAGAAGAACTTCTACAAGAAATTCCTCTACGATCCATTCCCCGTGGAGTCCAGTCTGTTGGGCGTACTCCCAGAGCACATTAACGCCGAGATCGTGGCCGGCACGGTGCAGACGAAGCAGGGAGCCTTGGACTATCTTACGTGGACGTACTTCTTCAGGCGATTGCTGCGGAATCCCTCGTATTACCAACTGGAGGGCGTGGAGCCCGAGAATGTGAATGCATTCATGTCGAGTCTGGTGGAGAAAGTGATCTACGAGCTGTCGAATGCCGCCTGTTTAGTGGAGCGCGACGGTTTCCTGGTGCCAACATTCTTGGGGCGAATCAGCTCCTACTACTATCTGTCGTACCGCACAATGAAGCACTTCTTGGAAGATCTGCAGCCAGGAATGGGCACCAAGGAGGTGCTCCTGGCCATAGCCGATTCCTACGAATTTGACCAGCAGCCGGTGCGCCACAACGAGGACAAGTACAACGAGCAGATGGCCGAAACGAGTCGCTACAGGCCGCCGTCAGGCACCTGGGACTCGCCCTACACCAAGACGTTCCTACTGCTGCAGGCTCACTTCTCGCGGCACTCGCTGCCCAATTCGGACTACCTGACGGACACAAAGTCCGCTCTGGACAACGCCACGCGTGTGATGCAGGCAATGGTGGACTACACGGCGGAGCGTGGCTGGCTGTCGACCACATTGGTGGTGCAACAGCTAATGCAGAGTGTCATCCAGGCGCGCTGGTTCGATGCCAGCGAATTCCTCACGTTACCCAATGTAAATGAGGATAATGTGGATGCCTTCTTGAACATCACCCATGCGGAGCACGACTATTTGACGCTCCCTGTTCTCAAAGAGCTGTGCAGGAAAGAGTATGCTGTGCTGGCTGCACCGCTGCGTGATGCCTTCGAAGAGCATGAGATTGAGCAGATGTACAAGGTAAGCATTGGATGTCACCTTCCACCATAGATTTTTTCTCTAAACAGTTACCATTTCAGGTCATCCAAGATCTGCCTGAGATTGCGCTAAAAATATCCGTGGAAGGTCGCTTTATGGAAGAGGAGTACGCCAAGCGACCGCTGCCCTTTGAGGAGACCAACACATGGATGCAGCTGCATGCCAACGAGGACTATGTTCTCAGGATTGATCTGCAGCGTCTGAATGTCAGCGGAAGCGGGCATCGTCGAGCCGGTGGACAAGGCAGCTATACGGTTCACTGTCCAAAGTATCCCAAGCCGAAGAACGAGGCCTGGTTCCTGACACTGGGCTCCCAGGCCAACGACGAGCTTCTGGCAATGAAGCGTCTCACGGTGCGCGGACAGCGCACCACCAATCGCATTTCCTTTCAGGCCACTCCGCGCCGTGGCCGACTGCAGCTCACATTGTATATGATGTCCGACTGTCTGATGGGCTTCGATCAGCAGTTCGACCTCAAATTTGAGATTATCGATGCGAAAGTGCTGTAGTTTGCCCCAGAGGAGTATTTATATCTAAAAGAATTACGTAGCATTCTGTAGTTTCGAGGCTTTTCTATTAGTTAAGTGCTGTTATTGATGGATGAATATTTTCTACCGTTTATACATAATATGTATCTCCCTGAAGTGTTTTAGTCGAAATGAAACTTTTGTATTATTGTGTGATCCCTCAAGACGTGTACAACATTTATATCTCCGCCACGGAGCAGCCCAATCGTAGAATTTGTGGAATAAAGGTTTTCGTTTAAGTAGCGATCAATTGAAATACAGATTTGTTTTATACTCAAAGGCCACGCAGCTCTACTCCGAACAGCGAACAGGTTCTCTTATTTAATTTCGCCACACCTATCGCTCTTTACAAAGCTTATCTATGAAAAGAGAACACTGCCCTGCCCCGACAGAGTCGGTTACGGCACGGAATCGCTGCCTCTATAAATGAAGAGTAGTCTGAGCAACGCTTCAGTTGACTATAGACGGGCTTCGAGTTACGTCGCGTTGGAGAATACAGAAAGAATCAGATTCAGTTGCAATATGTTTTCCCTCATTGTGCTGGCGGGCACCCTCTTGGCGTTGGGTTGGTTCTATTTGAAGCACCATTACCAGTACTGGGAGCGGCGCGGATTTCCCTTTGATAGGCATTCCACTATACCATTCGGATGTCTGGACAGTGTCTGGCGGCGGGAGAAGGGCATGGGCATGGCCATCTACGATGCATATCAGAAGAGCAAGGAACGCTTTCTGGGCATTTACTTGCTCTTCCGTCCGGCTGTTTTAGTGCGCGATGCGGCCCTGGCACGACGCGTGCTGGCTCAGGATTTCGCCAGCTTCCATGATCGGGGCGTGTATGTCGATGAAGTCAACGATCCGTTGTCCGGCTCGATATTTGCCCTACGTGGCCAGAGCTGGCGTTCAATGCGCCACAAGCTGTCCCCCTGCTTTACGTCCGGCAAGCTCAAGGGAATGTTCAGCACCTCCGAGGAGATCGCCAACAATATGGTCAACCATTTGCAGAAGACTCTACCGGAACAGGGCTCCCAGGAGGTGGATCTGAAGACTGTGATGCAAACCTATGCCATCGACATAATTGCGTCGACCATCTTTGGCCTGGAAATGAACAGCTACCTGACACCGGACAACAAGTTCCGGAACCTGGTGACAATCGCACGCCGCAACACTCGCTTCACGACTATGTTTGGAATGATGATATTCCTAGTGCCATCGTAAGTCCATGCCAATCCCATCCCAGTCCGAGTCAGGGCTAAAGAGCTGTTTGTTTATTTGCAGTGTGGCAAAGTTCCTATTCTCGTTGGGATTCAAGAACCAGGTGGCCCTGGCAATGCTGGAAATTGTCAAGGAGACCATCGAGTACCGCGAAAAGCATGGTATTGTGCGCAAGGACTTGCTCCAGCTGCTCATGGAGCTGAGGAATACGGGTGCAGTGGACGAGAGCGATGAGAACATATGGAAAATACAAAAGTCCGCTACCGGTGAGTGCCTGAACATCGTCTCCCATAACACAGTTGTGTGAAGCAGTTTCTTTTTGATCTCAGACCAAATCAAGTGCATTTCCTTGGAGTCCATCACGGCTCAGGCTTTCATATTCTACATTGCCGGGCAGGAGACTACCGGATCCACGGCTGCCTTCGTTCTGTTCGAGCTGGCCCAGTATCCGGAACTGCTGGAGCGCCTGCAGACCGAGGTGGACGAGACACTGGCCAAGAACGATGGACACATCACCTACGACGCGCTGCAAAAGATGGAGTTCCTTGATCTGTGCGTGCAGGAGTCGCTGCGCAAGTATCCGGGCCTTCCAATGCTGAATCGCGAATGCACCCAAGACTACACCGTACCGGACACCGATCATGTCATCCCGAAGGGCACTCCGGTGGTCATCTCTCTCTATGGCATACATCACGACGCCGAATACTTCCCGGAGCCCGAAACGTACGATCCCGATCGCTACTCGGAGGAGAATCGCAACTTCAGTCCCACGGCCTTCATGCCCTTCGGCGAAGGACCCAGGATCTGCATAGCCCAGCGCATGGGACTCCTGAATGCCAAGCTGGCCATTATCAATGTCCTCAAGAACTTCAACGTCGAAGTGATGAGCAAACGTCAGCTCGAGTTCGAGAACAGCGGCATTGCCCTTCTGCCCAAGAATGGGGTCAAGGTGCGTCTGTCCAAGAGACTGCCCAAGTGAACAAAAAATATGCATAATTATGAAATTCTACACCAATGCCAGTGCGCCAGTCTATCGATTTGCTTTGATTATTCAGATTAAGATAGCAGTGAAATGATTAAGTGGTCTTATCATTATCAACGGTTCTGGTTCCCAAAGCGACTACCGATAAGCATTATCAAACAAAAACAAAAAAAATATCAATGTCAGTAGTGTGCCTGCCAACTAAATTATTTCTAATTATATTTATATACGTACTATTTACTAGTATTATGTACTACCGAAATAAAATCTTTGTGATAACTATCCAATCATTTCATTATAATGATATTCAAATAGGCCCGGCCGTGGGGTCTGCAGGGTGGGGGCTTTTCGGAAAACGGTTCCATTGGTACACGTTCTGTAAATGCAGATGGTAGTCTGTATTTGAAAGAATGGTACACGTGTGTACATAGCTATTGGAGGACTTAGGTATTGGCTTCACAAGTTCATTTACTATAAAACTCACAACTTTACCAGTCCTTGAACAATTTTAATGATTAGTAGCTTATTTGGTTGGTAACTAAGTCCCCTAAAGATATAAAATATTAAAGAAATATCTTACCCTACAAAAAGATATTATAAAGATGTCACAAAGTTTGAAAACCTTTAAAAAAATGGAATGAAATTTCCACTTTTGCTTGAATGAAAACCTTTTTTTGGAAACCTATTTATACATTATATGAATGCCCATATCTTTCTGTTTATGATCCATAAGTATTTATAGGTTTCGGCGCTGTAGATATCATATATATACCGTGCAAAAACTCACCCAAAAACGGCTTTTGAATTATTATTAAAGTTTTTGCTTTACCAGTTCAGAAGGTGGTCATAAGACCTACTCAACCAGGCCTCTGAACTAATTTTATCTCTTAAAAAGATCTCATTTTCTAACACTATGCCATCACCATTTAGATTCTTTCAAAGGTTTTATTCCGGACTATTAAAGAAACACTCAAAGCACAGTCCACATCAAGTCAACAATTTTTATTGGATGCTTTCAATGTAGAATCTCTCTCTTAATTCAGGGTCAAATATATAGATATATAGTGTATGTATGTATGTATTATATACAATAACAGAACCGTTGTGATAACTATCGATGTTGTGTCGTGGCGGGTTGGCGTGGGGGGGTCGTCAGTTCGTTGGCCTTTAAATATTCTCACGCTCCTCCTGCATTTGAAGCCGCTGTCCATTCTCCAACATTTTCTGTCTGTTGCTCTTCTGTCTGAAGATCTCCTTGCTGGCCTCCTTGATGGCCTCGAAGATCTTCGCCTGGGACATTATTTGCTTTTGCACATTCTCCACAGCTGGCTCGGCATTGATATCGATCAGATCACTCAGTCCCTCCGACAAATACTCATTGTTATAGGGCTTTTCCTCAAGCTCGTTGCGTTTTATCAGCGAAAAGGGCGGATACGAGGGATACGAAGTACGTTTGCGTCCACATCCTGCAGATATTTGAATGGGAATGGGATGAAATGCACCTGGAAATCTGGGACTCTTGGGAATGTTACCTGTGAAGGCATTGCAAAAGGGTCGCTTCTCGTACTTCCACTGTATAACTCCGCTGAGTTTGTGCTGTGCAAAGAAAAACATGAACGATTTGAATGGGACTGCAATTGAGTCATATTTAAAAGCTGCACTTATGTTTAATGGTTTTTTGTGAAATTCTGACACCGCGGCAGGGGATTTTCTTTTATGGAATGGCAGCAAACCCAACGAAATATTATCACAATTGTGTCATTTCACTTATAGACAAGCTGTGATGAAATATTTTGTGCTATCAGCTTAGATTGTGAAGTTCAGGGACGCTTCATTTGAACCATATCTTATACGCATTATTCATTGCTTAAGTCCCTAAATAAACGAGCTAGAACACATCCTGATAGTGTGTTGAACTCACATTCGCCAAGTTATTCACTTCATTGTTTTCCCTCTCCAGCGATGCATTGCCCGAGAGCATGCAAATCAGGAGCACCACCAGGCCCAGGCACATTTTAAGAGAACTCTTCATGATGATCAGAAAATGAAAAATATTGTAAATTATTAGGATCCGTTTATAGTTTGAGCAACGCCCGCTTCGCTTAACACTCGAGAGCCAAATGAATGGAGCGCTGGCTTGGGCCTCGGTCAACATGTCGGATACGCAATGTGAGACTTGTTGCTTTCAGAGTGTGACAGGACGTCCTGCGGAGCGTTGAATGTATTTTGGTTGCCAGTTAATAGCTTTTTGTGTTTTTCCCGACCTTACCCAGCTCTTCGATGGACCCCCTCCATCCCCCATTCCCCAGTCGAACGACATTGCATTGACGTTTGCGGTCCTTGGTGTTTGGTGCTTGGTCCTTGCCCTTGCCAAGGGTTCAACATACAGGGGGGTATTTAAATTGAAATTCTTAAAGAGCATAAGCATCTGCACTGATTTTCGAGCAGTGTAGCTGCATAGGCAGAACACATTTGAGAGAACCGACCGTCTATTTATAAAAAACCCGATGCGAAGCAAACGAAAACATACTCACCGATGCCTATGTACATCACACACGCTCTCGTGGCCAAGTGTGCATTTTCCGAAAAGATTTCCACACCAGCAGAGACTTTCACGGGATTTTTTCGGCTAAAACAGAGGCAATTTCGAATCGATTCTCTGTGGGAACGGTTCGGTTCGCGTACTCCTCAGAAAAAGTTGCAACAAACGCAACAGCCCCCAGCAGCATAGAAATAAATTTGATCTGGAAAAATAAATTAATATTGTAAAATTTCGTATAAACAAATCGCAACTCTGTGCCACGTTCCGATTTGGCCTTTTTGTGTGTGTTTTTTTGTTCGGTTTTCCGTGACCGGAATCGGTGTCGAAAGTGAAGGAATTTCTGTGTCACTTCTACTAAAATAGCATGTGAGTAATTTGGAAAAGTATAAATTAAGCTAATTAATTGACGTAATTCGAATGCATAATGCGATTATGAGTATCCATAAGTGCAGTAGAGATGCCATACCATGGCCCTTCTGTATCGCATTGCATAGGTTTTTCCTGTTGCCTGTTCGAATCTTCTGTACCTTGTTATTTCGCTTTTTTGTCTACGTAAAGTAAAAGACCTATAAATACCGCGGCTATTTTGAGTTTTTCTCAGTTTTACTGTCACACTTCGGTTTGACAACTTTTTCTCTGTCCTGTTTTGTCTCTACCAATTGCTGTCGCCGCCGGCTTTGGCCATTTTCCCCGTTTACCCATTGCCCAAATCGTTGTTCATTTTTGCAACATTGAGAGTTTTTCCGCCTCTTTGTTTACCATATGAAAAATGGGAATTCCTCGCATATTTTCTTGTGTCGAAATTGTAAACATTTCGGCACGATCGCACGATAATTGGACTTTAAATTACAACATTGAGATGGAAAGAAGAGGCCGTGCGGCTCGTAAAAAAATAAGCATACATCATAAAAAGGTGAAAAGCAGTACAATTAATGGCCATAATGGCGTATGGCCTGTTCTGCTGCAGGCCCCTCTCCCATCCACATATGTAGATACTTATTTTTAAATACAGAAATTTATTTTATTAATTTCCTCACTCGACTATTTATAGACAAAAGATGTCAGAGCACGCAGCCCAACAACAGCAGCCGCAAAATGGCAAGGAGCGCTCCAAGTCCACGGAGGAGAAAGAGATACCGCGCGAACCGGCGCTGGTCTGCAAAGACATCGATGTAAGTCATTTAAAATAGAAGAAGGAAAGGGATTTGAAATGGTATTGGTATCGTTTCGTCACAGATAAAGACTGAACTAGAGAGCCTAGTGAAACTGCTGGATGGCAAGATCTACAAAGAGGAGGAGGTGGCCATGGAGGAGCTGCATCAGTATTTGATCGAGGACGATGGCTCCTGGGCATTGGGTGACAATTTTCTGGTCTTCGTGCAGCGAGTACTGCGCGACACTCAGGCTTTTTCCCCAGACACACGGATACATCTGATACGGACATTGGCCTATGCGGCACTCAAGGACGATGTGATCATTATTTTGCACCAGGATCGCCGGGATCATACGCTGATGAACTTTGCCCAGGACATTGATAAGCACACACCCGAGGAGCAGCAGGCCTGGGCCATGTTTGTGAGTAGAGGGCAATAAAGCAACCATTTGCCACACCATATATTTATGATCTGTTCAACAGATGTGCAACCTCTTTGAGAACGTTGGTCCCTCCGAATGGCTGCTCTACATCTCCGAGTGGGAATACAATGGCCAGACAACCTCCAATATACGTGTCACCACCAAGGTGGCCGTCCACTGCATCCTCTCCAATTGCCCGCAGTTGAAAAACATTGGAAGCATGATCCTCTACAATATTGCCATCAAGGAAGTGAAGACTGTGGTATGAAAGGAGGCCCCAACGTCAGAAGTACTTTACTAATATCTGATCGGGTTTTATTAGGTCTTTGATGACATCGCCGTGGAGCTGGCCATGGCCATTCTGCAGTTCTTCCAGAGCAGTCCCAACGAAGATCAGATCTACCGCACATTGAAGGCCCTCGCACGCTTCATCGAGGTATTGACCTATATACCCATTTCGCGTTGACAGCTGTCAACAATTGGCATATTTTTCATTATTCTTCGTTTTGTTTTTAGGTCTCGCAAGACGTACCAATGATCATTCAGATGATTGGACCGCATCCAAAACAATTTACCGGCAAGAGCGAGCGTGTCGATGAGCTAGTAAAGATCATTAGTCGCAAAGTGCCCGCCTAGGCGGATCCTTCCAAGAACCCACCCACCTCCGCCCCCCACCCTACACATCCCTTTTCTATATACTCGTATATTTTAGATCTTTCTCTTTTTGTAAAGCATTTTGCGCAACACAATAAACACATTTGTATGCCCAGACAATCCTAGAGATCGCCGCAGCACAGTTTCAGGAAGGGGAAGCCACTGCCGCCGCTGGCACGCAGCTGGAGCCAGTGCTTCTGATTGGAGACGAACATCTCCGACGGCAGCTGGGTGTCCTGGCCGGCAGCGTCCTCTGTAAAGAAGCAAATGGGGTATCAGCCAACAGGTAACCCGAAAACCTATCTCTTAACTTACCCGCCTTCTTGTCGTACTTGGGCGATTGGCTAATGGAGATGACATCCTCTGGCTTTCGCAGGAGTATCTTGCCCACACCCTTGCACATGCGCAGCACCTCGTGATTGCTCAGCTTCTCCAGCTGCTGTTCGTCCAGCAAAGTGCAGGCCAAGATCCATTCGCGGACATCGTCAAAGTCGTTGAGCAGTCGGACGGCTCCATTGATGCTGAAACGAATGCGCTTCTGGAAGATAAAGTCCAGCCAGGCCTCGCAGATCAGCTTCAGGATGAGCTTCAGTATGACAATGTCCTTGGTGGCACGTATGGTGGGCAGGTAGATCTCGTCCAGCACATAGCCCACATACAGGCTCTTCTCCTCGTTGTTGTAGATCTCGCGCTGCCAAAAGTTGGCTGAGGGAAAGCAGAGCGTAAAATTTGCCAGACTAAGGACTCGACAGACCGCTGACAATATCTGAACACACTCGTCGGTGGTTTTCTATGGATCACAAACAGAATGATAGAAAAGAAACAGATTGATATCTAGCCGTACCTTTAACTTGTCTATATTGGCATTGACTTCGGCTATCAGCTTGGTCCGCAGTGCCACACAGACCAGCATGAGGATATCGCTTAGATCGGCAGTGAGTTTCGGCAGTTTAAAGGTGATGAATACATTCAGGCAGAGCTTCACATCGTGCTCCAAAATCTGGAAGAAGCGATCCATTTGCCACTCGCAGCACAGCAGCTTGGCCTGTTCGGTGACCCACAGACGCATCGAATGGACAGAGTGATCTGAAATTGGACACACATAAGTGACAGATCTCCTCTTTAGTACCTCTCGGTCATACCCAGCCTATGCAATATGGGTATCTGCTCGGCCACTGGCAGCAGGCTGGAGTTGTTGTGGGCCTCCAAGTTGGAGAAATACTGATTGCTCAAATTCACGAGATTCGCGAATATGCTGATCCACACAGTGCCAGTGGGGGTTCCAGAAGCCTGTATACAGTATGGACAGTTGCAACTGGGAAGAAAAGTATAAGGTATGGCACACACTCACATTCTTGGGGCAATCGCGGTACTGTTCCACAACCGCATCCACCAGGCGCTTCGAGTCGTTCGATGATATGAGAGTCAGGCGAAAGAGCTGATCCCAAATGTTATTGCAAACAAAACCAGTCAGGATCTCCCCAATCCCACGCAGTGTAGAGAATACTGGTTCCGGTATATCTGATGGAAGGAAATGCAGTTCAAAATAGATGACACCTTGTTTGGGTGTGCCTTACCATTCACATTCTGATGATAGAGCCAGCTGCGAATGGAGTCTATGTGGGTGAGACTGTAGCAGGATACCGGCGTGTCTATCCACCAGAGGAGTATGTGGTCCAATATGATGCCCACATAGGACCAGAGCAAGCGCAATCCCTTCACTATGTACACGTTCATGTCCACAGTGCCGCCCTTGCCATTGTCTGTTGGAGATTATAGGCATATAGAAGTATACTCTGAATGATTGTGATTACCCACCGAAGATGGTCGGACTTATCTCCGTTGCCTTGGCTATCAGCTGGGCTATGAACACGCGCTCCTTCTGCAGAAAGCTCTCGGTATGCTTGCAGCGCAGACTCTGGTGATCTTGGTCGGCATCCTGAAGCTGTAGATTGCCATCGGCAATCTGCATGGCCTTGCAGTCCTGGGCAGAGTCACAGTACGGCGGATAGTCGCCAGCGGCAAAGGAGATGTTGAGAGTGCGCAAGATCTCCAGGCTGGAGGAAGTCGACTCGTGGTTCTGCTGCTCTCGCCAGGCATCCTGCTCGCCCATGTTAAACAGACCGAACACCAGATCCAGAGCATTCTGCTCCACACGTGTCTGGGCAACAAGCTGCAAAGAAATCAAACACAATCCTTAAAGGTCATAGGTCTAGGGCGAAACCCACCTGCAGAACGTAGCCAAAATCGATTGGCTTAAGCGTGAGTAGTAGCCCCGGAAACATGTTGCTGCACACATTGGCATGCATCTCCTCCTTCCGCTTGCCGCTCAGCTTGGGCTCTCCATCGTCCGAATCGTCCTCGACCAGCTCCACTTCTGGCTGCAACAGGGGCTTCTCCACTTTGCGACACTTGTTGTACAGCTGGGTGATGTGCAGCGCCCAGTTGAGCCACATCTCCGACTGCATGGACTTGCGGAGCAGTAAACTCAACTGAAACGGGATCATCAATCAGATCAGTATCAGAGTAGGAGGCAGAACCCACCGTTCGCTTGAGCACAAAGGTCAGCTGACAGAAGCGCCTGTCGTTCAGCTCCATCACTAGATGGAACTTCTTCATCAGCAGCTGGTTGTAGGGACTGCGTTTGATCTTCTTGGAGAGCGACTGAAAGTCGGCGTTCTTTGTCTCATCCTTCAGGTTCCAGTACTGCTCCACCACGCGCTCGCACTCCTCCAAAATGGTATCCTAACAGAGCCGTGAGTCTATGGTGATCGCAGCTTAGATATCCACTTACATGCTCGCTGAATATCGCTGAATTGACATCGATCACGATCCGTTTGCTAATCCGGCGTAGCTCCAGACCCAATTTGCCGATTTCCGCGAACGTGTGCATCGGCTGGGATTTGTTGCGGCAGTACCATTTCGGAGTGGTGCTCATTTTTTCGGTGGGGGGCCTGGCCGGCGGCGGCAACCCCCTGACACAAGACAACCGATTGCCTGCGCCTGGCCCTAAACAAATCGCTTTTTAATTATTGTGTCTCGCAGGCACGCATCCGTCGTTCCACCGTCTATCCTATTTCCAATAGCCTGGGGCCCAGGCACTGGCCAAAATGCAAATTTTCCTATTGTTTGATCGATGCCAGGACACACTCGTGACTCGTGACCCCCGCAGCCAGGCAACGCACGCATTTGACAGCGGGTGGAGGGCATCAGAAAGAGCAACCTGTTTTTGCCCGGGGGTTGGGCGACCGGGGCTTCGATTCATGGCTCTTTGAATCGACAGACACGCATTTGTCATGCCTACGCTTCCGGCAAAACGGGTACATTCATTTGTAGGGTCCATTCCATATAGAAAGATACCCGTTGGGTATACGGTAGTCGTCATTGGTTCCGCTTTACCTGCCAAATTCCTGGGGAAAACCCCAGCGAAAGGATTTAGTTGGCCCCCGGAGACAGAGACAGACAGTAGCTTGTTCAGTATATCCGGCAAGTTTATTGATATAATTATAGATAGGTGTTTGATTTGATGGTTGCTGTTGCTGTTGCTGATTCTTCTTGAATAAACGAGCTGTAAATATTCCGCACATACATACGAGTGGTACACGTACACCCTCTCTGCCTGGCTGTTCTCTAAATTAATCAACCTATGCCTATACTCTCTCCTCCTCTGTACACATCAACATCATCTGGTTTTCTTTTGCTATCACATTGAATTGTTACATTTATAGTAGTAGTTGCTGCTGCTGCATGTTGCCTGCTTAAAATCATTAAAACACGTTTTAAATTTCATCTGAAACATGTCGGTATACACACGCATTCGTTAACAAGTGTATTTCCGTATTCCGTATCCCGTATTCGTATCCGTTTTAGGAGCTGTAAATTGTATTATGTTGGGTGTTGTGTTTAGTGTGGATTGGGTGTTGGGTGTTGTGTGTTGTATGTAAGGAAGTCAGGAGCACACATATCGTTTTCTTTTTGTTGTTGTAAACATTCATGAACATTCAGTGAATCTTCTTTTGTCGTCGTCGTCGTTCTCTGGCGCGTTTTACAGCATCTTTATACAAAAAATTATAGTTAAAATTGCTTGCGCTTCTCGTAACTACACATAAATTTTAGTGGTTGTTGCTTAGTACCTTGTTCTCTCTCTCTCTCTAACTCTCTCGTTTACTTTCGCTGCTAAATGTCCTTTTTTTGTTTGTTTTTTTCCGAGTTTTTGTTGTTTTTTTTGTTGAACTACATAATACATTTAAAATATATATAGAAGTACATAATATTTGTATACATATAGGTATATATATGCTTTCTCTTTTCTGCTGTTCCGCGCGTATAGTAAAATATAATGTATAATGTGTGTATATATATTGTATATATATAGTTTTGTATGCACTATGCCTAATCATGCCATGCCTAGCCATGATTCATCGTCCACTCTGCTTAATCCTCAATAGTTGTAGTTGTAGTTGTAGTAGTAGTATTTGTATCCTGCAGCTCTTCGAGAGTTGGAATATCGTCTTGTAGTTTTAGCACTTGTAACCTTGGGTTATAGTGCCCCGCTAAATAATATGTATCATTGTTATCGTATATGGATTGATATTGCTTCGAATCGGCACCGAACTTCTCAAAGTAGTGCCCAAACTGCAGCACTTCGCACCGGTGCGAAATGGTCTGCACATCGTTCTCATCATCGTGCGACGATTCGAACAGAGCACCCTATAAAATAGAACAAATAGTGGGTTAAAATTGATTACCTTGCATTGAAAATATGGCTCTTACCGGATACTTCAACTTTGGGCAGCCAGTCGTCTCCTCCGGATGATAGAACCACGCCACTCGCACCACCTTATTGCCTGTGCTGGTCTCCCACATGGACTCAATGCGTCCGATATAGGGACGATCCGGTCTGCCCGTCGATAGAAATACTGCACTGTCCCCGACCTGAATAAACCGCGCAAAATTCGAATCAATCTTTAAACTGAAACTGAACCCAGTTCAGGGACCTACCGTGATGGTCTCTTTGCCCCTTTTGATTGTTTTGTAAAATTGCTTTCTGGCTCGGCCCTTGACGCCCCCCTTGCGGTAGGCAACGCCATTCCAACCCCACAGCTGCCGCTCCGGCAGAAAGGCGGCTATCTTGCTGCTACCCTTAGAGTTGTTATGCTCGACCAGATCCTCGCCCTTGGCCTGCAGGCGAAAAAAGGAGGGGAGTAAATGAAGCAGATATTGGATACTGTGTTAAGAAAGTTACCTCATCGGATATCTCAGACATCAGATTGGAGGCACTCTCCTCTTCCATATCCAAATGTTCCGTCTTCACTTTAACCTCCATCTTGACACGGTTTGTATTTGACGCAGGGACAGCCGCCGCCGCCGTCGGCTCAGGAACATCCTCCGCTGTCGTTGAAAAGTCCTGCTGTTGTTCCGGCTCCTCGCTGCCGTTCTTGCGGTGATGTTTTTTGTGCTTCTTGCGTTTCTTGTGCTTATGGTGTTTACGGCCGGCGGCCTCATCGACGCCGCCTCCAGCATCTCCAGATGTGATTAGATCGGCTACGCCTTCATTCGAGGCGGCAGCCACTGCCAGGGAACCACTACCGCCGGCGGCGCCATTCTGTGCCCTCGAAATCTTCTTGAGGCTCTTCTTCAGACGCTTCTTCTCGCTGCGCTGAGTGAACAGCTCCATGGTGGCAGCCAGTGAGGTGGTGTTATCACTATTCATGACCGCACTGTGATGGCTGTGCGAGTCCTCGCAGCCGGAAATGTGGGCAGGCTCCTGCGAAGTGCAGCGAAGTCCACCAATCTCCCCACTGCGCAGAGCGCCGCGCTTCTGCTTGCCTACTGAGTAGAGGGGATTATCGTTGTACTCTGGTTCCATGTGGGTTGGATGTGGGGCAAAAGGCGGGAGGATCAACGAAAATAACAAAGAAGTAAATAAAGGCACGAACAAAGACAACCACAAAAACACACAGCACGCGTGGACGAGAAACCAAATGACAGGAAAGATGGCAGAATGGATGGCCCGCAATGCCCCCTGGTAGTACCCCCTGCATACACACCTGCTATGGGATAGTCGCTGAGTAGCAGCCGTATATTCTGCAAGCGGATCCTGCCGCTGTCCCCGTCATCGAACTCCACGCTGACAAAGTCCGGCGTATGGGTCGGCGTGCTGGCTGCACCTGCTCCTGCCCCTGATGCCGCCGTCGGGACTCCCTCCACAGCTGGTTCCGACTCAATGGCACGCCCCGGATAAAGGCATCGGTACTGCTGACTCCAATAGGCACACAGACGCGTGCCCACCGGCACACACTCCACGCTCTTGGGCGCCAGCTCCAGGATCTGCCACAAAGATTGATTGATTGATTTATTGTCTGATTGCTGAACACACACGAACACTCGCACTCACCGTATCCTTGAGTATATCCTCGCGCGACATCACATGCGACTTGTTGCCGCGCTCTCCGTCTAGCGTAATGGCATAAACATCTGGCGGTCGCAGCGGCTTCATCACGCCCGCATAGAAGAGCCCACCCATGTCGGTGAGAACGCGCGTCTCGTCGCGGTACAGATGCTCGCTGGTCAGCTGCAGCTCGCGATCCGTGGCGCTGGCCCTTCGCTTGGTCTCTGTGGGGGCCGTTGGGCCGTTGCCGTTGTCGCCGACACCAGAGTCGCTCGCCTTAAGCTTCCGCTTCCTGCGCACCAGCGAGGCGGACGCCGATTGCTTGTGCGCCGCAGCCGACGGGGAGGAGCATGTGGAGGAGGATATGGAGGTAGCTATGGGGGCAATCGGTGCAACGGCCGCGTCCAGCGCCGAGGGCTCGAGGCGTACAAACGATGAGGTAATTGTTGAGCCACTATTCGGCAAGGGACTGGGCTCTGATTGTGGCTGCTGGGGCGGCGGCGGTGGCGGAAACGAGTGTGTCGTCTTCTCCGGGAAGCGCAGGAAGCTCGACGCTTGCAGGTTGCTGCTTGAGAATTTCGGGAATTTGTAATCGCGCAGCGGTGATGAAGTTCTAAAGGTTTGAAAGGGGGAAAGGGTTTAATTAATGCCTTGCTTGGACTTGGAGCTCTCCGCACTTACCCCAGGACACTGGACAGCGTTGAGCTGAGCGTCAGCTGTGGCTGTTGCAGCGGCGATTGGATTGGCTGGACTGGCTGCTGTTGCTGCTGCTGCAACTTGTGAGCCTTTCGCTTCTTCTTCAGCTTGGATATCTCGTCCAGCTTCTTCTTCGTCTTGCGATACTGACGCGATACGTTGGCCAAACGCATCCGCATGCTGCTGTCCATTATGTTGAACACCTCGTTGCCAAAGCGCTGCGCATAAGAGGGATGCATAGTCTGCAGGGCGTTCTTTAGCTCCGACTGCAGCTCCTCGTCGTGCAGGTGGATGTCAGCGTCTTCGAGATCCATCGGCGACGGCTGCTCAAACTGCTGCTGGCGGCTGTTGCTCCGCCGATGCTTCTTTTTGCTCTTCTTGCTGCAACGCGCCGACTTGCGGCTCTCGGTGGACGAGGACTTGGAATGTTTGTGCTTCTTGCGCTTCGTGGGGCTCGGATCGACGGACTGCAGCGACGTGGTGGGCAGCTCAATGCCCTGCATGGATGGAAATGCTGGCGAGCTTAATGGCATTTGAAAGGAAGATGATGAGGAGAACACCGATCCTCCTCCTGCTGCTGCTGCTGCTGCTGGTGGTGGCACAAAACCAAAGCAGGAATTTCCCTCTGGCCCACCGCCAGTCGTGTGCGTGTGCATGTGCTTCTGCGTGGGCGTGGGCGTGCCCGGCGCTGATGCTGGCGGCGTCGGCGTGGGACTGGGCGTACGCGAATAGGGCGTGGCAAAGAGGCTGCTGCCCTGCACCACCTCTTCCTGGATACGCTGCTCGGCCAAGGCGCACAGCAGCTTCAGGCCGCCCAACGGCTCCTGCGGAGTCGTCTCCAATTCCATCATTGGCTGCGGCGGCACCACGGGCTGCAGCGGCATCGAAGGCGGACGCGGAGGGGCCACCGGGTGTGCAGTGTGCTCGATGTGCTCCATCGGCTCCTGTTTCACACGCACAAACGGTGTGCTATTGGTGCTGATGTTCGAGAGCAGCTCCAGCCCCGTCAGATCTTCGGGCGCTGTCTGTGGTGTTTCCATGGCCGGCGGGGGAGGGATCTGCTCCGCCGAATCATGACTGGCACTGGGTTGAATGTCACTGGACACTGGATTGGACTGGTTCTGGGTCTGTGTCTGGGTCTGGGATTGGGTATGGGCATGGGTTTGGGTCTGGGTATGGCACTCGGTTGGCACTTCACTGGGTTTGGTCAGTTCCAGTGGCTGGACCAGGGAAATCGTCAGGGCTTCCTCTGTCATTGGCTCATTGACTCCCGTCCTGGTCAGGGGTGGACAGGGGTAGCTCAAGCTCTCGTCCTCGCTGCACACGGGCGTGTCCGTTTGGATGTTGACATCCTGCATCTGCGGCAGAAGGGACCCCTGGGACAGTGGCATTGCCACCTCCGGCAGACGGGGCGGCGTCTGCGGCGTCAGGGGCGCGTGCAGCTTAAAGTTGAGCGCAGCCGCCGCCGCCGCCTCATCGCATGCACCACCAGGCATGGGTGTGCCGGCAGCAGACATTTCACTGGCGGCGCCATGCATGGACAGATTCAGCAGCGCCGGCGTGGCTGCGGCGGAGTGGCCGGGCATCGACTGAAACATTTGATGATGCATCGGATGGCCCGTTCCCATTGCAGCAGCCGTGGCCCCATCCATGGTGGCGGAGGTGGGGGGCGTGGGCAGACGCATCAGATTCAGAGCCTGCTCTTTGTCGCGCGTCGTTGTCGTCTCCAGCGGCACCAGCGGCGGCAGGGCCAGCGGCAGTGGAGGGTGCGTCGAATAGTCCTCCACTTTCATGCCCTGCGGCGGCCACAGCAACGATCCAATGGGCGTCGACTGAGCCGCAGCCGCCAGGCTGAGGAACCGCGAACTGCTCGAACTGAGGCTGCTGGTGCTGCTCGTGACCCCCGCGCTGGCCGCCACAGCCGCTGCCAGGCTCAGGTTGATCGTGGAGTTGGTGGTGGTGGTGCTGCTCGTCTGCTGATTGCTGCTGTGCTGGCACAGGGTCGAGCTGCCCGACGCATTGGCCGCCGCGGCCAGGTACAGCTGCAGCGTGGAGGCGTACGACGGCGTGGGGCCCAGCGTCGAGTGGCCACCCATGCCCATCGAGTTGAAGAACAAGTTGGGCGGCGGCTGGAGGGCGGCAGCAGCAGCAGCCGCTGCGGCAGCGGCCGCAGAGCCGCCCGGAGCTGTCGCCTGGGGTATGTAGGAGGGCCAGACAAAGGCTGTGGCAGCCGCAGCCGCCGCGGCCTGCTGGAACGGATCTGTGGGCGTTAAGAGGGGAAAATTTGATATGCCTGCTGTGTGCATGGAGACATTTTTTGGATTTGGATTTGGATTTGAATTTCGGATACAGGACACGTCGGAGGGGAGGAGGAGAGGAGGAGAGAAGCGTAGTTATAAAAGCATGAATTAGTTTTGTTTTGTTTTGGCTTTTTGGCGATACAGTTTTCGAAATCAAATTCTAGAAATTCTAGGAAATTCCGTGCATGCAATGTGGAGTGCAGAATGTCGTATGTCGTATGTTGTATGGGGCACAAGGACTTACCGAGCGCTGCTGGGGCGGCCGGCAGCAGCACCACCTGTCCGCGGTTGGCCTCCCGCGTATATTGCAGGCCCACCGTGGCGGGGGACATGGAAATCACTGATTCAATGGGTAATGCATCTACAAAAAACGCAACGAAAAAGGAATAGAGAAAAAGAACCCAAATAGAGGAGGAGATAGATAGAGAATCACGATACGGGGGATATCGGCAGGATATGTGGCATTTGTGTGCTCTGGGTGGGGTTAAGGGGGTGCTTTACTCACTCGGGTATTGCCAGAATGTCGATGGGGTACGGTTCAGATCCTCCGCTGTGGCCGTGCCGGTGGTCATCAGGTCGCCGTTGCCCGTGAAGTACAGATTGCCGCAACTGGTGGCACCTGCAACACACACACACAAGCACACACAAATTCGATTATACATAATTCGTGTCCAAAAAATTCAATTATCTTTTCCACTCCGGCAGGACTTCAAGAACAGCCTGTCCTGTTTCGTATGTATACGGAAAATATTGCAATGTCCTTGAACTATGCAGTACAGCCGCCCCCAGAGCCCACCCCCTTATGGCCTGTGGCTGAATAATTCCACAAGCAATTCGATTAAAGCGTACATCCTGCCGCTCTCTAATTGCATTACATTACAAGAGAGCTATTAAAAACCATCTAAATAATGACAGCCACACAGATACACGGCTGTGTCTGTATTCCCCTTCGGATCCCATTTGAAAAACGCAATTACTGCTACATTATTTGACAAGTGACTCCATCTTTTGGGCAGCCTGTCAGCCCGTAAGCCTGTGTCTTGGAAACTACCCACCAAAAGTGGATATAAATAGAATCCGTACGGAAGGGCACCACGGCCAGGGACCATTGCCATATGGTCATGTTACCCAAACCACTTTCATCGTGTCGTGTTCCTGGATCCCTGCTCCTGCTCCTGCCAGCAACCAGTCAATGTTCACTCTACACAGCTTGAGCATCCCTTGTGGCATTTCCCCTCTACAACCACCTTCTTCTTCTTGTTCTCGGGGCCGCAGCAGCCGTCGCTAAGTTGTAGGAAAACACCCACCCGAGAGCACTGCCTATGAGTAATCCGTCTTTAGATTCGCGCTTCGATGCCCTTCTCCGCCCACGCTCACACACACGAGACCGGGTTTCTTTGAAGCGTACCGAAGCCATCACCGAATCTATTGGTGCTCTAAACTTTGTACACATATTCTTCTATACTTTATATAGACTGTCTATCGAGAGTCGGATCGTTCAAAGAGAGCGTACATCCACTTATGGATCCCCTGTACGGGTGATCTGTTGATCCTCTACTCCGAGATGCTCAAGCAATTGCTGCTAGAGGAAGAACATTACAGAAACAACATACATTGCGTGTGCATGATGCAACAAAATGGCTTATTTGTACTGCTATTGGACAGCTGGGACCCTGGCCACCGCTGGTCTATAGCTTAGCTGAAGGTTCTTTAAACCTATGACTATGCCAATGGCCAAGATGTTGCATGACGCACCGAAAAGCTGGTTATATGGCGGCGATTTTCCTCCGCCTATGTTGCCTCCGTTTCGCCTCTATGGTTCGTCGGTTTTCTCTATGCCTTGGACAGCTGAGTCGGTGCCCAGAAGCTAATAACAAAATACACAGTCTTTAGAGACACCCACAAGTACGAGTGGAATGCTGGAACGAGGCTCAAGACACGACTCGGTCCCAAGAAATGCTTAAGCGCCTAAAATGGCGTTCATGTTTTGTTTTGTTTGAGAGATATTTTGATGATATTGGAATGTAAAGAGAATTTATAAAGTTCTCTATTCCGTGCGAAGTTTTCTATGTCCCCTAAAACTGAACTCTATATTACGAATTTTCCGTATAACAAATTCCCCTTGAGATTCGCTATATGGAATTTCGACTGTAATAGAATGATATTCGAAGGCTAGTCTGTTTTGATTGTCGTTTCTCAATAGCAAATGCCTTCGTAGAGCATTCGCAAGTCCATGATGACCTCTCTTTGGTTTCGCAAAATGTGTGTTTCACTTTCGTTTTATTTCCGCTTTAGAAGTTCGTATGATTTACCACCGGTTTCCTTATATATTTCATATACAATATCTACGTTTTAATATTAAAGAATTCGTGAGGGGTGGGTTGCAGCGAGTCAGCCGCTGTCACAACAACGACAGCCACACAGCAGGCGGCCATCATCTCACATCATATGATTTCTGCCCTCTCAACTCTGACGGGGTGTTTACGGCGACAAAGACACCCTCAACTCAAGAACTGGAGCGGGGGACGGACGGACTGAAGGAATTTTTCAATGTTTGTTGAAATCTTATTAGCGTTATAATTGAACGACGGCCGTGTCCTGGTCGCTCGCTTTATAAGCATCATAACGATGCCCTTGGGGACGGGTCGGCTGGCCAGCGCTCATTAGAGGCTCACACACACACACACACACACAGACAAATCTGGAGCTCTTAAATTAAATTAGATGCTGCCGATGAGGCCCCGTCCAACACTTACTCAAGTCAGCGACGCGTATGCCGAAGCAGTTCATGTCCTTGCTGAGTGGTTGCTGCAGAGGCAACGCTGCCGGGTTGGTCAGTGCCGACACCAGGGCTTCCTGCGGCCGTTTCCGGGCCACGGCAATACCAATGGGCACGGAATTGCCTAAGCATAAAAATAACGAAATAAATGGCGTTGAGAGGAGACCAGGGGGGAGGAGGGGAAGATGAGGGGAAACCTACTTGTGCTGCCATTGCCATTTGACTTTTCTAGATCGGACACTTTGGGGGATGGTGCCTCGATCTTAACGAGAGTCGTTAGTGTGGACGAAGACATGGTCTTGGAAGTGGCTGATGCGGTTACAGAGGAGGACACTGTGCCCAGGCCAGCGGCTGTGAGCGATGCAGATGATGATTGAATATGATGATGCTGCTGCTGCTGCTGCTGGTGGTGGTGCTGTTGCTGCTGCTGCTGGTGGTGGTGGTGGTGCTGGTGGTGGTTTAGCGGCTGGTGGTTCTGCTGATGCTGATTCTGCTGCTGATGGCAATTGTTGGAACTAATCTCGGATACCTGGCAAGGCTCGCGTTTGATCTGCACAAAGGTGTAGGAGGAGTTGGTCTGCTGGTGGTGATGGAGCGGCGTGACAGCCCCCGTGCTCATATAACCCCCAAACTGATCAAGATGCAACGATGGCGGCACTCCAATGTGGGCTCCTGCTGCTTGGGTCGTTGTGGTGGGCACTAGAAATGTGGCTGTTGCTGTGGCAGCGGCCACCGAGGAACTCAGGACATCCGCGGCATTGCTGGTGGCGTTCCCAGTGAATGTGGCCATTTGTTGATATTTTTTTAGTTACTCCAAAATTGTTGGATTCTTTGAGCTGTTGCTAGATCGGAGGAGGGGCAGCGGCATTGCTCGCGCGCAATGGCCCCTGGGGACTCCGGGGAAGGGGACACTTGGGGTCGGGCTCGGTCTTGGGCTCGCAGAATCGGCGACGTGCTGAGACGCATATACTTTGCGTACGGACTATTCTATGTATGTACATATATCTCTCTATATCTATGTATATATTTAAACGGCCACAACTAAAACATCCATTATCTGCGGCACACACTCACTCACACACACGCAGAGAGACGGACACACAGTCTACATTTTTACAGGTTTTCTCTGCTTTTTGGTGCAACATTCAACGGTTTTGTACCTTTGTGTTTTTATAAATAAATGACATAATCCACACGACGCGACGTATGCAACTTGCAATATATATCTATGTGTTCAAAACTGGACCTGTGTGCTCTCTGCTGCTAGAGTCCCCCCAAGCACAAGCACTGGGCAGAGTCGAGTCGAGTCGGAGGTGGCGACGGCACGGGCGAAGGCGGAGGCGCGACGTTGTGCTGTGTGGACAGCGCGATATTTCCATAGGTCGTGTCGCGTTCAACGTATTCCCAACGGGATTCCATCTACAAGATGGCACACTGTTTACGACCGCGCGGTTTTTTATTTATTTTTATTGTTTCTGCGAATTAGAAATCCCTGGAAAAAGTCTGTGACAGCGGACTTATCAATAAAAATATACCGTCTAACCCTCAGAAAAATACCGAAATATACCGATGAAGAAACGAACTTAGCCCACTCAAGCCCCTTTATTTAAACAGGATAACTACTTGAGTTAAACCGCGCAAAATAATACGAATAATTATAATAATCATTTCTCTTTTAGGACCACCCTATACTTCATCTTTGCTTAAAAAAGGACTACCATTTCTATCACTTTAACAGAGCTAAAATTTTCAAAATTCATAATTTTCGTGGAGTGTATTTTAATACCAACTGGTCGACAATGGGCTAATCGTTCTCTTTCCATGACCGGAAATCATATTCTTCGATTTTGATATTCGGTTTCATATTACTAGCTAGCTAGGATATTCAGTGCTGAAGAAATAATTTTATCCAAATGATGAGTCAATTTTCTACAAAATTGGTTGATTTCAAAGAGGGAGTCTTGTGGATTGTGTCTAAAATAAGGTTTAAACAAAAGAAGTCAAAGCATAAAACGTCAGTTGGTATGAAAAGTAACGTAGTGAGTATTGAATGTCACGTCATTTCGTACATGTTGATGATATTTGAACACTTGTTGCTTGTCAAACGGTTGTATGAACTTTTGTATACTCTATTTCGCTAATTTAATATTAAGATACTATCTTTTCATTTGCATTTAATTTGTTTTCTGTTTATCTCGATCCCGATCTCGATATACATAGTACGTTTATGGTTAGCTCTATGTAAAAAACTGAGAAACAGGAAACTGTATCCTGATATCCTTTTCTTGCCATGCTCACTGGGGGATCCCCTTCGGAATTTTGAGCTAAACTGGTACAATATATAAAAAACGAAATTTCGGAAGATTTTTAAATTTTCGATGGTGTATCGATTTCTTGTTCTGATAACATCGGTTGGCCGCCGACGCGTTAGTTCGTTTCTCACTGCTGCATACCTGTTCACTAACGCAAAGTAAAACCGATTGGCAGGCCCAGTCGCGCCCATATAAAATTTTAAATTTTATTACCCGTCACATAGTACAAAAATATTTTTGTTAGAAATGCACTTGGAATATACAAAAAAAAAAGATACAAATATGATCTAGTCCAGCATCTTTCGTATCATGTAGTTTAGAATACCTCCATTCTTGTAGTACGTAATGTCCACCTCGGTATCGAAGCGCAGCGTCGTCTCGAAAGCAATACCATCGGCCTCGACTTGAACTCTCTGGCCCGGCTTCAATTCGTCGCTCTCGGGGAGGGCAATGTTATACAGCTCCCGACCGGTCAGGTTCAAGGACTCGGCGCCTTGGCCCGGCAGGAACTGCAGGGGAATGATACCCATGCCGACCAAATTCGATCGATGTATACGCTCGTACGACTCCGCAATGACAGCCTTTATGCCCAGGAGAAACGGACCTTTGGCTGCCCAGTCGCGGGAGCTGCCACTGCCGTAATCCTTGCCGACAACCAAGACCAAGGGCGTTCCCTCCTCCCGATATCGATCGGCGGCATCGAAAATATCCATCTCCTGCTGGCTGGGTATGTGCACTGTTCGAGGCCCGGTCTTTGAGGCCAGTTTGTTCACCAGGCGTATGTTGGCGAAGGTTCCACGGGCCATCACCGCATCGTTGCCGCGTCGCGAACCATACGAGTTGAAGTCCCGCGGTGTAAGATTGCGCTCGGACAAATAGCGCGCAGCCGGAGAATTTCTGGCAATGGAGCCCGCTGGCGAAATGTGATCCGTGGTCACAGAGTCTCCCAGGAAGAGCAGGCAGCGCGCTCTCTCAATGCTGCCCAGCTTTGGCAGTTGCCGGGTCATGCCCTCAAAGAAGGGAGGTCGTTTGATATAAGTGGACGCTCCGCTCCAGGGATACAGGTTGCTATCGGAGACCTCAAGGGTTTGCCAATCCTCAGAGCCAAGTTCGATTTTGCCTTGGAAAAAACAGAAGTTTAAAGAATATAATTGATTGAATTTCTCACACTCACTGTAGACCTCCTGAAACATGGCCGGAATGACGTGTTTGCGCTCCACCTCATGAATCTGGCTGCGTGTCGGCCAAATGTCACGCAGGAACACACTCTTGCCGCTGCCATCCACGCCCAGTGGCTGCGTCTCAAAGTCGATGTCCACGCGTCCAGCTATGGCATAGGCAATCACCAGCAGGGGACTGGCCAGATAGTTGGCCCGCGTGTTGGGATGTATCCGACCCTCGAAGTTCCGATTGCCGGACAGAACACCGCAGCAAACGAGACCGTTCTTCTCGATGGTGTTGACCACATTCTCCTCCAGCGGTCCCGAGTTGCCAATGCAGGTCATGCAGCCATAGCCGACAATGTCGAAGCCCAGCTGCTCCAGGTACGGAATGACGCCCGACTCCTTCAGGTAATAGGTAACCACACCAGATCCCGGCGAAAGCGATGTCTTGATGTACGGCAAAATGCTGAGCCCCTTCTCCACGGCATTCTTAGCCAGCAGACCGGCGCCCAGCATCACGGATGGATTCGATGTGTTCGTACAGGAAGTAATCGCTGCAATGACCACAGACCCGTGACGTATCTTGTAAGTTTTCCCATCATCCCATTGGAACTCTCCGCTGGCGGCCAAAGCATCTGGCGATATAGCGAATCCCTTAAAGCCCACGGGACTGGTGAGGCACCCTTTGAAATCCTCAAACATGCTCGAAACGGAGACGCGATCGTGCGGCCGTTTGGGGCCCGAAACCGATGTGACCACTGTGGAAAGATCCAAGGTAACAGTCTGCAAACGATAGCGACACATTTAAGGGTTAGTCAGAAACAAAAAACGCACAAAACAGAAAAGACACCTACCTCTGTGTACGTGGGATCCTGATCTTCTAGAGAGTAATCTCGCAACTGTCGCGTGGCCTTCAGATACTCCCGAATGATATCGATTTTCTTATCAGATCGATCTGCAGTGGATATCAGATTAATATGTGTATATTCCTTCTATACGATTCCTTTCAATACTGACTCGTCTGCCGCATGTAGCTGAGCGTGTTCTCGTCGATGGGGAAGTAGCCAACGGTGGCTCCATACTCGGGGCACATGTTGCTGATGGTCGCACGGTCTGCGATGCTCAGCTCAGCCACACCGGGACCATAGAACTCCACGAACTTGCCAACGACGCCTAGCTGACGCAGATGCTTGGTAATGGTCAGCACCAAATCGGTTGAGGTGGCCAGGGGACCGAGCTTTCCGACCAGCTTGTAGCCAATGACTTCGGGCAGTAGCATGGAGATCGACTGTCCCAACATCACGGCCTCCGCCTCAATGCCGCCCACACCCCAACCGAGTACGCCCAGACCATTGATCATGGTCGTGTGGGAGTCGGTGCCAACGACGCTGTCGGGATAGAGGATCTTCGAGCCATCCGTGGCATCGTTCTCAAAGACAACGCGGGCCAAGTACTCCAAGTTCACCTGATGCACAATGCCGGAGCCCGGGGGCACAATCAGCATGTTGTTGAACGCCCGGGCGCCCCACTTAAGGAATGTGAATCGTTCCTTGTTGCGCTCGAACTCCAGCGATTGGTTTTTCGCTAGCGCATCCGAGACGCGAGCAAAGTCAACCTGAACGGAATGATCGACCACCAGGTCGGCGGGGCAGATGGGATTGATCTTCTCGGGATTGCCGCCCAAGTCAAGGACGGCATCCCGCATTGCTGCAAAGTCCACCACTGCCGGCACTCCGGTGAAGTCCTGAACAGATCAAACGTAATGAGATTTGACTGATGCGCTCATTTGAACCCTCTCTACCTGGAGTATGACACGCGCTGGCTTGAAGGAAACCTCGACATCGCTGGTCCCCTGCCTCAGGGCAGGCGTCCAGTCCAAAATACTCTTCACGTCCCTTTCCAGCACCTGGAAGTTGTCACAGTTCCGCACCGCAGACTCCAGCAGAATGCGTATGGAGAAGGGCAATGAATCTGTCGAATAAATTAAGAAATGCTGTTGCCATCCAAGGAGATCTTAAAAGGATCCATGCTTACCATATTTGTTGTCAATTTTTGGCAGATCAAAATACTTGTAGACGTTGCCGTCTTGTGTGAAGGATTCCTCGAAATGGGAGAAGGGACTGGCGCCTGTAATGCAGTTAGAGCTCTATCAAGTGTTTGGAGTACTCAAAGAAATGCCTACCGGAGCTGGACATGACTAAGAAAGTCGCGGAAATGAGACAAAAACAGAAAACCTCGTGAAATAAATTTTTTTCCAAGTCAGCTGTTTAGCCGATGTGGTGCTGTATCGATATCGGTGCTATCGAGTAATAGACCGTTTCACGCGGTGGTTTTTGAGAAATAAGGCACATATTTTTATTGGCTGAGGAAACGGCCAAAAACAAATAGTTATATATTTATATATAGACCTTTTATAGACCTCTTTCCGGCCTATCGTTTCCAGCTAGCTCTCGGGGAAATCAGGGGTGTTTCGAACCAGGTTTCCGGCTTTGCCATGTCCGCCGCTTCTGCTGATGTTGATGCCTGCCGCTGATATATTAGAGGGATCTTCGTCTCCACGATCACAAATTTGTCTTATTTTTCTCCCAGATCACGCCCGGCCAGTTCTATTTCTACCGGAAACTCCTTTTCTTCCTCCTCGTCCCGTTTCCTTTCCTCCCACACAACTCTGTCACTGCATACGAGGATCCACAACAGATGTCGCTGTCTTTTTTTTTTGTACAATTCTGTAAGTTGTTCAAGTAGGAGTCATGGATACTTCTAGGAAGGCCTGGCACCGAGATCTCGGAGAGAATAAATAGAAAAATCAACACTAACAACAATACACTATCGGTCTGTTATAGCCCTCTCTCCACTTGTAAATTAGCGACTTAATTGCTCTGTTGTTCTCTCTTTCTAGCGATCTATGCGAACAAGGATAATGCCCTCTTCTAGCGTGTAACGGTATGGCGCATACACTGATACCTGTATGCGTGGGCCTCTAAGCGGTATGTACAGAAAAACGATGGGTAGCTTTCTTTTAAGGACATCTCTGAGTTCAGCTCTCGTTGTGAACAGTTCCCTGGATACTTTCTAGGAGTACATTTGAAATCTCATCCTAAAAGGTCAAGAGAACTTTGAAAAAAGTTCCAAAAGGTTAAAACTTTGATTATCATTGCTCAAAAAGTGTTCAAGTTTTGTGTGATCAAAGTGTACTGTTACAAAACCCTACCTTCCGGATTTCACAATCTATGCTCGATTCTAAAAATGCGCACAACAAAATAATCTTTAAAAACGGAATAAACTCCTCCCCAAAACGGAAATATCCTCAAAGTGATAGTGGTCAAAATGATATATGAGCTGAACAAAATTCTGCTTGAAGACCCATATTTTTTCGATCGATCAACAAGCCTGTTGCAATCGTTAGATGAGCCGATCTCGCTCTACGACTTTGAATATAAATACATGCGGAAATATAACACAAGTCACTCGCCTCTGATTTACTGCAGAAGCAATGCGTTAAAGGCCACTATCCTATCACAAATTGACAATGTTGCGGTCAAGTCCATGGTTTCGGACCACCCAATATTGGGAAAAACCATAGTATTATATGTGAAAATGAAAAAATAAGGTAAGAGGCAAAGAAGATGGCAAGAATTCAACTGTGACCCACAGATTTGATAGATCTCACCCCACACTGCAATCCATAGAAGAAAAATCCCCTACTAAGGTATCTATATACAAGTATGTAAGTAACTACAGCAGGGGAAGTAAGGAACTAAAGAACACAAAGGTAAGACGAGAAGGATTGTTCTATCCCCCTGCAGAATTCAGCAACATGACCCACACCACAAGCCACCAGTCGATCTCCACACAACTCCAGAGCCCCCATTCGATCACCACGCAACTCCAGAGCCCCCCTCAATCTTCACGCAACTAAAAAGCCCCCACTTGATTGCTATATCCGTGCCGGAGGCTTACAAACAAATATAATAAAATAATGTTGAACACCAACGAACTCTGAATTGAAAATATATGTTTGATTGGAGATCATCGGCGCATCAGCTAGGGTCAGCTCTTAACTCCTTAAGCATTCCAGAGAAAACCGTTTTCAGTAAAATCCATGGATTGAATACCCATTGATGGCTATTTCCCAATGAAATCAAAGCCTAATCCTTGAGGATTTTCAATCAGTCACTTGGCGGCCAGGTTCTGCTTCAACCTACGTTTCATTTCTTGCAATCTACTCAAGGTCAAGAAGCAAGATTGCTGATCAGTTCCTGGTGTGCTGCTCGAAAACTCTCGTAATGCCACGAAAGACCTCCTCTCGAGTCCTTGAAATTCCTGGAAACCATTGGGTTTTCAATGGTTTATTGTAATAGTTACATTTTAATGCTGCTTATTGTTATGTCACGTATGATAGTTATTATAAATAATATACGTATAGGATTATAAACTAGAGCTGCTGCAGAAAGAAAGCCAGGGCGCGGCATAAGCTAAGACGCAGCCTCCGGGGTAACCAGTCGGTGCTGTAGGCATATGCGGCGCACGTCTTTTGCTGTCTACAGGTAAATCCGACGCAGGTCTTTCGGTGTCGTGATCGAATTGCACTGGGGACATAGCTTGCGGGCACCGAGCGTCTGCAACCAGCACTGCTCGCAGTGCACATGCCAGCAGGAGACAGAGATGGCGGGATTCTTGTAGTCGTCGAGGCAGATCAGGCACTTGAACTTGCTCTGCGACTGGTTCTCGTAGAGGCGCAGCTTGGCCCTTAGCGCCTCGATGACCAGTTGCTGGTTCTGAGAGGCCGACCGCGTGGAGCGAGAAGTGGATGGCGCCTCCCTGGAGGATGCCGCTGCTGATTCAGTCCCTGGCTGCTGCTCAACGGCAGCCTCCACAGTGGCAGTAGCATCGCTGGAATGATTCGACTTGGGTGCTTCGTTGGACGAAATCAGTCTGCGGACGTAGTTCGTGACATCTGCCTCCGAGACATCGCCACCGGATTCTCCGTCCACCGTGGGAATCACATCTGCTTCCCCGTACTGTGTGGGCCCGTAGATCTGCGTATCGTCCTCATCCACATTGAGATCCTCGTCCTCGTCTTCATTGGCCTGCTGGCTGCCATTGTACTTTATGGTCTGGCCCATGTTCAGGGCCGAATAGCCGCCCTGCACGAGCGTGGACACGCGAATGCGTTTCTGGCCTGCCCACTCGTACTCTTCGTACTCCTCGCTGTCGTCGGTATCGTCGCTGGAGTGGCGTTCACCGTTGGCCTGGCCGTTTCTGCGACTGTTTCGCAGACACTCATTCGCGTGCTCCTGGATGCGGCCCTGCGGGAAGTTCTTGTTGCACACGGGACAGGCGGAGGTGGATGGTTCAGGTGGGGCAGCCACCGGCGCTGGCGGAGAGGAGGGACGCTTTCGCGTGCGTTGTCGCTGTCGGGTCTGGCGATTTTTCTGCACACGCTGGAACACACTCCACGGCTGCCTTCCGCCAGATCCAGACTGTGATGTTGATGTTGTTGTGGTTGTCGTAAGAGTCGATGTTGGTGGTGTACTTATGGGTGGAACCACTGTGTGCAGGCGCTCCATTTCCACCTGGCAGTGGTCAGCCACCTGGCAGCGCTTGATTTTGACATTACATGTGGGGCATATCACATCGTCGTCGCTGGGCAGGTGATAGTTCTCGCCGTTGGACACTGTGTCTGTGGCCATGGTGTCTGGAGGCCTTCCGCGGCACTTTTCTGTCAGAAATTAGCTGGCGAAATTTCACCTGGACCTTAGTGTCTGCTATTGTTTTTGTTCACAAAGCCACGCGACGCCAATTTGTTACGTTCTTCGGTGCGGCCTAATAATATTTTGAGTACGGTCATACTATACTTGAGATTTCGCCATTTGCACAACATGGTCCGCTTTCGATATATCGATATACACCGCATTTATAAGGCAATCTGTGATTTTGAACTGTGATGGCATTTGTCACGGCTATAAATCACTGTGACAGACCGCAAATTATTTTTGGGATTGATTTTAAAAATAATAAAAAGAATGAAACTAGACAACTAATCTATAATTAATTTTCTTTATGCTTGCATATTCTTCCATCTTAAGGAATAATTCAAAAATAAATCTGCTACCGTCATTTGGTCACAGCATTCAATGATGCTAAAATAATCGTGACAAGTAACAGGTACACAGGTATCGCTCATCGCTAATTTTCAGTTGTTGTGATGAGAAGAAAACATTATTATTTTCCTCGTTTTTATTTTGTTTTAAGCGTTTAAAATAGTCGAGAAATGCTCTGAAAACCATGTGAAAGAGAACCAGAGTGCCACGAGCGTTTCTAGCAAACTGTAAGTGTATTTCCGTGCGTATGAAAAGCAGTCGACCGACCCGACGCGACGGGAAAGCCAAAGAAAAAGCGAAAAAGAGAATAGAGAAAAAGTAGCGCAGTTTCCACAGACCACAGTCTGTTCGGTGCGTTCGTATGCGTGTGTACATATGTGCAATATTGTTAGGATAAACAAAAGCCAATATGTCGCCACTTGATGAAAAGTTCACGGCACAACAAAAGCAGCAGCAACAACAACAACAACAACAACAGCAGCAGCAGCCACAAAACAACAGCCTTGGTAGCTTCCACAACAAAATGAACGTACTGCCCAATTACACGATGAGTGGCATGAGCTCCTTTGATGCCGAATCCCTGCCCGATTACTCAGAATTTGATTCCGAATCGGTAACATTGGACTATTACAAGGAGAGGTATTCCCCACCCCACAGAATTATACAATCTCTGTATTTTGCTCTGTATTTTGTTTTGCTTCCGTTTCACTCCCACAAACCAACCCGCCATCATCACGCTGCCCGTGTTATTGTTGTTGTGTGCCCCAATTCTGCCTGCTCTGTTACGTCCTATATAGCCATTAAATATTCTGATCCTGTTGCCATGCCCGCCCCCCCTCTCTCACACACACACACATACTCATCCATCTGCAAATTAATGTGGTTTTTGTGCTCATAAGAGCCCGCCACTAAGGCGCTATAAATAAACCCAAAATAATCTCTGTCTGGCCCGCAAAATTTTCAAGATTTTGCTCTCCGCTGACAAGCAAAAAGAGCAAAAAGAGTCCGCAGATATGTACATATAATGTATTTGCAGATATTACAAATTAGCAGAGGGGGAAGGGCTTGGGCTGAGTTCCGCGAATACATTAAAGAGTTACCCATCCGCTCCTTAGACATCCAGCTGGCTGCATGCATATGGATTCATTCACGCCATCGCATAATTAATGATGAAACCATTGAGATGTGCATTTGTACGGCTGCTGCTCGCCCCCAAAAAACACCACCAGTGCTTCCGTCTTCCGGTGTTTGGAACTTCCGTGACCCTAGAAGTATTGTTCTTACCTGCACAGCTTTAGTCAAATGTCCGCTGTAGATACTTTTTTAAAATTATAATTGTTGTCGCTGTTGTTGTCAAATTGTTTTGTTGCATGTGGCTGCTGCTGAAACCGCTTTGCTGTGCCCAAATGAATGCTGTAATATCTCGCTCTCTCTCCCCCCCATAACTAACAATAATCCTTGTTGTCCTACAGATGTTGAAACGGCTGATGTCGCCAGAAAACTGATAGTCGCAGTTCAAAACCGCAAAACGCGCAAACGAAAAGCAATAAAAAGCCAATTGAAGCATTAACATACATTATAGATACACACTCTAAAACGTTAGATTGTTATAGCTAGCCAGAGTTACTGCCAGACAAAACCCATGCCTAACAAAACAAAACTAACCAAGCAAACGCATTGAAACGCATTCCAATTAGTAGCTGCAGGCAGCCTGCCTATTGCCTGCATACATATCCATAGATATTAAGGTGAGTTGGTTGTTCTCTCGTGGAACGGGCCACGGAATGCGTTCCATCTAATCCCTGGTTTACTTTTGAACAGTGTACTACGTCCACCAGCGGAGAAAATGGCGCCGACAACAACGATTGAGACCATCACAATCACGAGGCCACTCAAGGTATGTGTATGGAGCACCGGCACCCTTACAACTCTCACCCTTACACTGTTCGTATTCCACAGGTGATTGCATTTATCTGTGGCGTCATTGTGGTGGCCCTCATGTGTATGGCCCTGGCCTCAACAGACTGGCTGATGGCCGCTGACTGGCGGCAGGGCCTCTTTGTGCACTGCATTGAGGATGATTCGGTGGCGCCGCTGCCGTTTAACATACAGGATCCACCAGGTTGCTACTGGACCCGGGACGTAGGTAAGAAGTTATAGATAATGTCTGGAGATTTGGGCATGTATAAACCATATTTTCCTTGTTGATTAGGCTACATTAAGGCCACGGCTGCGCTCTGCATTATCACATTGATAACAGATGTCATTGCCACAGTGCTGACCGGCATGGGCCTAAAAACACAGAATCATAATCTAAAATATAAGTTTTATCGCATAGCGGTATTGGTGATGCTTGTTTCCTGTAAGTACTGCTCAATAATGGCTCAAGGCAATCCTTAGCTGACGATTTTTACATACTTTTCAGTGCTGGCCGTACTGTCCGCCTTGATCGTGTATCCTGTGTGCTTTGCCGGCGAGCTGACCATGGGTATGGCCCTGCAAAAACCTCCTCTTTTGTTGAACTTGTTTCAATTTGTATTTCGTTTACAGCCAATCGTCGAGTTTGGGAGTTTGGCTGGGCCTATGGCGTGGGCTGGGGTGCTGCCATCTTCCTGTTTGGCGCCGTGGTCCTGCTGCTCTGTGACAAGGAATCGGAGGAGATCTACTACAAGGAGAGGAAGATCGTACATGAAAACCAAATGCGCGCCTAGGCAAGGCCGCACGACCTGCCTGACGTCGTTCTTTAGATTCTAAGTATATAGCAGCCAACCAACACACACACACACACAGACACAGACACATAGATTTCGATTCAAATCAGAAAGTCAAGAACTCAAAAACAAAAGCAATTTGCAGCTGAAGAACAAGATTTGTTATAATTATGATTGTGTATATCATGGAAACCATTTCAAATCAAACAAAATTCCGTAGCCATCCAACCCCCCTCCAACCCCAATTAGTTGATTTAGTATTTAGTTTCGAAAGTTATAAAGGTATAAAACACATGACATCATGACATATAAAGCTAGAAAACTGAGAAAGCTAATCGCATTAACCTCCATATACATAGAACACTTGTATGCATGCCGCCAGTGTAACCAATGTTTTAGTGGTAGAAACGTGACGAAGGCAAGCCTGAAATTGAGACACTAAAAATACTCACACGCATAACAAATTGTAACCCGTACTCCCATCATGTAATCTCTCGCTCTCTCCACTAATCGTGAACCGAATCCAAATTAGAAATTGTATGTATGTATACGTAATCGAAAGAAGTCTAGGTATAGGACATGGCTTCAGCCTTTGGAGACGACACCCCACACACATAAACATAATCATTGTTCCGCGCCGATTAAGCTTTCAAAAATTATTTGTATATTTTTGTGTTCTTTCTGTATCGAATATTGTTTGTGTGTGTACTCGAATATTTGTTGCTTTTATCACCTGTTTACCCTGTTGTAAAATAGTTTAACCAGCACTCAACTCAAGAGCTATCCGCGCTATGTATGTCCCTCCCGAGCAGTTCAATTATTTTTTAAGTTGTACTCTTCTCTGTAACGATCTATATTTTATAGTTTAATAATTTATTAATTTGTGTTTTTACCACACACACAAAAAACCAAACATATCACCTGCGAATGACAAAACAATAAACGTTTCTTACAGCTTTTGTTAACCACAGTTTAACGGATGTAACCATATCAATTTTGATCTATACACTATTTTTATGTAAGTCCTTAGTATTTAGTTGTTGGAATGGAGCGAGTATGAGTAAGTGACATTTTTGTTTCTGTATTTTATTTGGGAATAAGCATGGAATGAAGTTTTCTTTTTAACCCGTCAATCATTCATTTGATCATCTATTTTTTTGGTATTTTTTGCCTTGGTTTTTGTTCCCTGTATTTGTTTTTGTAGCCGAAATTAAGTGAAGCAAAATGCAACCAAATTTTTAATGCGACGTAAATTACAACAACACAAAAAGGGAATATATATGCTTGAACATCCATATATATATATATATCGTATAGTATATATATATATATGAGAAGACATGGAACAAATCGTAGGCAGGAACGTGCGGTGAAAAAAGGAAAAAAAAAACGAAACAAAAAACACAATTAATAGCGAGTATAAGACAAAAAAAAGAAAAAAACAATTATACCAAACAAATTGAATTAATTATACATACTATGCTTGCATACACGCATATTTATACATAGATATATGTAGGATCTATAAGTAAACAACAAAACGAAAAGGAAAAGCAATTATACTCCACAACAAACGAAGCGTTACGTTACGTTACGTTAATGTTTTCCAACGAGTATCCAACAATTAACACTCGATTCGAATTCGAGGCTCAGTTTCTTTTAAGTAACAAAAAAAGAAAACATATTTATATACATATAACTATATTTATACATACATTTAAAAAGGTTTTAACATTTAATTCTATATTTTTTTCAATGAGTTAATTGCTAGTGATCCAAATGATGCAAGACATTGTATGCACAGATCGTATTTTATAAACTCCTTAAGCATACCATACCCTCCTATATCCGCAGTTAACGAGAATAACAAACTAAATAGGTATTTCCCCCGCTGACTCCTTATCCACATATAATCTGTTCAGAGCCCCCGACCCACCATTTCAATGTAAATATTCCAGTAACAATAAATTAGCGTTAACGTTCACATTTAATATTTGTTTATTAATTACAGAACAATTAACAAACACACACACAAACCAACATTTTATATAATCAATAACTATGTTTTGTCATTTCAAAACAATGAAAACGTACCAAGAACTACATAAACCCCATTTTGTATATCGTTCGAAAGAGATCAATTAAAGCTGGTTCCTTTTTAAAAGCTAAACGAAACTATTCATTCAAAACCTCTTGAAATTATACACAAATCTCTGTATTTCTTATTCCTTAATATACAGTTTATAAGGGCAGCACTTCCTGATTCCTGAATACATACTCCAAAGGCTTGAGTTGATCCTCATTGTTTGTAATGAACTCCTTCAAGACCGTGACGACATCCTGCATCGAGTGTCTTCTGCTGGGATCCAGATCCCAACAGTCTCTCATCAAGAGTTTTATGTGCTCAGGACAGTCCACCCTTACCTGATCCAATGGTGGCCGTTCACCTAGTCGATTGAAAAGGATTCGAATTACTTGGGATTCTTATATAAGGTATTTGCTCTTACCTGTGATCACGGCCATTGTGACCTGATAATGGGTAATAAGATTTCCGTACGGCTGCCTACGCGATAGTATCTCCCAGAGGGTCATGGCCCAGCTATGTACATCGCACTTCTCGGTGTAGTGTTTACCCCTGCATACCTTTTGCGGGTAAGAAGCTCATTCGAATGATTGCAGATGGAGATATAACGAATAATGAGACGAACCTCGGGTGCCATATAGAGGGCAGTGCCTCGATCGGTCGACATCGAATTGGTCATGTCCACAACAGTGCCAAAGTCACAGATTTTCAGATGGAGGCCCCTCTGCCCCAGCAGTGAATTGAGGGCCTTTATGTCGCGATGTATCACCGCTTTGGGTTTCATGGCATGAAGATAAGCAACACCCTAGGGCAGGGATATATCAGTATGCTTTTATTATCTGTCGATATGTACACACACCTTTGCGATCTGGAGTCCCCAGTTGATGGCATGAGCCAACGTGTAGCTTGGCTTCCATTCGGCATGCAGGAAATTGTGCAGAGATCCACCATCGACATACTCTATGAGTAGATGGACTGTTCTCTCGTGTATTGAGACGCCATAGAGCTTTATGATATTTTCATGGCTGATCTTCGACAACTGGTTTACCTCCCTCTTGAATTCCTTGTCCTCGAAGCCCTCTTGTATCCTCTTGACGGCAATCGAAAGGTCGCCCCACACTGCTTTATAGACCTGTCCATAGTAGCCCCTTCCGAGGATCTAAACGTGTACTGTCCCAAGTGGCATACAAAAAGATTTACTATGGTGTGCAATTTACCTCTCCCAGTGCGATATCTTCAAATGGAATTATCTCAGGTACTGTCGCCGAATCAGTCATGTTTCGCCTCTTTTCCAGCTATCACTAAAGTTCTCTGCTTCATCGCTTCGCGTTTTTGCCTTGCAATTCCGATAAGAGTCGAGGAGCCATAAATGCGGGTCGTATAATCGAAAGAAGGTTGCGTTAGGTGTAAAGACTAAAGGAGTTCTAGTAGATCTCAATTATTGTTGGCTCAACAGCATCTAAGCTGCTTTCGCAATCTCTCGCGCTCATTCTGATACCCGATGCTCAGTCAGTATGACGCCACTCCGTCAGAGAGCGCACACATTGCACGACGAAGAGTGTGTGAGTGGACGGCGCTGCGTAGCCCATGAAAACTGAATTGTTCCTTCTGGCTGTAATAATAATCCGATCTGATTCAGATTCGGCAATCTGCTAGATATGTCCATTCTCTATGAATCTGCGTTTACGGGTTTCTCGTATCTTTAAAATGGTGGATGCCACAGACGATTTGCGGGGGCGCGATATCACAGGAGTTTGGATACACAATTTCGTTGCTCTATCTCTTATAGTCCCTGACAACTAGGCGTCAAGCAAGATTCAAGCGAGATTCATAACGTTCCCTATCGTTAATCATTGGGATCTACTCAACTGCAGCCTAATTATTTGTCAATATAACTTTTTAGTACTTTTTACTTTTTAGAAAAAATGTTCTTTAATTTGCTTGCATATGTGTTTTTGAACGGTTTATAAGTAGCCTATCTATTAAAGCCTAATCTGACATCACACATCGCTGCTTCTTGGCCCTGGTCTGCGGGGGGGGTTTAGTCTTTCTTGGCAATCAGACCCTGCTTCTTGAGCTGCCGCAGTGCGCACTTGGCTGCCGTACACTTGGCTATTCGGTAGTTGCGTCCAATGCCACGGAAGGTGCCCTTGCAGAAGACATCGACGGTGACGCGTACCCGACGTCCGTCGGCCAGCTTCTCCGGCTTCCCAAATTTGGCCGTCTCCGGCTCCAGTTCGAGCAGTTCCCGTATAGGGGACTTTGGCACTGAGTTGCTGAACTGCTCGATTTCCGGGCTCATCATATTGCTGTAGACATGCCAGACCACATCCAAGGACATGTTCGAGTCGAGAAAGATGGCCCCGGCTATCGACTCGAAGACATCGCCCAAGGCCTTGGGAACCTCAACGTCCTCGGCATCGTCGCACTCCTCCTCGGAGAGCAAGTAGTACTAAAATGGAGAGGAAAATGTAAGCAAGAATTCAAATATTGAATGGAAATGACGGCATTGGTTACCTCCTCGCTGATGCTGTGGCCGTTCTCCTGTTGGATGCGCACAAACCGATCGATGACATCGTTCAGTCCAGGCGATAGATGACGGAAGAACTTATGGAAACCGTGTCGCACGGCCAGCGAGGCGAATATTGTGTTGTTCACCAACGCGGAACGAAGATCGGTGAGGGCCCCAGGCGAGTGCTGGCGCGGATCCTCGTACAGGTGGCGTGTGATCAAGTAGTCGAGGACGGCATCGCCCAGGAACTCCAGCCGCTGGTAGCAGTCCGTCAGTCGATTGGGCGTGTAGCTGGCGTGCGTCATGGCCTGCAGCAGGTAGGAACGATCGCGGAACCTGTATCCCAGGCTGGCCTCAAACTCCTCGAAGCCGCTGAGCAGATGCTCCAGCTCCCTCTCCGCATTGGGGGCATAGTGCAGCAGGGGACTGCGTGGCGTTGGCCAAGAGCCATATACCGTCACCATTTGCTTGGCATCGGGTGTGGTGCTGCCGGGCGTCCGTTCCGAATCGCTGGCAGGCGCCGGCTGGCGGCTATACGGCAGCACACGCACTCCCAGCCAGGCCATAAAGAGTAGCGCTCCGCGGGGTCCGCACTCGATGAGGTAGGCCCCAATCAGGGCCTCCACACAGTCGGCAATGGACTTGTCCGGTATGCTGTGCTGCGACACCAGATTGTAGGGTATAAAGCAACTGAAATCGTTGCAGCTGTCGTTCGATTCGTCCAGGGGAACCGTTGTCGCCTGTGGCGTTGCTTGCTCTGCGCTTCCAGGGAGTCCCAGTGCCTCGGCCTTCTCGCGCACCATCTCGCATATCTGGACGCTGCTCAGATTTTTGATGTCCAGCAGATCGGCCAGCTTCCAGTGGTGGGTGGGTATCTTGGCCTCGATCAGGGCCTTCTCCAGCTCCTTGGGCACGTAGTAGCACGGCGGCAGCCAGTTGTCGTGCGGCTCGAATTTGGTGGCTATCATATACTCGCCCAGCCGCTTGCGCCGGCCCAGGCGGTACAGATTGAGGTTGGCCACCTGCTTGGACCGCAGGTGGCTCAGCTTGCCCTCGTGGACGTTCTCGTACGTGATGTACAGATAGGTGGTGATGGCATACTTGAGGAACGAGTCACCGATGGTCTCCAGGCGCTCCAGATTGATGCCATCGTTGGCATTCGACATGGTCAGCGCCTGCAGAATGACACTGGGACTGGGTCCGGGATGGCCCACAAGCTCGGGCTGAAGATCAAAGCTGAAGCCCGCGGGCAGGATCATGGGCAGGGCGGCCTTTACGGGGCTGGCGGCACTGATCTTCCTCGAAGCGTACTGCAATCGCAGCTGCTTCTCACCAAGGTCCATTCTGTGCTGATCGTTGTAGTTGTCAAAGCTGTCCCCACAGCCCAATACGCTGTAGATCTCCTCCTCGGAGTGTCCGCTAACCCAATCCGCATTCAGATCAATCAGATCCGACAGCTGAAGCTCTGGCCGTTCGCCCAATTTGTGCAGCAGCTTGTCCTCCGGGACGTAGGGCAGCAACAGCTTCAGCAGCTCAATCATCGAGTAGGTGGTCACATGGGCCTCGGCAGGATCGGCCCGCTTCAGGGCCAGCTGCTGATCGTGAGGCACCAACATGCCAGAGCTCTCAATCTCCGACTGCAGCTTGAGGATCGACTGCTCGTAGTCCACGCTGGGCTTTGCAGACGCCTGCTGCTGTTCCTGTTGCTGCAGCTGCTCCTCGAATTTGAAGCCAATCAACAGATTCTTCGTCTGCTGGTACTGTCGCTCGTTCGCGTTCGTCGCCTGGATAATGGAGATCTGCTTCTGTCGCTTCTCCACATCCTGGGCCGTCTCAATCGTCTCCGCTTCGTTTTTCGATGTGAATTCAATGCGTCCCGCATCAATATCATCCGCCACAGCATCCTCATCAGAGCTATAGTTGCCATGGAAATAGCTGAGCGGCATCCCATGATCATCGTCCCCATAGCTGGAGCCCAAAGAGTTGTCCGAGTCGTAGAAGGTGAAACTGGGCTTGCCCGCCCCCTTGCCCTTGCCAGCGGAACTCTGCTGTTGGTTGCCCTTGTTTTTCGGCTGCTTTAGCGACCCGTCGGCGTTGCTCACGTCCCAGAAGGTGGGCGACCCATAGCGGGTGTGCTGATCGCCTGAAAGAAGGATCTATTACACTCGTGTCCGCCCGGAGATTGCGGTTTCAACTTACAGAACTTTACATTGGCTGGCAGTACGGGCAGATAGGTGGACTCCTCGTCTTCGTCTTCGTCATCCTCGTCATCGTTGAAGGACGCTATGTCATCGGCCATGTCGTTCGACCAAGTCCCAATCTCAATGAAATCATCGTCCTCATTCTGCAGCTTCTGTTCCCCCTCGATGATCAGTTCGTTGGCGCTCTTGGCGGCCAACTTCTCCACTAAGGGGGGTTCACTTTCCACTGGCGGGGGTTCGCTTTCCTTCTCCTTCGCCTGATCCTTGCCATTGACGACGGCATCCTTTTGCTTGGACTCACGCGACTTCTTGAGGACCTCCGACAGACTCCAGCCAAAGTCCAGCATGGGCCACTCAAACTCCTCGTCGTCGATCTGCTGCCGACCCAGTCCCAGATCTGCGGACACCTGCTTGCGTATGTCATCCGCCAGGAGCAGTCCATTGATGCGATACAGGATGCAGGGCAAACACACAGCCGTGCGCCATAGAGAGGCGGGAAACGGATGCACGGTGCACAGCTCTGGCACTAGTATCTGTTTCTGTTCGAGATTCTCCCGCTTGGCGCGCTTCGTCTCCTCGGAGCTGGTGGGCAGGGCCACGCCCTTCCGATTGACATACCGCGGCGTGAGAAAGTTGAGCCGCGCACTCGTGTGATCGACGTCGAGCAGGGGCTGAGCGGCATTCTGTATGGTCAGGCCATATTTCACGAAATAGTAGTGCTTGAAGGTGCGATAGTTGTCGCCGGGGAAGCAGCTCAGCGGCGACAGATGCGGACAGATCTCGGCCACGTAGAAGTACTGCGGCTGGTCCTGGTTGCGGTACCAGGGCATCACGACGGCATCCTGAAACCGCTGGGCATCGAAGGGCTGCGCCAGGCGCTCCTCGTCGGGCACCGATTTGGGCATGGTATTTCCATTGGCTTGGATCAGCTCCAGGAACTGCCAGTCGATCTTTTTGCTGCCCTCCGGCGGCGACCCCGTCTTCAGGGTGGGCACAATGAAGACACAGTTCTCGGTGGAATCGGGATCGAAGAGCATGAGGAACTTCTGCAGGCGCAGCACGTTGGTGAACGTGTAGTTCAGGAAGACATTGATGCAGCCAATCTGTTCGGGCGTCAGCACCACACGCTCCTTGGCCAGCTCCAGCGAGACCTTCACCTCCCCGGACCGTGTGAAAATCGAGAAGGCACTCAGCTTGGGTATCCGCTTCATGGTGAGTATGCCGAAGCCCTGCTGGGCATCTTCCGGCGGATAGATCTTCCTGCCCCGGGTGTTCTGCTCCTCGGGTATGGGGCACTGAAGCGTCAGCTTGATGAAGTACAGGTAGCAGGGTGCCCCGGCCACCGGTCGACAGTCACAGAACTCGGAGGCAATGCGCTTGTAGTAGTACTGTCGTCGCTTTGTCGTACCCGGTCGCGGCTCGTCGCTGAGCTGCACGATCTGCTCGTCCTCGGGCTCCAGCTCAAAGCACTCCCAGTCGGGCTCCAAGGCACGGAAACCCTCCTTGCCAATGGGCTGCAGTTGATCATCCAGTTCGCCAATCTTGTGCAGCTCCACGCAGGCCTGCAGGGCAGCCAGACGTCGCGCTAACGTCTGCGTGGTCATCGGCAGACCCTGCGAGGAAATAAGGTAAATGAGAACTCAATGGGAAGACGTCTATCCCTCAGTTACGTACCACAATGTCATGTTTCAGCGGCGAGTTGATGGGCAGGCGTAGTGTGTACTGATAGAGGGTGACGCCCGAGCGTTCGCTCTGGGCACAGCGCCACAGGGCCGTCAGCTTGGTGAACGTATCGCTGGGCAATCGAGCGCAGTACTTGTTGACCAGCGCTATGGCCGTGCTCAGGTCTACAGAGGCGCCCGTGAGGAGCTGCGGCTTGGGCCGGTACGCAGCCAGGCAGCTGTTGAAGCGTTCCGCCTCCTGCTGCTCCTGCTCGGGCGGCTCGGTGTTCGCACATTTTGAGAGCAGCATCTGTTCGATCTCCCGATACTGGGCCATCTGATGGACTAATGCCTTTGTGGTGCTGGCCAGGCCATCCACGGCCGAGGTATTCGCTTCCGGTTTGGCCTCAGCGCCATCTGCGGGCGGGACCTCACATTGAAAGCGCTTCCTGGGGATCTTGGGATCACCACTGGACTGGCTCTCACTGGGCGGGGTGTTGTTCAGACTCACGGCCTCGTCGCTGGAATTGCTGCTATCCATGGCAATGGCTGGCGTCTCGTCCTGGATCTCTTTAATCTCGCATGCCATGGGCGGCACACTGCTAAACACCTCGGGATTGAGGATCTTTACTGTGCCACGTGCCGTGCCAAACGTATAGGGATCGGAGCCCAGGGAATTCGGCATGGCCGAGTCATCGGAATCGCTGTCCACTTCCGTCGAGTCGGCTGCTCCTCCTCCAGCGCCGCAGATAAAGCGATGACTCTTGTCCGTCAATTGCACGACCCCAATCGCGGGACTGGTATATCTGGGAGCCACCAGAATGACATGGTAGGCTGGGGCGGCCCGGGCCCGCCCTTTGCACTGGACGTAGCTGCGGTAGGTGGTCGGCGGATCCCAGCGGACAACGAGATTGCACTTGGGCACATCGATGCCCTCCTCAAGGACCGATGTACCGATCAGAACATTGCAATCGTGCATGCGAAAGCGCTTGAGCACCTCCTCCTGCCTGCGGTGCTCCAGCTCGGCCTCCTTGGGCTCTGTGGTGGGATCGGCCACCCGATCTGTGGTGTACTGGCAGCGCAGGAACTTCAAATCGGCATCCCGCTTGCCCATCTCCGCCAGCAGCTCGAACAGCACACGTGCCGTGTGGTTCTGATTGCAGTAGATCAAAGCACACAGGGTATCCCCACCATCGTGCTGGTCCCTGTTGTGGCGCCGCGTGTACACTCGTCTCCGGACACGGTTGTGCGGGTTGGCGCTGTGCTTTCCCTTCGCTGGGGACGACTGCGCCTGAGCCGTGGCTGCTGATGCTGCTGGTGGCAGGGGTCGATGGCTGTTGCGCCTCGGCATGGGTTTGCCCTCTGGATGCTGCAGCATGTGCTCCAGATTGGCCACCAGAGTGCGTGCGTCCGTTGCCTGCGTCTCCAGTTGATCCACCACCTGGCACTTGGTCTCCAGCGCATGCGAGAGCTTATTGAAATCCGCCTGCTCCACTTGATGGCGCATCTTGCGCAGCACTTCGGCTTGCCCATGTCCATGTCCATGGCCATGGCCATGGCCCTCCTCCGGCTTGAAGCAGCGCAGCGTTTGCAGCAGGCGCTTCACTTTGGGACTGGAATACCGCTCAATGGTCTGCCGTGGGTCTCCTCCTAGTTGCTTCTGGAATGTGTGATCGCAGAGGGAGTGCAGCTGCACGAGGGCCGTGCTCACGAGGCAGTACAGCAGGTAGTGCCGTTCGTGTGGCGTCTTCACCTTCAGCTTCTCGTTGCTCTGATAGAAATGGTGGGCGGCCCGCTGCGTGCACCAGGGACCCATCTCATGCAGAACGACCAGCAAGGAGTCAATCACATTCAGTGGATCCAGCTTGGGATCGGGTATATCTGCCAATGGATAGACTTAGCCGGAAAGGTCTGCCAAAGCGCGCACACACTTACCTTTCAGATCCTCCATGAACTGGTCCATGCCGTATATCTCGAAGGGATCGTATCGATGATCCATCAGAAAGGACTTGTGCGTGTTCAGTATGTCGGCCAGAACCAGCGACAGCTCATCCATCTCGAACGGCGCACACTGGACGATGTATTCGTGGGGCTTCGAGCAGTACCTCAGCACGGTGACAATGTCGCTGGCCGTCTCGATGCGACAGAGGACATTCTGCTCGAGGGTCACCAGCATGGCGCTCAGCTGCTGCAGCTCGCAGCCAGCGCTGTGCAGGGGACCGGCCAGGCCCAAGATTCTCGGTCTGTCCGCAGGCCGCGCCGGCAATATGTGATCCAAGAAAATGGGCAGTATCCGCTGATAGACGGCGCTGTCATGGCAGTCTTCCAGAACAATCAGCTCAACGCTGGTCAGCGGCAGCTCGCCCGAAACTAGCAGGCAGAGAAACCCCTCCGGCCGCAAAATGGACACATGATAGTCCATCCAGTTGTGGGCAAAGGGTGTCTGCATGTCTGGCTGCTCCTGCCACACTCGCAGGTCGGTCAGGTGCGTGAGCATCGTGTAAATGGACGCTGGCTCCTTGTTGATTCCCACCTGGCAGCTGAGGTATACACTAACCTTGCCATGGCGACGGCCCCGCCTGGACAGCTCCTGGAGTAGCTTCAGGGCAATGAACTCCTTGGAGCTCCTGTGTCCCAGGCAGATGATGGTGTTCCGCTCGTACGCGGCTGCCAGCAGCTCCACTTGGAAGTCGCGCGGCGTGAACACCGTCGTGTGCAAATTGTTGTCGCACCAATGGAACGCCATAATGGGCGTGGGCCTGCACCACGCCTGTGATTCCTTTATATACTCTGTTTCAAACGAATGCTTAATATGGAAGAGACTTCCTAGTGCCGGCTTGTTCTCGTCTCGATACCATGCTTCTGGTTCTCTCACACTTCCCACCAGTGCTGCCGACTACGCTCTTTTCCCGTCATATCTGGCTTTTTGAAGACCAAAGGCGGGAAGCGGGAACTTCTGTTCTGAATTTTTTATAAATTTTAAAGTTTTTAATGTTGCAACTGGTTAAACAATTAAGAAAATGTGGCCAGTTCAACATTATTTTTTAGCGATATTTTCCAAAATAATTTTGAAATTCTTCCCTTTTCTAAACCTTTTTCCTTAACAAAATTTTGTACGCCAAGAAAAATGGATTAGCCAAAATTTTTGATTACCCTAAAGCTAAAAATATTCCCAAATTGAGTGCAACTATAGTTATATTAATTTAATAAAGAGAGAAAATATTAGCTACAGCTTGTTATGGGCGGTCTTGGAGAGAACCGATAGGTATCAGGGCTGGAGAAGCAAGAGACAGCGGCATCTATAGTGGATCCTGGGAAGCAGTGGCAGAGTTGCGTGGGAGAAAAGGAAACGGGGCGAGGAAGAAAGAAAAGGAAGTTTCCGGTAGAAAATAGAGGAGGCCACAAAAAATTGGTGATCGTGGAGACGAAGATCCCTTCAAGACATCAACGGCAGGCATCAGCAGAAGCAGCGGACATCGGCAGCAGCATCCCGGTACTGGCCAGGCCCGAAAACTGGTGCGAGAACCGTCAGCGGAGCACCGGCACCAAGGAACCGTCAGCGGAGAACCGGCACCAAGGAATGCAGCGGAGCACCGGCACCAAGGAATCCAGCGGAGCACCGACTGGAGACACGTTTGGGTTTCCCCACACCAACCAACCCACAATTAAACAAAATATCACGATCATACAAAAAAACACCACGATTAAACGAAAACATCAGCAAGCATCAGGAAGCAACAACCTAACCTCTATCAAAGGGGGCTGCCAATTGGGCCGAAATAGGGTTTATTTTTTTTTTAGTATTTTTGTGTTAGTTTTTTTTTTCTTTTATATAAACCTAGATTATTAATTAATAATGTTCAAGAAGATAAATAAGAAAATAAAATGCATATAAAATGAAAATTTGAAAAGAGTTATGAGTGAATAGAAAACGGTAGTTGGGTGGGACGAGAGCGAGAAGAAGATCGGGACCCTGAATATGAAAAGGGAGCGAATTCAAAAGCTGGCGCTCATGGAAGGGTGGGACCCTGCTAGGGATAACGAAACCAACGGAACTGACGAAAGTGCCAACGAGGACAAATCTGTCCTATATTATAAAATATAACGTTAATACCATTATTTACGCTTTTTTTTAGATTTTTTTTTAAATTTCCAGCATTTTTTTCTAATAAAAAGTCGCCAGCACTGCTTCCCACCCCATCCCTTGCTAATGGATTTTGCGGGCCCTCCTGGGCGAATGGCAAATAACAGCTGGAAAATATTTAAGTGATACAAAATTTTTTCGATAGTATTGCTATCGATCAACGGTGATAGTTCAATGGCGCGGAAATTTACATGCAAATCACATACTTTTCAGGAGGCTCCTGTTAATATTTTGCAGCGGTTATATTCACTGATTTAAGCTTTTACCAAAATGTAACTGATGGCAAGTGTATTTTATTCACAAATAAATATATTGCAGGTTATTTTCGAAGAGCGATTCAAATGCGATAGTATCGTTATCGATCAACTTCGTAGCAATCGTTCAAGACAGCCCGCAACTCTTTTATTTTTATGCAAATTTCACATTTTTGAAGATTAAAATGCGACGCTCGCAGGCTCCGTCTGTGCGTAGGGCAGCCAAGCGCGGATATCAAGAAGTGGAGCCGCAAGAGGAGCCGCCAGCTGCTTGGCCCGCCGCCGAACCGACCATGGAATGGGGCACCGCCAAGGGCTACGAAAGCCAGGGACCGCGGGAGCTGAAAACCGGCGAAAACCCACTGAAGGACAGCCGCATCTTTCACGTGCTCTGGCGGAATCAGACCAACAAAAAGCACAAAATTTGGACCGGCAATGGTACCCTGGTGATAACCGAATCGAAGGCCACATTGAAAGATGATACAGGAAGGGTTGTGGACAGCATGACATGCTTCCGACAAAGAAACTTCAAGGAAAACGATCAGCTGCAGATTGGCAACAAGGATGTAGAGCTGCAAGATGAGTTCAAGACCATCGAGGAGTGCATTGCCTATCGAAAACTGGAAATTGCAAATTGGTGTGCAAAAATTGATGCACTAAACGGCCATGTAGCCACTCCTACGGTGCCCAGCGATGCCAGGAGACCCTTCAGGGCCTCGCTGCCGAGTAACACCGAATCCACAGCTTCCACGTTTACCCAAGTCGGGGCTAGTGGCCATATTGAGCCCACCAGACCCATAAGGACATCCCTACTCAAGAGGGGCAATGCCCCAGCTGCCACTCACACACAAGTTGAGTACATTTGCTTTCTGGAACCCGCAGAACTTCAAGATAAAGCTCTCCAGTTCCTCTGTGAGCTCAGCCAAAGCTCCCATATGGTAAGAGAGCATCAGTCAGAGGGCAGTCCTAACTCTTTTGATATTCTAGGAGATCGATGTCATCGCTGAAATGGCCAAACACATTTGCGATCATCCTGTGCTGCTGAAAACCAGAGCTCTTGAGCTGCAAAACTGTAAGGCGGTGCAGTTGCTGTTGCTCCAGCTGCCGCCCTGGCAGGAAATGGGACTCTACGACTCGGCCAAATTTGAGTTTGTGTATCTAATGCTGGATGACTTGGCGGTGGCACGCGGCCAGAAATGCTGCGTTCTGGCCAACAGTCAGGACTGCCTGGAGCTGATCAAAGGCTACTGTCGATCTTATGATATCTCGCACATGCAGCTGGATAAAGCCTGCGATGTGGCATCGTTTAACTCTACGGAGGATCAGGCGCCAATGATTGCGTTGGTATTGGCCAGTCGTTTAACAGAGATCCATTCGCTTCGCTGTAAATATCTCATAATTTACAATCATGAAGCCAAATCGAAGGCCGAGCAGCTATTGGCGGCAAACGAAATGGACACAAAAGTCTATACACTGATTACCTCTGGAGGATGCCCAGAGGAAATGGAGTTCCACAGAAGCCTACAGTTAATCCCTGGTGGAGATCACCAGCTTGGCGAGCTTCATGACACAGCAAAGAATGTGAGTACTTGGAGGTTTTAGTAATTCCATTTTGAACAAATTATTGAACGGTCGCTCGGTATACTTGTCGGCCCCGCTGCCTACGCGGCTTTATCTGTTCGCCAATGCCTTGGGCAGTTGAGTAGGTCCTAGAATCCAACCACAATATACACAGTCTTTAGTGGGGCGCAGAAAAGGCGTAATTAGTATTTGACGACGAGCAAGAGTCGGTCCCAAGAAAGCAACAACAAAATTTGGAACTTGTTTCTGATGCATCGTGTGTTCTATTCTCTTTGCTATAACTACAAATTTTCCTTCATGCAGGCACTGGCCGACTGGACCAATGTGGAGCCCCCTTACAGCCAAGACTTTCTCGAGGTACCACTGCACTTTTTTCCACATTTTCTTATGTAAATTTTGTAATCTTTCTTATGTGTCTTTTGCAGGATGCGTCTCTCAGCAATAATCTAGAGAGCCTCAGTCGCATTTTCATAAAGAAAAACATAAATGTAAAGTAAAGGAAACTTAAAACATGAAGTTCGGGAATTCACGTTGTTGTTGAACAACTTTTTGGATGCTTTCTGCATTGTTTTGATTGAATACAGATATTCTGTAAATAATGGAAGGTATGGCCTTGCCTTGATAGTTGTCTGTTCACGCCCCTTAATAGAATATAGGATTAAATTACTTTATAAAGGTTAACAATTTGAATATTTTTATTAATATGTAAATATTACTAAAAATGTGAATTAATTTGAAGTTGGCGCATTACATTATGTACACACAAAAGCTCGTTAGCTCGTTACGACAAAAGTTTCTGCAACCCCTCAATGCGCAGCGAGTAATTGTTTTCCTCGTTCTTCACAATCTCATCAACGGTCACAATTGCACCTACTTCCAGGTGTTTCTCGAGACGTTTAGCCTGCGCATCGGTTAGTTCTTCGGGCAGGTCTAAACACGAGACGAATAGAAATTTAAAACAATCTTGCATTGAATCGCTCGCTCGCTCGCTTACCCATCAAAACATATTCCGTAGTCAATACGGGGTATGTAAATTGCTCCGGATATGCACGTATATCCGTCACATGGATCGGAACAATGTTTCCATAGTCCAGAAACAAGATGCTGGGATAGCCATCACCCACTAGCTCCATGGAAACACCGCGACACCATTTTCCCATATACTTGGCCATGCACAATTCTCCCTTCCTGCAAATACAATTGAATATGATTAGAATCAAGAAATTTTTGGCCGGCTGTCCTCCTTACGGAGCGGCGTAGGTCTTAGCTTTGGCGATGTTTTCCCCATAGTCTTGGAATGTGCGCTGCATCTTCGTGATTTCCACAGCCAAAATCGCGGGTGTGCAGTAAATGATGCCGACCTTTAGGAACGAATTGTCCGTGATAATCAGGTCTATGTTCTTCCCTGGTGGCGCAGCCACATGCGGCAGAAACTTTGGAGAAAAATAGGGGTTTTAAACAGCCATCATTCTGAGAGAACTGTAATGCTTACATCTTCTTTGAATCCGAGTTTATGCAAGTCGGGCTCCACGGCGGTCATGACTTTTTTGATAAAGCTATTTAAGGCTCTATTGTTCTCCCGATGGATTAGCACTGCCGTCTGCAAGTGGTTGCCATAATCGTACTCACGACTGTGGTACCTTATTTCGAAAACCATATCCGTCTGAACTTCGTACATGGCATCCCGCAGGTGGGGGGTCAAGCCGCGCGTTGGGACTCCGCGCAGCTTCACAGGCGTCGCGTAGCGCGGCAAACTGCTCAAATAATCGCTGCATTTATACAGTTTACCTGGATCAGTGTATTCAACGGTGCCAAAATCAATGCAGACAACGCATATATCCTTCGGATTGTCCACATTCAGCACCATGGCCCGAACGACTTGTCCCTCGAACTTGTAAAGTACAATCTGGCCACAGACCGGCGGCTGGTCAAGCTTGGGTACATTTCTGCTATGCTTCCAGACCTCCGAGAGCACGCGGTGGTAGGCCACATCAGAAACGACATCGGCCGGACGCACATACAGGACATTCGACTGCTCGAAGGCAGTGATCTTGACCATGGAACGGGGTGGCGGCAAACCAGACTTGGGAAACAATTTCATAAAATTCTCCTCTTTAAACTCCACTTTCTGATCCGTGCCGCACTTCTGATCGTGCTGCTCGGAGAGAATGCTCCAGCACATGGCACCGCAAAAGGGCATTTCGCAAATTTTGCACACAATCATTGTGTAAGATTGGCAGTTCACGCATTTTTCGAATCCAGACATAAGAATCTCCTTGTCATCATCTTTACCCAGATTCACATCCTCATCATCTACGTCCGCGTTCCTGGAAGATTGAACATTGTTTGAAATCCCATATATTCGTACGTTTAAGGTATCGGAAACATTTGTATTAGAGCCCTGCATAACCGAATCGATTCTCACCTATATAATATTCTTCCGCATCGCAGCTGCTGGATCACCGGCTTCGCCCCCGTTTCTTTTTCATATTGTTGCTCGAGTACATAGGCCCCGTGGCGCTCCAAATTAAACTCGAACTTCACATTCAGGTAGCGCTTCTTCACATCTTGAATGGCCAACAGAGAGCCGCTTTTATAGCACGAAGAGTCCACAATCGGAATGACTAGAAACTCCGGATGCTTATTGGTGTTCTCCGAAAAGTAAATAGTGCGTGATTTCAAATCAATTTGACCACGAGCTGTTGGCAGAATTGCTGGAAGCTTAGGTGAATCGGGTACCTTGTTGCCGGGCCTCCTCATGGGCATGTATTCAGACTTGGACTTTTCCTGACCACCGACTCTATGCAACTCCATTAAATGCGGAAAAACTTCCAGTTGGCTGAGTGCTGACTCCAAGGAACTGCAGCGAGAGATATGAATGTATTTAGAAAACACTCATACTGCGCGAATCCTACTTACCCCAAATCTTTGAAGAAAACTTTGAATAGTTCCGAATTGGGCTGAAGGTCGATCTTGTGGACATGCTTCGGGCCAAAGAAATTTGCCACCGAATAGGTGATCAAATTCACTTTCTTCTTTAGAATCAAGTACGGATATTCGGTTGCGTTTTTCTTTGCCGCATTTTTTTTAAACATTTCGCTGGGCTTCAAGGGAGCCCGTGCTTTTTCAACAGCATTTTGCCCAGCCTCATCTATGTATTTATTAAGGTTTTCGTTGCTATAATCCAAGGCCATTGGATTCCAGTTGGACCAATCCTCTACAAGTTCCTCCATTGCTCACAAATTAGAAAAACAACCTGAACCTGGGAAGCGCTAAATTTCGAAAGACGCGTCGGTATCGAAGAAGCACAGTGGACGAACTTAACCCACTTAACCCGCCTCTATTTAAACAGGATGGTCACTTGAGTAAGACCGCGGTAAATATTGCTGTTTGGATATTATTCTTGAATATCCATCCTTACTTTTTCCCCTAAAAACAAAATGAACACGATATCTTTCACCTGAACTGTTGTTCAAGATTCATCATTTTCGCGGAGTGTATTTTAATACCCACTGGTCTACAATGGGTTAAGCGTTCTCCGTACAGGATCGGAAATCATATTTCTCGATTTTGATATTCGGTTTCATATGACTAGCTGGCCATTACCCCTAGCCCTAAATACATAATTTTATCCGAATGATGAATTAATTTTCTACAAGATTGGCTAATTTAGGTACTCTTTTTTTTGGATTCTTTATAAAATCATGTTTAAACAGAAAAGGTCAAAGAATAAGACGTAAGTTTGTAGAATATTCGATACTATCGACTGGATAAGTTTTCACCATCGCATCTCATCGCAATATATATCGTCGCATCTGAAAAAAATAATAAAATTTTGTAAACAACGCGAACCGACTCTGTTAAAATGGTGAAAAACGAGCCCAATTTCGTAGTGGAGCGCATCGTGGACAAGCGAATAACGAGCGATGGCAAGGTAGAGTATTTCATCAAATGGCGCGGCTATCCATCGACGGACAACACATGGGAGCCCGAGGAAAACTGCGATTGTCCTGCCCTCATACAAAGGTTCGAGGAGTCGCGTGCCAAGTCGAAGAAACGCGGCGAAAAGAAGCCAAAGTGCGAGGAAATCCAAAAGGCGCGCGGCTACGAGCGCGGCCTCGACCTGGCCGAGATCATGGGCACCACTGATGTCAGCGGCGATATCAAGTATTTGGTCCGTTGGCAATTCTGCGACGAATTCGATTTGGTGTCCAGCAGCGAAGTGTCGGAGAAGGATCCCCAGATGCTCATTGAGTACTACCAAAAGATGGCCCCCTACGCCAATAACATTGCCAAGCGGATGAAGGGCGTGCCAGAGGAGCTCCGAATGGTGGCTGCCCGCACGGGCTACGCCGTCGCCAGTTGTTCGTCCATTGAGGCCCCGCCAGAGCCAGCAGCCGCACCCAGTGGCATCATCATGGAGAGCCAACACATCCCCGATCATGTGCCCATGGAAATGGCCGAAGATGCCGATCTAGGCCACGTTTCCTACTCCATTCCGGTTCCTGGCGTTGGCAACATAGCCATTGATGTACCCATGACTGAGGGCCAATAAAGCCAATGATTCAACAGTTTGACATTTACTTATCTAGCAATTAACATGTAATCCCTTAATCTAAGTCTCATGCATGCTCGTCCAGATTGATGCTCCCCAGCTGGCCGGTGCGAAAGAATTGAATGAACTTTCGCGCGGCAGCCAATAAATTTGTCATCACCTCCACCTGCCCGTCGTACTGCTTAACGCGATGGAACATGCCGTGGGTCTGGGCGTATTCCGCCAATACGGCGCTAATGTTGTCGCTGGGCCCGGAGCTGAGGGAGAGCTTTTCCACATACTCGTAGCGTCGGTGCTTGTTCAGCCAGTAGAGCAGGTAGTCGGCAATCAAATCCTCCCCCACAATGTGATCGGGTAGGCAGCCAACCAGGGCCAGCTTCATGCCCATCTCGTCGTCCGTCACCGAAGGCTGCAGAATGCCAGGCGTGTCGATCATGTAGACGGCTGGCTTCTCCTGGATCTTGATGCGTTCCCCGACAGCTCGCGTCACCCCAGCCTCTGCTCCGACACGAGCGGCACTGCGTTTCTTCAGATGCACATTCCGCAGGACATTGATAATGGAGCTCTTGCCCACATTGGGCACGCCGATGATCATGATGTTGTGCTCGGCGCTCTGGGCGCGATTGTAGCGACTGCTATCTCCCACCAGTCGCGTGGCCAAAGGCAGTATATCCAGCACCCCATGATTCCGCTGATCCTTGCAGTTGGTAAACAAAATATTCTTCAGTTCCGGCTGCTGCTTGCGGAGCTGTTCGAGCACGCTGCGCTGCTGTTTGGGGCCCAGAAGATCAACCTTATTCAGGACAAGTATATGCGGCTTTACGCCGCTGCCTAAGGAATCGGAAGGATTAGATCTTGGTGGTGTATTCTCTGCACACACATACCTACCGGTTATCGTGTCAAAGAACTGAGAGTTTCGACCGGCCAGCGGTATGCGCGAGTCGTGTATTTCCACAATGCAATCGACATTTCGTAGCTTCTGTTGGATCTGGCGCATGCCCTTGTTCATGTGGCCGGGGAACCAGTTGATTCGCTGCTTCGTTGGCAGCCGGAAAGCATTTCGAAAGGGATTCAACTGTGCTGTCATGATAGGAACCCGCGCGAAGCTCGGAAAACGCAGAAAATCGAGGCAATCTCAAGAAACAGCTGTTTGCTCGTGACGTAACAATTGACCAGACAAGAGAGGGTCACACTGGCACAGACCGGGAAATTCAAATTTTTGCAGAGCTTTCGTCTGCTTTCGCACTTCGATGAACCCCGGCTCCTGCTCCACTCGATATTTCAGCAGCTTGGCATATTCCTGCAGCAGGTTGCGCCAATAGCACTGGACATCCTGCAGGCGCAAATGTTGCCACACAAACTGAAATCCCCGCTCGGCTATTTCTTCTGCCAGGTCGTCGTGCAGGCGCAGGTCCACAAGCAGCTGCTCCAAGCTCTCCACTGTGGCATTACTGGGCACAGGGACGTAGTGCACCCATGGCTTTAGCGAGGAATAGAAAAACTCCTGCCACTGGTCGCCCACATGGAGAACAAGCGATTTGCAGAGCAAAATGTGGCGCAGCCGAAAGCTGGCGGTGATGCCGCCAAAGTTGAACAAATATTTGTATTGGCAGTGGCCGGAGAACGGCACCTCGTCGACTGTTTCAGCGCCCACATTTGACGTGTATTGGGCATCGACCAGGTCGGGGGATCGCCCTGACAACCGCACAAGAGTATCGCGTTCGGTGGACGAACGCGTGCCGCGAAAGAAACCGATGGGCTGCTTGTGCTCCCAGGAAACTTGTGCTGCCGCCGCTGCCATGTGCCGGCGCATGTGGCCCCACTGACCGATGCCATGGGGAAATCTCTGCAATGGCGGACCCGAGACACTCGAAAAGGACCAGGCGGGACACATAATATCCAGATGCTGATGGGAGACCGAGTGCGAGAAGACGGGTCCCGTGAAACCCGACAAAAATGGCACCTGCGGCCAGTCGCATACATTCAGGATAAACTCTACGTTCGGCAGCTCTACGGCGATGCCCAGCAGCATGTCCTCGACATCGGCACAGCGTTTCGGATGCGGGACCTCCGGCTGGCGATAGATACGTCCATCAATAACTTTGTACACAACCCCCAAACGTCGTGACTGTGAAATCATAGCGCGCGTTATCCCAGCTTCCGCATATGGCCCCAAGTCCCTTCGGATGGTCAGCGCATGGCATTCACAGTCTGGATCGCTTGGCTGGCTGCTGCATGGCCGGTACTGCTCCAGGGCATGCAGTATGTGCGGAACAAAGTCTAAGCTGACTGGAAACATAAGTGGGAGTCAGTAGTTCGTCATTCATCGGCGATCAGTGGCTTACAGTTCCATGGCGCCACATGGTTGGCACAGCATTTGCCTTCAGATGCGGAGCAGACCTGAAACGCGCACAGCAGCAGGAGGGCGAGGGGAAGAGCCAGAGCTCCCATTTACACAATTTTGAAATGACTTTTCGAAAGAGAATTTCTTAAAACATAAATATATTCGACATGTAGAGCCCTAAGCCCTAAGAATCTCATTTGATTACGAAACTACAGCTCGTCCTTGGCTGGTTGAATGTGTATAAGCTGATCCTCTGGCCGCACTTCGTAGGTAAGGAGCTTCACGTAGCTCTTGAGCAGCCTTCGCCAGTAGCACTTGATGTCCTTCATGCGCAGATGCTGCCAGATAAAGTCCCGGCCACGTTGTGCTATCTCCTGGGCTAGTGCATCGTTTTTCCTGAAGAACGTGAGCAGTTCCTCGTACTCCTGCTGGCTGGGGTAATTCTTGAGGGGCACATAGTGCACCCAGGGCTTGAGCTGGTCATAGAAGAACTCCTGCCATTCGTCGCCCACGTGGAAGACCAGCGACTGGCACAGGAACAAGTGCTTCAGCCGAAAGCTGGCCGCCACGCCACGGAAATTGAAGAGATACTTGTACTTGCAGTGATCCTCGAAGGACACCTCGCCGGCGGGCGGGGCATCCAGCGTGTCCTTGGGTGACTTCCAGCCCTGATTCTTTGTGTACTGCGCTTCCACCAGCTCGGGATTGCGCCGCGACAGCAGGATCAACGAATCACGCTCGTCTGAAGTGCGGGAACCGCGAAAGAAGCCAAGCTCGCGCTTCTGCGACCAGGGTATGGCTGCCGCCCGTTTCTCCAGCTTTTCCCGCATCAGATCCCACCGCCCAATGCCGCGGGGATGGAGTTTGGTGGCCGGGCCGCCTGCCCAAAAGGTCCACGCGGGATACATGATATCACGATGGTCCTTCGTCTTAGAGAAGGAGAGAATTGGTCCCTGTGCGCCATTGCCCCAGGCCATATTTATCTGGGGATAGTCGCGCGTATTGATCACCAGATCCATGTCGGGCAGCGTGGCCACCAGCGGCAACAAAAAGTGTTCGATGCCTTGGCAGCGAGCTGGGAACATGCAGTTCTCCTCGCGATACAGCCGCTTCTCATATATTTTGTATCGTGTGCCGTACCTGGCGGAGCTCTCGATCATTTGGCGGCTGACACCTGTTGCCTTGTAGGGAGCCAGGTCGCTCTTGATAACCGCCGCGTGGCAAGAGCAGTTGGCATCATTGGCATCGCTGCTGCACGGCTGATAGCTGGCCAAGGCCTTCTTTATCTTTCGTAGAATATTGAAGCTAACTAAAAGTAAGGAAATACATACAAACATATATTTAAATGTTTAAATGAGCCGGCAACAAGTGGCTTACATTCATCCTGAGTATCACTGCTGTCGGCGCAGGATGCATTTTCATCTGGGCTGCATAGTCCTTGATTTTGTCCACTGGCTTTTCCGTTCAAGCCCACTAACAATATAATTAATACAACATTTATAAGCATTTCAATAAACAACAATTTCTTTGTTTATATTGCGGCGGCGCTTATCGATTTGTTCAGAAATGCAACACTGCTTTCACAATACCTTACCATACAAACCAAATATTCACCAGTTTTTCGTTAGACCATTCCACCAAGTTTGCACCAATTGAAGTTAATATTTTTCGTTAATAATTATGTCTAGATAGCTATGTATATATATATGTATAATAAAACTTGAGTTCGTCAGTATATTTACGGCATACTTTTTAAATAAGATGGTATTTTTTGGTATTTTTCTGAGGGTCGGACGGTATGTCTTGACGACAAATCCGCGGTCACACTGATCCCTAATATTAACAAAAAAATCAACCGAAAGTTTTCTCCGTGTTAAAAGAATTAATTAGCCAAATTACTAACGAAATCGACGATTTGCCATTGGGCAAATTATGCGTGCGGCACATAGTGCATTCGAAACCACGTAAAACCCAACGAACGCGAGTGAATTCGACCACCTTGCAACAATCCACCCCCATTGTACATAATTTACACGAAAATTTTGCAACAACAAAAATCAGCAGCGACGACGCATCGAAGACGCCGCGCTGCCAACAACAAAAAAAGCTTGACATAACTGTTAATAAATGCAAAAAGTAAATTATTAAACAGTGGTGGTCCACACACTCGCGAAACGGGGGGACAGTAATTTTGGCAACGAAAAAGGTGTGTGTGTGTGTGAGCCCTAACGCGCCCTAAAAAAAAACTGCAAGTGCCAATTGGAGTGTGGGAGTGGCAGTATTTGCCAATCCACTTGGAGGCGCAGGCGGAACCAGCTGCAACACCACCACCATTGTTTTTTGAGGATCAGATTGCCCAATAAAACAAAAACAACAAAAATATTCAAAAGAAAAAGGTAACTTCATCTGCATTTAGGCATGTATGGGTGTTTTTGCAAGAGTATGTTTGTGTGGGCGTGCTACACGTAGGTGCGTTTGTGTGTATGTGTGTGCAAATAACAGTTAATTGAGCACTCATCGATTTTTTCCTACATGCAAGTGTGGCTGGGTCCCCCCTCCCCTCCAACCACCACCGTTGTTATTTGGTTTTATTGGGTTTGATTATAAAACCAAACTTAAATTCATTTCCACTTTCAGAGTAGGGTACGGCGGCTCCACTTCCATCTCACGATCTCACCAGATAAAACCGTTTGAAAAGTTGCCAGCCTGTCGTCATTAAGTTGATTTGCTGTTGCCATTGCTGCTGCTGCTGCTGCTGCTTTTGCTCTCCTCTTCGGCTTGCTTTCGAGCTCCAGTTTCCGTACCAATTGGATATTGTCTTTCCCATGCCCCCATGCGCTTCGGCATGCCATTTGTCTTTATCATTCATTGCTCACGGGTCTGTTATCTTTTGGATTTTACCTTTCGTTTTCAGCAGCTAGCAAATGGTTTTAATTTCAGCCGCGACCTAGGGTCACCGTGGGCCACCTCTGCCAGCCTCTCACGCGCTGCCGACTAATTAGCGTCGAGTAATTAACTTGATAATTATCGCATCGCCAATGCCTCGGCGCGAGGTGCGCCTTTGGAGTTCTATCCTCTAGCTCTGGCATATGGTCGGGTCTGTTTTTTCGAGTGACTAAGAAATCTCTCGCTCTCTCTGTGTGTTGTTTTGTCTTTTCCTCAAACTCGTTTCAGACCAGACCCCATATCGAAATACAAAAAAAACATACGCGATAATTCGAGCTTGGCACTGACAAAAAAAATAAAGCTTTGTCGCTTTGTTTATGGAAATCGCATCATAATTAAGCTTTCGATGAAATCACACGTTTGTAAATCTTTGGGTGCCATCGCTGCCCGTTCAAACGTATCGATGGGATTGCTCGGGGGCCCTCCTATCTATCAGGGCGTGCTGCCCCCCCTTCCCTCCGTAGTAATTTGCATTTCAATGGCACGAAAGAAGTACCGCCTGCATTTGATTGCCTTGAATGGGGTTCTTCTTTCGGGTTTCTTCTTTCGTGTAATGCCGGAAGTTGGCCAACAACAAAATTTGGTCATTAATTCTTCTTATAGGTTGATTGGTTATATTTCGACTCGGCCCAATGAAAGTTCTACTGTTTACTGCCATTTGGAGGCGCAGTCACGCAGTCTGGTCCCGAATCAATTATGTATTTCGTTGGGCAGTGACTAAACCCCCAGCCACCACCACCCCCTAATGGCAGGCAGGCCTAACCTAACCAAATGATTCATCAAAACTCTGCAAACTCTACGTTTATGTAGATTCTTGGTTACCTTTTACCTTCGGCCTGTAACACATATTTTTCATTCAACTCTGGCTTGCTCTCTCTCTCTCACGGGGACTTCCTGGAGCGCATAGAGCGCCTGCGCCCTGGAAAGTCACTGCTGTGGTGAGTTCTCTAAACGCTAGGGTTGGACCGCTACCGTTTTGGAGAGCTGAGAAATTTTATAATTTCCCCGAAAAAGTTTTCACTTTTTGGGGGCTTGTTAGTGCGGATTGTCCACACTTTCTTTCGAGTGATAATAAATGCCCTGCCATGAAAATCCATTTAGCTGCGCATTGCACTCAGCAGCAGTTGCCTTATCTAGACGTACATGATCCCCATATCATTATCTCTTACTAGCTTGGGTAATAGATCGGTTTGAGCTGGAAATGCATACGTAATGGCTGGCCATTAAGATCGTGTCATTAACCTCGGAACAACGGGTTCTAGCGGCCTGTCATTGGAAAATTGCATGCCATTTAGCTTGCGGTCGATTTGATTACAAAACTAACTAATCTGCATAGAATGCGTTGTGCCGTGGCGGCGACGGAGGAGGGGGAGGGGAAGCAGCGTCTTTAAAATGTCAAATCCCCCCGAAACCAGTTTCCTACAGGCCGTTGGCGGGCGGGGCGGAGGGCGCATGCGTGACCGATCGGTTTTTATTTTCTTTTTGTGTTGTGTGTGTGTTTCCTTGTGTTTTTCTGGTAATTGATCGGAGAGCCCACGATTCGCTTATCAGCAGCACGCACACACACAAACACACAGACGCAGCCATAACTAGGGCTGTGTGTGTCATGCCGTTCGTCGTTGCCATCGGCACTGCATTTGCACTCTCTTTGCAAACGCAGACTCGCGCTCTCCCGATCTACCGCTCTCCCGTTCTCTCACTCTACTCTACACTCAATGGGTGTTAAGGGCTTAAGCGTGCACTATGCGACAGAGGAAGGAAGTAACTCTTTTCGAGGGTATGCGTATTTGAGTAAGAAAATTTCAGCTTGGGTAAAAGTATTATGTAAATATTGTAGATAATTTATATGCCTTGTGCTACCCCTGATTTAAAGCGATTCCCTACTTTTCAAATGTTAGGGTATTCCCGTTGTCCAAAGACTTGTTTTTGTATTTTTTTGTGTGATTTATGTTGGTCAATTCATGCGCCTGGAAGACGGTTCTCCCACTGGCTGCGCAGTCTCTGCTGCTGCCTCTGCCGCTGCCGCTGCCTCTGCCAATGCTCTGGCAGCGCCAGCATAGCAGGCGGAGTGAGTGAGTGGCCCAAGAGCGGCGCCCCACACAAGAGTTACACAGCAGCGCCACACATAGACGGTCGGACGTGGTTTCTCGTTGCTCGCTCGCTCGCTCGCTCGTGTGGTCGTGCCTGGCCTTATCGTGTGTGTATATCCGTACTGGAAATATATCTACCAGAATTCTTTGGTGTATCAAGTGCGTAAATCGTTTGTGGCTTATGATTTAATTTACAATTTGTGGTTGTGTTTGTGTTGTGCACTTTTCACGCATCTAATTGCCAAATCGATAGAAGCAGGCCGCGCTTTTCGAGAAAATTCACCACACCCAATCGTCCAGCCATTCACCCTTCCAACCGCCCAACCCCGAACCCCAATGGGACTCTCTCTCTCTCTCTCTGTCCCTCTCCCTCTCTCTCTCTGTCGATGGTGTGTATTGCGTTTCCATTTGGTGCGTAAGAAGTGCATTTCGAAATGATTTTTATGTGAAAAATCCATGTGGTTTACAACAAGTGCTTTACATTTTATCTGTTCTGTTCTTCCAAGCATAAAGAATTATCAGCAAAGTCCATAAAAAGTTTACACACGAATACGGCTAGGGAATACTTTGGTTACGGATTAATTTTGGAGACTCATCCGTAATACATATTGTATATCATTTATTCAGGTAAGGTGTATTTTCAGCCACTTAAATGTATCCACCAGATTGGTTTCTTATTGGTTTTGGGGGGAAAAATCGATTTCTGTGAGAGCAAGAACCGTTGCTCTCTTTCCGCCTCTCAGCTGTTTCCTTGACACGTATCCCCCCCCTCTATGGCGGATTTCCAGATACTATTCTGCCAGCTGTCGGAAGCAGTAGAGGGTGGCACTTGCTGCAACCCCAAAAACTATAGCGAAAACTGCAGTTTCTGTCTGGAAGAACTATCCCCACTCCAACAAATTATTTTGATTGCTCTTTTCAGATCCATTCAATAAATGAATGTGCCCGTACATATATGGGGCGCACCTTTGAGTCAGAGCCCACAGAAATTCAATTGAATGAGAAAAAAATCAAAAAAATATTTCATTACTTTATGGCTTGCCAAAGCCGTATGTAAAGTATTTATAAACCGGCGGATAAATGGAGGCCATATATGACAGTACCCGAGAGGCAGCGCCCACACAACAGAAAGAGTCTCTGAGAGGCAGAGGCAGGGGCAGGGGCAGAGTCAGAGGCAATATGTGTCGAGTGTACTTTAACTGAAGCTCTTTTCTTGGGTTCTGTTGTGGGGAGTGTAAACAGTTTTGAGTTACAAAAGTCTGTGTTTTTGTTTGCCCAGAGATTTGATATGATATATGAGCCATCCCCCCCCTCACAGAGGAATTTCCTCATTAGTTGCATGCAACACACCTGCTAGCCATTCATCGATGGAGAGAGAAAGAATGGACCATCTTTAAGATCAATTTTGTTTCGGAATGCTGCTCGACATGTGTGTGTAGAAGCACTTTGTAAAGACATTTTCGAATTTGGGTTACAAATGTATACCCCAAGGGGTAGCCGCAGTTCTCTATCTGTATCTCTTCAAAGACAGGCAGACAAACAGACAAATAGATAGATAGAAAACTGGGTCATTTGCCTGTAGGGTCTTCGGGGTCTGGGGATCCAGATCTGTCTTCGGATGCCCTCGCCTACAGTCTGATTTATTGGGGACTTTGTTAAGTTGATTAATCAATTCGTTTCGTGCAGTGGAGTTTATTTCTGGCTGTCTTGTTTCTAGAAATATATATACATGGGATATATAGATACCTTCTTTAAGCCTCTTTCCAGGACTTACGGGAATCCGCTTACGTGGGTGTCTTCTGCTTTTCCACTGCCAGTCGTTTAAGCGTTTTGTGGATTATCTTTTAATGAATGGTTATTGACTTTCTTCTTTGTAGCTTCCGTTTCTCTCTTACTCTCTTTTGCTGATTAGTTTCCTCTACAAAAGTCCAACGACTTTGCCACGACATCGATTTGAAGACCCTGTTGTTGGTGTGGCAGTCGGAGTCGGGCGGGGAGTCTGGTAATTATGGGGGAAGCGTGATAGTTAAAAGGTCCAAAGAGGAGACACAGAGAGAGAGAGGGAAAGAGTTTGCCTGGAATTCCGCATCATTTTAGTGCCCCAAGCACCTCCTCCAGCATTTATTGTGTGTGTCTGTGTGGGAGCCGTCTCCAAATGATGGACCACAGGCGGCACTTGGCATCTTTTTCTCTGGTTTGCTTATAATTTATGCAAAATATTTCTCTTTTTGATGGTGTCTCTCTTAAGTGATTATAAAACTGACTTCCCTTCCCCCCTGAAAAACGCCTTCATTAACGAGCTGTTTTTCATCCCAAGTGATTATCCGTTGTCTTTATACAGAGGCCCCACTGTAATTGATGATCAAGCCGGCGTTTAAAACAATAATTTTACAGTGGCCCTGGGTGGTGTGTGTGCGGGGGGGGATGGGGGGTCTGGCACTTCCGTTCCATTTGCAATCAATGCCGGAGGAGGAGGGGCTTGACTGCGAGATTCGGTCTCACATTTTGCGCACATTTTGTATACCCTTTGAATCGAAATGGGTATGCCCTGTGAGTGGAAGTGTATGTAACGTGATTAGGGAATACCCTCTATAAATTCTTTGTGTTTTTCTGTAGGAGCGCCTGGATTTCAGAGACCGTAGGAGAATTATTTTTCCTTTTTTTTTGTCATTGAAAAACATAATTTGTATCAGTAATATTATTTTTTGTATAATCAAAAATATAAAATACAATCCTAACTATAATAATATCCGATGAAAATAAAAATAATAATAAAAAATATTTTTAGTGTATTTTTTTTTTAACTGAAATTTTTGAATTTTCATAATTCATAATTTTCATAAATCTTAATTTTAATAAAATTAACAGCAAAAAAAAATAATATAAACTATATTTTTTTTTGTATATTTTCCAAAAATTATTTCATTGTTTTTTTTTTTAGATTGAATTTTCATAATTTCGATATTATATACAGTATTATTATTATTATTTTTTTTTTAATAAGCTTGCTTAGTGCCCTTATACAATGTACAGTTATGTATCAAAAATAACAAAAAAACTAAGATTCTGAAAATTTAATTTAAGAAAATGTGATTTCATATGAATATATGTCTCCTTTTGCTTTCTTATAAATATATAAATATTGTCTATATAAATTTAATAAAATTGATCGATTTGGGATCATTTTTAGACCCCTCGCTCCACTACTGCAAATTAATTACCTGTAAAAATGTTCCTTCCATCAGCAAACGGTAATTTTCCTTGCAAATGCCACCAGTAGTGACCATTCGCCACGAACGAATCAGCTCAAGTTTTACGATAAAATACCAAAAAATATCGATTAATAGTAAAAGCACTAACCATACAGTATATATATATATATTCACTTACCATACAGTATATACTATATATAATATACTGTTAGTGGTAAAAGTCTAAAAAGTGTCTTCCCTCGTTGAATAGGCACAAGTTTAAATAATGTTTACCGTTTGTTTAAAAGGCTGCAAGAAACATTTTGGGCTTAAATTAAAATATTTATGTGTTTAGAAGGGAAATATTCAAATATTATGGGAAAAAAATACAACCAGAAGATGTGAAACGTTTTTGAAAGGAAACAAAAATTGATCTTGTATTATTTTTAAATTTTAATTATCTTTTTTTTAATGAAATTTGCCAGTCACCATGAACGTCGTATGTATCATTCCAATGGCAGATTCCGTGAATGAGGAAACTTTTCTTTGTCTGAATTTTTAGTCATTCTCCTCCTTGTATAAAGGGTATCTTCTAGTCGTTTATATTCTATATTCTATATTTATATTTATTTATTTCTTATACAAAATTTATACTTATTTGCTATGAAAATTTCTTGTGTCGTTGCAGGTAAGCCTCGTCTTAAATTAAGCGGAAATGCGTGCGGCATGGGGCATGCATCGCCCCCACACATATTGATCGATCGAATGGTTCAGGGTCGAACCGAGTGATACTCAGCCGAGGGCCTATCGCTTACATGCCGCATGCTGCGTGCTCGAGTGGCTGTGTCCAGGCCACGTCTCGTCTGGCGGCCGGGCGGTCGGGCGGGTGTCGTCTCCACGCTCAAGTGCTTCGATTGACACAGAAAGCCATACAGAGAAAAGCCCTCATCGTGCACGTTCCTGACTGACGATTGGGGGATTATTTATAGAAATCTGTTGTGTGCTGCAATGCAACCTTCGAGGCACCTCGGACTCCACTTTAACGCCTCGTCATCTCTCAGTAAACCAAACACTTGTCCCCGCTGTTCATCTGGGTGCCCAGAGCACACCCAAACTCGCGTCCAAACTCCACGGAATTGCTCAGCGGCCCATTGACATCCCAGCGCTCGGCCGTGTGCTGCATCAGCGGCATGGACTCGAGGAAGGGCACGGCCTCCTGGTTGGATCTCGCCCAGCAGCGGGTCTGGGCAAAGTACAGGAAAAACAGCTGCGTGTTGGTGAAGTTCAGCTCCGGGAGGGTCTCCTTGTAGAGCAGCGGACGTGGCTTGTTGTCCTGCTGCTCCAGCCAGGCCAGGTACGCATTGAAGGCCACATTCAGGCCGCTGCTGTCGGCCATGATCTCCCTGAGGCGCGTGGCATTGCGGAACTCCGCGGGCTGATTGTACAGATAGTTGCTGTACTGGGCCCGCTGGCACTCGGTGACGTTCCGATAGCCGGACATTGTCAGCTCGTTCCACGGGGATGTGGCCTGCGGATGACGATTCCAGCCCTCGTCATCGAAGGCCTGGACGAGGGCACTGGCCAGCCGCTGGCCGAGCTGCGCATACTTGAGGGCCCTGGGATAGTGGTAGTTGTAGTAGGGCGCCTGCAGCAGACCCCAGCCCACGAGCACCGCCTGCTGGCGGGCCACGAGAGCGGCACGCACCTCGAAACCATCCACCAGGCCGCCCTCGGGCTCCTGGCCAAAGTCATTGCCACGCAGGCCGTTCAGCTGCTGGCGGGCCCTGAAGCGCAGGGCCAACTCCAGCTTGTGCCAGTAGTCGTCGGACTTCTGGAACTGCAGCTCGGCGAGATCCAGATTCTGGTAGTCCGGCAGCAGCGTGTGATACTGGGCCAGACGCGCCCTGGCCGCCCGTCGATCGTTGTCGTCCAGCCAGTCGACACGCAGCTGCTGCTCGAAGGCCTTCACCAGATCACTGAACACCTGCTGCAGGTCGTCCTTGGCATCGTCGCGCTGCACCTGGCGCTGGTACATCTCGCCGAGGACCTGGGGGAACAGGCGCTGCATCACCTGCACGCACTGGCGGGCCCTCCGGGAGGGATGCTCCTCCGGCGGCTGGTTGAGCTCGTTCAGGGCCACGTACATGATGTAGGCGGCGATCGTGTACCGATTGTTGGCCCTGGCCGTGCGCACCAGATGCTTGATGTAGTCCGGCGACCGCAGATAGACGACGCTCGTGTACAGGCTCTCGAGGATCACCTCCACGTACAGCTTGAAGTCGAAGAAGCCGCCCATTTCGGTGGTGAGATCCGTGAGCGTAATGCCACTGGCCTTCTGCCGGTGCAACCGATCCTGTCCGATGCGCGATCGTGCCCCAAAGGGCAAGGCCACCGGCGGCAGATCCTCCTCCTGGGCCGCCGGCTGCTGCTGGAGCTGCTGCCCCCGCATGTGCTTGCACAGCTCGAACTCGAAGCGGATGATGTCGCCGGCAATGCGGGCCGCCTCGCCCGTCTCCAGGGCCAGCCAATCCCTCAGATTGTCGGCCACCTGCTGCTGGATCTGCTCGTAGACCAGATCGCGCACATGGGCCCCCCTGGTGGCGACCACATTGCAGTGCTCCTCCGGTATGATGGTCAGCCGGGGCTCGCCCAGGTAGATGCTGTTGCCGCCCAGCTGCTGCAGATTGAGGTCGATCTCCAGGCCGAGGAGTATGTCCAGGCCGTAGTTGCGGCGCAGCTCGGCGAGCGTCTGCAGCCAGTGGCGGTTGTGCTGCCAATTGGAGTTGGCCACGTTCCGCAGTCCCCCGTTGTCCTTGAGGATCTTCATGAGGAAGCGGCGTCGCTCGCCTGCATTCGCCTCCACGGCCACACAGGAGTCGTAGAAGGAGCGCACCTTCCGCACATTGGCCGCCGTCGCCCCACTGTACTGGTTCGGATGGTGCTGCGGCGGCAGTGGGGCCGTCAGGAGCTGCTGCAGCTGATCCACGATCTTCGCCTCCACCACCTGCTGGGCGGTGACGAGTGGGGCACCGGCCCCGGCTGCCCCCTGGCGCTGCTGGCGCTTGTGGTAGCCCCCCCAATGGCCGCAGGCGAACTCGAAGAAATCCACACACGGATCGGCACTGAGATTCATGTACTTTTGCATCTCCAGGCCCATCAGTTGGCGCACTTTGAACTCCTCGCGACTGTCCGGGTGGGGAGGGATCTGCTGCAGCTGGCCTCCACCGTACATGGGCCCCTGCTGCTGCTGCTGCAGAGGCATGCGGTTCATGCCATTGTGCCTCTGGACCCCGTCTACGTGGGCGAGGAGCAGCAGCAGGATTAGCACATTCCACCGGGCAGCTCTTGAAGCTTTCATCTTGGCGTTGAAAAGTCGACTGAGCGACAGACTACGGGCCCGTGGCGGGCGATAAGCAGTGCTCCGGACTCGTGCTCATGAACTTGGTCGATTTTTGGGTCAAGTTTGTCTCTCCTCTCGGTCCCTGAGGGGTTATCGCGCTGTGGCTCTGGCTTTGGCTCTGTGTCTGGCTCTGGGAGAGACGTAAACAAAGCCGGCCTCGCTCGACAGCAAGCCAAGATCTTGGCAGTGACAGCAAAACAACACAAAGCCGATCGAGAGAAGGTCTATGTTGGCTTGCTTCCCTTAAAGTTTTATAGTTTCCTCTGTTCCATGCACTGAGAAAAACTAACACAAAAAACTCAATCTCAAAGGGAATTCTTAATACAGAAATCATTTTTGCAGAATATAGCATTCAAGTGTTCTGGAAATAGATTCAATTTATACAAAACTTCGTTGTAGAGAAGTTCTTCTGTAGTGGAATCCTCCTGAAGACTCTTTTGGTTTTTAAGAACGAAGAAGAAATTGATTTGTTCTTCCACTTTCTTCAAACCAATCCATTTCATTATCGATATAATCGATTCTTTGGCTTTGTGAAAATATCGATGCCGTTTTTGGGAACTTCTAAATGAGACCTCGACCTGAGAAAACCCCTCAGACCTTCTTTACTTTTATAAAGACACAAATTGCCTAACAAGTTTTCCAATCTTGTTCCTTACATTATCGAAGGCAAGCCTGGATGTTCCACAGACTAGTCCGAGTCCGAGTGGATGTCCAGAAGAGATGGAATTCTCCTTACAGACAAGCGAGCATCTCCTTCTTAAGGACCAAATAATATTGATAGACTAGCTATTATTTTTCCTGCAAGAAAAAATATATCGAATGGATTTCATAAGCCCAGTATGAAGAATATTTTTCCTTATGGATTTGAGTAAATTATATTTATAAAAAAATTTCAAAAAATCGATTTGGAAAAAATTCTGGTGCTTTAAATGATTTCTGGGAATCTCCCATAAGCAAAAGGACACAAAAAGAACATTCGCCACGGGTGATTCGATTGGTATACGATTAATAACCTTTAACATTTATTGCGAATGACACAGAAAAATGCCATTCGCTTCGAGCAAATTTAAAAACGATGAAATGGGATACGATTAATTACCAGAAAAAGTAAATATCGGTACGATAGCTGGGAATGATTCACTGTACAAATGTCTCATAACAGAAAGGACATCAAGAAAAGCCATTCGCCCCGAGTGATTCGATAGGGATACGATGAATGCCCAAAAAGTTAATTAAATTAACACAATTAAATTCTACAATATTCCGGAAGTGACTCACGAACGCTTATCGATACAATTCTTTGGGGCCGCGTTTTCCCCTCGAAATACTCCCTAGTAGATTTGGCACTTTGTGGCCGGATTCATGGCCGAGCCCATGGGACAATGAAACTCCCTGGCAAACTCCTCGAGATTCCTCAACGGGCCATTGACCGCCATTCGGGGCCAGCTGTGATCCTGCAGGGCACTGTACTGCGGCATCTTTTGGGCCGACGACCAACGACGCGTCTCCTCGCGGCTGCAGTGCTGCTGGGCGTAGGCCACAAAGAAGAGCGCCGTGTTGGAGTAGTTGAGGCCGGGCAGGGTCTCCTTGGCGAGCCGATTGAAGTCGTTGTTCGGCTCCTGGAAGCCCAGCCACGTGAGGTACGCCCCAAAGGCCACATTGAGGGCGGCACTGTCGGCGATCAGCCGGCGCGTGGCACTGGCATTGGCGTGCAGATACTCCTCCACCTGGCGGCTGAAGCACTCGCTGCGATCGTGATATCTCCAGGCCGTCAGACCGTCCCAGCTGTCGCGCTCCAGCAGGTCCAGGGACCAGTGTGGATCATCGAAGGCCGCGGCCATCTGGCGGGCCACAGCCACGCCCAGCGTCGCGTAGCGCAGCGACTGGCCGTAATGCGTATCGTAGAAGGGGGCCTGCAGCAGGGCCAGGCCCATGTCGATCTGCCGCTGGACGGGGCGGTACCGCACCCGTGCCTCGTACGCCTCCACGGGATCACTGGGCGCGGGCAGCTCCTCCTCGAAGAGGCGGCCCATTTGCTGCGCCTCCACGGCGCCCAGCAGCTGCCGGAGATTCGACCAGTAGTTGTTCCGCTCCAGCTGCAGCTTGTAGGCCAGCGGCCGCTCGTAGTGGGGCAAATGGAGCTTCAGATCCACCAGCTTGCGCAGTGCCACCCGGCGACTGCCCTCCTCGAGCCAGTCGGCGCTCAGGCTCTGCTTCAGGGCGTCCTGCAGTTGGCCGTAGAGGGCCTCCAGGTCCTTGCGGGCATCCTCGCTGGCAAACTGGCGGGCATACAGCTCCCCCAAGGCCGTGGGCAAGTGCCGCTTGATGCGACCCAGGCACTCGTTGCGCCTCAAATGCGGCCGATCCTCCAGGGGAAAGGTCAGAGCGGACACTGCCCGATACATGATGTAGTTGGCCACTTGGCTGGCGTTGTGGGCGGCCACCGTGCGCTGCAGCTGGCGGTAGTACTTCGGCGCGGCCATGTAGACGGGCTTGAAGATCACCTGCCCATAGCTGGCGGTCACATACGACTCCAGATTGAGGCCGTAGATCTTGGAGAAGTCGGCGAGGGTCTTGCGAGTGCAGTTTCCGGCGTATAGCTGCCGCTCGGCATCCCACGGCGCCTCAGAGTCCTGCTGCATGCCGCCGCACAGCTCGTGCTCGAAGCTCACGATGTCGGCGGCCAGACGGGCGGCTGCCTCGTTGTCGAGCGCCAGCCAGGCCTTCAGCTCGGAGGCCACGCGCCGCTCCAGCGGCTCATAGGCCATGTCGCGTATATCCAGGCGGTTGTGGGTGCACAGAGCCCTGGGAATGACGGTGCTCGGCTCGCTCAAATACAGACTGTTCTCATGGACATTGGCATAGTTGTAGCCGATCCTCAGGCCGATCAGTATGTCCAGACCGAAGCGGTGCCGCAGATCCCCCAGGACCCTCAGCCAGTCGTAGTCGTGGTGATGCACCTCCCAATTGGAGCCGGGCACGGCCGGAAAGCCGCCATTCTGTTGGATTAACTCGCTGAGGAACTGCTGCTGGCTCTGCTGGGTCTGGGTCTGGGCCACCAGACAGGACTTGAAGAACTCCTTGGCCTGCCGCGCCACACCGCTGTCCTCCCGATGGGCGCTCTCCTCGAGCAAACGCAGTAGATCCCCGTCCGTGCGCTGCTCCAGCTGCAACTGGGGTGTGGCTGCCGCCTGCCAGCCACCGCAGGCATACTCGTAGAAATCCGTACAGGGATCGGCACTGAGATTCAGGTAACCAAACATCTCCTTGCCCTTGGCATTGCGGAGGGTCTGCTCGGTCTGGTAGATGCGCTGGAAGCCGCTGCCACTCGGTGTGGCTGCTGCATCGGTGGCCGCCGAGGAGCACCTTTGGAGCAGGAGGAAGAGCAGGAGTCCAAGAAGAAACATCGACATGCTGCCGGAGGTCTGGCTATCAACTGACAAAGAGGCAGCCTCCCAGCTACCAAGAGTCGCTTTTGAGAGCGAAAGAGCTGTCGAGATTGTCGAGGGTCATCCCCGGGGGTTATCTCCCTTCGAGAGTAAATCAAAACAAAAACTAAAGGGGCAGCAGCAAGTGCTTTACTTATAGAACAACAAAAACTCTTGTGTAAAATACATAAATGGAAATGGAAATGGAATCGATAGATCGATTTACCCTCCTAGTAAAGGGTACACTTGAAGCGAGCATTCAGCGCGGAACCGCTGGAGCAGCTGTAGGCATTCGTGAACTGCTGCGAGTTGGACAGAGCCGCATTGATGCGCAGCTGTTCGGGCAGCTCCTCGTACCGCTCCAGGGTCTCCGGATAGTCCGAGCAGTAGAGCTGCGCATAGGCCAGGTAAAACAGCTGCAGGTTCGAGTAGTCCAGCAGGGGAAGGCGTTCCCGCTGATAGCTGGCCATGGTCTCCGCGGAGTTCTTTAGCCACTTGGTGTACGCCCGATAGGCAATGTCCAAGGCCCCATTGTCGGCCACAATGCGACGCAGGAGCTGCTTATCCTGCACCGGTTTCTCCCGGTACTGCACAAAGATGGCGTACTGCTCCTGGAAGCACTGACTCCGACGGGCATACGAGCTCTCCGACGTGTAATCCCACCAGTTGTTCTGATAGCCATGGGCGTCGTAACGCCTGCCCTCACCGTCGAAACCGTGCAGCATTTGGCGGGCCAGGAGCACGCCCAGTGTGCCGTACTTCAGGGCATTCGGATAGGCCGGATCCCAGAAGAAGCGTGCCTGCAGAAAGGTGATGGGCACCTGGATCTTGTTGCTCTTCAGTTCGTAGTGCGGCAGCTTGTGCAGCACCCGATCCTCCGCCACAGGATCCTGCATCAGTTTGGCCAGCCGCCGCTGTGTCTCCCACTGCAGGACGGCCAGGAGATTCGGGTAGAACTGTTTGGCCTGCAGCTGGAGGCCGTGCAGCTTGCGGATCAGCTGTTGATCGTCGTGCGATCGAAACTGCAGCTGCAGCGACTCCAGCTTCGAGATGGCCTTCTGGCGCGTCTCCTGCGAGAGCCAGTGCAGCCTCTCCGAAGCCTGCAGATCCTCGCGAAAGACCCGCTTGATGTCCGTCCACGTCGACTGCAGCTCGTTGATCATCTGCATGTTGTTGTAGTTCCTGTGGAACAGGCTCTCGAGCTGCTGGGGGAAGTGCCGCTGCGTGAGCTTGATGCACCAGATATCGGGCTGCACGGATTGCGGTATCCTTGCCGCATCCAAAAAGTCTAGTGTCCGCCAGATGGTGTAGTTGGCCAGATGCAGCTTGGGCGTGCCGCGGATCACGTCCACCAGATTGGACAGATAGTCCTCGGGCGTCTCGTAGATGTCCACGTACAGAGTGTCGCTGAAGATCAGCTGCAGGTAGCGGCTTATGTCCACGTAGCTACCGTAGGCGGACTTCATGTCGGCCGCCGTACGCTGGCGCGTCGTCTGCTCGAGCGTGAGCGCCGCATTGTGGGGCAAGCCCTGGGCCAGCTGCTCCTCAATGCCGAGCACCTGCTCCGAGACCTCCTTCAGCCATTGCTTGGACTGTTCGGGAAAGTAGAGCATCAGTTTTTGCTGTATCGAACGCCTGTAGAGATCCCGTGTGCCCTGGTAGCGCCCGTCCAGATAGTGGCGACGCTGCCCCAGCGGCAACGCGGGGGCACCGAGCTTGATGCGATGCATATGCTCCTCCTTGTAGTCGACTATCACGTCCAGGCCGATGAATATGTCCACGCCCAGCTGCCGCTTCAGGGTGGCCACCACCTTCAGCCAGTCGTACTCGTACTGGTACCACGAGGGCACTCGAATCTCTGGCCAGCCGCCGCGGAAGTCCGTCGCCTCGAGCAGGACGGTCGTCAGGGCGGACCGTGTGTCGTTCGCCTGGAGGCAGCACGAGTTGAAGAAGTTCTTGAGGATGCGATCGGCACTGCTGTCGGCACTGCGCGCCGAACTCTTGAGCATATCGGCGCTCTTGCGGATGTACAGCTCCTGGAGCTCCTCCAGATAGTTGGTCTTGTGGTTGTGGATCCTGGCCGGATGCAGACGCGGCCAATTGCCGCAGGCAAAGTCGTAAAAGTTATCGCACGCCCTGTCCGGATCTTCGCCCATGTAGGCCTTGATGTGGGCCGCCTTGGCCAGGCGCAGGATGTCATTCGTGTAGTTGGTGGCAAAAGGATGCGTCACTGCAGCCCCAGCCACAGAGAAGGCTGCCAGCAGCAGCAAGGGCAGCATTCCAGAGTATTCCATTCGATCTTCAGAGAGTCTGTCTGCTGTTCTGTGTGTGCTCCGAATGATTGCCGAAACGAAACTGAGCTCAAATCGAGAGATGCGTCGATTTTTGACTGGATGCCGTCTGGGGTCTTATCGTGATGGGGCCCCCCCAACCTCCAGAGACCGACCGCTTGATTAGTTAATTAGTTTCATTAACCGATGCAGTGAATATTATTCGCTCACCAGCTCAATTACGCGACTCTGACCTAAAATGCTGGCTGACCCTCTCTCTCTTTCCCCCTCTCTACGCTTTGCTCTACTCGCACTTGACCCACAAGGTAGCAGGCGTTCTGCTCTTCCACACCTCCCACTCGCTGTTAATGAGTTTTCCGGGCCTCCCCAAGGTTGTTTCTAAATTGAAATTTGTTTATCCTCACTTAATCGTTGGCTTGTTGTCGTCTTAATCTAATGATTTCCTTTAATCAACCCTCTCATTGCAGATATACAGCTTTTCTTCTACAATCATTTTCATAAACACACATTACTTGAGACAGTTCCCAGAAGACGACTGTGTTTTTGTCTTAAGTACTGGAAAGTGTTGACTAGAAGTCGCAGCAGCAGCAATCATCACCAGACAGACAAAAGGAAACTTCACACACGGTAAGGGGTTTTTGCATTTGTAAAATAAATGGGGCAGAGCCAAGACTAGGTTTTCATAGAATATATACGATTATTACTTGTAAGACAAACATTGTATATACGATGGTCCTTTTTCAAAATTATTTCCTCAAGAGGCTGCCATTTTACGCAGAAAAGTGAGGCGCAGCCAACTTCACTTTGCACAGAAATCTAGTGGCAACGCTGCCAGCTGTTTATAACAGCTTGGAAAGCACTTGTTAACATAAAAAAGGGGCGGAAAAAAATTTTGAATGGGCTACAATTTTGCTAATTTATTGTAGCCTTTAGTATAGTTTATGGTAATTTCTCTCAAATATTAGTCTAACATCTATCTTTCCTGCGCCCTACGGTTGGTTGGGCGGGAGGAGGGCTTGGACGGGGCCACTTGATGACCATCCAATATAAATTCTATTTCTTTAATAAACAGTGAAAATTTGTGTTCAAAAATTCGGGAAATGTGTGACAAAAAACATTGCAATAATTGAAGAAATACTTCTAAAAAATTGGCCAAAATAAGGCATACAAAATTTGTATTAAAAATGTAATAATCCTTTAGAAAATTGATTCATGTATCGGCTAAAATTATTTGTACTTTAAAAATCGCATTGTTGAAGCTCTTAAAATATATAAAAATACATACAAATCGAACAAGCGACATGCAATAGTACTGTACAGAAGAATGTGGGAGACATTCTATTCGCAGCTTCTCTCTGCATTTGTGGGCTCTGTCTGCGTGGGTGATTTATAATAAATATTTAGTTCATGTTCTTCTAATGCTAATCCATGGGCTAACCGACGGATACTTTGAGTGTTTTCGCATTGAGACGTGTGCCTAGCTCGAGGGGTTCTATGCTGAAATTGTACTTGACATGGTAGCCGCTGTTATCCGCCTTATAGGTGGCATCCTCCTTGTAGACATAGTCCCCAGTGGTGGGATCACAGCCGGGCAGAATCACAGAGGAAGTGCGTTTACCTGTGATGATCAGTTCGGGTTCCGCCCGGGATTCATTTTCACCGGATGTTGAGTTACCTTTGAGCTCGCCCTTTTCCTCCCGATTGCCTGTGCTCTCACGAATGCTAAGGACAGATCATTGGGGTTATTGGAAGGGAATAAAATACTGCAAGACTCACTGAAATTCGTAGAGCACTTTTGTGGCGCCATCATTCCTTTCGATAGACAGACAGATCAATAACAATGACACGTACAGACACTGAAAGATTATATTTTGTATTTGAAGAGCTCACAGATCGTGTAATACTCACTGCAGTGGTTCTGATCATTCTAGTTCCCGATGCTAAAAAGCACTGAATGAATGAAATTTCCGTCTCGTATACGATATTTATTTATTTGCGGCAATCTATAGAGCACTACGGAACAGGTTTAACCGGTCGATAGCATTGCAAATTGAGAGTTTTCCTCCGCACCATTTACTCTCCTCCGTTAGAGGATAGATATAGCGAGATCTGTAGGTATTGGCTATGATTATTGACTAGATTTAATAATTGCATCGGCCCCACACACCGACGTGACGATCATGATCATGCTGATTGACAGTAATTGCTGTTGATTGGAGAGTGGATCTATGTCGGGGTGCTGTGTCATCACAGCTCTGTGTGTGGGGGAAATATCAGGGAATTCTATACATTTTTGGGATAATACGTTGGTGTTTTTGATGCTTTATTCTTTTTAAAAATAAACTACATTTTGTTTTCTTAGCCCAATATTGTGAGTATTTTCAAAAGTTGTGCACTCAAACGAGGTCCAAAACTATATGGCTGGACCTCACACTCGACCGAAACATTTCCAGGAATTGGTAAAGGCATAATGTTTTCTGTTGTCTTTGTCCCTTGATTTTCTTCATGAGAAGTGGAGGTGATCATCGTAGTCCCAGGAGTGGGAGAACGAGTGGGTAAAGGCACAATCTTTTCTGCTTTACGAATCGTAGTGCTTCGAAAGAGCTCGATATCTTCCTCTGCATTCAACTGGGTCTTAGGTTCCGATGTAGCGACTTCTGGTAACTTATTCTCCTCAGAAGAAGTCTTCTTTTGTTCACCATTTAAAATGGTGTAAGTTCGAGGCGTTGGAGAACGGATGGGCAAAGGCACAATCTTTTCAAAGCCAAGATCTTCTCTAGGAATCGTGGTACTTTGTGGTACCATTCGAAAGAGTTCAATATCTTCCTCTGCATTCAACTGGGTCTTAGGTTCCGATATTGTGATCTCTGTAGCTCCATTAGAAGTCTTCTTTTGTTCACCATTTAAAATGGTGTAAGTTCGAGGCGTTGGAGAACGTGTGGGCAAAGGCACAATCTTTTCAGAGGCAAGGTCTTCTATAGGAACGTTTGTACGCAGTGGTACCATTCGAAAGAGTTCGATATCTTCCTCTGCATTCAACTGGGACTTAGGTTCCGGTATTGTGATCTCTGTAGAGACTTCTGGTATGTTTTTCTCGCCATTATTTCCATTAGAAGTCTTCTTTTGCTCCCTATTTGAAATGGTGGAGCGCGTGGGCGCAAGATCCTCTATAGGAATCGTGGTACTTTGTGGTACCATTCGAAAGAGTTCGATATCTTCCTCTGCATTCAACTGGGACTTTGATTCCGGATTCGGATGATCTATAGAGACTTCTGGTAACTTTGTCTGCTGTTGGTTTCCATTGAAATTCTTTGTTTGATCAGCATTTGGGATGGCACACGAACTGGCGATGGTGACCCCACCAAGTAGCATAAATATCATCTAAATGTACGAGATATATTGCTATTCAATCGAAATCTAGCGGAATGCCATTCTCTACTTACAGACGGCTGCATTTTCACTCGATCACTGAGACCTGATCTCAGTTGCAGCTGGGTTTTATATCTATATGGAATTGTTGTAGTGGGGCAAACGGGTTCAGAGAGAATAATACTCTCACAATCAATTATTGAATGTATTTTGTAATAGTTTTGAGTGTAGGTTGGAATTTGCTGTGATTTAGAGAGTGTAGTCTGGGCTCTAGAGATTTTTATTTGGTTAGAACTTTCAGTAATGTTGCACTTAGTCTTGGTCCTATTTTAGTTGGATTTCGTTGAGAATACCCAGGTCCTTCAGTGGTGGATTCTGTGGTGATAATTGTGGATTTTTCTGTGGAGATTGGTGTAGATTTTTCTGTGAAGATTGGTGTAGATTTTTCTCTGGAGATTGGTATGGATTTTCCTTTGGAGATTGGTGTAAATTTTTCTGTGGAGATTGTTGTTGATTTTTCTGTGGAGATTGTTGTAGATTTTTCTCTGTAGATTGGTGTAGTTTTTTCTGTTGTTCCCTTGAGATTTGTTGATTTTTGTATTGATGGTATTGTATTTATTTGAATATCCTTTAATCCATTCGTTTTTAAATCATTTCGCACTGTCGATTCAGTTGTTTTTTGATCCTTAAGTGTAGATATCTGAAAGCGGGGCGTTGTAGAACTTACAGGATGCGCATAGATCCCCTCCAAACAGGCAAAGCTGCACAGAAAGAGAAGATTTACCAGCTTCTAAAATGGGAAAATGTTTATTTAGCTACTAACTACCAGTACTAACAGATCAGTACTTACATTCGATTGCATTTTCCGTTGAGTTCTGTTTAGAATTCCCTCACGTCAGAGACTTTATATATTTTTGCTTCGATTGATCGTTAAAAATCCATGAAATTCCCAGCCAGACAGACAGGCCTCCTATTTCTGAATGGGCGTTAAATGACAGCCAATCGGAACGGGGGGTTAAGATCATTAAATAAATGCATACCGTTGACGTTTGTTGAATAATTCTGAGTATATTTGGGGAAATAACATTCAAATGATGGAACATATTGGGGAATCTGGAAGGCTACGAGAGAATTTTCAACAGCTTTGCACTGAGTCTTGGTCCGATAAAGTCTGGCACAAGGAAACAATCATCTCCGTAAAGGGAATAGCAGTCGAAGGTTGTATCCTCGGCGTTGAAGGCGGGTGTAGTAGTTGGTGGAATGAGGTTATCCCTAGCTGGAGATCCTTTCAGGACAGTCAATAGCTTTGAGACTCTTGTGGCTGGTGATTTGGGGTGGTTGATCTCTGATGGAGTATCCTGTGATGGTACCCTAGCTGTACTTGTAGTCGTTTCCAGGCCACTGATACTCTCAAGACTCCCACTTAACTTCAACCAAAGTAAGATGCTGATCAAAATGAAATAAACTATAATCTGTAAGGGTGAAAAAAGTGTCGATTATTATCCTCTGCGATGATCGTTAACGATCTCTACTTACAATCGATTGCATTTTCTGTAGCGTTCTGTTTAGATTTCCCACCTGCCAGTGAGCTTTTATATTCCCTCGGGTCGGAATGGAAATGCATAAAATTACCCAGACCAGACTCATTCACTGGGGCAGCTTCTTGGGCTGTAGTTTCGCATTGGGCGTTTGCTTTTTAGATTGGGAAAATCAATGAGTTCTTTCGTAGGTTCCCTGATCTATATATCGTATTTATATATTTAGAACGTGATTCCACTGTCATTCCCTCAGGGCTTTATGGTTTTTTAAAGTGTATCAATTCCAATTTGGTGATTCATTCGGATGTCAACTAAATATTTGCATAAATTAATGTTTTATTTCATAGTTGAACCCAATACTTGGCACGCGACCATGATTCATGGATTATATATCACTTACATAAGTGTCACTCAATAAATATTCCCTGTACTGTGCTTGTTGCTAAGCAAATATCTACATGCTTTATAAACCTTTAACCCCTGCTTTCGATGCTATCAATATCCAGCAGAACCATGGCTAAATATTTCATATTGAATAGTACATTAGAACGTCTTCAGTTCTTAATTGATTGAGGGTACTTCATAACCAAATCTATAATTTTCTGTATTCCCTTATCGTATAATCAGAATAAGATCTTTAGCAGCATTGGGCAGTATTTTTATACCCGAGACTCAAAGAGAGTATTGGGCTGAGATATATTAGATTTGTGCCCAGAAGGAAGCCTTTCCGACCCCATAAAGTATATATATTCCTGATCAGCATCATTAGAAGAGTCGATTGAGCCCTGTCCGTCTAGTTCTCAGAGACTATAAGAGCTAGAGCAAAGAAATTTTGTATCCAGACTCTTGTGATATCACACTGTATCAAGTAAAGTCTGTGCCATCTAAAATTTGGAAGTTACAAGAAGACCAAAAACGCAGAATCTTAGAGATTGACCACATCCAGAATTCCAGTAAAGTCTCTCTCCCACACACTCTTCGTCGTGCAATGTGTGCGCCCTCTGGCGGATTGAGTATCGGGTATAAGCGTAGAGCTCACAATGTTCATCCTCCTTGAATTTGGGAGCTAAAAGAACATCCTTTATCAGCGAAACTCAAAAGAGGGGCCCATATTATGCACATGCAATGTATGTTGGCTTAGAAATTCTCAGTAATTCTATTTTGCATCATTCAACTTTTTTAAAGCCTCAAATCGATCAGAAAAAGTAGGTTTGGTTCGCAGTGGAAATGTGTGGTGTAGCATAGTGTAGCCGAAGGAGGAGAAATGCCCCCAATCAATCAGTAATCTAATTTAAATCGAAGTGAAAAGAATTTATATTGATTTTAGTTTGAAACTTTAATTATCACAGACTCATAAACTGTACAAATGTGCTTTAAATAAGCGTGACTATTAATCGTATCAGATTTTGAATATATCATTCCTTATAAATACTTTTTTTTTGGGATAAAAGCTTTAAATATTAAAGCGTTTTACCACACATTTTTTTAAGCACTATTAATTGGTGCTACTTAGAGTTATACTAAGATACTTAGAGATATACGTCTTAGATATAAGTCTTAGCTAGAATCTTCAGCAACTTGGCTGAAAGATTGTTTATTGGTTCCGACACAGTCCCTTCGCCTGCATTTGGGTTGTTCGATGCTAGTATGAGATGACTATCCAACGCGCCTAAAGGCCGAATATGTTGCCAAAAAGTCCTTTAGGAAAGCCTTTTGGAATCCGTAAATCTGGTACCGCCTGAGGGATAGGCTTTGATGGGGTTTTAGGTGTTTCTGCTATGGACTGCTACGGCAACTGAATGACTTCTCCGATGTGCTGTTTGTCTTCTCTTGGCTGTCGTTTGATAACTGTAAGTTGTCTGTGGCGATCGCTGTGGCTTTTATACTGTCTGCCGTCTGTTCTCGTGCATTGCCCGTGGCACACGCCAAGCGGCTGGATTTTTCCCCCATATCGGCCAATTACCAGTTGTGAGAAAAATCACCGAACGATCGGTATACAATTGGAGCTATATTTAGCTCTGACACCGCACCGATAGTTCGTCAATTGTCGCTACAATTTGATATGAAAACTCCATGGGGGCTATCACGAAATCGAAGACAGGTATTCAAATTCGTTGGTTTGCAACAGAAATTTTCGGATTACATGTGAATTTGAGACGAAAGCGTACGTGCTGATTCACAGCTGGACTTTGAGACACTGGAAAAAACAATGGGCAATGTGTTAACTGATGTTTGTTTTGGTTTTTTTTTATGAATGGGGGGCATTGTTTCGATTTAAATATGTTTAATTTATGGATTTATTCGATAGAAAAAGGGTTCCAGTAGTGTTTGTTGCAGTGTCACGTTGACAGTTGCAGAATATCGTATTCCAAAGGTAGAGGAACTCTAGCTGTAAAGTAGAAGCCGGCAGCGACAGTCCATAGCACAGACATAGGACACGTATAACAGTATAACACATAGCCCTTGCTCCGTTTTGCCTGCTGTCCACCCACACAAACGTGAAAATATGCGTGCCGACGCCTGCACTAAATGCAAAACGAAGCTTTGAAAGAGTGGGAGAGGGAGAGAGTGCTCTGCTAGCTACTGCTGCTGCTGCTAAGGCGGCCGCCGGCTGCGACAGTCCATAGGAAAGCGTTCTATTAACACATTTCCCTTGTTCCGTTTCGCCTGCTGCCCACGCACACAAACGCACTGCAAACGTATGAAAATATGCGTTCCGTCGCATATGTGGAAGTGGGGGAGGGAGTAAAAGCGCGAGAGCTAGCTCTGCTACCTGCTGCTGCTGCTGCCAGCCGAAAGCTGAGCTGCTGCTGCCAGCCGAAGGCAAACGAAAGCTAGAGATCGTTAGAGCTAGAGCGAGAGAGCAGCTTAGATGTAAGCAAAACGAAAGACGAGAGCGGTTGATTTGCGAAAGAGAGCGAATATAACACCAGGTATAATTTAATCACGGCCTCACGAGACCAAGAATGAAAAAACGGTACAGCTTGGGCTGCGTGTCTGTGCAGGCACCATATTTTCGGTACAGTGGGCAGTCCCCTGAGCGAACAATAATAGTATAATCTCAAGAGGAATTCGTTAAACGAAAAATTAATTTATTTTTGCCGAATAAAGCATTGCAGTGTTTTGGAAATAAATTCGTTATAAATTTCCTTCCGAAAATATACTATTCCAAACTCTCTGGCATTTGCATTTCTTAACTAACCAAAATTCGAATATTATTAACATTTCACCTTTGATTGTATCTATAAACACTTTTCCCAAAAACACTTTGTTTGAATGAATAATTTTCAAAGAGGGGATGCTAAAAAAAAAAAACAAAAAACAAAAAAAAAAGAGTTAAAATATTTTGAAGAACTGATTCTTCATTTGCTTTTGCGTTGCGCATTTTAGTTGTAAAATTCTTTGCTTTGTTTTTAGTGTCTCAAAAGAGAGAGAGAGATAGAGAAAAAAAAGAGAACAAAGCAAAGAAAATCTTAGAGTATTTTGTTATAATTTTTCTGTTGTTGTTTGTGTTATGCGAAGCAAACTCACGTGTATCCCCTCTTCAAAATTATTTATTTTCAGACACAAAATAAAAGTGTTTTGCGCGCTCTGCCCCCCCACCCAAAAAAAAAATATTGATCAGAAAACAAAGCAGAAATATATAAAGAAAAGATACATATATAAATATATATATAGGGAGGGGATACCGTAAATGAACGAACCATAAACCATAGACGGGATCCGAGAAAAAGCCTGCCACGGTGTGGGGTTTTCTGTACCGGTGTGCCACGGCAGCCCCTGGTGCTGGCATGGGCGCCAACGTCTCGCAGCTGGAGCGGGAGATCGGCTCGGATCTGTTTCCGGCCAATGAGCACTACTTCGGGCTGGTGAACTTCGGTAACACCTGCTACAGCAACTCGGTGCTGCAGGCCCTGTACTTTTGCAAGCCCTTCCGCGAGAAGGTGCTCGAGTACAAGGCGAAGAACAAGCGGCCCAAGGAGACGCTACTCTCCTGCCTGGCGGATCTCTTCTACAGCATTGCCACGCAGAAGAAGAAGGTCGGCTCCATTGCCCCCAAGAAGTTCATCACGCGGCTGCGCAAGGAGAAGGAGGAGTTCGACAACTATATGCAGCAGGATGCCCACGAGTTTCTCAACTTTCTGATCAATCACATCAACGAGATCATCCTGGCCGAACGCAACGCCGGACCCTCGCATGGCAATGGCAACGGCAATGGAAAGTCGAGCGGTGGCGGAGCCAGCACCTCTCAAATGGCCACCAGCACGGCCAGCAAATCGAGCTCCACGTCCAACTCGAACTCGAACTCCAATTCGACCTCCAATTCGACAACGACCAATGGGAACAGCAGCAACTCCACGGGCTCCCTCAACGCCGCCGCCTCCGCCGCCACCACGAGTGTCCTAGATGCCAGCGGCGGTCTGACGGCCACCACCACGCCCCTGGTGCAGACGAACGGCGCCAATTCGGAGCCCACCTGGGTGCACGAGATATTTCAGGGCATTCTGACGTCCGAGACGCGTTGCCTCAACTGCGAGACGGTGAGCAGCAAGGACGAGAACTTCTTTGATCTCCAGGTGGACGTCGATCAGAACACATCGATCACGCACTGCCTGCGGTGCTTCAGCAACACGGAGACCCTCTGTTCGGACAACAAATTCAAGTGCGACAACTGCTGCAGCTACCAGGAGGCCCAGAAGCGGATGCGCGTCAAGAAGCTGCCCATGATACTGGCCCTGCACCTGAAGCGATTCAAGTACATGGAGCAATTCAATCGCCACATCAAGGTCTCGCATCGCGTCGTCTTTCCGCTTGAATTGCGGCTGTTCAACACCTCCGACGATGCCGTCAATCCGGATCGACTGTACGATCTAACGGCCGTGGTCATACACTGCGGTTCGGGCCCAAATCGTGGCCACTACATCAGCATCGTGAAGAGTCACGGCCTCTGGCTGCTGTTCGACGATGATATGGTCGATAAGATTGAGGCCTCCACCATCGAGGACTTTTACGGCCTCACCTCGGACATACACAAGTCCTCGGAGACGGGCTATATATTATTCTATCAGTCAAGGGATTGCGCCTAGGGATCATAGATCATAGATCCTACATCCCACATCCCACATCCTATTTCATGTTTATGTTTTTACTTTTAAGACCAACATTTTAAAGACTATTACGAGTATCTATCTATCTATCTATTCACCAACTTTGCTTACCAATAAATACAACAAAAAACAAAAAAACATGCACGATAAACAAGAATTTCTTGGTCTAGGTCAGGGGCTAATGGACGTCTACAATTGTGAGATTTCCCAGAGCAACGGCAGCCTATAATTATCTGTCGCGCTTACGATTACGATAATTCCATTGAAATCCCCTCCCCCATAGACACCTCATCCAAGCCCCAGGTGTTGTATATGGCGATACCTTAGATGGTGGCCCGCCGATACATCGTTGGTTAGTCACGTCGGGGCACGTGCAACTCCCTATAGCCAAAGTTGCGAAATTCTGTTGTGACATAACTGAGAGGAGGGAGAATCTTGATGTATTCTATATCTGTCTGGAATTATGGCATTTCTTAGTTAATCGTTAAACGGTTATCGTTTGAGTATCGTTTACTCCGAAGCCATCATGTGGGTTGCATGCCACATAGCTAATGGGTTTACGGTTGTGTCATCAGTAGTTTCCCTTTATATTTCCTACAGTTATTATGCAAGAGAAAACTCTCTGAATATTGTGTTTGGTTTGGTATCAAGGCTCGTTAGGCAATGCCGCGAAAATGCCATGAATAAAACAGGTTCAATGGAACTGAACAGAGAGCCTGAAGGCAGATTTACGTGTGTGTATGGGTTTTGTTAATGAAGTCTAACATGGGACAGACAGGCAGGCAGACGGGCCGTCGGGCTGGTTAGGGTATTTATATGGCGGGTAAAGAGTAATAGGAAACAGGCAGAAGGAAGCCAGGTACTGTGCTAGATCTTAGGGACTCTAGCTCTTCTGATAGCCCTTCTTTTAGATACAAGAAAACAGGATCATCTGTCTTCTAGATAGCCAAAAGTATTAGCCAAAAGTTTACTAGATCTCAGGGACTATAACTCTTCTGTGGTAGGAGCTTCGATCAATAATCCACAAATGTACGGCCACTCTAAGAAAAATACCGAAGATATGGGCACATAAAAAGTAGGTAGATCGACGCTCGATTACTCGAAATGACGCAGGACGTGTTCAAGAATAACTAAACGATCCAACTCTTCACTCTCACACTTCTGAGTTCAGCAAAAAGCAGAATCATATGTCCTTATAGATAACCAAAACTATAGGCCATCGAATAAGGGTCATTATAATGCCTCCTTCTCTCCTAAAGAGACTCGTATTGAACAGCCCATCATCTAGCTGAAATATGTACCACTCCACCACAGAATCCATAGATATATGCCGCCATAAGAATCATCTCCCATCTCCCCTATAGAGCATACAAAATTCGCTTCTCTTCAGTGGGTTTTCTCCCATCCACTCTCTGTATTTCCCTGTGGCATGTCATTGGAAAGATTTACCAATTTGTACGATGGAGACAAGCGTTAAACGCCATTGACAACCGCCACCAGACAGCGGAGAGGCGGAACGGATCGAACTGGAAGCGTGTGGCAGTTGCACGCATTTGATGGCTGCGTAGGCTTTGGTTGGAGGGGTGGGGGGGAAGAGGCCTTGTGGCGCACTTGATCGATCGGTTTTATCTTATGGTCCGGCTAGACTATTCCGCATTTTATGGCGAGCCATAATTACGCATGATTTCTACTTTCACTTTTGTGGCAAAGAGGAAAAACCCCCGTGCCACGACATCGAAATATGCCTGGTATTTGCTTTGGCTTGTTTTCGGTTTCATCTCTCCCATTCGGAGGGAGATCTGAGACCAAATACCAGTCGACATTTGACATATTGTCGCTGGCGGCAAAACAGCAGGAACATGTCGCTGTGCGGTTGTCAGGGCAATGTTGCAACATTTCCTTTTTCCTCGCACCAAACATATGGTTGCTGCTTTTCTGGGGCACAGATTGTGAAATTGTCAATATGGACGGAATATGGGCTTGAAAAGATGCTGGCAATGGAGAGACGCAAGTGTTTTTGAGTATAGAGTGGATATACATATATTAAGGTGGATAGAGAACGACATTAAGGGATCATAATGGGATAAATACCATCGTTTTCTAACAAAAGTTCATCAAAAGTTGATCTGCTATAGTAAATCAGGGATTTAAAGGTAGTATCTTTGGCTAAAGAATGGATATACATATATTAAGGTGGATATAGATCGACAATACTGGATTATAATGGTATAAATGTCATATAGATACTATCCTTTTCTCACTAAAGTTCATCAAATGTTGATCTGCTCTTGTAAAATCGAGAAAAGACGATGATCTTTGACCATCGAATGGATATACATATATTAAGGTTGATAGAGAACGAAATTTAGGGATCATAATGGATTAAATACCATCGTTTTCTAACAAAACTTCATCAAAAGATGATCTGCTATAATAAATCAAGGATCAAAAGGTAGTATATTTGGCTAAAGAATGAATATACATATATTAAAGTGGATATAGACCGACTATAATGGATCATAGTCGGATAAATATCATACAGATACTATCGTTATCTCACAAAAGTTAATCAAATGTGGATCTGTTCTTGTAAAATCGAGGAATAGAAGATGATCTTTGACCATCGAATGGGTATACATATATTAAGGTGGATAGAGAACGAAATTTGGGGATCATAATGGATTAAATACCATCGTTTTTCAACAAAAGTTCATCAAAAGGTGATCTGTCATAACAAATCAGGGAAGAGAAGGCTATAGAATGGATATAAATATATAAAGGTGGATATGGATCGTCAATAATGGATCATAATGGAATAAATATCATATAAATACTATTGTTTTTTCACAAAAGCTCATCAAGTGCTGATCTTTTCATGTAAAGACGTAAAATCGAGGAAGAGAAGGAGTATCTTTGACTAAAGAATGGATATAAATATATAAGGCTGGATATGGATCGACAATAATGGGATATATACCATCGTTAGGACAAAGGGTAAGGAATGATTCATCGTTTGAGTATTTAGAAAGACAGAGTGGGCGTGAGACAGTGAGACTGATGAGGACAGTGGACTCGACCTCACCAGAGAGAAGTTTGTAGAGAAAAATAATGCCATGGGAGATCCTAAGGCTTTCCAGAGAGTGGATGTTGATAAGACGACTCTCATAAGAAGGAAGATGTCTAGAGTGGTTCCAATTAATATGGCGTTTTGGGACTGAATCGAGCGTATCTTGTAGATATTTTTGGTAATGAGAAGAACCAAAAGCAGGAACCATATTCCATTCTATTCATAACTTCTTCTAAAGTCTTCCAATGGTAAAGATGTACCATCAAGGGTACCCTAAAATCTACACTCTTTTTCTGCCCAAAAAGCTAAGTAGTATCTGTAACCAATTTCTGTGTTCCTTAAGCAGATTTTCCACAACAAAAAATATTTATAAATAAAACATTAAAATCTCATATGGGCCACGGGTGCCCCCTGCTCCTGGGACTCCCCTCTGGCTGTGAAAACTGAAGCCTCTCCCGCGTCTGAGTAAACAAAACGACAGTCGTCCCGAAGTCTTTAATTAGCTCGTTTGCCACATGTGGCCTGCACCCGTTCCCCTCTCCTACCCTCCCCCCCAGCCCCCCTTTCTTTTGTGCTCGGCCCCTGACATAATTACGGCCTGTTAGGAAATTAAATATGTCATTAAATGTTCTTCAATAATATTTTGCTGTCGTTGCGTTGGGGAAAATGATAAATTACTCGAGACGAAAAAAAAGTAACCTGAAACCTTTGAATGTTTTACAAATTTGTAGAGCCCTCCCTCCCACCTCCTCGGCGTCATCTCTTTATTGCGTCTTTGGTTATGCGCAGAAATATTCGCGCAGCATGGGATGTGCCCCTTGCCCCAGGGAGGCAGCAAAGTGCAACCTCTCGTTTCTGGAGATGGACCCACCGCCAAGGCACAGAACCGACGCTGCCTTTGTTTTTTGTTTTCCTTTTTTTTTGTTTTTTGTTTACTTTGGCGACTTTATTTTTGTGGCGCGACTATTAAGATGTGGGAGGTCGGGAGTGGATTTAATGCTAATTCGAGTCCGACTGAGGGGGGTGGCTCCAAAGATGAGTCATTCCTGTGACTGCATTGGCAAAAATAAAACTAAATTAAATTAAAACTCAGAGTCCAATCAATAACTGAATGACTTTTTGTGGCGCCACCTAAAAGTATGCCCTGGGTTCTGAACGGTATATGTATCTCTCCCTCTCTGGGTTCTCAACGGTAGCTGTATCTTTTCCTGGTTCTGCCTGGGAGCTGGATCTCTCTCTGGGTTCTGCCTGGTATCTGTATCTCTCCCTGGTTCTGTTCGGTATCTATATCTCTCTATGGTTCTGCCTGGAAGCTGGATCTCTCTCTGGGTTCTGAACGGTAGCTGTATCTCTCCCTCTCTGGGCTCTAAACGGTAGCTGTATGTTCTGGTTCTGCCTGGAAGCTGTATCTCTCCCTGGGTTCTGAACGATAGCTGTATCTCTGTTGGTTCTGAACAATAGCTGTATCTCTATATGGTTTTACCTGGTATCTGTATCTCTCTCTGGGCTCTGAACGAAAGCTGTATCTCTCCCTAGGCTCTAAACGGTAGCTGTATCTTTTCCTGGTTCTGCCTGGGAGCTGGATCTCTCTCTGGGTTCTGCCTGGTATCTGTATCTCTCCCTTGTTCTGCTCGGTATCTGTATGTCTCCCTGGCTCTGAACGATAGCTGTATCTTTTTCTGGTTCTGCCTGGAAGCTGGATCTCTCTCTGGGTTCTGAACGGTAGCTGTATCTCTCCCTGGGTTCTGAAAGATAGCTGTATCTTTCTCTTTCTGGCTCTGAACGATAGCTGTATCTCTCGCTATCTCTCTCTCTCTGTTTCTGAGTGGTTCTCATGCACTTATATAGATCTCTCCCTCTCTCTCTACGATCTTTGCTGTTCTGTTTGGTATTTGAAATTTATGGATTATGAGAGCATGCGACTCGGCTTCAACGCCCACACACTCTCTCTTCCTCTGTCCTCTGTCTGAAACCGACAATAATTAATTGAAAAATAAAAGCCAGAGCTTGCAAAAATATATGATATGTGTATCTCGCAGATACTCGTACGTATCTACGTGTAAACAAGCCAATTGTTGTCTCCGGTTTTGTTTGTTGTTTATTCAGTAAAGCAGAGCACTTGGATGAATGAGTTTTTGGTCTGGAAAGAGTGGAAATCTAGGGGTTCCCCGCCACAGGGTGGGGTGCATATTTAATACACAGCTCCATTGTATTCGAAACAGATTTCCGAAAACGGAAAAAGGGAACTACAATTTATGTGCATTTTTAATAGTTTTATTGGAAAAATGTTGAACGCTCTATCGACTGGCCGATCGATCGTCTGCTTGTAATTGTTAATGAGGCACTTGTGCCTTTCTTGTGCCCCCCCTCGAATATCGAGGGGCAACTGTGATATAATTTTATGTTTTGGTGTTGGGTTTCAAGTGGCATTCAGGTCGGGGCAGATGTGTGTTGCGGCACGTGCACACCCTCCCTCGAAGATGGTGGCTCGATGGAACTCGATCTTCCCAAGCCGGAAGCCCTACAGATCTTTCCCTTTGCCACCCTCGAAGAGTTTCGAGTGTGCGGATGATCTCTCTTGTGGGATTCGACGGGTGTGTTTGTTTGTCTCCGGACAGAGTACACACTTGCTTTTCCACTCGAGTTGCTTCATTAGTCTTGGGGAATAAATCAAAATCTGCAGTTGATTTCATTTCCAGATGGTCGTTCGGTGGCTGGTATTCGTATATATTTGATTTATGATAATATCTGGGCTCTCTGCTAAGCTCGTTGGTTCTAACTGAATGATCTGCGGCTCTTTGCTGCTCTCTGGAAAAGTATCTTTTATGGTAAAAGTATGGCAAATGATTTATTGAACACTAAATAAAACAAATTCGATCAAAAGAATTAATTTTAAAACTTGTTTGAGTAGTATCTTACATCAAAAGTATCTTTTGTGAGACGTTTCTGGTATCCGAAGTATCTTCTATCAGAAATATCTTCAATTAGATGGATCTTCCATCAGAAATGAGCTTCCTTCAAAAGTATCTTCCATCTGAAGTATCTTTCATCAGCAGTATCTTCCATCAGAAGTATCTTTCATCCGAAATGATCTTCCATTGGAAGTGTCTTCCATCAGAAGTGACTTATTCCATCAGAAGTATCTTTCATTACAAGTATCTTCCATCACAGGTATCTTCTATCACAAGTATCCTCCATCAAAAGTATCTTTTATCAGAAGTATCTTCCACCATAAGTGACTTCTATGAGAAGAATCTTCCAACAGAAGTATCTTTTATCAGAAGTATCTTCCATCAGAAGTATCTTCCGCCAGAAATGGTCTTCCATCAGAAGTATCTTTTATCAGAAGTATCTTTCATCCGAAGTATCTTCCATTAGAAATGATCTTCCATCAAAAGTATCTTCCATTACTAGTATCTTCCATCAAAAGTATCTTTTATCAAAAGTATCTTTCATTACTAGTATCTTCTATCAGAAGTATCTTTCATCCGAAGTATCTTCCCTTAGAAATGATCTTTCATCAGAAGTATCTTCAATCAGAAGCATCTTCCATTACAAGTTTCTTCTATCAGAACTATCTTCCAACAGAAGTATCTTTTATCAAAAGTATCTTCCATCAGAACTATCTTCTATCATCTTCCATCTCCTATCAAAAGTCTCGTCTAAAAGCTCTTTGGCTCTCTCGTGCCTCTGCCGCTCTCAGCATGAGGCGCACACACACCCACACTGCACTTGTTCCTCCGCCAGCGTATCCATGAAGTTTGTCGCTTATGTACGCTGTCGTTTTCACTTTTCCCTTGAGCATTTCTTTCTTCTTTTTTTTTTGGGGTTAAATCTTGACTGCACATTGTATAATGTATTCCGATGCGAGGCTATGGCTATGGCTACGGCTACGGCGTACCCGTACCCGTACCCGTAGTTCGTGCGTTTTCGTTTCGCTCACAGATACAACCCGAAGATACTGGGGGAGGCGGCGCCCTATCCACACACCACACACATAGCCAGACCCGGAGAGTCTCGTCGCTTTGTAGTCGTTGCCTCGCTGCTGCTTTGTTGCTGCCGTTGTCGTCCGTCGTCCGTCGTCGCTCGCTCGCTGGCTCGCTTTTTTTTCCCCGTCAGTCAGTCAGTCTCCTTGGGCTTGTGCAACTGTGAAAATGTGCGGAGCATCGTCGTCTACGTCGTCGTGTGGATTGTGAAAATAGAGACCTTTTTTATATGTATATTATTTTCATTTCGTTTAATTTGTTTACGCGCTCATTGGCCCGCCTATCGTGTGAAATCTTGTAGATACTTTGGCCAAATCGAAACCGCACTAATTGTGCGTGGGCCAGCAGCCATGCCCGAGTGAATTATCCGCCACAGATTGGCCACTATCTCAAGTGCATTCGTATATGTATCTCGCTCACTGTGTATCTGTGTATCTGTGCCTCTGTGTCTGTGCCTCAGTGTATCTTTCAACGAACAAAGCGACAAAGGGAATGCTCTTTGAACACCACAAATATTTGGATTATCTAATACTATAAATTGGATGGGTAAATTGGTTGTTTTCAGCAAACAGGCGACACATAATAGTGTGTTTTTTTTTTACGAGTTTTCTGCAGTAGGAAATGAGATCATCTCTAGTCAGTGGCACTGTGCATCGGGCTGGGCTCGGTGCCCCCGCAAAGATTGCACACAAAAAGTAGCCTTATCTTATCGCTATATTCAGGTGAAAAGTAATAGGGCATGCCAAACGGGTTTATTCACGCCAAATCGGAGCATTTGACAGGCTGATAAGAGAATGCCGTCAAGAAAATAGCAGCTCTTCTGTTGTTTTTGATTCTATTTTGAGGGGCTACCAAAAATAATGATGCTTTTTCTGTATCTAGATGCTTTTCTTCATAGGAGATACAGTATTTCAATGTGTGCTTTGATTTAGCTATTGTATCTCCCCATAACCATCGTTGTAGAAGCTACTGTATCTACGGATATCCACTAAGCAGTGGCTACTGTATATCTGAATGTGGCAGTGACTACTGGTTCCCTGAATCTGGCAGTAGATACTGTATCTTTGCATCTGGCTACTGGCTACTGTACCTCTGAATCTGGCAGTGGCTACTGTATCTCTGGGCATTATCCTGATCTCCTGATAGGCATATGCTTGGCAATAGTGTTTGTATCTGTATCTAAGCACATGTCTTGATATACCCAATGTATCTCCGTTCACAGAAGCTACTGCACAGTATCTATGCTGTATCTCTGCTTTACAGTAGCTACCCTATCTCTGCATCCACTCTACAGTATCAATGGTATCTTTGAAACTTTCTCTATCAGACAGTGGCCTGTATCTGAGTATTCTTGTAATATTAGCCCCCATTTCGTATATAAAAAAGTTTTTACCCTTTTTATGATATTCTACTCATATCGGCTCGAGTGAGTAAAGCGAGTGAGCCTGGGGTGGGTTTTATAGTATTTGCATCTGTATCTCAGCCTGAACCAGCACACCTTGAAGTATCTAATGTACCAATCTGTATCGTAATAGCCATTGTATCTTTGCCTGCCAAAAGCCACTGTATCTTCCAGCGAAAGCTACTGTATTTTTGACTACCCAAAAGCCACTGTATCTTCTAGTGGTAGCTACTGTATCTCTGCCTCTGCTTCTCCCTGGCAGTAGCTGCTGTATCTTCTGATGTATCTCTGCCTTTGCCAAGCAATAGTATCTGCATCTCTATCTCAGTCTTTCTGTAGCTTATGTATCTCCCCCCTTGCCCCACCATAGCTATAGTATCTATGCTCACCGAAAGCTACTGTATCTGGCAGTTGTAGCTACTGTATCTTGCTGTGGCAGCTACTGTATCTTTGGATCTGTTTTCGATAGCTTTTTTGAAAATAGCTTTGACCTTTTCTTCTTCGACTTCCGCATCGACATGCACACATGCGTTTGATGATTTCGTAATTGCCATTGCATTTGCAACAGCAACATCGACAGTGCAGCGGTGCAGCGGTGCAGCGGTGCAGCGGCAAGTGCCACAGCCACAGCCAGTGCGAATGCGAATCCGAGTGCTTCTGTAGATACATTTTTCCTTTCGCTGGCTCATTTAATTGTGGGCTCTGTTTTCTAGGCATTTTCCATTACCAATGTAGGCCAACAAGTGCGTTGAACTAGAAGCCAGAACGGAGCCAGTGCCACAGCCACAGCCAGTGCCACAGCCAGTGCCAGAAGCTGACGTCAGGTTGCGTCCTTCTCTCTTCCTGAGGAAAAAACCTAAACAAACAGCCGGGAAATAAAGTTCAAGCACTGAGGGACTGCGGGAAAACTGTACTTGCCGCATGCCGCACGCACTGTTTATTCGCTATTCGAAATCCAAAAGAGTTGCACAAATGCAACGTGCACATGCCGCATGCTTATCGGTGGATGGGGGCGGTGCCACGTGAATGTTTTTCTTTTCTTTAAGTGTATCTAGAAGGGGGGGTGCAAGAGGGGGTTCTCCTTGGCTGATTGCCAGCGGCAGCAGATCCTTGGTGCGCCTGAGCACTCCTCGATGCCGGGCTCACGTTGCTTCTTGTTGGTGTTGCTGTGTGGCAGGGACTTTCTCTTTCCGATATTGGGGTATTTTTCCACTATTGCGCATTTCTACGGTTGTTTCTGCCACCAAGGACCCCACAGGACTGCGACGCCTGTGCCAAGCACCCACCAGGACTTCGCCTCCTGCCTCAAGCACCCCACAGGACTAAGATTCCTGCCTCAAACACCCCCTAGGACTACGCTTTCTGCCCCAAGCTTCACCCAGGACTACAATTCCTGTCCCAAGCACCCCCCAGGACTTCGCCTCCTGCCCCAAGCACCCCCCAGGACTATGCCTCAAGCCCCCAAACCCCGACTGTGGCTCTTTGTCTGAAAGTCTTGCCATCGAAGCCATCTTTTTTGGGCGTGTCCAAAGGGGTTTTTCTTTCTGTTGTTTCTTGCAACCAAATTGCACTCTTCCTCAGCCCCAGAGATGCTCAAAGACCACCTCTTTGGTGATGTCAATCATCAACTATGCCACATATTTATTCTATATTATGTGGAACACCTGGCACTCTGTCTTGTTGGCAAGCAACAAGATAGATTTCAATAGCAAACATTATGATGACACATTCAGGCAGTTGTTGAACTTGGCTAACACATTCGGTCGAAAAGAAATCTTAAATTTAGACCAAATTTAAAAACCCCGGGGCCCCCAAGGCCCTGGCATCCTGGCTTTCCTTTGGCCGGAAATTTATGCGCATAAATTAGGTGCCACGGGGCCGTCGAGGCCGGCTCCTAACGAGCCTCTAAACGCGGCCTGAATGCAGTTAATTTGGCCCAAAAGACAGGCCTGTTTTCAGGTTGCAGCGGCCATAAATCCAGCCCGAGCTTTGTTTATTATCAAAAAGATAATTTTAGATATTTTCGAAACTCCGCAGAAAACTCGTAAATTATTTGGGGAAAACTTTTTCCAATGTACAGCACACAGATCTCTATATATACATATATAATTTTTGAAACACATGTGTCGTATAGAAGGAAAAAACTTTTATAAATAGAGCGGTGGAAAGAAAAAAACAACAAAAGAAATCAAAATGAAAAGTGCAGCGGCAGCAGCAAATACCAACAAAATGTGTAACCAATCAATGGAGTTTTGAACCCTTAAAAAATCACCAAAGCCAATATCCAAAAATAACCAAAAAAATAAGGAAAATCATCAGAAGCAGCAGAATCTGGCAACAGCAGCATTGAGAGTCACTGCGTTGGTCCAGAGACCAGAAATAAATCCACCGGCAAAGGCGGGCCTTCTTGCAACTAAATGTTGTTGCTCTTGTTGGCCTTCATCATGCGATTCGTAGACATTTCCAAACGCTGTGCGGCCTGCTCCAGGGCCGGCATCGATTGCCAGCACGGCAGCAACATGGCGCACAGCGATGCCAATGGCAATGCGGCGACGGCGGCCTGCTGGCAACATGTTGCCACCAGCAAACAGAGCAACAGCAACAGCAACAGCAGCAGCACCACCAGCAGCGGCTGTGATAGCAATAGCTCCTCCAAAGAGAACTACTATGCACCACAGCAGCAGCAGCAACAGCAGAGGCAGCAGCAGCAACAGCAGAGGCAGCAGCAGCAGCAGCAGCAGCAGCAGAGGCAGCAACAGCAGCAGCAACAGCAACAGCAGAGGCAGCAACAGCACCAGCGGCACCAACAGCAACATTTGCAACAGCAACAGCAACATTTGGGTGTGACACCGCAGCAACTAGAGCAGATACGCTTCTATCAGCGCATGCAGCAGCAGCAATTGCAACTGTTGCAGCAACAACTAATGCAACGGCGTCGCCTGCAGCAGCAACTGAGGGATCAGGGTGTGCCAGCCAAACAGACCACAACCACAGCGGGTTTGACCTGCAATCAACAGTATTTGAGGCAGCAGAGAATGCAGCAACAGCAACAACAGATGCAACAGCAGCAACAACGATATCTGGACAACAGCAACATTGATCATGACTATCTAAACAACAATATTAACAATTGCTACAGTAATCCGATTCTAGGCCAAGGTGCGAACGTATTTAAGTCTTAGATTTATGTTAGATTTAAAGAAAGTCCCGAGCGAGGGCCCTGAGGGCAATGACAGGTGCACAATCCTTGAAACAGCTCTTCCATACCCAAAATTAACCTCCCAATCAGTCCTTACAATGATGGGCTGTTCCATCTTTCAAACGAAGCGCTTAGAGGATTGCTGCCCTTCAGAACCCACGTCTCCCTCCATTGTATATCCCAAAAGAAACAATTTTCTATATAACATCTCATTATAATGGAAATATGTTCCAGTTTGATTAAATATTTGCCACAGCAAAAAGCATAGTCAACATTTGGCGTTGCACTGGCTCTGGGGACATCTCGAGACGTGGCTTTTGTAATTTTCAATTAAGTTTAATGGAGAGTCAAGTGGCTCCAAGCATATGGCCATTGCCCTCTCTCAGCAGACAGCTACAATATGCAATATATGCCTACTACAGTCGAACTTCGCTATAACGAACTTCCATGCAACAAAGTTTTCAGAACCATGCAATTTTGTACCATTTTTAGAACGTTTTGCTCTCCTTATAACAAGTTTCTTTATGGGGAATATTTCTTTATGAGGACTTTTTTCTGTACCCATAATTCGAATCCTCATGCGACTTTGATCTACCTATACTGGACTTCTTTATACACGATTCGATATCCTAGACTTCTGGTACAAAATGGATGTGTGTAAGGTCCAGAAGGAAGTCTTTCCGACCCCATGAAGTATATATGTATATTCTTGATCAGCATCAACAGCCGAGTCGATTGAGCCATGTCTGTCTGTCTGTCCGTCCATCCCTATGAGCTTGTAGTGCTCAGAGACTATAAGAGCTAAAGCAACGACCAGAGTAACCAGAGTTCTGAGATATACCCCTGTAGTTCCGAACTTCGCCCCCAATTCGCTTCCACAATTTTGAAGATACGACAATCATAGAGAAAGACCATCTCTAACAGATTACCGAATCTGGTTCAGATCGGATTATTATTATAGCCAGTAGAAACAAATGAAGCAAAACCCAGCCAAGTGCTTGCTCACTTTCTGTCTCTCTCTCACACACACTCTTCGTCGTTCAATGTGCGTGACGTTTGGCGGAGGAGAGCCATTTTCTCTGAGTATTTTGCTTGTGCTTTCCTACCAAAACTAAAGTAGAAGCGTATTTGGGGAAGTCCCGAACTAAAATGGGCCTGAAAATATATTTCTTTTCCTAAACGACCTGGAAGTTTTTGTTGAGAAGGAAAAAGATTTGTTTCAAGGCAAAATAAACTTAAAAACAAAGAATTTTATTTGAAGAAATTTCCCTAGAATGTGCCTTGAGATTCGTTATATGGAGGTTGGACTGTACTATATATATTCTGTATATATTTATATATACATATATCTGTATGCATTTGTATATATTGTATGTATCTGCATTCTTTTATCTACACACAAAATGCATTAAAAAATTTTATTTGTGTGTAATCTTGCGCCTGGCCCAAATATGAAATGGAAAGTCATTTCATATTTTTTGTGTGTGTTTTTGGGGGAGATTTGGAATGAATGATGGGGCAGAGCAGAGCAGTGCAGAGACGGGGGTGGGGGTGGGGCTGGAGAGACAGCTTTGCCACTTGTCGAATGAAGGGAAAGATCTTTCATGTCTGCACTTGCTGGGTGGTGCTCCTCCCTCTCCGATGATCCCCAGTTGTTTATTGGATCTGTTTTTGGAGTTAATTTTAAATGTAAATTCGGCTGGGGCCGTCGAGCAATCGATTGAAATGCGGCAAATGGGGGCACGGCAGGCCAGAAAAGTAACCATCTTTGGACATGCAATAGCTTCGCGTACCTTTAATTGCCTTTTGGGGGTTGCAGCTTGCATGTGGCATGTGGCATGTGTCGGCAAGTTTGTGACATTTTCGACGGCGGTGCCTGGCACCCGGCGACTCGTAAAAATCTCTCAGACATATAAATATAATTTTTACAACTTCCCCATAAGATCCCAACGATGGCTAACCATTTGCTAGACTAGTCCTGGGGATCGTAAAAACTAATTGAAACGTGGCCCTGCCGCTGTCACGGGGGAGGTGCCAAGGAGATCATTAGCTGGCGGGGAGTGGCAATTCAGTGTCAGGGCTAATGGGATAGTGGATCTGTACTAATGCCTGGAATTCCGTTTTCTCTTTCTCTTGCAGGAAACTTGAAACTTCGACGTGGCATGACCGAATTCTCAACAAACAACGATCACAAGCAACCGCATTTCATCTCCGCATCTCAGCAGAAACCGCTCCAGAATTCACCCATTCACCAGACTAATCCCAAGCCGCATCATCATCATCCTCAACCGCTTCAACGCTTTGCCCAACAGCAGCAGCCACAGCAACAACAGTATCTTCAGCAGACCCTGCCCCAAGGCCAGCAAGAGAACGGCAACACGGCTGCCCACATTGGCCTAGGATCGTCGCCACATTCCCCGCTCGGCTATAGGAATCCCCTCAATAGTCCCACCGGCAATACGGCGGGTAAACGCTACCAGCAACAGCTGACCGATCGCCTGCTGCAGCAGCAACATCTGCAACACTGCCAGCAACAGCAATTGCAGTCGCTGGGTGGCGGCGGCGGCAGCGGCGGCAGCGGCAGCGATGAGGAGTACGACACCAAGGACGAACTGAGCGAGGAGAGCCTCAAGCAGAATGTGGCCATTGTCCTGAGCAATCTGGATCGGTACAACAACGCTTTGCGCAGCTTAATACTGAATGAGCAGGTGAGCGGCGGCGGCGGCAGCCTCGGCGGTGGCGACGGCGGCAGCAGCAGCCTCTTTCTCGACAGCAACAGCAGCAGCAGCCTGCTCTTTGGCTGCGACAACGATACGAATCAGCGTTGCAACAACAACAACAACAACAACAACCATAACGTGTGGGGCAAGATGGCAGCCACACCGGAATCGGACTACAACAGCAATGCCACAACGCCAGGGGGCAGGAGTGGCAGCGATCAGCAACAGCAACAGCAACAACTTGGGGTAGGTGCAACGCTTTGTGGTGGTGTAGGTGGTGGTGGTGGTGGTATACGGGACTCTAACGGTGGTGGTGGCAACTGCTCGCTGGCCTCCTCGCACGACTTTACTCACGACAATTCCGATTATCAGTGGTTCCTGGACTACGGCTATCGGGATGGCTGCAGCGGCATGCAGCGCAGTGTTCTCAGCTCCCTTTCGGCCTCCTACAATGCCATGGGGGATCTCATCTACTACGAGGATCTGGCCAAGAATCTGGACGCCAATCTGGCCGAGGTCGATATGGAGAGTTTTCGTGCCGAGGACATACACTCGCTGTTGTCACAGCTGCCGGCCTACTGCAAGAGTCTGGGCGGTGCGAATAGTCGACTGCAACAGTCGCTGCTACACCAGCAGCAGCAGCAGCACTTGCAACAACAGCAGCAACAGCAGCAGCAGCAGCTAGAGCACAGCAGCAACAGCAACAACACGATGATGATGATGCCGCACAACATGATGTCGCAGACATCGACGACATCCACCAACGAGCTGATCGACAACTCGTTCTGCAAGTCGGAGCTGCTGTTCTCGCCCGTCCGTGAGTCGCACATCTCCGTGGACTCGCTGGACATGGACGCGTATCCCGATGAGGGCGAGATAATACTCACCTGCAACAAGGACAACTATACCATAGCCTTCGAGGGCAGCGTACTCTACTCGGACGAGAGTTTCTATGGTGAGTAGATCGTTTTCCCAGAGAAGAACCTATGAAAAAAGCCTAGAACTTTCCGTAGAACCCAATGACATGGCCATGAGGAGGAGCAAACAGAACTGCATCAATTTGCACAGCAATCTGGAGGATATTGTGAAGCGCAACAAGGCCCTGGAGGTATCGATGTCACGCTCGGCCCAGGCCTTTCAGCCCCTGGGTCCAACCATGTCGCCCAAGGGCGCCACAGGAGCGGCAGGAGCCACGGCCAAACTACAGCGGTAGGTCCACACGACACACGCGACACACGCACACGCACACAAACCTCAAGGAAGGATTGGTACCAGCTAGAGAGAGGGGAGGGCAGTCGCTAGTCGTTGACGGGGCGGATGTATGGCCAGCTCTGGGGTCACATCAATTGAGTTTAATTTAGTTTCATTTGCAGTCTGGCGGAATGCCCCACAATTGGGGGAGATTTCCACATTCAAGGGGTATTTTTGTTTGGGTTTTTGTGTGTCTCTGGCGCAGGCCTAGAAGTTAATCCTTGAGGAAAACCAAAACCTCATTCATAAACGGGAAAGTCCCGACGTTCTAGACGCCAGCCGGCGACCAATTCTTCCTTCCTTTCCTACCTGTAATTCCCACCGCCAACAAACATTCAATTGTATTTTCCGTGCGCTCGTCTAAAGACGCTCGTTGTTTCTGGTTTCGCCCGCACGCAGATATCCGTCGGGCAACAACAACACGGAGACCATTACCATCACAAGACATCTGCCGCAGTGCAGCGTCAGGAAGAGCAGCAGTCTGCCGAATCTGCAGAGCGAAGAGGCAGTGCCAAGGCCAGAGCAGGAGGAGCAACAGCAACAGCCACAGTCGCAGCGAGTGGATCAGGGAGCACCTTTGAATGTCTCGCAGGCGATCAGCACCTCGACGATGGAGTCGTGCAAGTCGCGATCGAGAAATCTGCTGCCCATGTGCCAGATGCCCATATCCATAAGCGTTTCCATATCGGAGAGACTGCAACAGCAGGCAGAGCTGCAGCAGCAGCAACAGCAACAGCAGCAGCAGCAACAGCAGCAGCACCGTCACAAGCATCATCGCTGCAGTTGCTCGCACGAGAGTCAGAACTTCTGTTCGGGGTCTGTGTCCTCGGGCAACTCCTCCAATCCGCCGGCCTTCAATCTAGTCAAGCTCTTCATCAAACAGAAGAGCACCAGCAGCGGCCACGAGGAGCCGCTAATGGCCCAGGCCAGCGCCCACACCTGTATGGATGTCTCGTCGGGCTGTTGGCCCTCCAGCGATGCGGCCAGCTCGAGCAGTGGCTCGCTGGAGCAGCGTCTGCGCAAGAAGAGCATGAACGACTCGGGCAAGGGTTCGGCGGTCAGTCGTCACGACGAGGAGGAGGAGGAGCACCACCACTATGCGGATCAACAGACGCCCCCCAAGCAGCGACAGCTGCGCGCTCGTTCCGAGGCGGTGTTCTATGACGATGCGGCCAGCTCGAGTTCCACGGGCTCCCTGACGGCCACCAATTCGCCGGCCCATCGGCGCCGTAGTATGCCGTTGCGGAATCCACAGCTCTATCAGCTGGCGGCAGCCCAGACCTCGACGGCCAGCCAGATGTCGTCGGAGGCCAGCACCGAGGAGCAACTGACGCAGGTGCCACGACGAGCAGGCGCCGAGGCGGCGTCCACGCGCCCCCTGTCCTGTGCCTCCAGTTCGGAGATGATAACACGCTCCATGCAGACATCCTGCGGTTCGTTGAGCACCACCCGGAGCAGCCTGAGCGAGAGATACCGATGCGTGCCGCCCTCGTTCCTGGAGAAGCTGAACAACCTGGGGGAGCAGCGGCAGGCGCCCATCTACGTGATCTATCCGAACTATGCGCTGCCCGACTTGGGCTTTGTGAAGACCACAGCGGCCACCCCGGACGTGATCTTCTCGCCGTTCAACTACAAGATGACGCTGGACGGAGCCGCCACCAGCAGCGGATCGCTCAAGAAGCAGCGCAGCAGCAACAGCTGCAGCAGCCGGCAGAGCCTCAACGAGGACGAGCTCCTGAAGACGCTGGACTACAAGCACATAGCCGACTGGCAGTCGCTGGCCACCCTGTTGCCGGTGGAGTATCGCCGGCGGCTGCAGCACATTCCCGAGGTGAAGCAGCTGGTACGACAACTGGATGCGGATCTCGCCCAGCGACCGCTGTTCTGTATGTCGCCGCCGTTGCGCAGGAACCGCACACACATCTGCGATTGTGCCAAGTACTTCCAGCAGACGCAGACGGGCCACACCCAGCCGCTGCTGGACGAGGGCTCCAGCTCGGGGTCCAGCCAGCCGCCCAGCTCCGGCTATCGGGGCTCTTCCACGCTGCTAACCGACTCCGAGCTGGACGCCGATGCGGATCCGCTCAAGCAAATGTATGTCTACCAGTACGATCAGCAGCAGCAGCAGCACACGACGCCGCCGCAGCCCATGCCGAGGAGCATCTTGCGCAAGGCAAACTCTGCCCAGGCGCGGACCAAGCGCAATTCCATGATCGAGGGCGGCCAGCAGACGCAGAAGATGTCCAAGCTGGAGAAGCGACGCAGCCTGCAGGAGCCGCCCTACAACTACGCCCTGGGCTCGACCGATGAGCTGGCCGATGTGTTTGAGGAGGAGGAGCATAGCCAGGCACAGGTCCAGGCACCGGCAGCGAAGCAGCGCCTCTCCCGCAAGGATCTGGACGCCCGGGCACGGGCCGAGAACTTCCTGGCCAGCCTGCCACGCTCCGAACTGAAGTATTATGCGGAGATTGCCTCCATTCTGGAGACATCCGGCGAGCAGGTGCAATACGATGCGGCTGCCCTCAAGAAGGAGGTGAGTCGCGTGCTCAGCCAGCAGAAGAAGGTGTCGTTCACCGATGAGGCGGCCACCTTGACGGCGGCCCTCGCTGGGGATGCCAAGCGCTTCTCGACGCCGCCCAATTCGCCCAACATTTCCATGGCGGCCGCCCTGCAGCGACGCGAGACCCTCGACGTGCTCGAGCAGCGGAAGATCGAGAGCAATCGCTTCAAGCGGCTGCAGATACAATGGGAACTGATGAGCAAAGACTCGAGCATGCTCAAGGAGCTGGCCAGCGAGGCGGCGACCAAGAGTGGCGGCTCCACGCCCACATCCACCAATTCGACGGGCTCCAATTCGGCGCCAAGATCAAGGATACCCCGACCAGTCAGCTATCCAGCAGGAAGGTTAGTACTCAAAGGCTCGTCTCAAAGGATTCTTTTGCACTTTTGATTTCTTTTCGTTTCTTATCCGTTTCTTGCATGATTTTACGTTTTGATACAGAAGTTCCACACCCACATCGACGCGCACAGCGGCCCCTGCGGTGGCCAGTAGTCCCTCCACAACACCCAAGACTGTCACTAAAAGCCACAACAAAACTCTGTCTCTTTTGTCCTCCCCGCGTTTGAATAGACTAAGCAGCGCCCAGAAGGATGCCGCCAATGGGTCAGGCAAGGCCGGCGGCAGCAGCACACGATCCCCGAGTCGCATAGTGCAACCGAAGCGGTACAGCCTGGCGGGCACCCCGACACACACACCCCCATCAGCAGCAAGGGCGCGCACGCCCACCAATCGAGTGGCAGTCACGGCGCCCAATACACCAAAGCGTCAGGCGGGAGTTGCCCCATCGCCCAGGTGAGTAATGCGCGAAGCGAGTCATGCCACAAGATGCTAATCTTTCCTTTGTTGCAGACCCACCTCGCGAGTGCGTTGAGCGTCCACACCAGGTCCAGTCATACCCCAATTAGTCAGCGATTACTCAACAACAACAAAAACATAATCAACAAAAACAAAAACCGCAATGAAACATTGTAAAATTCTAGACTAAGGCTTTGTGTGCGTGCGGCTCTACTGCTTAAAACCCCTGGAAAGTGATATATAGAGGAAACCGTGAGCTAAGGAGAGATGGAGGGGCGGCGAGGGGAAGATTGAAAGGTCCGACAGTGCTAGTACTAGGGTACCTCCTGATTGATATTGATATTTTTTGTTGCGGGAAAGTAGCTGAATTTTTCATTTTCTACTGAAAATCTATACATATGCCAAGTACGCCGTAAACAAATATTTTGATGTATATACACACACACACACAGACACAAGCATATACATAAACATATGTATACATAGACGCTTTTCCCCCCCAACCCCCCACAGTAGCTACTCAAAAGATACACGGATACGCAATACAAAAAGAAATTGTATAAAATATTTTCTATAAAAATGGCAGCCTATACGTATAGCAAATAATCGACCAGCAGCCAAAAAAGGCATAGAACAATACATAATCGAGGATTTGCGGACGGCCCTTAGCTTGATTTATGATTTAATCGCAGGCTCAAGTATTTTTTGGTTGCTTGACTTTTATTTTATGCCGAGACGAAACGAGCCCTTTGCTGCGCTCAAAGTGATTTCAAATTGTACGATATATTGATTACTATTAAACTTACCACTTACTTTCATTTGTAACTATTTAAAGCCTATCTATCTATCTATCGCTCTAACCGCTGTAACCACTCTATCTCTATGACATAAATATAATTTTGTATTTAACTGCTGGAAGACATCAAACTAATTTGTAAGAACAGAACAGAACACAGCAGAGCAAAACACTTTTCTATCCTTAATTGTATAGCTATTTCTTATATACTATATATACTATTATGTATTATGTGCGGAGCGGTTCAACACACACACACACACACACATATATTATAGATTTTCAAAAAATATCACCAAATGCGGGATATGCGGGAGTATAATTATGTATTAAACAACAACAACAACAAAACAAAAACAAAACATTGTATAAAAATACAAAAATCAATAAAAAATATTAATAAACATGCAAAAAAGTATTACGAAAAGAAATTGGAAAAGTTATTCCTATATCTATACAGAATATTGTTGAGAATGTCCTTTAGAGTATCAAGGTAACAGGCATCTCACATAGTAAGATGATTTTTCAGAACTTTAGCTTATAAAAACTATAATCTTTTACGAATATGGATTACACATACATAGGTTTGGAGTATAGGGAGTATATAGAATATTATTTTAGATATTCATAGACATCGAAACATTCAGAAATTTTGATGTGCATACAAGCGAACTTCTCTATTACGAACTTCCATACAGTTTCCATACATCCATATAACTTCCATTTTGTAAATTCTGCAAAAACGAATTCCCCTTGAGATTCGCAATATGGAAGTCGGATTACTATATGTAATATGGAACCAAAAGAACGAACTCCGGAGCCACTGTGCCTTTACAGTTTTACAAGAACTTTAAGCAAAAGGACTTCGATTTGGGGAGTGCCCTGTGACACCAGGACCTACTGTCATTTGAAGCCACTGTAGGCAGACGCACAAGGCACTTTTACTCGTACAACAGTAGCATAAACAAACGACATTCGTTCCAATTGTTCAATTTCTTTATTCCGTCGAATATTACTAGCTACATAGAACATTTAGCCATGCCCACATAGTTTTATAAGATTGATGAATCAATTTTCTACTTGACTGGCCTATTCTAAATACTTGCTTTTATTGGATTTTGCGTAAAAAGCGGGTTTAGCGAAATAAGTCAAACAAAAAACAAGTAGCGAAATAGGTCAATCAAAACAAACGAAAAGGGAAATTCGTTCATATTGCTCAATTTTGATATTCCATTGAATAATGCTGACTAACTAAATCTCTCAGCAATGCCCACATAATTTTATCCCATTGATGAATATATTTTCTACAAGATTGGATAGTTTTTAATCCTTGCTTTTATTTTATTTATTGTAAAAAAAGGTTTAAGCGAAAAAGTCCAACACAAAAAGAGTCACTGTGTTGCGTGTAGGCCTTTGTGCACCCTATTTCGTTAATTTTATATGAAGATCAAACGTAATTTATTAAGACCTTTTCTCAAATTGATATTCTTTAGACATATTCAAGTACCTTATTAGTATCTTGTATATATTTATGTCGATCCTGATACCTACTGAGCCTTGGAAGACAAACGTATTCACAATTCTATAACATCCATTTCCCCCAGGGTATGGAATTAGCAACATGTTTGTGTATGGAATGGGACTCATTGTTGCAATAGCGAAACTGCGGCGAATCGGGTATTGCCTATATTTCACGCTATATCGATTTGCCAACTTAGCTTTATCCCATAGATAAATGCATTTTCTACAAGATTGCTTCTTTTAATTACCTTTATGTATTTTATTTTGACCAAAAAACGGTTTTCAAGTAAATGTTGCCGCAACTTTTGTGTATGGAATGAGACTCATTGTTGCTAAAGCGAATTGGGGCGAAATGCGGCGAACTGCGGCGAATTCAAATTCGACGACCAATTCCTCATATTCTTTATTCCGTCGAATATTACTAGCTATATAGAACATTAAGCCATGCCCACATAGTTTTATAAGATTGACGAATCTTTTTTCTACTTGACTGGCTTATTCTAAATACTTGCTTTTATTGGATTTTTATATAAAGTTGAAAAGAAAATTTAATAGTTTGATGAAATTGACAAAATATACCATTATATACCGATATACCGATATTTTACCTCAAAATATACCGAAAAGTATACATGTCTTTTACTTCGTATCTACCTGACACCACACGGTAATATACATACATGGTATCTACATCGCATTTATGGGCATTCTACATGTAAATACACATGTAGAGGGAGAGAGAAGGAAAATTAGCGACTTTAGCGCCACATGCGAGAGCTTTTGAATATGTAGCCTTTATATACACCACCATTTTGGCGCCAACAACAACACAGCAGTTTCCAAGCTTCCAGGTGCGTAGGGGACTCTGAGAAATTCATGGCCAACCCTTTGAAATAAATGTACAGATGTTTTCTAAGCTGGTTTGAATTGCATTCAGTACATAAAAGTTTAGTATATAAAGGCCAATAAGGTATACATATGTAACTGGGATGCGATATAACAAATCAACTTCAACAGCTGTTGTATTATTCATCACAAAAATGTATATATTTAGTTGATGATTGTTTAGTTAAGAATGTGCGAACTTTATTGTGTTTTGATAGCTCAATTCAAGACGGGGCCAGATTGAAGACGGGGTCAGATTCAAGACGGTGTCGGATCGAAGAGCTTTTCCACGACGATATGCAACTATCGAAGGCCCTGCGTGTCCTAATGCAAGCGAAGCTTAACCAAAGCTCGACAGATCGAGAGAGCGGCTGCAAGGCCGCAAGTAAATATATGTATATACATGTATGTATGTATGTATGTAGATGACAATGTGATACAGTGGGCATTGCGAACAACGTACAATAAAAGGGATTTACTTAACTGCTCCACCTCTGGCTATAATCTATGGATTAATGGCTAACAACAAAATGTATTCCTATGAATTTCCGACATAGGAGCACCGCTTTGTGGCCACCATACATACTCTGGTGCAGCACTGTTCGGCAAATTTGCACACCATTCCCAGCGGCTCGCAGTTGTCGGCATATTCCATACGCTGGCGCTGATAATCAGGTGAAAGATTTACATTCATACAGATTTACATAGGCGTTACACTCTTACCCGTGTCATATTTTTCGAAAGAGGCATTATAAGGTTTTTCTGGCCTTGTTTCTTGGGCAGTTTTTTGCGGGAGTAGGCAAACGCCGCTAAGCCGCCTATTTCCTTGATCGGCGAGGGCGCTTCCAGCTCTTCGGACAGGGGAGCACAGCTCGTAGGTCCCAAGAGGAATAGTTCCAGGCACAAAGCCAGTCCCATCAGCAAAAGTAAGCCGGTGGCATTCATGTTGATCGTTTGACTAAAGCCACTGGGCCCACGCTTTTCTTTATATACAGCTCCATTCTAAGGGTGAACGAAATCAAAACCAGACGCAATTCCTTTTTATTGTTTGTTCAGCGGCAAATGTTGCTCGAATTACAAAAAAACCCACTACCTTTACCCAAAACTAGGCTTTCCTGGTAGTCACCGTTATGGAATGAGAATGGAATGAGCGAGAGCCACCTACGCCGCTCTCTTTACTTTACTCTCTCTCTCTCCCAGCTTCCAGCACGCCGCCATTTGTTTTGTTTTTTCAGTGCGTTTCGCAGTCGGCTCCCTGAAAAGCGGGTAAAATCGGTAAATTAAATGAGAAAAGGTGTCGTGCAGCTGTGCAGGGAAGTGTAGTGATTAAATATGGATAAATTAAATCGAAAAACAATTGTGTTTGCAAGAAAATGTGTCCGTAACAAGTGCGCGGTCGCCACAGAAGAAAAAGTTTCATAAAAAAAGGCTGATCGGCTAAGGAAAAGTCAAAGTGAAGTTTAAAATGAGCATCTAATTAAAAACTTATTGTTTTATCCATAAATTCATATTTTTTGTATGTGCCAGAGCTCAACGGAGCCCCGATTTGGTCACGTGAGGTGCTTTTTTTTTTGTGTGTGTGTTTGTTTTTGTGAAAAATGTGCAAAAAAGGCGCCAAGTTCTATCCCTTTCCCACACCCACATGCAAGCGGCGCAGTGAAGAAGAGAGGCCAAAATGAGTCCACGCTCTCTCTAAGTCCAAGTGTGCTCTCAATTTAAGGTGAGCCAATACAGATCTTATCGCTCTCTCCCTCTGTCTTTCTGCACTTGCACTTGCGCAAAATGTGCGTCTATCGTGGGCGTGAGAGGGAGAGTGTTTTTCTTTTCTTGCTTTTCTTTGTTGTGCGTTTGCGGCGTTCTTTGACTTTCATTCGTTTTTGCTTTCTGTTGTGCGGTGATTTGTCTATTTGCTGATTCTTTATATCGAGATAGAGATTCTGCCCCATAGAAAATCCGCCAATTTTGTGCTCTTAATTATCCCTTATGAGCCTCTTGCCGAGTTATAAACCAAAAGTATTAAATTCCTCTTTATCCATAAAATCCAATTTTCAAGCTTAGCTTTTTTGAGCATCAAATCCTTGAACGAAAATGAGCACAAAACCCGCTACCCATTTACAGGCTGGCAACATTATTAAAAGTAATTGTAATTACAAAAGCATATGTTGCGCCTTCCCACCCGTCCCCCGTCTCCCCTCCCCCTCCCGCTTACCTACACTCATGCCCGAACGTGTTGGGTGCCTTTGCATACATTTACCTAATTAAATAAAATAATGAAAACGCAAAAGTTGCCAAAAGGCGCGAAAGTGCGTCTCTAAAAGTTACCCAAGAATGGTGAAAACCCTTTTTCCCACCACCACCATATACACATATGCAGGGGTATGTGGAGGTAAGGCATTACAGATACCCTTTACCAGGGGAGATCTTTGATGATGCTAAAGGAAAGCCACCATTTTGTATTATTAATTTTGGGTTTTTTTTATTTATTTAAGTTATTAAATTTGGGATAAATACAGTGAGTGTCAGTGAAAATCGTACAACTAATGTGAATATACAATTTGCTTCATAATTTCTAAAGTAAACAATATTTTTCCACAAAATATGTCGTAAAGCAAAGGTAACGCAAAATAATTTACTTATATAACAGTGTTGCCACTCCCAGTTTTTTGGAAAGCTCTGAAAAGCCCAAGGAGGACCAACAAAATACTAAAAACTTAGTTTTTTTTAAAGATTTTTTATATCTGAATATGCAGTATATTTTTCTTTATGTTTTCTACATAATTTTCTTTGTTTTTTTTTTATTTTAATATGAAATAAACATATCAATAAACTCAGGTTAATTTTTAAATATTTTTTCTGAATTTTTTAACATTGTTTTATTCATTGAAGAATGAATATTTTGTAGGTGTGCGATTTTAGTGACACTCAATGTGTCTTTGTGCTTTTACGTCGTTAAGTTTTTTTGTGAGCCGTCGTTGTTTTTTCGTCTTTCGTTCAGCCTCCGCGGGATGGCGTCTTCGTTGCTCGTCGTTTTCCGAGCGATCGGATCATCGTTGCTCGTCGTTCTTCTACCGATGGGATCTTCGTTATCGCTCGTTTTGTCTAGGGCTCCGATCATCATTTGGTTGGGATTTGCGTGCGATTGATTTCATGGCTATAGATCTTTCCGGTTACATATATTACCCCTTTGGCAGCATACCCTTTATACTCTTAGAAATACAGGGTACACAAAGCTTGAGCTAACCCACACGCTCTTCACACATTTGCCTTAAAATTGGAAAATAAAATTACGCAGAAATATTTTCAAATATTTATTACAAAGCATGGCGGTGTGTGTGTGTGTGTATGCGTGTGTACGTGTGTGTGTTGGCTTGATAATTATCATTAGCCGTGTGCCAGTTTTCGGCTTCTGGAGCGTCTTAACGTCTACCGTATGGCTTATCCCAAGGATAAGCACAACGCAGAAGGAAAGTGGCTGCTGTTTAGCAAATATTTTCACTTTCCCCTTTTTTGGCCGCGTCTTCGATTGAGATTTGTTGGCCATTAAGTTTGCTCATTTGCGTCTCAGCGAGTGCTGCCAACAAAAATTTGCATAAATTCTGGTACATATATGGAATTTTATTTGTATTTTTTGTATTTTTATTTTATTATTGCGCCCCTGTTTTTTTTTGTTTGGGAGTGAGTAACTGTTTGTGCTTCTGTTTCTGTTCCTCGAAATGTAATTAAAAGTTTTGTTTAAACTGTTGGATATTTGTGTGTGTGTGTGTGTGTGTGTGACTGTGGCTCTCGAGAGCAATATGCCTGCGGCTGTTGTCAACGCCGCTGTGCTCGTTTAAGGCCCTTGGGGCGGCCGGGGGGCCGGGGGTGGGCTAAGAACAACAGAAAAAACATGGCAAATAAGTCGGTCAAATAAATTTTGCTGTCAGGCGAAAAGCAAAAGTGCATAAAATATGCACCACTGCCCTGAGAATGAGGCCTACAATATTTGCATTCACATATTTTGTGCTAAAAATAATTACATGCACATGACCCCCCCTCCCCATCCCCCCCCTCAACCAAAAAAAAAACAACAACATGGGGATCCTCTGCTTGGGTTATGACTAAAGACATGCCTCGACAACAAGGACATGAGATAGGCGGTCGCAGCATGAGCCAGCCCATTTGTATACCCATTAGTCGATGGCGGATTCGAAGGGGTATATGGGGTTTGAGATTGTTAGAAGAAAGAACAGATAGGGCGGCAGGAGATCCAAGATGAGTCCGTTGGAAAAAGAATTAATCACAATGGAAGTTGGAACGGGATCTAGCTTGCCAGCAACGCAATGGTGAGCGCCTTGTGGTTTGTGAGAGAGCAAAAAAGAGAGCGAGAGCGGGCTGGCAACAGAGCGCTGTTAGCCGCTTAACAGTGAAGTGCTAGCAGTTAACAGTGCAGTGCCAGTTGTTAACAGCGTAACAGGGCAGTGCCAGCTGTTAACAGCGTAACAGTGTGTGTAACAGCTTAACAGCTGAACAAGTGCCAGCTCTTAACAGTGAAGTGCCTGCTGTTAAGAGCTTATCAGTGAAGAGCCAGCTGTTAATAGTGAAGTGCCAGCTGTTAACAGCTTAAGAGAGAGGATCCAGCTGCTAAAAGCTTAACAGTGAAGTGCTAGCAGTTAACAGTGCAGTTCCAGTTGTTAACAGCGTAACAGGGCAGTGCCAGCTGTTAACAGCGTAACAGTGTGTGTAACAGCTTAACAGCTGAACAAGTGCCAGCTCTTAACAGTGAAGTGCCTGCTGTTAAGAGCTTATCAGTGAAGAGCCAGCTGTTAATAGTGAAGTGCCTGCTGCTAACAGCTTAACAGTGCAGTGACAGTCTTTAACAGCTGAACAGTGAAGAGCCAGCTGTTAACAGTGAAGTGCCAGCTGCTAACAGCTTAACATTGAAGTGCCAGCTGTTAAAAGCCTTACAGTGAAGTGCCAACCGTTAACAACTTAACAGAGAGCATCCAGCCGCCAAAAGCTTAACATTGAAGTGCCAGCGCTGCTCTGGCTCTCGTTCAATAAAGAAACAAAAACTCTTTAGGTATCTTTTAGTCGAAATTATAAATGGAGCTCATACTTATTTAGTCTTTGTGGTTTTTGGCAGTGCCAGGACACGACACGACAAATGCCAGAGAGGCATGGCAGGTCGCCTGCTTTGTAACTGCTGCTGCCGCTGGCAAGTGGCATCATTAGTCCTGGGCCTAGGGACACGCGATGCACCGGGAGGTGGGGGGAAAACGAACGAATAAAAGGCCATCAAATAAAATGCAATTGATATACAAAAAGAAACACTTACACAAAACACCCAACAACAATTGGTTTCTCTGCCGCTGCCACTGCCACTGCCGCTGTCTGAATTCGCCGCAGCCATCGCTTGGGGCAGGCGGCGCATGCTCGACGGACGGCCAGTGGAAACGTGGCGAAAATTTTTCAACGCTTTTCGGCTGTGGTGGGTCTCTGACCTAGTTCAACCCGGCTGCCCGGAGTGTGTTTGAGTTGTGGCTGTTTGATTTACAATTTTAATGGACCTTCCCCGGCCCCACTAGCCCCCCTCCGCCGCCACCCCCCTTTAACAACAACAAAACATGAATTGGGTGAGAGGACTCAATTTCCTGTCATCTGGCAGTTGTTTTTATGCGATTCCTTGGGTCTTTCAATCAAACTAAAGTCCTGCCTTGCCCCCCCCATCCATCTCTCCGCCAAAGACTCCGCCAAGTCCGGCTATTTTCACTTGATTTTAGAAACTGTTTGTTTAATACCTTTGGTACTTGCAGAATGCCAAGGGTATGTGCTGTCGTTTTGGGGCGGGAAACAATGGGAGGAGGGACTACCAAGTACCTCTTTTACTCACTTATTTTTCCAGAGGCCAAGAACAATAAGAACTCCTTGTTTCATCCGTGAGACTAGAGTCGAACCTCTGTCGAGCATCAATATGACCTTCGTCATGCACACGACATGTACATGTGGGCATAGGTCATTTGTACACTTTTAAGGGCAAGAAAAAGTTCAACAAAAAACTGATTTTTACTTTGACAATGATCTTTAAATAAAACGCTTAATTTTCCCTGCAAAAGTTGATATTTAAAAATATTTTTTTATCAGATAATTCGATATTTTAATTTTAATTTTAATTTATTATGGTTTTGATTTTAACCTAAAATTATGCATACTTTTTTTTGAAATTTATATTCGTATTTTTTGCCCCGCAAAAGTTGATATTTTTTGAATTTTTTTTCCAGATAAATGCAAAAAATCACAAGATTTTCCCAGGAGCTAAAAACAGCGACTCCAACGATTTTAGCGAGACTCGAGGTAATATATAAATTTAAACAATCTAAATTTATTTAATTTTAATTTTAAATGGTTTTGATTAAACCAAAAATTATTCATAGTTTTTTTTTTAATTTTTATTTGCTTGGATCTAAAATTTTTTTGTTAATGAAATTTAAAAAAAACTGCTAGACGATATTGTGCTATTTTTCTGGGATTTATATGTAGACAATTTTAATATTTAAGAGAGACTTTTTGTGGAAGAACTCTTTAGGTAAATAAAAAAATAAGCATAAAAATAACAAAAAATAATTTTTGCTGATTTTTATTTGGCTTTTGTCTTAAAAATTATAAAAGTCTCTCTGAAAAATGATTTTGATTTTAACCAAAAATTATTCATACTTTTTTTTTGTTTTTCTATTTGCCTGGGTCTAAAAATGTTTTAAATGAAATTAAAATAAAAACCGATTTTTCCAGTTTTCTGGTAATTATTTTTAGATAATTTAAAAATTTAAAAGAGACTGTGGAAAAACTATTTTGTTAGATAATTCATAAAAATAACCATAAAAATACCCAAAAAATTTATTTCTGCTGTTATTGCTGATTATGAGTAATTTAGTAAATTTTCAATGAATTTCGAAAATAATAGCCAGACAAAATTGCATGGAAATGTGTGTTTTAATGGCTTTCCATGGAAACTTGTGAGCAAGTGGAAGCGGGCAGTGGAAAACAAAGGAAATATCGGATATCATTAAATGGAAATATGAAGGCCCAGAGAAATACCAGAGCCTAAGGTCTATTTTCCAGTAAAACAAAAGCGAAAGGCAGCTCGGAGGGGGTCCAGGAAGACACCCCCAGGTATCTCCTAAGTCGAGGCGTTTTTCCTGGACCATTTTTGGGGTAAATTCTCACGTGCTGAGGCTCACTTTCATCGGGGTGGGCGGCTGTCTGGTGGCCGGGTGGCCGGACGGACCAATGCAAAATATGCAAACAATTTTCAATTAAAAATCAATTTTATGCTTCAACTGCGACTAAGTGCAAAATAGTTGTTGCTACCAGGTTGTACATAAAATGCTCCAGCATTAAACCAAAGTTTTGTGGAGAGTGAAAAAACCATTTCCTACTTTCAAGTTTTTCACCGCAAAAAAAAAAACCAAAAGAGCAAAAATTTATTGGAAAAAATTAAGGAAAAATACTTGAAATTTGTGCAGCTGTCAAAAGGCTTAACGCAGGAAATTTACCAAAAAGTTTTGAGCAGGAGGGGGGGGGGGTGGAAGGGGGGGGGGAAAGGGGGGGGGTAAGCGTAACAGCAGCTGTTGTCGGAAGCTTGACAGGCGGCCACCCCCCACAGGCGGCAGATACAAGATACACTTGGGGGCGGGGGGGCGGTGTGGAGGGGTGGGGCGGGGCGAGGCGTCTCCACTTATCACATAACATGTGCTTTCATCGCTGGTAATTGGGGAATTGATTGCCTAATTTCTGGCCGCGCGTTTAGCCAAATTTTCATAGAAACTTTTTATGGCCCAAACGCCATTCTTTGGCAAGAGAGAGAGAGAGAGATAGAGACGTGTCTGAAGAGCGCCCTCGAGTCCAGCTCTGCAACCACATATCCAATTACGTTTATAGATATTACCCCAGGCCCCCCCTACACCCCCGCCCCCCCTACATTGTGGCAATAAAAAATTGTACGTACTGCTTGGGTTAAGTGGCTCTGAGGGGGCCGGGGGACGTCGTAGGGGGATGCAACTTTCTTTTAGGGTTGCTCCAAAGTTGTACCGTTTTATCTCCCCCTTTGAGGGACGGAGGGGCCCCTCCCCCCCCCCCACCGCACTGCATGTTTAATATTTAATGCAGCAAAAATCAATTGCTAATTTATGCATTCAGGCAAACAGTTAACGACTGCGTTGAATGCCTCCTGGTAATGGCCATAAATAGCGACGACTCCCCGCCGACTACATTTTAAATTAGTTGGTCGCATTTTCCAGGAACTCCGCTCCCAGCAGGACCTGCAGGAGACATAATCAGCTCCACTTCCAGGGGTGGTTCTGGGGAAGGGGGGAGGTGGGGACACTTAGTGGGAGTTTGGCTGTTAACCTGGCCCACAGAAATGGCACTCTAAAGGACATTGTTCTTGGCTTTAATGCCCGTCACAAAAACGGGTTGTAAATAGGTGGAATTTCCAAGGAAATTGTTTAATATGAGACCATAGCTGGGGGACTTAAATATAGTATGCATGTTTGTCTTATTTTGTGTATTTTATAGCTTAAAATTTTACCTGCAAAGGAATCCTAGCCAAACAACACTCCTCTCCGCCACCAAAGATAAAATTCCGAAAAAAAAACCTCAAGTGGTGCTTTTTTCATCGAATTCTACGGGAATCAGGAGTTTGATTTATTGACGATCATTATTGGGGACAGTTCTCTTTATATTTTTGGAGATACAGCAAGGTCTATATGTACACCAGCTTTTCCGTGGCCACAGAGAGCTGTTTGCACTCCAGAGGGTCCGTTGACGCTTGAACTGTTAGCAGCCTCTGCTCTTGTTAACAGCGAAATGTTAGCAGCCTCCGCTCTTGTTAACAGCGAAATGTTAGTAGCTTTCGTTCCTGTTAACGGGCACTGATAGCAGCTCCCAGCTCCCGATTTGTTAACAGCGCAGTGGCAGCAGCTCCCGCTCTTTCTTAACATCGCAATGTTAGCAGCTCAGGCCTTTCTTAACAGCGCTCTGTTAGCAGCTGCCGCTCGTGTTAATAGCCTCCTCCTATCGTTGACAGCGACTGTTAACAGCTGTAACAGCGATCTTGTTAACAGCGGCCTGTTAGCAGATTACATTTTCGGTCGCAGCTCACGTTCTTGTTAACAGCGAACTTTTATCAGCTGCCGATATAAGTAGCAGCTCACGCTCTTTTTAGCGGCTCCTGATCTTGTTAACAGCGTACTGTTGGCAGCTTCTGCTATCGTTGTCAGCGACGATAAACAGCTTTCGATATCGTTGATAGCGACTGTTAACAGCTTTCGATCTTATTAGCAGCGCACTGTCAGCAGCTCCCTATATATATTAACAGCGCACTGTTAGCAGCTCCCTCTATATCTTAACAGCGCAGTGCTAGCAGCTCCATCTTTTTCTTAACAGGGCACTGTTAGCAGCTCCCGCTATTTCTGAACAGCGCACTGTTAGCAGCTCCATCTATTTCTTAACAGGGCACTGTTAGCGACGTCTTCTATTTATTAACAGCGCACTGTTAGCAGCTCCCGCTCTTGGACTGTTAACAGCTCCCGCTTGCTCTCGGTTTCGCTCTCTGTTTCCCTCTCGTTCGGTGTTCTCAAGATCCACACGGCTCGGCTCTCATCGTTTTACAGCATGTAAGCCAAAATAGTTACGTTCCAACAAACTACGACCAGCTGGCAGACACGAAGAAAGCTTGGCAATTACAGCGACTGGGTGGGGTGGACTCGGGGCAGGAGGAAGGCATTGAAACAGATCTGCAGGCTTTTCGTGGGAAATATTTCGCCTCGGGCTTGATTGACGCCCACCCTGATCTCTCAGTTTTCTGGAAAAGCCTACTCTTTCGATTCCTGCAAAGAATTGTGCAAAAAGTGTGCTCTAAGAGTTTTATGATTGAAATTATCATCATTCCTTGAGCACAATAATTGGCAGTTTTAGCGTAAAGTGCGGCTGAACTTTGGTGTTTGCGTGATGGGATATGTCAAGGCGGCATTGGATGCAGCCCCTCCCCCACCCTCCCCCCACCCCCTACACCCTCGACGTGTACTTAATGGCGAGCGTGTTTATTATCTGGCTGTTGCCGAACGTCATGCTCGTAAATTAAAATGACACGCTTTGCATATTCACTCTCTCTTCTCCAGAGAGAGAGAGAGAGGAGAGCACACACACACACACACACACACACACACGGAGGCAATAAAAATTTTAATTATTCAATTAAATTACACTCGAAGGAAGGCGTTGCTCTGGCTCAGTGTGTGTGTTTTTTTTTTGGCCAAATGACTGACGGCCCATAAAATTGACACCCGAAGCAACTGGCACGACAGGACACTTGCTCAAGGACGTGGCGGGGGAGGAGTGGGGAGCGGAGGGCGGGCAATGCATTCACTGCGAAAATCATATAAAAATCATGTTTATTTAATTTACATCACAAAAAGCGGGCCCGGGCCCGTCGCAGCCGCCGCTCGTTAAATTGCCCTCCGCCCGACCTCCGACCGGCCACGCCCACGTTTTAAAAAACAATAAACCCCGCGTCGGTGGGGGCGGGACAGGCGCACGTAAAATGATTAACAAATATGTATGGCCGCACCCCCCTCCCCCCCGCCCCCTCGGAATAGGCGCTACTCGGCCATAAAACGTCCGTACGGGGCACAGGTGGTGGTGGGGGGGGGGGGGGTGGTATTGGGGTGGGTACGGTCTGAACCACGCCGTGGGGCACGCAAGGCCCCTGTGCGGACGGGGCATTGAGGCAAAGCACGCATATTTAATTAGCTCCATGCACCAGTGTTGGGGCGGGGGAGGGGCAAGAGGGGAGTGGGGGATTGGGGGAGTGGTGATAGGGGGCGGGGTCGGAGGGTGTGTGCGGATAAGTTTAGTGACCGCACTCGAACTGTGCCACAGTGAGTACCGCCACCCAGGGGAATACCTTTTCCAGGCAGATTTGATTTGAAAAGGTTAATCGATGAGGCGGGTCAAGGATACAAGGATACAAGGATTCATAGATAGATATCTAGATACATTTATGGATAGATAGATAGATAGATACTAGATACTAAATGCTAGATACTAGATATTAGTTACCAGATACTATACAAAATACTAGATATTTACTATTAGATACTAAAAACTAGTTACTAGATACTATATAATAGCTATTAAATACTAGATACTAGGTACTACTTACTGGATACTAGTTACTAGATACTAGATACTGGTTACTAAATACTAGACTAGATACTAGGTACTAGATACTAGATACAAGTTACCAGATACTAAATACCAGATACTAGATACTAAATATTATATACTAGTTACTAGATACCAGATACTAGATACTAGATACCAGATACCAGATACCAGATACTAGATACCAGATACTAGATACTAGATACCAGATACCAGATACCAGATACCAAATACTAGATACTAGATACTAGATACTAGATACTAGATACTAGATACCAGATACCAGATACCAGATACTGGATACTAGATACCAGATACCAGATACTAGATACCAGATACTAGATACTAGATACCAGATACTAGATACTAGATACTAGATACTAGATACTAGTTACTATATACTAGAAACTAGATATTAGATACTAACTTGATACTAGCTACTAGATACTAACTACTAGATACTAGATACCAGATACTAGCTACTAGATACTATACTAGATATAAAAAGGTCCTTCAGATACTCATCGAATTATCCCTCGTTTCAGCCCCTAGTCTCCTTCTTAGCTTGTCTCCACTGTACGTACCCCCTTCTGTTCTGCTGTGCCTCATGAAATGGAATATGAGCTATAAGAACCCCCCACTCCACTCTCCACACCCCCCATCCCCCCCACTCCACCCCCCTGCCTTGAAGGACTCCATTTTATATGCGTGTCCATGTTCATGTTGTCCCGCCGCTGGTTCTTACTTATGTTCTTGGCCCCTGTTTTGGAGTTACTCTTTGCCCCCCTCCCCCAGCCCCCTTGCAACCCTTTCCCGCCTGTTCCTGTTCCTGGTTGTTGTAGTGGCTGTGTGATTAATTCGCGCAAAGAGTTGTGCGCTTCCGTTTCCGGTTGTTGCTGTTGATGCCAGTGCGCGCTTTTATGCTTCACATTTCACAGGAGGCTGATTTGTGCTTAGCCACCCCCTGCTGTAGAGGGGCGGCAGAGGGGCCTCTAGAGGGGCAGAGAGAGGGGCGGCAGAGAGGGGCCTCTGTGGAGCGGCCTGCTGGTTTCTGTGGGCAATATTAATTGTTTGGTGCCCAACGAGGCTTAAAAACACATGCTCATGTAAGCTACGTCCGTTACAGGAGCACCCCCCCTCCCGCCCCCCGCCCCCACTCCTCCTCCCCGCCCCCCACAAACCGACACGCTGCTGGCTCTTTCATGTTTTGTGTTTTTTTTTCGACTGGGGGGGGGGGGGGGGGGGCACAAAAATCTGATTCGTGAAAAGAAGAAGCAGTGGGGCTTGCCTTTTGCTTTTGCCCCAAACATTTAAGATAAGAGCGCCACAATGGGTTGCGTTTGTGCCCCATTAATATGAAAATCAGACACACTTATCTTAATTAGTTAGTGGCATAGAACGACAAGCCCCCCGCCCCCCCCAGACCCAGGCACTCGGGGGACACGCCATGTGGCAGGGGCAGGGACAGGGACAGGGACAGGGACAGGAGTTGGTTTTTCATTTTTAATAATGCGGATACACACTATGGACATGGGTGCGTTTACTACACACACACTGTGGCATGTGGCATGTGGCAGCTTATACAAATTATGGCACTTAACATGTAATAGTTAATTTTGTAGTTTGGGCTCTCTCTCTCTCTCTCGCTCTCTCTCTCTCTATCACTCTCTTTCCCCCTCGGTCGTCGAGGTCTCCGAAGGCACATTTAGCGGTGGAGCTAATTTCCTTTAAGTATACCCCATGTGGCACAGCAGCAAAGGGTTTTTGGGGGGGGATTAGAGACTCCATTGGGAGACGATGGTGGGAGCAGCCCTGCAGACATAGACATAGGGCTGGAAAAAGCGTCAACATTTGGCTATCATTCAAACATTTAGCCACCATTCGAGGGCCTTTTGGAGGGCCTCCATTCCTGTTTTGAAGCTCTGAAGAGGGCTATCAGGAATCCAAGAGGATTATCGATCGCAGATCGCTGCTCCTTCGCAGTCCGAATAGTGCTCAAGGATACAGTGGCTTCCATTTCTATTGAGTGTTTGTTGGAATCTCCAATCTCTTAGGTCGTTCAAGGACTTGTCGGACAAGGACATTGTAATACCCTTTGTAATACCCGCTCCTCAGGCAGAATGTGTGTATATTGCTATCTCGCTTCCCCTCGCCAGGCAAGGAAAAGTCTGCGAGAGATTGAGAGAATGCTGATCAGGAATATATACATACATGTGGCCCCCGGGTTTTCCGTAGTTATACTTTAGTCCATTACGTCAGGTTTTATTATAATTAGTCTTTAATTATGAATATTATTTAAGATTAGTTATGATTACAATGGTCGCTGTGGCTGAGTGAGACTTTGGCACCGAATTATATGGCGTTGATCGTTGCGGCTGTGTTCTCTCCTCTCTTCGTTCGACGGCTGCTTCTAGTCTCTCTCTCTCTCTCTCTGTTACTTGCTCTGTTATCCCTACAGACTCTGTTGCTCTCTGTGGCTTCCTACCAAATCACACATACATACGCACACATACAGATGTACATATATACATGTAAGAAGAAGTGGGCCAGCTGGCCTATTGAGGGGGCAGCGGGGATAAGCAACAGCAGTAATAACAGCAGCAGAGGAACAGCTGATGAGCAGCAACAGCAGTAGTAACAGCGGCAGATCAACAGCGGACAGAGAAGAAGAGGAACAGAGCGAAGCAGTGAAAAGGAGAGAACAGCAGCATACGGACGCGACTCAAGCAGCAGCAGAAAATCAGCAGAAATAAGCCGTAACATTAAGAACTTTTGTAAGCACACATACCAGGCCACCGCGATAATAATACGAATAAACAATACTCTAAATAATATCTTACATACATGTGGCTCAGTTGCCTGACTTTAAAAGATATTGAGAGTTTGTGGCTGATATTGGATCAAAACATTATAAAACGTTAAAAATTTCAGCACTTTCGGAGGAGTGGGGGAAAATTACGTGATAAATCACAGGAAAATCAGTCGACTCGATTCAGAATAGGTTGAAAAGGCCTAAAACCCATAAAGAGAGCTTACCAAATACTAATTTTTTTAGTTTAAAAATAAAATAAATACAAAAAAAAGGATTTTTAGGAAATTCGGTTCCTATAAGCTGTGGAATGAAAAAGGACTGTATTTTTGTTTACAAAAATGTTGAAACATATTTCAGGTTGGTTTAGATTAAGGTTAAATCTATATGTATATATATATATATGTAAAGGACAGTGTATCAAGCAGTTAACACTATCCCATCTAAATTAACATTTGAACTTAAGATACCATCGATAAGACCTAACCGATATAACCAGACTTAACCGATGTTTAAAAGACCTAGCCGATAAGGGGTTATCGATATGGGAGTCGGTTGTTGGAAGTAGAAGCAGAAAGTTGAACTAAAAGTCGGAAGAACAGAATCATTAATTGCACATCTTAAATCAAACACTTTGTACTCTTTTTCGATCAAAACATTATTAATAAACGATACTTTAATATTAATCTTACATATATCTATCTATATATCTATCTATATATATGTATCTATCAGTATACATTTGATTTTTAGTTGTAGATTAGATGATTTGGAAGTTATAGCACATTTAAGTGTGAAAAGTGAAAGGTCCTCGGATTCATTTAGGCCTTGAGCCACTGTACGTACGTATATAAAACCGATTAATCGTCACACGTTTTAAATAAATATATAGCCAAGCTTCAAATATCATATCATGTCATGTCATATCATCATATCATATCATAGCTATCAAATAGCTTCATGGCCCAACAATTATTTCAATTCTTTTCATTCTTGATCAAAATGAAAGAAAGACAAATATAAACGCTAGTTTTTGGCTTGAAAATGTTGTATTTCCTTTAAAAGTGAAACGTTTTTATGGCATAATTTATGGCAGAATTTTCTCACAATAAAAATCCAAATTTTCAGGTGCTTTTGGCAACAATTTCAAATAGTTTTATATAAAATAAAAGCTAAGATTTGAATAGTTTAAGAAACAGCCAGCCCATCCGTTTGTTCCGACTCTGTTTTAGAGACTTGAAACATTTCTATTTTCTCTGAAATGTTTGGAAATAAAAAAACCTAACAATGCTTTACTCTGGCATGGAGAAAAAAGCATAAAATAAATACAAAAATTGTAATATGAGCTGCCTTTTGTGGTATTTAGTTATTGTATAATATTTTGTATAATATTGCGTTGCAGGGGGGGGGGGGGGGGGGGGGGGGGGGGGGGGGTGAGGGGGGCAGAGAGAGATGCAATAAACCCAAAAATAAATGCCAACAAATGCACGTATTTGTATGGGAGGCTTCCCCGCCTTCTCCCCTGCATGGCAGGGGTCCCCCCCTTCTCCCTCGTGCATGCCAGGGGGTGTGGCAGGTCTCCTCCCCCTCTCCCACATGCATGGAAGGGGGGGGGGGAGGGGATGGCAGGGTTGTCTGCTGCTCGTCATTTATCAAAGTCAGCGTTTTGGAGGATCCAAACTCCATGTACCCCCCACCCCCCTCTCCACCCCCACCATGTCATGGGCTTTTCTATTTCCCATTTCCACCCCCCCGCCCCCCCGCATTGTGTTTTAGGACTTTCACTTGAACAGAGAGAGAGAGAGGGAGAGAGATTTGCATGGCCTTTGTTTCAAAACTCCCGCAAAAGTTTTAATAATCAACAATAAAATAGTGCACAATGCAAATGTAAACACACATATTTTGGGGGCGGGGCAGGGGGCGGCAGGGGTTGGCAAGGGGGGGGGGGTCCGCACATTCGATTGTGCATTTCAATAAAACAAAAATATATATATACGGGCTCTCAAAATATTACACGGCATTTGAAACAGTTTTTAAAAGGGGGCAGAGGGGCAGAGGGGTAGAGCACGGGAGGGGGGGGGGGGGGGGAGGAGAGCTGGAAAAATATGAAATATTTTTATTTATTTTCTGATGCATTTGCATCCGATGCAGATGTATCTGTATCTGTATTTGTATCTCTATCTGTATCTTTATCTGAATATTTATTTGTAGCTCTCTCCTATATCTGAATATGCAACTGCAACTGTGCCACAAACAAAATAAAAAAACAAATAAAAAATATATAAAAAATGGAACAAAAAATTCAGTATTTAAAAAGCGATTGAAACGTGTTCTATGGCAAGGGGTGGCAAGGGGTGGATCGAGTGGCATGCCACTCTCTCCGACTCTTGGTCGTTGCATCACCACCGGAGAAATGGCATCATGTAATTGCAATTGAAATGAAGTAAGCGTAAATTTCGACTTGCGAAAAAAAATAATAGCCAGGCGGGAAGCCAGAGCCAGGAAAAAAGTGACTGCCCGCCTCTCTCTCTCTCTCTGGGCAGCAAAATGTTTGTTTCCTTTCAAATCAGTGCCCCAGTACCCAGTCTCCAGTAGACTTCCTTCTTGGGCCTGGGTCTCGGTCTCGGTCTGGGCCTTCATCTTGGCCTTCGTTTTCTTTGCTGGACTTTCCACTTGGATTTTCCTAAATGAAAATCACTTGAAAATACTAACGAGCTGTTACGCTTGCCAAGAAAAATATAATCAGCAGCATCATGTCTGCAGGTGCACTTAAAAGGCGTTCACTTTTGGCCCCCCCCACCTCCCCCCCACCGTGCCACGCCCCAAAAAAGGAGAGCAGTCCAAAGCGAACAATGGATCCAAAAAAAAAAAAAAAAAAACAAGACAAGTTGTTTAAACAATTAAAACTAACCTTTTTTTTGGTTGGGGGGGGGGGGGGTGTCTCGGGGAAAAGTGGAGGCAGGCAGGGGCCCAGGCTTCAGAGACAATGGAAAATGGAAAATGAAAAAGTTTAAGGTTCGATGGAAAAGCGCCAGAAAAAAAAGGAGTGCAATCGGAGTCACGCAGATGCCAGCTTTGCTCAGTCGCCAAGAGAAAAGTGATTGAGTCTATGCCCTGCACTGAGAGAAAAGGGGCCTATAAGAAGATACATATATGTACAACGAAATTTTGAACAAAAATTATTATTTTTTGTAAAGTTCATCTTATAAAAGATTATTTTATTTTACGAGCCTATATTTAATTTAATCGATTTAAAATATAAACAACTTTACAAACAAAATATAATATTAATATAATATTATAATTATATTATAATAAATAATAATATAATATTACTATTAATTTTGTAAAATATACGGAAATAAAAAAATATGGAAAATGTATTTCTGAATATGAAAATATTTTCAATATATTTAATTATCAAATTAAATATAATTAATATTATCAATTAAATATCAACTTAACATAAAAATATTTTAACATAAATTTAATTATGAAATTTTAATTTGTTTTAAACAGAAATAAATATATTTAAAGGTCTTGTTAATACGGTCCTTATTTAATTTAAATATAAAACAATTAAAAAATAAATATAATTAAAACATAATATATAAATAAAATATAATACATAATATAATAAAATAATAATATAATAAATAATAAAAAATAATTTAATTCAATATAAAATTTGTGAAAAATATATCTAATCTAAATATGAAAGTATTTATTTTAAATATTAAAATATATTTAATCCAAATATGAAAGTATTTGTTTTAAATATTAAATATATTTTAAAATAAAGAAATTTTTTATAAAAATAAATAAAAATCTTAAAAGCTAAAAAATTTAAATTTAAAATCTCACAATTAAACACAAGACAAATTATTTTTAAGCTTTAAGGATATAATAATAAAAATATAAAAATATAAATAATTATTATCACCGAAAAATAGATAATATTTATTTTTATGAGTTATTATTAATTATTAAAAATTATTCAAAATAATAATTTTTGGCTCGCAAAAAAATTCATATTTTTGTGAAGATGGGAAGATTTTTCTTAGTGTATTGGTATATTTAGATCTTTTGTGTTTTTATTCTAAGCAAAAATATTTTTTCGCTTAAAAAAAAAAATTCCTGGTAAATATTAAAAATCAGACAATTTTTCTCTGTCGATCGTCTTTGAGGGTCTTCTATTCCATTGGGGGAACCTGAAGTCCCAGGCAGGCCTCTGGGCGCCCAGTTCTAGCAGCCAGCTTCTGTCCGCCAGCCTGCTCTGAGGGGGCTCCAAAGCGGTTGGACCACTTGCTACAAATAGGAAAAACTCCACTCCACTCCACTCGATTCGGAGTGGACGCTGATGAGGCTGGACAGCCGGGAACACTCGACTGAACGCCACTCAAAGAGGCGGACGAGACCTGGAGCACTCGACGGCACTCGGACTACCAGGCTGGCTGTTTATTTGTGTTGTGAAGGCCGCAACGGAACGCTAAACGAAGCACAGGCCGGCGATCGTGATCGTGGCGAAATCATAATGAAGCTGCCACAGATGGAGGCGCGTGGCAGGCACAAACCAATTCCTTGGGTACTTCGGTTGTTGGCTGTTGTTGGTCATGGAAAATGACTTTGAACTTTATTGTGCAGCCGGTTTTTCCCCCATAACATTTTCCTGTTGGATTGATCGCGTAACTTAATTCATAAATGCAAAAATAAGAGAGGGAGAGCGGGACAGAGACAGAGACAGGTAGAGAGTGAGAGGTCAGACACTCACTTTTTTTTTGGAGCTGGAGCTGGAGCTGGAGCTGGAGCCGGGTCTAGCCTGGCCATTGTCCTATTGGCCATATAAAAACGCGGCAAGCGACCCAACAGAGCCACATTGCCACCAGTGCTGCAGTCGAGCAGTCGATCCAGGAAGCTCCAAGACCCCCCCCTAAAATGGCAAAGATTTATTTGGTGAGTCGAAGGGCGAGAGGGGGAAAGAACTCTAAACATACTCAAGTTTTTTGTTCTCGAACAGCAGATGCCGCTCATTGCAGCAGCCGCCACAACCATATTGACGATTGTCGGTGCCACAGCCATGGCAAGGAGTCCGGCCAGCTATGGGAACAATGTGGCATCATTGTATGACAACCGATGGCACCGCCACGGGGCAGGAGAGCGTCGCAGCCATCAGGGTGCCGTGCTTAATGGGCTCACAAATCTATCGGGCCTGGGGCACATTAGCAACGGTTACGATTCGGTGGCGCCCACCAAGCAGGAGACACCGATTTACGAGGAGCACAACGAGGATGCCGCCGTGGCGGCTGTGGCAGCCACGGCCCATGACCAGCACCAGCACCAGCCCCATTATCTAGCTGGTGGGGGAGGTGGCGGATTCCTGCCCGCGTTTGGGGGCTATGGATCATGGGGATTATCATCGCCGGAGGAGCAACAACCGTATGCGTACGAGAAAATTTCAATGGGAAATTTCCTGCCACATTCCGGCTATGAGGGGCATCAGCAGGAGCAGGTCTATCAGCGGCAGGAGCAGGCCTACCAGCAGCAGGAGGCGAACTACCAAAAGCAGGAGGCGAACTACCAGCAGCAGGAGGCGCACTACCAGCAGCGGCAGGAGGCGCACTACCAGCAGCAGCGACAGGGGGAGCAACAGCACTCCACCTACTTTAGCCCCCACGGAGAGACATCCGCCTCTGGCTCGGCAACGAGCGGTTCGGCAGCCGATGACTATGAAGAGCATCCGGGAGATGGCCAGGAGCAGAGCTCCAACTACTTGGCCGAGTCGCCAAGCGGTCACAGCCAGCACTCGCATCATGTGGACATCATCAACTATGTGCCCGTGAAGCATGTGAAGCAGCAGCATGTGCCGGTGGAGAAGCCCGTCAAGATACCCATTTCCCATGCGGTGATCATACCCGTCCGCAGGCCCGTACCGATACACATACCGATCACCAAGACCATCCAAGTGCCCGTCGAGAAGGAGCTGAAGGTGCCGGTGGAGCGGGTGGTGGGTGTGCCGGTGGAGAAGCACATACCCGTGCCCGTCGAGAAGCATGTGCCGTACGAGGTGATCAAGTACGTGCCCATCAAGGTCCCCAAGCCGTTTCCCGTCAAGGTGCCCGTCTTCAAGACAGTCCTGCACAAGGTTAAGAGCTGGTGGTAGAGTCTCTCTCTCTCTCTCTCTCTCTCTCTCATTTTGGATTCAGCGCACACGTTTATTTTGTTATAATTATAAGCACATTATGCAGCCACCCCCTCGTCGCCCCCCTGCCTCGGCAAGCAACCAAAGCAAAGCGAACATCGTTATGCAGCTTTCAGCAGAGCAGAGCCGAGCAGAGCACTGCAATTCGTTTTCCATTTTCAATGCCGTTTTGAGTTTTAAAATTCATTTAATCCTCGGTGATGCGTTGTACAACAATTTTGTGACTCATTTAACATTACAACAATTTGCATTAAAATACAAACACGAAACGAAACAGAAACAGAAACACACGCGAAGCAGGGGACTGGTGCGGGGGAGGGTCTCTTTTTTTATGCTAAGGATACCCTGTACAAGGGGTGCCTTGTGTTGATTCAAGAGCATGTAAAAGGCAGATAAATAGGTAGCTATGCGAGCCTCGCATACAAAGCGAAAATATACACGGCAGAAAACCAAGCACACCCGATCTATTCTATGATGCCAGCAGCAGCAGCAGAGCTTGCAAATAAACGCAAATAAGTGTTGTTTTTTTTGTGATCTGCGAATGAGATCGAGAACGAAACCAAGCACAGCCGAGCTCCTATCGCCCACAGACCCGAGCCGAACACCTTTTCTACCTGCAGTTCGTGTGCTCCGTTTTGTGACTTCGGTAGGGCACGATTGAACATGTCTGTCTCTCACAATAAGCGGCTCATTTCGGTGCATTGTGAGAGAGAGCGACAGAAAAAGCACCGCTCACTTTGCAAAGCTTATCTCGTAAGAAAAAGCAAAAACAAAACACCTTTAGCAGCCTGTGATCGGTAAAAGTGCCTGCGAAAAAGGGATGCAAAATGGAAAAAAAGCTGACACCGCTATGCTGCTGTTTGAGTTGTATGTCGCTTGGGAAAGAAAGAGAGAAAGGAAGCCGTTCGTTTTATTTGCAGAGCTTATCTCTCAAGCCCAAGCACACATACGCACATACATATACACGGAAAAGACACATTTGGCAGCCAGCGATCGACGAAAGTGGGTGCCAAAAACAGAAACAAATACACTCCCGATCAATGGATTAAAATTTAATAAAAATACAAAAAATCATTAAAAAAGCACTAATTTAAAAACGTCAATTCCGTCAATATTAAGAAAGACAGACAAAAAGAACAAGCGACGCAGAATAGATAAAATAGTGAAGCAGAGTATTTTCAACAAAAACAGAATCGAATGTTCCTTTTTTCTTCCACTGAACACCCTGAAAATATTGAGGGTTATTTGCGAGCTCTATAATCTACAGATCCAAAGAAATTCATCAAAAATCAAAATACAGCCCGAAGAAAGAACTTTCAAGCTCTTTCCAAGTTGTGGCTCCCAAAAGTGCACTCGAAATGCTCACTTTCCAGCACTTTTTCGAGCGAATAAAAAACTTAGTATTGGACAATAACCGACTAACGGGTATCTTACAGCCGAAAGGCCCCTCATAAAGCTCATACTTGTTTAGCAGTGATTTTACGGTGCATTTATCGTGGACATGAACCGCCAACTCCGGCGACTCCGGCGACTCCCAACCCTTTTGCCAAGCACATTTATTTAATTTCACTTTAAGCGCACAAAACACAATGAAATTTGTGTTAAATGAAATGAAATTCATCTTCACAAAAGGCTCTTCCGGTCTCTCTCTCTCTCTCTCTCTCTGGCAAATGCCATTTCCAGGCCATTACATCGACAGTTCGGACGCTTTCTAAGGGGCCTGGAGAGAGAGGAGGACCTTCCAGGTCTAATTAAATTAAGTGCACACCTTTGTTGTTCCGCTACGTGCTGGCATGCACTGCATTGATTTCCAGATGGTATTTCTTGGAGACAAGAGAGCAGAACTAAATGGGTTTCCCCTTATAAAGATCTAGTGGGAATTTCAACCAAAGCCTACCCTACGAAACCAGTTATATTTGTGGCTGCCCCAAGAAGAGCAACCAGTAACATATCGTATACAGTAAATTTGTTGCTTGCCAGCAATCCTTCTTGACTCTGCCACGCACAGACTCCCCTACCCCTGCCCCTACCCCTCCCCCACCCTGGCTGACTGGCTTGTCCTTTGTCCCTATGTGGCACGACACTGTTTGCTCGCGCGGATGTGTGGTCCTTTCGCCTGTCAGTCACGCGGCTCTGTCTGTGGCTCCTCCGCTTCGAGCTGGTGCCTGCTGCCTGCTGCCTGCCACTTTCGAGTTGCCTCCGCTACTCTTGCTCCATTTACTGTGTATTTTTGATGTCTAAATTGCATTTTATTATGTCGCTCGCTCGCTCGCTCGAGGAAAACTTCTCTCTCTTTGCTTGCCACACATATGGCTCCGCGGCAGCTCCGTTGTCGTCTTTGTTGTTGCGGTTGTAAATTTTATTTATCATTTAACATTTTTTACGCTTTTTATGAGAGAGAGAGAGAGAGAGAGAGAGCGAGGGGGCAACCGACGACACACTTTAAGTGACTTTTCAAGTACTTTATTTTGCATACAAAAAAAAAAAAGTATTTGCCGTCTCCCCTGTGCATGCGTATACGTAATATTGGTGGCAACTCCACTTCCGGTGGCCTTTGAGCAGATGTTTCATACACTTTTTATGTAAAATTAAACATTTTAGTTATTATTTTTATGATATTCATTTACCCAGTCCCAGTTTATTGGGCCCAATTCTCTGGCCCGGTTTTGACATAAACATATGCCATATAATATTTAATGAACTGCAGATTTTTGTGTGCGAGAAATGGCAATGATTATGCGAAAATGTGTGGGCCAGAATTTCTAGTTTCTGGCAAAGTTTGCCACAAAATTAATTAATTTTAATTTGAGGCTGGCAGACAACAACGACGCTGACAATGACAATGACACAACCGAACATCCCCTAAGTAGGGGATGTAATTATTTGCATTTGTTTGCCACCCGCCCCAAAATGGGTGAACATTTTGGCAAGGGGTTGGAAAATTCAGGGCAATGATGGTTTAATAAGATATTTAGGCCCTATCAGATCGTTTTGCGGTGCCTTTTTACAAGACCAATGTCTATCGATTGTAGATTTTATTGTTTAATTATGTTTCCTACATTGTTCCGCAGGGCGATTTATCGGTTCCAGAACTCTATTCCCAATGAGCCCCAAAAGAAATTATTATTTTTGTCGTAAATTAAACAAATATTAATAGAAAACCTAATTTTAACCAGAAAAAAATACATATCATTTTGTTTATTTATTTATTTCTTTTTTAAATTTGTTTTTGAATCTAAAATATTATCACAAATACCATTATGAATTATTTTAAATTATTTGCTACGAAAAAATGCTGTTTAGCTCAGATTTAGACCGAAATGAATTAATTTTGGGCGTCCTGAAAGTCTTTAAGAATAAGTAAATTTCAAAATTATATCAAAATTACAAAGGCCCTATATTCCAAGAATCGTAAAAAAATATTCAAATGTGAAGAGTCAGATCTGAAAGGGGTAGGATCAAATATTCTCATAATATTCTCATATTCTCTCGTGGTCAATAAATCTGTACAATTATAAATAAGCTGATCGATAGATCTTTATAAACGATACCTTAAACGACTACTAACTATCGTTTCCATACCTATAGAATATGCAAAACGAACAGTTTTTTTTAATTAAAATTTCAAAATTTCGTTAAAAAATAATTTAAAATATGATAAAATTTGATTTGGAAACTAGAATAAATCCGAAACGGTAAACTTAAGCTATACATTTTTTAAAGCCAATTAATAGCGGCATTCATTAGCTTTTCAGAATGGTTTAAAACTAGGCGTGGTTGCCCCTAGCCCTTGAAACCTGAAAAAATACCATTACCATAAATTACTTTAAAAAAAACACTAACCTTAAAAAATAATTGTAATTCATTAAAAAACTTGGCTATCAGAAAAAGTGGATTTTTCGTTCTACCTTTTATGGGAAATTTTCGCCACTTCTAGGAGTAATTGTGGGAAATGTTTGCTTTATTAATAAAAGCAGCTGATTTCTCCATTTCGACAGACATTCAAGGAGTACTCGTACTCGTAGGAAACAAAAAACTGTTGCTTTTAATAAACGAACGGTCCTGCCCTGCCCATATGTGGCGTGTGTGGTGCGGGGGGTGCGGGGGGTGGTGGGGTTCGAAGGGCAGCTGCCACTGTGTTTGCACTTTTATTAAAAAACTTTTGCATAATGAAAGTTTTCCAGCTCTCTCTCTGTCTCTCTCTCTCTCCGAATTGTAGACGCAATATATTTATAATTCCCGGAAAGTTATGTCGGGTTCACTTTAGCTATTTATATAAATATTTTTGCAAAAGTTTAGCTAAAAAATGATTTTTTTTTTTGTTTTATTTTTGTGGTTTGTTTTTTGTTTTTGTGAAGTGTTTATGATGCACCGAACAACTCTTTGGCTTTGTGTCGCCCACAAAACAATTCACTTTTGCATATTAAAAAGATTTAATTTTATTTCGTTTAAGCAAGTTTTTTTTTATTGATTGCTCTTGCCCCTTGAGGGGGCTCTCCAGACAGCAACAAAAATACATAATGGGTATACGAATTTTTTATTGTGGTCGAGGAGCCCATCGAAAAGGACTCTCTCTAAAAGCAATGATACTTTTATTTCCTCCCCCCGCCCACTCCCACTCCCACTCGATGGCATTGCCACGTAAGGCGGCCACTCAGCGAGATGGCTGTGGCTCAGTGGCTGATGGCTGATGATGGGCGCACTCACACAAACACACACACAAACACATTGTCGCCGGCGTCTTCGGGTGTGGATTTTCGTGGATATGCGGCGCTACATGTTATGAATTTTTTAGGGTCTTTGCTTAGGGAGGGACAAAAGAAGTACTCCCGGGCAGAGGGGAGGACTCACAGGCGGAGAGGAACACAAGGGAGGACCCACAGGCGGAGAGGAACACAAGGGAGGACTCACAGGCAGAGCGGACTCTCAGACAGACAGACAATAAAAGCCTTGTGGCACGTGTGCAGAGGCCCGCAATGGCCCCTCGTACGCCGAGATTATGTCTACGTTTTGCTCAAATGATTTACACATCGTCTGTGTTTCCTTATCTGCACATGGACTGGCTTTCGGCATTCGGCCATCTGCAGTTACCAATTTGCCATTGTTGTACGCGAATTGCCACAGCATCACAGGCTTAAAGGTGGCTTTTTGGCAGTAGGTTTAAGCCTTGATTGGCCATAAAGGATGTTCTAAGCAGGGCTATTGGTAGATCATCTAGAGCTGCAAAAGCTATTTTCCATAGTCGGTTTACAGTTGGTTTTATAAGCACGCCTTTAAATGCCCAATCGAGCCTCGAAAAAACTCTTTTTGTGCAACGCAATTATGAGCAATGCTGGCTCTTTCTTACCCACACCCACGCTCAATGCGCGCTCTCTTCTTCTTGTCACTTTTGATCCTCTCTGAGCAAAGCGTTGTCTCTCTCTTTGACACCTACTATGCAAGTGGACAAGAATAAACATGCACAGCAATGAGACAGGCAGTGGACAAACAAAACGGTGAATGCTGAAGAGGGCAACGAAAGGGGAAACAATACACTGAGCATAATATTAGGAGCAGACATGTATTTAGGAGAGTGTAAGAAAGTGGATTACTGTTAAATTTTGCATTCAGTATCGCTTAAAATTGTCTGCCATTTCATAGGAATCACCCACAACGGGCCTGCCTGGGCCAATAATGGATGAGCGAGTGGGATGGACGACTGCTGTGGGGGCGTTGCGCAACGGAAGTGCAACCGTATGTATCCGTATTCGTTTCCGTATCTGTATCTGTATCTATGCGATACATGCGAAGCAGCCTTATGTACTTGCACTCTGCAGTTGGCTTTTATGGCACTCGAAGAAGCTTGTGTGAAGGTGAATGCTGCTGCCGCTTTCTTATGTTGCCACTGCCACTTTGGCCAGCACTCTGGCACTCTGGCGCTCTCGACTCGATTCGGCCCGGGGCGTGTCAAAATTGCAAAACTAATTTATTAAAAACGGATATATGAGGCAGGATTTTGTGCTATACTTTGCCCAGGAGTTTCCAGCTCATCGCACGGCCGCCATATTGCCACAGAGTTTATAATTTTTGCCTTGGCTGGGAATGCCGGGTAAATAATGTGCTGTCAGCATGTCAACGGCACCCCCTTTCTCTCCCTCTTTTTTGGCCGGCACATTTGTTTATTGTTTTCATAACCAAAAAAGAAAGAGTATACGACTAGTTCTTGACCTCAATCATGTGAAACTTTCAAGTAGTCAGGGGCATAATTTTGTGAAGACCTTTAAAGAAAGGTCTAGACATATTTTAAGTTTTGTTCTTAAAGGGCAAGATTAATATAAAATTTGGTATTCCATTATTATCGCTAGACCCATGGAAAGGAGGCTTCGTTACAGGGTTATTGGATGGAGACATGTATTTTGGGCCTACTCGTATATAGGTTGAGTGTTTCTGGCTAGTGTTTACAGATCTCCGCTTTTCACACCTGGCATAGTCATAAATTTCATCACTTAGATCGGTTTTCTGTGGCATAAGTGCTTTGAAGGAGAATTTTTATTAAAAACCACATACATGGCATGTGAATGATAATGGTTTGAGAGGGTTTTTCTGTCCCCCTCTGCTGATTCCCAGGATGAATTCTAATGATTCTGAATGTATTTTGTTACTGAATTCTGGAGACCTAAACACACCGGGTATCCCATGGTCGAGGCACTCGATTCTAGCCTTTGTTGCTCTTGATTTCCTGTTGATTTTCGCTCATTATGTGCTTTAGGAAGGGGCATGCCCCTGGCAACTGCAACTTATCCGTCTGTTCACAGTTTTGGACTTGAAATATGATCCGATGCTGCTATGCTGGGATGCTGCCTGCCATTTCAACGGCAATATTTAGTTTCATTTCTCAACTGAATGCTCTGTCAACTGAAGCTGTCTCTGGGGCTGTTTCTCTCTCCCGAGCATTGTGTGTCTCTCTGATGACATTCCAGGCATCTAGCCAAAGGTAATCATATCCCTGCATTTTCTCCAGCAAAAGCTGTCAATCAAAAGTCTCGGAGAGAGAGTGAGAGAGAGGGAGAGAGAGGCTGGGGCCTGATATTCAAGCACACGTCAGTGGACTTCAATTAGAGACATTTTTGATGAGCACTTGGCCATCCCAACGGCTTTGGAGCGACCAAAAGTTGCAACACTTAATTGCCACCCGGACGCAGGGGCGGGGGTGGGGTCGAGGGTTGGGGGGGTGGGTTGGCAGGTTGTAAAATATTGATACTTATGCAGGAGGCCATAGCCCGCCTTGGTGGGGTCTCTCAGCTCGTTTTAAGCGCACTTTAATGGCAATTATACGCCCGAGCAGTTGTTTGTGTTACCAAACTTTCCTTCAGGCAGGACAAACAAGACCCACATACAGCGTATCCCCCCGTATCCGGCCCCCCCCCAGACGATCCTGGCCGCATAAATCCTTCGGAGTGGAGTGGATAAAATACTTGGCAACATTTTGCTTGCTGCCTGCACGCACCAGATTATTAAAGTTGTGTGTAAATAGTTTATGGTTATCGTAAAAGAGGGTCCTCCAGCCTTTTCTCAGACATGGAATATCACTCATACGCCACGTTGCACGCTGCTGTTGAAAGTGCTTTTGGCCATTCGGCAATTAAGCAGGGCGTCAACTGTTTTCTTAAGGACTCCCTTTGAGTCCACATCAAAAATAACAACTTGCCACCTGAGTCGCAAATTTTTATGCCGCACCAAAAAAATACACCCAAAAAGGGTTCAAAAAGTTTTGCGTTTCCTGGTCGCTAACTGATGGCTGGCCGGGGCTGTCATTTTTCAAGCAGGCACCCCCCTGCACCCCCTCCCCTCCCCCCCCACAGATCTCAACCAGTTACCAGTTGCCGTTGCCGCTGCTGCCCGGCAATTATCAAAGTTTTTGGAGGTAAAAGTGCTGATTAATTTTTAATGTTTATCTCTGCTGCCGCCCCCTCTACCCCCCCCCCCCCCCCCCCCGCCGTTGCTGCCGCAAAAGTGTGGAGTCATTTCCTAAATTATAAAGTCATTTGGTGTCCACCAGAAAAACTCGAAAACCAAGTTGAAACCGAAACCGAAACCTGGCGGTGACTTGAGCGCATTCTGACTGGACGATTCTGTTGGCCGCCGAGGCAGAACCACCTCAGTGGCATGAAACAATCGGAGAAAAATGAGATACTTCAAAATAACATTAATATTGTTGAGAAAAATGAGATACTTCAAAATAACATTAATATTGTTATTATAATACATTTTAATGTTAAATATTGGTTACAAAATTGCTGGACTACAAAGTCATAGGTAGTTCATCCCAAAAATCGGATAATGCACTTAAAAATTGAAAATTTCTTAAATTAACTATTTTTTTTAATTTAAAATTTTTTTGTTTTACCTTTCGTGAATTCATAAAATTGATTTAAAAAAAGAAAATGTTATAAAAAAATGTATTGTAAATATACAAATAAAATATTAACACACACAAAAAATTAGTTTTTTCAACTTCCAAAAGTTTTGAATCATTTTTATACCCGATACTCAAAATGAGTATTGGGGTATATTAGATTTGTGGTAAAAGTGTATGTGTGTAACGTCCAGAAGGAATCGTTTCCGACCCTATAAAGTATATATATTCTTGATCAGCATCAATAGCCGAGTCGATTGAGCCATGTCTGTCTGTCCGTCTGTCCGTCCGTCCGTCTGTCCGTCTGTCCGTCCCCTTCAGCGCCTAATGCTCAAAGACTATAAGAGCTAGAGCAACGATGTTTTGGATCCAGACTTCTGTGATATGTCACTGCTCCAAAAATATTTCAAAACTTTGCCCCGCCCACTTCCGCCCCCACAAAGGACGAAAATCTGTGGCATCCACAATTTTAAAGATACGATAAAACCAAAAACGCAGAATCGTAGAGAATGACCATATTTTATAGACTGCAGAATCTGAATTGGATCGTATTACTATTATAGCCAGCATCAAGAAAACAATTTCATTTTTTCTCGCCCTGTCTCTCTCTAACACACACGTAGCATAGGCGGCTTTGCTTAGAGTAAAACATTAGCGCCTAGATCTCAGAGACTATAAAAGCTAGAGCAACCAAATATAAAATTTTGGTTAATAGAAGTTATAAGTTTACAAATACAATACGAAACATACAAGAAACAACATAATTTTTGACTTTTCTTGAGTTTATAAAATCATTTTTTGAAAAAAATCGAAAAAAAGGTATAATTTTATTTTTATTTAAAATTTAGATTGTTAAAGCCTCATATTTTTGTAATGATAAGCTGTAGGTGCAAAGAGACAGCTTATTGGATGAAAGCTTTTTTCAGTTACAAAAAAAAGTTATGTAAAAAAAACTTTAAAAAAGACAAAAATACAAAACCATTTAAAACCAAGAATTTTTTCTCTTTCCTTAAAAAAAAAAACCATAATTCATAAACCTTTTTTTAATGAGTCTTTAAAAAGTCTTTAATAAAGAGCCTAATCCATCAGAAAATGGCGGTGTTGTGTGGTCTAGTGGGGTAAATGTTGTTGCATTTTGTTATAAAAATATACATTAATATATATATATTTAATTTAAAAATTCGTTTACACTTGATACTTTCCTTTTACTATTTCCACAATCTATTGGTTGTAATTTTTCACACATCTAATTGTAACTATTCGATTCTCAGAGCTTTTTTTTCGCCGGGTGTTGTTTCGACAGAGAGAGAGAGAGAGAGAGAGAGAGAGGGGGAGAGATTTAATGGGGGAAAAGTGTTTTTTGTGCCCTCCTGACACGTGGCGAGTGCGTGACAAATTAATTGTAAACAGCCGCAGGTCCCGCAGTCCAGTCCAGTCCAGTCCGTTCCGTTCCGTTTCCCCTGTTCCCTGTTCCCGTACTTGTTCTTCTGTTTCCGGTTTACCGTTACACATGTTCCATCCACATGCAGTCCACTGGCATTGTAGCTTTAAGGTTTTTTTTGTTTTTGTGTGACAGTTTGACAGAGCAAAAACAATGCAAACGGTTCATTATTTGAAAGAAACACACACACGCACACACACACACATCCCTATTATCTACTACTAACACACCACTGGTGGTCGTGGGGGGAAGTGGGTAGGGGGGGGGGGAGGGGGCTGGCCACTCTTCTGTTCTCATCAGCAGAGAGTCGTCGCGGTCAGCAATCTAACCGGACGCATGTTCATTGCGTTTTGCGTTTTGCGGCTTTTCGTTAGTTCCGACTGCGTCGTACACGTTTCAAAATCCCGTTGCAGTTGCGGTCCACCCCCCTCCCCCCCCCCCCCCTCCCGTTCGTAGCGGTCACATGGTCACAAAATTCTTAACGAAGCGGTCATTGTGTGTCCTGCAATTATGAATTTATGTGCATTTATCAGTCAAAAGTCCCACTGGCAGGCCCAGCCCCAGCCCCAGGCCCAGTCCCAGGCCATTCCCCGCCATTGATTCCCCGCACGTCCTAGCATATGATTATTTAATTTGATTTTTAGTTGGGCTTCCGCTCGTTTTTGCGGTTTAGTTTTGCCTGTGCACACTCCATAAATACTAATCGTAATCATTTTTGGGCAAAAGAAGAAGCTTCTAATTATACCGGTTGCCCATGGGGGGCCGTGACCAAGGGGAATCACTATCATTTGTAGATATTCCTGATCAGCCTGAACAAAGGGAGAGAGCATCAGATACCATTACTGTTAATGGATGGCCGGTGTAACATTTTTCAGTTCTGTAACTCCCGCCTATGGCTAGAGTGGACTGTATCCAGCGCGGGAGAGCAGCTGTAACAGAGCAACAGCGCTGTTAACAGAGCAACAGCGCGGTTAATTGAGCAACAGCATTGCTAACATTGCAGCTGAACAGACTGTTATCCTTTCCCTTTGGAGGGTCGCAGCTACAGCAGACTGTTATCACTTAGCTGTCATTTAACAGCGTGTTATAGCGTTCTGTACCCGATCTCTAAGAGCGCTCTGTTACCGCCCTCTGACAGCGCTCTGTTACCACTCTCCAACAGCGCTCTGTTACCGCCCTCTGACAGCGCTCTCAAGCTCGCTCTTAAGATCCACCCAGCTCGCGAGCGGCCTCTCAAGATCCACTCGGCTCATGAGCGACCTCTTAACATCCACTCGGCTCGCGAACAGCCTCTTAAGATCCACTCTAGCCCTCTAGCGGCCTTTAGCTTGTAAGCTAGAACCATACACACATACATACATAAGCAATTACGATCCAACTCCCAAAGTAAACGGCTGTGAATCTTACAAGTACGCACTATACATACATATGCATTGGAATACACATTCCACACCGACTTCTTGCATTCTTTGTTCTTAATTTTCCCTCCTGCAAACAATTATGAATATTTAAAAAATACCAATATTTTTCAGAAATTATTTATCATTGAAAAAATGTTTTCCCTCTTTGCTCGTAAAAAAAAAATATAAATATTTTTCAAAAAGTATTACAATCTTAGACCACTATTTTTCAGAAATTATTTATCATTGAAACAATGTTTAACAATAAAGAAATTATTTAGGACTCGTATTGAATAAATCCTTCTATGGTTCAGAGGATCATTCATGTGTGATTGTGGGGCGACGGATCAAGGGCGATTAATGGGAATATGATGCTGGGTGTAGGGGTTTCAATGTGTAACATATATGTTCTTTATGTATTTCCGCGGCAGCTTGTAGCGGCTGTGGATCGTAACTGAAGCCCAGCCTACGAGCCACGAAACGGAGAGCGCTGGGTGGAAGGTAAGAGCCCACACTGTTAGACCACTGTTAGCCCATTGTTAGCCCATTGTTTGCCCACTGTTAGCCCACTGTTCGACCACTGTTAGCCCACTGTTAGCACACTGTTAGCCCACAGATTGCCCACTGTTTGCCCACTGTTTGCCCACTGTTTTCCCACTGCTAGCCCACTGTTAGCCCACTGTTAGCCCACTGTTCAACCACTGTTAGCCCACTGTTAGTCCACTGTTAACCGCTTAAAAGCTTAACATTCATGTCATTCATGTTTCAAAGAGTTCCTTCTTAATTTTTCTTAAATTGTATACCTTATTTGCCAGACTCCCTGGAAGGGTTCCACCCCCTTCGCGACTGCAGCTCCCACGTCAATTAGAGTTAATTTCATTAGCCGGCAATAACTTGCAGCACTTTCCGCAAGAAGTTACCCCCCCCCCCCCCCCTTTGGCCCCAAGCTTTTGGCCCGGTCTGGGGTAACAACTTTACTTTTTGGCTAATTCTGTTGCTGTTGCTGTTGCCGTTAACGCCTCGCTGAAGCTGAACGTTGCGTTTATTTTGTGCGTCATTGTAGGAGACCCTGCCACGTGCCCCGTGCCCAGTGCCCAGTGCCCACTGCCTTCTGTCGCTGTCCCTGCCTCAGTCCCTGCCTCTGTCCCTGCCTCTGTCCCTGCCTCTGCCTCTCCCTATGCCCCCTGTCTCTACTCCTGCCTCTCCCTCTCTGCCCCCCAATCCTCCTCTATTGCCAGAAACTTCTTGTTGCAGTTGCAGTTACATTTGGCAATTAGCCGCTGCATTTTCTTGCACTTTCGCTACTTTTGGCCAACACCAACCCCCCCTCCAATCCCCCACCAACCCCCTCCCCTCCTCAATACATATTTATTAGCCGCATTTGTTGGATTTTAGCTCAATTAAAAAGTTTTACTCCAGCTACTTTTCTTCATTTGGGACCTCTCGACTCCGATTTTGGCCACGATTCTCGACGCCCGACGCCCGACGCCCGACGCCCGCCGTCAACTTCCATTCGGACTTTGGGATGTCTTGTTTTTGGCCAAGAAGTCTTAGCCTTTCTTTTAGACACTAATTGCAATTACTTTCGGGGTCCTGGGAACAACATAAAGAATTTATTATTTAAGACCCAACCATCATACGATTTTATGCATAAAAAATACAAGTTTTTCTCAGCCCAACAGATGATTGGTGCCCCAGCCTCCTGGATGGTGGTAGTGGTGGTGCTGCGGCTGCTGCTTGTGCACCACCGTCCTGACCACCGGCACCTTAACCGGATACGGATAGTAGACGGGCGTGGCCACCGCCTTCTCCACCCGATAGGGCACCCGCCGCTCCACCACAAACGGCATGGGCCGCTCCACCGCCACCGGCTGGATCCTCTCGATGGGTATCTTCACCTCCTGCAGCTGTGGCACAGCCACTGTCCTGGTGACGGGCACCTTGATGGCCACCGGCTTGGGCACGGCGGCTATGACGGTGCGTGGCACCTGCAGCTGCAGCGTCTGCTTGTAGGGCACCAATTGCTTCTGGTAGTGCGGGACGGCCACCTGTCGGATGGTCTCGATGTGTTTGCTTAGTGGCACTCCGGCCAGGGCCTGGCTGCTGGAGGGCGTGTGGTGCACGCTGCTGGTGATCGGTGGCAGGAAGTCACGGGCTTTGGGCAGATCTGTTAGGTGTAAATCGGTGTGGGAGTAGAGCAGCTGTTGATCGGGGTTGTCGTGGTAAAGGTTCCTCAGTTCCCTGGGGTCCTGGTGGCGGTCCCTGGGGTCCTGGTGGCGCTCCCTCGGCTCCTGGTGGCGGTCCCTAGGGTCCTGGTGGCGGTCCCTCACCTCCCTTGGCTCCTGCTGCCTTTCCCTCACCTCCTGCTGCCCCCTGCCCTCCCCCTCCTCCCCCTGCCTATACTGTGCCTCCGCCTGCTGTCGCTTCACTGGATTCGACCATGTTGGGCGCTCTTTGATCCTGGCATAGGCACTCGACTCGTGGTCCTCTTGCTCGCCAGTTTCGTCGCGATAATTGGAAATTTGTTCGAAATGGTAATGACCGTAGGGCGTGGCCACCCGCGGCGTCGGCGACTGATATCCATAGCTTTGATAGGCACCAGGACCAGGACCCGGACCAGTCTCATAATTTCCCGTATTAATGACAAAATCGATATCGCCACGCGGTCCAGCCTGCGAGTGGGGCACAAATCCGGACCAGGCCTGGGGTGGGGCATAATTTCCATATGTGACGGCCCTGGCCGTGGCCCTTGCCAGGTCATCGCTGCCACCAGAAGTGCCATAATAATTTCGTGTATATCCTGTTAATCCCGCCAACGACTCCGTGTCCAGGCCAGTGTCCTGGTAATTGCCTCTGCCATGTTGCAGGGGCAGGCCCTGCGCCGCTTGGAGGCCAGCACCGCCGCTCATTGTTATGGATAGCAGGAGCCACATTAATGCATAGATCGTTAATGAACTGTTGGCATGTTGGCCAGAGCCGGGAGGAGGCCTCATGTTGCCGTCGTGTCCTGTTCGTCCTGTCGAGTGCTAATCCTTGGCGCTCGAGTGCGTGTGCCACTGCTGTGGCCGTGTGCCCGCTTTCAAATGTAAAATTCCCTGCAACGCGTTGGGGTTTTTATAGCAGGGCCCACACATGGAGTTCATTGGCCTCCTCGCCGGCCCCCCCCACTTTCACTTGTTGTTCCGCCTGGCGCTCTCGTATCTTGTATCTTTGAGATGCCTGTGCAGCGATCCGATCTCTCGATTGTCGGCCTTGTGGCATCCTCGTCTTGCATTTGATTTTCCATCAAGGTTTTCCCTCCGCTTCGTATCACATTTCCCATTTTCCACTCGTTGCGGCCAATGTCGCGGCCACTCCGATGACACGCCGCCAGTGCTTGCGGTGTGTGGCACAGAGGGAAGGGGCATGCCTCTGCCAAGTGTCGCAATCGGTGGGTGGGAGTCTCGTGTTGCCGCCGCCGCCGCACTTTCAGTTTCCAGTCAATGACATTTGGCAATCGATGTTCTTGCGTCATTTAGATCTGGGACTGCCACTGCCCTTGCCACTGCCACTGGCACTGCCCTTGCCACTGATGCTCCGACCACACTTGGAGAAAATATTTGTAAATTCCAAAATATAGTTCCCTTTGATTTAAGCCACAAAAAAGAATATTTAATAAATTCCTCTATTATATTTAAGAGTTTTTGGGTCTTTGTAGCAAAGCGAGTGAGCCGGGGTCGAGCCTTTTATAATTTAAAAATATATACAAAAAATAATTATATTTTAAAGACTTTTAGCAAGGCCCGTATTTAATTTAAATAAATAAAAAATACTACAAATTAAATAGAATTTATTAAAATTGTATGATATATCAAATCTAATGAATAATCTATGAAAATATAACATTTTAATAGGAAAAATTTAAATATGAAAATATTTTAATCAAATAATAAAATATATTCTTCTTAATTAAATTATTAAATTTATAATTATATATTATATACTATTAAATTAATTATATAAAAAAAGTCTTCTTTCGTACGGCCCATTTATAATTTAGATAAATAAAAAATACTAAAAATTAAATGGAACTTATTAAAATTATATACAATACATATTTAATATAATGTGAAATCTATTTAAATACGAAATATATTATGAAAAATATATGGAAATATTTGAATCAAATATATTCTTATAAATTGAATTATTAAATTTCGACATGATTTTAAAAACTTAGAAATTGACAAAAAAAAAGTTTTTTGTTGGGACGGCCCATATTTAATTTAAATATGAAACATTTAATCCAAAACAAAAATAAATAAAATAAAAATAAAATCGAATTAATCGAATTATGAAAATATTTTATTTAATTATGAAATATATTTGTGGTGGCACCTTGCTTTTTTTATTTTTTAAAATATTTACTTTTAAAATTAAAACAAAATATTTAATTTAAATATGAAATATTTTCTGAAGTAAGTAAAAGGTCTTTCTTTTACCATTGCCATTCTCTTTGAAAATATATTGGTATGATTTGAAGAATTAAATCAAAGTTAAAATATTAATATTTTAGAATTGTATTTTTTTTTTGTTTGTTTTCTAACTGTGATAATATTTTAAATTAAAAAAAATAATTTGTATTTTAATAATTAAGAATTTTTTCTCTTGGTGTATATTTTGCATGCCACAAGCGGCCAAATCAAATATATTTTCTAACAAGCAGCGGCAACAGCAAACGGGTGAACGTGAGAGGGTTTAAACAGGTGGAAAGAGCGAGAGAGAGAGAGGGAGGGAGAGGGAGAGAGAGAGAGAGAGAAATGGAGATACTTACAGGACGAGTATCCGATGAACGTTTGGATCATTCATCATTCTGCCTCCGAATTTAAGTTTGCAAAAGAAGTTTTCTCTGCCACCATTACCCCGTGCCCCCCAGACCCCTGCCCCATGCCCCATGCCCCCATGCCCCCTGCCACAGCACTCTTTTCGGCGCAAAGTATTTGCACAATTGCTGGCCCTCGAGAGCCCCCGAAATGACAGCGCCAAAGTACACGTAAAGTGTATTTTCGCATTGAATGAGGTTAAGCTTCGTTAAATTTACCCCAAAAACCCATCCCCTCCCTCCCCCCCCCCTGCTACTCCCCCTCCCCCTCTCTGTGTGTGGGTTACTTGTTGGATGCATTTTTCTTTTTCGCTTCTTTTTCATTACTTGAAATCCTTTCAAGTCTTGTGAAGCATATTTTAGCCAAGTTCCATAGAAAAAAGAAGGTGGCCCGATGGTGGCCAGAGTGTGGGGGTGCGGTGGTGCGGTGGTGGGCGTAAGTGGGTGGGCGGGTGGGCGGGTGGCTTAGAGTGGGTGAAAAATCAACGAAAAGCTGCCAAAGTTAAATGCTGCCACACGGACACACTTATTAAAGTTTAAAGTTGCTTTTACATCAGAAAATTAATGGGCAATGGGCATGGTCAGGGACCCCAGGGTGGGGGGCGGCCTGTGACACTGAAACTTCATTAAGGCACGTTAAAGGGAGAGGCACAAACAGTCAGAAGCAGGGCCAAAAGCAGGGCTTGCAAATAGCCAAGAAATTCCAGCTATAGGCCCCTTTGTTTGGGCCCTCCCAGGCAGACCAGGCGGCAAGAGGGAGGGGAAGGTGGACCCTGCCAAGAGGGATAGGAGGGCCCTCCCAATAAAGAGGGGAAGGAGGGACCTGCCAAGAGGGAGAGGGAAAGGAGGGCCCTGCCTAGAGAGAGGGCAAGGTGGGCCCTGCCCAGAGAGAGAGAGGGGTATGGTTGGTGACCCCAAACCAGAGAGTGAGGGGTATGGTTGGTGACCCCAACCCAGAGAGAGAGAGAGGGATAGTTGGTGACCCCGGTCATCGTTGCATGCGAATTTAATCAAGTCTTGCCATAGAATTTACGGTTCCATTGCCCAGCCCCCCCTCCCCCTCCCCGGCCGATGGCTGGGCCACAGAATTACCCCAAACTTGGCCTTGGATTTTAGAGGGGATGCTCCCGCCTCCCCCCCAGCCCTCTGCAGTGGACATCCTGCTGCAGCTTCTTGTTGTTTTGGCTTAAAACAATTTGCGCTCCCGATGGTCGGTGAGGTTGTTTTTTTATGGCCCTTTTTGGCTTGTTTGGCGAATTCTTTGGAATCTTTTTGGCGGAGGTCATGGCCTGGACATGCAAAAGTGTTGACTCAGGTGACTCCCCCCCCCCCCCCCACAGGGTACTACAGATGTTTCGATGTTTTTTGTGTAAAGTTTTCGATTTGCTTGAATGTCAAGGCTTTGCGCGGTAAAAAACGATTTTAAAGAGATAATAAAAATTGATTAGTTTTGGTTTTACCAAGAAATCAATATTTTTTATTAATAAAAGTGAACAATATTCATTTTCAAATGTAAACCCGATTTTTTAATGTATTTTTTTTAATTGTATTTTTAAATTGTATATTATTTTGTATTCAAAATATTAAAAATATTATACCGATTTTCGAATTTTTTTTAATAGTATTCGTTTTTTTATATTATTTTATTCTTTTTATTAAAAATATTATACCGATTTCTTAAATTTTTTTAATTTTTATCCCTTATTTTATATTACTTTATTCTTTTTATTACAAAATTTAGACAAATTTTTGGAACTTTTTAAAATGGTATTCTTTATTTTATATTATTTTGTTCCTTTTGTTAAAAATATTAGACTAATAAAAGAGAATTAAAAAAAAATAAAAATTTAAAATTTGTAATCAAAAATGTAAAAACTTTTTTTTTTAATTTTCATATTTCGAAACATCTATTTTTTCCTTCATTATATTTTTTGTTTTAAGTTTATTTATTGTTTATGTTATTCCAAAAATATAAATTATATTAAAAATGTAAAACCGATATTTTTTGACATTTTGTGAATCGAAAAATTCCTTTAAAAAAACCCTTGAGTCCTCTACTTATTTTCTTTTGGCTGAAGAAGACCACCTTTCTGGCTGATTTTCGTCTCATAAATAAAACGTCAGCACGTGCCAACCGAATGTCCCAGGAGAGTGACCAAAGAAAGGAGCAGGTCCCACGATTTTCATTACCTTCTTGGCGGCCCTGGCTGCGAGAGTAGATTCCTGGCCCGACGGCGGACCGCAATCAAAATTCCAGGCCGCGGCTCTTAATTGGTCTTTCTTCACGGCGAAAAAGGAACTCTGCTTTGCTTCTCTCTCTCTCTCTCTCTCTCTCTCTTCGACCCGAGTCTGTGCAGGCTGCTTCGTTTTTCATTCATTTGATTTTCTTTACGGTTTTTGCTTTTGTTTTGCCGACCGAACCGGAGCACACCCCCCTCCCTCCCTCGCATACAAATGCAAATTTCAATTACGCGTATTGCGGGGCCAAATTGAAATGCCTGGGAAAATATTTTCATGCTCTCCTCCACTCATAAGAAATGCAGCATGGGCTATAGCCCCTCCCCCCTTCCCCCCCCTTGATCAACAATCGCGTGCATTTCATTTGCATTTGGAATGCGGGCGGCAACTTTGGTCGTACTTGAAATTTATTTGCTAATTTTGTAACATGTGTCCCTCGTCCTAGTCCTGTTTTTCTTAGGGGTTGGGGGTTGGGGGTTGGTAAAGTCAAAAACTTTTTCCCTACCAATTTGAATGGTAAATGGATGGGATAGTTGGAGTCGGAGAATCCATTCGGTTTCTGCGGTTAATGAAATTTTCATTTGGCCCAAAAGTTTTCCTGTGGCATCTTTTAAGAAATATGTATTTCATTTAATTGCCATTGAAATATTTAATATTAATTAATGGGCTTTAATTGCTAGAGACTTTTGTGCCTCTCTCAAACTCATTAAAAACACATCAGACCTGCTCACACACACACACACACACGGACACACGGACACGTATTAGGAGTATTAATCTTAATAATTACTGCATATTGCCTTTGCCAGAAAGAATGCCCTGCCATACCGCAAAACAATGCGAAAACTTTGCCAAACAAAAGCCACAAAACTTGGAATGTCCTTCCCCATTCCTCTTTCCTCCTCCTCTCGTTCCCCTCGTCCCCTTTGACCAAAGGCATTTCATCTGACTGCCGCAGAGCCAGAGACCAACTTTTATGCCATTTATTTATCTCCTATTTATGACTGACGACTGACCAACCCGAACGCCACCGACTGTCTGACTTTGGCTGCTTCCACTTAACTTTTCGAATTATTAATGAATTCTGTTGTTGGCCTTGAGGAGGGGGGGGATTTTCCTTGAGGTTACGGGCCCGTGCACAAATAGAATTTTGCATCAAAGACAAGTTGAATATTAAATCGATTGTCGACTGCATACATATTCATTGTGAATTATTTACTATATTGGCAATATAAATCCCACATATTCCATAAATAAAAAAATGTATGGCAGGAGAAACTGTTTACGCAAAAAAAAAAACCGACACAAAGCAAAGTGGACGAAAACAAAAACAACATTCGTTTCTCGCCGCTCTCCGCTGAAGCAATGACTTTTTTTTTGCTCGTCTTTCGTTTTGCTTTTGTTGTTGGCGCGGACGATCTTCGGCTGCCATATGTACATATGTATGTGTGTGTGTGTATGCGCCTGCTTGTGCTGCAGAGATCCCGCACCACAAAAGCGGGAGTCAGACGTGTTCAATCGTGCTTAAACGAAAGCCAAAGCAGAGAAGGTGTTCGGCTCTGTGATAGAAGATCGGGTGGGCTTGTTGTTTTTGCTCTTTGCCCTTGAGTATGCAGTACCTTTATAGTTGTATCTGGTCATTCTTTGTTCTCTCCCGCTCTCATACACCACACCACAAAAGCGAGAGGCGAAGATCGGGTGGGCTTGTTGTTCGTACGCATTACCTTTCTAGTCGGAGCTAGTACTTCTTTTTTCTCTCCCGCTCTCACACACCACACCACAAAATCGAGAGGCAGACGTGTTCAATCGTGCTTAAACAAAAGCCAAAGCAGAAAAAAGGTTCGGCAGATCGGGTGGGCTTGTTGTTTTTGCTCTTTGCCCTTGGTATGCAGTACCTTTCTAGTCGCAACTGGTCATTCATTGTTCTCTCTGTCTCTCTCGCTGGCATTCGTAATGCATTTGTTCGTTCCATCTATCCGATTACAGTCCATCTCGTGATGCTTCATCTACTTTAGACGAGTAGTGACGCTAACTCCTTCGAATTCGTCTCACTTGGCTGTCAAGTGGCGACAGATGCCCTAATGAAAGCTGACACATACTCGTACGATGGACGTACACACATGCAAACATACATACATATATGGACGTAGCTGCTATTGGAAGCGCTTTTAGTTCTCAGTCATTGATGGACTGCATTTGATTAAATTAGTATGCATTTGAGTTGGGAAAGCATCTGCCTAAATGGCTGCCATCGCTCAAATATCAACAGAGCCGGAGATCAGCAGCAGCGGCAGCCCCTGAAAGCTCCCCCTTGCCCACAAACAAGCCCAAAGCAGCCTTGACGGAGTTTGTCAGTGAATTCAACCAAATAGGAGTGCATATGTGTGTGTGTGTGTGTGTGGGCGGAGGGGGCCTAGACCGCGCAATGTAATCGTAGTTAAATTGAAAAAGTTTACCCCCATTTGTTTTATTTTTATTGTTTTTTATATATACAGATAGATGTATACCCCCACACACACCCACACCCACCCACACACACACATGTGCATCTGTGAGTGGCCGCAGTTAGTTTCGTGCTCGCTGCGAGAATTTAGTATTTTATTGAGTTGTTTTGATGGTTATTTAATGAAGTGCAATTTCAGTTTTCGCACACTCAACACGGCCACGATTTATTCAAGAACGGTTTCCCCGGCCGTGTGCGAAATGGAAATGGAAATGGAAATGGGGGGAAAATGTGCCGGGGCATTCGCGGCATGCGGCTGAGTGATTGCTGGATAAAATTAGGCATGATTTTCAAAATGCATTCTCGATTTGCTTTTGTTCGGCCGCTGACTGCCAACCAAAAAAAGGCAGAGAGTGTGCGAGAGAGAGAGAGAGAGGGTGAGAGCGCAATGCATTCAATTTGGCACGTTTCAATATAATATTGAGCGCGTTTTGTGCGGTGGGCAATAAATCAGTGGCCAAAAGCGAAACAACTCAATCACTGACCGCATGTGTACATGTCCGCGGCACAGTGGAATGGCAACGGGTTAATTGTGGCCGCCTTTTCAAACAGCACGACATTTTGTTGCTGCTGCATGAGGCCTTTCCAACAGTCTTTATAAGCCATATTTAATTTCAGATTTTTGGTTTCTCATATTTGGTAATTCATGTGTTTAATTATTGAAATAAAAGAGTTTTCTATTAAAAATTAATTTTATTTTTTAATTGTTTTTGTCTGTATTTATTTTAATCCATATTCCATGTCTTTAAGTTTAAATTTATTATTATTGCGCCGGTCACTTTCGATTTAGAATTATTATTAAAACTAAAATATAATAAATTAATAATTCAAATAGAGTTGAAAGCTAATATGCAGTAGTAGTAGTAGTACATATTTTTTATGTATGAATATTTTATATAAGACTTAAATTTAATAAATTAAAAAATAGTTAATAAAGTATAAAATTGGTTTAGTTTTAATATAAAATAACATTAATTTTATTTCTTTTTTTTTGTTGCTGTTTTTCATTATTTTATTATTATTTTTTTATTTTGCATTAAAATTTATAAATTTATATCTAATGAACAACAAAAATATTTGTTATTTTTTTGGACTGTATATTTTGTATAACACTTTTAAGTGTTTTAGGTATTTTATTTTAATTATAATTTAAGATAATTTTAATTTTTTTTTGTATAATTTTGTTGGTTTTTGTTGTTTATTTGTATGTCTTTATATATTACAATTATTTTTCCTTTTACTAAAGTTTATAAAATTAAATCTAATACCCACCAGTAATATTTGCATTTTTTCTTTAATTTTAATTGTAATTGAAAATTATTTTTATTACATTTTTTTTATATTTTTAATTATTTTGTTGTTTTTGTTTTGTTTTTACCAAATATTTTACCAATTTTACGAAATATTAATATTACTACATTTTTTTTTTACTATTTTCCAACCATTATTTTTTTTAACGGATTAAGGAAAAACTATCCATTGATTTAAGTATCTTAGCGGCAGTATCTTTTCATGTGGCCTCGATGGTCTGCACATGATTCTTTTTTCGTGATTTCTTCTCTTCCATTAAATCATGGAATTGTCACAAAATTGGGCATTCCCACAGTTTCGGCCGCAATTTAGAGGAAATTCCTTTAATAGGGTGACCAATGCATTGCCCCTCACCAGCCGCGTGGGGGGAGGGGGTGTGGGTGTGTTTGTGGCCGGCAGACATATTTGTAGTTAATTTGCTTGCCTCAGACCTAGCCCCCCCGCCCCGCCCCCTCCCGCCCTGTTTGTTGCGGTCGGGCCTTTGTAGGACAATTAAACGCTAATGTGATTGGCACTCGCGGCCAGTAATACTTGGGGTCGGTCGGCCCATACGTATACGCAACGGCATCGCTCATACGCTCTGTGGTGCCATTTAATTATGGCAAAAATTTCCTGCCTGCCTGCCTGCCATTAAGATGAAGTTATATGCACTGAGGAGTTGCCACTGCAATTAGGGGCTTTCGACGGCTGCCGTCAGCCAAGAACTTTGCCGTCAATTAGTTTTATTGTGGCAGCAGGAAAGGGGGGGGGGGGTGGGCGGAGGAAGGGGGCGTGGGGTGGCCGCAAAAAATGCCTTTAAAAGTGCATTAACTGCTGCACGAGTCCTTTAATTAGCTTTTGCCAGGAAGTTGCGGCCAGGCCAGGGCTTTTGCCATTTGGTTTTCCTTTCCGCCAGCTCTTTTTTTTTTGGTCCAATGCGTGCCGCAGATCTAATTATGAGCAATTAACAACTTGAGGCCAAAGGAAACATTTAAGCACCTTTTGAAAGGCTGTGCAAAAGACTGGAATTTAATTAAGTAAACATAATTAATAGAGGACTAGGGCTAGGGCTAGGCTTAATCAAAAGATTAACATAATGTGAGAGACAGTGCCAGGAAAAGAAGGCCACAACACATAAATATTCATTCGTTAGCAGGGAGGAGAGGGGGGGGGGGCGGGGGGCCAAAGTGCCATAAGCGGAAATCAATTTCATAGATACGAAAGTCAGCTCCTCTGTGGGCCATAAGCCGGATGAAGAGCCAGCAGTCAGCAGTCGGCAGTCAGCATCCATGGCTGCCCCACGAAGCAGAAGTTATTGGCCAAGCAAAAGACGACACACACATTGTTCGTGTGCGTGGGGGGAGTGGGGGCGGGGGGCCAGTGGTCCTTATTGAATTTCAATGACACATAGCTGGAATGTATGTCTGTGGCAATGACAAAAGCCAAACACGGACCTGCCCTCGTCCGGACAACAACTTGTTGACGGCGGATGTGTGTGGCGGCAATAAGTACATAAATGGGATTATTTGTGCCAGCCCCAGAAAGCTGCACGAGTAGTTATCGCTATCTAATGATATTTTTCAAATACATCCTTCAATTCCCAGGCCAGGCCATGCCCCCCTCCCTTCAAGCGCTGCCTTGACGAGGGACCCAGCAAAAAGATTTACACTCCTTGGTGTTTTTATTTATTTATATTGAAATTAAGTTGCGCTTGACTGTAGAAATTGTTGCGGTTGGCAGTTGAAGGCATGTTAACCCTTGTAGCCAGATGTTTTCTTTTTCATTTGCCCTTTTTTAAACCGCTTTTTGTGCAGCAAAAATGGGGTATATCGGTTCAGGGGTCGAGGTCTTGTTTCTTTGAAAAATGTTCGCTGAGAAGTGCTTTTGGAAGAGACATTGGTCTCTCAATCGCACAAATGGCAGTCCATCTGGCTCTTAAGACAGTCTCTCAGCGATATCTGCTCTCTCTGACTCGCTCTGGCGCAATGGCGGCCTAAAGGAAAGGAAAATGAAGAGAGTAACGGCCCGCAAAAGAAGGGAGAAGAGTGTCAGAAGCGTGAAGAACAGCCACTGGGCCACTACCACACTCTCTCCGCAATAACTGATCTCTCTCACTCGCTCTGTAGCAATTGCGGCCCAAATGACATCCAAATGAAGAGAGTAACGGCCTGCAAAAAGAGGGAAAGAGTGACAGAAGCGTGAAGAACAGCCACTGGGCCACTACCATAGTTTCTCAGCGATATCTGCTCTCTCTCTCACTCACTCTGGAGCAATGGCGGCCCAAAGAACAGGCAAATGAAGAGAGTAACGGCCCACAAAAGAAGGAAGAAGAGTGTCAGTAGCCCCTGGGACTATATTTCCAGCCAAATCTAATTCTAGCTGAGCTCCAGGGTATCTGTTTGGTCTCGACCTGCCCTTCTAACTTGCCCTTCTTACTTGTCTCTTCCATTTTTTTTTGGTTTTTGTTTTTGGCTGCTTTTCTCTTAACTGTTTTTTATATTTTTGGCTCGGCATTCAGCGCGGATTTGTGTGTGGGCTGTTGGGGAAATTTGAATGCGAGACGAAGCTGCTCCACCGCCAGCTTCAGCGCCAGGACGTTTCGGTGCCCGTGCCCGTTCCCACTTGGCTTTAATTTATGGCCTCCATTGCATTCGCTTGTGTAAATTGCTTTGTGGTTTCGCCAGTCTGCCATTTCATTGAGCTCTGGTTCTGGTTGAAATTTAAAAATTTAATGAGCTCCACAGCTGTGGCATCTGCTTGTGGTGGTATCTGTGTATATAATTACTGGATAGTCTTGGCCCAGGTGTACGGGTTGTTCCAGTTTCCCATGGCACTGACCCGGTCTGGGGCTGGGGCTGGGGCATCTAGAAATCATACTTCAACGGAGTCAACGGAGGTCTATGCCTTTGTCTGGCGGCATTTAACTTATTAAAAGGCCTTCTATGCCACAGCGATTATGTGGCAATCGAAAACATTTGCATTAAACGCTCGCTAATTGGTGTGCCTTTGTCATGGAAATGTGCACTAAAGACCCGACTGCCGGCACACACACACACACCCACACACACCCACACACACACACACACACAAAAGCGATTCGCATAAAGTGCAATCACTGCAAAAAGTGCGGCAAGAACAGGAAAAATGTGTGGCAGGAGGGTACACAACGAAGCCGCAAATACCCTTTACAGAGTTATGGGTTTAGCATAGGATTAGCAAAGGATCGGTGAGGGGAAGCTATGATCTGGCAGCCATTGATTTCAGGAGGGTTCCTAACGAAGCAACAGAAGATCTGGCGATGGTTAGAGGGTTATCTTTTGACTATCGAAGGGTCTATGAGGGATCTATGGTCTAGGACAAGAAAAATGTGTGACAGGAGTGTCCCTAATGAAGCCACAAATACCCTGTCGATGATTATGGGTGATTCCTTTGACTATCGAATGATGTTCGGTGGAACTATCGAATGATCTTTGGAGGAACTGTAATCTGGGAACCCACTCTTTGACCCCAGGATGGATACTAAGGAGAAGCCCCAAACACCCTGTCGATAGCTATTCCTCTATCCTTTGACTATCGAATGATGTTTGGTGGAACTATCGAATGATCTTTGGAGGAACTATCGAATGATCTTTGGAGGATCTATGATCTGGGAACTCTTTGACCCCAGGGTGGACCCTAATGAAGCCACAAACACCCTGTCGATAGTTATGGGTCTATCCTTTGACTATCGAATGATGTTTGGTGGAACTATCGAATGATCTTTGGTGGAACTATCGAATGATCTTTGGACGATCTATGCTCTGGGAACCCATTGATCCCAGGATGGACCCTAAGGAAGCCCCAGACACCCAGTCGATAGCTATTGGTTTATTCTTTGACTACCGAATGATCTTTGGAGGAACAATCGAAAGATCTTTGAAGGAACTATCGAATGATCTTTGAACGAACTATCGAATGATCTTCGGAGGATCTATAATCTGGGAACCCTTTGACCCCAGGGTGGACCCTAAGGAAGCCCCAAACACCCTGTCGATAGCTATTGTTCTATCGCTTGACTATCGAAAGATCTTTGAAGGAACTATCGAATGATCTTTGGAGGATCTATGATCTGGGAACCCATTGACCCCAGGATGGATCCTATGAAAGCCCCAGACACCCTATCGATAGCTATTGGTCTATATTTTCACTATCGAAAGATCTTTGAAGGAACTATCGAAAGATCTTTGGAGGATCTATGATCTGGGAACCCATTGACCCCAGGATGGACCGTAAGGAAGCCCCAGACACTCTGTCGATAGCTATTGGTCTATCCTTTGACTACCGATTGAGCTTTAGAGGAACTATCGAATGATCTTTGGAGGATCTAAGGTCTGAAAAGAGCCACCTTGTCCCCCTAGCCCGTTCCAAACCTCCGCCGAGGATACCCTCTTCAAAGGGTATACAAAAACCCATTGCATACAAATAAGAGGCATGGCTAGGGGGTGGTGGGAGGTGGTTAGGGGTGCTCTCTGGTGCTGGTGCTGGTGCTGGTGCTGGTTCTGGCCTGGCATGAAAGCAATTTCTATAAAAATGCGTTTAACAGCAGTCGACGCCACACAAAGCAACACATTTGCTGCATTTATTGCGATTTTCCGTTAACTTGCTTGCACTTGCCACACACACGCACACACTACCACACACTACCACACGCTTCCACACTTTCGCACAGAGAGAGAGAGCGAGAGAGGAGCACACAATGCGATCGTCTGGGCCGCCCCGTCCTGGCCTCCTCGATGGGGGGATTGGGTGTGTGGCTCGGGCAGGATATCGTTTAAAATCTCGCGTTTGAGTCCTGCAATAGAGGGTGCCTCCACCTCCGCCCCTGCCCCTCCCGCCCCTCTACTCCTGTTGTTGTCGGCGGCTGTTCCTGTGATAAATGGATCGGAAAATGCGCGCAGTTAGCAGACAGCGGCTGCCTTGTTTACCGGCGTCCTGCTTCAGGCCTTATTGTGTGCCACCAAAGCCAGGAGGGCCAGGAGGGCCAGGCTCCCACCAACAGGCTCATTACAATGGCCCACGGAATTGGCCTTAGCTTTTGTCTTCTGGGAGTACTTTTTGTCTTTGATTTGGGGGCAGGTGGCAGGTGGCAGGGAGGGGGGGTTGCCATAGTTTTCCTCCACCGTATCGCCTCATTTGGTGCTCCGTTCAAGCGGCAAGCGTTTACACCTCACCAGCTCCTTCCAGGGTGGGGGTGGGGGTGGGGTGGGCTTGCAGCGTTATGGAGCGTACTAAGTGATGGAGGTCTTTCCACATTTGGAGATACTTTTGGCAGGATTTTTGTTTGGCTCACAAGTTTTTCTTCCCCTACCTGCCGCCTTGATTCCATTCTCACAACTCATTTCATCAATTTTCGCCAAAGTCGAGTCCAAATTTTGACAAATAGCGCAGCCAGGCTACCCAGCCATGTGTGTGAGGGGTGGTGGCGGGTTTGGGGGGGGCTCCTAGTTTTTGCTAGTCAAATTCTGGCGCTGGCTCTGGCTCTGGCTCCTGCCAGCACATGCTGCACTTCAAGTTTTGCAGCTCCACGCTGTTTGATAAACGATTCAAAATTAACTTGGTCTTGCAGCCACTCTGCCCCAGAAGTTGCCTCAGTCAGTGGCTCCACCTCCGCCTGCACCTCCACCTCCACCTTTGCCTCCTCCTCCACCTCCTTCTCGAGTTGCGGCCTGGCTTAATCAATTGAATGTGTCAGTTCCATATGAGCTTCTGTGCAGCTACCAAATTGATGGAGCACGTTCCTCTGGCCCCACATTTGGGGCTTCATAAAGACAGATAAAGTTTGAGAGCATTAGAAGGCGGAGAGAGGAGAGCGGAGAGAGCAGAGAGCGGAGCGAGGAGAGCAGAGAGCGGAGAGCGTAGAGCAGATCAACCATCGGTTATTCAAAGATATTCAATCAGATAAGATACATTCGTATCTCACCGTACCAAAAAACTTTGGCAGATTAACTTTTTTTTCTTTCCCCCAAAAACTTGGCTTTTTAATGAAATTTTTCTTTCATATTTTCCACTACTTTTTCTCCATTTCTCCAGCTCCATTTATTTTTTTTGTGCCCTGCGTAAGCGTGATTTTTCTCTCATGGAGTCGTCGGTGCAGGTTAATTTATTTTCTTATTGACATTCTTGGCCGCCTTTCACTATTTGCGGCGCTTGCCGGCTGCCTTGTCGTTTGTTCGGGGAAATGTCAAAAGTTTTCGCGCCCATAAATTGTCGACAAGTTCCTGGTGGCACTCAAACACGGCACTTTTTTGTCCAGTTGCCTTTTTTGCATAACCTGTAATCGTGGCAAGGGCATGGGCATTTTCGTGGAGCACAATTGAAATTATACTTTTGTCCCGAGAATATTTTTAAATGCAGATAATTTAAACAATTCACATATATCTTAGCTTTGATCTGATTATCTATTAAGATAGGCCAAGGATGATTTTTTTTTGGTATTTGTCGTTATTTTTTTGATATTTTTCGGTATTTTGTGGTATTATCGGTATTTTGTGGTATTTTTCGGTATTTTGTGGTATTTTTCGGTATTTTGTGGTATTTTTTTTGGTATTTTTCGGCATTTTTAAAGTGTCTGTCTCCCAGTTGCCTTTTTTGGCAACTTGTTATCATAGTACATATTTCTAAATACTTTTAACTCGATATTATTTTCTAAATTGGTTGAAATTCTTAGCTGTGATTTGAACATCAATTAAAATAAGTCAAAGATGTTTTTAAAGGCATGTTTTCTAGTAATTTTCGGTACTTTTCGGTATTTTTCGGTATTTTTTCTGTATATTTTTAAGTCTCTGTCTCCCAGTTGTTCTTTTTTGACCCTCTGTAATCATAGTAAGCGTATGGTCATTTTCGTGGAAATAAAAACTCACTTCCATATACTATTGACCCGATTTTATTTTCTAAATTGATTGAAATTCTTAGCTGTGATTTGAACGTCTATTAAAATAAATCTAAGATGATTTTTTCGGTATTTTTGTATTTTTCGATATTTTTTCGGTATTTTTCTGGTATTTTTCGGTATTTTTCGGTATTTTCTATAAGATTGATATATTTTTATAAGCGTGACTTTATGGCGTTATTTTGAAAAATCTTTGAAACGAATAATGGTATATTTTCTTTGTAGTATTTTCTACAATTAATGGATCTCCCTATTAGATCCCTACAGCAAAATTCCACTCGTTCTTGTAAATATTGTAGATGTATGTATCCACCATCGTTTACAATAAAGTACATATTCCCCCCAAAAAGAAGTATTTCCCCCGAGCACGGGGTATCCTTAAGTCCTGGCGGCTCCTGTGTTACGGCATCGACAGTGCCTTGGATTTCGCTTGTCGACCATTTTGATTATGTTTAGTTTAATGTTGTTGGCCCGAGCCAGTGACCCCGGCACAAGTCACTTAGACGGATAGAGGGACAGACGGCAGGCGGCATTCCTGGCAGATGTTGATGCTGGCTGGCTATTCTTTTTATTGTTTGCTCAAAATTGTCATCAATAATAATAAAAGTACGACAGCAGAGCAGGGGACCGGGGGCTGGGGGAGGCGGAGGGGGGGGCAGGGCGGTGGGCAGTGGGCCACTTGTGATATACAATAAATGTTGCCATGTCTTTGTCTAGTTCTGCTCTTAGAGGAGGAGTATTAATGTGTGTTGTGCTCATGGAATACACTTTTGTATTCATTCGACCGCAACTAAAAATGTTGCCCATAAACTTTTCCGTTGCTGTTTTATTTCCTTTTTCTGTTCTGGACAGTCCTTCAGGATCCCAAACACTGGAGGTGTTTCCCCGACGACTGTTAGGGGGGGGGGGGGGGGGGGGGGGGTGGCCTTAGGTCTCCTCTCCGTGAAGGCGTCTCCTCAGTCTCCTCTCCGTGAAGGCGTCTCCTCAGGTCTCCTCTGGATGATGGCTTCTCCTCAGGTCCTCCCAAGGACGGCCTCTCCTCAGATTTCCTCTCGATGATGGCCTCTCCCCCACGACCGCCCCATGATGGCCTTGCCTCCTCGGGCCTGCCCCATGATGGCCCTCTCCTTGGGCCTGTACGAAAAATCTCGCTTTATATGGTTTTTTATTAGCGTTGAATTAAATTGAGCAACGCATCGGAGTCCTTGTGGTCCTTTGGCTTTGATGGAAAAATTGCTAATGAAATAAGTTTTTAGTTTGTGAGATTTTTATTTCGTTAGCCAAAGGAAATGTTGCTTTATTTTGTTGGGGGGACTCCATTAATTACTGTCGCCACAAAACCGGAGAGTAAAGCCACTCAGTGCCACACACACACGAGACCCCACCACTGACCCAATGATCTGTTAAGTATCCAAAGCCTCCCCCATCCCCCCCTCGCCAACCCCCCATCTGAACGCACAATTTGCTCGGAATGGCTATTGATTCTTGGTTTGTTTTTTTTGTTTCTTTTCTTTTGCAGGACCTGCTGCAGTTGCTCTCCTGATGGATTATAAGGACTCACCAGGTGAGCGATGTCCAATTACTTTGAACAACTTTGAACAGCTGCAAGGACATGTCCGCACCGAATGCAAAGTGCCCTGTGGCACGCCCCTTTAGATGGGCAGAGGGGGGTGGAGGGGGGGGACTGTGTATAAGTTCTCATTAGAGTTTAAGACATTGACATCCATCTGTATGCTGCTGCTGTCCAATTAGTGGGGGAGAGTCCTCTCGAAGGAGCAACGAGAATCCTTACCATTTTCTCGTTTTGCGGCCTGCTGCACTTCACATCAAATGGATGCCCCCCCCCCACAAAGGTCCTTGAAGAGTTCTTTGCTTTAAGAAGAAAATGGGCCCCCCCCCTTGGGCAGGAAAAAAGAGCTCAGAAATTCCATTAACGTACAGCCGCTGAAGGGCCTGGCAAATGGAGGTCCTTTCGCGGCGTCGGCCAGCAGATAGTGGAAAAAATCCGTATTTAAATTTCTTTTACAATAATATTTACCTACAATTCCCGCTTCGACACCTAACTTCCGCACGAGCGCAGCCCCCCAACCCCCCCACCCCCTCCATCCCCCCCTCCCTGCTGGGGGGCAGCCACTTCCGTGTGAACTAATTCCCTTGCACTTCTGCTTCCGTTTTGTCCGCTTTTCTTTCTCCTTCTATATCGCTGTCTTAATTTCCCCTCGCGGACACGCCCCCTGCCACCCCTCTAGCCACCCCCTGGCCGCCCACTTTTTATTGTTATTGTTTGTAATTGAAATGGTGCAAACGTACAAGCGATAAAATGTAAAACCAAATGCAGGACTCTCCCTGTGGGGGGTGGGGGTGGCATGCCCCATCCATCGATTGCTCCATTTAACAAATTTCGATTTCCGCATCAGATTTTCGCCCCCATAGCGACTTCCGGTGCGAAGTTTTTCCTTAAGCTTTTATTGCTTCCCCCCAGGCCATTGGGGGCGGTGGAGGAGGAAGTGGGCGAAGGGGGAGGGGGGTGGTCTTGCGGCTGTATTGACGCATGGAATACACGTTTATTTTGCTGCTACAACCCTGCAATTTTTTAATTATTGAAATTCTTGTAATTTCAATACCTTCGGGGCATTCATCGCAGGGTGGGCGCCGTGTGCTGTGTCGATATTTTCCATAGCTGAGAGCTGTAATGCCAATAGACGGGAAAATCTGATTAAAGACGAATGTTGAACAGAAATCCCACGGTTTTAAGTGCCCTTTTAGAGGGTTTAAGGACTGTTTTGAAGGTTTCTAGAGTGTCTAATTTCTCCAAAAAGGAGTTATCATTCATTTTGTTCTAGGAGGATTAAATCTGCAAGACCTATGCTTCACAGAATTTAAATCCTGACCATAAATGGTTTATTCTATTCAACAATTTAAGCGAAGATTTGTTCATTCCACCATTTTGCAGTGTATTTCCAGCAGGTATTCCTGCCATTGAGGCCCTCTCCTTTGGCCAACTTTGAGTACTAGTTCGAGCCAAACGTTGCTGCACTTCAGATGCTATCTCTGCAGCCTTTTAAAGCCAATCCTGCGAATATTTCCTTACACCATGGCCAAGCGTGGTACAAGAAAATTTTAATTTAATTTTAATTTTTTCAATAAAGCCTGAATTGTATGGTTTTTGTCCCTAGTTTATGTATAGCAAAATATCTGATTGGAAAAATATTTAGTTTTTGCTTAAAAAATGTGTTTTTAATTAAATTAATTTATTAATAATTTTTAACAATATATGAAATAAATACAATTAAATTAATAGAAATAAATAAATAAATATTTATTAATTCCAATAATATTTTAAAAATCAAGTTAAAAAATTGTGATTTTCAGAATCATTTTTTATTGGATTATAAAATATTATCACAGATACAATTATGTCCTTTGCTTTTACGTTTAGAGCAACTTATACAACAGTCACAGAAATTTGGGGGGATTATTATTATTTGTTGCAATTATATGTACAGGTTTCTAGGGTAGAAGGTCCTCTTAGATTATCTTTGTGGGCAGGAGAATTTACGAAAAATACAGAAGAAAAAAATACAGAGAAAAAAAAGAAAATATTTTTAGAAATTTGGTTAATTCCAGATGTTTCGAGGAGGTACAGTTTTGCACCCCACTTCGGTCCTTAAATTCCAAATTTAAAACCCAAGAAGTAAGAGCCTTTTGTCTGCAGTATTTGACGTGATTTACTTCTCGATTTTTCCGACAGAATTAAATCGATTAAGAATAATTATAAGTGACTTCAAAGTCGTAATTTTCTGGGAATAAAATATAATAAGTGTTGTTCGGGATATTTCGGGATCTGTATCATGGCATAAACATATGAACACACGTGTACCTTGGTCCAAAAGCAAAGGTAATCCGAAATTAAAGTAAAAGAGAAAGAACTCTTCCAAAGAGTCACTAAGCCCCAGCCACAATCAGATACTGCCGCAGTCTGGATCATCTGGGGCTCTCTCTCGCTCTCTCTCTCTCTCTCCCTGGGTGTGTGTGTGGGGGAGGGTTGTACGCAATTTGCAAAACGAGATTGTACGAGAGTAGACGGGACCCTGCTGCTTATGGGCACATAATAACAGACAGACGCTGCAGCAAAAAGGAAGCCACAATCCTGACAAAAACACAGATAAATACTACGTTGGGGGTCAGTGGGAGAGCTCTGCTTTCACGGACAGACTGCAATCATTATTATGCAAGCGGCACAAGGGCCAACAAGACAATTGGGCAACTTGGGTGCACGTCCAACCACAATTATACCCTCTGGGTGCTGCCGGCAAGCCTCATCATACACGAACCTCTACAATGCAGGCACTCATTTCGGCTCGATTGTGTGAGTAGAGAGAGAGAGAGAGAGCGAGTGGTGAGAGAGCTTTTTGCCTCCCAAGGAGCGCGAGGGCATAAGTCTCAAGTGCAAATAGCGGATCACGCATGGGCCTGCTTTTGCTTCTGCAGGGCCGCTGCAGGCGGCGCGACGCTTTAATTTGTCCTATGAAAATATTTGCACACGACTTGCAGCTACAGATGTAATTGAATTAAAATCTGGCCTCCGAGCCCGACCCCTCGCCCGCGCCCGAACCCTCGCCAAAAGTCGTGTGTGGCCCCGGGGCCATGGATTTGTTTTGAAGCCAGAGCCGGAGTCGTAGTCGGAGCCGGATGATTGTCCTCCGGCTAAACAGTTTCAATTTCAGCCGCGCGCAACGAAAGGGAAAGTGAAAGTTTTTTCGAGGCAAAAACCCGCGAGGGGCGTGTGGGATTAAAACGAATTTTCGACTAAACGGAAATCAACAGCAGAACGCGGGCCCCGCAGCAGGACTAGTGGGTGGATGGGTGGGTGGGTGGAAGCACATTTCGAACGAAAAATAAACTCTTCAAGTGGCTAATAAGCATTTTCCTTCTGTGTGCGCCCCCCCAATCGCCATAGTTTTAGATCTTAATTATTTGATTAAATGCTGAGCCCTCGCTTTTGGGCCGGCATATAAAATTAAATTATTAAAATGTATTCAATGCCGAAAAGCCAACTTAATTCAATTTCGAAAATATGCCGTCCACCTGATAGCAGCCGACGGCAGACCAACAAAACCGAACACACGAGACCCAACAACAACAACAACAAAACCCGATGAGGAGAAGTGCGGCCGGGCGGCTGAGATTTGCATAAAATTGATAAACAATAGCCCGACATTGGCGGCGTCTCGTCTCGTAGCATTGTTCCCGGTACGGGAGCGGTAACGGTATCCTGCCAGACTGATAATATGCCGGCGATTTGCAAAGGGATTAACTCATTCAAGTCGAAGCGTAGAGCAAATTGAATGACGCCCGATGGCTGCGGGTCTGACAGAGTCTTTAAAGGGTATTCTGAGGGCTTGTATGATGGGAACGACGAAAAGCAAAAGTCGTTGAGCCGAGAAGATGATCAGCATCGGCAGTCCAAAGTTCGCAAATAAACGACAGTGCAATCGGCAGGCAAAAAAAGGAGAAAAAAAACCAAGCCCACCCGATCTCTTCTATGATGCCAGCAGCAGCAGCAAAGCTTGCAAATAAACGCAAATAAATGTTTTTTTTTTTGTGATCTGCGAATGAGATCGAGAACGAAACCAAGCACAGCCGATCTCCTATCGCCCACAGACCCGAGCCGAACACCTTTTCTACCTGCACTTCGTGTGCTCTGTTTTGTCACTTCGGTAGGGCACGATTGAACATGTCTGTCTCTCACAATAAGCGGCTCATTTCGGTGCATTGTGAGAGAGAGCGGCAGAAAAAGCACCGTTCTCTTTGCAATGCTTATCTCGCAAGCAAAAACAAAGAAAAACACCTTTGGCAGCCTGTGATCGACAGAAGTGTCTGCGAAAAAGCGATTCCAAAGGGAAACGAAAAAATGTGCTGGTGTTTTGTTTTTTCTTTTTTTTCGCATACCCTGAAAGTGTTGAGGGTTTCTAGGAGGCTTGTGTTTCTTCGCAACGTAATGGAAACGTAGGGTATTTAAAACTTCGACACCTGAGGCTCTGCTGTTTTCTGGTTTTTGTTTGCTTGTATATTTGTTTGCCTGCCTGGGAAGGCCTTTCATTTTGAATGACTGCCAGACAATATGGAAACAGAACTCTCTCTCTCAAAGGGAAAGGTACTTCATCAGAAATGTTTGAGGCAACTTTAATGCCTGGCTTGGTGGTTGATTTCAGAAAACTTAATTGCGAAAAGGTTCGAGAGCCAGTCGCATTAGATATTCCCTTGAAGAGATCTGGCTGCGCCTGAGTGCTGCCTGGGGGAAATTTCGGACTTGGGCTTAAATCGGATTTAGCACTTTGCTGGCTAACCAGAATTTGTAATGCGCCCGAGTCGGATCCACACACATTACCTTGAATAATTTCATATGAAGGCAGCACGGTTGCAGGCGGGGCATAAATATGCAATAACGGGACGCAAATGAAGCCATGCCACGGTAGATTCATGACTGTGGCACACTGCCAGCAATGTGCTGTGCAGATTTATTGTCTGTGTAAAATATGCAGCATCGAGCGGAGCTCATTAAATACTCGACGTCCAGTTATGCATCCGAAAAGGCACAACGAAAAATATCCAAAAACCAAAGCCATGTGGTCCAACCACAGCACAGGACCCTGGCCAGGACGTGGAACAGAACAAAGAATGTTCACTTTGCCATCAATCCGAAACGGTGACAATTGGCAGACAAGGCGAGGCGAAATCGGAACGAACATGTGACATGGCAGAGGGAGAGGGAGAGGAAGAGAGAGAGAGAGGAAAAAATATATTCAAAGCTCCACCACCACACACTGGCTGTACTCGTCTACGAGTATTTCATGTCCGGTGCGCTCTCCCTCTCCCTCTCTTTCTTTACCTTGGGCAACTGTGAGGCAAAATAATTTCCGAGAGATTTGCATAAATACACAAGTTAAATGCACATTTAGCATTTTGAATTTGTAATATTTTTGCAGTTTAGTTGTCGAGTGTCCTCTGCCTTGTGTGTGCTTCCCCACCACCTCTTCCTTGTGCCCTATCCTGGCCCCTGGGGTACTTGTATGTTTTGCCAGGGTATATGGTGTATGCAGGTGGTAGAAATATATCCCCCCTTTGGGTGGAGGTGCACCTTCTTTTGTCCTAGCTCAACGGCTCGTTTCATGGCACGTTTTGCCGGATTGACAGTGCCAGGGCCTCTCCGAACGCTTCAGCTGACTCAGGACACACTGACTGCAAATAGTATGCCACATGAATTGTGCAAAGAGCTTTCTGTGCCGGGCAATCCTTTCGCTTTACGGCAAATATGCTCGGCTACTCTACCGTTTGCCTAATGAAAATCGTTGTGATTGTTGGGGGCGGGGCGGGCGGTTGGGGGCGGTTGGGGGGCGACTGATTTTGGCCTGTACGACATGGCATATGAATTTTAATATTTAGTCCAGCTCAGCTCTGGGTCTGGTACATTCCTTAACCTGTCTATGAGAGAGAGAGGTACAGAGGTAGAGAGGGAGAGGATGGTATAAAAATATTTCCATTTCCATTTCTGGGCTCTTGCTTCTTTATTATGCGCCTGTTCGTTTTTTTTTTTCACCCCCCCCCCCCCACGCTTTGTCCTGTCTGAAATGTTTTTGTATTGTCATCAACAACAAAACTATTTGTCTATTCACTGCCCCAGCCACCCCCCAGCCACCCCCGGCCACCCCCCAGCCACCACCAGCCACCCCCCAGCCACCCCCAGCCACCCCTCCTTTACGTGCCTCGCTGTGCTGCGTCCAGTGCTTTATTATTATTTGAGAGACGCCGGGATGCTGGGATGCTGGGATGCTGTTTGCGGTGCCCCCCAGAAGGACTGGAACCTCCAGATAACTAAGAACCGAGACGAGCAACTAAGCTTAGCCTTCACCTTTTTTTCTCTGTCTCTGTCTCTTCCTTTCTTCTTTTCTTTCTTCCAAGTTATTAATATTTATTCTCTCGCTCTGGAGGTCACGAGACCATGTACCAATGAAATGATTTGCTAAAAAGGTTATTGAAAATTATATTACTATTGTCCTGCAGCTGGTCCCAATGATTGGGCAACTTTCAGATGCAGATAAAGAGCTGCTCTCTTTAGTTTTCAGGGGCCCATCGGTTAGGGGAACTTGCAATCCATCCATCAATTTCGATATACCTTCCAGCTTGTGGGGGGAAGGCCCTGATTAGTTGAAGAACCTTTCAGAGAACACCCCAGGATTTACAGGCAATGCAGCTGTTCGAATCCTTGAAATTCCCTTTTGGGGGCTCTTCTCCGACAATCATTTCAATTGCTTCCCCCTCCCAAAAACAGGTTGCACTGGGGATCTGTGTGTGGTCTGAAATACTGCCTATTATCCTTTATTTTTCTGTACAAAAATCACCCACAAATTGCTGGGCAATTTGTTCTCAGGGTTTATTAAAAATATACTTTAGTTTTTGTCACATTTTATTTGAGACTTTTTGGCCAAGAAGCCAGGGAGCTCCCTGGCTACCATTTTGCATTTGATGCGATTTGAGAATTGGAAAATTGGATTTGCAACAGCAGCACAATCGACAATACAATGTTTGCTAAAAGTATTTGCCCAAAAACTTTTCCAGCAATTATAACTTTAAATCGATTGCCAGAGAGAGGGAGAGGGAGAGTGTGTGTTCGCTTGAATTGTGGCATGAACTTCCATAATTAGCCAGCTGTTGATACGAGTATCGGGTACATCCTGTAACATATCGACCAACAGTAGAAAACAAAGATTGAATCATTCGCACACATCCGATTGCTGGTTGCTCGTCATTGGGGGAAAATATGTTTATTTATGGGTCCTTTCCCATCACGTAGAATGGGCGTTTACACTGGCCGATGGTGAACAGCTGATTTGGGGGATATTGGGAAACAGATGTGTCCTGGAAACCACAAACTTTCTTACTCTATTCACAATGAATGAATGTATTGTATAAATCTATTTCTATCTCAATGCTTATCGAATGTAGAGGAAAAAACTGCTTGCCCGGCAGGAGGACGCCCTAGTGTAAACAGCCTTTTATACACTGTACTCCTAGAGGGCAGAATGATTGTATTTATCTTGGCTAAATGTATGCCACATGGTATATGGTATAAGTTGTTTAAGACTAAGTCTAACTAATCAATTTTCAGGACTTTTCTGAGTTCTCCTCTGTGTAAATATATACTTATATGGGTTCTTAAGTTTATTTTTAGTGTGTTTTGGTCTCTTGACAGTACTTGAAGTCCCTAAGAAGGTAGTGTATGACTTCCTGATGGCTGTCTATATTTTTCTCTTATGTTCCTGAATAACTTCCTTTTTGTGGCTGCTCCGTTACTCTTGTCATTTGCCTATTCTATGTCTAGCGAGTGAGAGAGAGGAGCGCATTGAGAGTCACGCTCAGAGAGGGGCGTATTCAGAGACTCGTTGAGAGAGGGTTGTATAGAGAGAAGAGTGTATTAAGAGACTCGTTGAGAGAGGATCGTACTGTGACACTCGTTAAGAGAGGGGCGATTTCTGACACTCGTTCAGAGAGAGAGACGTTTAGAGAGACTCGCTAAGGGCGTATTGAAAGACTCGTTGAGAGAAGGACGTATTAGGATACTCGTTAAGAGAGGGGCGTATTGAAAGCCCGTTAAGAGGACGTTAAGAGGACGTATTGAAAGATTCGCTTAGAAAGGATCGTTCAGAGAATGACGTATAGAGAGACTCGTTAAGAGAGGGGCTTATTGAGAGACTCGTTTAGAGAAGGGCGCATTGAAAGACTCGTTAAGAGAGGATCGTATTGAAAGACTCGTTAAGAAAGGGACGTATTAAAAGATTCGCTTAGAAAGTATCGTTCAGGGAAACACGTATAGAGAGACTCGTTGAGACAGGGGCGTATTGCGTGACTCGCTCGGAGATGAGCTAATTGAGAGACTCGTTGAGAGAGGAGCGAGTTGAGAGACTCCTTCATGGAGGGTAGTATATAAAGACTCGCTCGGAGAAGGCCGTATTGGAAGACTCGTTAAAAGAGGATCGTGCCTAAGAGCGAGATGACGAGAGACCAAGACTCCGCAGAGCACTTTATTCCCATCTCCAGCCATCGAATGTCCTTTGGGCCTACAAATAGTTTCCAAATAACGGCTATCCTCCACTTGTAATGGATTTTTTGTTGATTATTCTTCTCCTGTCGAACGATTTAATGGTCGCCGGGCAGCATCTACCAAACAGCGTCGTTAAGTTTTAATTAATATGCAAATTTCGTTAATGTGTACACATTACAAAAAGGCTCTTCTACGCCAGCGACACCTCCCGCAGTATTCCGGTCCGAGTGTGTGTCAACAGAGGAGCTCTAGAGGGGGGGAGGGGGGAGGCTGTGTGGCCGGGGAGGCTGTGGGGCCGGGCAGGGTAATGATATTCTGTGAAAATTTGCATGCGATATGTTGCCACCGCAGCCAAATGGCGAACGTTGATTTCCATGTCGACGGGCGACCTCAATTTGTGGGGGGCTGGGGGAAGAGGGGGCTGGGGGGGAGGCCAAAAAACGGCAAACAAACAATGAGGCGGACAGGCCGCCGTCGCCGCAGCGCGATTCATTGACAATTTAATAAGTAGTTCGGTTGTGTCATTAGCAAGCAGACCGTCATTAGTGTAAAATATTTCAATTAGTCCGCGAGGACACATGTGTTAATGCTGGTGGCAATATCACGGCCAAAAAACTATCGCAAGTCCCCTTCGAAGGGGGTCTCTGAGCCGCAGATCCAATTGAAGTCTGGCAGCATATCTTTAAGAGGGGCCCCCCCCCCCCCCCCCCCTCCTCCTGGTTGACCACAAAATTACGTGCCGCACGGGACATACAAATATTTCCAATTAAGGTCGTTCGTGCAACAGAGAGACATATGTATGCCACAGAAGGTGCGTATGGCTTTGCTTTTGCTTAAGTGCGAGTCCTGGCCGCACAGGGACTCCGATTGAAAAATAAAAGCAATTGCAATTCATAAAATAATAAATATAAAATTGATTTACGGCATGTGTCCAGGAAGATGGACAGGGGGGGGGGGGGGGGGGAAGGGGGATCTTCTTGGGTGCAGGTCAAAAGCAGGAAAATTCACAACGAAATGTATTTTTGTTGTATTTAAACAGAATTGTGCGTGGTCTGGCCTCCACAAAGAGAGACACGGAGACATGGCGGAATATTTGTCATAATGCATTTAAGGCTCCCCCCTCTGTCTCTGTCTCCCCGTCAAACGAAGATTATTTCCCTGTTTTTCCAGCGCCCGGCTCTGATTGATATGTGCCTGTCAAAAGGGGGGGCGGGATGGTCTGAATTTTTTATTCAAAAGGTAACAAACCCACATCGAACTCTGGCCACACCCAGCCAAGTGGAACGCCAAAAGGTATTGTGCATTATCACGTATCCTGTCTAGCCGGAGACGGAGACGTAGACCCTGCCCCATGATAAACGATGCCCAAGGCCGCCTTTTAATCGCCTGGCATACATATTTCTTAAACATTAATCATACCGCAGTGATTTTTGGCCTCATCAAATATTTACTTTTAATTTATTAAAAAACTTTTTGGCATATTTTTTTTCTTTTTTTCTGTCATTGATGAACCTTTTGGGTCATCTACTAATGCATTTGGCTTGTTGCTAGAATTTATAAATATTTTATGCAATTTTCTCCCTTGATTGTGGTTAATTTTTGGACCCCTATCACCGTTCAGGGGTAGTTTGACGGCGGGGTAATGTTGCCAGCCCTTTTTCGGAGTCATTTTCGGAGTGAAAATGTTGCCAAGGGCCGGCAATTCGCCGCCTGAAAATTACCCCATCTAAAGATTTATATTTTATAATTATAATTATAGTTGTTGCTGTTGTTTTTTTTAATCAGAATTTAAATTGCCTGTTTCTATCAATTTCCTGGTTTCATTAATATTAATAACATATTTTACGCACTATCGGCTGCTTATTTAATTGTAATTTGTCGGCATAAATAAAAAAAAAAGCCAGACCATATGCCGCCTATTTCGTAGAGCTGTAAGGCAATGCAAATAATTACAAACTTATGAGTTAATTAAGTGCAAAAACAAAGCCATTTGCATAAGTAAGTCAATAAGCGACGATTAATTATAAATTATGGCGGATTTTGCCTTTGTTTAACTTACGTAATCAGCTTTTGGTGCTTAAATAATTATCATTTCACATTATATATTTATGCATTAATCATGCGTCGAGCAAAACGTTTGATAAGCCATCGGAAGACTCAATAAAAGAGGATTTAACGGTTACTACCAACCAAAATAGGGCTTAAAGCGTTCATATATGTATGTTTGTATAAATAAATAAATCAATACACACATCAAACTGTTTCGCAAATCAATGGAGACTTATTAAATCCATATTAAATTGACCTGAAGGATTCGATTACCACAGAAAAAAAGGCACTGAAATTTTTGCAAAATATGTATACCAATCGATTTACTCAGGAGAGTGGAAAACGTAAAAATAAAGTGTTTTCACTTAAATTTTATTGGCACAAATATTTGATTTAAATAATTACATGTATTATATATTTAAAATTAATTTTTTTTTTAATATATTTTCCAAAAGTTCAATATCGTATATTTTAGTTGTATATGTTTTTGTATTTTGTTTAAATATGGGACATATTAAATAGATTCTCAACTGGATTGAATTTAATTTTTGAAGGTGTGATTTAAATAATTAAAAGAAAATTTTTCCTTAATTTTTTTTTTTATTTTCATTAGGATTGTTTTGTGTATTTTTGATTATAAAATAATATCACAGATACAAATTATATTGTGTTACTGTTAGAGCAACTAAGACAACAGTCACAGGAAAAATTACGATAAATAAAAATATAAAAAAAAAACAATTTGTTTCATCAATGTTGAAGAATTTGGAGTGCTGCTTGTTTTTGGTAGCTCTATTCGATTTTTTAGGCTTTTTATTTATTTTTTTAATTAATAAATAATATAGAATTCCAGATTAACATAGTGGAGTAGTGAAAATTTATTAAATTAAGATGACAAAAAAAGAAATTATAATAATAATAGCGCGTGTCGTCAAGGATGAAGAATTTAGTTGGGAATATTATTTGGTTCAATTATCTGTCCAGGTTTCTAGGGTAGAGCTCTTCTTAGATCCTCCTGTTGGGCAGGCAGCCTACGCCGGTATCTGGTCCTCGCCAGTTCATTAGGGTGCCATTTTTCTTTTCTACATATATTTCTAACAAGATTTTTAAACTATATCCATCTGTTCACAGTCTTTAAACTGCCTTTTAAATGTTCTAAAATTTGATTCGGCGATTATCTGTGGTCCACGCATGGAATGTACATATTTTGTTTTTGCACTCTCGGGCCTTCTCGTTTTTCGCTTTGGCCTTGAGCTTCAGCCGATGCATAAATCTCGGTGGAATGAGATCAGTTGGGACTATATATATATTCTTCATTAATGTTTCCATTATTTTCCACATATTCCACTATTTTCCCATCGTATCGCTTTGCCAAAAAAGAGAGAAACATACCCTAAAATAATGCCTAGAGCCATATTCCACTAAGACCACTCATTATTCCATTTAGTTTGCCAAGCCTTTTTTTTTTGTATATTTTGTAGTTTTCCAAATTGCATTAGGAATGTGTCCCCACCCCATGCGCCCCACAAGAGACTATGGCCATTCATCTATATGAATCTCACGGGCAAACTGTCATAGAAGGGTAGCGTAGCCCCTCCCCCGCCCCTCCCCCCCACTACAGGCTCCATACGCCGATGGCACAGACTGTATTAATGCGCTTCATATGTCAGGATGGGCCATTCATCATCATTATGCTTATGCCAACTGGCTGGCTGCCTGCCTGACTGCTCGTTTGTACTCGTACCACTCACACACACACACACACACACACACACACACTCAGGAGGAGTTCATGAGAGAAGCGACAGCGTCTCATCAGGAGGAGCACAAAGAAATGATTTTGTTACAAGAAAAGTTGAAATAACTTTTTGCCGGTTTTCATGTCGCAGCATTTAAAATGAACAAACGTCTGGCAGTCCTTTTCGGGTGGTGTAAGAGGGGGGCTGTGTGTGTGTATGTAAATGGGGAGAGGAGCCGTCGGCAGCCTGTTGTTAGTCCAATGTTCGTGCTATCAAACGCTTTCTCTGTCTCGCTTAAACTTTATTAGTTTGACATGTGTGCGCTTGAAATTTTGGGCACGTTTGATGCAACGTAATCAAACAAGCCGCAAAACATTTTTTTTTTCCCATGTCGGTGAGCGTGTGTGTGTGTGGCTTTAAAATGGGTTGCTGGGTAACAGCACCTCCGGGCTAACAGCATGTTTTCGTGTTCTGTTAACAGTCGAGCCTCTGCCTCGCTTTCGTTCTCGCTCTGCCGGTTCTGTAAGCTCTTAGGATCCGCTCTCACCGTTTTCGTTGCATTTAAGCTAGAATCAGTTTCGTTTCCACCGCCGCTAACACAGCAACCGCGCTGCTAGCAGCCCAGGCTAACAGACTGTTATTGCGCTCTGTTAACAGCCGAGCCTCTGCCTCGCTCTCTCTGTTTTGTACGAACCGCACGTCGCTCTGTTGACAGCCGAGCCTCTGCCTCGCTTTCGCTTTCGTTCTCTGTTCTGTGCGCTCTTACGATCCGAACCGCGCTCTGTTTACAGCCGAGCCTCTGCCCCGCTCTCGCTCTATCTGTTCTGTGCGCTTTTACGATCCGCACCGCGCTCTGTTTACAGCCGAGCCTCTGCTTCGCTTTCGCTCTCGCTCTCTCTGTTCTATGCGCTTTTACGATCCGCACGTCGCTCAGCCGAGCCTCTGCTTCGCTCTCGCTCTCTCAGTTCTATGCGCTCTTCCAATTTGTACGTCGCTCACCGTTTTCGTTGTTTCGATTCCACTCCCGCTACAAACTGCCGTCGCACATACACACGCCTACATACGAAAATACCTGCATATTACACACTTATTGGCACAACTACACCCTGACGATTTCCGATTCGTCGCTGGATGCCCCCACCCCCTGCAAACAAAGTGGAAACCCCTTGCGAAGGATAGTAGTTGGGGGGGTGGCCTCCCCCTCCTACAGTTGCTAGTTGGTGCCACTTGAGCTAATACCGGCTGTAACTTACAACTTGTAAGTAACTAGAGCTTTTGCCAGTGTCTGTTGCGGATGCAAAAAACTTTGCTCAGCGACATGTGAATCCTTTGTGTGTCCTGTGCCCTGTGCCCTGTGCCCCGTGCCCCGTGCTGTCATGGCAATAGTTTAAAGCTTAGTCTCGCAGCCAGTGTCGCGCTGCTGAACATTTTAATCGGCAGGAAATGATGTGAAAAAGTTTTTAATCCTTTTAAATGCCAACTTTTCAATATAACGTTAAAGCGCCAAACAGACCCTGAACAGAGGGCTTAAAGTGAGCAAAAGTCGTGAAACTTAATTATAGACTTTCTTGAGTACACGTCGCATCCACCCCCACCACCCTCCCCCATAGATTCGTTTAAATACTCCTCGAGTAACCCTATTTATGGGCGACTGTGGCGACATTTGACTTTTCACTCGTGGATTTAGTGGCGCTTTGCGAATGTTTGATGATAATATTACATTTTTCAGCTGCAAAAGACTTGCACACCAAAGTATTTATAGCCAGGCCGATAAGCACCTGCATATTCATAATTCAGATAAGTGTCTCCTGGCCGTTGGACCGGCAGGAAGGAGCATTAGAGACCAGCAGCAGCCAGAATTCATGCAAATTATGTTAAAGTGCAGGCGCTTTCTCCCTCTCTCTCTCTCTTAAAGGGGTGGTGCTACAGAGGTAACGGTGCTGCAGTTATGGGCTGGGGTGGTGAGGGGGTCAGAGGGGGGCACTCACTTCCTAAAATGTGTATTTTCATGCCCGAGCATAAACGTGTATAAAATAATATTTTTGCACATTCTACGCCTTAAAACCATAAAATTGCATAATTTATAAATTTGAATATCTCACACATAAAGGGGTGCACTGTACTCATATGTGCAGGATATACTGTGAGTGGGAGAGGAAGAGGCCAATGTGCTCTCGACAGAGTCAAACTGTAGCTTTATTGCCTCGACCGAGCATTTCAAACACAATTTGTGCCGAAGAAAAACGACCAAAGAAGGAAAGAGAGAGAACGGTAGAGAGAGAGAGTGAGAGAGAGAGCCATTGCATATACCCATTGCTTGAGGATTGTGGGGGGTAAATGGGTTTCATGGCGTCCAGCAAAATGCTCGCCAACAAGCTCGTAGGCGAACAAAAAAATTAGTTTTGTGTCGCAGAAATCTCGCAAAATTCTCGCAAAAATCTCGCAAAGGTCGAACAAAAGGCTCAAATAAAGTCTCGCTAAAATCTAGCAAAAATCTCACAAAAGACTCAAATAAAGTCTCGCTAAAATCTAGCAAAAATCTCACAAGTCTCAAATAAAATCTCGCTAAAATCTAGTAAAAATCTCACAAATCTCAAATAAAATCTCGCAAAATTCTTGCAAAATGCTCGCTAAAGTCTCGCAAAAGTTTCGCAAAAATCTCACAAAAGTTTCAACTAAAATTTCTCTCTAAAATCTCGCAAATATCTCGCAAGTCTCCCAAAAATGTCCCAAAAATCTCGCTCAAATCTCGCACTAGTCTCGCAAAAATCCCGTAAAAGTCTCGCAAAAATGTCGAAAAAGTCTCGCAAAAATGTCGAAAAAGTCTCGTAAAAGTGTCGTAAAAGTCTCGTAAAATATTTGGGACAATAATATCATAAATGCTACTCTCACTGCCACAAACTGAAAGACATATATATATTTCTTTCATATTTCTATCATTTGCTGGTCCAAATGCGAGCGTTTTGTGCGATTAAGTCTCGCATTTGACTCGTATGAGATACCATTTGTGAGCATTTTACTTGCTGGCTATGAAGCAGCCCTCTATATACCCATAAAGAATTGTAGTTTAGAACGCATTAATTTCTACAGGCAGTATTTTTCAACAAGTTTATTTTCCACAAGTTTTTTAACCCTAAAAATATAGGTTTTTTTAGGGGATCTATAAATCTATAAAAAAAGTCGTCTAAACGTTTTAGACAGTTTTGGCTGTCCTTTAAGCAGTGGAAAATAGTGAAAAGCGAATAAAAATTATTATTAAAAGAAATTAAAATATATTGACGGAACAACCGGCTGAAAATAATATCAATCATTTGTAAAAAATAGATTAAAATGTTGCCAAATAGAGGATTTCGGTGTTAAAACACTCCTAATATATAACAAATATTTCTTTATATCAACAAGATGGAGGCTCAAGGAACTTAAGGCAAGAAAGCCGTCTAGGGCCGTCCCTTAAGGCCTGAAGACCGAGAGGCGAGTGAGAGATTAAAGATGGGAGGGTCTCTTTCCTCTCAGTTCTTTTTTTTTCAGAGCAAAAGTTGTGCCTAGGCCTCTTGGCTTAGATAATTCCCGATTAATGGGTATCGCATTGGCCTTAATCGCCCCACTTGTTGTTCTGTTGGAAAAGTCAGCAGAAATTGTGGTCCAGAAGTGGGCCCCGGCTTGGAGTTTGGAGCAGAAAGTAATTTAGGCAAAAAATGTGAGCAATTTGAAAATGCCTTTTTGCCTTTTTAGCTTTTTGGGTTTTTGCGCCAGCCTGCGTTGGTCAGTATTTATTAGAATTTCGAAATGCCTCTGACTTATTCATAAGGAAATCCCATTGACAGTTGCGGCAGATTTTTCGATTACACACCACACTCGGACGAACTAATTTCGAACAAATAGATACAAAGATATGTAGATATCGTTCGACCTTCGTACAAAAGCCAACAATTGTTGAATGATAATTCTTGATTTATGGCTTACCAGCTGCCAGGGCCGTGTGTTGGCCAACTTAATTGATTTTTACCCCCAGCTCGAAGCTTAGTTCTGTGGCATTTCTTAATAATTTTGCAATCTTTGCGGTTGCTTTTCCAACGAAACTTTTGTGCGACTCAACTAGCATGTTTATTTTTATCGCACTTCCCTGACGTTGGCGTTGCGTTGAGTTTTCCCCAAAGTTTTCCCGCACAGACAACTGCGCGGAGAGGCGTATCCGTATCCGGGCAACTGCGTTACACCTGCACACGTGTGCCGGCATGAACACGAGTTTGATTCTTGTAAAGTGAAGTGCGAAAGTTGCCGGGGCGGCAACGTCGGCATGTTTATGAGGGCCTAAACTCAGGGAGCGCTCGCAGGTTGCCCTTGTCATCTCCTACCCCTTCCCCTACCCCTACCCCCTCCCCTTATCCAATAACTGGACGGCCAACAGGGAATCGATGTCAGCTCTTGACCTGACATTATCAGTCACACGGACAGAACAGGGTCTTCTTTGAATAAGTATTGTCCAGACACTGTTTCAAAGGCAGGTGTTTCATTTTCTGCAGGAATTATACATCAGAACTTCCAAGTTTGGGTCACTCTTTACCATAAAAAGGGTAAAAAAAAGAGTTATTACTTTCAAAGTAATGAAAGTCGATAAAAGTCACATATGGGCATTTTTTCAATGGGTATCGCGGAAAAGGTTAGATTTGTATTATCCATTTATTTCAGATACATTTTTTATATATGTCTTATTTTTAATCGTTTTAACAGAAAATTTAAATACAAATTTTTTTATTCAAAAAAAAGATTCATTTTTTACTCTATTAAAAAAAAAAAGCTGTTAAAGCTAAAAATTTGAACTGTACAGAAAATAATTTTTAAATTTTCTAAAATATAATTTCTGTTTTTAATTCTATAAACTAAAGAAAATAAAAATAATTTTACTTACAAAAAAACCTTTTTAATTTAAAAATTTATCAAAATTTAAAACCTTAAAATTAGTACAGAGTAAAGGTTTGAGAAAGTAATTTTTTATAACAAATTAAGTTTTGAATTAATATTTTTCGTAAATAAAATAATTTATGAATTTGTTAAAATTAAAAAAATTGAAATTGAATTGAAATTAAATTTTCGTTTATTTAAAACATAATTTCGTATTTTATTAAAAGAAATCAGAGAAAATAAAAGTAGGTTATTTATTTATTTATTTCTTTTAAACATTTTTCTTTGAACTTTAACTATTAATAAATTAAATTTTTTTAATTCTTAAATTAATACAAAACGGAGAATTTATAATTAAAATCAAAACTTTGTTAAACTAATTTTAAGTTTTTAGTACAAAAATTGCGTTTTTTAATTCAGTTCAATTTAAATATGTAATTAAATTATAACTGATTTTAATAATAAATATTAAAAATTAATTTTTAGTTCAAAATTAGTATGAAACAAATAATAAGCCTTACGACCTCTGACCCTTACTGAAGATTATGCAAAACATCTTCTTCGCTTCTGCCTGCTTAAATTAATTGCTCAGAACTTCACTTTCAACATTTCGGGGCAGTAAAAAGACACAAGTATCTGGAGAATTTCTGGCCTTTGTGACCTCCAAATTGCCGTCCCTGCAAATGGACCCATAAAGTGCGCGTGTGTGTGCCACATAGAGCACTATTGTTTTAGCGTTTGAGGAGCTCCATAGAGAGGGGCACAGCCATCAGGAAGCAACGACAATGAAGTGCCAAAGCCATTCCCAGGCTGCGTGGCACCGCAAGTATTTAAAATTGTTTTGGTCACACACCCCCCTGCCACCCACTCGCACTCCCCCTCCCCCTCCCACTCGCACTCGCAGCAGGTGATAAAAGTTCAAAGTCATGTAAGCTACGTGGTCGACCCCGGGTAACGGGTAACGGGTTACGGGTTACGGGTAACGGGTTTCGGGTACGGCTTTGTAAGAATCTGTTTTATATTTGAATTTTCGCAACACTCTTGGCAGACGCCGCTCAAGTGTCGAGACAACAAAATGGATTTCATCCTTGAGGTTCGCTTCATTTTTCAACTTGTTTCCACTTGACGGGGCGGTGCGGCGGGGAGAGGCGCGGAGAGTCGCTTCTTCTCCTGAAGTTGAAACGTTTCAAGTCGAAGGCAAACAGACTGCGCTTTTGTGCAGCATCTAGTCACCACTCCAACTCCAACTTCATCTCCTGTCGTAGCCTCAATTGACGTGCCACCTCTTTGTTCTTGGATCCAGGGAGGGAGGGAGGACCCTGCTAAAAGCCTTTGGAGCGCATCTCAGTGCAAATATCGATCGACAAACACCTGGGTGGCACACCTACAGGCAATACCCATCAGGGCGGCCAGATGGGGGGTCTTCCGCCTCGGTGTTCGGGCAAAGCGATCGCGCAGCGTCTCAAAGAAATCCGTGCGACTCAGTATACCATTATCGTCCGTATCGAAGATGGTGAAAATGATATCAATAATATGATCGGTGAGATGCACACCGACCACCACGTGGGCAATGTGCCGCAGGGTCTGACGCGAGATATCCGCCCCGCTCAGATAGTGGAACGTGAGGGCCGAGTCCACGGCGGCCACATCCTTGAGGAACCGAAAGAAGGTCAGAAACTCATCGAGTGTCACGCCCTTATCGGAATTCTTGTACTTCTCCTGGACGCGATGCAGCATTGTGGCACGTTCCAGGCTGTTGGCCGTGGAATAGGCCATCAGCATTTTGGTAAAGGCCACCTCGCTGATCACCGTCTTGGAGCTCTTCAATAGAGCCTGAAACTCCAGATGCAGGACCTCGCTGGCCAGCTTTCGCTGAAACGCCAGGAAGACATTCACATTGAGCTTCTGGTCGAGATTGGGCCCAAAAAAGTATTGGTTTACGTTCATATTCCTCACCGAACCATCCCCCTGGCAGACTTTCGATAGATACAGATTCATATCGTCGTGGGAGAGATTCCCATCACCATTGACGTCGAACAGGCGAAAGGCCAGCTCAAAGTAACGCTCCGGCACGGACAGCAGCATCACCAGAAACAGATAGTCCCCGAAGCTGAGGAGTCCGTCCTTCTGGAAGCTATAGAATATGCTGTTGTCGCTCAACGATGAGCAGCGATGCTTGTGCATATGCCCCTCCGATACTTTGTAGAACTTGTCCAGGCCCAGGCTCTCCGGCTGTCGCCGGGAGCCCGGCGTTATGGCCCGCATAAAGTCCGGCGGCGTCATGTACACCTCCCAACGGCCGGACTTGTGCTTCATTTTGATGGTGGCAAAATACCGGAACACCTTCTCCGGGCTGGAGTACAGGCGCAAACGATTCTCGTACTCCAGTATACGCATCTCCCGAAAGTGGGCGCGATGGTGGGTGGGAGGACCCCGCTTCTGCCGTTGCTCCAGGGGAATCTCGCAGAAATCATCGGCTGTCCCGGAGGCCTGCAGTACGGGGAAGCCGAGACTCCGGCTATGGTAATCCCAGAGGCTGCGAGCCCCGTAAAGAAGCGGCAGGATGGGCACACTACGAAACATGCCACCCGGCTATCGAAAAAGAAAAGAAAAACCACAATAATGGAACTACAAATTTGAGTAAGAAAACCTCCAATATCGGGTTGGGGTTTGTTTTTTTTTGTTTGAATTTGGGTCAAACTCGAGAACTGATTGATGGATGCCCAGGCAGGAGCAGGCCTACTGCCCCCCACATACGATTTTGAGCATTAAAAGTAATCAGCAGCGCAAATATTTGAGCCACAACGGATTGGAATGGAGTGTGGATTGGAGTGTGGATTGGAGTGTGGTGTGGTGCATGGCTTTATAAGACCCCCCTGGGAAATTTGCAAACAATAAACTGGCCCAAAGGCAGGGTCGGGGCCAAGCGAAGGGGAAAAACTTTTACTTCGATTTGTGGATTTCCTCTAATTTCTGCACTGAATTTCTATGCATTTATGGGGCGGCGGTCTTCGGGCATTGTGTGGAGGTGGTTTGGAGGAGGGTCTTTGCAAAAGTTCCACCCCCCACGCCCACCCCCGCCCCAACTCTGGTGTGACTGTGAAGCACCCTCGACAGCAAGTTTCGCTTTGGAGAGAGCTCGTGTTTTGTGCTGCAAAAAAAAATGAAAAAGAGAAAACTTTCAATGGGTCTTCAAGGATTGGCCTCAGCTAAAAGTTTAGTTCTGGGACAGTTGCTTATTCTTTAGAATTCAGAATGTAATGTGATGTATGCAAGAGTATTTAAATAATCATCTGTATGCGTGCACTCAGAGAAAACAGCACTGACTTCTGTATATTTACTTGTTTTATGTTTTAAAATTATTTATATTGGTATTTAAAAAATAATGAATACATCGGAACTCCAACAAAACAAGAATTTAAAAAAATATTTAATTTAATTTTTAAATTTGTAATTCAGTATTTACTTGTTTTATTTTTTTGTACTATTTATATAAATATTTAATATTTATTTTACTTGTATTTAAAAAGAATGAATACATCGGGACTACAAACAAAACAAATAATTTCTTAATTAAAATTAATTTTAAATTTTTAATTCGATATTTTTTATAATTATTTTAGTTAATATTGAATATATATTTTAGTTGGATTTAAAAATATTGAACATTTTGGGTCTACAACGCAACAAAACTTATTTTAATTAAAATTTAATTTAATTAACATTTAAAACATTTAATTCAATATTTACTTCCTTAACGTTTTATAATAATTTTAGTCAATATTTAATATTTTTTTTTAATTGGATTTAAAAATATTGAATATATCGGGACTACAACGAAAATATTATTTTTTTTTTGTATTAAACTTATTCAATTTAATTTTTAGATTTCTTATTATATATTTACTTCTTTAACGTTTTATAATTATTTAAGTTTTAGTTTAAATACACAGCAATGACACTGCCATATTTTTTGCGTTTATAGCTGGTTTCAGAGCTTTTCCATTACAATTTTTTTAAAACCAATAATTTTATCCTTTAAAGGTATCAATTTTCTATAAACGTAACATTATTGACTTTTTGTGTACTGCTTTTTTAAACGAAAAATGGTCTTAAAAAAGCCGTTCACTTGGCACTTTTTAAAAGAGCATATAATCCTGTATTTTGGTGCACCCTGTGGTCCTTTTTTTTGGTAGTGCTTCACACTTAGTCGTATTTCTGTGGAACTGTGCAATATTCAAACTCAAAATACCTTCAATGGTCGTTAAATCGTTTAAATTCAGAAAAATGATAGCTTAAAAAGGGTAACCAAAGAATCGTAGAGGAAAATCCAATCCAATGCCAATCGCCAGCTGAAATTGTGAAAATTACAAATAGAGGTATTTTATTTATTTGCAAATGTTTTATATTTCGATTAAATATGGATGAAAATTGTTTTTTTATTATTTTTTTAATCTTTAACATTTTTTTCTAGTGTGCTACCTTTCGTGGCAACTTAATCTAGTTTTGGATTATATTTATTTTTCAACCAAAGTTAATTCTATAAAATTTTGCAATTTAAAATCAAATGTTGTATTTTTTTTATTATTTTTTTTTTTTTAATTTAATGCCAGTAAACGCTTTCACAGGCAAGGCCGTCATGAGATCTTAATGGATAATAATAAATAATTCATTCAGATATTTTTGTGTGTTCTTTAAGCATTTTTCTTCGAGTATAACTCCAAGATCTATTTTTTTTTTACAAATGTTTTTTATTTGAAATAATAATAACACAATTTGAGTTACTTTTGGAGCAACTTATAAAAATTCTTCAACTTTGATAACACGCATTTTTGTATATATTTTTTTTAAATCATCATAATTTTCTTCGAGTGTATGTTTTTGAGTGTAGATTTTGATGGACTATTGAATTGATTCCGCATACAAAATGCTAATTTAGACTTTTGTCGTCGTGTTGTTTGGCACTTGATTAAAGCATGCCAGTGGCGGCGGCAACTCCTTTGGGGCATCCCCCCCTGGTGTCGTCGCCTGGCCAGCCAGGTGTGCATAAAAGGGGGGCCAGAGGTCGGGCGCTTACCTTCTGTCAAACGGCTGTCACCCCAAAAGCTCAATCCTTTTGTCCGTTTCCCGGCATCCTGGAATTTGCATATTGTTTTCCACACACACACGCACACACACACACACGCCCCTTTTCGCATAAACAACAATCAGGGGCACAAACACGGCTGAGAGCCGAGCCAGTCGAGCATTAGAGCCGCTGCCAAAAAATTAAGTTGAATAAAAAATAAAAAAAAAATACGTCGCAGTGAAAGTCAAACGGAAACGGATACGCCTCCAGGCGGAATGACAGAAAATTGTCACGTAGCCGCTCTTTGAGTTTGACTGACAAATATAGGGCTCTCGCACAGATACTCCACACAGCCGTGTTTCTTTCTTTGATTTAACATCAATTGTAAACTGCTTGCGTTTGTGATTTGTCAGGTGTCACAACCACTGGCCCCCCTGTCGGATGGGGGAAGGAGGGGCATGCCACAGGAGAATGGATTCGGGTACTTACCACTGACGACACTGACAGCAGGCCGTAGATTTCCATACTTAAATGCCGGCTCTGTCCGCGACTACGCTGTAAATTGAGTGAGTACTGCGGCATTAGGTCGACCATAAGATACCCTGGAAGGCAGAAACTGATATGGATTTTTGCTCAGAAAATTGGTTGATTTTTGGGATTTTTCGCTTTTAGGTAAATGCAAAAAACCAAGGCCGTCGCAGAGGAACAATAGAGAAGACCTGAATGAATATTTTACTGAGATTAATTATACAATTTTCTGCATTAAGATTCATCTTTAAAATGGTTTGGATTTTACCCAACAATTTTTTATATATTTTTTTAAATTTAATTTTGGGAATATGCAGGCATGGGAGTACAATTCCTTAGCTTAATAAAAGATAACAATATATCTGTTTTATAATATAAAAAAAAGTTTTATATTACTCATACCGGCGCGAGCGGTTGAACCGAGTGAGCTAGGGCTGGCGCACGAAGCTAGTGAGCCGGGGGTAGTACATAAATAGAGAAAATATTTTTCAAATCTGTTTAAGATTGTTACATTTTTCTGGAATTTTTGACTATTTTTTTACATTTAAATATGTACATAAGAGAGACTTTAAATAAAGAACTTTTACCATGAATAATTTTTCTTATGTTACAATAAAAAAAACTATCACTAAAAAATATATAACAAACTGTTAGGACATAAGAACAATACCACTATAAAATATATTACAAAAAATATATATAAGAAAATAAAAAATAATAACAAAGAAAAATATCACTAAAAAATATAAAAAAATCTTTAAGAAAATAATAAAGATAAATGTCATTGTAAAAAATATAAAAAACTTAAAAAAAAAATGATAAAAAAATATCCTTATAAAATATATAAACAAATTAAAGAAAGTAAAGTAAAATATTACTCTAAAATATATAAAAAACTTAACGAAAATAAAATAAAAATAGCACTATAAAATGTATAAAAATTTTAAAGAATATAATGATAAAAGAAAATATGACTTTAAATTATATAAAGCACATAAACAATAGTAATAGTAAAGAAAAATATCACTAAAAAATATATAAAAAACTCAAAGAAAATAATAAACGAAAAACAATATTAAATATATAAAAAACTTAAAAAAAATAATATAGAAAAATAGCACTATAAAATATATAAGAAACTTAAATTTTTCCGATTTTTAATAGGTTTTCGCATTAATTTGGGAAGTTTGCAATAAACAAAATTAAATCTAAAAAGTACATATGTATATAAAAATGTTTTTTTTATTGAAAATAAATTGTTTTTAGTCTCGTGGGACGTTTCCTTGGTTAACACCCAAAATACCCTCTGACTGCACGAGTCCAGGGTATAATTAATCTTTCGTTTTCGAGCGATGCTTTTGCAATATGCAAATTTGCAATCCCTCGGCGGGATTGGCGAAACGGTTTTGGGTCGGATTTCTGGGATTTGTCAGCGCCACTTGACACACACACACACACACACACACACACACACATACGCTCTCCGTCCCTTTGATAAGGATTCGGAGAGGCTTACAAACTAATATGCCGCATATGCCAAATGCAGTGAAGCCCTCTCAACCCCCTCCCCCCTCACACACTAGTAAGGGGCAGGGGGCAGGGGCAGGGGGCAGGGGCAGGGGGTGGACTTATCGTGCCGCTGCACAGTAACGGCCTTCCGGGCGAATGAACGGAAAAGAAGTTTCCTTCATTGCATTTTCCTTTTTTCTCGGGAGGGTGTTGGGGGGAAGGGGGGGGTGGGGTGCTCTTTTAATTGTATAAATTGTCTCGCCTGTCGCCCAAGATGTGACTGGATGGTTTTCCTTTGTCGTCAGCTTAAGATTTAAGATAACGCCATTGAAAGAGTGCAAAGCATTCGCTTTGTTTGCCTCCACTGTAAATGGCTTAATAACAGATTTTCTCCTTTTTGGGCCATAATTTGTTTGCGCTTGCATGTCGATGGAAATGAAGAATTATTGAAATTTGAGTGGACTTCAAAGCGATTGCAAAAAAATTGAATTAGAAAAGAAGTGCGCTCTCCTTTCTTGCCACTGCCTCTGCCTCGTGCCACAGAGCGTGAATTATGTGATTTATGGCAGCGGCTTGTTTGCCAAACGCTTCACGAATTACATAAGCACTCCCCCTTGGCAAAGCCCCAGGGTAGACCCACAGATACCCTTTTTCTTGGGGGGAAATATCCTTATACCCTTCGACTTTCCAGGGCTACGGGGTATGCAAAAAACATCCCCCAACTAGGCGTAAAATATGAAATAATATTCGGTTCTGTTTCGTATGTTAAATGCGTTTGCTCGAAGAAACTTTTCGCGACTGGGCGGCTGGGGTGGCAAGGGTTCTCCCCCCCTTCCCCCCCCCCACACACATTCCTCGAACAGGCGCCTTCGTACTCCATATGTTTTTTTTGGGGCTGGGATTTTATTTCTTTTTTGGCAAATTTGTTGCCTCAATGGACACCACTGCTCGTTGCTCGGACTGGCAGCTTCCGCTTCCTCGCTTTCTCCCAGGGCCCTCTCTCTCTCTCTCTCTCTCTCTCTCTCTCTGGTGTTCCGTTCCAGGGTAATAATTCTAGATTTATGAAAATTGTTTTTCCGTTAATGTTTGCCATGTTTTCGACGTTTTTATGTTGTGGCCCAAAGATGCCCGCCAATACGGTCTGGACGGGTGGGGAGTGGGGAGTGGGGAGTGGCGGCTTTATCCGCACCCACGAACACACTGCATGGGTTTCCGGTAAGGAATTTGCTTCATTTTATCCCCAGCCAAAAAGGGGATAAACGGCCAACAAGAGAAGTTTGGCTAAATATTCGAGAAAGACGATTTTCAGTTGAGTTTTTAAAATATCTAAAAATTTGTTGTATTTAATCAAGACCCTTTGACCCCAGTTTAAAGCTCTAATATGTTTGAAACTAATATTTTTAATATTTGTTTATTTTTCATATATTTACTTATATTTATACTTCATGAAGAAATTTATTTACTTAAAGCTAGACTCTATATTTTTTGCTTTTAATTTTTTTATAAATTATTCAATGATTTTAGCTTTTTCAATTTTGTATTATTTTATATTTTGTTATTTTTAAACACATTTTTAGTTCAATATTTTATTTCTTTTTTATTCATTTTCGTCATTTATTGTTATATATATTTTATTTTATTATATTTTATAAAAAAAAATATATCTATATTTTTATCATTAATATTTGTATTAAATTGTTTTGTATAAAAGATATTTAAGATTTTTAAAAATATTCTTAGTAATTATTTTTAAATTAGTGTCATATTTATTTTTTGTTAAATTGTATCATTAATATTTGTATTACATTTTTGTTATTAAAGATTTAAAATATAATATATAAAATATTTTAAAATTTTTTAATTATTTCCAAATTTTTATTGATCTATTTAGTGTTTTTAATGTTATCATTATCATTTGCATTACAGTTTATTATAAAATTTGTGAATTATATCTTTTTTTTAATTTTTGTAACTATTATTGTTATTTTTGTATTTTATCATTAATATTTGTATTAAATTTTCTTATAAATTAAATTGTATAATTTTAATATTTTTAGAAATTTTCTTAAAATTATTTCTAATCTATTTTTGCTATTTTGATTTATTTTAAAAATTTTTTCATTAATATTTGCATTTTTTTTTTTAAGATTTTAGTTATATAGTTTTAATTTTTTTTAAATTTATTAAATTATTATTTTTAAATTTTTTCTGAATTACTATTGTTATTATTATTATTTTTTTATTTAAGATGTCCTGTCTGTGTTTTATGGTCACATTTTTTAAAGGGTATCCAAAGCCTCGTATACCAGGCCCGGCCCACGCCGCCTTGTTTCAAATTGATTGCGTTTATTGAAGTATTGTAATACGAGGAGTGTATTTATTGTATTTAAAGGCATGCGAGTGAAGGACCTTTGTCCCTTAGTGGCGGCGGCGGCGGCGGCGGCTGCGATGGCGGTGGGGGGTCTGCATTCCTGCTGCCTCATGTGGAATGCGATACCCACAATTTTGGGCCATTTCCATTATTGGGGCCCTGGGGGCAGCCTCTTCAGATGAAAACTTTCGCTTGGCGCAGTTTGCAAATTTTCAAATTTGATTTCCCAGCGAAAGGGTTGGCTCCATGGCGCGTTGTTTGATTAAATTTTCGCCCAGCGATGGTCCCAACCCATAAATCTATCGGAGGGGAATTCTCGGAGAGGGTGGAAAGGAACGGCCTGGCCTTCAGGTGCAAGTCTTGGCCACAAAATTTGCATTGCTTTGTAATTACTTTTGCCTGCAAATAATTATTTGTGCAACTAAACAATTGTCATCAAATTTAAATTGATAATTAATGCGGGATGCATGAGGGGGGGGGGGGGGTTAATTAGGGTCCAGCTCCAGGTCTGGCAACGATTATGATTGCGGGGGGGTGTTGAAGACTTTTGAGAGCTAACATTTTGGTTAAATATTTGCATAACACACAATTTCAATTAGGCATCGGAGAAGTGTGGCTCGGTTTTTGGCTAAAACTTTGGACCTGCTGCCTTCTGCCTCCTGCCTCCTGCTGGCAGGATTCTGTGGCCAGTAATTTTCGACCGCAATCGGTTTATAGTGTCAATTGTGCAAGTGAATTTATCTAAATCTACTTTTGCCACTGCCACTGGAGTCCAGGACCAAAATGCAAATGTAACGACGACGACGACGACGACGACGACGAAGGCTCCATTTGCATATCCTTCGTGTGTGCAAATATCGATTTTCCTGTGTGTGTGTGTGGGCTTCCGTTTCCGTTGTTTGGTAAAACCGGGGAAAATTGCAATATCTTTTCAACGTTCGAGTTGACTTTTCCTTTGATTGACTTTCGTTCACATGCCAGCGTTGACCCACAAACAAAACGGCTCTTGACCAGTGAAGGGGATTTTTTCTCGAAGCTCTTTGCATGCCCCCGACGAAGGGACACACCTCCTGGCAGGTCAAAAGCATGGGGCTTCGTTTGTGCCACGCTTGGCTGAGCATAATGTTGCAACAAACACACACGAAAATGCCAACAAACACTTTGCATGTTTTTGGACCTTAAGCGGATTTTGCTTTAGTTTTTTTTGCCCACCCCCCTCCCACCCTTATCCCCTGTATTCTGTATCTTCTTTAATTTTGCATTGCATTGCCATCTGCCGCTGTCTGGCACGTTCTCTCGGCTGCATTTATATTTATGCAGTTTACGTGTGAGTCGGTCCAAGGGTACAGCAGACCCTACTCTCTTTTTATCCACCTTTTTGTCATATTTCGGAATGATGGTAACTACTTCCTCTCTCTCTCTCTCTCTCTCTCTCCAGTGGCAGTGCATTACCTTCGATTGCACACGTGGCCTCTGAAATGTTGATTTCTGGCGGGGGGCCCCCCCCCCCCCCCTCTTACCGTTTGCCCGTCTGGCAAATTAAATTTAAACAGTTGAGACGTGCCAAAGTCGCTGTCAGATGAAAAATGTGCCACACATTCACATGTGCCACAAAAAAGTTGCACTTTCCATCAATGGCTGCAACGTAACGTAACATAAATTAGGGCCAGGATCCACCGCTAATTTGTGCCCGTATCCCTGGGGAAGAAGATAAATTTTGGTCTACGGAGGAGCTGCAACATCTATCAGTTGCCACTAATAACATTCAAGATGCACATGCGGCTTACTGGGGGGAGGGGGTGGGCGAGGGTTGCAGCTCCTTTTCCTTGGGTCTCAAATTGCAGTTGGCTTTTTGTGGCACAAACAGAGAGCTTGCCTCTGGCCCAGTCTGGGGAGTCCCTGCCTCTGCCTCCGCCTCTGCCTCTGCCTCGTTCTCTGTTTGTTGCTGCAATGGCTAAGCCAACAGACAGCTGGCCGCCACTGCTGTGCCGTTACTGGCCCGATTCGGCTGCTCCTTTGGGCAGATTTCGGCTTAGCCGTCATTAGGCCCATCAGTCGGGCAGCCAATTGCACAACTAAATACAAAATACAGGGTTTTTTTGGGCCATGAATTATTAAAATTCATTTGTTGCCAACACTTAAATATTTGATTGAACATTTAAATAATATTTTAATTAATTTTGCAAGTTTACTTTTGGTGCATTGTGTTTGCTGTGTGGGGCGGGGGGCGGGGGGGGCTTATTTGACCTGGACAATGCCAAACATTCACCGGACTTCATACTACAATCCGCAAAGGCCCCATCCATGCATAATTTATTTAGTGGTTTATTTCATTGCGGTCAAAACCTGCCAGAGAGACCACGCCCTATACATATATGTATAAATACATACATATATGTATGTATGTGTGTGTATATATCCATAATGACATGACCGCAAATTTCAATGCTCAATGGAAATGAAGAGATTTTCTGGCTTGTCGATCAATCATAAAGGCATCTGACAGCGGTTAATTTTCAACAAATTGTTGCCACTTTTTGTGCACTTTTCTTGTTTTTGGTTGGAAAAATTATTTTATTTTTTGCAGCAGCAGCAGCCGGAGCTGGAGCTGGGAGCAGGCAGAGCATGGCATGCAATTAGTGCCAAAGCCAACTGAGGCGACTACTAGTTTGGCAAGACGATGGCCGGTGGGTTTTCGGGGGGGTCCTGGCCACCTGCCAAAGAACCAGCTCCTCCAGTGGGCGATCAGATATAGTACGAGTGCGAGTACGAGTATGTTGTGTGCCCTCAGGCTCACACACGCACACGGCAAATGAAACAGGAGTGGCATAAGAGATGTGGTCTAGCCGACTAGGCGATACCCTAGGCTACTGTGGGAAGTATTGTCTGCATTGAATCGATGCAAACCAAACCACGCAAGAAAAAAAACTGACTTTGCACTCGCGAAACGGCACCGTTTTTGTCCTCTCTGCTTGGAATCTGCTTGAATAAGCTTTGCAAAGAGATCTCTCTCTCTCTCTCAAGCACAACACCGAAATGTGCCGCTTATTGTTTTTGTTAGACGTGCTCTGCCAGCCCTCAAGAAAAAAACAAAACAAATGAAAACGCAACGTTTAGACGGGCGAAGGCTTCTGGGCGAAGTCTGCCGAAGCTTGCTTTTGCTAGACAGAAAAGCCTTGCAAACAGATCGGTACTTTACGCTCTCGCTGTCTCTCTCAAGCACCAAACACCAAAATGTGTTGCTTGTTGTTTTTCTTAGTGTAAGACGTGTTCAAACGTGCTCGGCCAGCCCTCAAGAAAAATAACAAAACAAAACGCGACGTTTAGCGCCGACGGGCGAAGGCTTCTGGGCGAAGGCTGCCGAAGCTAGTCTTTTGCTTTTGCTAGACAGAAAAGCTTTTCAAGCAGATCGGTACTTTTACTACGAAATGTGCTGCTTGTTGTTTTTGTTATTGCCCTGCCAGCCCTCGTCTTATCTTCCATTTGTTTCTGCTTAGCGCCGACGGACTTATTGGTCGAAGGTTCTTTGTCGCTCTCCCTCTAGCTCACCGAAATGCCTCACGTCACTTGTGTTGTTTTTGCTCAACCGAAGGCAAGAAACAGAGCACCCGAAAGCGCAGGTAGAAAAGGTGTTCGGGTCAGTGGGAGATTAGAGAGCTCGGGTGTGCTTGAAAGTGCTTGCTTTTCTTCTGTTTTTTGTTGTTTGCATTGAGCAATATGCAACCATTGGTTTATTTGCGAGCTGCAATAAAAATGTAAACGTCGTCCTGCTTGCAATCTCTACCGAATATCGAAGCATTTTAGTAGAATGTTCGATAATTTCCATAAAATTGGGAGCAGCCTGTTACATACAGTGCCACGAATACCACATACCCTTTCACTGACCAAATGCCAGGTATAGTAAACTAAAGTGCCCCTGGCTAGAGGGTGGTGGGGGGGTCGGGGAGGGGTCTGTGCGGTCAGGCAAGTAGCAGCTGCTTTTTGAATTTTGGTGTTTAGCTTTTAGCGCCTAAAACTATGCTTTAGTGGTCAAGTGGAACAAACAACCCGACCAGAAGCAGGTCCTCAGACCCAGACACAGCAGCCAGAAAAAGCTCGGCCAGCAGGCAGGCAGGCAGGCAGGCAGGCAGCAGGCACCAGAAATGAGCCAACAAACCGATGCTCCCACACACACACACACACAAACAGGCATAAAAGACAGAGAGGGAGTGGGAGAGGGAGAACCAAAGGTAGTTTGAGGCCAGGAAGGCTAATGGAGGGCCCACGTCTGGTCATTTGCAACATGGTTTATGTGTTGGACAATGCTTTTTGCACTCAATGAGAGAGAGAGGCCAATACATGGCCATGTGGCTGGGGCCTGGGGCCTGGGGCCTGCACTCATAGTATGATTTACAGCCATGCAGCTTAAATATTAAATGAATGAATAATATATATGTATGTATGTATGTCCTCCAGACTGTTGCTCTAAAGGCATGCCATATCCTCGACCAAAAAGCATCTGCCGCTCCAAGCCAAATTTGGGGGTTTCTTAAAGCTCCTCCTCCAACCCAGCCCCCCCCCCCCCATTGCTATGCAAACGAGCAGTGAAGTGCAAATAAAAGATTTCGACGATGAAAGGAAGCATCCAATGGCAAGGACACTTCTGAGGACGATGGGCAAAACGTTTAAGGAATGCTTGGCTCGTGCTTTATGAGTGCAATCGTGTGCAAGGACCACGTGCCACAAAATCGAAGGTGTACGAGTCCGGCGTGCTTTTTGGGGGGTAACGATTGAAAATTTAATTTGCAACTAATTGACTTACGGTCCACTCAGATGTCTAATTTACGAACGGGCAAGCGGCAACTCCAATCAGGGACAAAAATTGAGGAATGAGCCTGGATTTTGGCAGGACCTCCCCCACAGTGGGGGGGCCAGTGGCCAGCAGCAGCAGCCAACAGCAGCGTTCCATTTCCGTTCTGTCTGCTGGCGTGTTAATTGCATTTGCGTGTTGCAGACTTCGTTTGCCTCCTCCTCCTCCTCCTCCTCCTCCTCCAACGCTCCGAACGGACTGGCTAAAGTGACTTCCGCTGGCAAACAGGCAGACACATGAGTTGGTCCTGTCAACGAGAGGGCTCATTTACTTGGCCTGGTCCTGGTCCTGGGCCCAAACCCCCCCCCCCCCCCCCGTCTGGGCCTTGTACTTGGGGTTTTCGGGGGGTGAGGTCTTTGTGCCTCGTTTCCGGTCATCAGGCTGCGTCTCAGTCTCTACCGGCCTCATCATCTACAGTCGAGACCAGCTATAATTGCCTTTCAAATAGCGCCAAACTACGTTCTAATGAAGGCCTTGAGTGCATGCGTAATGGTGTAATAATACCTTCAGGATAGACACAGCCAACAACAATAACGAAACCTCATCATCGGTCTAAACCAGGAGCCGGTGAGCCGGAGAGTGTCCTTGTTTGCTTATTGGTGACGCAAAATTCTTGAGTATGTATGGCACTTCAGTAAATTGATTGCCAGAGACAATGTATTTGGTGGTTTTTTTTGGGGGGGGGGGGGGGGGGGGGGGGCAAACAAAGTTTGCTTACCCAACAAGAAGCCTTTCTTAATTAATCTTCACAGTCACTCATATGTCCCTCTCTCTCTCTCTATATATAGTTCTTTCCTTCCGAAATTCGAATGTTTTTCTTTACTTTTTTCTATCTAGAGCCCCCAGTTGAAGCATTTCAATTGGGGCATTAAAATAAAATGAAAATTGCTTCTAATGCGGCAATTTCCAGGTTTCTACTGCAAGCCCGTGCCCCGTGCCCCCCCGTGACCCCCCCTGACCCGTGGACCGTTCAGGTGAGTTCAATTAAATATTTATTGCTCTTCAATGCTGAAATCCTCTTTTGTTGGTGGCGAGAGTGCGAGTGCAATTTGATATCGAAGCGTTTTGCTTTAGCTGCCACTTGCTTTTCCCCCACCCCCTCCCCCGCCCTGCCCCCTGCCCCTTTCACAGGCGACTTTTGTCATTTCACATTCTGCCGTCCCGGAGCTGGGGCAAAGCCACGCACACACAATGTGTCCCTGATTGGCTGGCAGGACACTGCCCAGGACACTGTACGGTCCAGTTCGAGGCTCGGTCGTCCTTTGTGCCGGCTCTGGCATGCCATCCATTCTTTACCGACCTGAGCGTGAACCTGGGCCTGTCCTATAACAATAAGCCAGCGCGAACAATAGCCTCGATGGCCGCTCAAGTCGATTTGAGTCCTTAAATGTTAAATATTGTGCGACAGGCAGGGAAGGGGGAGGCGTCGAGGGGGGTCGGGGACTGGGGCCGGATTGGGACTGATCGCTTTCAGGTGTAAGCCGCACACGGGCTCTTAACAATTGGCAGTAACGATATACATAGTTGATATTTCCATTGTAGGTTACCCGGGAATACCTATCTCAGAAAACCCCGTTACAATGCTCGAGAGGGCCGTATGGGAAGTTTTTCTTTGAGTTCCAGCTTTAATATTTGGTATTTAATGTCTATATCTATGCCTTGTACTTTCTGCTCTCCTACACTCGGAGAAAAAAGCAATGGAATTTTATTATTTACACTTAGATTAAAAGATTAATTTTTTTTTTAATATTTTTTATATTATTTATTTATATTATTATATATTTACTTATTATTATATTTACTTTCTGCTCTCCTACACCCGGAGAAAAAAGCAATGAAATTTTATTATTTACACTTAGATTAAAAGATTAATTTTTTTAAAAATATTTTGTATATTATTTATTAATATTATTATATATTTATTTATTATTATATTTACTTTCTGCTCTCCTACACTCGGAGAAAAAAGCAATGCAATTTTATTATTTACACTTAGATTAAAAGTTTAATTTTTCTTAAAATATTTTTTATATTATTTATGTTATTATATTTTTATTATAATTAGGATTGTATTTTGTAGAAATATTTTTAAAATATTAAAATATTATTATTATTATTATATAGATTATATTATATATATTATTTTTTTTATTTTATTTATTTATTTTATTTTTTTTTAAATTTATTTATTTATTTTATTTTATTATTATATATTAGATTATATATTATTATAGATTATTATAATAAATTATGTGACCCACCAAACCATTTTCCGCTGTATGGTAAAGTATTGATTCTGTTCCTCCGTATAATGGCATTTGGAACAGCCTTAAATCTAGATCCATGTTGATAAGCAAGCCCTTCAGTGATTCTGGAGGCATATAAGATTTTACTAAATTTTTTGAGCGCTTCACACTGTGTAAATTCCCTGCCCTTAGCACCAATCAGCACTTTCGGATGAGCGGAATAAACCATATTTGGCTTGTACACAAAAGCGCGACGAGGAAACGAAGCGGAGGGAGGTATATATCCCACAAATTTAATTTGAAATTTAAATACAAGTGTGTTTCTTTCAAACTTTTGCCTGTTTTCTTCGAGTGTATCGCCTGCTCGTACAGATAAAAGGCGCGCGAGTGCGGCAGAGGCCAGGAAGTAAGACGCAGTCTCCTTGTGCTCCCCGCTAAAATGCCAGAAAAGTATGTTAATCAGTTGAAATGCCGAATTTCGATACTCGAGAGAGTGTGAGGCGGCAGCATCATCATCAGGCAGGTGCACTGTGCGTGTGCGTGTGTGTGGCGGGGGGGTGGTTGGCTGTGCTGTCGTTTTATGTTAATCATACGCCACGTTGGGCGATAATAACGCGGCAAACAAGCAAACAAGATGGAATACGCGTGCGGCATGCGTAATAAATTTTATCAGCCATCAGAGTGGAGCATACCTAATGAGTGAAGTTTTTCGGGGCTACGCTACGACCTCTCGGGAATATACATATCTGATATCGGTGAAATGCAGTGACGTTTGTGTGGTTGGGGGCCGAATAAATATTTCCAACACTAGCCAAGAAAGCAGGTGGAAGGTTTATTGAGGAGTTACATACCCTCTAGAGTCGTATAATTATATACATTTTATAAAGCGCTTGAGATTTTATTGCTTGAACGATTTGAAGCGACATAAATTTACGGCGAATGAAACCCGGAAGTCGCTTGTCACACGTACTTAAGCATTATGTTAATTTATATGCCACACATAGATACAGTTGCACAGGATCCAAGGAGTAAGCGAGTATGAAATTTGAAGCGACAGAGCGTCGTTTAAGCCGGAAACAGACAGCCAGCAGGCAGCCAGGCAGTACGGCAGTACGGCATCTATGCATATCCTGGCAGTGGAATCCTCATCCAGTTGCCTGGCAGCCATTCGGAATCTCAAGCACATGCAGCTAATTCTCAACCCCCCTCCAACCCCCTCAACCCCCTGTGGCAGGCACATGCAAATGAAGAGGCAACACACGTGCTTACTGGGGAGGCGATCACTTGTCGCGGCTGTCTCGCAGAGAGTAGCATATAAATTTTCACTCTAGATATAAATCTCTGTTAGATTTAACCGAAACAATATCTACGCGCGATGTGTATTTATCGCTGGCAGGCACTGTATCCGGCAGTCGCCTGGCAGCCGGCTTCTTCCGTTTCCGCTTGGCTTGGCTTGCCTGTGTGTGTGTGAAACAGCTGTTACTAAATGCCTTTGATCATTAGGCCATGTGCTGCATAAAAAATCACACGACAAAGAAAAGGTGAAACCCGAAACCGAAAATCTTGACCCTTGGCAAAAGAAAACTCATTAAATCATTTAGGCCGAAGCCTTTGACACGATTTTCCTCCCCCCTCCCCCTCCCACGAAGGACCAAATAGATGAGCGTACATAAAGCACAGGTCCTGGCCGTAACTGTTCTTTGCGGTCGAAAGGTAAAAGGACAATGCTCAGACAATGGCCATAATATATCTTGTTCTTTGGGCCATGCCATGCCCCTCGGGCTATGGTCTGAAAAATGGCCAAAAATAAATTTCAAATTTCAAATAGAACCCCGTTTTGGGCCATAATTATGGGGGGGGGGGGGGGGGGCGAATTCAATTAAACAACAAACTTTAAGTCCCCGGCCAGGTCAAGACAAATACAATTTGCGTTGCCAAACAAAGTGCCTGGCAATGGCTTTGACAAATATTTAACGAGCTACAGAGCGAATTCAATGCACAATTTTCCAACCAGGACAATGGGCCATGGTCTTAATGCATATTAAACCATTCGCCATTAATAAAACGTGCACAAATGCCAGAACATTGACATGGCCATGGCGATGGCCGATGGTGCGGTGTGGTTTGGGAGCCATGTCGAGAGCAGACAAGGCACTGTGTGTGTTTGTTATGAATAGCTCCCCTGCCCCCCCCTTAGACGCCTCCGGCGTAGGCGCACGTACGCCTGACCAAGTCGGTTGGCCATATGCCGGGCTAACCCAGTTCCCAGGCAGTTGCCAGGCATACGCACGTGAGCATCTCCCCCATAGAAAAGTGCGGCTGGCCACTCAATGGACTCTCGCATAGCATTTATGCCTGGAATCCAACTGGGGGGGGGACATGTGATGATTATTTATGCCTCTGATGACGATGACCTACTGGTTGGCAGGTTTTTTAAACCAAATTGATTGATAATCGTCGTACAATGGGCTCCCTGCTCCCCCCAGCAAGTGGCTTGAAGGGGGTGATGTCTCTCTCTCTCTGTAATCAATTTCGGTTTACAGGTTGAGCGAAATTGGATTCACGTCAAGGAATGGCTGTGGCAAGTGTCCCGCCGCCCTGCTTTGGCGCCCTTTCAACGTGCGTTATCTGGCATGCCTCATCAATGCACTACATGGCGTATGCGTGTTGCAGCACATCGATTGAATGGATTTCAATGCAACCCACAAGAGCACACCCCCTCCCCCCTTGGTTATCTGTGATTTGGCCTTCAAAGCCCCGCGTGGCTTGTGTGTGTGTGTGTGTGTGTTTGTGGCTAAAATCAGATTCAAACTGCGTGCTCATTAGTCGATGTGCGATTTAATTAATTTTCCTAAATTGGATTAATGAGATACTTGCCAATTAGAGAATCATTTCATGTTTATCAGCCACCCCCTACCCCCATTTCGTGCACCCCATTTTGGGAATTTACATAAATTAATTTGAAAATTACACACAACATTTACATGTGTACACAAATAATTGGAAGCTTTCGATGATTTGCCGATAAGCGTGTCCAGGGGGGGTTGGGGGTGGGGGGTTGGGGGCCACAGAAACATTCGAACATTCGATATTTTATTGTTTTCTCAGTTAAGGGTATATCAAATCAAACAGAAATCACCCCCCCCACCCCCCACACACTCCACCCCCACCCAAGAAAAACCCATTCTTTTGCCACCCCTCTGGGAGGGTGGGGGTGGGTGGTTCACGTCTATTGACACAAAAGCTTATAAAACTGGACTGGCTGACTGGTGGATGACCCTCCACAAATGCTCGATAGACTTGGTCTGGACTTTTCGGAAGCACATTTCAATTTATTGCAATTTTTATTGCTGAAAACTTCGTGCGAAGATTTTTATGCGTCGTCAAGTGGCACCACCCAAGGGGGGTGTGTGTGGTGTGTGGTGTGTGGTGTGGCCAGTCCTTTTGGCTGATAAGAAAATAATAAACTTGGCCAGCAGCAAAAACATTTCACAATTATCGTCTCTTTGGTTAAGAGTGTAAAAAGTTTTCTTCCAACCCCTCCCCCGCCCCCCAAAACCCTCCTCTTCCGCCTTTTCCCCACAAACTATTTTCAATGAGTGTCTGTTTGACTTTCACTGGGGTTTTCCATTTCGTGTGCGTTTTCTTTGCAGTTTGCACTTCCGTAGTGCAGATAAAAGCCCTAAACATATAGAAATATGTGTGTGTGTGGCCCCGATACATACATATACCATTGTTGTTATTTAGGGAATTTTTGTTATTTCCGCTTTAAGCATTTTCCCTACTTTATGGCCCTGACTTCCGTCGAGCTCAGGGCTGGGGCCGGGGCTGAAAGCAAAAGTTTTACCCAAAAACTTTTTGCGGAGCGCGGCCCTGGTGTGTGTGTGGTGACATTGAAATATCTCACAAGGTGGCACTAGACAAAGGACTGTGAAATTTATATTCATGTATCCATATTTCCTATCGATTGGCAGCCAGAGCGGAAGGAAACTGCTGAAAATACACAACCAACCAAAATATGTTTAATTCATTGAATGCAATTCGAGATTCAGTCGAGTACAGTGTATTGTTTGAGTTGTTTGTATTCCGGGGGGAGGCGAAGGGTCTGCCCACGCTCTGCTCCAGGTTCGATCCGCGCTCTGTGGGACTGTGTTCGAGTTGCTCAGACGTAAAAACTTGCTCAAGCGAACCTTCTGCTCGATCCAATAGTTGTCTCTTGCTTTTTCTTGCTTCGCTCCAGAGATAAGCCTTGAGCAGGCTCGATCCGCGCTCTGTGGGACTGTGTTCGAGCTGCTCATAAGAAACGAAGCGTACTGCATCAAACCTGCTCGACCGAACCTTCCTCGACCGATCCCATATTCTCTTTGCTGTTTGCCGGTCGCCACAGCTTTGAACGGCAGAGCGAGATGGCAAGATTGCAGGCGCAGGCTGGCGGATGTGAGATGTGGGCTGTGGGCTGCGGGATGTGTTTGGGAACACGTTCCAACTTGATTCTTCTGTCCCTGAAAGGCAGAAGGAGATGGCAAGATTGCAGGCGAAAGCTGACAGATCCCACATGGCTTGAGGAATGTGTGTGGGAACATGTTCCAACATGTTTCTTCTGTCCCTGAAAGGAAAAACGAGATGGCCTGTTTGCAAGTAGATCCCACACGGCTTGAGAGATGTGGGTGGGAGCATGTTCGATCATGTTTCTTCTCTTTCGACTGAAACGAACTTGCATTTTCGCTTTGAGCGATCAGTCATTAAATCGGCCATTTGGATGGACCAAAGCGTTTTCAACATAAAAAGTGTGTTATTAATTTTTACATTTGTGAATAGTGTAAATAGAAAAACTCTTTATGTAACGATATTATACATACAGTATGGCTGGAGAGCGAAGCTGCAGAGCGAGGCTGAAAAGCGAAGCTGAAAAGCGAAGCTGAAAAGCGAAGCTGAAAAGCGAAGCTGGAAAGCGAGGCTGCAGAGCGACAGAGAGAGAGTCGTCTCAGTCGAGTATGGCTGGCTGCTGTTGTATTTGAGAGAGCGTGATCTCAAAGGAATTACCGAAGAAGAGCAATGCTGCGTCGGGCAATGCCTGAGCTGAGAGAGGTACTCGGCTGTTGTGCTCTTAGAATTGAAGCGCGAGAGCGAGAGAGAGAGAGACAGCACCGCGACTCACTGCAAGCAGAAGCAGAGCTCCCTGTCCCACTACATAAATTACCAAAGAAATTCTCTTTCGCTCTGTTGCCCCTTGATATTTTCCTTAATATAAAAGAGCTCTTTAGTCAGTTTTCCAAATAGCAGGTATCTTAACGTCCAAAAGTCCACTAGAGCTTGCCCTCTTGTTGTTATTTTCATTTCCTTTTTGACTTTTGCACTTTTGCTGCTTTTCTGTCTCTCTTCATTCCGACATCTGTCCCTCCTTCTGTTTCGCTGCTTGAAATTCATCATACGCCACATTGGCCGGCGGAAAACCCCACGAAACGCAGCTAAGACAAACACAAACAGGCAGGGCAGCCGCCCTGCAACCTGCACCGTGCAACCTGCACCGTGCAACGTGCAACCTGCCAGGCTCCGGGCCATCCCGAGAGGAGGATGGAAGTCTGCTTAAGTGCACGAAACAGAAACGCGAAAGTCGAACAAAAGTGCCAGCAAGCAGAATAATGAGTACTCGCCAGAATCGTGAATCGTGATTCGTGAATCGGGAACTTTGGAAACACATTGAACAATTAAAAAGTTAGCCTTCGGTTTTTGTTTGGCCTTCGTTATTTTTCACTTTCCGTGCAATTTGCCGCCGGGTAGCTATGCATCTTAGGGGACCCGTTCCGGTCCCGGTTCCGGCCGTATGTACTCCCCCACTTATTAACAGAGTTTTCTTGGTCGAGGCGCACTACCAATTAGCTGATTACAGTCTCCCTCTCTCCCTCTCTCTCTCTGCTCCCCTTTTTTGGGGGGTGGGGGGAGACGTGCATGTGGCAATAATTCAACTTTCCTAATAATAAAGTTGTTGCTGCTGTGAGTGTGGAGCCTTTTTTGGGACCCAGCACGCAAACTGCTCGACGACCCGTACAAGGTTCGCCGCTGATGCGAAAAGCCGTTAACTGGCCAACGAGCGGCATAAACTTTGCTAAAAATGTTTGGCTGCCAAAAGTTGGCTTACTAAAAACAAAGCTCCCTCCGATGAGAAATGTGCCCAAAGTGGGCCACACAACAGGCAGCCTCCAAAGGGACGCCGGGCCAAGAGCATGCCCCCACAGTCCATGCAACATGCAGCTGGCCGCCCAGAGCTCATAATGAGGACGCGACAATGTTTTGTATACCCTCTCAAAGGGTACCTCCGCAAATGGGGTCTTATGTGGGTCCTTTGGAACGGCTGAGAGACAAGTCTTTGCCTCAAGAAATAATTTGTTTCAGAATCATCAAATATTTAGTTTTGTACACGCGGAGAAAACTGAGTAATTTTTTATTTCTAGTATTTTAGCTGGCATTTTTATAACATTTTTGTAGGTGTTATATTTAGGTATTTTTGTTAGTATTTTTGGTTTTTGTAAATATTATTTCTAATAATCATTTCTGTTATTTTCTATTAATTTCTGTTAATATAATAATTTTTTTAATTTTGTTTTATTTATATATATAGCATTATTTATATAGCATTTTTCTAGTTATTTAATTCGAGTATTTGTTTGGTATTTTAAAGTTTTCTAATATTTGTTGTAGTTTTAATTTGTTAATTTTTTCTGTTAATTTTTTTTGATATTTATGGTATTTTTTACCCTAGTACATTTTTGGTATTTTCTATAAATTTCAGGTATTTTCTGGTAATTTATAGTTTTTGTATTCTAATAAATTTTTAGTATTGTCTGGAATTTGTATATGTGTTTCTAATTTTTTTGTAATTTGGTATTTTTTAGTATTTTCTGGTATTTTTAGTATTTACTGGTATTTTATAGTTCTTGTATTCTGGTATTTTTTTTAGTATTTTCTAGTATTTTTATAATAATTGTTTAAGTCGTTAATTTCTGTCAGTTTTCTAGTCATTTCTGGAATCTTAAGTATTTTCGTATATTTCATGGTATTTGTATAGTATTTTGTGGTAATTCTGAAGTATTTTTGAAATATGTTGTTTTATATGCGTAGTATTTTCTGACATTTACCAATATTTCTGTTTTATATTTGTAATTTTTTATATATTTCTAATATTTTTTTAGTATTTTCTAATGTATATCTCAAAATACTAGATCGACTTGAAAGAGTACCTAAAGCGCGTTTCAAAAGATATCCTTCTATTACCGGTTTTTTTTTTCGTCTAGTTTTGGCAACACTTGCGTCTAGATTCGGGGCGACAACGACAACAATGGCCAGGACACGAGCCAAATGGGGGCCACTGGCAGTAGTGTCGTGGCTGTTGTTGTTGCTGTTGTTGTGTCCTGCCCTCGGGCAGTCCATAAAGTCCAGCCGGAGGAGGGAATGATGCATGCCCGAGAGAGAGAGAGAGGGAGAGTCTGCTGCCTTTTGACGACAAAGTTTTTCCGGTGCCCCTCCGCCTGCCCCTGCCCCATTTTTTAGTGTGGGGGACTGTACGGAGTAACAGTTTATTTTTCGGCATGTTTACAGATATTAAATACTTTTTAATTAGTTTGGCACACACACTGCCTGCTGCCCGCTGCCTGCTGCCCTCTGACCTCTGACCTCTGCCTCTCCTGGCTGACAGTGAGCGAACATATTAAATAGAAGACCCATAAATTCGAGACCCGCTTACACGCCACATTGGCGATTGAATCGTTGCATAAATCGGAAGGCGGTGCGGGGTGGGGGGGGGTGTGGCATCGACTCTCAATAAATTTTTGGACGGAAACTTTTTCAATTTACACACACATCCACCCATCATGTGGGGGGATTACGGCCGTAGCCCTTTTTCTTTTCTGGATGAGGTTTAATTTGCTGTTAAATTGCGCTTGCCCCTTGCCACATCATCATCATCGTTTTGAGGGCCTTGCTCATTTCTTTCAAGTGTCTAAATGCTCACTTTTGCAACAATTTTGTGCACTTGCAACGCATTCATAATTAGTTCAAGTGGCAGCAAGAGAGCACCTGCTGGTTGCACGTTAATTGGTGAGACTGAAAGGGCAAAAAAAGGGTTAACCCAAAACAAAGTATAAATTTTTCTCTATTTCATAGGGGGGGAAACACCTCCTTGGCCCTTTGCCATAAATCCTTTGTTCTGAGGATGACTCTTGGGATTATTTATCTGTAAGAAATTCGCCTTAAAGCGCTATATATCATAGGCACAGACACATATATGTGCGGGGGAGGGGGTTCTACCACCCCCTGTAACATGATTTTTTTTGGGGAGGCAGCCGAGGCCTTGGCTTTCCTTTTGCGCGCGAAAACCCTCGAAAGGAAAGACTCGAGTGGCAGCGAGAGAGAGAGATAGAGAGAGGGAGAGGGGGAGAGAGGGTGTAATTTTCGTTGCATGCGTTTAATGAGCTGCCGCGATGTACCACACCGGATGCCATTTTGTGGGCAGTTTGGTTAAATGCAGCACAGCAGAGCAGCACAGAGGCAACTATTTTGGGACCTGGCAGGCAGCCCCTTGAAGTGGAGGACAATCCAAACGATAAGCAAGAAGACAACAGCGCCAGAGCCATAGCCAGGGCCAGGCCCAGAGAGAAATCCTGGCAACGACAACCAACAACTGCGATGGCGAAAATGCGTGGAAAATGTGTAAATGACACCAAGCAATTTACAATAATTGCTGGCAGCGTGGCAGCGTGGCAGAGAGGCAGCGTGGCAGCGTGGCAGCGTGGCACAGAGAGGCACAGAGAGAGAGGCCTTAAAGTGCACTTGAACTTAAGCTGATGCTGCCACAGAAACGTAGGCAAGAGCCAAGTCAAACGGGGAGGCAGGGAGTCGTAGAAATCTTATTAAAACTTACAGCTGCAATAAATAAAATAAATTTATTCCATTATGTTAACCAAACACGATTTACGGATTATAAAGATGATTTATAATCAGATCCAAACACCGTAATCCACTTGCATAAACAGGCAAAGGCGACGAGCGGAGAGTCAGAGCCAGGCAGGAGCAAAAACATGAAGCATAACAAGCAGTCGAGACCACAAGGAACCCCCTGGCAGGACGAGGAGAGCCAGCCAGAGCCAGAGCCAGAGTCAGCCAGTCGACAGCTTACCTGAAGCCGGCACGGGGAGGCGTCTCCCGGCTTATGAAAACTGAATCGATTTCAATATTTACACAGGAGCCGGGCGAAGTCAAGGCGCAGTCCGTCGGAGCGTCAATCGAGCGAATGTTGGGGCACGGAAGCGGAAGTGTATAATTTAAAATTGACCCCAATGCGGGGTCACAGGGGGGCGTGTGTCCTTGGCTGGGATTTGGTTTTGTTTTGGGGGGGGGGAAACTCCTTTCCAGTTAGCTTCATTAGCCATGAACGTTGAAGGGACTCGAAAGCGCGACACAGATCAGGTTGAATGCATTCATTGCCCCATGCCACATGCCCCTTGCCACCCCACCCAGTACATGAATTTCCAAGGCCTGTAGAGGAGTCCGGATTCCGGATTCCGGTTTGGCTGCATCGAGGCTCAGAGCTCAGAGCGGCTCAGCCGAGATTGAAAGCCCCAACAATGGCAATGTGCTCGGATGTGCTCCTGCGGGTCGGCTGAAAAGAGCATGCTATTTGCATATCATTACATCACGTGTGTGTGTGTGTGCGGGTTGCACAGGTGCACAGACTGGGGCAGGGGCAGGGGCAGTGGCACAGCGGCAGTGGCAGACATTTCCAGGCCATCAAACCGAGACACTCGATAAATCAGTTTGACAAATACACAAATCGATCAGATTGAAATGATTCGCGAGTGAGTGGCACCAGACAGGAGGGGATTTCTAAAAGTTTCGGGTGTGGCACTGCTGATTGCTGTCTTTACCACCGATTAAGTGGCAAAAAGAGAAGCCCAAATGGTGCCCAAAATTGGCCAAAACACACATAGGGCTCCTCCAGACCCTCCTCTCCCTCTGGGTCTCCGTCCAGAGCCTCCTCTCTCCCTGTCTTTCCATCCAGAGCCTCCTCCTCTCTCTGGCTTTCCGGCCAGAGCCTCCTCCTCCACTCTGATTCTTGGAATTGGAAACTCTATCCCTCTGTGTGTCTGTAATTTTATGCGGATGCTTGTTTCTTGTGATTTAATGAACTCATTAACATAATCTTAACATCTCATCAACTCCTCGACAAGTTCAACCAACAGCCAGACACGACAGACGGGGAGGCAGGGGGTGCTGTGGCCGGACAACATGTTGCATGCGTCATGCGGGTGCCCCGTGAGTTATGCTTCGGAAATTGCGCTCATGTAACCATGTAATTATTACATTGCAGCCCAAATCAATACATGCACATGTACTTGTACTTGTCCCGGCCCAACCCGGCCCAACCCGGCCCGGCCATCGCCACTGTGGAATGCTGTTGACGTTAGTCGGGCACACAATGAGCCAAATTCTAATTATTATGGCCACAACTGGCAGGCGAGACAACCGACAACACAGGATACGGTTGAGGATTTGAGTTGAGTTCAGCCGCTGAGGAATGAAGTTCTCTACTAATTGGTGTGCCCCCCCAAACCCCCCACCCGCCTCCACCCAGACGATACCCGATAGGCTCTGAGGGCGGACTACGGTCCATTTTAGCAGTCGTCTCCAGTATCACAGGCAGAGAAAAACAGATCAGGTTTTACTTCGATTTTGACATTATTATGAACAGATTTTTATAATTAATTTTGTATTATTTAATTTTTAAAATATATATATTAAATATTTCTCTATAATACATACAAGAGTTTGGTGTCCTCGGGCAGTACTACATTTGAAAAAGAAAAAGGAAGGTCTAAACGACTGATGGTTAATGCCCATTAATTCTGGATAAATCGCTGTCTATCGAGTGTATTTTTTATTAATTGTTTTTCATATTAAAAATAAATATTTTTTTAATTTCAACTATATTTAATTTTAAAAAATATATGGGAATGGGAATTAAAAATTAAATAATTATTTTTAAATTAAAACTATTTATTTTTATTATACTAAACATATTAAAAGAAAATGAATTTTAATTCTGGATATATCGCGATATATATATATTTCATATTTCAATTAAATAAATTCCCATAAAAATGGGAATTTAAGATTAAAAAACTAAAAAGGTTTAAATTAAACATGTATTTAAAAAAAACATGAATTTTAATTCTGGATAAATCGTGGTATATATATATTTCATATTTAAATTACAAAAATGTTCATAAAAATGGGAATTAAAAAGTAATTAAATAAGTAAAAATTACGAATACTTTGATTAAACATATATGAAAACAAAAAATCATTTTAATTCTGGATAAATCGTTGTATATACATATGTATGTACATAATTCATATTTAAATGAAATAAATTAAAATATATTTTAAAAACAAAAATGCATTTAAATTCTGGATAAGCCGTGGTATATTTATATTTAATATTGAAATTAAATACATATATTCCAATAGAAATAGGAATTAAAAATGAATTAAAAATTCATTAAGAAATCCATTTTGTACATAAAATATAAAATCAAAATTAATCATAGTTCTGGATAGATCGCGATATATTTTTTTTTATATTTTTATTTTTTTATTAAAAAGTGTATCTAAAGATTAAATATAAATTATATTTAATTAATTTTATTTCTATTTAAAAACCGTATATTTTTGTAAACTTCTTGGCACATTTTTCTCTCAGTGCAGGTGGAATGAACACATTTTGGGTGCTCAATGTTATACCCGTTTACGGAGCCATAAAGAGGTCGGCGTACTCTTGAATTGATGGGGCCAGGGAACAGTCCGTATCAGTACTGTAAGGTACAGTAAAGTAAAGTACGATGGTTGTAAATCACACGAATGCGAATTAAAACTCAAGCGCATTAAGGTCATATCTCTCCGGCTGCGTGGGGATAAGCGGCATGGCTGGAGGAGCGGAGCGGAGTGGGGCGGAGGGCTAATAAATTCTATAATCTGCATAAAAAAAGAAAACCCAGAATTTTTGTAATCAAAAGTATAAAATGAAATATACCCCGACTCGCACACTCCCTCTACGGGCACGGCATGCAAATGGGGCAGGCTGAGAAATCTGAGGCGACACCAGCTTGTTGAATACAATTATGGCCGAGCCGTTGAGATTGAGACTCCGTCTAGTCCGTCCAGCAACGTCCCAGCACAAGATGATGAAGTTGCCACTTAGCTAGTAACAGCAACACAAGTGCCACATTAACAAGCGGCAACAGCAAACGGCAACGGCAACAAACAATAAGGAGACAAAGAATACATCTACCGAAGCGTCGAATACCCTTTAGATGGCCTCAGAAGAGGCTAAAACCTGCCAAGGAACTCGGCTTCCTTTGGGCCTTTGGGCAGGTAAGTCGGTCCCCGAAATCCAGCAACAAAGTATACAAAGAAAAGATTGTTAAACCCTGATGCTGATGATCATAGCACCCTCTCTGTCTGTCTCCCTTTGAAAAGGGTATGCCTCCAGCATCCAGGGACGTTTTATTGCCCAGCCAGGCGCTGAAAGACGGCCGTAGAGTGGGGGGCAAAGTGCTGCAGCAAGTTTATATTTAATTTCTGGCGCGGCAGAGACTCAAATATGTAGGGGTTTCCTCCTACGGATGACTCGGCTCTCGGCTCTCGGTTGCAGGTGCGCCATTCAGCGTCGTGTCGCCATGGATCAAAGCCTGGCAGCTGGCAACGGCGGACAACTCTCGACGACGTTTATGAAAAATTACCAGCATGAAAGGACTCAAGGAGCCGAAAGACACTGCGACAAGTGAGTCGGGCCTGGGGGGCGGGGCCTGAAGGGCGTGCGAACGCGCGAGTGAGCAAATAAGCAGGCCCGAAATGAGTCCTCGAAGCGGTGTCAAGAGGACAAGGGGCAAAGGACTACGGACGGACGGGCAAAAGACAATAAGCGCATAAATTACGCACGAAATGTGCAGGGCCCCCACACCCCCCCCGCTCCGGCCCAAGAGGTGGATACAGATACGGATACTGGCGACAGGACGCACACCCGGATAGTTGCCTTTACTTGTAAGGTTACAAACGTAATGAAAACGTAAATCCCAGCCTGGCATTCACAACTCAACGCAATTTCTTTTCTTTCTTTATTTCGTTTTTTTTTTTTGGGCGGCCCCGGAAAACGCATCCTCCGTCCGGGCTTAACGGCGGCTTGTGCCCGGACTTTTGCGGTGCGCGGACTTACATGCAAGGCGGGTACGGGTGTATCTGCTGCCTTTCATGCCGTTCCGTGGCGTTCCTTTTCCTGAAGATCCCTGGACCGCCACCGCACTGAGCCTCTGAAATTTATTATAGGTGGTGCCACACCCAGGGGCACGTTCTCGCCACTCAATTCCCCGCTGGTCGTCGGGTCGGTGTGGGGCCTGGACGTTGCCGTAATATTTTTATAAGTAGGCGGTGGGTCTTTTGCGGCGGCGGCAGGATTTCGCCGAGTCATAAAGTAACTCGTCTTTCGTTTTTCTTTTTTTTTTGTCCATAGCGGAAATTACATATTTCTATGTTAATTTACAGGAATATTCCGTAGAAGTGCAGGTGCTCCCCCACCGTTCTCCTCTATTATGCGTAAATTGCCGCAGCGTTAGCGACCACAGAATGGTTTGGGGGCGGGGGGTTGGGGGTTGGGGGTTGGGGAAACTTTGCCTAATTAGAAAATCACAGCGGCCAGGAGCAGATTGCAGGCTCCTCCGGTTACCACATAATTTCGTTGCGTCGGGCATGTCGTGCGGCGGCATCGCAACACAAAACTGTGGCATAGACCAACCAATTTGGCAATGCAGAAAGTAGCCAGAGAAGAGACCAGGACCGGGACCAGGACCGGCACCAGGAGATCACGCAGGTCTGTGGGCGTCTGCATTGCGTTAAGCTGGCAGATTGCATCCCCAGCTATAGGGTTTTCCCTTTTTATTTTTATATGTAACTATTTGTGTGTTTTACTCCACAGGTTGCCATGCAATTAGCGCAAAAAGCGCAAGGTATTACCACGCATTCCGCCACTGCCATTCGCATTTAATGAAATAAATGTGAGGGACATTACGACCATAAGATACCCTCTAAACGGTGGCTACTTAAGTGGTGCTCTTACAAGGTTTGAGGCTGGTTGCTGTAAAAACATTTTTTTTTTTTTGGGAATTAACATTTTTGTTGCTCATTTAAGAAATATTAAAGGAAAAACTAGCCTATAAATTATTCTAAATTTACTCAAAAATTTAAAGAGAAAACTAAAACTGTTTTGAAATAAAAAACAAATGGCAAATAAAAAAATATTCTGAGATTTTTATATAAAACTTGAAGATAGAAATTTGTTACATTTTTATAATACAAATTATAAATATTTAAGTATATATTTAAAATCATATGGTTAAAAAAAATGTAAGTTAACAAAATATTCGATTTCAATTTCTATTTCAATTTTCATAGTCCAAATTTGTATTTTAAATTAAAAAAATTTTAAGATTTTTTATACAAGTTTAAAAATATAAAATTTGTGTAGGTTTTCATAATACAAATTATCAGTAATATCTATAATATTTAACTAAAAAAAAAATGGAACGTTCCCCTTGTATACATGTAAAGTAAAAATGTATTTTTGTTACCATATTTTGAAGGGACCGTTTACCTATAAAATATAATTGTATTAAATTTATATTTTACATTTAATGAAAAAAATTATTTGAATTTTTGTTATAGTTTTTTATACAAATTATAAAGTATGAACGATTTAACATTAATACAAATTTAGGGGTAATTAGAGCTTATTTGTTCAGGATACCTCTTAAAAAATACAAATTATAAGTACAAATATCTGAAAGAGCTATTATAAAAGAAATACATATTTAAGGTTAAACATTTTCTTTAATCTTAAAATTAAATTTATTTTATATTGTATAATTCAAATTTTTTTATATCTGTATTACAAAAATGTCAAAATATGGGCAAACAATTTATGGGTAATTGGAGTTTATTCTGTTCCAGGATACCTCTTGAAAGAAAATAGCGTAGCTTTGATCGCACACCTCGATTACTTTTTTCGAGTCTTTTTTATGCTCCAATAATCCTCCAGAATGCTTGGAAACCCCTCCTTATAGGCTGTTGCACATAACATTCCCGAACACAGCATGCCCTTGAAGTCGAATGAATATCGCCGCCGTTCATACATATTTGTAAAACATCAAGCAGGGACAGGGACAGGGCCAGGGCCCAAAACCTGCTGACAATGTTAGGCAACAAATGTGTGTTAGCGACCACGGAACCGAAAAATTGATGTTACTGCCAACGAGCCGGACAACCAGGAACCAGTAACCCACAACCAACAATCAGCCGGGAGCAAAGAGCAGAGCAGAGCAGAGGAGTGGAGAGGAGCGGGGAGGAGCGGTCAAGAGCCATTCCCAGTTGACATTAACGCGTTAATTGCATTTTCATGTTGTTCGCTGAATGTTTATGCATGTGGGAGTGCGTGGTCTGGCCTGGTCTGGTCTGGTTATAGCCGTGTGCCAAAGACGGATGCCACCGACGGCACATAATGCGTTAATGAAGCGCACTCATCCCCATGCCACCGCCATGTCCATGGCCATGTTGCGATCCGTCTAATGGCCTAATGAGTCCGCAGGCCGTACAATACCAATATAGACAGATCCCTGTGTATTCCCGGAGCCTCAGCGCCAAGAATAACAACAGTTGTCAATGTATCATTAGTCCCCATCAGGTCGCAAAAACAGAAAAAAAACAGACACACAAACAGCCCACAAAACAGTCGAATGATGCAATAGATAAGCCATACTCGTATCGTATCGTATCGGCAAATGACAAACCCCCATCGCGTTTCCTTTGAGTATAATTGCGCAGGGCCAGCACGCAGAGGCCCCGAGGGGCCCCGGGCCAGGCTTCCTGCATGGCTAATGAGTCCTTTGCTGAGATTTGATACAAATATGCCAATTGGATTTCACGCCGGGATGATGAGAACTTGCCAACTTTTAAGTGCAACCCTTGCAGATGTCACCCTTAGGGCACCCGGAGGCCGCCTCTTTATTAGACGCGTTCAAAAATGCGGCTCAATCAGCTGAAGATTGGCTGTTGGCTGGGCTTGGATGATGCATCAACAGCACTTTCAATAAACGCGGCTCGCTGGGCGGGGGCGCCAACCAATTGAGGGTACTTCTGGCCTTTTCCGCCACTTCAAAGGCCTACAGTTCGCACCTTGGCTCTGTTGTTGTTGTTGTCTTTGTTGCCGTTGCCATGTCAAACACTAAAATATCTTGAGGGGTTTACGCAATTTCGTTTCATTTCATTTGTGATACCTCGTAGAATACTAAGAGGAGTATCTTAGGCAGTGCCCTTGTCTACAAGGCTGTATAGCACTTTAAAACTATTAAAAATAAATAAATAACCAAAAAAAGTTAAAAAATAAACAAAATGTAAAAAATAACAATTAAATACAAAAAACCATTAAAAATAAATAAATAAACTAATATATCTTGAGTATGAACTGAAATCATCAATCCAATAAAAAACTACATAAAACAAATAATTAAAAAAATAAATAACAATTAAAAAAAAGTTTTAAAATAAATAACTAAATACACCTGATAAAATAAAAATAAATAAATTCAATTAAAGACAAAAAATAATGGTAAAAAATAAATTCTCCTAATAAGTCTTGAGCATGAACTTTAATCATCAATCAAGTAAAAAACTTAAACAAAAATAAGAAAATAAATAAAAAATTAAGATTAAAAAAAAAAAGTTAAGTAAATACACCTAATACATATTTCTTTATCATGAACCTATGTAAATCAGCATAATTAATTTGTAATTCATTTATTTAATTTTCACTTTAAATTAAAGTATTATTATTTTATTTTTTCCTTTGTTTTTATCTCATTTATACCGCAATTAAGTCTAAATTATAACTTTTACACGACTTTTACCACCCCAATAATAATTAGAAATTAAATTATTAATTAATTTTAGTCTATTTTTAGGTTAAAAATTATTATTTATTTTTCAACCTTTTAGTTCTAGGAAGGATAAAGATATAATATGTGATGACCACATTTATAAATGTTTTGAATGAGGAAAACTGTCTTTTATGCTCCAAAACCCTTCCTACTCCTATAAGAGGGCAATCTCTTGAGTAGAGGGTATCTTGTAGTCCTCTCGTAGCCTTCAAATTTCGGACTTGTTTTGCATTTGAATGGTGGCTTCTGTTTGAATTGTGTTGCTGTTGCTGTTGCCGGCTGGCTGCTGGCTGCTGGGTGTTGCTACCTCTTGTCCTGTTTGCTGTTCGTTTGGCCCAAATTGTTTGCCCAAAAGGCAATTTGACTGGCTGTGCCCCTCTGTTCGAGTGTGTGTTCGTGTGTTTTGCGACTTGTTTGTCTATTAATTATGTATTTTTACACCCTCCCACAATCAGCGACACGCAGTTGGAAATTATAATTGTTTATTTGCATTTAATTTGCATTTTAATATTGCCATATGTCACCAAAAAAAACGAATCCTCTCTCACATTTCCATAATTTTGGCCCACACGATGCTTCACCTCTTTTGGCCATCATTCAAGTGAAATGTCTGCTTCATTGACGTTTTGCTGTCTAAAACCAAAACCAAGCCAGGCGAAACCAGAAAATTATATATGATATATAATTCCAGTTAGCTGTGATTTATACAATTTCAAATATGCTAATTTCTATGGTATATGCATACATATATTGTTTTTGCCTATTCGACTGCTGCTTAATCATCATTGTGGCACCTGAAATAAATCACTTAATGCCACATTTATAGATTGCCCAGTGGTTTTCAACATCAATCAAATGGAAGATGGACTGCAGCTTGGGGAGGGCTATTCGTCGGATAATTGAGACAAATTTTCCGCCCTCCTGCTTTTTGGGGAAATTTTCAAACTAAGAAAGATATACACGAGACTTGCTTGAATTTATTTTTATTTTTCAAATGGCAATCATTAGGTCTCCCCTTTCTCTGTGAGGCATCTAATGAGTGTAAACATTTCAACGCTGCCTGAACTCTGACCCCCCCTCCCCCTATGTACTGCCTGGCCTTTGGCCCGTCGGAGTTGCTTTGTGTTTCGGTGTTTCTGGATCTTGTTTGGGGTTAAGGGAAATAAATGCTGATTGACTTTTATTGCTTTGTCATTGTTGTTGTTGTACAGTTAATAGGGCCATAACATTAACGCCAGCGTCACGATTTACTGCACTTTTGCCATACACTTGAATTATTTAAGGAACTTTCCGTGGAGAGAGGGGCGGAGGGGGGAGGACAGTGTGCAAAATCGAAACTGCAAATTGGTTGAAAAAGTCTGCCAAAAGTGGCCCAAACAGGCAGCATATGTGCTGCCATGGCAGGGAGGGGGCGGAGCGTGGGAGCATGGTAGGGTGGCAGCTTCATCCCTTCCTGTTGTGCAACATGAAACAATAACAGTAAAAGTATTGACTGGATTTTCCAAACGGTTGCATTTCATAAGACTTTTCCTATGCGACGGCACTTGGTCGGGCTATTGTCTCTCCACACACACACAGAGGCCGGTGGTCGGGGGTCGGGGGTCGGGGGTCGGGGGCCGGTGGCTCAGAGCTCAATTTAAAGTTATTGAAAAGTTCGAGGGGTACTTTGGGTCGCGTTCAATCTGGAAATTGCTTTAATCTCTGAAGTGTGCGTGTGCGCTTGAGGATTTACGAGTACGAGTACGAGTACCCCCTCGCCCCTCCCCCTCCCCACCCATGCCGATCCGGCGGGAGATGTTGATAAGCTGTGACAAAGTGCACTTGGGATCGCCCCCACCCCCGCCCTGTCATCAAATTCTGTATTTTTATAAACTCTTTTTCGTTGCAGATCGTTTGTCAGCGATAATATCGAATGTCAATGTCAGGATGCCATCCAAAAAAGGAGGAAAGGGTACTTATCCGATGAAGCCGATGTGCGACGAGAGTTCTGCTCGAGTTGAGGCAATTTTCGAGCGATTTGTAAGCGATTGCCCTGGGGCTGGGGGTTGGGGGTGGCGGCTTTCATAATTCAAGCAAAACGGGAGCCAGAGCGTTCGTTCAATTTCCATTAGACGACTGGGCCAATAAAATAAGGAAAAATATGCAACAGCCCTAGGTAGGGACTACCACACAGGACCCAACAAGTTTTGTATTGAATGTTATTTGTTTTCTAAACTGCCGCCAAAGCTCGGCGATGGGAGCCAGGGCCAGGGCCTGCACTTAAGTGTATTGAAAATTATTGCAAAAATATAATTGAATTGCCTCGATACACTCAGACGGGACTTTGCTGCTGCTGCACACATTCCCAGGGAATTTGTTGGATGGACGTCCAGACCCCCCCCCCCCCTCCCCCCCCCCCCCCCCCCTCGACTGTGAGTGGATGTGTTGCCTGGCTTTTGATTTACTTTTTGTGGGCACTGTTTTTCCCGTGGATATTGGCTTAGATTTTGTTTCTCCCTGCACTCAAATTTTTACCGTGCACGGCACTTGTTTGTCCTCTGGTGTTTGGTCTTTTTTTTTTTTTGGGGGGGTTTTTGTTTTTAAGAATTTTTTTGTAGCAGCTAACATATTTGCAACCCTTTTAGGCAAAGTGAAAAATCCCAAAGCAAAATTCGCGAAATTACCAAATGAAATTTTTATGAATGAGAGCCTGTGTGTGTGTGTGTGTGTGTGTGCAACACAGATATGGGGGCTATTAGAGCCGGCTAATATTGCATCGATTTCACAGGTTACCAAGTGTTAGGGAGTTTTTGGCAACGCAATTTTATTGCCTTGTTTCGTTTTTGGTTGAAATAATTTATGAGGGTCGCCGTGGAGCACAGATCGGGCCATATTTCGAACTAAGCCCGATACCAATAACGGTACCGGAAACCGAGCTGCTCGTGTAATTTACGCTTCGCGCCAAAGGGTTCAGCGCCTTAATGGCTTTATGAGCGCCACGGGGCAATGGCAAATGAGGCATTATTATTATGTTTACGGTAGTCGGTGGTGGCGGGGCGGGGAGGGGCTCACATGACTATCTACCAGGATATAGAGTACATTTGTATACATGAGCTGTGGGAGCCAGTCTATTGTTGGAGTGAAGCTGTTCCACAGAATGCCGGCTGAATGTTGCAGTCATTAGCGACGCTTGCCTAATGAGGTTCCCAGGATAGTCGACAACTGTCTGCCAGCTGGGACGGGACCGACTGGCATTGGGATAGAGATCGGGACGGGAACGGGAACGAGAACGAGACAGCCACTGCGACTGGGGGGTTGATGTTCCGTTCTGTCGCTTATTGATTCCAAGCTGCAAGCGATTTCCACTGCAACCTCCTGACACTCCCCAGGACTATGACTATGGCCGTATTGTGCCGAGCACGCGTTGGGTTTTGTTATCAGGCAACTGCAATCCTGTGTCCTGGGGTGGGGCTCCGCTCCCTTCTCACTGGCACAAAACGGCGACTAATTTGGTTTTTGGTGGCGGCATCAGCGGGCCTGTTTTATGAGGATGTCGTGTACATCGGACATTCATTAAACTTGGCCCAAATGGTCGAGGCGGGGGGAGGGTGTAGATGACAGAGAGTTGTGGTCACTGCTACGTCTTTGTAGATGCTACCCAGTAATCTTAGAGAACGGCGGGTATATCGTAGAAAGGAAATATTTGTGACAGAGCTGGCAAATAAAACTCCAGACAAAAGGCAATTCGTTCCGTCTCTGCTTTGAATCTAAGCGAGAGATAAGCTTTGCAAAGATATCGGTATTTTATTTGTTCTGCCGCTCTCTCTCTCACCCACAGCGCATCGAACTGTGTCTATTATTGTTGTTGTTATTGCTGGGCAGACGTTCTATCGCTCTCCCACCGAAATGCGTCTCCGTTTTGAGCGATCAGTGGCTGCCAAAGCCTGACTTTGCTTGTGCTGCAGCGGTTCATTGTCGCTCTCGCTCTCACTGAAATGCCTCTCTTAATCTGGTGGTTGTTATTGTTGCGAAACAGACGCGTTCAAACGTGCCGAACCGAAGGCACAAATCAGAGCCCACGAAAGCGCAGGTAGAAAAGGTGTTCGGCTCAGTGTGGGAGATCGGGTGTGTGCTTGGTTTGCGGCTCGGGCGATTAGTGAGCAAATCTCATTTGCCGAACTCTGCTTTTACATTATTTCTGCCAGTAGAGGACATATTTTCGTCGCCACAACCACTGAGCCCTTTCCCACATGTTGTTGTTGTTATTTGTCGACGTTTTGTTTCAATATTTCAATATTTTGACATACGCGCGACTTGCTGACTCCCTTGCCCGCCCCTGTGCATATCGGAAGACCACCAGCGGCCACACCCCTTGCCGTTAACAGCCCTTTTGCGACCCGCTCGTACCCCCTCATTACGGTCGACGAGAGACGCCACGGGATATAGCCGACGTCTGCTGTTGTTGGATTGCGGCTGGTGATGGTTTGGTGGTTGTTGTCCTCATCAATGAGGTAATGGTAATGGTGGTAGTGCTAGTGGTTCCCCCTCCTCCCCCTCCCCCTCCCCCCTGCTACTGTTATTTGGACGATTCTTTGCCGAAATTAATTTTAAGTAGGTGGACAGCATTTCGCCGCCGCAATAATTCTTCATGTAACTGGCACTGCTGTTATTTTGCTTTCCCCTCTCTTCCCCTCTCTTCTCTTTGCTGGTGTTTTTTTTTTTTTTTTGCGTCGAAAATTTATAGCGATTTCTTTTCCGGTCTTTTGGTTGCCCGGGACGCCGGGTTCCTTTTCTCCCGCTTCGCTTTGCGTAATGAATTTTTATTGTGATGGCGCGTTTGGCTTCACTTCCTCTGCCGTCTGACGATTGCCGGCTGCCCACATCCCCGGCTCAAGTCGAACTGCGCTTTATCTCTGGCTGTTGCATATTCATGATCTATGCCCCAGCCACAGCACTGCCGCTCTGCCGCACTGCTGCTTCGATGGCTGCTCCTGCTTTTCATTTTAATGGCCTTCGCGCACAAATAAACATCACTCATTTTTGGGCCCACCCCCCAAGCCCCCCCAAATTTATGTATGGCCGAGAGTGAGAGAGAGAGAGAGAGAGAGTGGCATCTTTGGCATATGTCTCTTGTGCTCTTTCTGTTGTATAATAATTGTTAAATAGGCCTGCAAGTGCTTAAGGAGGCCGCCTTCTATTCTAAAAGCAATTCCTTGCTTTATGCCAGGGCATATTTCACCATTAGTCCCCCCCCCCCCCCCCCCCCACACACACAGAGATACATTTTGGGTTGCAAATAAATATTTATGCCAAGTACATGACACCATTTGGCCATAATCTTCGAACCGTATCTCAGGGTATACTCCTTTTGGCCTTTATCTTAATCTCAGCCTCAGGTTTTGTCCAACGGGAAATTAAAATTAATGATGCCTGAAAACCTGAAAACCTGAAAAAGGTGTAAAAATACAAAAATTTATTGTACACGAAATTCCAAAAATAAAATCGAAAAAAAAATGTAACACAAAAAATTTGTTGCAAATTAAAAGTCAGTCCAGGGCGGCGTCACGTGCCGCTCATTAAACGCATCGCTGGAAATTTGAGAAATCAGCTGCTCAGGAGACGTCCCGGTTGTCAACAACTGGGCTCCCAGCCGTGCCCCCGAGAGTCCTTGCTTAATTACCGACAACGTCGCGAGTCGCAAATCTGCGGCTTAATGCATATTTCAGGCAACCCTTCGCTGGGTCCTGGGTCCTGGCCTGGCCTGGGTCCTGGTGCTGGGTCCTGGTCCTGGGCCTGTGGAAAAACACGTTTAGACTTGAAGTGCGTTTGAGCGCAAATTAATTAGGCCAATTAAAGCGGCTTAATTGAGTTGTTGCGTGCCTGCCTGGCACAAGGACACACAGCAGTCAGCATCTGGATCTGCCCCGCACCGCCCCGCCCCCCCGCACAGATTTGCAACCATTTGGCTTTGCTTTTGTCAGAGAGAGAGAGTCCTGGACAATCTGCTGGCTGCATCAGTCCAAAGGCTGCTGCCGTTTGTTGTCTTTGATACCGATTTGCCTTCAAGGACACTCATTAGTTAGAATCGAAGGCGATATATAGTTGGGTTGCCTGCAAGGACGACATGTCTTCCGCAACATTAGCCGCACAGCAAGTTTTTCCAAGTGGCAGCAACAGAAGCGGCAGCAGCAGCAGCCGTTGCACTAGCCGCAATAACTTCAAAGGCAGAAAGCGGCTAGCGTCAAGCGGAAGCTCGGAAAGATGCTGCTAACAAAGTTCTTGAAAAGTCAAAGGAAGCCAAAGTGGCAAACGGGTTGAGACAGAGGGATAAGATGGCAAAGATTCTGGCCAGGAGATGGCGGGGCAAGGAGTGGCGTCGAGTCGAGGGCCGTCAGAAATTCCCCAAAGTCGCATAACTCCAACGAGACGGCAGGGGGGGAGGGGGGGGGGAGAGGGGAAGTGCTGCTCTGAAGGAGTAAATTCTAACTGAAAGGAAAGTAGGAAATGTGGCGCGAATCCTTTCTGTTGGCTCTTCCTGCCGCCAGCCGACTGTTTTTGTGCGTCACCATCGGCTGTGGCTGTGGAAAAATGGTTAAAGCGAACTTTTCACATTATTTTTGAGCCATTTCGACCTCATTGAAGCGCAACACAAAGCAGCAGCAGAAGGAGCAGCAGCAGAAGGAGCAGCATAAAGTGCCGCCCAAGAAACTTTGCTCGGAGGCGGTGGCAGGCGCCATTTTGGGGAGTCTCGACGAACGAAATCTATTTGTGATTTATATTTTTGGACCCAGCCCTGGGTCGCTTTTGTTGCACGACTCCCATAACCAAAATTGTGGCTGCCACTCGGCAGAGTGAGAGTGAGTGTGAGACCTGGGCGTCTGCTGCAGGGCCCCAGCCGCAGGACCATGAAGTGCAGGTCTACCCTAAAGAATGCCAGCCCCAGTCCCCAGTCCTAGCCCCAGCCCCAGTCCCAGTCCCCAGTCCCAGCCCCAGTCCTGGCTGCTGGCTGCTGACGTCTAACGACTTGTGAAGCAATCGAGTTGAAAGCTGAGCCTGAGTCCCCTCGGCCGACATGATTGCGTTGCCATTTCTGTTTATGCAACTCAATAAATCACTGCCCCCATACCCGGCCGCCAAAGTGGTCAAAAGTGTACCCAAAGCAAATGAAACGAAACAAAGACAGAGGGGGGCGGCCCAGGGACCCCTCAGGGAGCAAAGAATAGCATTAACAGGGACAGAAAGAAAAAAAGAAACAGGATACTGAAACGGATTTCACGCCGTGCGAATATCAATTTCAAATTTGCCAAGCCCACAACAGCCCCAGGAACAGCAGGAACAGAAGGAGCAGCAGGACCAGCAGGACCACGGAATCCCTGCCAGGAATCGGAGGACAAACAAGGTACATGGACACCGGCAGACAGAGGAAAGGGTTGCTGTCCTCGCCACGCGTCTAATGAAGTGCCCTGCAGTTGGTCGAGTGCTCTTCAAGAACTTCGGGGACTTGGCCTTGCGTTTGCCATAATTTGTTTGACCTTTCAATCGGATTCATTTAAGTGTTGCACTGTTGCAGGAGGCCGCCTGCCTTTGTTATCTTAAGCGGCGGCCGTGGCGGGGTCGCGTGCCACGCACTAGATCCTTAAACCGATACATGCTCGTAGCTTTTGGCACTATACCATTTCCATATTTGTGGATGGTCTCATTGTCTGGTTGTCGCCTCTGTCTGTTGGCAGCGTGCTAGAATAATCAGTTTCTCATAAATTCAAATCAGTTTGTGGCACATACAGACATTTATGCGAGTGCGAGTGCGAGTACCAGTACGAGTACGCGTGTCTCTATCCCTCTCTATCCCTCTCTATCGCTCTCTATTGTGTACGAGATTTATGTGTCTGGAACGGAGAAGACTGAAATATGAACACATAATAATTTGGATTTTTACACACGGAGTACAGGGTATGCGTATGGTTTTAGTGGAGGGATAGGCCACAGAGGGGTCTTCAAAGAAAAAAATTAAGAAAACAAGTTCCCAGTTAGTTTGTGAGAAATAATGTAATATTTAAAAATTTGTAGTTTAAAAAAAAAAACACATATTTTTATCAATAGTGGAAATTGTAGGTGAAATACCTAGGTGTCAAGTTTATCTTAATGCATCAATAAGTCATCTATTTTTTTTCGTTTGAAATGCGAAAACGGGAGCCCCAATTTATGTGTCTTTAAAAGTATATCGAAAAACTTTTGTTAATGTGAAAAACAGAGCCTGGCTGAATATTTAAATATAAATCATATTTAAATGAAATATTCTCATAGGTAATTTATATTTAGAATGAAATTAAATTTTATTTATATATTTCATATTTCAGTTAATTGTATTTCATATTTAAATGTAATATTCTCATATTTAAATTAAAAAAATTAAAATTTAAAAATTGTATATTTAAGTTAATTACATTTCATTATATTTTATATTTAAATGATATATTCTCAAAGTTAAATATTTCATACCTAAATTAATTATATATCATTTTTAAATTAAATATTTTCATATTTAACTTAAATTAAAATTTAAATATTTCATATGTATAGAAATTATTTTCACATTTAAATTGAGTTTTCTTACATTTACATCAAATATTTTCACATTTTGATTAAAAATATGTCCTAAACATTTAATATATTTTAGAGTGATTTATATTTAGATTAAATATGGGTTGTATTTAGAAAACAAAGACCATAAAAACCCAAGAAATGGCAGGAAGGAACGAAATCCAATAAAAAAATACATATGTACATAAATACAAGAAACAAAACAAAACCAATATTTTATAATCTTTGATTTTGATCAAAGGACAATATATGTTTACTCGAACTTTTACTTAAAAATAAAATATGTTATTAAATATATTTAGGAATGTTAATTTATTCACATTTATTGGTATTTAGTGCAAGTTTTATTATAGTTCTGGGGCGGTTTTTAATGGTAATTTCTGGACTAAACTTTCGCAACGGAAAACTGAAGAGACGACGACTGACAACCGATCAAATGAGAGCCCTCTCTCGGGCGCTTGACGGCTCTCGCGCTCTCGTGATCTGCCCTCTCGCTCTCTCGCTTTCGGCATAGGCGACGCGAGCATACAGAGCATAACCCCCTATACACATAAGCTTTTGCCCTGTAAATTACAGGGTGTGCCCTAGTTCATATGTCATATTTATTGGTTCTTTCTTGCCTTTGCTTCGATTGCACTTTTTGGCCCGTCAAGATGGGAGGCGGAGGAGCGCCAGGCACTTGTGCAAGAAAGTTGCCAACTCAAAGACAAAGCCCAACCACGCAATTTTCCCCCACTCGAAAAGAGTGCCAGATCAGAGCAGACCAGGACAGGCCAGAACCAGACCAGACCAGACCATACCCAAAGCAGACCAGACCACCCTGTAGACTGGTGGCATCCCATCCCCAGATGCCTCTCACATGCAATCATAATCAGAGCCGAGCCCCCCCTTGCCGGTGCCCCCTGATTTGTGCCTTACTGGCGTCTCTCCAAATTTAATTACACGGCATCGCTTTGAAGCGCCCAAAACGGGCAGAAAATTTATAAACAATGAAAATTGAATTGTGCGAAACTGAAAGGGAAAAGCCGCGACAAACGAGGGTGGCCCGGCCGATAGGGAAAGTAAAGGTTACAAAGGGTTGGGCGGGGCACACACACGTACAAGTTGTTAATAAAATAAACAAAGTTTTCTACCAGCAACCCCCAGGAACACCCCCCACCCCCTCCTCAAGCCTGCCCCGTGTGGTGGCAAATACATTTGTCGCCCCTGCAAATCATATAATCGCCGCCGTTGCGCGACTTTCAATAATCAAATTTAAAATATTCCTTCTGCCATCCATCCCCCCCTGCCCCCCCCAGGCCTTGCCTTTTGCTGACTGTTTGTTTTGGCCATGCGGGGTCCTGGCCCGTTTTGTTGTGCGACTTTTATTGAGATTTATTGCAGTTCATTGGGAGGCGCCATGCAAGCGACGACCAACCCCCCCGCGGTGTGGAGCTGGCATACCAATACCCTTTCCTGCCAGTCCCGACTTTACTCTAATCCCCAAGTTCTGACATACCAGAGGAGCCGAGCCAGGCAGTCTTGAAGTGCAGCTAAGACCCCAAGAGGATATTCAGATGAAATTGCAGCTGCGGCCTCAAAGAGAGTATTTAGACATCAGCCTTGAGCCGTGAGGAATTCCTCTGGGTTTTTTTTTTTTGCAAATACTTTATTCACTTTGTCTATGTTTGCGCATAATCTCTGGTTTATTGAACATGTGCCCGGGCAAAAGGGAGATTTATGAGCACTCGACACCCGAGGCTCGGGCCAGAAGGCTCACCTTTAAGCAGGCGCTTGTACACGGCATCGCAGTCCGGGCTGTTATCGAGCTCTAATTAATTTCATTTGGACTTTAACAAGTCCCACCCGCCCCCCACCCCCCCCAAAGGGTGGAGCGGACACTCGCAAAACCCCGACACGGGGTGGTTGTCCCGATATCGAATTCCAGTCGCGACTTGATTTGACTTCCTAACTGCCCTGTCATTAGGCCTTCGTTTTGTATCTGTATCTGAGCGCAGCTCATTTCATTACTGCGTTCATTAATTTGTGTTTCTCTTTGGCTCTGTCACAGGGTTACTTTTCCTTTTTTTGATACACGGTACTCTTGGAATTCAAAGGGTAGATGGGTTCATAGACTGACAGGGCAGGCCATTAGGCCATCAATCAGTATTCTCATATTTCCAGCAAAAGGTAGAGATCTTTTTTAGGGTATATCTAACAATTTCTTGCCTTGGTTCTGTTTATAAAATATAATACTAACAAATATTTTCTTTTAATTTTGTTTTCTTTGAATTTTTCGTAGAACTTAGAAATTTTACGTTTGCACTGACAGAATATGATTCAGGTCATTATTTTATATTTTGTCCTTAAAAAAATATATATATATTAAAGGACAAAAAAATGCGATCCCGAATTCAGATTTAGTCTGCTTTTCGAAACCCTCACAGCCAGCATTTATTTTAGTATAATATTCAATATTTTGGGTTTTATTACTAGTCCAAAAAAATAATTTAATGCATTTAGTAGACTTTAAAAAAGAAAATAAAAAGACAAATAAGAATGTAATCCAGAATTCCGCTTTCTCTGCTTTTCACAACCAGAATGTGATTCAGAACCATATTATATATTTTTGCTTATTATTTTTTAAAAATAATTTAGAGCATTTGGCAGCCTATAAAAAATAATTCAAATAATAATATAATAATAATAACAAATAAAAATAATAATAAGTAATAATAATAATAATAATTCAAGCCAAAAATCAGGACACAGATCTCTTTTCATAGATCTTATAACCATAATTCGAATCGGAATAGTTTTTAATAATTTTGTAGTATTTTTTAAAAATAATTTGGCAACCTTGAAAAAACATAAAAATAGAAATAAAAATACAATCCGGAATTCAGCATCCAGAATTTCTTTTCGTAGTCCTTATAACCATTATTGGAATCGGAATCGTTTTTAATATTTGTTAGTATTTTTTTAAAATAATTTAGTAAATTTCGCAACATTTAAAAAAAATACAAATAAATGCAATGCACAAATGCAGAATCCAGAATTCAGTCTGATTTTCGGAACGAGGGTTCTGTGAGGACAAGCAGAATAAGATTCAGAATAAAATTTTATATTTTTGTACTATTTTTAAAAAATATTTTTATGCATTTAAAAATATTTTTTTTTTAAATTTTAAAGAAATAATTTAAAACGAATTCTTAGAGTAGGCGAAAAAGAGGTAATCGCAAAGTCTCTTTACTATTTTAATTTATATTTTTTTTCAGACACCCCAAAGGTGTGGAGGTTTTCCAATGGAAAGTAACACCGCTTGAGGGGTATCCGGCGAGTCTGCACCATTACTGGCGGTGTGCCCGGCTGGCCGTGACGACAACGCACTTGCGTGTTTAAATGTTGAAATGTCCCATTCGGCATTGAGCCGTGGCTGGGCGGCGGTGGGGGTCGAATGCACCATATTGCAGCAGTCGCACTCCTCAAAATGAGAGGGTGGATGTGGGAGGGGTGTAGGGCAGGGCAGGGCAGAGCAGGGCTGGCACCTTCGACTGGGTGGCTACATGCAACGGTAATTTGTTTTCATTTAGCTTAACGCTTGTATTTGGCATTTGGACATGCACCCGGACCCGGGGGTTGCTCCACTTTTCCTCCACTTTCCCTCCACTTTCCCTTCCCTTTCACGGGGTTTTACTTTTCGCGGGCTCGCTTCATAAATGTCATATGAGTTGTACGTTTCAATTAATATTGTTTGTGGATTGTTTACTTTTTTTGGGTTCTCGGGATACGCTGGGTTCTCGGGGTTCTCTGTTTCCTGGAACTCGCGTGTCTCAAGTGATGAATGTGGCGTAACATTCGGCCTAAGTGATAGACATTTGTCCGTAATCCTCCCGCCTCCCTCCCCCCCCCCCCCCCCCAGAACTGTGCCTGGTTTTTGGAGGTTTTCCTGGAATCCAATCTGGAGTTATGAAATTTTAATTCGCTTTGGGTTTGCGTCTGCGTCTGGGAAGTTTGATTCCCAATTGTCTCAAGTTTATTTTGCTGCAATTATCGGGGGCACCCAGACAGCCGGGGTGAGGGGGGAGGGCCTCCAATGAATGGCAAAAGTTGTCTGTTTTGGGGCCAGAATATTCTGAGTTCCGTTTTTGTTTTCTTAAGCGGAAGCCGGAAGTTGCTGTTGTAAAATATGGAGAAGAATATGCAGGAAATGCAAAGTTTTTGCATCCAAAAAAAAAAAAACAAAAAAAATCCCCTCTGGAGCCAAAGTTAAGCCTGGAAGATGGAGCTGGTTTCATTAAAAAAAAAAAAAAGTTCAATGTCACAAAACAACACCAGGATCCTTGGTTCCTTGTTTTTCCTGCTACTTCCTGTCGGGTTTCTCCTTCTTTTTCGCACATAAAAACGCCAGGACTGCTGTCCGACTGTGTCCTGGTGTTGTGCATAATTTTCAAATTCACTTTTATGTGTGGGCCCTGCCTTCAAAGAAAATTGACTTCCTTTCAGGGGCTGAAGTCCAGGCTAATCATAACGAGATCGACTGGCGAACCTGCCGCATCATTGCAAAACATTTCAACCCCCCGCCCTCTGCCCCCGGGGGGGGGAGGGGGTGTGTGCGGCGGCAATAACACGTCGCTCTCTCTGCCTGCTGCTTGCCACACATTTGGGTTATGCCCAGTCCCCAGTGCCGTATTACCTTTTTTTTATGTTTATGTGGCACAAAAAAAAAAGACGAGTGCCCCAATCCGATTCGAACCTCGGTGCTGGGCTCTTGGGCGGAAGTTTAAAATGTACACATATCTGACAAATATCCATTATCACGCCACGTACTTCGGAGTGGCTGTCGTGCCTCAATATTCGTAATTTATAGTTGATGATATTGCAGAAAATACATATATACAGGGCCCCCCCCCAGACCCCTGTTTCAGTGCCAGTCCCTGCACTCAGTCCTTTTGCCAATTCAGCTTTTAATTCGTCGTCAGTGCTGTTTAACTGAGGCCCACGTGTCGTCTGCCCTGCCGTGTCCTGCCCGTGTCCTGCCCGTGTCCTGGCTGGCTGTCCCGGCTGCCATGACTGTCGATAGTACGATACGGGAACTGTAACGGACATTAAACCTGACAATGGCCAAAATGCTGGATAGACGAAGGGACGGACGTCTGGCCCCGTCCCGTATTTGGAGGCGCGTACGTGTGGAACATTTGACGATTGGACGATTGGACGGAACGCCAGGCCGTGAGTTGCGTTTTTTGGCCCTGCTTTAAATCTGGCCTAGGCTTGGATTTAAGCCTGGTTGATGAGAAGGCTAAAAAATGACGCGCAATTAGACCCAGGGCCAAGGCAAAAAGTAGGGCCTAGAGTGGGTGGGGGGTCTCGGCTCTGATTGAGTGGCCTTCACTAAAGTGCGACTATCTTTCAAGGGGAGATGACTTCAACTTTGCCTAGAAATATCTTTGGGTATCGACAAGGTATCGATGGAGAACAAAAATTGGGAGTAACTTTAAACAATTCTCTTTGAAAGACATAAAATTTAGAGGATATCGGAGCGGTATTTAAATTTCTTAAAAATATTCGAACTATTTATGACCAAAAAAAGGGAAGTATTTATGAGAGTATTTATGAGATAGTTCCACTTTGGTTTGATTTTTCTTGGGTATTAGCCAAGGTATCGTTGGAAAAAAAAAATTTAAAGAAAGTTTAAACATTTCGGTTTTGAATCCATAAATTTTATATAATTTCAACGCAGCTTTTAAATTTTTTAAAAATATTTTAAGCAATTATGACCAAAAAAAGAGAAGTATTTATGAGAATATGATAGTCCCAATTTGGTTTGATTTTTCTTTAAGAATAGCCAAGGTATCGTTTGAGAAAAAAAAACTTTGAAAAATTCTAACAACTCTCTTTTGAATCTATAATATTTTTAGGATATCTGCGTGGTTTTTAGATTTTTTTTAAATATTCTAGGATTTATGACCAAAAAAAAAAGAATTATTTATGGGAATGTGATAAATCCACTTTGGTTTGATTTTTCTTGGGGCATAGCCAAGGTATCGATGAAGAAAAAATTTGGAATATAGTTTAAGCAATTCCCATTTGAAGCCATAGAATTTGTAAGATATCGGCGCGGTTTTACAATTTTTTAAAAATATTGTAGGCATTTATGCCCTAAGAATCTAAAAGTTTCATTTTGGTTTGATTTTTCTTTAAGAATAGCCGATGGTATCGATAGGGAACCAAAATTAACAGAAAGTTCAAACAATTCTGTTGTAAATCCATAACTTTTCTGGAATATTCCTGCAGTTTTGGAATTTTTTAAAAATATTCGAAGTTTCTAGGACCAAAAAAATATATATATTTCTATGAGAATGAGAAAGTTCCACTTTGGTTTGATTTTTCTTTAAGAATAGCAAAGGTATGGTTGTAGAACAAAAATGTAAGGAAAGTTAAAGCAATGCTGTTTTGAATCCATACAATTTCTAAAATATCCACACGGTTTTTGAATTTTTAGAAAATATTTTGCGCTGACAAAATGCAATGTTGTGTAAGCACTTAAGACCAACAAAAAGAAGTATTTATGATGCCTAATCCCCCCTTTGCCGAACATGAAAAAACTAACAAAAAAACAAAGAAAGGAATAACGATTTGCCATTAGATCATCCATCGAGCATCTGGCACTGGTGTGCATTGGAAACCACAAAGCTAATTAGCTCTCGGCGGCAATTTCCGCACGTTTTAATTTTGCAATTTCCTTTGTGATGATTGCTCCTCTGGTGGCTGCTGCTCGGCAGCTCGGCAAAAACTTAATGATTTCCATGCACCAGCAGAGACCACCCCCCGCCCCCGCTCCACCCCCCAGACTGGGCGCATCTCCACGTTCGATTTGTATTTATCTAAGCACTCTGCAAACGACAGAAACCGGTTTGGGGGGGGAGAGGCTTTCACATCAATTAAACTTATCATCCAGACATTTGTGGGGGACGACTGGGGGGGGGGGACTGGTGCGGGGGCTGCCTTGCCATGCGTAAACTTTTGCATTTCCCACATGGATTGCGTCGCAGCCATTAGGTAGGAGTATATTTATGTTTCATCCGGAACCGAAGAGACGGACAAACAGACAAACAAACAATTAGGCAAAGCATTGCCAGAGATCTCAATTGGAATTATTGCAAACGTTTTTTGGGCTCGTTCATATATGTATAGAGATATTTGTTACAAATGTTTATGCTAATACCGGACCCCTAACGGAAGATCTAAGCATCGATTAAATGCGTTTGGGGAAAATTTGCTCAAATGAAACGAAAACAAATCGAAGACAGGCCGAAGATGGAGATTGCATCTGAGAGGTTTCTAATTGGATTTCTCTGGGCCCACCCCCATTGGGGGGACCTTTGGGTGATGCCTGCACGTCGCCAGGACTCGACATGGCCTAATGTCTGGGACGTGAATTGCATAAAACTGACGGCTGCGGCGTCCAGACATCAATGTCGCCCTCGTGTCGCCATCGGAAATTGTCCCAAGTGCAGCCGGAAAAGCGTTTAATATTCGGTGGAAAAAGGAAGAAAAAGGAAGAAAAAGAGGAAGTCATGTTGAAGGTCCTTTTTATGCGAGTGACCAAATCGTTGTCTGCATAGCAAATACTCATTGGCATATGGCCGGGGGGGGGAGTCCTTGAGCGGTCGCTTAATTATTTTAAATCCATATTCAATAATCTCTCACGGCAATTGTTCATCTTATCCGCCCGTCGCCTCTGACATGTGTCAGCTGTCGGGGGGAAAAACCGCAAAAAGCTTCCTCCTTTACGGCGGAAAACAAAAAAAAAAATCAATGCCAACCCAAGTGAAAGGAAGCCCAGGAGGAGGCAACAAAAAAACATTGGGGAAATCTCTTTTTCGAGATCAAAGTGCCATTGTGCAATACAACGCAGGATGGCAGACCGACAGACAGAAGGAACACTCCGGGCCGGGATAATGGAAAAGCGTAATCGCGTAAAATTTGCCTTGTACATCGTTCGGTGATAAATGATTGTCATAAATAAAAGCGCAAAGGCGGTCAATGGCGGCGTACACGGTGTTGCCAGTGGTTCCCAAAAAAAAGAAAAGTAAAAAAAGACCCGATGGATATTGATGCTTAAGAATTTTTATCGCACGATTTTGTACGGCTCGGCATTTGTTGGAGGACTCGCAAGTCATTAATCACAAATCGGCCCAGCAAAAAGCCAAAAAACGAAACCATTTGTACAGTTCACTTTGTGGTGGGGCCCCGTCTGGGGGACTCAAGTTTTAATTGTGAAAACTTGAGCCAAGATTTGGCATTTGCCAAACTACAAACTGGCTTGGAGGATAAGGTTTGACGGCTGGTCAAGAAAACTGCAAAACTACACCCAGAGAAAAGAGCCATCAAGCAAGAAGCAGGCAAAATCGAACAGAATAACGAAAATGTGCGTGTGAGCATGTCGCCAGGGCGTGGAACTCAAGACTATACAATACCAAGATGTTGCATGAGCGACCAAAAAGCTGTTCTATGGCGGGTCCTATTGTATAGAATAGTATTGTATAGTCTTTGGTGGAACTCAAGCATAAGGCACACGAGATGCAGGAAATCAGCAGCAACCTTTGGAAGGGAACAAGTACGAAGGTAAGTGATGTAATTGAGGCTCATAGAGTAAAAGGCAGACAGCGCCCGCAAGGAGGATATACAACCGCTTCATTTCTTGGTCTGGCAGGCAAAATCCTGAATATTCCGCTCATCCGAAAGTGATGATTGCGGCTTTAGGCAAGGAATTCCTTCATTGTGATGAGCTCAAATTGATAGAGGAGTCGGGAAAAGTGGAACTATCAGATGTATCTTTAGAATCTTTAGAATCATTGAAGGGCTTGTTCATGGGCATTGATCCAGATGCAAAGCTGTTCCTAGGGTTCCTTCGGAGCAACATAAATAGTTCTGTGTTAGTTTTTTCACTAAGTATAGCACTTTTCTCCGAGTGTAGCAGTACGATAATGTAAAGTACTCGAATAGTTTAGCCCAGGCTTTTCCAGGAATGGCTTGTATTCAGAGTGTGTTTGACTTCTTCAGGACTTGCTTATGTTCCTCGTGTGTTTGATTCTGTTTTTTCTCAGTAGAGGGCTACCCAAAATGGCCAGCACCTTTAAACATGTCCCATAGGTGGGCTGAGGGGCTGACTCTTCTTGGACTGTGCGCCTACATATGCACACACAGGCACGTACTCTCGCCGGGCCGGGACCGGCCATATTCTTAATCTTAATTGCGGCACATTAGCACAATAAACCAAACGAATGGCCAAACATTATCATAAATAATAAGGCAGCTTTCGTATGGCTCAATGCGCGGCAGGACATCCGCTGGACCGCACCGTCCACCGCCTGCTGCTGGTCCTTCCCCGCCCCCCGAAATTGTTGACTAAAATATGAATAGTGTAATATTGGAATAATGTCGGAATGATGTGTGCCACGCCCAGCGGAAATGGGATTCCGGGCATTCCGAGGGGTGGGGGGGGGGGAGTAAATTGATGGTAATGCATTTTTGCATGTCCTTCGAAGGAGGAAGAAGCAGCCGCTTTCGGCGTGATATTAACTATTGATTCTGCAATTAGTTTTGTTAATAATTCAGTGTGGGGGGTGGGGGGTGACAGTCCTTTATTTGATTTTTGATGGGGCGTGGCGGCACATATGTGACTTTATTGGATCTGTATTTGATTGATGAGGCTTGTTATTGTTGTTTTTTGGGGGTGGAGAAAACTTTAATTGAACTGCGAAAACCTCAAAACTAATCGCCATAACAGGGCAAGAGCAAAGCAAATATGAGTAGGGGAAGGAAAGGGTCCTTTTTGCACACAAAACATCTACAAATCACAATTCTAAGCATATAAATTATTGCCTTTTAGCACCTTTCACCCCTATGCCCGTTCCCTCCCTTGGGTTGGTTTTTTCTTTTTTCTGTGGTGGTGGTTTTGCTTTCCCCCCCCCCCCCAGGGGGGTGGTTGCAACATGAAAAACTATTAGCACTTTTAACGTTTAAGCGGATTAAGTGCTGCAGGAGGCAGCAGGCTCAACGAAGGACGTTTAAGAGCACCAGACTGTCACTGTCCTTGTCGATGTTGGTCTTCCGGCTGCTGCTGCTCCCACTGCTCTGCTGCTGCTGCCACTGTTGCATGTCGCATGTGGTCGAGGCTTATGCCAGAAAGTGTCAAACAAAAACTTTCACCGGCCTCCCCCCACCACCCACCCCCGGCCCAAGGCCCAAATTCAACTAATTTGCCAGCAGCAACAGCAGAGGCTCGAAAAAAAATAATACTAAAGACAGCAAAAGTAACCAAAGTAAAGCAAATAGACAGAACTACAACAAAACAGTCCTATGGGAGTCCTATGACGACTGAAAGGTACCCTGGTAAAGCAAATAAACCCAAAAAAAAAAAAAAAAATGAAATTCTCGAAAATAAAGCAAATAAAAGAGGTCCTTGTAAGGCGGAAATTGTATCTGTAAAATTATGAGCGATAGACAAAAATAAGGCAGTAGGGCTGGCTGAGCAGATATAATACCCATATTAAACCTCGGTCGATGTCTTGGGATTCTCTAACTATCTTTCAATTATTAAATGCTTAAAGAAATTCCCGATTTACTGGGACGAAGCTATTGAAAATTGCTTAATTAAATCTGTTTTTATTTTAATCATTTTTGAGCAGAGTGTTAATGGATTGGGCCATTTTTTAGAGATCTTTTCTCTGGCGCTCCATCAAGTTTTCAGTCTCCATCAAAGTCGATCACTTAGTTCTCCCCTCACTGGCTCTAGGCTTCAATTTGCATTACTTTTTGGGCGATAACCCTTCGACTTTTGGCAGGCCTAGAAACAAGCAAGCACAGGCAAAATATTTGGCCATTTTGCGAATTTTTTGGAATTTTCGTTGCGCCAAAAAACCCAAAAACACCTTTTATATGATTTTTATTGGCGTTCATTTAATGACTATAACCGAAGATAGATACATTTATATACATATAGATACATACATACATATGTATGGTTGTACAGTGTAGTGAAAAATATTAAGGATACCTGGCTGTTTCCACATTGAAGTCTATTTCCAGTAATTTTTATGTCAATATAGAAACAGCCAAGTGTCCTTAATATTTTGCACATCACTGTACGTACCTATGGTTGTATCTATACGAGTATATCGAGGAAATGCTTAATGCTTTCCACTAGTTTTTAGGTTCCTTTAACTTGTATTTTATACGGTAAGATCCTCTTTTAAGACTGTTTATCCTAAGTGGCTTTAATTCCCCAAAAATCAAGCCAGAAATCAAGAAGAATTTCCAATAAATAACAGAGATGTAAGGCAACCCAATATTAGCCCTTACCGATACCCAATATTAACCCTGACCAAACCCGATACTCTAATGCTACGATAAGTCTGGGGGCATTGTACGATCAACAAGAAGAAGGAACAGACGTAAAAATAAAGCAATTAATAGAAAACCAAAGCCAAGAACCGCGCCAAAAAGGTAAGAATTTGTACAACCTGTTTTAGCAAAATTGTAATTTTTTGTACATTTTTGTATTAAATAAATACCCCTGCCCACTCGCCTTGCTGCTAGGGCAGGACCCCGACTCACTCGCCTCGCTTGCTCGCGCAGATATGAGCAATCGAGAGAAACTCTCATTTGTATAGAAGTTTTACTCTCCATTCCTGGCGGCTTTCTTCTAGTGCAGTCGCGTACACCCTCTCCACGATTACAGGGTATACAGAATCCGAAAAAAAAGGGATGTGAAACGGGAATGGAAAGGGATAAGAATTGGAAATGTGAAAATATGTGCGAGTGTTTTTGGTCTCCTAGCCGAGGGGTGGGGGGTGTGGGTGGTGGTGGGGGGTGGGGGGTGGGTGCGGGCAGCGGCTGTTTACATTGCAAAAAGCATTGAAGTGCAGTGAAAACAACACACGGAACAACAGCCACACCCACTGTGGGTGGCCGTTGCCAAGGGTAACCCGGGGGGGGGGGTGGGGGTAACCAGGGGTGCCAGAGGAACATCTCTCAGAGGCACAGATTGGCCGGCTGCACGCATATCCTGGCTAGTGGCTGCTGGCTGCTGGCTGCGCCGAGGCATGCTTAATGCTATCAACACCATTACCGGTCGAGTGAGCGACCCTCCAGCAGCATCAGTGCAGTGCAGGGGGGTGGGGGAGGGGGTGTACTGGCCCCTGGTGGTCTGTTGTTGTCAATTGAATTGAATTCAATTCTTTTGCCTTTTTGCGCTGCAAATGTGTTGCAATCACGACGAGCCGCTTGTTTATTTGTTTGTTGCACCCCCACCACCCCCTCCATCCCCCCCCACCCCGTGGCACCCGCATGCTGACTTCCTGGCCAACACAAACGTAATCCGCTTGGCCGCAGGTGGACCCATCTTAATGTCCAACCATCCGAATCGAGGAATGTTGTAATAATTGTGGCAGGCCCACCACCCAACACGTGCCCCACGAAAGGAAGGTGCATGCGGCTCCTCCTTGGAGTCTGTTTAATCAGCTTAGGGCCTATTATATTTGCTTGGAATTAGCCAGCGGCTCCTTGGCCTAATGAACAATCAAAAATGGCAGATGGCTAATGAAAACGTTAGTGGAATCCAAGTCATTATTCAATTATTGTTGAATGTTTGCTTTGGTTTTTGAATTTATTCTTGGGAAATTATATTTTAAGAAGCCTTTTAGGCCAAAGGCTTTAATTGGGAAAATGTATAAGCCGAAGGATTCTATTCGATTTCTCTATACCCAAGGCACCCTGCCACCTGTCCTCCCCCCACTCTCCACCCCCCTCTTGAAAGCTGAATGTTCATATTTTCGAAAAACAAATTTATTTTCAAGCCCGTCCAATAAATTGAGACTGACCTGCGCCGCCGTCCATGGCCGCCTGTTGACCCTTGACGCCTAGGTTGTTTCAATTTCCGCCTCTAACGGGAAAATATGACCCCAACCCCTCCACCACTCCCCCCCCGCAGTCTGGAGTGCGGAACGGCGGGGATTATGTCTTTATGTGCATATTTTAAAATATGCCAGGGCTGGACTTGTTTTTCACTTTTTGATGCAAAATCTGCCATTACTTCTAATGAAGTCGAAAGTCCTGCCGTTGCGGCAGTAACGCAAAACCGAAACAGAAACAAAGACAAAAGACCCTCGCACACCGCACCTCCCCCCCCCCCAAAAACGGGGTTGGAAAAATATTCAAATTAATTTCTGTGTCCTGTTTTGGTCCTGTCGCCGGCTCCTTTGACCAGCGCGCCGTTTTTAATCCTGACTTATGGACTCCAGCGTATTCGGTTTCGTCATCGTCCTAATATCCACCAATCCGACAGTTGCCTTTTGTTGCCTGGCCGAAACCCGCTGACTGGCCTTTTTATGGACGAGTCGCATGAGGTTGTTTTTGGGGCCCGTGTTGTTTAGTTTTAATTACACGCGAGTCTGCCTTTGCGCCAGGTTACGCATCGATGGCACCGCGGAGGGGGGTGGGGGGGGTAGCCAACAAAATGTACCTCGACCATAGGCGTATATACATTTCGAAATGTTGCGGGCGACATTCGAAATGTTGGCAACATATTTCCAGGCAGTTCTGTTACCCCTGCGTTTCGGAGTGGCTTGAGAGAGAGCCAGCGCGGCGAAGAGAGCAAGAGAGAGAGAGAGAGAGTTGCCGAGAGAGAGGCGAAGTGCAGAGAGATCTCTCAGAAGGATCAGCCTGAGAACTTACATAATACTGACTTTGTTTATAGAAAGAAAAGAAATGCGCCTTCTGATGGGCCTTCTGGTGGGCCTTCTGGTGGGCCATAATGTATAAATGTAGAGCTGCTATCGCAGCCACATTCCCCCCCCCCCCCCCCCCTCATGGTTTCATATCTCTACCGACAAGCATGGACTTGATTATTCGCCGTGGCACAGTTCGTTCTGCGGCGAACAGCACCAGGGAGAGCAGCCGACCGAACGAGCAACCACCCACTCGCACGCGCTCTCGCTCTCTCGCGCTTGGGCTCTTCGGGCCAGAGCCCGAGCCAACAACGAGCACACCCGAAGCCGCCCACGAAGCCACGAGTCCAGAGCGCTGCCAATAACGGTAAAAACGGTTTCAGTTGCTTCGAAACAGTGACACGATTCGCGCGCGACACGCTTCCTCCCCGCCTGTGAGGACTGTGAGAACAGAACAGCTGTGTGCCAGAGCATAGGGATTTTCTTGCAGCCAGAGTGCAGAAATTTTCGCAGTGCTGTTCGTGCTAGTGCTCTTCGTATAACTGAATGAAACAAGTGCAAAATAACTGTATGATACAGTGACCAAAATATTACCAAGAATTTGTGTGTGGAGTGCTAGAAACCTTAAGGATCCGCCGAGACCCGCCCCCCCCCCGCCAGGCCACCTCGAAGGATAAGGTAATATTCTTACATTTTGGTAGCAGTTTTGCAAATATTCAAATTGGCCAAGAGCCAGACAGCCGCCTAATTCTGTCTGACTGTCGCTTAGAATTTAAGCGTGTACGTGCCACCGAAAGACACGGTGCGGCAATAAGGCGGGAGGTGCCTGCCAGTGTTTACATTTTGGATTTTATGCGATAATACTCAACACCCATCCGCAGGGAAAGCCGCCAAGAAAGACACGCTGCTGGCTGGCTGGCTGGCTGGTGGCTTCTTTTGCAGCTGCCAAATAAATACAGCAACAATAACAAGGCAGGCATTCAGGCAGGCAATAAAAAGCCACCGCCAAGGGCTTCTACCACACAGCCGCAGCCACTGCCACAGCCACAGCCACAGCCACAGTCGCATCCGCAGAAGGAGTCTTAGCCGAAGAGCCTTCGAGGGCCTTCAGCTCCTCCTAAGCAAAGCAACAAAACCAATTTTCATTGTTTTGCGGTTCGCGGGTTGGGTGGGGGGTTACAAAATTTCCATCAGCCAGGACTGGAAAAAAAGGAAAATATATATATAAAAAAAAAATTGTGCAAATGCCAACATGAAATGAAGTAGAATGTGGCATGTGGCGTCTTTTGGGGGGGTGGGGGGAGGGGGCGGTGCAGGCGGAATTTTGCTGAAAATGAGAAATGAAATAAACACATGCGAAGGCGAATGCGAAAACGAAGGCGTTGCCGTTGGCCGAAGGAGCAAAAGTTTTGGTGGCGGAAAATCCCCAAGATCCCCCACAGATTTTCAGCAAATTTCAAAGAAGTTTTTGGAAATTTTTTAACAGAATTTTGATCAAGAAAATGCACATGTTTTTGGGGTAGAAAATATATACATTTTTGGGGTAGAAAAAATATATATTTTGGAGTTTAAGAATACACAATTTTTAGGGTAGAAAAAAAATATATTTTTGTGTAAAAAAAATTCACAATTTTTGGTGAAAAACGACATTAATTTTGGGGAATAAAATCCATATATTTGGTGAAAAAAAATACACCAATTTTGGGGTAGAAAATATATATATTTTTGGTGACAAAATATACAATTTTTGATGAAAAAATACACCCATTTTGGGATAGAGAATATATATATATTTTTGGGTTAAAAAGTATACCATTTTTGATTAAAAAATATATATATTTTGGAGTTACAAAATACATTTGTTTTGGGGTAAAGAAACTATTTATTTTCTTGTGAAAAAATACACCAATTTTGGGGATAGAAAATAAAATTATTTTTGGTGAAAAATACACCCATTTTGGGGGTAAAAAGTATACCATTTTTGATGACAAAAATTATATATATTTTGGTGAAACAAATACACATATTTCGGCTTAGAAAATATATATATTTGGAGGCAGAAAATATATATATTTTTGATCAAGAAAAAACATATGTTTTTGGTGAAAAAATACACCAATTTTAGGGAAGAAAATATGTACTTTTGAGGGTAGAAAATATATATATTTTTGGGTTAAAAAGTATACCATTTTTGATGACAAATGATATATATTTTTGATGAAAAAACACTATTTGTGGTGAAAAAAATGCAGATATTTCGGGGTAGAAAATATATATATTTGGATTTAGAAAATATAGATATTTTTGATCAAGAAAAAACACATGTTTTTGGTGAAAAAAATACACCAATTTTAGGGCAAAATATATCTATTTAAACATAAAATATGTACATTTGGGGATAGAAAATATAGATATTTTAGGTGAAATAAATACACAAATTTTGTGGAATAAAATACACAAATTTTTGGTGTAAAAAATACATAAATTTTGGTGAATAAAATCCATATATTTGGTGAAAACAAAACACAAATTTTGGGTAGAAAAAAAAAATATTTTTTTCAGTTAAAAAATGTATATATTTTGAAGTTAAGAAATACAAATATTTTGGGTTAGAGAATATAAATATTATTTGGTTAAAAAATACACCAATATTGGGGAAGATAATATGTACGTTTAGGGGTAGGAAATATCTATATTTTGGGATAAAAAATACACAATTTTTGGTGAAAAAATACATAAATTTTGGGGAACAAAATGCACAAATTTTTGGGTTAAAAAATACACCAATTTGGGGCTCGAAAATATATACTTTTTCCATTAAAATTCCAGTACTTTTCGACAGGGGGAAAATCCTCAAGTTTTTCCTAGGAAAAACATCAGATTTATGTACTTTTTGTATACCCTTTTTCTTGGGTTTTTCTTTGCTGGGAAAAACTTTAACGTACGGAAAACTTGAAGAAGATTTATAAATTAAGGAAAGGACTAAGAGGCAAGGATGTGCCGTGTGGTAAGCCCCACAATGAGCCCAATTCCCAGGCCCATTCCGGTTGGCAGTCGTGTGAGGCATAAATAAGTCGTTTGCAGCTGTTTTGGGTAGCACTTTTCGGCTGCGTGGCAATTGTTTGGGGCATGTATCGCAATTTTGTATGCTAAAATGTTTTGTGGCAAGGGCCGGTGGCAGCCAAACTGACAGCCAGACACGCGCTAGCTGCCATTTAATGCAATTGATTTGTGTTGCCTAATTCGGTTAGACGTAGGCCTTATACTCAAATGTGCCACTGCCACTCCAAGGCACTCTTGCCCCAAGCCGCAGCAGCGTATCAAAGGGGAAAGGCGGCGGCGGTGGCGGCGGCGTGGAGCCCGTTTTAATTCCATTATCGGGGTGGGGCCCACTAAAACCAAAGACCAAAGCATCCAGCATCCTTTGGCAAGGACTTTTTGTCTCTGCCCCCCTTTGTCCTCCCTCTCTGGTGGGATTTGGGGGCACATACACGCACAAAAGTTGATTGATATTCAATTGGTGGTCACGCCACAAGTTGTTGCCCCCGCACCCCCGCTCCCCCGCTCCCCCCTTAAGCGCTTTAAGTAATTTATAAACGCCTTTCGACCAGGCCGAAACGAAAACGAAGCAATAACAAGTTTATTGGATTTGCTTTTCCTTCATGCACTTTGCTTTCGGCTTTCGGGTATTCCGCTTTGTCTAGAGGGAGATAGAGAGGGGGAGAGGGGGAGAGGGGGGGCAGGGGGAGAGGCTTTTCTTGTTGTGTGTTAATTGAATGCGATTAGACGTTCGGCAGCGGCTTTAAGGGCTCGCCAAATTGCTAAAGATAAAATGTATCCAAGCTGCGGCTAACGAGGCAGCCGTTGCTGCCCCCAAAAGCAAGGGGGGGAGGGGAGGGGGGTGGCTGATTGGAAATTCAATGCGGTCGCGATAGCAGGCAGGCAGCCCGTGACCAGGTTTGCCACATTTTAATTATTGTACAGAAGGAATCATATTCCCCAAACCCCCCCCTGTAAGCCTCTCAGCCGGGATCCGGGGAGACTACCTCAATTTCCCTGCGGTTCTAGAGCCACTTGCCGTTGCCGGCACTCACTTTGCACAGTTTTTCCTGCCAATTTGCTCAATTTGTATTTCAAATCAAGCCTAGAGAGGGGTGGCCTCTCCCTGGAAAACTATGCCACCGCCTACGGTTTTCCTTTTATGCCCCTCTAAGGCCCCTCTAAGGCTCGACTACGGCCCGACTCCGGCTCCGGCTCTCTTAGTGATATATATTACAAAGACGTGGTTTAAGTTCACGGCACAAAGTGGCTGGAATTTCATGAATTTCATTTGAATTCGTAATTGGCTTTTCCGTGAACGATGCCAGCTATCTGGTTTTATATTTATTTAAATTTCCCTGGAAAGAAATACACAAAAAATAGACCACTTCCAGGACGAATTTAAGGAACTCCCAAAAATCGGTGCCCACTTCTAGGCGGAATTTAAGAGGGCGACTCCAAGGGCAGGGGGGGCAGGGATCCCTGCATTATGTTGTAGTTGTTGGCCAAGTTTTTAATTAAATTTCATGTTGACTTTTGTGTGTCTGTGTTGCCCTGTAATATATGCCGTTTTCAGCACACATATCCTTCCGCCCCCCCGCCATGCCCCATCTCCATTGCAATCTTTGTGAATGTTGCACGACTCTGCACAAAATATTTGCGCACAAATTTGTTTATTGAAAGCAGCAGCTGGCAGCTGGAATGTTGAATGTTTGCCCCCCCCGAAAAATCTCGGCTTTGCCTCGATTCGGGGGGAGCCATTAAAAAGTTGCACAGCTCTCTCTCTGTCTCTCACTCTCTCTTTGGCTTCCAATAACTTTCATTAATTTCCTTTTAGTTTTTACTCCGGGCAAAACTGTGTGTGTGTGCCTGGCACACATTAAAACACTAATTATCTGCATTAGTAATGGCTTACGAGTGCGCTGTGAGCCAAAAGGGGAATGAGAACTTGATCTGGATGGCGGGGGAGGAGGGACAGGGGGGAGATGGGGGGTGGTAGGGGAGCCAGAGGCAGCTGAGAGCGATAGGAGGAGCTAGAGGAAGCCAGGAGGAGTCAGAAGCAAGCAGGAGGAGCTAGGAGGAGTCAGGAGGAGCCAGGAGAAGCCAGGAGGAACCAGGAGCCGCCAGGAGTAGTCAGAGGCAGCTTGGAGGAACCAGGAAGAGTCAGAAGCTGGCAGGAGGAGCGAGGAGGAGTCAGGAGGAGCCAGGAGAAGCCAGGAGGAACCAGGAGCCGCCAGGAGTAGTCAAAGGCAGTCAGGAAGAACCAGGAGCAGGAAGGAGGTGCCAAGAGGAGCCAGGAACAACCAGGAACAGCCAGGAGCAGCCAGGACCCTACCTCTTGGCAGGCTAATACCTCTCTGGGGGATCGGAAAGAAGACCTCCCCTGAGCTCTCTTGAAAAATGGCTCAACTTTAAAATGTTGAATCGGTCTACGGGCCATTTTCACGCCCAATTTCCAGTCATTTTTCATTGCCATGGCCCAAGTTTTCTGCTTTACTAATTACTTGGCAAGGGGGCAGGGGGGCAAGGGAGCAAGGGGGGCTTGAAGGACGAGCCACCCTTTTGCTTGTCTCGCACAAACTTTGCTTTTAATTTGACAAATCATTGCGAGAGGGCGCCGCACATTTCACTCACTTTGACGGCCAAGAAAGGGTTCTTTTTTGGCCCGAATGTTTGAGCCATTTTCCGCTGTTTGCATTTCAAAATGTGCCCAGAGTTTTTTCTAGAGTTTTTCTTTAATTTCGTGGGGGTTTTTCTTGTGCCTGAAAATAGTGGTTTAGCATTTAGATTATTGTTTTTCCTGGCAAACGCTTGCCCCCACAAGTGGCAGGTTGCCACGCAGGACAGGTGGGGCAATCGAGGCAAAAAGATAATATTATCTTCGCTGGCAGAAGGGTCTTTTGTCCATTGTGTGGAGGCCCACAAATTAATCAAAATATTAAAAATAGACCCCCCGAAATTTTTATGAATGCCTGCAATGGCTGACCTTTCACCCTACCAGAAGAAAAAGGTCTGCCAGAAAACCTCAATCACGCAGAAACAATTTCTTGGGGGCAAGGCGGTCAAAGGAAAAAGAAAAAAGCGAAGAAAGCACCGAAAACAACAACGGAAGAAGGGGTTGAAGGGCAAGGCCAGCCAGCCATCCCTCCAGCCTGCCAGCCAGCCCATTGTTCCACTTCAATGTGGCAGTGGCAAGGTCTTCCTGGTGGTCTTTCGTCCTGGTTTGAGGGTTACTCCTGCCTTTTTCTGGGGAGGCGTTGGAGCGCACTTTGGAGCTGTCTTTGGAGCTGTCTTTGGCTCTGGGCCCGCGGCCCAAAAACATGACTTTGACATGCGCTTTGAAATTGTATAAAATTCGGTGCTTTTTGGAGTTAAATTTAACTATTTATGGGCTTGATTGTTGCTCAAACCCCTGGCCCCAGCCCTCGTCCTGGTCCTAGTCCTAGTCCTGGGTTTTTAGCTAATTAATGGACCATCATTGAAAAGCCCTCGCTGTGGAGGAAGCAGGCACTCGCTCTGGCATTTGCATACCAACCGGTAATTACTGCAGAATCCCCCCCCCCCCCCCCCCTCCCCCTGTGTTAACCTGCCCCAAACAGGCTACTTGACTGCCAGCTCCTGTGCTCGGTGCTTATGTGTTTTGTGTTGCGAAATAATTGATATTATAATTTAGTAGCGAGGCGACTTTTATGTCTGTTGCCCCATTCAGCGGGTACGTGCCTCAAAGAGACACCAGGAAGGGGTGGGGGAGGGGGAGGGGGGGATGTGTGTGTGTGTCGTCGGGACATGTGCGAGTGGAATTGAAATTAATTTCAACTACTTAAATGGCAGGAAGCCACCGCGCAGCTCCAGGACTCGACTACAGCCAGCCAGGACTATTTATTGCCAGTGTGTGGGTGTGTGGGTGCCTGCCTCCTCCTGTGGCAGATCCTTTAGCTACCGTTTCAAGGCTCCACGTTATTAATATGCAAAATTAGCGCTTTACGTTTTTCTTTAATTAAAATTCTGTCAACGGGCTTGACTTTATAAGCACTCATTAGTTTATTGAGTTGCTGTCTGCCATGTGTGCCCACCCCCTCCCCCCCTGCGACATGCCATTAGCACAATTTGTGGCAAGGCGATGCGGCTTTCATCGATTCGATGGCCCAACTTTCCCCCCAAAACAAAATCAAAAGCAATCTAAACACCAAAACACAGTTAGTGAAAATAATTTGTACGCACTCAGAGATCATTAAAGCCACCAGCAGGTCACAAAGAGAGGCCCCTCCCCCCCCAAAAAACTTTTCCCATAGGCCAGCACCACCGCAAAACGGCCAGGACACGCATCGAAATGTGGAATAGAGGAATGGAACGGTGTGGAACGGCATGGAACGGCATGGAATGGTTTGGCAAAAGAAAAGAAAACTTATAATTGAATATTAAGACACTTTGGCGTTTAATGTGGTAATTAGAGTTAATAACCGGCCAAAGCAGGGCCAACGGCTTGGAAGGAACGTATCACTAAGTCGCCTTTGCGCCCCGCGCACACAAAAGGCCGGGGACCGCGGCAGGGAGGGGGACGGGAGGGGGCGTTGGGGAAAACGAATTTCAAAAGAAAAACTTTCCGCAGTGGCAGAAAAGGCATTCAGAGAGCCCTTCGGCCATGGGCCTGGGTTCTGGGCTCTGCGCCTGGGCCTGGGCCTAAGCGGAAAAGCAAGCAACAGCTTTTGTGGCACCAACACTCACACACACACACACACACACACACACACACACACACACACACACACAGTTTCTTAGACTAACACGCATATTCATAAAGCAAATGAAAACTAGAAGAAAAAACCTAAGAAAATCAAAAGAATCTTCAGGAGACGCACCAGAAAATACCCTTTATTAAGGGGAAACACCAGAAACATTGAAGAATTTTCAGTGGCATTTATGTATACGATATTTTATATTTTGTTAATTAAATAAATATTGAATGAAAATTTTAAAAAAATTGTGTTACAATAAATTTTAAAAATAAAATATTATTTTATATTATTTTTATCAAAATTAATAAGGCAATTAAATTTCATGTATTCATTTTTTTATATTTAAAAAATTTTAAATATTATACATTAATTTTTGTATGCTTAAAAATTAAATTTGATTACTTTTTTCTATTTACAAAACTAGAATGAGATTAAATTTAAAGCTTTACATTTGTCTTATTATTTTTAAAAATTACAATAAAATTACATTTTATGCATTAGTTTTTTTATGCCATGTAAAAAATTATAATTAAATTAAATTTAACGCATTTAACGCATCTTTTAGACTTAAAAAGTTGTAATATAAATCAGTTAAATGCATTAATTTTATTTATTAACTTCAAAAATTAAAATTATGATTAAATACCATATATGCATTATTTTGTTCATTTTTTTTTAAGTAATAATAAAATTACGTAAAATGTATTATTTTTTTTATATTGCAAAAATTGTAATTGAATAAATTTTAAAGCATTCAATTTTCTATATATTTTTTTAATTTAATAAAAAAAATAATATGTATTATGTTTAAAATATTGCAGTTCAATTAAATGTAATGCTTTCTTTTTAACATTCAAACAAATTTATGACTTAATTTCTTTCATTATTTTGAAATATTATAATAAAATTACATTTAGAGCATTAATGAATTTTTATTGTTTTTAAAACTTATAAATTAATTAAAAATTTAATAACAAAATTCTATGTTTTACATTATTTTTATCAATTTTAATAAGTTAAATTGTGGGTCTTTTGCTCCACTGTGCCCTGGCTCGGCGCCCAAACGTGTCGCGCGTTATGCAGCAGTGCCCCTCGGCGATACGGTTGTACCCCAGCCGTCTAAGATCTGCCAGGGTATGCATAAACTAGCTAAAAGAAAAGAAAAGAAAAGAAAACTGGTAAAGCAACGGCAGCTGGCGACGAAGGAAAATTGCCGCCCAGGAAACCCCTCGTGCGCAGGCCGGAGGGAGGGGAGGAGCAGGAGCAGGAGCAGGAGGAGGCGAATGAGGAGGGTTTAGCATTCACGGAATGCCGAGAACTATGGAAGGTTGCTGCAGGCCAGACGCTGACGCCGGTTACAGTTGAAATTTCAAGACAGCAAATTTTTAATTGCCTGGGCGGAGTCCTAGTCCTCCGTCGGTCCGTTCTCCCATGAAGGTCGTTGTCATTTATGGGAGGGGCCATTCACAGAGCCCCCTGTCAGCGTATCTGGTGCTGCCCCCCGGGGCACGGGCTTGGGCACGGGCACGGCAAACAATTAAAGAGCACAAACAGTAAATTAGATGTTTACTCTCTGCCGGACGGAAGACGGCGCGTGAAATGGATCCGTAACACAGGAGGAGGAGCTGGAGACGAAGGAGACACGGAAAACGTGTCACTAAGCCAATATGCCTAAGCTTTTTGGCCCAAAAACGAATTTCCTTTTGCCATCTTTTTCAGCCACTTGCACTTCCATTTACATAAACAATTTGTCAAACTGTCAGTATTTTGTGTGCTTTTTTTTCCACACCAGACAACCTGTCAACCCGCCCCCCCAGCACCCCCGCCATCCGCGCGACTGGCGCTTCTTCCGCGGGTCAATTTACGTTGTCAACTGTGATGGAGCCCGCGGTCAGTAACCTCCTTCCAACCTGTTTGGCCACCTGTCTGTAGTCCGTATTTAACGCCTTTCTGCGGGAAATTGCAGACGAAATGAACTTGTTCCCCCGACGGCCAGGGGCAGTCGCTGAAATTAATGAGCATGTCACTGGGGGAGGGGGCGGGGGGCAGACAGAGGGCTAGACCTGGAGTCAGGGACAGAGGGTGCGGGCGGGTGCGGGCGGGTCCATCAGGAGGTCGTCTTCGTCGTCAACATGCGTTGACATTCTAATGACACTTACTTGACATGCTGTTTGTTAATGGTAATCAATAAATTATCTCTGGGCCCTCGCCGTGTCCGTGTGCGTGTCCGTGTGTGCCTGCGCCTGTGTGCGTGTTGTTAGAGGCCATGTTTTTGTGTGCTTCGACTATAATTGATTTAGGCTGAAAGAAGACTGACTGCAGGCCTACTGCTGGGTGGTGGATAAGCCAGTGATTTATTGAGTAGCGACTTGGCCAAAAAGGTATTTCAATTTGTTTATTAATCACAGCTGGGACGCAGGACTGAGGAGGTCTTGACTTGCCTTTTGTGTTGACAGAATCGTTGCATGTCATCGGCTCGGCAAATATCCGGAATAAAGTCAGAAACCTGCCGCATCATGTGCCTCTCGAGTGTGTGTTTGCCACAGCACCCCCACCTCACCCCTTCCCCCTGTTGGAATCCCATAAACCCGAAAGTCATTTGGGCGTAAAACAAAGAACACCTGCTGCTGGCGCTCGCGAGCTCCACACCACCCCTCCCCCCCCGTCATATGCCGTCATGCCAGGAGCAAAGCCAAAATCCTAGCACGCGTCGGCCAACCATCAAAAGGAGTGAGAGAGAGATAGAGAGAGGGGGGTGTACCCCCTTAATACAGGCAATCAATATATTCCCAATAACGTATTATTATTGCCATTCTCGGGAACGGGACATGGCTTTCTGGTGCTTGGGTTACGGCAGGATCCACCACAGCTGACGCAATGACAGCTGACACATGGAAACAGGAACGACACACAGTGGGGACAGGGAAATACAACTAATACGTTGTGGAATCCTTTTCTTTTCTTTGGCTTAGATTCCTTACCATTTTGTGCATTTTTCGGTCTGTTTTCTCACATGTTGCGTATTATTCGTTATGTCATGCGAGGATTTTCATTCAATCTCGTTGTGTTTTACATTACGGCGTCTGTTGCTGTTGCTTTTGCTTTTGCTTGTGCTTTCTGCTGGCTGCTGCTTTTGCTATCTGCTGCTGCGCTGCTGCTGCTGATGCTTCTGCTGGCAGCTGCTTCTGCTGGCTGCTGCTTTTGCTTACTGCTGGCTACTGCTTCTGCTGGCTGCTGCTTTTGCTTACTGCTGGTTGCTGCTTCTGCTGCTGCTGTTGCTATTTGTGTTTCTGTTTCTTTTTCTGTCCGCCCCGCCCCGCTTTATGGCACAGTCAACAATTTTATTTGTTACACATATGAACCGTTGTCGTGACCAGCCTCCCGATCCGCCTTAGCTCAACCATTTCTATGTTGCGTCATTTTCGTTGTGTGTTTGTTTTTCTGTCTACGCTTGTAAAAGGGTATTATTCTTATTAGCAGAGCTTTGAGCAGCACAAAAGGTGACGCCAGCAGCAGCAGAGCTTGCCAAGCCGCGCCTGAGATCGCGAACAAACACCCGAACACCCTTTCCAGCTTCGTTTCGTGTGCTTGGCTTGAGCACGATTGATCAGGTCTCACAGTAACAAAAACAAGACGCATTCGGTGAGAGAGAGATAGCCACACAGCAAAAGCAAAAGGCTGGCTTCGGCAGCCTTCGATCAAAAAGACCGTCGGCAAAACAGAAAGTAAAAGAAGACGGACGCAAAAAACGTGTGATGTGATTTTTTTTGGGTGGAAACAGTAAACCTCCTCGGAAAGTGTATCCACCGCTTCGTTTGGATCCCAAAACCAGACTTCCTTTCATGTTTTTGGGTTCTTTTTTTTTTGCTGTGTTTTTGGGTTTGTTTACTCGGATGCTGTTTCCATTATTTACTTGGCCATTTATTTATTTGTAGGTGTCGAAAGGTTAACGTTTCCCTGCATATCCCCCATTGTACGTGTATTGTTCTATTATTCTATTATTATTATTATTGTGTTGCTTTTGTTTTGTGGGCTAAACTGTGGCTCTAACTGCCGATTGCCATTCAAATGCGGTTACGGTTTTTATTTCCAGCTCTAACTTTCGCCAAAAATGCCGATTTTTCCAGCTCCCGGAGTAATGGCTGGAAAGCCTGCCCTGCGGTTACTTTTTTATGTTTGGCAATTTTTCATGCTGTCATTTTATTGATTTGATTTATGGATTTTGTGTGCAACACAAAAAAAAAAAAATTCGCAACAAATGTCGCCGTGCGGCTGCCCCAAAATGTTGGACAGGACAATGCGCTTGAATATTTGCATTTAAACTGCCCGGGAAGGCCCAGGAAGGACCCCCATTCAATTTCAAATTCAATTTCCAATGCTTATTTTGTTTAATTTAATTGTGTGCATCGCATCGAACATATTTATGCAGAGCTTCTGGCGGCTGCTCGGAAAATTCTATTTAAATGGGGAAAATGTAGCAGGTTTTCCTGCCTGTCACTGGATTAGAAGCCATGCAGGAGTGCATAGGCCTTGCCGCAGAGTCCGTCCGCCGACGTGCCTCGCCATCCATGTTCGAGGATACAACAAAAGGCAGAGAAGAGCGAGGAGGAGGGAAGGGGAGGGGAAAAAATGTTGACGGCACAAAATAGCAGCACAAGCAGAAATTGCATCCCAGGGCACTAAAAGGGATAATCCATTTCGGCATAATAAATAAAGCAGTAATTGCCAAGTGAATACGGCACCGAGGCAGGCAGCTCCAGAGCTCCATGAACTCCAGAGCCAGAGCCAGAGCCAGACCCTGAGATGGATATGCATGTGCGAGAGTGTGGGGTGGGGGGGGAGTCCATGTCCTGTGGCAGACTGCCTGCCACCCTGCATAATAGACGAATTATGTTTGCTTCAGCAAAAATGCCTAAGTATCAGGCGGCAGAGGTCCCTGGCGCTGCACCAGAGATAGGTCCTGGGCCCGGACCCCGGTTGGGGGCTGCATATTAAAGCAGACGTCTAACGCCTTAATATATGCAGAGATTACTTTCATATTTCATGTACGAGCACCGGAGACTCGTAGGTATTCATGGGCCCGGGCATTGTCCAGTGGCCCCGAAAGTTGAACAGAATTCAATTTTCACCACCCCCCCCGCCGCCCTCCCCCACACACCGTTAAAGCTGCCCGGACTTTGGCACAAAGATAAGCCCAAAAAGTTAAAGCTTCGGCCTCGGGGCAACGGGATTTTGCATTCCACTCGAGTGCTAGATGGGTGCTTGACTTTTCTGCTGGAAAATGTCTGTCAACTTTGTAGACCCGCGCTCTCGCACACACACACACAGAGAGGCACACACACACGCACACGGGAGTCAAGGAGTGTGTGATGCTGGAGATAACCTTTTGAACCTTTGACAAACTGCTGCAGCGCAACTTTTGCCATTCGTTTGGAAAATTTTAATAATCTTTTATCGAGCTGTATGTAGATCCCCACCACCCCCCCACCCCCACACATCACTTGCCACATCTTCGTGCTTCTTCGTTTTTCATTAAAACTTGTTCAACTGCATAGAAGGTGGAAGCTCTGTGCGTGTGTCAGCCATCTTGCCACATTGTTGCCGTGTCAATTCCCGGTACCAGGACCAGGCCCAGGCCTGTGGCCGTGGCAAGTGCTCCAGCTTGAACTTTGCACGCAGCCAGCCAGCCTTTGTGTGTGACTGAAGGACTTGCCGCACACATCCACATGCATCCACTTTTTTTCCTTTTTTGCGGCCTTTGAGCTGGAAGTTGGCTTGTTAATCATTTCGATGACAATGTGGTGCCCCACCGACAGGACTTTGTCGTTGCAAATAATTCACCGCCAGTGGCCGACAGAAAGGGGGGGGGGGGCGGCGGGTTCCACGTCTACAAGTTTTTCGTGGATGATCCTATGCCTTTGCCGCTAACCGTGTCTTTCCGTTTTTGTTAATTTTAATGAGGCACACTTGATAGTTGGCAAAGTGGCATTCAAGAACTACAACTGAGTAGAAAACTAAGAACTAAGAAACAAAGGAAACAATCTGGAGCATTGGCAAACTATGCTCTTGGCTCTCTTAGAGCAGAGCAGAGCTTAAAGGCTTGAGAAAGCAAATATCAGTCATCGGAGAACACATACAAGAGAGCGCTCAAAGTCCAGCTTCGGCAGCGCGCTCTCTTTTTGGTACAACAGCAAACTTCGTTCTTTGCTCTCTCATCAAAGATGTCGCTAAAGCGCACTCAGCACGTAAGAGCGCTCTCTTCTAGGCTGCCAACAAAAGCTCAAAGTCCACCTCCCGCAACGCACTGTCTTTTCTTCGTTCGTCTCTTTCTCATCAATGCGCTCTCAGTTGTAAGATCCGACAGAGAGTCGGACTCATACCAGCGAGCGCTCTCTTCCAGGCTGTCAACATAAGCTCAAAGTCCACCTCCCGCTACGCACTGTCTTTTCTTCGTTCATCTCTTTCTCATCAATGCGCTCTCAGTTGTAAGATCCGACAGAGAGTCAGACTCATACCAGCGAGCGCTCTCTTCTAGGCTGCCAACAAAAGCTCAAAGTCCACCTCCCGCAACGCACTGTCTTTTCTTCGTTCATCTCTTTCTCATCAATGCGCTCTCAGTTGTAAGATCCGACAGAGAGAGTCAGACTCATACCAGCGAGCGCTCTCTTCTAGGCTGCCAACAGAAGCTCAAAGTCCACCTCCCGCAACGCACTGTCTTTTCTTCGTTCATCTCTTTCTCATCAATGCGCTCTTGTAAGATCCGACAGAGAGAGTCAGACTCATACCAGCGAGCGCTCTCTTGTGGATTATCAATAACAAAAAATGTCTGCTCTCTACAGTGCCATGCAATAGCAGATTTTTTCTCTAAAGCAAAGCCAAAGCTCAAATCGAAACCGCTGCAGGAGGGCAGGGCAGCTCTTGTTGTCTTGCTGTTTGCCCCCTTGAGCCGCGCTGTGCTGTGCTGTGCTGTGCCACTTGTTTGGCATTTGTTCGTTTAGTTTACAATGCAATTAACCCATTTTAAAGTTCCGTTAGTCGACCGCAGCGACGCGGTGCTCGAGAGCCTGACAGAAGACGAAGCTTTTCCTTTTTTCGCTGGGATTTAGTTTCAACCGGGCTCACAGTGCAGCGCAGCGCTCTCCCCTCAGCCAAATGAAAATCAGTTTCACAGCGAAACCAGCAAAAACTAATTACGACTTTGCTCCAAGGAAAACTTGCCGAACGAGTAGCTGTGGAAATTGTACCGCAAAAGTGCAATTTGGTTGGAAAAGTCGAGGCGTGTGAACTGGCAAAAGTCGAGACTCAAGTTACGATGCGATGCGACGGCATAAAAATTAAAAACATCCGAGTGTCGGAACGTGAAATGTTGTATCTTTTTTTGTTTTGTTTTTTGTTTAAATAATTAAAACCGCTTTATTAGAATATTAAAGTTTTATGGCGACCGCAAACAGCGGCAAGGGTCCATCGTTGCCGATGAAACGTTTAGCCAGGGCCGTCTGTGACCCGAACGAGGAGATCAGATGCCGAGGAGAAACGAGAGAGGCGAAACGAGAAACGAGACACGAGAAATTTGTACCCGTGTGTGTCGGTCGGTGCCTCCCCCTCCCCTCCCCTGTAGGCCCAAAGCCCATAAAACTGATGATAACCTTGGCCACCGTCTCCAGGCTCCGATGACAACCGACGTCCCTGCATCTTTTGTTGCCGTTTTATGTGCCCGCCGGCTGTTTATTTACGGCTATTTACCGCCTACATGATAAAAGCCTTTTCCTTTTTGGGGCACGGGGCACGGGGCACCGACTTTTTGAGTAATTAAACGAGTGCTGGTGCCAGTGCAGATTTGTGGCGACTCCTACGATAGATACAAAATATTTTATTGCTCCTCCAGGATATGAGCCCCAGTTTGAGCCTGAGCCCAAGGTAATAATGAAAACGATAGATAATTATGCCGCCCACCCCCCTCTCTATCCCCCCTCTCTCCACCCCCCTCTCTAGCCCTGTGTCTATCCTTCGATCTGCTGGCATTTCGTGCGACTTTTAATGGACTTTTTCAAGCGTCCCAGTCGGCCAGTGAAAGTGGGTCCTGCAGCACGGGTTAATCTAAATTTATAACTTAATTTTTTTTTTGTTCCTGAAGAGTCCAGAGTCCAGTCGCCAGTCCTTGTCCACTTTTCGCTGTTGGTTTTTATGGCTGTGGCCGAGACGATGTACTCGATGTAGTTTTTTGGGGAAGGTCCTGCACGGAAGTGATAATGAAATAATTTGAATTTTTTTCAGGCCACTCGCATGGCCCAGGATAAAGCTGGCAAACTCGTAAAATTATGCAAAACTTTGTCATTAAAAATGGCACAAGTGGTGGAGGGAGGGGGAAGGGAAGGGGGGGGGGGTATGGGGGAAAGACTGAGGTTCCTTGGCCCCAGGAACAATTTGTTATTTGGCTTTGGACTTTGCTCTTGAAGTGTTGTTTACCCATGGCCCATAGGAGTTTATTCTCCCAAGCAGCGGCATGTGTGTGTGTGTGGCAGGACTCGGGCAGGACTCAGGCAGGACCCAGGCAAAAGGTTAAAAAACGGAACTTTTATAATTTAACTTGTGTGCTAATTGCACTTTGTGGGGTAATTTTGCGTGTCAGTGAAGTTTTCGCTCTGCAGACGCATTTCGGTGCGCCCCCCAACCCCCTCCCCCCGTGTGTGTGTGTGTGCATAGATGGATCCCTGTGTGGGTTCATGGGGCGCATGTGAACTCTTTAAAGCCCGCTTTGAGCCACAACCAAAAAAAAAAAAAACAAAACCCTTCCCGAGAGCTGCACTTGAAAGTTGGGCGCTTGGCGGCGGGAAGCTACCCCCAAAACGTCAAGGACTACAGGATACCACCCATACGGACTAGTACTGATACCATACACAGAGCCAAATAGGCTACCATTTGGGTGGAAAAATGTATACAAAGTGATTTTCCCGGCGAGTGGAAATTGTATAAAAAAAAAGTGTTTTTCATTTACATTAAATATGGAAAAAATTATTTGATAAACGTTATTTCATATTTAAAATAAATATAATTTCCATTAATATTAAATACCTTTAATTTTTACTATTCGAAATATTACATTTATATATATTGAATTTATATTTTATTGCAATTAAACACTTTTACTTTTTAAATTTGTATTATTCTAAATATTAAACTAATATATTTGGTTTTTAAATAAAAATAATTTAAATGAAATATTTTCATATTATTATCATTTTTTTTTTTTATAAAATAAACTGATACAAACTATGTGCAATTAAATGATCCTGTGAAAATATCCCCCTAAATAATCATCGAAATTTTATCCTGTGACTGTTGTATAAGTTGCTCTAATGGTATCAATGATATTATTTTATAATCAAAAACACAATCCTAATTATATTAAAAAAAAGTAACAGCGAACAACATTATTGTATCTGTGATAATATTTTAAATATTATTTAATTTAATTTATTATTATTTATATTATTTCATATTTGAAATTAAAATTTTATTTAATTATTTTCATTATTGAATTATCAAATTAAAAATATTTTGTTTTTAAAGTTAAAACTTTTCAATCAAAAACAAAAATTTACTTTTTAAATTAAATTTGTATTAAATATATCAAAAATTAAGTTAAATATCAAACAAAATACATATATTTCTTAAATAAAAAAATGCATTATTTAAAATATAAGCTTCTCGTTGTCGTTCAGCCTCTAGTAATTTTATATAAATATATAAAAATAGATAAAGTAATATATTTAATATCGAAAATAAATTATATTTATTTAACATTTAATTTATGTTTAAATCAAAGTAAACTCTGCCTAATTTCGCTTTTTTTGCACTTAAAAATGAGTGTCTATATTTTCTGCCAGTGTATATTGGTAGATCTATATGAATATGAGGGACAAGGAGTGGTTTGTGGTGCAAATTATTGCTGGAAGTGCCCAAACTCCCATTCAAACTTGCAACATACGAAATGCCTTTTTGAGTCTGCAACTGAAACAAATATTTATTTATTTATTGCAGATACAGAAACAGATACAGATACAGATACAGTCGGACTCCGACAGGACTACTGTGGCCTTTCGAGGACATGCAATGATAATTAGCTATTTGTTGGGCTTTCTCTGGCGCAATAAAAATTAATTAGAAATTTGTCAAGGATACAACAAAGGAGCGACAAAAAAATAAACTGCCGACTATGCAAAAATATGTTCAAGCTGAATTGAAATGAAAACTTAAAGCGGAAAAAAAAACCCAAGGGAAACTCGAGGAAATTTCAACACAAAAAAGCGAACAAAAATCGGTGGCAAAACAATGAAAATAATTTCGCGTGGCATACGTTGGGGCGCCGGTAAGGAAGACGACTCTGCCGCTTGCGGGAGGCGCCACACAGCGCTCAAAATGAATTGCCCCATTCTGATTGTAATTAGCCTCGGATGGCTGCTGCACAGCCACGGCGGGGCAGCCGAGGCAGCCATTTCAAATCGAGGTAAGTGATTCGTGGCAGTGCCACCATGTTGCACGTATAGTCACATCTAATTTGGCCAGAGCCAGAGGGGCTCTGCCATTTTCCATTTCTCCATTCAACGGCACTCAACGCAAGTTGCATTTATGTAAAAGAGAGCGAGGCCAAAGAATACAATATATATATAATAAAATATGAGCAGGGAGTACTCCGTGGCTGTGGGGCTGTGGGGCCCCGCGTAATCCCCTTTTTGCTATTTTAATGCCAGTGTAACGCTGCATAAATCCAGGCGCCGTGGTCCTCGAGCACGTTGCGGTGTTTAATGTTTAAAGCCGCCAGGGAAATGGCGGAAAAAAAACCCTAGATGGGGCGTGGTCACTAATCCCGCCCCCCCTTCACCCCCTCCACCGCCACCGCCCACAATTAATAACTCGTTATGGGTCCTGAAGGCATTAGGCGGGCAGCCCAGGACCCAGGACTCTCTCAATTGAAAAGTTTTTTGGAGACCCGCACAAATAGTTGGCTTATCTTTCAGGTGGAGGCCTGGAGGGGGGGGGGGGCAACCAATCGATAAATTTAAGAGCACAACATTTGTCTCCATTATCGCAAAACGAAAAAACTGCGAAGCGCATAAAAGAGCCATCGATGCGTGGCGCACACGGCTAGAGGGGGGGGAGGGGGGGCTTTGCAGCGAAAGGGCGTGCTCAATAAAACAGAACAAACCAAAGGGAGACCCCCCGCCCCCCACAGGATCTCTGTGGCGCCACCAGAGTGGAAAAAGGTGCAAAAAGCAAAGGCAAAAGCAAAGGCAAAACCAGTAAAGGTATATCAAAGGTGAGAATGTGCTTTTGTCACTGATCATAAATTTCTTCGTTTTGCCGGTATCCACCGGATGCGTGTGTGTGTGTGTGTATCTTGTATCTGGGTATCCTTGCAGGGCAATAAAACGTAACAATTGACAACGGAACGCAGCGAAGTGGGGGTGGGGGGGGAGAGCGGGTCCTGACAAATGTTTATTGAGTAACACGAGCCATAAACTGCAAGTCAGCTGCCCCCCAAAAACTTTCTTTTGACCCATTTCCCAGGAGCTGCAGCAGGAGCAGGGGGAGGAGCAGGACCAGTGGGTGGGGCATTGGGTGGCGCTGTGGCTGCCGCTGTGGGTGGAGCAGCTGGAGCTTCAGTTGTCTGTTTGCAGCACGTGATGTACTTGCCGCATCACCATTTTATAAACTGACAACAATTTTTCATAAGTTTTCCAGCAGCCAACACAAACAACAGCTGTTTTTCCGCCTCGAGGGTTTAGCCAACCCCCAAAAACCCCACCCCCAACCCCACCCGACTGGATTTTTGCATATCTTGCCGTTTTGTTTGCCATTTTAGTGATTTCACTTAAATTTTCATAACAAAATATGCACAGTGCGTGCTTGCAACAGCAGCAGCAGCAGTCGGGTGTGGCAGCAACATGTTCTGGCTGTCATATATTTTTCCAACAGATTTTTTTCTGTTTTTTCGCCTCTCTCAACGGCTAAAACCGCATTTGGTGTGTTCATGGGTTTAGAGGAGGGGGCGTGGCAACCCCCCCGCTTTGGGGATGTACTGGTCTGATATTTGTGAATCCCTTTGGGTATGTAGCCGGCAATAAATTTCCATCAGTCGTCGTCGTGCCTTGCCACAAGCCGACTGTGGCCCCCCTCCCCCCCTTCCACCCCTTCTGGGGGGCGGAAAATCTGTGTGGCTCAGCTGTTTGGGGGCCGCTGTGTTGCGGTTTGTGCCGATTTTGTTCCTCATATTTCCCTGCATACAATTCATTTTCTATATTGCTCGGGAAAAGCAAAGCCTCTTTGCGGCTACGGCCGTACTTCTCCTGTACGGCTCAATTACGTGACCAGAACTCACCCGGATAGCTCTTCTCCGGCTGGTAGTTGACAAACCGAAAAAAAATGATTGAATGATTCCTCTAGAGAGAGAGGGGGGGAGGGGGGCTGAGTGTGGGGCCATAACTTAAAACAAATACAAAAAAAATAGGGAACGAGCGAAATGGAAATTGAAAATATCCTATTACCAGGGGATTGTCGCCGACAGCAACACCAAAATGTAATTGAGGGGGGAGGGGGGAGGGGGGAGGGGAGGTGGCGTTGGGGCACATTCTATACCCCAGGCAATTGTCATGTGATAATTATACGAGGAGGAGCCAGACGGAACCCCCAACAAAAAGCTAGAAATCCCCAAGAAATTTATTAATTAGCGGCTGCCACATTCGTCTCTCTCTCTCTCTCTCTATCTCTCTCTCTGTATGGCATGTTTTGTGGCAAACATTTCACCAATTAAAGCCAATTTTCCAATGTTTCCCCGGCATTCAAATGGGGGTGGGGTGGAGTAGGCTCCCGTGGGTGGTTCGCTGGTTCGGAATGGGTCCGTAGCATCCACTAATCGCATTATTAACGCGCCGTTAACATTTTGCGACATTGACTTGAAGTTTGGAAGTGACTTTCAGAGGCAGAGGGGATGCCGGGGGGGGTGCGTGGGGGGCTAAGGATTTGCTTGGCATTCAAAATATGCTTAGAAGTCTTGGCCAGGGCCAACATTTATATAATACCCTTGAAGTTTTTCGGGGCCTTTTGCCAAATTCCGCCTGAATGAACGCCAACGAATATGGCATGTCCTTGGGCACCCACCCCCCCCCCCCCCCCACTCCCACAGTCGTAATCATAATAATTAATACCCATTTATACCTTCTGCCAAACTGGAATCAAGTCATTATCGCCCCATCCACTTGCCGGAGTGATAATTACGGGGGCTACGGAGTGCTCCAAGTGCACAGATTGTCGGTCCCCGAAAAGTAGGGGGGGGGGGGGGGGGGGGGGGGGGGGGGGATAGTGGCAGGGAAACACCTGTGAAAGCCATTAAGTTCCTTTGGCCAGCCATAGATATCGTGCGTGCCAGGGCCACAAGCCATTGACAGTCAACGGGAAAAAATTGTGTGGATTTTTATGGCCCATGAAGGAAGAGTATCATGATTTTGACCACAGGCTTGTGGAATGTGGAAATAACACAAAAGCACGAAAAGACTCTTTCTTGTGCTAGGCGCAACTCTTAAATCGAAGGCTTTAAGAGCGTTTCGGACAAGAGCTGGCAATTAAGCAACAACAAAAAACACAGAAACAGAATCCAAGCACAGCCGAGCGCGCTGATCTCTCACTGAACCGAACGCCTTTTTTCTACCTGCGCTTTCGGGTGCTCTGCTTCGTGACTTCGGTTGGGCACGATGGAACAAGTCTGTCTCGCTATAGCAACAACAACAAGAGGCGCATTTCGTGCGCTAGGCGGCGGGTGAGAGAGAGAGCGGGAGAACAAGCAGCGATCTAGCAAGTCAGACGGAAAAAAGCAGGACGGCAAAAAGGGAGCACGATGGAACATGTCTGTCTCGCAATAGCAACCACAACAAGAGGCAGATTTCGTGCGCTAGGCGGTGGGTGAGAGAGAGCGGGAGAACAAGCACCGATCTGTTTGTAAAGCTAGCCCAGGCAGACGGAAAAAAGCTGGAGGGCAAAAAGGAAGCAAGATGGAACATGTCTGTGTCGCAATAGCAACAACAATAAGAGGCACATTTCGTGCGCTAGGCGGCGGGTGAGAGAGAGCGGGAGAACAAGCAGCGATCTGTTTGTAAAGCTAGCCCAGGCAGACGGAAAAAGCTGGAGGGCAAAAAGGAAGCACGATTGAACACGTCTGTCTCTCGCAATAGCAACAACAACAAAGAGACGCATTTCGTGCGCTAGGCGGTGGGTGAGAGAGAGAGCGGCAGAACAAGCACCGATCTGTTTGTGAAGCTTGCCCAGGCAGACGGAAAAAAGCAGGACGGCAAAAAGGAAGCACGATGGAACACGTCTGTCTCTCGCAATAGCAACAACAACAAGATGCGCATTTCGTGCGCTAGGCGGCGGGTGAGAGAGAGAGCGGCAGAACAAGCAGCGATCTGCCAAGTCAGACGGAAAAAAGCTGGAGGGCAAAAAGGAAGCACGATAGAACACGTCTGTCTCTCGCAACAACAACAAGAGGCACATTTCGTGCGCTAGGCGGCGGGTGAAAAAGCACCGATCTGTTTGTAAAGCTTGCCCAGGCAGACGGAAAAAGCTGGAGGGCAAAAAGTACCCATCTCTCTACAAAGCTTTCAAAGGTAGACGAAATTAAAGCTTGAGGGCAAAGTCTTATCTTTTTATATTTTCATTGGCAGCCAGTGCTCGACTAAGTGTGCATAAAATAATACAAATTATGTTTGTTTAGTATTATACTCTCTTATTTCGAGCTCTGGTTTCTCTTAAACTCGATTTTCAGAGTATTTAAAGCTTCGGCTGGCTTTCATCGTTTTTTTTCATTAAAAAATATAAATTTTTCAACATTTTGAAATAATATACGATCGAGAGGGAAGGCGGTTGGAGTGGTTGGAACAAATAGCGGACCAAATGACTGTAATTTGCATTGGTAACCCACCCACGCCCCACAGCCACAGCCACAGCCACACCCACTCACAGTGAAACACAAAGAGAGAGCGGAGAGCGGGGAGCGGAGAGCGGAGAGCGGGTGCGTAGTTTAACACCTGCATGAGTGCTGGGCAGCTTCTGTTTGTGTTGGAGCTTTCAATTTAAATACAAATACACACACACACAAACACACACACTACAGAGGGAGAGAGAGAGAGAGATTCGGCGAGTGTGTGTTTGCACACGGACTGTTTGCGGCACGTCACAAAAGTTTCCTGCTGAATTTCCCTTCATTTCCTGCCCGAAAGAGATTATTATTTTCATTTAATGCCATAGCCAAACGACACAGAAAGTGGGGGGGGGGGGGGGGAGGGGTAGGGGGAGGACAGGACACGACAGAAGCAGAGGTTCATTTTCATATTTATGCTGTCGCCCCCCCCGCAAAACTGTTTACTTACTCGTGTACCGCCGCCCTTCATTAACGCTTCATTCGCGGCAAACTTTTAATTTTGGCCGCGACCTGTTAAGGCCATGGCTTTGTCGGGTCCGCATCCGCATCCTTGACGAACAGGAGAGCCTTGTCCCCCGTCGTCTGTGGTTCGTTCCATGTCGTATATTTGCATACTTCCGGTGCGCGGCAAAATGATGATCATTATTATTTCTGTTGTTTGCTGCTGTCGTTACTGTGGCCATTACCGTTATTGCAACAGCACTTACCCGTCGAGGCCCCCACCCAAGAGCCAGCACGCTCACCAGGCTCTCTTCCGCTCTCTCCGGCTCTCTGCCGCTCGGAGTTCTTTTCCGAAAATGGCCGCCATGCGGTTATGGCTTATTTGTGCAAATGAGCCGTCGTCCCTTTCATTGTCCTTTGGGGTGGCGGCATGCAAATGATTGTTTTGTCGGTGGCTGGCCTGGCTGGCCCCAACAAGGTCACGACATGCAGGCCTCAAGGACATGCGTACACGTACGAACGCATCAATTGCGGCTTAAGGGCTCAAGTAAGGGCCTTCCACAGCCCTCCCCCACATTGAGGGGAGTCCTCCCTCTCCTTGTGGTGGCTGCTGCTTGCCTGCCACTCAATTGATTGATTCCCGAGGCGTGCAAGTGCTGCATTTACTTAAAACCCTGCCGAGCCCCCGGGCTCTTGGTCTCACTCTTTAAACTTTCGACCACAAAATGGCTGCCAAACAAATTGCACCTGCTGCCCGCCTCCCCCCCCCCCACCCCCAGCTCGTAAAACAGGGTCCTCCCACTCCCACTGGGTGGTAGAGCTCCTCCAAAGGGTATCCCTGTTGTTGCTTTTAAGAGCCATTTGTCCATTGCCCGCGGCTATTTACAGCCATTGTAAGGACTTGCCACGGCAGTGGGTCACAGCAGATGCTGCTCCCTCCCTCTCTCCGCCCTCCTCCCTCTCTCCTCTTTCTTCTTGGCTTAATTTCAAAACAGTTGCGCTTCTATTGGCAGTTATGCTGCAAAATTTATAGCCATACTCTCAGAAACTGGGTTAGATGCATATACCATACCCGGATGGCTGCGGGGCCAGCGATTAGTGTTGAGTAACATCATTTTTTACCACTCTGCTATCGGGGAACTTTTACTCCCATTGTCGAATAATGGGAAAATCTTGTCGGCGCAAAAACTTTGTGTCTGGCCACGGCAAATCGAAGAAGAAACAATGTGTTTCATATAGTAATCGTTTTCCCTTTCTTCTGGGCAGAGGCCTTCTTCTGGTGTCTCGGGTTCAATGGGGAATGCGTGGTGTTTCTCATTTGCCGGTCATTACCATAGCCTCGACGCTTTGGATTCGGTTTGGGGGCCGTACTCTGGTCTATTTCAGAAGACTGAAGACCTTCGTGGGGCTGAGACCTGGCGCTGCGTGTGTTTCAAGCGACAAGGCTAAGGACAAAACTAACGTCAGGATGCGGCACAACGTGGTGGCTTACTTGTATTGCCTTTTACGGGATCTGTATGCCGAGCATGGCGATCCACGGGTGGCCCACCTGCCTTTGGTCGGCAATCTGTGGATTGTCCTGGCCTTCGTGGCCCTCTATCTGGCCTTTGTGCTCCACTACGGGCCCAAGTGGATGGCGCACCGTCGCCCGTACGAACTGAAGACCGTCATGCAGGTGTACAATGTCGTCCAGGTGGTGGCCAACACGGGCGTCTTTCTGTTTGGCCTCTCGAACACCTACCTGCGGCCGGGCTTCAGCTGGACCTGCCAGCCCGTCGACCACACGGACACCACGCCGCGGATGATGAATGTCCTGTATGCCTCCTACGGCTACTATATGCTCAAGTATCTGGATCTGCTCGACACGGTCGGTAGACGGTCCTCCATTGGGGCGAGTATTTCGGAGTAACCGCCTCTCTGTCCCTTCCGCAGGTGTTCATTGTCCTGCGCAAGAAGAACGAGCAGGTGAGCTTCCTGCATGTGTACCATCACGGCGGCATGGTGTTCGGCGTATCCGTGTACATGACCTTCCTCGGCGGCTCGCACTGCACGATGCTGGGCATCATCAATCTGCTGGTGCACAGCGTCATGTACGCCTACTACTATGCCTCCTCGGTGGGCGCCCTGCGGCACCTGCTCTGGTGGAAGCGTCGCATCACCCAGCTGCAGCTCCTACAATTCGGCTACCTCACGTGCCACTTCCTGCTGGTGATCGTACGGAATCCTTGCCACTTTCCCGTGTTCATCGCATTCATCGGTTTCATTCAGAACATCTTTATGTTCTCCATGTTCTTGGACTTTTACTACAAGGCCTATATAAGGAAGCACCCGAAACGGAGGCCAGAGGCCCCCCACCCCCCTTCCCCCTTCCCCCTCGACAAGTAGATGTTTAAATGCCGCGTGTGTCAGTCGCTTATGCAAATTATTGCCGCGTTATAAATAAACATTCGAATTGCTACCTCTTTGCATCGTAAATTGTTTTGCTTTGGTAATCAATAGCCTCGGGGGGGCGGTGTGGGGTGGGGGGCACTTATGAGGCAAGTTCTGGCCTCAAAAGGGTCAAATGAAATATCAATGAAGTCGAAACAAAGTCGCACGAGGCCCGGGGCTGCCTTTTAACTTTTTGGCCAAGGCAAACATAGACCTGCCTCACCCCCCTATCCCCCTTTTACCCCCCCTCTGCCTTGTTAAACACATTTGCCTCGAAGGCCCAAGTTTTACATCTGGTTTTCGCTCTTTAAAAATGCTTGTAAGCGGGCCGCAGGGCCACGTTTGTGCCTCGTTTAGGCCCGCACAATATTTTTTCAGTTATGTAAATTTCTTTCTTTTTTTTGGGGACCTGCTCAGCGGAGCGCAGGACCCTTCCGATGGCAAATTAAAAGCCCACAAACCGAAGGTCACACAGGCTTTATTTTGGTTTGTGGCAGGCGCCAAATGGAGCTTATTGAGTGGCACAGACAGGGGCTCACAGGGGAAATGCATGTCGGGGCCTCTGCTTGGTCGTGCGTTTGCCCAAAGACATTAAAACTTTTCTAATAACAAAACTTGTGTCGCTGTAGCCGAGCGTAAACAGACTCGTCTCTGGCACGGAAACAGGACGGATGTGGCCCAGCCACGGAGGCTGTAGTCCGGGTTGAACGAACCCTGGAGCCATCAATCAGGCAAATGCAGGGGATCTCTTCGTGCCCCATTTATGACTCGCAGTTGCAGCATTTAAGTGCGGGCCGTAAACGAGTAAACAGCCCCCATGTATCGAATGTAAGTAATAAGGAGCACTTTTACGACACATCCCACGTCCTGCTGCCAATCAATACCTTGGGTGCCCGAATTGATGTTCGGTCCGTGGCCCTAATCGCTTGAAGCTCTTTATAATCCCATGAAAATGAACACCAAAATCTGGCCAGGAAGAATCTCTTTCATGTGTGGCCCTCCACCCCCCCCCCCCCCCCTCTTGAAGCCCGTTTTGAGGCTCCTTTCACCTGTTGCGGCCCACGCGTCGTATGCGTAATGAAGAAATTCAAATTCCATTAAGTTTATCCCCCCCCCTCCCCCTCTCTCAGTTCAGTTCGCTGCTCAATGACCTTTTCCACCTGGCCAAAGGACCCTCCCTGGCTGGATCACATTTGCCTAATGGAGATTAGCCGGCATTTGGTTTTTATTTGAATTTATTGCCGATGCCTATCGATGGAAGGGGGGCGCATGTCGCACTTGAGCACTTTTTGTCTGCTTTTATCGGTGTAACAAAACAATAAATCCTTGCTTGTGTGTGTCCTGCCAAATGAGTGGAAATTTGTAATAAATCCAAGGGCTAGAGGGGTGGGAGGGGGGCTTATCTGGTTGGGCGATTTGGTTAATTTGAAAGTACCCGCTGCACGCATGTGTATAAATCAAAGTAATTAACTGGCAGGACCTGCAACAGGTCACAGGGGGAGGGGGGGTCAAGGAAGCGCCACCCCAAAAAAACCAATCAATCAACTCAATTAATATCGAAGGACTGTAGGGTAATGCACTGGCTAATATCCTAGCCAGTCGCAGGAGTTTGGAAACTTTTGTCGTATTTGACTTTGGCCAAGTTTCTGGCAGGACTCTCCAAGGGGGGAGACACAGAGTGCAGTGCAGTTTCCGGCAGGACTCTCCAGAGGGGGAGAGACACCGAGTGCAGTGCAGCACTGACCGAGAACTTATGACTTGTCAACCAGCGCGTATACTTTATTGAACTTTGAGCAGGGACCACAGCCAGGACCAAGTTTCCACCACCTTCGCAGGAGGGAGGGGTGTGGGGGGGGTCTCTCTCCGCCACTTGCTGCCATAAATCAATACATTTCAATTCCTTCGCCTCCATGCGAATGCATTCGAGTGCTGCTCCTGCCGAGTAAATAACCAACAAGGACTTTGCTCAGCACTTGAGCAATATCTCGGCATAAGTAGGGGGTGGGGTGGGGAGGGGTGGCCGATAATGAAGCGGGTTAAATGAGCTGGAAGTCCTCTCTCTCTCGCTGCCAAATGGCCGCCAAGAGCGGGCCAAGATAAATGCTTTAATAATATGCTTTATATATGCCAAGAATTTTATTTAGCCAGGTTTTGGCCTGGTCTCCACCTCAAGACGAGCGTCGATTGTCCTGGGACAAACAGATATCCTGTTGGGGAGAACAAAACACTGGACAGGAGGGGGGAGGGGGAGCCCCAGTTGTGGCCCCAAAATGCAGTAAACATAAACTGCAACAGCAGAGACCACACCCACAGCCAGAACGAACGCCCAGCGGAGCGTTTGCCTAGCCTTCTTTTTTTTTGGGTTCAAAACTTTTCAGGCCCCCCACTGGAGCCCACCCCCTCGCCGCATTGGTCATGCCGCTCACGTAGCCAGCCAAAAAACTAAAACAAAACAAAGTAAAAGTAAAACCAAAAAAGGAAAAACCAGCCACCAAGAAGTTTGCCTTCGAAAGGAGGAAAAGGAGGAAAGGTGCCTGGCACTGCCAATTGTGCTATTTAATTAAAACTACATTTTTGGTTAGCAGACAGGGTGGCAGTACAGGGTGGCTGTACAGGGTGTTCCCGGACTTGATGCGCCCGAAAGAGTGTCAGAATCGTAAAGAAAAACCCAAAGGGAAATGGCACGGAATTTGCCCTTTTCACATAATTTACTTTTTCAATAATTCACACAGCTCCAACGGTGGCCAAAACATGGCCAAGAAATTAAAAATACAACAGGAAAGGGTGGGGTGGGGTGGGGTTTGGGGGCCGGAAAAGGATTGCTCTGACAGCCATACTAATTGGTTTGTTTTACTCGTGACTCTAATTAAAAAATTTACTTTACGACTTTTGCCAAGGCCAGGGAGGACCTAATGACGGTACGCGAAGAACCGGAGAAAACTGGAGACAAGATGCGGGAACCCCGGAAGTGGTTGACGGAGAAAAAACCCTCAATAATGGCAGCGAAAATTGGCAACGCCAGCCTGAAATCAGCTGTTTTTCGCGAGCATGTGCCAAAAAAGGCCCAAGGCGGGGAGGGGCGGGGAGAAAGCATAATTTAGATGAAGATGGAGATTATCAAGAGGCGAGAAAAAAAGGGATGCCTGTATTTTAATTAGGGACTCGCCAGGGCCCAAAAATATGTGTGTAGCCGGACGGAGTCCAGGACAGGACGGAGTCCGAGATGTACTAAATCGAGTTAAATGCAATCAAAGCCAAGATAAACTCCCCTCCGACCGCCCCCTCCCACGCCCCCTCCGACCGCCCCCTCCGACCGCCCCCTCCGACCACGGCTATCCGGGCCGTGCACTGCACTCCACGCAATTATCGACTGGGGGGCCCGGATCCCCAAAGAGAGCTAATTTATCGACAGACCATCGGAGGATAGTTCTTCTTTCCTTCCCTTTTTTTTTGTGTAACAAGTTCGTTCAAGTTTGTTAAAGCCGGGCAGCGTCATGGAGGCCCGGACGGAGGCGGCAAAAACAAGGTTGAAAAAGGCGAAAGAGGCGAAAGAGGCGAAAGAAGCGAAAGAAACGAAAGGATAATTCTGTTCAATGATTGCAATTTCAGGCAGCGCGTACTCTCGAGAAATCAGGCAAACATTTCGAGTATTTCGGTTCGATTAGTTTTTCCGGCTGTGGCCGGCTCCCCGCCCGCGGTGGAGGGGGGGGGGGGGTAGGGGCGGGGGAGGCAGGTGTGGATGTCCGTGCAGGTGCATTTGCTGTTTGCCTACGTCTACATCTATATCGGGGTCCGAGTGGGCGACCGTGTCCGTGTCCATGTCCTTGTCCGTGTCTACGTCTATGTTTATCTTCCGTTTTCGTGCACAAATTGGAAAAGTTCCACGCGGTGCGGCACACAAAACAAATCCAACAAAGCAAAAAGTTCATTTCCTATTTATATTAATTTTCAGCTCGATTTTTTCTGCCCCGCCTCGAAAGCTTCTTTAATTTCGCTTAAATTAGTCGTCAATTTGTCAGAGCAAACAGTTTTCCACCAAAGGGAAGGGCGGCCGGGCGAAGGGGGGGCCCGGGAAAAGCGGCTTTTCAAATCAATAATTGTATGGGGCCCCGTGTGGGTGTACGTGTGCTGTTTGGGACATAATGTGCGCCATAATCATCTCAAAGGACACACAGGATTTGCATATTAAATACATTTCCCCTCACGGCCACCCCGCCCCCCCCCCACCACATTTCTTTTTCGGCTTCTGCACGTGGGCGGCTGCTGGTGGAGTCACCCCCCAAGGAGACAATTTCACTTTTGTGTCCTTTAAACAGACAGTTTTGTACGAAAATCAAGTACAAAGTGGTGGGCGTGCCCACATATGTATGGCATGTATGCCTTCCTCCCACACAACACACCTACACTCGCAGAACACACACATACTCGTATCATGTAGCTGTATGATTAACTGTGGAGTGTATTACTCGTCGCTTGTTATGCCCCAACCACCGCAGAGATTCTGTAATTTTAAGCAACAAGAGAGACAAGAGAGAACAGATTTGTTTGGCTTGGATGATGATTAGAACAAAAGATACCAGATTGAAGGGCAATTTACGAAACGCAAATATCCCACGGCACATTTTTTCCACTGCAGAAAGCACAGCCAAGATCGGCTTCTTCTCTCTCACTGACCCGAGCACATTTTCTACCTGCGCTTTCGGGTGCTCTGCTTCGTGCTTTCGGTAGAGCACGATTGAACGTGTCTGTCTCGCAACAACAACAACCACCACCAGATTAGGCGACGCATTTCGGTGGGAGAGAGAGAGAGCGACAAAGCACCGCTCTTTTTGCCAAGCTTATCGCGGCAGCGCAAGCAAAGTCTGGCTTTGGCAGTCAGCGATCGCTCAAAAGGGAGACGAAAACAGAAAAGAATGTTTCTTTTTGCTCTCTTCTTGCGCATTGTGTTTGTTGAAAAACTGTTTATTTCGGAAGCCCGGAAACTCTTGCGTTTTATTCCCCTCTCTTTAGGGTATCTATTACTTCGTCATTTGGTTCTTTCTGCTTAAGCTCTCCTTATTAAAATCTGAATTTAGCTGAAATTCATTTACGTATTGACGTAATGCGGCATTGCATACTTCTGCTGCCGATAAGACTGTGACAGTGGCTGGGATTGGGGGGGCGCTCGTATATCCCCGGCAAAACAAGAAAAAAATCAAAGCTGGAAGTTGTCACACCCCTGGGACTTGGCAGGGATTCTGTCAAGGGGCGGTGGTACTTTTATTATCGGCCCGAGATGGCAACAACAGTCAACCGACCAAAAACCGAATTGAGATGCTAAGCACTGCGCTGAGATTCCGGCTGGGTCCCCAGGAATGCCACCGAACACCCCAGAGCACCCAGAACGGGTGACATCGAGCCCGAGCCCGAGCCAGAGACAAGAGCGGTGGATAAATTACGAGCAGAGCAGAGCAGCAACAATGGACCCCTTGCCACCCCACCCACCCGGTGGCAGGGAATGAATGACTCCGGGAAGATGAAGTTTCGAGTGAGTTCTGCTACCCATTTCTTAGCCCTGTCTCCACCGCAAACCGACGAAAAGAAATAATGAAGAATCCACCCACCAGCCACCAGCCACCACCCACCAGACCATTCCAGGGGGTGGGGGTGCGCGCAGGTGAGAGCGGAAGGCTGCTGCTGCTGCTGGCAAGATTGAGATAACACGCGAATTTGTCGCGCTGGCAGATTTGAAACAGCGACATTGATAAGCCAGCGATTGGAGACCAGAGTTCGTTCGCAGAAGAGTGACAAGTCTCCCAGGAAACGGAAACAGCGGAATCGCAATCCATGATGATGGGCAGGAGGCAGGACACAGAGCAGGGGACACAGAGACAGAGACAGAGTAAAGTCTCAAGATGACAACAGCCAGTGCCAATCACAACGACAACGAGAGGGCCCAACAAGGCCGCTGGGACAGATTCTCGGTGGCTACAACAAATTCCGGGGCGATAAGTCACACTAATGTCTTGTGGATGTGCTAAGGAGCAGTCCCTGGCCCCATAGCTGGCATTTGCCATTGTGCCTGTGCTTTGCATACTAAGAGCCGACACGTCCTGGGCCAAATGAGAAACGAAACGTCAACTGTGAGAGGGCTTATTGATTTAAGCGCTTTTAATTGCAGACAACGGGCCGGACATCCCACGCACTGGATGTTCGAAATTGAATTGAAGTCCGGAGCTGGAGCTGGAGCCGGAGCTGGAGCTGGAGTTTGGGAGCGGTACGTGATGGTTGCCTTTGAATATGCAAAAGCATAAATTTGAATTTTAAATTAAGTTCTTTGGGCCCAGGGGAACGAAATTATAGAAGCTTATGTTTTCAATTAAGCAGTTTTTGCACATCAGGTGCGTTTAATGCCACTCAGACGGTCAGACGGCAGACAAAGCCGGGGAAGAAAAGAACCCATAAATGACAAGCGGACGGTGGAGGGGGGGGGGCATCGTTAAGCTTTTTAATGTACAAATTTTGTCACCAGACGACGGCATCGTCAGCTGTTGTCAGCGAAGACAATTCGAGAAGCTTTCAGCAGAAAGACCGAGAGCGGTAGAGCGGGAGAGCGAACCGAGATATATATTAAAAGCGACAGCCGACAAGTGCCGAAAATTGAAATGAGTGGAATCGGGTCGCCCACACGCTCGCAAGCAGCAGCGGAGCAGCAGCAGGTGCGGGTGCCGCCATTGATGCTTGGCAAAGGAATATGCCCATAAATGCTGGCAACTCGTTGGACGGAACGGAGGCCCCGGGTGAAGCTGTCACCCGGCATCATCAAGTGCAAACAATGAGCGATTCAAGTGGCTGGAGAGGACAGGAGCGGCAGGAGAGGCTTGTTTAATGAAAGGACAGAGTATCAAGCGAAAGCAAAACATATGAGCAAAGGACTGTTTAATGAATAGCCCCGGGTTAATATTTGCCTTGCTTTCTTTCTAGCTCGCTTTTTGCTCTCGCTCGCTCCCTGTTTGTTTCTGGGCAGAAGGGACAATATTGAAGTTTCTCGTTAGGAGCAGCAGAAGCAAAAGAAAAAACCCAGGGAACCCAAACAGAGTCCAGGATGTGTCCTGGCTCTGACTCTGGGTCTGGCCTACCACCAGTCAGGCCTACCGAAGGTTGACAAACAAAGCGGCTTTTGTTTTCAACAGCCAAGAGGGGCAGACGGTGGGGCTATGGACCAAAGATGCCGCAGGTGTAAACTTCAAAAGGAGCACTCGGCAAGGGACGACTGCTCGGAGATGGCTGAGTATGTAATGAGGAAAGCGGTTCACGGGTGGTAGGACATCCCTAATACGATTTTGTGTCCATAACGATAGACACATAATACATAAATCACTTATCGGGTGGAGATCTACTAGTCCCCACCCCTGGGGCGGGTCATTTAGCTTAGCCGTCGGCTTATCATATACATAGCTCCATTCTGGAGCTAATTTCGAGTCCCCTTCTGTAAGGAGCTGATGCGGAAAGATGTCACTGGGTGGAAGTGAAAAGAAAAACAAATATCTGCCGAGAAATAGCAAGTTAATAGCAAAATGCTGTCACAACACATCCCCAGACAGACAGACAGAGACAGACAGAGACAGAGACTGAGAGAGACAGAGAGAGACACTCATTGGCAGCATCATTCATCTGTGCATACGGACGGTCTGTAAATACAGGATGGACGGAGAACGAGATGAAGGATAGACGGATAGACGGATAGACGGGAATGTGAGATATCCAGGACACGCTGGACGGAAAGTAGACACTTGTTTTTGCCTTGGCAGCGTCTCGATGGCAGCTTGTTAATATGCAACTGTTTTTGTTGCGCTCCCCAGAAATGCTGCTGTTGCATGTTCATTTCCATACCCACACGAGGAGTGAGGGGAGAGGGGGAGGGGAGACGGATTCCATCCGTCAAATGGAAATTGAATGGATTTTGATTTCATATTTTTTGCCCTTGGCATATTTTAAAATTTGATTTACTTGCCACATGCTGGGGCGGACAGCAAGGAAAAATCAAAAAACAAAATGTAAATCTCATGTCAGACATGTCTTAAAGGGAATCTATGGCTGTGGTTGTGGTTTCTTTAAAGTTGCATTCGAATAAATTGTTAAATGGAAAAGATAGATTGTATTTTATGCCATTCTTGGGGATTTTCTTTGGTTTGAAACGGAGCCCAGAGTCCTTCCCCGAGCGCCTCTTATGCTTATCCATAATCGGTCGACTGTTTTGCATAATCGTCGACTGTGACATGGCCTTTTAATGTACAGCACACGCAGCGGCATTCCATCCACACCCTCCGACCGGCAGGCCCGTAGCCCGGAGCCCGGAGCCTTGTACAGTTTTATTAATCGACGCGTGTCACTTATTAGCCGCAGGATTTTTCATATGCTGCACACGCACATGGTGCGGGGCGTGCCTCAACCCTTTGACGGGCAAAACAAGAGCAGAGAGCATTTTGAGCTTTGATAAATGACGCACACACACACACACACACACACACACGACGTAGCCCGCAGTCGGTGCGCAGTTGGGAAAATGGAGAAAAACTAACAATCGCATAGAGAAATCAACAGAGAAGCCGGCAAACAGCCACAGCCACAGCCACAATTAATTATAATTTTTCCTTTCTCCAAATTAGATGTGCATGTTTGCCGCTCATATTTTATCAGATAAGCCACCAAAAGAGGCAGCAAACCAGGTGGTACAACGAGGGGGGCCAACGGGACAGGTGGCTGTGTTCTGGGCATTCAAAAGTTCTAAATAAAAGTTGATGAAAATTCAGGCAGAGAAATGGCCATGAACTAAATTTAATTGCAAGTAATTTGTATATATTTTATGGATAAAGAATGTATTAATTACTTCTCAAATGCACAATGCACAAAAACTGTACAAAAACAAACCCTCGATTCTGCTTTCGTCTCCCTTTTGAGCGATCGCTGGCTGCCAAAGCCAGACTTTGCTAGCGCTGCCGCGATAAGCTTGGCAAAGAGAGCGGTGCTTTGTCGCTCCCTCTCTCTCCCACCGAAATGCTTCGCCTAATCTGCTGGTTGTTGTTGTTGCGAGACAGACGTGTTCAATCGTGCTCTACCGAAGGCACGAAGCAGAGCACCCGAAAGCGCAGGTAGAAAAGGTGCTCGGGTCAGTGAGAGAGAGAAAAAATATCGGCTGTGCTTTCTGCAGTGGAAAAAAATGGGCTGTGGTTTATTTTGCGTTTCAATTGGGTATCTTTTGTTCTAAACATTATCCAAGCGCCACAAATTTGTTGTAAAATATATTCTAGTCTTGTTCAAGAAAAATCGAAATAATTGCATGAAAATTCCTACAAAGAAATGCCAAGAAATTCGATATTCTTGCTTTAAATATTTGTAATATAAGAGCATTTGTATATTGTTTGTTGGCTGGAAAATATCATTGAACATGTTATTAATTACTTACAAAAGTCAACATTCATTCTGTGATGCCTTTTGTGGTTTTATTTATTTGCAGGTAAGTCCTGGCCGTAAAAAGAGCAAAAAGAGGCTTTTATTGTTTGAAAACGGAGTGAAAATAATATTATTTAAACAGAGGGAAACGCCTCAAACAAGCTGCCTATTAAAAATGCAATAAATTCCAACAGAAACACACACACACACACATACATAATATATATATATATATATGTACGTGTCTGGCTGGATTCGGTGTGTTTGACAGGCAATCCATAAAAAATGCAACGCCCCCGACGGCAGGCAGGATGGAGTCTGGTTTGAAAATATTTTCAAACTAATTCCTGGCCAAATGCATGAGAAACTAATCACGAATGCAGCCACAGATACATCCAAAGAGAAAGGAAGATTGGCAGTTCTGATTCAATTATAATTGCCAGCCCCAGCCCCAGCCCCAGCCCCATTCCAGAGGCCATATTAAAGGCACTAAAGCGAAAATCAATAAGAATTTATTCCATGTCACTCGAGTCTCGAGTCTGCAGGATCCTGCGGTCTGGCACAGTTTTCAATTTCATTTTCTATCCTAGAATCGAATGCCTCCGCACACACGGCGACGTGGAGGCTCCTTCCTTCCTTCGGCTGCCGGATTATACCCGGGCCGTTTCTTTTTATTTTCCGCTCGGATTTTGCTGCAACGACTTGCAGCGGCCTCCACTCGTGTGCACAGCTTGTTTCCGTTTCCGGGGCAGACAACATTTTCTTGGCCTCCCCCACGACGACCTCGTTTCCATTGATTTTGGGTCTCCTTTTTTTTTTGTGTGGGTTTCGAAATTAAAATAATTAGAAAGAGGATTGTCGAAGGACCCTGCTCGCACTGTCACTTTGGGGCGGGGGATTAAGGACTCCCCAGACGATACATTGACACATATCACAGATCCAATGTCCTGCCTGGTCCTTGCATAATTGATTTGCAAATATGCTCAAGGAGACAAGGACAAAAAAGTACTGCCCAAAAAGGAAATATATTCATGCATACATAAGCAGAGAATTTGATTTTCCAGTGGGGCGGGGGGGGGGGGGGGGGGGGGGGGGGGGGGGGGTCCTGGCCGGTGTGCTCGGCCTGTGCTCTGGGGACAGGGCCATTAAATTTGGCTTAAATATGAAATAACACAGACAGAGCACCCCTGCCCACCCCTGGCCACCCCCGCCCACTCCTCCCTGCCGCCCAGAGTCTGTCAAGTGTTTATCTTTCAAATTGAAGCAGACCTAAGACCCGGACCCGAGAATTTCTGCTTGATTTATGCCCAGAAAATGAAACCACAAGCAACCCTGCTTCGTTGTCCTTGCAGGATGTTGAAAAATTGTTGCCCAATTTGTCCTGGCTGCGTGTGGATGCACTTCCACATGCCTCCACACATTTGCTGCCACTTAAACAAGCCTGGTCCGGACAATTTACGGCCCTCTCCTCCGGCCGGACATTGCAGCCAGCCTCTGTTTGTCCCCCCCCCCCTAATCCTGGGAGCGACTGCCAACCAAACTCATTAACATTTTCCCAACAAACGAACCACAAATTATCCTGTTTAATTTATTTTCAAACTAAAAAAAAAGAGAGAGACGGACGGACGGATAGACGGAGAGACAGCGAAAACATGGCCAAATAAATGGGCAGAAATAAGCGCCAGGCAAAAGTAACAGGCAAACATTAGTTAGCTGAAAATTGGCCAGAACCGCTGCACTACGGTCGAGTCTCAGTCAGTGTCCCTCTCCCTGTCAGTGGCCCTAACCATGGCCCTAACCATGGCTCTAACCCTGCCCCAGTCCCAGGCCCAGTCCCTCTCCCTGTCACTGTCCCTCTCCCTGTCACTGCCCCTATCTCTGGCCCTAACCCTGCCCCAGTCCGTGCCCCTCTCCCTGTCACTCCACCTATCCCTGTCCCAGTCCCTGCCCTGTCACCGCCCTCTCCCCCCCTCTAGGGACATGTACCTACCACATTCCCGGTTTTTTTGATTAAATGCACGTAATTATCCAAACGCCCGTAATCGGGCTAATAGTGCAAATGCGGCCAAAACGACTCGAAACGAGTGCTCTTTAAAGCCTTTTTGCAAAGTTTATTTGCTATTTATTTATTTGAATCTATCAAAATGTGTGGGCGTGCCTCAGTGGGCGGTGCAAGGGGCGGAGACGGGCCTTTGTTTGCTTTTCGTACACTCGGCTGACCCTCATAATAAAATAATAGGATTTGCGACGGGGGACATTTGCATTTTGGCCTCAGAAGGCCCAGCCGTTAACACAAATATGAGATGGCCAATATGGCCGTCACTTTAGGCCTTTTTCGGTGTAAGTTTCGAGTGCATTTTCGATCTCCAGACCAAAAACAGACACCCCCGAAGGCCAGCCTGGACCATAATTAGGCGGGAGGGGCCAAATGGAGTGCCGTGGACCCGCCTTAAAGCCAGTGCCATAATGTTGCCATTTAATTTGTCAGTCGGTTAAACAGGGCCGGAAGCCCAAATCTGATACATGAAATTCGTAGATATCGCCAGGAAATAAAACAAAACGATCGCAGTAGCGAAAATCAAATTGAAATTCTCTTCTCTTGGCGTCCAGGAAGCAGCTTCCGACCAGCAAAGGGCCCCATAAAACGTGGCCAACAGCCAACAGCCAAGAGCCAAGGGCCCGGACAGGAACTGGACATGCGGCGCGGAAATGTCTTGTACAAAAAGTACAAATGCTCCACGACAGTCGAGAAAAGTTCAAAGACGACAAAGGACGCGAGGAAGTGGCAGGAGAGACAGAGAGAGAGAGAGAGAGGAAAAAAAAGAAAATGAAAATTGAATGGCCACGCTCGGTTGGGTTCTCCCTCGCTCTCTCTCTTTGGCCAGGCTTTGGGCCAGGAAGATGGCCATTATACTTTATGCAAATCTTGTGGCAGCTTTAACAAGCCAGGACCGGGCCCGGCACCGAGACCAGGGACGATGGTTGCCCCCAAAAGCCGCAGCAAGCAGCCGCAGCTCTACGCATTTTAATTTAATTAATTTAAATTCTTAATGTGATATCTTATGCCCTGCACAGGGCCTCTAACTATGTGGCCCCGCACTATGTGTTTTTCTATTTTTTCTAGATTTTTCTGCTGGCGTTGCAATTGCTTAATGTTTTGTGAAACAATTTTGAGGCGTTGCAGGAGGCTTTTTTCCAAGCAATTGACACTGGAATGGTCTTTAAATTCAAATTAGCACTGGGCCAAGGGGAAAAGGCGGGGATTTTTCTGTAAATTATTAGCAGAAATTCCTGTCAATAGGCGGCCTCTCCAGAGTTTGATTTAAGGCCTTTAAGGGCTGTAGCCTAAGCCACTACTTCCGGGCTTTCGCCATTTCTGGCCTGGCTTTTTCGGGCATTTACCAAAACATAAACTCCCGATCAAGGGGGCTCGTCACGTTTGCCGTTTTAATATTTTTATGGCGGGGTGGGGGGGGGGTGGGCTCTTTTAGCCACTGTTTACCCTCGATGGCCCGCAAGGGTGCGAAAGGGTTTTGCCGCCTCAGCGATTTGGGGAGTATTGTTTTTTATGATTTAATTTAAAGGGTTTTCGTCGTGCCTGAAATATAAATAACCAAGGAGCTGGCAAGCCAGGACAAGGCAATAAAACAATTTACGAGTCACACCCCGGCATCAAATAGGGGGGGGCACGGGGCACAAGCTCACACGCTTATTACGCATACGCCGAGTGCACCGTCAACAAGCGTAAATCAAACGTGGCTCTCACGGCTCGAACTGCGAATGCAAATTGAGAAACTGTCAGCAACCAAGAGCAACCAAACAGACAGGCAGTAAGGATGCAGGCTGCAGGTTGGAGGGTGGTGAAGGATGGGGGGTTGGGGGGCAAAGTGCAGCGCCTGCTAAGTGCAAACGTAAACGAAAAATAGCTCGAAAAAATAGCATTTCGCTTGCGGATTTATTTGGCATTTCAAAATTTAATGCGCTGGGTGGGGCACAAAAGGGGGGAGGGGGGGACACACACTGCTCCCAATAATGTTATGCAAATGATATGTGCATAAAAGTCAAGCCGGATTCTGACAGCAAGAGGCCACGCCCAGCAATGCAAATGGGCGGTGGGACGGAGGGGGAGGGCAGTGGGGCGTTGGAGCGGATGAGCGGATTTGCGGTGGCTCCGAGTCAGTGTCGTTGGGGAATGTGTGGCAGCTTTCACATGTGAAACCAGTTAGAAAGATGAATAGATTGACTATCGACAAGCGCAAGGGATTGACAGGTTTACGCCCAGCGCGAGGCAACAAGAGGTGGAGGTGGAGGAGGAGGAGGTACAGGAGGAGGAACAGGAGGAGGAACAGGAGCAGATGGAGGAGGAGCAAGAGGAGAAGGTGGACGAGGAGGTGCAGGAGGAGGAGGACCAGGAGGACGAGGAGCAGACTGTGGAGGAGCAGAAGGACTAGGAGGACTACCTGCCAAAGGACCACCATGACGTACAGCTAGATGATGCTGGCATTTGCATATTTCGGGTGTCAAATGGAGGGCTGGCAGAGCAGGGTGGGGGGTCCGGGGACAGCTAGGTAAATGCCATTCGCTGCTTGAATGACATTTCACTCGCACTCGCACTCGCGTTTTCTTTTTTTTTTTGCCCCACCATGGAAATTGCTTGGGAATTGCCATGCCGATGCAGCACAAAGCGGCACGTCCTTCACACGTTCCACCTGCCGCTGGAGAGGACTCTGATAAATGCACTTGCCACCGCGGGAGTCAAGCGGGTTACATCCCGCCAGCTGCATCTAATGTGCGTCTTCGGGTGCGCTCAAATTGCAGGCAATCAAAATGAATTGGCCACAGAGAGAGAGAAAGCCAGAGCTTAAAGCCAACACTGGGTGGGGTAGGGGGGTGGGGTGGAGCCTCTGGCTAACACTCGACACCCGTAAATAATTTGCATGCATTAAATATGCAACAAAGCAAAAGCAAAGGCAAAAGCAAAAGAGCACAAAATGCAATATGCTGGCGAGCATGCGGATGCCGTTGCAGGTGTGGCAATGAGGCCCGCGGCCGCCCCGCCATATGGAAATGGGAATCTCGGCTAACAAGAAGCCACCGCCGAAACACGAAGCACGAAAGGCAAAGCGAGAGCACAAAATGTAATGAACAATCCCGCAGAAAACTAAACTTTCTTTGGGGTTTTTTTTTGCATATTTTAAAATGCATTGAAATGCAGATAGCGCACGTGTGGTGCACCCCCCCTCTCCCCCTTCCCACCCCCCAGTAAACACTAAACAAAGCATCTCTAGGGGTCCAATGGTCCTTCTGGGCCAGAGGACCCCGCACTTGCGACACGTGGCAGAAGTTTTAATGAAACAAACTGCGGTGGCTGCAACCCCAAAAGCGAGCTTGCTGCCACCACGCAACGGAAATGAGAAATGTGCGGGCGAGTGCAACAAATTCAGAGCCGCCCCAAATGGAGCACATTCTAGCATATTTGAGTCGCTCAGGCGACAAGTGCCACCGAAACTGATTCCGAATGCCTCAAATCTAGTGCATCGAAATCGAATCGAGGCCTCCCCCCACAGAACTGAGGCCGGCGCTTGCCGGAGATACTTGAGAGCCAGTATTTGTGCAACAATGTTGACGGTCCCCGCAACGCATTGTCGCTGCCAGCAAGAACATGCCCCACCGCCTCATGGAGTGGCACTGGCGGCGTGTGTTTGTGCAGCAGATAAATTATTTAAGCAACAAACTGCGCTTTTCGCACCACTTGCCATTCGAGCAGGTGCAGGGGCATGTGTGCCACAATCGAGGCAGCTGCAGATGGAAATCAATCAGCATTAAAACGCGCTAGAGTCCCGTGTACCCTGCGTATCAGCAGGATAACGAAGATGTGCGTGTGAGCAGGTCGCTCATTCATCAATCGCGCCAGGGTATCGCAACGTTCGACCCTCAAATGCCTTGCTGTTCAAATTGAGTTTATTGTGTGGCAGCGGGGCAGCGGGGCAGCGGGGCAGCCGGTTGCGGTAAGCAGACGATGCACTCACTCACTGGCAGTTACTCACACAACCGCAGAGCTGTATGCTATATGCATTTTTGATGTAAGTGCTCCTCTACGGCTGTGTGCGTGTGTGTGTGTGTGTGTGCTGGCGGCTCATGTGACACAGTTTCGCGACAGTGCAGTGCGAGGACACCGAAACCATTCGCGCTCATTTTTCATCGCCGACAGAGAGAAAGTGTTCGGCGCGGAAGTGGCGAAAGTTTTTGCCATGCCACACGACTAGCTCTCAACGTGAGAGTGTGTATGTGTGTGTGTGTACGAGTGTGCACGAGTGTGGTATGCATTTAAGAACACTTCGCGTTGAGCTCTCGCGCCTTTAAGTATGCAACATTATTGCTCGTTGGTCGAGAGACAACGAATAAAGTTCGTCGTTCCATCGAAGCCCGCACGCAGTTTTAATGCAATTTTGTGCATACTTTGAAACCAGTTTGAAATTGTTTAATGCGCCCACAAACCCAAGGCTTACGCACACACGAACACCTCTTCCTTCGAGGACGAAGTGGTTTGCATGTTTAATGCATTTCAAGCCAGCAATTTAAGGCCAACTGCAGTTTTTGGCCATTCGAGAAATATGTGCCAGCGCCTCGACATGTGCCACTTGGGGCACACAATTTTTGCATAAAATTCATGTGCAAAACTCTAATTTCGGAACCGGACCCAGGCCGGACCCGGGCCGGACCCTGGCCGGAGTGCATATCGCGCCAGAGTCCCCAAAAAAAAACCTACGAAATATTTATGCATGGTGAGATATTAACGCCGGGAGGCAGCCAACCAGCCGGGCAGCCCGGCTCGTATTTCGACAGCCAGTCCGGGGCATAAAAGAGATTTAAAGTGGCCTGCCAGGCACTCGGCAGGACACTTTTTACGGCCCCCACTGTGTGTGTGCGCAGGACTGGACTCTGAGGCAGGGATTGGGAGCCCCAGCTCTAAAACTTAAAGTTCATTTAGCTGCGAAATTTCCACAATTTTACACAAGCCTGCACTCTGGCCCCAAAACTCTCAGAGAGGGAGAGGGGGGGAGAGGGAGGGAGGGAGGGACAGAGTGGACCAGCATTAAAGTCGCACCAATTTGGCGCTGCTTCCTTTGTTGTAGTCCTGGGCGCTTGCACCATAAAATGATGATCTGCGAAAATGTCCTTTTATGTCTGTTGGACGCTAAGGACCTGTAAAAGTGTCTCTTAAGAATGTTGCTGCCAGGAGGGGGGTAGAGAGGGTGGACACAGCCCACCTGCTGGTGGCGTGGCACGTAGTGCGGGGGGGGGGGGGGGGGGCGCTGCGTCTGGTTGCCATAAAAGATAAAACGAAAGCACAAACGGAAAAGTGCAGCCAGCAGGACGACCTTTGGCCTGTTTGCTGATGCTGCCGTTTACCAGCTTTTGGGGCAGCAGCTCCTTGGGGGCGTTGCACAACAAGCTGCAGACCAAATTTGTTACGCTGCTCTTGCTCGAGACACCAGCGTTTTCGGGGGGCATGCCCCGGGCAGGCATTTGCCATGCTTCGCTGCGCTCATTTGTCGCCAAAAGCCAACAATGGCCAACGATGCCCCAAGGACACCACCGACAGTGCGTTGGCACCACGGACGCCCCCTCCCCCCTAACGGTTTATGGGCCGCCTGGGAGCCCTGGGCCGCCACCCGTATAGGCGTTAAGGACAACATTTTTATGCTAATTGAAAGCCATCGATATCGGGGGGGTCCTAGGATACCATAAACATAACTCAAGCTCATGTTTCTCTCTCTCTCTTTCTCTCTCTTACAGGCAGCAACAGCCGCTCGATGAGCAACGTGCAACAATCGGCGGCCGCCCCCTCATCGCTGACCGCCTCGCTGCCGCGCTTCCTCTCACGCGGCCACACCTACCGCGCCGTTGTGGGCGACACACTCGTCCTGCCCTGCCAGGTGGAGAATCTGGGTGAGTCCTGCCGTTGGCTTAGTATAATTAATCCCGCCAGCAAAATTTGATCCGAAGCCGACAAAAATAATAATATCAGCAGCAGGCAGGCAGCCAAAAATTATGCAAAATACATGCAAATATGTTTAGGCAGAATGTCATTTCACATAAATTTAATTTACAACAGCCAAGGGGGAGGGGGGAGAGGGGCCAGAAACAGCTGTCAGCAGATTGTCGCAAAAATATGCAACCTCACACATGTGCGTATTGGCAGCAAATAAATTAGCCTGATTAAGGCCAGGGATGGGGGGATCCAATGGACCATTCAGGCGAAAATTGTGACTGAATGGAGGGGTAGTTCCCCCTACGATTCGAAGGAGGAGCAGCAGTCCAGTGCAAGGCCAGCCTGGGCTCTTCCTGGAGTCCTTGGAATTACTAGCAAACAGCTCACCTGTCGAGCGGGGTGAGACTTCAATCAATTAAAGGCCACAATATTTGCTCCGTCTAAACACAGCCCCTAATGGTGGGCCGCCCCGAGGGTGGTGCTGTGTCGACCCAGTTGCAGAGGCAACTGCCGTTGACATGCCAATAAATAAAATGCAATTAACCGTTCGCTGCAGCCAAATGAAAATAAATTGCACATCGATGGCAGTGTGACGACAGTGGCAGATTGACAGCAGTCAAAGGTCACAGATAGCAGCGCCGTACACGGCGAAAAAAAACGTACAAAGAAAGCCCCACAAACAGCAATTCCTGGCCACAATCGACTGCTGCTTTGCGCGCAGTGTGGCTTGTTTTTTCGAGTCAAAAGTATTTTTCAATTAATTGGAACGACATTAAACTGCAATGATTTCCCATTAACGCCTGATGTTTCGTGACTTTTTGCGTGGCCTGTCGCTGATTTTCAATCCCTGGCAAAAACACATCCATTTTTGGGGGGGCTTAAAGCCCGCCGAAGCCTCATCAATGGCGGCATTTGCTGGCCCCCCCACCCGATTGCACTCTGCTCTGGTTTTATTTCTGGCTTTCAGCGAGGTCAAGCAGTAGGTGGAAAAGCCCTTAATCCAATAAAAGAAATTAAGTATCAAATGGTCTACGAACACTGACGAATACGTATACGCCATGGTGTCGCTTAAGGTTTTCAATTGGCTTTTCATTGGTCGAAGGTATTGAATTACCAAATTGCCTCCACCTCCCATTGAAAAAGGGATTGAAAGGGGTTGAAAGGGGTTGAAAGGGGTTGAAAGGGATAAGTAATGCCCCCCGTATCTGTGCTGGGGCCAGCCCTGTGTTGGCCAATACAAATTCATACATTGACGAGCTATAAAATGAAATTTTTATTGCTGCCAGTCCGACCGCCATTAGAGTCTAATAAAATGCAGGACCCACCACAAACACACACACACACAGACAATCATCATGCCACAAAATGCCCTGGCAATTGCTGTGTAAGACTCCAGCCGATTCAATAATAATCGAACCCAATAAAACGATGATTGCTTGGGTTGGTTTCTTTTTGGGGGCAGGATACGAGTGGTTTACTTTAACTTTTGGCGGGGGGGCGGGGGTCCTGGCGCCTACGGGGGCTTATGGTATTTGCATTTGGCGTGGCAGTGGGCTCTGTTTTCCTTTTGTTCTGTTAATAACCGGAAGGAAATCGGCACACGACACACGGCCCACTGAGCACACTCTCATTACGCGTGCGGCATCCATAATGCAACGCGCTTTAAGCTGTGATTATTTAATGGCCGGCTTGTCAGCTGCCGACCGACCGCCCCCCCGGGCCAAAAGGTTGCAGAAATGAAAACATTTCATTAAAATTTTATATTCGAATGCCACCCCCACCGCCCCCTCTGGCCATCGTCGTCGTCCTTGTGTCGTGTGTTTACACAGCTCTGATTTTGGTTTAACGGCACGTATACGTAATATGACCATGCGGCGCTTTTCCACGTATTCGTTGTGTGTGTGTTTTTTTTTAACATTTCCATAATAAATACAAGTTCATAAATTTGTTCAAGAGAACAGCCATCAAATAAATAAACATATTATACGCCACTTAATCGCATTGTGCCGTTTTTCATTTTCTTTTCTTTTATTTTCTTTTATTTTTTTGTGGGCTAAGAAAAGAATAAAATATGCAAAGAATAATGCCCGTAACATCTGCAAAATTATGTCATTTATATGAGCAAACATACTAAAAAATAGATGAAAACAGAAGCCCCAGCCGCGGGGACACAGGGAGGGTCCTGGAGGGTCCTGGAGATGAATAGAAAGATACACATGTATCTCGCTCTGTGTGTGTTTTTTTGTGTAGAGAAAACTATTTCCAGGCCCTGGAAAGCAGACACATCTTGCCTCACTTTCTCCCTCTCTCTCTCTCCCACTCTCTTCACAGGCAACTTTGTGCTGTTGTGGCGACGTGGAACAAATGTGCTCACTGCCTCCAACATAATGGTCACCCGGGATGAGCGCGTAAGACTGATAGATGGCTATAATTTAGAGATATCCGATTTGGAGCCGCAAGATGCCGGGGATTATGTTTGTCAAATCAGTGACAAAATAAATCGTGATCAAGTGCATACTGTGGAGATATTGGGTGAGTACACAGCCCCACCCCTTGCGTATCTATTAATAACCCCCATTCCTCCCCCCAGTGCCGCCCAGCGTTCGGGCCATACCCACATCCGGACAGCTGCAGGCCCGCAAGGGCGGACCCATCACCCTGGAGTGCAAGGGCTCTGGCAATCCGGTGCCCACCATCTACTGGACCAAAAAGGTGGGTTGTACGACTTTCTCCTTTCACTTCCAATGGTATTTTGAAGTGCATTTCATTTGGCTTTAATCGGACTCCCAGACTGTATTTAAGCAGCGATTTCTTGGACTGAGAAAATGCCTTTTTCTAGGTTGAAAGTATGATGCCACATCTTTGAAACATTCCATTCCCAGGGCGGCACAAAGTGAAATGATAAATTGTTAGGCAGCATGTGGCATGCGGCCGTAATGGGAGGCAATTATGAATTCAACAAACACATAATTTTACGCATGAGCCCACAAAGGGATCACATATTTGCCAGCCATTCAAAGTAGGTCAAAATGGTTGAAGGAGGGGACGAGGGGGGGACCTGTATGACTTGCAAATGCCAATGCGAGCTGGCAATTAGTTTTCGCTGCTAATTTTCGAGGAGTCCATCAACACAGGGCAACAGGGTCTGATTCTGGCATTCATACGGAATCATTTGGGTGCCAACATGAGGGATACACACTAAATCACTGTCAATGCCACACAGTATGCAAACAAGCAGGGACCCGACCGAATACTCGACTCGAACCTGCAGTCAAATTGTAATTAATGCGATTCATAGAGCCAGAGACAGAGGCAGAGCCAGGGACAGAGCCAGAGACAGAGTCATAGCCAGAGCCAGGACCAGGGACAGAGCCAGGGCCAGAGACAGAGACAGAGCTAGAGCCAGAGCCAGGGACAGAGCCAGAGCCAGGACCCAGGCCACTGGCAAACAGAAAGTGACCCAGTGTCCCTGTCAGTGTCACTTCAACAGATCGAACCTTTGCGGAAACCGAGACGGAGGGCAGGTCAAACTTTCAATAAAGCAAGTGTCGGAGCAGGCACTCCACAAGGGTAGGGGGGGCTGTGCCGGAGTCGTATCTTCATTTCGGTAAGAGTTCCGTTTGCATTACTGCACTTTGGCGCATTTGACATTTCCGTTCGATTTGTTTGTCTGCATGCAGGCAGGGGACTCCGCCCCCCAAAGACACTGCCAAGTTGTATGTCATTTCATTTTCCATTCCATTCCGTTCCGTTTCAATCTATCCTCGAGTTCTGGCGCTTCCGCTGCTGCTGTCAGAGCCCGAGCGTGTGTTCAGGTTGACACGTGCCACCCTTGGGGGCACAGCAAGTCGGTTGCCAAAGAAAAGACGCTCTGCTTTTGGGACACAGTCCCCCCCTCCTCGATGGCTGTGTTTACATCCAGTTTTGCATGCTCCACATCCAATATTTGAGCGCAACTTGACTTTTGGCTTCACAGCACCGCCCTTCCACCTCTGCCCTCTGCCTCTGCCCCTGCCACCGCCCTGTACATTGGGGGAGCGTCCTTCTTCTCTTTTCTTACTTTTTGTGACTAAATCGTTTCCACTCTCTCCCGTTCTCCGCCTCCTCTTCCAGAGCGGCGCTAACAAGTCGACGGCCCGCATCGGCGACGGCCCCATCCTGACGCTGGAGAAGCTGGAGCGCCAGCAGGCGGGCGTCTACCAGTGCACCGCCGACAACGGCGTGGGCGATCCAGTCACCGTCGACATGCGTCTGGATGTGCTCTGTAAGTATCCTGCCACGCATCAATCATGGCAGAAGGTCCCTTATGTCTCGTAAATCAGTGGCAGCAAAAGTATCTCCACACCGAGATGCATGCCACACAAAGCAGCGAGTCTTAGCGACTGTATATAAATTGATTTTTGACTGTAATCAGATTGCCGCTTTCATGTGCTAAATTCTTTTCTCTCCGTCTCTCTCTGCCTCTCCGACGGATGCCTTTGTCTGTGCCGCACAGATCCACCGGATATACAAGTGGAAAAGTCCTGGATACACTCGGGCGAGGGCTTCGAGGCGAAACTCGTTTGCATTGTCTACGCTGATCCAGTCGCAACGGTTTGTTGGCTCTTTGAATGCATTCCATTCCGTTCCCATTGTATCCAGCAGATAGTTTTTGTTATTTTCGTGGATTTTTAGATTATTACGATTACCCCCCCAGTCCCTGCTCCCCAACCCTCGCCCGTTTTATGCAAGAACTTTGTTTTCAGGTCACCTTTTTTTTCTGGGGGTTTTTTTTTCGTTATCCTTTCTCGTATCCCGTTCTGTTTCTGTCATGTTTTGTGCTGGGCTTTCTTTCTTTTTGTTGCTGTGGCAAATTAATGCCATTTTTCGTTTCTTGTGGGTCAAATTTGGAGCTGAATTTATTAGTTGTCCTTCGTACTGCTGCAGGTGTCCTGGTACCAGAACTCATTTCCGATACAAACGACCGATAGACGAATCATGAACACCAGAGGCAATCGACACACACTCACCATACGCCACATCCAGCAGGAGGACTTTGGCAACTACAGGTGAGTGCCACTCAAGGACACGGAGTAGAGGGGCGTGCCCACACCCACACACCCACAGACAGAAAGCCAGAGCGTTGATTTAGTCAATTTGGTAACTTTTGCTACAACTTATTTCACTTTCTGGCAGCCACCGAGAGCCACTGAGCGGTTCAAAGTTCCCTCCGTTGACTGGAATCAGTCCGTTGCTTTATTTGCTATATGCTTCACAGACCCACGTCCAGCCAAGGGGGAATTGTGCCCCCCCCTCTGTCGCTCCCCGGGTCCGGGCGTCCATTTTGCGGACAAACAAGTTTTCCACATCAATGTCAATCTGTCTGAAACATATTAAAGAAGCGGAAGTTTCGCCATGTTGACACAACATTTCATGCACAAAGTTTTAGTGGGGGGCTGCCCCCCTTCCCACCCTGTACCTGGGCCCACCCACAGTGAGTGGCTTTTGTGCACACGACGTGTCGACGTGTTGGGATTAGTTGAGTCGACTTGCCGCACAGCCACACAGATCGATGCCCTACAGGGCGTATGGGTAATGCAGAATTAAAAGGAAATTAGTTTTATTTTTGAAACCTACTACTGGTACTCCTTTTAACTCGAATTCTTCTCCCACCCCTTTCAGCTGCGTGGCCGACAACTCTTTGGGACGCTCCCGCAAGTACATGGAGCTGTCGGGCCGCCCCGGACCCGCCGAGTTCTACTCGCCCAAGTGGGGCCGCTCGCCGGACAGCTACAATCTGACATGGAAAATCGATAGCTACCCGCCGCTGGAGGAGGTGCGTCTGCTCTACCGTCGTGTGCTGGTAAGTGCGGATACAATATCAATTAATTAACCGTGAAATATGCACAAAAAAAATCCACGCCCGTCTCACATCTAGACAATGGCGCAGATGTGGCAGGTAACCCGATGCCCTGCCACATGGGTGCGGTGCACTAATGAAGCACGTGATTAAAATAATATTCTGTGCGATGAAATGTCTCGGGAACCCATGGAAATAGAAGAAAACGGCGGCAATTATGAGGGGAATAAAGCAAAAGGGAGCCGCGGGGGGCGGGGGCAGGGGCAGAGTCAAAGGCAGAGATGGAGGCAGAGTCGGAGGCACATTCAGCATCTGCCTTTGGATGGCGGCGCACAGACAAAAGTGATTTTTAATATCAACGAAAAATGTCGCTTAATTGCAACTTGTGGCTACAACGGTAGCAATGGCGCAGGGGCGGTGGGGCTGCAGGGGGAGGTGGCTTCATGAGGCGCAACAAATTTAATGAGATTTTTCACTTACGCGCTCTTGGCGATGAATGTCAGACACCGGCCCCGCCCCGTCCTCGTACTCCTGCTCGGCAGCCCTGAAGTGCAATTATGGCTGGATATTGGAGTGGGGGGCGTGGCAGGTCGATGCTTAATTGATGATGTCCCTGTCATAACTGCAACGAGCGATGGGTCATTGGTTCGCCAAGCAGGGGGGGGCAGGGGGGGAAGACCTGTAGTCGGGTTTCTGCGGCAGGACATGAAATTAATTAAGGAATCAAAGGAAAACTGTCGAATGGTAGAGTCAGACACTTAATTTGCTTCTCTCCTTGTCTCCTTCTCTCGTTTTCCATCCCGTATAGATGAACGATACCTTCCAGCAGCCGGGCAGGTGGCACGACTTTATACTCACACCCGAACACCGGCCGGCCTCGGAGCCCCTGACACACATCATGTCCTACACCATTAAGAATCTGTATCCTGGCGCTTACTACGAGGCGATTGTGCAGGCCAAGAACCGCTACGGCTGGAACGAGGTGAGTCCCACACTCCCACACGCCCACACCCCGGACACAGTTCGACACTCTGTCTAAATTGGACGCCACGGGGCGGCTACTTAATCTTGATTTTGTGTACTGAACCCCTGACGACGCTTTTCTTGCACTTTGACCCCCCCATCCATTGCAGGTCAGCGATATATTTCAATTTATCGTGGCCAGCAACAGCCTGGACATTGCCCCCGAGGACGCCGAGGTGGTGGCCAGCTCCAAGTCGCGCAGCAACAGCGGAGCCATCAGCAGCCTACAAGGCCCACTGCCCCAGTGCCTGCTCCTGCACATGGCCCTGCTGCTGGCCCTGGCCTTGAGTAATTGTCAGTACGACAGGCGTCGACTGGGCCTGGGCCTGGGCTAAGCGACCGCAAAGCAAAACAGCAACGCATGCCACAAAACGGGGCAGAGGCCGGAGAATGACTTGATTTTGGTTGGAATTTGTACATCTTTTTGGATTGACTAACCCGCTAATGGTATTCCCCTACCCCCCACAACAACAACAACTACAGCAAGCTAACCAAAGAGCAAGAACCCAAAGAAAAGGAAACCAAAATAAAAACCCACATGTAAATACTATTTTGAAAAGAGTTTTGTCCACGATTTAATTAGCACACATACTCGTACATTATATGGCAAAGGAAAATGGAAAATGGAGCAAAGGAAAAGGCGAGTCAAGCAGGCAAAAAGCCCCATAGACCCATGATAGCCATGTTAGCCATCATAGCCACGTAAGCCAATCGAAAATAGGTCATGTAAATATTAAGAGCATTAGATATCTGAATGTGAATGAAATACATTTTACTCCGCATAAAGAAACGTGTATGTAAATTAAGCAAAACATTATATAGTGATATTATTTAAAGCATAAATAATAAATATCGGAATACTCACTCGAACACAAGGGCCCCCCCCCCCCCCCCCCCCCCCCCCACATGTCCTGTGTTTGTTGTTCATTTTTGCCTGTATTTTAGCCCGTAAGTGCACCAGTAAGCCAGTAAAACCCACAGAAGATTGGCATCAAATAGAGTGTTTTTTCGATGTAAACTAGAACTTAAGCAAACGAAAAACCCCCAAAAAAGAAAAATACAATGTTGTACCACCAAAACTAAAAACTAGGCTAATACTTTGCTCCCCCGTAAATACAATAGAATTTACCATAGAATATTCGTATTTGAATGTGAATTTTTGGAATATTTGTGACTCGTGACTCGTGACAGCAGAGCAGGCCCTGTAAATACATGAGGAATACTTATTGAGCAAGCATTTTATCAGCTTATGCACCTGTACATTCTAGCCTGAACACCCCCCACCCCCAACCCCCCAAAAAAACCGAAAGCGTTACAATTTATCTACATAAATGTGTATGTGTGTGTGTACCTAAACATAGCCAGAAGAAAGGATTAACCATTACCATTACCACAGATACAATGTACGAGTCCCACACTCACATAGATACAGATTTAGAGAGAGCAGAACAGGGCACCTTTTGGGGAGCCTGTTCCTTAGCGGAGAGTTCATTAATTACTAACTACTTAGTACTACAACTACAACTACAACTACGATGCTAATTGTATGATTAAAGCGCATAAGAAACCCCTCAAATATTCAACAAATTAAAATAAAGCATTAGATGTAAAACTAAACTCGGCTCCAAATTGGTTTCATTTCCACTCCACATTCGATGGGGGCCCAAGTAGTGTGGGGAGGGGGGGATGAAATTTAAATGTTGCAATTGCCGGACCGGGAAACTTTCTCAACAATTTACCAGAGAGAACGTTTTTAATATATAATCGTCAATGGCACTCGCGTCCAGGCCCAAGGACCTGCCCAGGACCTGCCCAGGACCTGCCCAGGACCTGCTTAGGACCTACTCAGGGACGTTTTTCCAATATTTTTTCATCGTTCGAACTAAGGACATTACCTCGAGCACTTCTAAGCTGACCAGTGGACCAGGGACACAGAGAACTCACAGGACTCGCAGGACATTGGGACAGGCGGCATACGTGCCCGGCTTAAATTATTAAAACTTTTGCATTTCGTAAAAGTTTATGCATGAAATTTCATGGGGCGCACAAAACTCCTTGAGCTGCGTTTTTATACAGCGTCGAGTGGCATCATCGTTGGGGGCGGCGGCGGCGGCGGAGGCGGAGACGGAAGCTAGGCAAAAATTTTCTACCAATGCAAGTTGCATTTAGAACGGAACGAAACGGAACGAAGCGGATGCCCCCGGATGCCGTTGCCAGTTACAAGTTGCCACTGCCGCTCCTGATGGTATTTGCATGTTGCAAGAAAGCAATGCGTCGTGTGGGAGTGGCAGGCACAAACTTAGTGACCATTATGCATGCAAGTCTCAATATATTTCACATGAATTTTAATGAAATTTGTGTCGTTGAACTGGCCTGCCCCCCAAGGAGCACTCCTGTGGTGGTCCTGTGCCCTGTCCTGCCCCGTCCATGGCTGGGAATTTTGTGCAAATCATATCGCATAATTGGAAAGCCACAAGCGACTATTTCCAGCTATTTGCATTACGGAGAGGGAAGCTTGTGGCCAGGGACAAGTTTTTGGCGCATATTAATTAGCTCGTTTATCATCTGAGCACTTTTCCGACAGCCAGGCCAGGCCAGGCCAGCCCCGTGCTCGAACTCGAACTTGTACTCGAAGCAATGTAAAATTAATTAAGTTGCGCCACAAGGAAACTTTTCCGGCGCCTCTGTTGCACATGGAACCGACTGCAATTGGTATTCATTTCAAATGGATCCGGCATCAGTTGAGGCAGAAGCAATAAAAAAACTGCTGCCAAAAGAAACTGTTAACTAACGAAAATGAAATCATAATTAATATTGGTGGAATCGGCCAAGTGCAGAGCTGCCCCCCTGCCGCCACCCCCCTGCCAATCCTTCGCAGACAGGACGAGTCAGTCAGGCAAGCAGGCGTCAAGGCGAGCAAGATTCAAACTTTTATAATTAAAATTTTGCAGCTCCAGTATTTTCAGTGATTTTTTTCCGTTTCGTTCCGTTCGTGCTCGCCAGGCAAATCATAAAGCTACATGGAGCCAAGAAGGTGGGGTGGACGGGGGGCAGTGGGGGGGCGTGGCGAAACTTTGCCGTTCGAGTGCGAATTAAATTAATTTTCAACTGATTTGATTTCTCGCAAAAGCTATTGCTAAAATGTAAGTTTCTGGCCATTGTCAATGGAAAAGTTGTCCCCGTCCGATACCATTTTTGTGTGGAGAATGCGAGGCGAATTAAATTAACAAAGACAGAGACAAAAGGCAAGGAATTTCATATGTTGTGCGGACAAAGGCAAAGGGCACCGCAAGAGAGGAGCCAGCCAGGATGCGTTGCCTGGCCAACGCACAATAACTCAATGAAATGGGGCCCAGAGACGGGAGACGGGGACCAGGGTGGCGCTGTGACCAAACAAATTTACATAATTCCTGAGTCGCCCTGCTCTTAGGGGGGTGGGCGGGGATGGACGTCTGATATTTATGGAGGGCAGCTTAATGGCGGTTTAAAACGGTTGCAGCCGAGAGCTGGAAAAATCGCTCTCGAACCACTCGGAGATACACGGATACACAGCGCCATGGCACACACTCGCACACGAGCATTATGCTAAAACAAATCTACATAATTTAGGAGTAGGCCACGCCGCCGCCACGCCAGGACGAAACAACAACAACAAAAAATAGCAACAGCCGTAGCTGTGGGGCCTCCACGCCTGTCATTGCCGCACAAATCAAAAAGCAGGCGGGCGTACGGGCAGACAGGATCTCCTTTGGAGAAAATTATTTGCGGATGCTAAGAAAAATTTGTACATCAATCGATTTTGTTTGATTTTTTTTTTTCTCTGGCTGTGGCTGCCACTTCCATTTCTCTGTTGAGTTGGCCACAAGAGATTTGCATAATTCATGGCGCTGATGGCTGGTGAGGATTCCAGGATGGGCCTCCTTCTTCGAGTGCTGGGCGGAGCTGGGGGTGGCGGGGGGGCATGTGTCTGCCTGATTGCTTTGAGTGGCTCATTTCGCACAGCCTGCCCTGCCCCACCAGGGCTGCTGCTGCTGCTGCTGCTGCTGTGCGGTGCGGTGCGAGGGGTAAATTGGAAAAGTATGTCTAAGGCCGACACCCTCCGCCCCCAACGACGAATCCTGTTCTGTTGTGGCATCCGAGCCGTATAATTTTCGCCTTGGCCTGCGTGTGGCACGTGAGTGGAGCATGTAGTTTTTTAATCAACTTGCAACATGCAAAACCAATGACAGTTCCAGTGGCTGTCGACTGACGACTGCGTGCCGGGGACCACCGTTAGCCCCAAAAAGAAAAACCATCCAAAAGCAAACAAGTTATGCCGTCAATTTCAATTTATATTCTAATGACATATTGTTCCAGCCATTGTCAATTTTTGTTGCGCGTGTCACCGAAACGGAAACCGAACTCGTGGAGATGGAGACGGCGTTGACGATGGCGAAATTTAAAAACAATTTTCAAAACTTGCCCCAGAGAGAGATTCGTATTATGTTTAACTCATTTTCATAAAGCACTGTGCTGTGGAGGGAGGGAGGGGGCCGGGGCGCGGGCAGGCTGAAATTATAATGCGAAAACAGCAACAGCGGCGACACCAAAGCGCGACAAAGTTCAGGCAGAACAAAAGTTTATCTCGTACTTTGTTTGCATACACAAAGCCCGAACGAAGAAGAAGCTCTGCTCCACTCTGCTCTGCTCTGTCCCGCTCTGCTGTGCACTGCTTTGCTTCGCTCTGCTCTGCTCTGTCCCGCTCTGCTGTGCACTGCTTGGCTCTGCTCTGCCCGCTCTGCTTCGCTCTGCCCTGCTGTGCTTCGCTCTGCTCTGTCCTGCTCTGTCCCGCTCTGCTCTGCTCTGCTCTGCTCTGCTCGGTTCAGCTTCGCTCTCCTCTCCTCTGCTTCCGCTCTGCTCTGCTCTGTTTTGTTCTGGCAATCGTTGCATGAAATTCAGCGCAGGAATATGCCACGGAAACACTGCTTTGCGGTGGCTGGCTGCCATCCATCCCGTCTCTGGGATAGAAACAATGACGCCCCCCCAGGGCTGAGCGTCGAGTGGTGAATGCCGTGTGCCGTCTGCCGTGTGCCGTGTGCCGGGCGTTGAGCGATTTCTTTTCATAAAGATAAATGCCAGAAAGTTGAGGCTGGCTGCAGCAGTGTGGAAGTCGTACTGCAATCTGCCGCCGCTACAGGAGCTTCTGGACGAACCGCTGCTCCCCCCTCCCCCCGCCATTAAAGTAAAGCTTAGTTCGTCTGCCTCGGGCTTTGTTAAAGCTTCTCTCTGTCGCCGTCGCCGTCTCTCGCGCTACTGCACGGCATTAACTCGGCCATGTAAAATAATTTACGGCGCTGCATTGCAAATGACATTGACTTTATACTGTTGCAGCTTTTGTACCCTGTACTTGTACGAGAGAAGGAAGGCCTCGGCTGTTGATCAAGCAAATGACCGGCGGAGAGCTATACATTTTCTGTAGAAGGCAGTAGAACGATTACCGGGTATCTTATAGTCGGAAGGCCCCCTTTGGGGTTCTCTCTAGTTCATATTTCATGTGGGCAGAGTTCGGCTTTCCCTCGCGCTGCGTCACGCTCGCTTCCGCGGCATCGCCTGTGTGGTGCACATTTCGTCGTATGTTGCATGCCGTCCAGCCTGCTGCTGCCGAGAGCTGGGCCAATTGACCAATGGCTGCTTATCAGGCGAGAACATGGTTCTATGGAATTTCATTAGGCTTCACCTCCCACCGCTACTCACCCACGCCGGCGTACCCCCACCACCGCTGTTCTACTGCCTGGTTAATGGTCGGTTGTTGGCCTTTTTTATTACCGCATTGTTCGTTGTCGCTGTCGTTGTCGCAACAGCCCGCGTTGGCTAATGGCGTTAGTTCGTTAGCCAAGCGATAAGATTGCCAGCCGAAAGGGGGTCCGGTTCAAAGAACAGGGAGGGCAAGGCATCCCCATCTCCCAATCTGGCGGCAGGAAGCTCTTTAATTATGAGCAGTTGTTAAGCAGTCCTTTAGAACATGAGTACCCTAACCCTAACCCTCACCCTAGCCCATCCCGTAGTACCCTTAACGATACCCCGATACGATATCTTCCCTTAACCGATACTCTAGTCAGTGACCCGTGTCACCTGTAATTGTAAGTTATGAAATTCTACTTGAGAATTCTCCCGGAGAGACATCCAACGCCCAGATTGGCTGCCGGCTTCAGTATTCTAATTACTCGAAAATCCCAATCTTTGGAAGGCTACATCTCAGACAAATAGGGCCAGATCGGCGAAGGACCTAGTCTCCCATGACCGCGAGGATCCAGACTGTTGATCGGCATCAAAATCTCGACTTCGAAAATGAGGTCGATTTTTGGCGATTGATGGTTACATCATGATTTTTTGCGAAAATCGTGAAAAAATTGATGTCCCTTTTTTCGACGGCATTCGACTGGCAGGACTCTCCCGATCACGGAGAGACATGCCATGCTCCGATCGGCCGACGTATCGCAGAGATATAGCGTGCAGAAAAAAACCAGTATTTTACTGAAATACAAGTATCAATCTTTGGAAGGCTACATCTCAGACAAATAGGGCCAGATCGGTGAAGGACCAACTCTCCCAGGACCGCGAGGATCCAGACTGTTGATCGGCATCAAAATCTCGACTTCGAAAATGAGGTCGATTTTTGGCAAATTTAATGATGTAACCATCATGATTTTTTGCAAAAATCGTGAAAAAATTGATGTCCTTTTTTCGGATTGCAGTCGACTGGCAGGACTCTCCCGATCACGAAAAGACATGCCGCACTCCGATCGGCAGCCGTATCGCTGAGATACAGCTTTCAGAAAAGACCAGTATCTCAAAGATATGCATATTCAAATCTTCCGAAGGCTATATCTCACACAAATAGGGCCAGATCGGTACAGATTTCGGATAGCAGTCGACTGGCAGGACTCTCCCGATCACGAAAAGACATGCCATGCCCCGATCGGCTGCCGTATCGCTGAGATACAGCGTGCAGAAAAACCAGTATCTCAAAGATATGCCAATCCAGATCTTCCGAAGGCTATATCTCACACAAATAGGGCCACATCAGTGCGGGATCCACTCTCCCAGGACCGTGGGGGTTCTGCCTATCGACTGCCATCAAAATCTCGACTTCGGAAATGAGGCCGATTTTTGGCAAATTTAATGATGTAACCATCATGATTTTTTGCGAAAATCGTGAAAAAATTGATGTCCTTTTTTCCGGCGGCAATCGATTGGCAGGACTCTTCCGATCACGGAGAGATATGCCACGCCCGGATCGGTCCATAAATAGTCGAGATACAGCCAAAGATAATGTGTGAAAATCGGCCATTTTGGTTGCAAGTTGAGGATTGTTGTTGCACAGCAACAAAAATCGTTGGAGAAAGTTAGTTTTTTCTAATTTTAGATGTAGAACAATGAAAAAAAACAACAGACTACAACAAGCCAGTTTTGCTTGATTGTTTTCTCCGCTATTTGTGGCCCGATTAGTGTGATGGCTTCCGGGATCGACCCGACTAAATGGAGCCCTTATCAAGGATCCAAAATATTTTTCCCAATCAAACATATCAGTATTTATTTATTTGTTTTATTATTCGACAACGGAATCAAAATAATCCTTAACTAACTTATTTCTATCTTAAATAATAACAAAAACAAAAGATTACAAAATCATATATGAGAGAGTTGGTCCGGTGGAGATCAACCACAAAGGGTGCATGGGTCCTTATGCTCCTTGCAGGCGTACCCAAGGCAATCCTACTAATCATGTCAGGGCAATCGCTCTTGTCCACTAAGAATTTATAGATAAAGATCTGAGCAGCAAGAGTCCTTCCATCTTAGAGGGTGGAAAGAGAGGCACGAGGCGAAACCTGCGGACTTTCTGGATGCCAGGAGGAGCTATGGCCTCAAAACGCGTAAGTAAATCAGTATATAATTTTGGACATATTTTAAAATATATCTTCCTTCACAGAGGACTTATGTAGCCCACGCTTTACCTCAAACCGAGTCGCATCCGATTTCCCCCGCCAAACGGAGTCCTATCCAAGCATTAGCGAGGCGCATTCGGGACAGACCGAGTCCTAACCCAGCCAGACTGAGCCATATCCCAGCAGGACAGAAGCGCACCCCTGGCAATATCGGAACCTAACAGCCCATCGTCATCCTTCGACCTGGTCACCGACAACAAGGGTTTTGTCTATGGCAGCCAAAGGAGGCGCTACGCGGACTCTAAATAGATCTCGTTGTTGTTAGATTTAAGGATATACATATAAGGATGTAGATAGTAGATACAAATGCTTTCCACGTGTTCATTCATTTACCCTATGCTAAGTTTTGATGAATAAAACGATTGAAAAATAATCCTTTCTGTGTCCTGTATGGGGGTAGCTATCCTGCTTATAAGATGGCGGGGCAGGTTCAGATCGTTTCAATATTTTTGATTGGGGAAAATGTCCTTGATCCTTGATAAGGACTCCAATAAATCAAGGACATTTGTTCGATCACAGGAAGACGTCGGACTCCTAGATCGGCCCACAAATAGCCGATAAAACTGCATATCTGCGTTTAGGGTTGTTGGGGAGTCCTTACCCAAGGATTAAGGACATTTTTCTTATCACGGCGGGCCATAGCGCGTCCCGATAGGGCCACAAATAATGGAGAAAACATGATATATATGTCCGGAGAAAATATCCTTGATCCTGGGTCCTGGATAAGGACTGTATTAGAACAAGGAAGCTATTATAAGAACAGGAAGCCGTCGCGCGTTCCAATCGCATAACAAATGGTGGATTTATTCCACAAACAACAAATTACAACAATTTCCAATTTGGTGGCGCTCAAAACCGAGATTTTTCGATTTTCAGATCTGGGATACCAGGCGAACAGAAATCAGCAGAAGGTCGCTGGTTTATTTTTTGAAATTTTATTTTTTCGTTTCATTTTTAGGCCCCCAAAAGTATGCAACGATTTTTTTTGCAATCGCAAAAGTTGCTTGCTGCTGATTTCTGTTCGCCTGGTATCCCAGTTTTAAAATTCTCGATTTTGTCCATTTGAGCGGTCGCAATTTGAGAGTTGTTGTTGTACAACAACAACAATTTGTTGTACAAAAATTGACAGCAACAACTTTTGTTGATTTCTCCGTTATTTGAAGATCGATAGGGACGCGCGACGGCTTCCTGTGTTCGTAAAACTGTCCCTGACTCGATGCAGTCCTTATCAAGGACCCAGGATCAATGATATTTTCTCGGACATATATGTATATGTACATATCTCTTTTTCTCCATTATTTGTCGCCCTATTGGGACGTGCTATGGCCCGCTGTGATAAGAAAAATGTCCTTAATCCTTGGGTAAGGACTCCCCAACAACCCTAAACGCAGATATGCAGTTTTATCGGCTATTTGTGGGCCGATCTAGGAGTCCGACGTCTTCCTGTGATCGAACAAATGTCCTTGATTTATTGGAGTCCTTATCAAGGATCAAGGACATTTTCCCCAATCAAAAATATTGAAACGATCTGAACCTGCCCCGCCATCTTATAAGCAGGATAGCTACCCCCATACAGGACACAGAAAGGATTATTTTTCAATCGTTTTATTCATCAAAACTTAGCATAGGGTAAATGAATGAACACGTGGAAAGCATTTGTATCTACTATCTACATCCTTATATGTATATCCTTAAATCTAACAACAACGAGATCTATTTAGAGTCCGCGTAGCGCCTCCTTTGGCTGCCATAGACAAAACCCTTGTTGTCGGTGACCAGGTCGAAGGATGACGATGGGCTGTTAGGTTCCGATATTGCCAGGGGTGCGCTTCTGTCCTGCTGGGATATGGCTCAGTCTGGCTGGGTTAGGACTCGGTCTGTCCCGAATGCGCCTCGCTAATGCTTGGATAGGACTCCGTTTGGCGGGGGAAATCGGATGCGACTCGGTTTGAGGTAAAGCGTGGGCTACATAAGTCCTCTGTGAAGGAAGATATATTTTAAAATATGTCCAAAATTATATACTGATTTACTTACGCGTTTTGAGGCTATAGCCCCTCCTGGCATCCAGAAAGTCCGCAGGTTTCGCCTCGTGCATCTCTCCTCCCTCTAGGATGGAAGGACTATTGCTGCTCAGCTCTTTATCTATAAATTCTTAGTGGACAACAGCGAGTTGTAGGTTATTTAAGGATTATTTTGATTCCGTTGTCGAATAATAAAACAAATAAATAAATACTGATATGTCTGATTGGGAAAAATATTTTGGATCCTTGATAAGGGCTCCATTTAGTCGGGTCGATCCCGGAAGCCATCACACTGATCGGGCCACAAATAGCGGAGAAAACAGTCAAGCAAAACTGGCTTGTTGTAGTCTGTTGTTGTTTATCATTGTTCTACATCTAAAATTAGAAAAATTAACTTTCTCCAACGATTTTGGTTGTGGTGCAACAACAATCCTCAACTTTCAACCAAAATGGCCGATTTTCACTCATTACCTTTGGCTGTATCTCGACTATTTATGGACCGATCCGGGCGCGGCATATCTCTCCGTGATCGGGAGAGTCCTGCCAATGAACTGCCGCCGAAAAAAGGGACATCAATTTTTTCACGATTTTTGCAAAAAATCATGATGGTTACATCATTAAATTTGCCAAAAATCGGCCTCATTTTCGAAGTCGAGATTTTGATGCCGTTCGACTCTCTGGATCCCCACGATCCTGGGAGAGTGGGTCCTACACCGATCTGGCCTTATTAGACTGAGATATAGCCTACCGAAGATTTGGATTTGCGTATCTTTAAAATACTGGTTTCTTCTGTATGCTATATCTCTGCGATACGGCAGTCGATCGGAGAGCGGCATGTCTTTTCGTGATCGGGAGAGTCCTGCCAATCAACTGCCGCCGAAAAAAGGGACGTCAATTTTTTCACCATTTTCGCAAAAACTCATGATGGTTACATCATTAAATTTGCCAAAAATCGGCCTCATTTTCGAAGTCGAGATTTTGATGCCGATCAACAGTCTGGATCCTCGCGGTCCTGGGAGACTAGGTCCTTGACCGATCTGGCCCTATTTGTCTGAGATATGCCCTTCCAAAGATTGGGATTTGCGAGTAATTAAAATAATGGTTTCTTCTTCACGCTATATCTCTGCTATACGGCGGCCGATCGGAGCATGGCATGTCTCTCCGTGACCGCGAGAGTCCAGCCAGTCGATTCTGTCTGGCATAATTCTTCGATAGGACTCCGTCTGGCCGGGGGAAATCGGATACGAATCGCTTTGCGGCAAAGCATATGGTACATACATATGTAAGTCCTCGGTGAAGGAATATTTATTTTAAAATAAATCCACAATTATATACTGAATCACTTACGTGTTTCGAAGCTGAAGCCCAGCGCTTGAAGCGGTGGCGCATTAATGGGGGGTTGCTTTCCCGAGGACGTGAACCAACAATTTCGCCGTTGTTCGGCGGGACGGGACGCCACATTGTCGACTCAGAGAAACAACAGTGGCTTCATGGCCATGGACATGGCCTGCAGTGGACAGCCATCAGCGAGAGCACACTCGCTCATATGAACCGGAAGAACAGAAGGGTGAAGGCCCTCATAAACGATGGTGGGCACATCGGTGTCCGCGGGCACGCAAGAGGTATTGCTGGCCACTGGAGGAGGCGACCTGCTTAAATGAAAGGAAGAGTTAAATAAAGTAAATGAATAAATAATAACCTAATAACTTTACCTGGCGGGGCACGAGGAGGGCCAGAGAGGGTCTCGGCCAATAGAGTTGGAGGGAATACAAAATAAAAGAAGAACAAAGGAATACTTACTCGGTTAAAGCCGATGAGGTCAAGCATGGTGCAGTAGGGAAGACGGAGTCGGTAATGTATGCACCTGCGAAGAACGAACGTCGTACTTCGGACACGGCAAAGTGAAGGTTAAGGCCTCGGGCCGCATATCCTGGCAAATATATCATGAAATATGCTTGCAGAAGGAATAAAAGATTTATTATCAGGGATCATCGGTTTTCAATTAACTTTCAACAGGGTTCACAGGGTTTTCGGAGCCAGCCAGACCCAGCTCTGTCATACTTGAAATCATTTGTTCATTACTTGTTTTCTGATGCGAATGCAAAGAAAATAAAAATACGTACTTGCAGGTTCTGTCTCCGAATGGGCAAATGATTACTACAAGCTGTGTAGACCCATTTGATAACCCAATTTATAGGTCTTTAATGGATGACATATATAATATTGCACAATAACAATTTACATTGCAATATACATATGATATGGTTTATATATCTATGTGTTTTTATCTTTATGCGATTATATTTTAAGAGTATAAGTACAAAATATGTATATTCGCACATGGAATACCCTAATAGACAATTATTCCAGTGTGAAGTCATGTCTTCAAAACACAGAAGTCAAAAACCAAAACCTATGCATGCAGAATGTGATACTTCTTGAACATCAATCCATTTATACTCTAGACCCTCAAGAGACTAGTACTAGTACTAGCTTATTGCACATTTATATACATATTTGTACTGTATCGATAGTGATGGCACTGACCGAGGAGCAGAAGACTCTACTCGAAGATACTCAATCTGGACCATGGCACCTGTTCATCGATGCAAATGCCTAAGGGTCGACAGAAGCGCATATAGAAATATATTACTTCAAAATAACACAAACTTTGCTCAATAATTGCCCTCTCAGGCAAGGCGGCTTGTCACGTGAGAATCCTATTCGGAATAATGCTTACACAAGCGCAGTCTGCCGCCGGGCCTTCGATATGCAGGCACTGATCCCACGCCCCAAACACATGTACTCCTGTCACGACTCTCGCACGCAAGTGCTGCCCCGGCGACACGTCAGAGCAACAGTCAGCCCAGAGTCAGAGTCAGAGCCAAAGCTGGAGTCAGTCAGCGACAAAGTCAAAGCCAAAGCTGAAGCCGAAGCCGAAGCACGAGTGAAGGCAGCTACAATCATTCACATTTAAATTAACATTTCCCGGCACCGATTATCCTAATTGGGAGCTGGCCTTAGACCCCTACGTGGGGCTGTGCGACTGTGGGAGATGTGAGTCGGCTGTTACTTGGGTGCTTGCCGGGCGGCAGGTACAGTCGGCACGCGAGTCTGTTGAAAAATGGATTTAATGTGACGCAAAACAAGCGCGGACTCATAAAAATGAAATGGAAATTAATCAAATTAGCATTTTGTACAAATAGCAAAGCATTACCTCGCTTATGCCAGCGATTTGTAATGCCAGAATTCCGGAAAGAGGATTGTAGGATGTGGGATGTGGGATGTGGGATGTTGGATGGTTGATGGCTGAAAAGTCCCGTCCCGGACGGGGACATGCTAGAGCGGTTTAGTTGTAGACCCGGAATAAACGTACATGCAATCCGGCCACGCCAAAAAGTGATTGCATAATTACTCAGAAGGCAGGCAAGTGCCAGTGTGCCCCGAGGACCACAAAAGTATCTCCGAATGAAAATTAAAAGTAATGACCACAGCCTCAGCTTAGAGACACATCCCATGCCCATGGCCATGCCCATTCTCATCCCCATACCCATCCCCACCGATTGCCCCGAATCAATTAGGCTGCCTGTCCTTCAGTACGAGGTCAGGCAGGCTCCGAGTTCTACTCCATTTTCGGGCTACGCCCTACGCCCAAAAACGTAGCAAACGTAGCTCGGGCTTTCCTCCTGCGATTTTATTGCAACACAATGGTATTTTAAGTGCAAACAATAAAAATGATTTATTGCCCCACAATGAGGGCCGTCTTCGTCGCCGTCTAAGGTGGAAAGGCGAATGTGTTCCTTGGTGGGGCTTTTGGCATTTTGTTTTCTGCTGTAATTAGAATAAAAAATGCATTTGGCTCCAATGCTACACAAAAATTGAATGATTCCCTGCTCCCACCTGGGCCCGAATACACGATTATACACTTAGACTGAATTATTTACAAGTCTTTTGGGGAACGCCGTGTTTGAAATGTTCGATATTCATTAAGAGCCTTCTCTGAGCAGCCTTCAGGCTCGTCTTCAAGGGAAAATCCTAAGTGCAGGCTGCAGGCAGGAAGGAGAGGAAAAACTATGCCAAATGTGCAAAATGAAAACTTTTGGGAAAACAAAGAAAGGGTTAGAAGAGGAAAAGGGAGTAAAAGAGCAAAGGGTAATGTCAAATGTGGGTTAATATGATTTATGGAAATTTGCCAGCTTCGCATTCGGGAAAAGCACTCGACCCGCACTCGAGCCTTTGTGTGTTTGCCAACTCAGGTGGGTGCCCGTGGCCCCTCAGGTATTCGCTTTCACATTTCCGCTTCCACCCCGCATCCCAACTCCCGTGCACACACACACAAAGTCGTTTGTGGCATGACTCCGTCCGTGTCTGGGAGGGAGCTGGAACATTTTTACGTTTTTGCACAAATTTGTCAACTGAAACAGTTGACGTTAGACTCAATGCAGCCACCAGCCCGCATAATGCCAGGCATTTTTGGTGTCATTGTTAAGGAGCCAAGGCAGCCATCCGCAGACACACACACACACACACACAGACACGAGACAGATACAGAGACAGAAAGAAAGCCAAAAGGCGTAGACTCGACTCCATTTGCCTGCCTTGGCAATGTCAGTGTCATGTTGGGGGCTGCTGCTGCTCGACACTTCTTTCTGGTGAAAGGTTTTTCATTTGACAAATGCTGATTAAGCCGCCGACTGAGAGTACAAAATATTTTCTTATACGAGTTTCGGGATGGAAAAGCCGGCGGCTGATGATGCGCCTATCCCTGGAGTGCGTCTGTGTCTGGCCATAGTCTGGGCCCATTCAATCAAGTCTCATCAGCCGGTGACTGAAGATGTCCCTCCCGAATATGTTTTTCAGCATTAAACAGATTGCTGCTGCTGCTGCTGCTGCTGCTGTGAAACCCCAATCGTTGGCGAGATTGAAAAGTCAACATGGCCGAAGGTGACAACAAAACCAAATAAATGGACATGACACGCATATTTAATACGCCCCCTCACACACACACACACACACACAGACACCCCATGGCCCCATCTGCCACCCTCTCACGCGCGTGGCTTGTGCCACATTTTGGATGATAGGATCGCTAGGCAGGGGTCCTGCTTGTCATGATATTTGTGTTGCCTTTTCTCCTGATTTTATTGTGTGAATATGTGGCACATTATTCATGATTAGGTTGAGGTCGTTTGCTCCTCGTTTTTGTGTATGTGTGCCACCCACCCCCAACCCCCACCCATCAGTAAGTGTGTGAGTGGAGTGTTTACCCACTTTGATTGCTTGACAAGGTGACTGTCCTCTACTGTCCTGTCCCGCTCGAGTAAGGCTTGAAGTCTGAGGGCTATAATTAGTCGCACAAGTTCCGCTTTCGGTAAGCAAAAAGCCGGGCGCTAATGAGGCCAATAACTCAATTGCGGCCAGAGGACAGCCGCACAAATCTCAAAAGTTTAAAGCGTTTACACACCATTTAAATCAAAATTAATGTCCGATTGCCGGGCCAGGGCCACCTGGAAGGCACCAGCAGTAGTTGTAGTACGAGTATTAGCTGGAAATCATTTCGTTTTAATGACTCCACGCTTCGAATAAACTTTTTAATTACAAACTTCAATTACAATTAACGAGCGGCCGCTAAGCCGGAACACAAAACCGGCATGGAGCCAGGGCTCGGCTCAGAGAAGCAAAGATTCTGCTCCGTCTATCTGTTGTGTGGCTCCTCCGTTTGCATAATTGCCTTGGTCCAAACGGGCTGACAATGACGGTACAAGGCAGGGCAGTGCAGGGCAGGGCAAGGGGAGGCAAGGCAAGGCACTGGCTAAGCTGCTTCCTTGGCCCTGGCCATGGCCAACGCCAACCCATCCATGGATAATTAAGAATAATAATTACCTCCCTTTCTGCAGTTTATCTGCGTCTGTCGGGCTCTCATTTTTTATTTCCTTTCGCCAAAGCTGCAAATAATGTTGATCCGCCCTGCCCGGCCATTGGCTGTGGTTTCTGAAGGACATACCTCGAAGTATGTATATATTTCCCAATTAATGCGATAATGCACTCGTTCTCGAGTCTCCAATCCATGCAAATTTTGTACCAATTTGGCCTCTGGCAGGGGGAATAAAAAACTTTGTTCGCGAATAAAATTTAAATTGAAACTCAAAAGAGAGCACGAGAGTTGTCAGCTTTAACTTTATGCGTTATGTGCCTGTGTCCCCCTATACCCCCCTAACCCCCCTACCTCCCCCCAAGCCAAGTTTCAGCCGCTATTTGTTCTACACAGCTCGGAAAATGGCAATTGGCTTGCGTTTGCCCCCAACTTTGTTTCACTTTTGCCCGTCGCGGCTTCTAATTTTGCCTTTTTGTCTGGTTTTTTTTTGTTGTTTTTTGACAAAATAAAAACTTTTCAATTTGACTTCTTGTTTGCCGAAACTCAAAAGTTTCGAATGAGTGAAACAAACAAAAAAAAAAGAACCGAAAAAGAGAAAAAGAAAAGGCATACCTGGAACCGAACAAAAGACTTGAAATGCCCAATGCTGACAGTTCAAAGGAATCTGTCCCAGGCAGGTTCGAGTGCGGGCACAACTTTATTCAAATTCTCGTGAGCCCCCGAAATAGTGGGTCCTCATATGTGTCGCCAGCTGACGCTCTTTCGAAGGTGCGATGTGGCCTAATGGCTGGCCAGCAATTCAATTGTGTTCCTGGTTGCCATCGCTCTTTGCCACTCTGCCGATTTTCAATTTCCATCAGCAGACAACAATATCCAGCTCCAGCTCCAGAGCCGGGCTATACAATTTTGTCAAACACCAGGCCAATAAATAGTCATAACAGCACCCCCACCTGGTGGCATGGGGCTTCCGAGATTCAAATGAAAAAGCGGAGCAATCAGTGCGGGGGTTAGGGGCCGCTGCTGCATTATCCATACCGTGGCCATCATCGTCATCACCATCGTCAGCCCTGTCAGACACGCCGCAATGTGTGACATTCTTTGCATGTCTTACTGACATCTAACATTTGCGTTTCGTGTTTCATGCCCGTGTACTCGCCTCGTCGCGCGCCGCCTCGCGGTGTGTCCTGTTTGCTGTGGCGTCAGGCAAACGGTAGTTTTTTTTTTGCGGCTGGCTGCGGCTGCGACTGCGGTCCTGGCAAATAGACAATCAATGGTTCCTGGGGCGAAATTGAAACGCAAGCAATGGTTCGGTGTCTCTGTGTTCTGTATCGTTGTTATACAAGTTTTAGATTGCGTGTACTCGTAGTACATGTACCAGTCGATCCGGCCGTAAGAGTAAATTGAATTTTTTTCCCCTCTCCCCCCAACCACCGCCAGACGACAAAACAAAACAGCTCAATAAAAGTGTCAAATGGGGCAAATGCCTAGCCGCCGTACCAGTCTGAACGGTTTTTTGAGTAACTTTTGCCAATTGGCTCTCGGCCTCAAAATGGGAACAAAGCAAATCCATCAATCAATGCTGAGAGAGTTTGTGAGAGTGGGGGTGTGTGAGTGTGGCAATCTTTTAACTACTCATTTATGTGCTCTAAGAGTGCTTGAGCTGGGACTTGTGTGTGTGTGTGTGGGGGTGGGGGGTGGGAGGGGGCTGGGTCGTGGAGTGGCTGCTGCAATTAATTGGCCCAGCTCCAGCAACACTTCTCTTGTTCCTCTCACTGGCTGTAGTTCCAATAAATTGTTTTACACTGGTTGCCACTTGCAACGGCATGGAGCAGGGGGGCAGCGGATCGACTACAACAATAACTTCAACAAATAGCAGTGGCACAGCACAGCAGGCAACTGCTACTTCAGCCGCTCAGCCATTGTGTACTGGTGTGTGTTTGTTTGCTGGCCAATGGACCGACGTGACGTATACGTAATATTTCATTTCATTTGTACAACGCACATACGCGTAGCCTGTACCTCCCTACCTATGTGTGTGTGTGAGTGTGTGTTTGCTTACCGCTTGCCTCTGGCCCAGCGATGGGCATGGGGCACGGCTACGGCGACGACTACACGGACTCTTCACGGCCTACAAACGTTTGCACAAAGGTTCAACACCGTTATTTATTTAATTGCATTCAATTTGCGGTTAATTGTTAAACAATGCTGCCCGGCAATGGCCACGCTGCACTGAACCTCGAAGCCTTTGACTCGCACAAAGTTCATTTCGCATAATGGCCAAAAGGTGCGTACGAGTGGGTGCTGTAGAGGCGGGGGAGTGCTCCGTTGTCCGGACTGTTTTGCAAAATGGAGGAGCTTGTGTGTGTGTGTGTGTTTGTTGAGCAAACAACTACGAGTGCGGTTTTAATTGAACTCAAGTGATGCTGAGCACTGGATGGGCATGGGCCGCTCACTTTTTGCACGAATGCGGGTGAGCCAGAGAGGGAGGGAGAGACAGTGCGCCCTCTCTAATGAGCGGTCAAATATTTACACAGGAATGCTACTCGTCGAGCTTCAAGTAATTAGCTTTTAAATTGGCCGACATATCTCACTCTCGAAATCCCATAAACTAGACCAATTTGCCGGCGACCGACCACACACTCGCACAAGTTTATCTCGAATTCACGGAATTCATGGCCCGCCAGCAGCGACAAATTATAAAACAAATTTGCCTGCCATTGGGCAAAAAGTAAAATAAATAACAATTATGGGAAACAAATCAGGACCAGGTTAGCAGTTATCAGCGGCTGCGGCGACCACCTCCGCATTGCCGGGGAAATTAGCGGCCGAATGCCTGGGCGCCTAAACCATTGTTATCGGCCCTCCCGCCGCCCGGCCGCTGACCAGAAAAAATTTGCATTTCAATGGGAAATAAAGTAACTGCGGACTCCATTGGACGCTAATCGCCTCGCCTCGCCTCACAAATGTGTGTGTGTGGCATGTGGCGGCAGCGGCTTTGGCATCGGCATCGGCATCCAATTAAAATGCATCGTTTTGTAAGTACTGCGGAATGTTGGGTGCTGATGCTGCTGCTGCTGTCTCCTCCATTCAAAATTGAAACAAAAACTATAATCGCTTTGGCAGGGATTACAACACACAGAAACATGTGGCAGATCCCCGCGCCGTCTGAGATTTGCCGGACCAGAGCCACGACCAACACACCATATCCCATCCCTATCGATGCCCGGCCGCTCCTGTGGTCATGTGCAACATGCGAATTATATTTTGTGTGTGTTTTTATCGCAAATTCAATTCAATTGCGATAATAATACAATTTATTGGCAGCAATTTGTTTCTCTCTGTGTGTCTGTGTGTGTTTTCTATGCGAGAGTTCTGAAATTTAGTGGCTGTCCAATGGCGAATTATAATTATGTGCCTGGCTGCTTCCACAGGCTTCTGCTTAAATTGAAATTATATAATTATGTTTATTAAATACACAAATTCACTCACATAATATATGGACATATACCTATCTGGGTAAACGTGGGCCGACAACACTTTTAATGGCCTCTATCAGCAGTTGCCCCAAAATGCCATGGAAAAATGCCATGCCCTGCGGCAACAGGAACCACAAGCAGCCCAAAAAAGCCCATTAAAAGCCGCCTAGCAGGGCTCCAGAATAGGGCCTTGACAGGAGCCCACACGAGAATTTACACAGGGTATACGGGGTGTATTGGAAACCATCAAAATAGATAAGGAATCGATTCCCCCTGTTCAGGGAAATCGCTGGAACAGATTAACAGTGGCGCTAACAGCCCAGGTTAACAGCCTGTTACCGCTCAGGGCAGCAGCACGAACAGAGCAACAGTGGTGTTAACTGCCTGATACCACTCACCTTTAACAGCCTGTAGCCGCTCTCGTTTACAGCGCACTGTTAGCGCCCAGGTTAACAGCCGTTACCGCTCACCTTTAACAGCCTGTTACCGCTCAGGGCAGCAGATCGAGCACAGTAACAGGGGTGTTAACAGCTTGTTATCACTCACCTTTAACAGCCTGTAGCCGCTCTCGGTTACAGCGCACAGTTAGCGCTGCCACGATCCACACGGCCTCCACACGATCCACACGATTTAACTTAGGTTTAAAGGCAGTAAAATTTACGCAGGAAAGAAATATAAGGAAGGAAAATATATGTACATAGTGAATTATAACGAATATATGTATGGAATCAATTCTATCCACCCTGCTACATATACAAATAATATTAAACTTAAATCCTAACAATAACAGATCAACGAAGAACTAACAAAACCAATCACAGCAGCAGAAATACAATTTGTCTCCTTAGATGATGATTTAAAGACTCTAATCTAATCTCTTCAGAATTGTGTATCTTCCGAGGGTATCCGCTGTTTCATTCTCTCTCCTTTTCCGTCCCCAGCTTATTGTCTGTTTATCAATGTGTTTACCTTTGAGCATCTTTTGTTATACTTTATGCTGCCCGACGGCTGTTTGTGCGCAAAATGCATTTGTTTCGATATGCCGCCCCATATAAAATAAATTGAATACATATTTCTTTCAGCTCGAATGACTGTATATCGAGTGGCAGAGACTGTGCGGTGGGTCTGGGTACTCCAATAGAGATGCAGTACACTGGAATGCCGCCGCTAAAACAAACATCCGAGTCGTCTGCCGGAAATGGGATACAAGTTCAGAGCTGAAGCTAGAGCTGAAGCTGGAGCTCGAGCTGGATATCAGCGCATTTGCAGTGGCAATAAAGTCCCTCCGAAACAGTGGCGACACAAAAAGAACTTGTAAAGTGGCAAAGAGCTGCGAATGGAGGCAGTGGTGTGGCCAAAAAGGGGCCAACAGCTATAGCCCATAGTATTCTCCTTTAGGAGAATGATTCTCTACTAGTACCTGGCAAAATATCCACTTGATAGCCATATGGCAGGTTGAATGGCTCCCCCAGTGGTGGAACTGCTGGGTTGAAAACAGAGACACATTGGCTCACAAATGTTTATAGCACTAATTTTATTTGTCAAACTAACAGAAGAGGAACAACAGCGACAAACAGTAGCAAGGCAAGGCAAGGCAAGGCAAGGCAAATAAATGTGTCTGAGAAACGATTGAGCGCGTTCAGAGACGACAGTCATATAAACAGAGGGACATAAAACTCATACGACATGTGGGCCGGGCCGGCAGGCACTCGTAAGGGAAGTGCGTAAGCGTGAGAACATGGCACTTCATTCACGCCCCGGAAGTGCCTCACACCACATGTCTCCATCTCTCCATCTCTCTCTCTCTCTCTCTGTGTCTCTCTGTCCAAAGTTGGACTAAAAGAAAGACAAACTGAAACTAGAAACAAAGCCAGGACTAGAGTTGTGCCTGCCGAACAATTTATACGACTATTTGAAGCTGGAGAAGTCTGAGTAAACGCTGCTTAAGTGTGCGTAAATCTATAAGGACCGATGCTGGGAGGACACACCCTGCCCCACCCCCACCCACACCCTCACAGAACCTATCGAAAGATGTTCGGCAGTCTTCATTGTCGCCCGACATCTTTCTCCCAATGTTAACACATCGTTGCCGTCGTCTGCTGTCTTTCACAGCATCCCAGAGTCCCCCCTCCACGACTTTCTCCCGGGTCCCGACGTTGTTTTTATGCTGTAAAGCATTTTCATTTGTTTTTAGTTTCTTTCCTTTTTTTTGACTGCCTTTCAAGCAGAGAAGTAGGGGATTTGTGGCTCACTCTCTATCCCCCATGGGGACGGGACATTCGCCCTTGCTTGGCTCCTTGGAAATTGATAGTTTTAGCCGACAGATTATGATCTGTTTATTGTGCAAAGTGCTGTAAAGTTCGGGGCAGCAATTAAGCCGCCTAAACGAGACGGGTGTGAAATGTGTTTCTGGTGATAGCAGAGGCAGCCTCTGAGGGAGAGGGAGAGGCGCCCGTCAGGCTTTGTTGTCCTTCATGTTCGATGGACCGATAGGGAACTTTAACTTAATTTACTTGGTGGCAGCAGGCAACAGCCTCCTGTTCCTGTCCCTGTCCCTGCCCCTGCCTAGCGCCTCGTCGAGCTGGCGAGAGAACAACAAGAATTGAACTTATTTCCGGCGGAAGTATCAGTATTTGGCAATTTCCGGTCGGGCAACGTTTTTTCTCGTTTTCCCGCACGCCCAGCAGCAGCAGCAGCAGCTCTTGCCGAAGCAATAAATGTTAATACATATTAAGCGATTTCCTTCGAGAAGAAGACAATAAAGTTTGCCACGTCCGAGGAAGTCAATTTCCCCGAGTCGGAGTGTAATTAAACCCTTGGATGGAAGATGGCAGATGGCAGATGCCAGATGAAAGATGCCCGATGGAAGATGGAAAACTAGACGCAACCACTCAGCGTGGAACGCCACTTCCATTAGCCCTCTGCATTCATTAGAGCCGCTGGCCCGGCCCGGCCCGGCCCACAATCATCATCAATAATACCGCTCCGAAAACACATCACAAATTAATTTTGACAGCTCTTGGCAACGATTAATATCAATTATTCAAATAGTTTTGCAAGTTGGCATTGCTGCCGCCTCATCGATGAGCGTCTCCTCTATTATGGGCCATTGACAATGGCCTAAGCATGCCAGAAGGCTGTGCGGCGGCTCTTCCTGGATTAGGCCTTTGTTATTGGCCCATTCATATGGGAGCGAGCGGCTTGCAAGTGAAGGCTTTGCTGAAAGAGCATCTGATCTATGGATCTATGAATGGAGCCCCGTGGAGCAGCGGGGGCTCCTTTCTAATTGGATTCTTGGAAATTAAAGCCGCTTAAAGTGCATTTCCCACATTCGCATAGTGGTAATATTTTTATGTCCGTTTGAATTCCATACAAATGGGTTGTCCCTCTGACCCCGACTCGGCCCGTTCGAGTGGCACACAATTTTGCAAATTATGCGTGCGCATGTATGAAATACCAAATTGACTAATATTTATTTATACAATTTTGCGGTCCACGGCATGCAGATAATTCAATTCCTGTGTCAAATTTACCAAAATATGCGTGTGCCGGTGCCGGTGCCGGTGGCTGTGCGTGTGCCTCTCTGTCCACCTGCCCGGCGCTCACCTCAAATGCAATTCAATTTTGCGATAAACCAATTTAAAGCAGACCAAAAATCGGGCGAAAAAATGCCAGAAATAATATATATACACATATAATGTGAGTGTCGCTTTATCAGGCCTTTTCGGTCTCTCATTCGCATCACTGCTGCTGCGGTCAGAGGTTATCAATCGTTCGCCGCCAGAGGCCCGTTTCCTGAATTCATCAGAAGAGCTCTGCAATTGTACAATTTCCCCTGCAATTCCTCCTCTATATTATTTGCAATTATGTTTGAGTAGTCTTCTGCATAAAACTCCGAGAACTGCTGCCACATCCCCCCACCCGAAGATCACCCCCAAAGCCCCCTATGCCCCAAAGGCTGTCCAAGGGAAGGGTAACAATATTTTCGCTTGCCTGACACGCCAAGTGTCAAACACACCTTCGAGCGGTTGTGGCACTGCCACTGCCACCACCAGGAGTCCGCCACGAGGCCAGCAGGCCATGAGTGGGTATTAAAGACTGAGTGAGCAATTGTGAAATGGGCAGGGCTGGGCAGGGCAGGGCAGGGTTGGGTTTCGGTTGGGGGGGGGCCTCATGGGCGGAGTCAACAATTTTGTCTAATTACAACACGAGAAACAAGACGCCAGGCGACAAGCCATAAAAAATATGCCATTTACACGAAAATAACTGTGATGTGCTGTGACCTGTGACCTGCGTATCGAAAGCCTAAGAGCCACAGATACAGCCAACAAATGGCTTAATTCGGCCAGGAATGCTCAGACGATAAAAAGTACAAGTATTAAAATTAACAAAACAAGGCCCAGTCCTAGACAACAGACGAGACGATGGGGGTGGGAGGCAGATTGGGCGGCATCTATGAGAGTGCGAGGGGAGAGTGCGTCCCATCACGTGATTGACGCACATTTCAAACGTGGAATTTTCAGCTGCTAACTCGACGCACCCTCTCGCGATCGGCAGCAACCATCTACAACATTCTGGCTGTGGAAGTGGAAATTTTATGTGTCTTCGTCATGTTAATTGTTTTCCTTTGTTGGTATTCCTGGCTATTGTTTCTGGATGGACTGGATGGCTTTGTTATAAGCCATAATTTGTGCGCTTATAGCTCAAAAGTTTCACCGTCAAGGCGAACGCAACTAACTTTATTAACCGAAGGAGAACAGTCGGCAAGCGGCATGCGGCATGCGGCAGGCGCCAGGCCCAGGACTTCATTTGAGTTCATTCTTTTTGTTTTCTTGATTTCCGTTTCCGACGACGCAACTTTCTTTAGCTTGTTTTTATGGTAATCGGCGCATAACAAAAACCACAATACCCAACCACGCCCACACCACATACCCTCGAGCCATAGCCAGGGTTGAGGGTTGAGGGCCACCTGTGAGTGGGGTGGCCGTGGCATGGCATTTGGAAATTAAACAGCGCATAGTCCTTAAAATTTTATAACTTAATTTCTGTTGCTTTGGTATTTTTGTGAACTTTTTGATTTGATTTCCGTTTGCCATTCGCGCAACTCCTTTTGTGGCAGTATCGGCTCCTTGGGTGTCCTGAGTGTGGCAGGCAGGTGATTGTGCCTGGTGGGGGGGACGGTGGTGACGTGCCTGGCGTTCTTTTTCTGCCGGAATTCGGCATGCGAATTAGAATAATAAACTGTTGGAATTTATTTCGCACAGGAAAATACTTTGGCTGCGCTGATAAGGTTGATCTATGGCCGGTGGCACTTGAATGGCCGCCGATAAGGAGACGACGGCATCCAGTGTTGAGGGATTATGCCGGGGCAGCATAATTGATGCGCCCTGGGGCATGCGATGGGGCCATTTCGAAGTCGATTGGATCCGCAGACATAACTCAATTGTGGTAATGCAAATCTTGGCTCTTACGCACTTCATTATGGCTCCCACCGAGGGCTCCGTTTCAAAAGAACTACTTAATTCCTTTGAGTGTTTGCCCTGTAAATCTTGGCGTACCAGGTTCCACTGTCAGTGGTGGAACCTAGTTTCATTATGCTAATTGCACGGACATCAACTGGGGAAAACAATGCTGAAAATAACAAAGAATGGGGCCAGGTGCGGGGCAGGGGCTGGGGCAGGGGGCTGGGGCAATGGAAACCAAAGAATTTTCATTAAAAAATGTTCATTTAGTTGCACAATTATTTTTGTGCAGCAATTTTAATAACACTAATTTACCTTCAATTTTCTCAACTCTTTTTCCGTGCCACACTCACAAAGGCGACCAATGCCAGGAGCGGGCACAAACGGAGAGACAGAGAGAGAGAGAGACAGACGGACAGAGGGACAGAGGGAGAGAGAGAGAATACCAGTTAAAAATATGCGCAGCTGCACGAATAAAAAATTATAAGTTTTTTTCTCTCGATTCTCCGTTTTTTGCCGTCTTTTAATTTGATTCCTTTCAGCATTCACTCAACCAGGCCACAGATGAAGACCCAACGACGACCGGCACTAGCGTCGTACGTCATGCGAGCGGCCAAAGCAATGGGGCAACGGGGCCACAGCAAAAACAAAATCATCAAAAGCGGACATAAGACCGGGACTGAGAGCGGGACCAGGACCAGGATCCCGCCAGGACTGAGCCAAGTTCATTCTAAGCCGTTTGCATTGCAAATGGTGCATCTGCCCGGCGACAAAAGGCAAAGAAGATGGGAACTATTGCCATTGCCCTACGGCAGAGGCTGTGGATGTGGATCGAGGACCGGGACCGGGACCAGCCTGGTTGGCCCCACAATCACTTTTCAATTAAATGGCATTCTTCTCTTGGCCATTATTTCATGTTTTCTCCTCTCGGCTTTGTTTTCTTGCTGTTTGCCGCTGCCGCTGCCACTGCGAGTGCTCTGGGCCAAATGTGCCTGCCACAAAGGCAGCAGGCGTAAAGAGGCGCAGTATAGGGGGGGAACTGAACTGAACAGAAAGCGAACAGAACAGTTCTTTGAAAATAACGAAATCATTTTGGGTTCATTTATTTACTTGACCAACTCAGATGAAAGTCTTTGAGCCTCACAGCCGCTTGGCAGCTTGGCAGATGTTTCAATTGTCAATCATTAATTCGGGGATTGATTTGACACGACGGAGGACAATTCAAAGCATTTAAATCCCTGAAAATTAATTAGAAAATCAATTAGCAGGGACTCCAGTTCGGGATTAACATAGATCCCAGTCATAATTAGGTGCCGAAAAAGCTTTTCTTTTGGCCCAAAAGGCACCCCGAGAAAAACAATAAAGTCTGTCCCCCCGTCGCCTGTCGCCCGTTCACTTTTCAAACTTCGCTTTGGGATGCGATGCCGTGTTAGTCCTCCAGGATTAGGGCTAAACTTTGGTAATTCAGGGCAAGTTTTTTGGGAGCACCAGCAGTAAGCAAATAACTGGCAAATTAGGCCAATAAAAAAAAGGTTCCCCGAGTATTGCTTAGATTGAAAACGAATTGAAAAACTCACCTCGGTGGAGGGTCCGTCTTGGAGCCGAAGTGATTGCGGAAGCTTAGAGAAAATATGTCTAGAACTTTTCGCATTTAGTTTTATTTTCATTTTCATTTGCACTGGCACTTTGTACGCGCATTACCGAGTGCAACTAAGTACAGGCACACACATTAGTATAAGTACTACAGCTAGGGGTAGGGGGGTAGGGGGGTAGAGTTGGATTAAAACTTGTAGCTGGCGGAGTTCCGGTTAAGCCTGATGGCATCCACGGGGCAAGATCGTTGCGTCCTGCAGCAGCTCCGTTTATGTCCGTTTGTATGCGTTTGCGGGGGCCTCGGGCAAGGTGGGAGTGGTGGCCGCCTCCTCTACGGCATCGCCATGTTTGAGCCAGTGCGGAGCTAGCCGCAGCATGAGGATGGCGCCCAGCGGCGCCGTGAATATAATCGCCAGCACCGAGATGATGAGCACATTGCCCGCCAGGGCCAGCTGCGCTTCGTTGGCCACGCTGGCAGCACGTGCCAGATCCAGGGCCACGGGACCCAGCGCCGCCTAAGGACCCGCAGAAGGAGGAGAGAGAGAGAGAGAGAGGAAGGGCTCACTGATTAGATGGCTCAAATTAAGAACAGGCAACCGCTGCGTATGAGTGATATGAGCACAGCGCAGCGCCAAGCAGATTAAAATACGGTTTTGCTGTACAACTTTAATTAAATCAGTACGAAAAAAGGCAAGAAGAAGGTGGACAGTGAAATATGTGACCGCCGACGGACCGCATATTAGGGAAAAGTTCAGCAGCCAGCCAGCCAGCCAGCGACAGTGCCACATGTTGGCTTTGGCTTTGGTCAAAACTCGAAGTAAGACAGCAGGCTGCAGGCAGCAGGCAGCAGGCGGCGGCTTAGTAAGCCAGCGGAACATTTAAATTTCAGTCAACCACAGAAACAGATGCAGAAACACACACGCATTGGCCAGGCGACATAAACAAAATGTCCGTTTGTGGTTAAACTGCAAACAAAAGGCTTCCATGCCAACTGCAGCAGAGTCAGAGTCCGAGTCGGAGTCCTCGTCCTCGACCTGCGAATTCGTGTATTACTTAGGCATTTCGATGAGAACAGGGACAGGGACAAGCAACCCCTTCGGGTGTTGCTGGTGTTAGTGGTGTTGCCATGGCCAGCAGGGGCATGGACCGAGTGAAATGTCCAGCAAACGAAGTAAAAAAAAGTTCTCGGGGAATGGGACAGAGGCAGAACTCGAGCTGGGGACCAACCGCAGCAACATGACACGCGGAACGGGAAACTTACTTGGACAGTTGCTTTGGGAAAACCGGAAATTGTAATGTAGGCACGTTCCTTTCTCGACAGATTTCCGCCATATGTGGATAAATATGCAAAACCCAAGCGAAACTGCAAACGAGAACAAGAACAAGAAAAGGGTCATCGCTGGTTAGTCGTTTCTCTATATTTTTTTTCGCTTCGTTCACGGTTCTCCGTTCTCTGTTTTCTCCCTGTTCTTCTGTTGTGTGCAGGTAACATTTGCATTTCGTGGCCCAGAACATTTTCATTTCGGTTCAACCCTCGCCGACTGGACAGCCCCTCTTTGTTTTTTGGCGGTGGGATGACCCGAAGCCGCGGGGACTGTCGCACAGCAGCAGCAGCAGCAGCAGAGTATTCCCTGCACAAACTGAGTGAGGACCGAAAGAAATTAAATAAGTGGCAAGGCGAACAGTGAACGGAGAACGGAGCACATTGTTGCATTCCCCCATAGAGCCACCGTGCCACCGGCGACCGGCAACCGGCGTCCGTTTTAATTACCAAACTTCCGACCAGCACCAGCAATGCCCCATAACCGATTACATGGCCCTGCAGCACGTTGAAATTAATTTCCTTGCCGATGAGTGCGAACGAGACGGGCTTGAGGAACTTCCACAGTAGATCCAGGCGCTTGGGGACACTGGCCTGCAAGAAAAGACAGAGAGTGAGAGAGAGCGAGAGATGAAGTCCATAAATTCTGATTAGATCAATATATTCCCATATGGCATGCAATTAGGACTGCTTATGTCGTTTCCTTCCACGTAAAGAGGCAATTAAAATCCATTGGCCAGCCAGTGCACACAGAAAGGATGGAAGATTCTTGGAAAAACTTTCGCCTGAAAGTCAACAATATAGGAGGCAGCATCTAGAGCAGGGCTAAAGGTATTAGCCAAGAGCTAAACACAAATCGAGAACTAACAGTCGGGCCCCAACAGGGCACAAGGCACATGATGTCACAAATTACCTAGCAAAAGTCGCCCACACAAACAGAGGTTTTTCAGAGAGCTGGCACGCTGTGTGGCTGTTTCTCCGATATAAAAAATGGCACTATTGCATGCTACATTTTTCAAGAACCAAACGTTCGAAAAAAAAAACTACAACACAGGTGAGGCCCAGGCCCCCTCCGCACCCCCCAAAGCACTCAGTTACGCAAAGGCAGGACCAAAACACTCTCGAGAGCACACTAGCTTTTTGTGGAAGGAGCCCCCGTCCCCCGGTCCCCCATCGTTCAACTTACAATCTGATGGGCCTGCAGTTGGTGCGGTGTCAGCTTGCTCTCCTCCCGCCTCCAGCCAATCCTCGCAATAAAGGCAGTCATCACACATCCCAGGGCACCGGCCGACGTATAGCCAATGACGCGGCTGCCCATCACGGCGATGGTGCCGCCCAAGATGGTCAGAACGAAGCGGAGCCCATTTGCGTACGTCTGCAAGGGATGAATCAAAAGACAGACATGTGAAAAGAGTGGATGGGAAAATGGTTGAGTTAGGCATACGCATACGCATACGCATACGTAAAAAGAACGAAAAAAACAAAACCAAATCACTTTACAAAACTCTGATGGAAACTGTTTTTCTTCTCCTCCCGCCCTTCGCTTTTCCTCCCATTGTTTGTGCTCTTTCTGCTTTGACGGGCAGTGCGCCGTGTGGTCAGGTTGCGTATACGCAACGTGTGCACCAGTCGACAGGATCGACAAAAAATGCCTTGTTTTCCCATTTTTGCCCGTTCTGTTTTGATGTTCCTTTGGCTTTTGCTTGCATACGAAATTTTTAGTCAGAACTCGAAAAAAATCTGTAGCTAAATGGCCCGAACAACGATTTCGATCCGATAAACCTCGCCTCGAATAAAGTTATCTTTTTGTTGTCTTCTGTCTTATATTTTCTAGGTATATTTTACTCGTTTTAGTCGTTTAGTCCGGCCAGGGGGGAAGCTTGTTGGTTTTGCTGGACAGGTGTTGAGGCTGATTGAGATCTTTTAATTTTCGTCCTTGCTGGCTGGATGGCTGTCTGGATGGCTGGCTGGATGGCTGGATGGCTGGCTGGCCCTTTCAGAGCACTCACTTTGGCACACCGCAAATCGCTGCAATTCAATTTTCCTTCACTCCACTTGTCCTTTGTCCACAGATTTAGAAAAGGTTTAAGCTGCATTTTCCTCAAATCGAATGAAATTGCATTCAATTGCGCTTCGTTAGGCGACTCGCTCGGACACTCTCCTGCACTTGCCATGAAAAGTACTCTCTGAACTTTTAATTTTCCTCCTCCCCCCCTCCCCCTGCCGAGTAGGTACTATAATAAGTTGAGTTTTCTTCTCGACCTCCTGAAATTGCAAACTTTTGCCCCGAATATCGTATTGCAGAAAAAATACTGCCAACGCGGAAGAAAAGGAAGAGGAAAATGTTGAATGCGGAAAGCGCAGTGCTGGAAAGGTGACTGCGAAATTACAAGAGACTGCGTAATCATAATAAAATAAAAGCAGCGCCAAGCACCAATGACACGCGAGAAGATGCTGGAGACCAAAAAAAATAACGCGAGGAGGCCTGATGACAGCCACACACAGAGACACTAGCACCGCCTTACTGTTAGTCTGTGGCTGTGTGTGTGTGTGTGTGTGTTTGCAAGGATGTAAGGATGCAGCGACTTCAACGTCGCACAGCGTGAAATTTTTGTACAAACTGCAGCGCCGCGTGGCTGCGGATGCCACTTGACGACGACGAAGCCAACGACGGCCCCGCGCCGCGCTTTACAGAAAACAAAAGTTATGAGAGGTCTATGTATGTTTGCCTGTGTGTGTGTGTGTGTGTGTGTTTGTATGGTTATATGGTTGTGTGGCAGCCCCAGTGCATTCGGTGGCACCACCCATGGCGTTTGATTATGCGCGCCATTAGCGGTGTAAGTTGCGGCAATGAGTTTTGTGGCTGCGGCTGTGGCTGCCACAATGTCCCCAGCATAACTTCACATAGATGCTGGCAGTAACTGTCGTCGCAAATGTCGCCAGCACCGTCGTCGTCGTCGTCGTCGTCGTCGTCGCCAGCTCCGTCGTCGTTGCCGCTTTGCATGTAAGTGTCTTTTTATGCAAAATGCACCCACACATTCACACCAACCCCTCTCCGCCTCCGCCCCCCCGCCTCTTGTGTGCATATGGCACCCAACGCCTGCCAGCCCCCAACCCAGCGGTGCTTGTGCGCGTTTTGCATCATTAAATGCGCTGATTGAGTGTCTAAGTGTTCACTGAATGTGCATTTTAAGTGCAGCTCCAGCTAGCTCCACGTCTGCGCCTTTGTCTGGCACGGACATCGTCGGTTCGGGGCTGGGCCGCTTACCGCATTGCGAGATGGCAAGAACTGGAGCATCATGCCGTACAGATAGCCGAAAACGAGTCCAATTCCAATGCCAATGGGACCCTGCAGCACTTGCTGTGTGAGCGAGGCTGTAAGCAAGAGCAAAGAGAGTATTTATTTCACAGTGGAGCCGTGGGTGGCGGGTGGCGGGTAGCGGGTGGCAGGTGGCACGCACTTGTGGAGAAGATGACGCTGATTATCACGCCGAACATGAAGATGGACACCACATCGTTGCATGTGGTCATCGCATAGATGAGGGTGTGTATGCCGCTGTTCAGGCCCAGACGATCCTCCTTCAGCTTAAGCATAACGGTGACCACCACATTCGGGGAGATGGCGGTGATGACCAAACTGTGTGGGGGATTACGAAACGGAAACATTGATAGCCAGCCAACCAAGCAGTCCACAGCCCACACACTCACCCCAAGGTAATGCCCCAGAGCCAGGGCATCGAAAGGGTAAGGTAGGCCAGTACGGCGATGGCCGCCACCTCGGCAATCGTAGGCAGCAGCGTCAGGCGGAGAATCATAAGCCACAGCCGCTTAAACGCCTCCCCGTCCAGTCCGAGGCCGGCCAGGAGCATGATATTGATCAGGGCCATTTCCCTGTTGAGAAGTTTAGACACTTTTCCATTGGTAACTGCTCGTCTTAGCCGCCCTCAGGGCGACCAGCTCTTACCTCAGAAACAGCTCGAATCCCTGATAGCCTTCGAAATTCGCCAGCCCCAAATTGGCGTAGAGCACGCCAAAGAAGAGCATGCCCAGCATGTCGGGCAAGTGGACAAAGGTCACCAGGATTCCGGATAGCTGGGCGCCCACAAACAGGAAGGCTATGCGCATGATGACTGTCTGGGGCGCTGAGAATTCCCTCAGCAGTATCCAGGCCATGGCCCAAAGACCGAGAAAGATGACCAGCAGGGCGACATGCTCGGAAATCAAGGACCAATGCAGCACCAAGTGACGCCACCTGCAAAACAGGCATCGAAGTGGTTAAATCAATGAACAAATAAAGCGCACACAAATATATTTGGTTATATTTATAATTATTACCTCCCCATCGTCCTCGGAAATTCAATGCAAAAAGGGCAATCTTTTTTCCACACACTTGAGATACTTTGTGGAATTTTAACGTTTTTGAAGGAGAGGACGGTATTTTGGGGGTTTGTTTAACTATTTGCCAGCAAGATAGTTTGTTGGAGGAAGGAGTTTAGGGGATAAAGTATCTGCCTTTCATTGAATCTCTAGATTTTCGTGGAGACTCCACCCGTTTTTGTGCCACACAAAATGACGGATATTAAAACGATGAAGACCCTCCATCTGAGTGCCATTTTGTTGGCCAGGCTAACAGGCAAACTCCCACAAAATGTCATCACAGCCGTGCACAGAATATTACAATAGTCCAGTAGAACACACAGTATCTTGCCCCAAAGACCAGACACCGATTATGACTCCTGTAGGTCCTGGGAGTGGGAGTGGTCAGGCTGTAATTGTATAGTCAATAGCTATTGGAGATGATGGCATAGTTTTGGATTAAGCTTTTGAATTGGAATCCTCCTGCCATGCTTCATGTTTCCGACATACCTTGAGATGAGCTCGCTTTCTCTATCAAAAGCTGAGCTGCTGCTGAGGAGCGACAGTCCATTACCAACAATTAGGCCCTCGAAAGGGTGAAACCTACTCCGTCTGAATGCTCAGAATGTACTGAAGAAAGCCAGGGACAGCCGTTCGGGAGTTTCGTGTGTCTCTGTTAATCAGGTGAATTATGTAAATGTAATTGCTGCTAATTGCCAAGCTCCTTTGGAGCTATAAAACCCCCCGGACCTTAGCGACGGCCGACAAACGCTACCCAAATGGACAGCCACAAGGAACGCATTGAGTCCATGCACCTGATTCTTCAGGTCATGCGACTGTTCGGCCTCTGGCCCTGGTCTCTGTCCGAGGGGGACCACTGGACGGTGTGGGGTTTCGTGCGGCGAAACTATCGCTTTCTGCTGCATCTTCCCATAACATTCACCTTCATCGGACTCATGTGGCTGGAGGCCTTCGTCTCGAGCAACCTCGAGCAGGCGGGCCAAGTGCTGTACATGTCCATCACGGAGATGGCGCTGGTCGTTAAGATTCTCAGCATTTGGCATCACCGCTCGGCCGCCTGGCAGCTGATGCACGAGTTCCAGCAGGCCCCAGAGCTCCGCCTGCGCTCCCAGGAGGAGCAGAGCTTCTGGCAGCGGGAGCAGCGCTACTTCAAGTGGTTCTTCTACATCTACATACTCATCAGCCTGGGCGTGGTCTACAGCGGCTGTACTGGGGTGCTCTTTCTGAAGGAGTACGAGCTGCCGTTCGCCTACTACGTGCCCTTCGAGTGGCGCAACGAGCGGGGCTATTGGTTCGCCTATGGCTACGATATGGCGGGCATGACTCTGACCTGCATCTCAAACATTACACTGGACACCCTGGGCTGCTATTTCCTGTTCCACATCTCCCTGCTCCACCGACTGCTGGGCATGCGATTGAGGGCATTGAAGAGTACAGCGGATGAGACCTACTTTGGCCAGGAGCTGCGTCAGATCTTCGAGATGCATCAGAGCGTGCGCAGGTCTGTAGATCCTTACACGTATATCCTATTGGTATCACTACTCTTCCCCTCTACAGGTTGACTCACACCTGCCAGGCTATAGTATCGCCGTATATACTCTCCCAGATTATTCTGAGTGCCCTGATCATCTGCTTCAGCGGCTATCGACTCCAGCATGTGGGCATCCGGGCCAATCCTGGCCAATTCATAGCAATGCTGCAGTTTGTCAGCGTAATGATCCTGCAGATCTATCTGCCCTGCTACTACGGCAACGAGATCACCGTCTATGCCCACCAGCTGACCAACGAGGTCTACCACACCAACTGGCTCCACTGCAGGCCCCCCCTCCGCAAGCTGCTCAACGGGTACATGGAGCACCTGAAGAAGCCAGTCGCCATCAGAGCTGGCAACTTCTTTGCCGTTGGTTTGCCAATTTTCGTAAAGGTTCTTATCGAATAGAAGTGCCTTTTGGGAGTGCCCACTCATTAAACACCTCTTTTGCAGACCATCAACAATGCCTACAGTTTCCTGGCCCTCCTGCTGAATGTCTCTAAATGAGAAGTGGGTCACTTGATTAGGAATATTTACAACAATCAGAATATGTATTTTGAATTGCAATAAACAGAGATTTATAGAAAACCAAGCATTACTTTGTGTATTCTTAAAGGGGGTATTAAATAGTTCTTGAGTTTTCTTGAGAATTTAACTTAAATAGAGCCATAACGTAGATCAAAGAATAATCATTTAAAATTGGTAGAAAACTTCATGTTTGGTTGGCAATATCTTCAGAAATATCCACTCTATCGACACGAAATTCTCTTTTTATTACATTAACTTTTGGGGAAAGTTAATGCAGATAATAAAATATGTTATTGGAAATAGTTCCAAGCCTTCAGAGTAGTTAAACAAACTCAAATTTGAGCAGAGATTTATAGAGATATTTCCTTGGAATTTTGCTTGCTCCTCCTAAAGGGCATGACTTTAGTCCTTATATTTCATCTTCGCATTTAAACAGAATATTCTAAAGATATTTGTGACTGCATGCTGCACTTCAAACTATTAGATACAGCCATATGGACAGCCTTGGAGGAACTGAGAACGAAAAATCAACAAGAAGCAGCAGATGTATCCCCAAGTCTGTGCTCCTGCCCCCACTCCTGGCAGCCATTGCGTGACTGATGTATTTTGGTAGGAGACAGACGAATGTCAATGGGAAACATTATGTCAGCGGGCTAATTATTGTAATTGCCTTTGCCTTTAAAATTGTATAAATATTTTGGCTAATTAACGAAACGACTCAGGGCTGGAGCATCGTTGCAGCAGGGTTCACAAAACGAACCAGTTCCACTCGATTCAACGTTAAATAAGTGAAAATAAATCATTTAATGGAAGCCAGCCATTTCTTGGGGCTCATTTTAAGGACTTGAACGGGAACTGGAATCGGAAAAGTGTGTTCCAGAGGGAAACGAATCGAGAATACAACCCTAGTTCTGAATTTTCGTCAACCGAAGGCCATAGGTCTATAAAGGGAGACAATGTCATTGGTTTTTCCATTGTACAATTATTCTTGAGTCGCTGAAAATGCAGTCCACGGATCGTATTGCTGCTGTTCGGTTTCTGATTACGGTCCAGCGCTGGACGGGGCTCCTGAAATGGCAGGATGAGAATAGTCATGACCTCCGGACATGGGTCAAGCGCATTTATCCGTTTGCCCTGCATCTGCCGCTGACTTTCACCTACATTGGCCTGATGTGGCTGGAGGCACTCACCTCCGCGGACTTCGAGCAGGCTGGCCAGGTGCTGTACATGTCGGTGACGGAACTGGCGCTTATCTCCAAGCTCATCAACATCTGGTATAGGCGAGAGCAGGTGGCAGGGTTCATTCACGAACTGGATGGCGATCCCGCCTACGAGCTAGGCAACCACGAGGAAAGGGAGTTCTGGCACCGCCAGCAGATGCACTTCCAGCGCATCTTCTACTTCTACATCCGGGGCAGCCTGTTCGTGGCTGCGATGGGCTTTTCCAGCGTGTTCTTTCAGGAGGAGTACGAGCTGCCCTTCGGCTACTACGTGCCGTTCGAGTGGCGCACCCCGGAGCGCTACTACTACGCCTGGGGCTACAACGTGATTGCCATGACGCTGTGCTGTTTGTCCAACATCCTGCTCGACACCATGGGCTGCTACTTTATGTTCCAGATCGCCCTGCTCTATCGGGTGATGAACCTCCGCCTGCAGGCCCTGCATCGGACCCCGGAGAGGGAGTCCGCGCCCAGGCTGCGTGCCATTTTCCGGCTGCACACACGAGTGCGCCGCCTGACGCGACAGTGCGAGGTACTGGTCTCCCCCTACGTCCTCTCGCAGGTGGTGTTTAGCGCCTTCATCATCTGCTTCAGTGCCTATCGGCTGGTCCACATGGGCTTCAGGGAGCGGCCGGGTCTCTTCCTCACGACCCTGCAGTTTGTGGCCGTAATGATTGTCCAGATATTCCTGCCCTGCTACTACGGCAACGAGCTGACCTTCCATGCCAGCGCCCTCACCGACAGCGTGTTCCGCACCAATTGGCTGGAGTACTCGGTGCCCACCCGTAAGCTGCTCAACTGCTACATGGAGTTCCTGAAGCGACCCGTCAAGGTGCGAGCCGGAGTCTTCTTCGAAATTGGCCTGCCCATATTTGTCAAGGTTGCAGCACTCTCTCTCCCTCTCTCTCTGTGGCGCCACTCCATGCTAACTTGTGTTTCCTCTGCAGACAATCAACAATGCCTACAGTTTCTTTGCCCTGCTCTTGAAAGTATCCAAGTAAGCGGAGAGCTCCCCCCCAGGGAGGGCGGCCAGGCCACACAAAGTGTGTTAAACACAACACTATAACCCAGCAGCAGCAGCACCGCAGTAACTCATACGACACGTTGTCTGCACCCCGCACCGAGAACAACATCGAGAATAAATGCCGCCAGCCAGCAAGGCATTTCGCCAGCTATTAAAGTAAGTGTCACTGCCAAAAAGGCGAAAGGAGACAGCACAAAAAACAAAAAGAAACAAAAAGAAATCAGGCCTGACTGCGACTAGACGTCGACCCGGGGAATTTGGGACCCAGTCGCAGGCACCAGACGAAGTCGCAGAGCCGGGCGGAAGCACGCGCGGGTGCCTAGTGTGGCAGCAACAGCCACGAGCACCATTGTTAGCGCATAAAAGAAATAGAAAACCCAATGCAAAGCAAAGCAAAGACCGGATATGCGAAAAACGCGTGCAATGCAAGTGTGAATGGCGGCGCGGCTGGCTGTCCCGCCGGAAGTGCATTCAAAGGGCTAAGCACGGATCCGCACAATGGCAGAGTGCAGGGCTCCCGGGGTCTGTCTGCCTCGGCTCGGCCACATGAGCATTTCACTTACCACTTGGGTCCTTTGTACTCCTCGCTCTGGACTCCTCCGCCGGGAATGGGCACGGGTACGGGCACGGGCAGGGCTCCCCCATTGTTGCCGGCAACATTTTGTTGTGTTGTATTTGTTGAATTTAATGATGTCGGCGTTAAAATTATTGTTGCAGCGTTTTGTGGGGCGGAGGCATCGCCTCCTGCCCCCGTTCCATTTCCATCCGTCCGCGCTTTGTTGTAGTCTTCCGGGAATTTTTGTATGTCTAATTTCGTATGCAACGGCGGGCCAGAGTTGCCACTCAGTGTGTCCTGTGGCGCAGTGTTGCCGTTTCTGCCCTGCTCCTGTGTCATGTTGTCAGCCTTCTGCTGCTTTTGTTGCTGTCTGCTGCGCTTAGCTGTAAGTGGCAAACAGATTTAAATGTTTTAATAGATATGTCAACGTCAGAGAGAGAGAGAGTGCAGAATTCCCTTCGAGCCAAACCGAAACCGAACAAACCCATCGAAGGCACAAGCGCTAACAAGCTGCATTTAACCCATTTTGCATTCATTTCTGCAGCTCATGCATAAGTAAAACCCGGCGGGGCGGATGGCCCGGGAGGAGCCCGCGTCAACGGCAGTGTCAACGGTTCTGGCATCCCGGCAGCCGGCAGTCGGTTTAAATTGCAAAGTGCAGCCGAGTGCGGCTCTCATACGTACTACCTGTAATGCTCGTACTACTCAAGGTGGTGTCGACGATGGCAAAATGAAGATTGCAACAAAGATTGACAAGCGTTGATTGCAAGGAGAGAGCCCCAAAGAAGTGGGGTCTGAGTGCGGCGAGGCTGCCAGCGAGTCAAGGATGATAACCGTGCTCCTGCTGCCGGCAAGGAAATTGTTTTCGCCAGGCCACGACAAAGCCTCTGCCAGTCGACAGGTGTGTCGAGTCGGCTCTGGCTTTGGCTCTGGTTCTGGTTCTGGCTCTGGGGCACAGCCTCTGCGAGTCGCCTCCGCCATAATTGGCGTTATTGTTGCCGCGACAACTTCACACTTTGCCACTGCCAGTGCAATGGGGCAGGGCAGGGCAGGACTGGCTGGGAGGCGACGGAGGTCTGCAAGGAGCCTAAGAAATACATAAATATTCCCATTTATAATTAGCGCACTTAATGCCGGTTCGGGTCCGCCCGTCGACAGCCTGTCGAACCATTCCGGGCAATTGACGCGCTTCTAGCCGGGCTAATTGGACGGCAGACTCCTCTGGCTGTGGCTCTAGCTCTGTGCTCCCTATTTGCATATGAAGCGTTGCTCTAATAACGACAATTTTCAATCCAGTTCTCACAATTATTATGCAAGACTGTCACTGTGTGTGTGGCGACTGTTTGTGTGTGTGTGTTAGGCTGTGCAATCAGCAGTTGATTTGATTTGAGATTCTTTTACTTTTTTTGTATTTCCTCAGAAGCGACTGGTGTTTGTATTTGATTTTAGAAGACAATCTGCTTGTCAATTGTCAACCGAACTCCGGCCGGGTCGCTTGCCCGTACGTGTTAATTGTCCGCAAATATTTAGCGCCAATTCGAGGCTCCAGATTCGTCACATTGTGACAATCGGCCTGTTTGCGTATCTGCTTCTGTATGCCCTGGATCACGTGTCGCCCGAGATTCAGGCTATCATGCGACCTATTGATACGCAGAAGAAACGCTAATGGGGGGGATGGTGTCATAATCTCAAGGGGAAGGGTCTCTAAATCAAGTTGGACTTAGAGTATTGCTTTGTGAGTAATTGGATTGAATCAAACAGCAGGAAGTTGGAGCAGGAAATCAAATTTACTTCACTGAAAATATTCAATCGGCATTGATTTCACTCGAGTTTCCATCTGCTTCTGTGCTTTCACAGAAGAAAACAAAGGGAATATATAAGCAACAGATAGCAGATCCATTCAGCAGCCATAAATTCCAGCAGTGGCACTGCAAAAATCACTCATACGCACAGGTGGCTCTGTCCACAGATACAAAAGCGAAAGTGCGGCTGATTTTCGGCACTATCACCCTCTGATCATTCAGCGAGAGAGATACAGGAAGTGTAGACTATACAGAACACTGCTTTGACATTGAATCATCTACAGATGAGAGAGAGGGGCTCCCATAATCTATTCAAATATATCCCAGACACACTCGCCTTCGACTACAATCACAGCTGATCAACAGACGGTATTCCAGCACTGCTCAGCAATAGAAAACTAATAGAAACTCAGAGAGAGAGAGAGGGAGACAGGGAAAAGCTCCCGACAAAAGCGAACCAAAACAAAGACACGGCCCTGTGCGGCTCTACACCTTCTCTTTTAGTTTGTAAATTAATTTATAATTACACAAACAATGTATTATAATAAGCAGCAACTGATTATTAAATATTAAATACAAAGTTTCCAAAATAAACTTTTTTAATAATCTGTGTTTTCCATTGTGCATTAAATATAAAACATTATTTTTAATAGATTTTCCAAAAAATAATGCATGAAACTAAATAAATTTGTGGTCGACTAAGTGGTGGTTTTCCCCCGTGATGCGACGCGCGTTTGTAAACACTCACCCGAACAATTTTCTATGAATAAATGAGTTTTTAATAAGCACAACACTTGCGAAATTTCGATGGAATATTACGTCGAGCACATTCTATTCAGGGCAGCGAATGTTAACTGATTGAATCTTTTTTTGTTTTTTTGCCGAGTGATAACTAATCGCATTCGATGCCGGCTGACAACTGACTTCTATAAGAGCATCTCTCGCATCTACGGTGTGGGGCGCCGTATATACTCGCACTTTTTATCTTATGCTAATAAAAAAAACATACAGTCTCCGCAGTCGCCGAGAGATACTCTCGCGCGGGCGAGTGAGACATATAAAATATTTGTTTAATATTTTAAAATTAGCAAATAAATTGGAAGACAACAGAGCGGGAGAGAGCGTGAGACGAGAGACGCGAGTGAGAGCTGGGAAAATATTGGATTATTAACAGACAAATTCAATGGAATTAACAGCAGCATGGCATTGAAAAAAGAGTTGCCTGTGGTGTGCGATCAAACAGCGCTAGAACATCGATTAACAAGCCGGAGAAGTGCACTGGCAAACAGCCCCCGGCCCCGAGCATAATTATGATTACGAGCATTTGCTTATCAATTAATTAGCCCCATAATCAACACAGAAACTTATGTACGCTCGGTAAATATTTGCCATTTCAGTTCAGTTGTGTTTAGGCGTTCAGTGCCTCAGTTCCTCCGAGCCTATTGCAAGTTCAATGAGAAGTTCGCGTTTTGGCTATGGCAAATATTTAAGTTTTGCTAATTAATTTAAAATATCTTCGCCATAACAAACTGTCTTGATGGGAAATGGAAAATGGGTTTGGTTTGGTTTTGGAAGCTAAAGAAATGATAGCACTTTTGCCCACCATTTTTTTGTGAATTATGTGCCTCATTTAAAAGTTTTCCGCACACCGAATCGTAGTAGTTTTTGTGTCGGGCATGGGGAAAAAATTGTGCATAAATTGTGTGCAAAGGTGTCAGCAGAGATAGCAGGCAAAGAGCAAGGAGGGACAGTGAGTGGAGGGGGGCAGCACAGGTATTGTAAGACAGGACTTTCGGCTGCAATCAAGTGGCTGGAGAGAGCACCGGTAGAAAGTGGAGAGTGGTAGCACTTCTCCTGTGATATTTCATATTCATGCCCTGCACTCGGCAGGACAGACAACAGCAAAAAGACAGAAAATGTTGAGCCAACTTGAACTGCAAGTTGGGCGGGTCATTAAGGCTTTCTTTGCACTCGAAGACCACGGACGGGGCCCAGGCCGGCCGGGCCAGGCCAGGCCCCATTGATTATTACCTTTGCCAGAAGCTCCATCTCTCCCCCATTGACCAGGGGGCGGATAGTTCTTGAGACTCTCCACGTCCACGTCCACGCCCACGCCCATTGTTGGGGGGGGCTTTGCGCACTTGTCCCTTCCGTGGCACTTTTTGGCATTTTATCTTGTCATATTTTCTGCAACTTTCAAGTGACCAGGCACGAAAATAATGCAAAAGTTTTTTAAAGCCAGTCGCCCCATGGATGTGCCTCGCACAGAATTTCGCTTTTCAATTGCTGCGAAACTTTTCACACAAATTATACGACGACTACGACTGACGCACAAAAAAACAGACACTCCGCTCTCACGCTGCCCCGGAGAAAGCCCGAGTCATGGATGCAAAGATGGCGACGAGTGCATTTCCGGGCGATGGTAAAAGTTTTTGTCATTCGGTTGTCATATGGCCCCATCCCCATCCACATCCCCATCCCCATACAAAAGGCGAGGAGACAATGCGTTGCGTACACATCTGAGGTGTTAATTGGAATCAAGGCAAAACACTTTCGCACGGCCACAGGCTGCAGGCCAGGGCTGAAGGAAAAACCCAAACAAGCTTCGGAAAATCTCCACCGAGACATCGGTGGAAACTTCTTAAAGATCTAATGGAAAATTTATTGTTCTTTTTGAAGTTGCTGAAAGTTCATTCTTTCTTGCCTTTCCGTTGTGTCACTTTTCATTTAGATTGCTTGTACGGGGCATGGGGCATGGGGCATGCAGCAAGAAACTGCATAGAGTGCCATAAATTTGTTTAATATTTTACTGATTCATTCGCTGGAGGGTGCACTCCTGGATGCACTCATAAGTGTTTCCAGTGATTTATATGAGTTATTCAACTATTCATTATTTACAGATCCCTTTTTTCAATATGTTTAAACGGTAAATAGTACAGGAGGACAACGACGACGACTACGACGACGATGCTGATGACTTCTGCTGGGTATCCTGTGTAGCCTTGTGTGTGCGTTTGCTAAAGAGTTTCAAGTTCCAGGACTCTGTCTGAGTGTGTCCGTGTCTGGAGCATACATACATATATCAATTCACGTTTCTACCCGTACCTAACATACATTTATTTTATTTTATTTATGTTTACTTAAGCGTGCCACCCTTTAACTATGCCACCCATCATCGCCCCCCACCCCTGTCTGCTGTCCTGAATGTGTTTGTGCGCAGAGAAGGATTCCTGTTGCATCCTTTTATGCACTTGCCTGTTAACCAGTGCGTGCAAAACACATTCAAAAAATAATTTCTTTTCGCAGAAAATATTGTATGTGCTTCCATCGAGCAGCAGAAGCAGCAGCGGCAGCGACAGCAGATTGCATTCCCGCCAAGAGATGAACTCACGCTTCAGCGATTCGCATCTAATTTAGTGCTCATGCGAGTGCGAGAGTGCGAGTGCGAGTACGAGTACGATATTGCAACGTCAAAAGCAAATCAGTGGAAACTGCCAGCTTCTTGGCTCAAGGCATAGAAAACTCTTCAAGCTTCGAGAGACAGAGACACAGAGAGACAGCGAGAGAGAAAGAAAAAAAAACAGGTCAACCCGTCATATGCACTCAAAGACCATTCACATTCACAGCTTAGCAAATAAAAGGACAGATTGAAAATGCAAAACTAAATAAACAAGTCCTCGGCATCACTCACAGAAAGGACAAAAAAAAACACTGTCAAAGATGATACGACGACAGGGAAAGCGCTCGATTAAGCGTAGTTTAGAAATTAGCCGTGCCACTCGAGACCCAGTCGACGTTCGCGTGGCAAGTGCAAGTGCAACAGACAGCATACAGCTATGCGACTCCGTGGCATGTCAAAGCCCAAATGCTGTGGGGCATCAACGCATCAACGTCAATGCACATGGCGTCGAAAGGAGAGGTTTGTGCCACAACAGTCATGGGGCGTGTATGGGGTATGTAAGTTGAAATTTTCCCATTCATTTGGCAGTCATTATGCTCAGTCAGAGCGTAGCAGCCAGCAACAACAGCAACAGCAACGTTGGCATTTATAAATGTCATACACTGCGTATACGTAATAAACCGACCTGAGCACAGTGCCTCCCTGTAGAGACGTGCACACGCCTTGCATTTATCAATAGTCGAGAATGTTTGTGTGCAAAGCGTATATCATGTTGGCTTTAGTTAACAGAAACGTCGCCCAAGTGACAGACGACCAAAAGCAGAGGCGAAGGAGGCAGGCGGCAGGAGGCAGAAGGCAGGCGGAGATCTGGGGACACACATCCATTTAAGATTGAGCTTGAGAGATTGCCTGGAAACGCAGCATTTAAATGGAATTTATTTAATATAAACGAGCTGGCATTAGCTATGCTATCCCCCCCCCCCGTTTGGCCTGCGGCGGGCGGTGCCGAGAGAATCTATTTAAATATGACTTTTTCGAGCGAGAATCAGTGGTGAAACTCGAACTGAATGCACAGGAAATGAGCTCCGCACCGACTAATGCATATTCATGGAAACATACTTTTCCGAAGGCCTGTGGGCATCCTGGCCCAGTCCGTGAGTCCGTGGGTCCGTGGGTCCGGGCCCAGTGTTAGTTTTCTGATTGTGGGCATTTGTGCGCAACTAAAACAGCTCATTATTCGTTGGAAATATTCCGTAGTTTGGCAGTGTTAACCCTGCCGCAACAGTCCAAAAAGCCCTGCCCGTTTGCAATGGCCCCAACGGCGAAAGTTTTTCCCGGACAGATGCAAAACAATCGCAACTGCAAGAGCATTTCAACAATAATAGCTGTTGGATTCGGGGAAAAACAAGCCGCGACCACCTGCCAAAACAGGCAAAGAGAAGGGTCAACCGAGAATAAACAGAAACTAGCCGGAGATGGGAGGATAGTTCACATGGCCGTGCACCCACTGGGCACACTGGTCCTTGGATGCATGATTCTGTTAGCCAAGAGCTCTGGCTGTGGCTGTGGCAGTGGCAGTGGCATACTATCTGACAGCCCAAGAAAGTGCATGCGAATGAGACGGGACAGGCAGCCATGCCAATTCCAGACATTCTGGCGTCAATATACGGAAATATTACGTATACGGCTGCCAAGCGTGGCTCTCCGGTATCTCTCTGGCTCTTCCAAGCAGCATCCTAGCAAAACGAACGCGCTTTGGCAGTATCTGGAGTTCACTTAAAATCGAAATGCCTCAATCAGCTCATGGCACAGCTCAGAGTCAGGACTGTGATTCGACTTTAGACACAGCGTGTGGCATGCATCCCTCCACTCCTCCTCCTCCACCTCCTAGCTGGCGCTATTTGCACAAACTCGAGCGGAGAACGGGAGTGAAACAAAAACTTTGAATAAGCAAACTATGAATATACTGATATGCTGATATATATACCTACTATACATATATCTGTATTTGTATCTGTATCTCCATACTCGCATGTGCATGCGTATGTATCTTTATGTGTGCAATGTGCTTTTGTCTGTCTCTGCGCTCACTTCAGACCCACTTCGCTTGGTTGGCCAACAAAAGCGTTGACGTTGTGCGGAAACTATGTGCATTTGAATGTCTTACTCTTGTCTCTCCCTCTCTCTCTCTCTCTCTTTGGTCCTCTGGCTGACTGTGTGTTTGCGTGGGGAAAAGGAAAAGAATTTCCGGTGCAAATATTTTTGCTTTGCTCCAGCACCAAATTCTCTGTGCTCTCCATGACAACAATCCCGTACAGCACAAGGACCAGGACCACCGCACTCAAAGCACAATTAGATGTATCACTCACCTTCTGGGAGGACGGGCACTGAGATTTGCTGCCCCTTGAACGATGACTGGCCATGGCTGCGTGGCGGTGGCTGGGGACGCTCCTTGTTGGGCCCCAGCAGATGCTCCTTTTCGGGCTCCAAATCGGTAAGAATGCAGGCGGTCACTGTTTCGCTGGCTCGCCGCAGCAGCTGCAAAGGCAACTGGTTGGCAGCATCCTGCGGGCGATCATCTTTCGGCATCGCTGGGGCCTCATAGGAGTCCTCGAACGGGTTGCTGCTGCGGAAGGCCTGTAGCTGGGGGCCATTGTCGCCGGCCACCACATCGAATACATCTGTCGGTACGAGATTTAGTCATTAGTTGGCATAATCAATTTCCGAAATCCGATTTATTTGCACACGATTTATTTATTGGCACTTTTGGAAAAAAAAACCAACAAAAAAAATACAATTCGTATTTAATTGATTAACCATAAACTCGTAAATTAACAGCGCGGTGGAAAAAATCCACATGCTAAATATAATAAAAAAAAATGAGTGGCAGTCGACCCTTAGATACCCTTGCGGAGCTATTCTTTCGATGGATTAACAAATACTTATCCTTCTATCTATCGGTTGTATGACTTCTTGGCAAATTTCACATAATGTTCTTTAATGTTCAAGAAAGAAGATTCGTAACAAACATCACGTCAAATAGCTAATACTCGTACTTACCAAATTCACTGCTCACGTTCATGTTCGGCGTTTCTCCCTATTTAGCACGCGTTGGGTTTCACAGCGAAAGAAGAGCGAAGCAAAACAAAACTGAGCAAAAGTCAAAAGCAAAAAAAAGCACAAAACAAAGAGAGGTCGCCGCCGCTCCGATACTCAATGATGACGTATGCTCTAGAGCTTTATTGACAGCCGCGCGAGAAGAAGAACGACAGGGCAAAGAGATAGAGCGATAGCTACGCAATCAACGACCACTTGACCGACGGACGCTTCGCTACGCGACCAGACCGAACGCTGCACTGCAAGAAAGAACAATAAGACGCGCGACAGTCGGGCACGACCGGAGTAGCCGCGGCGGCCTGTGGAGAGGGTCCGCGGCAGTGGGTACATCGGATTTCATTAATTGTATTACACGTGCTCTGGCAAATATTTGCGCAACGCATTAATTAGAAAAGCAATTGAGGCGGCGATTGTGCACTTGGAACGGCGGCTGGGCGCTCTCTTCGATTAAAACTAATTGGCAAACAAATAAGCGTCGCAAAACAAACGCCGAACGAAGCCACGGCGCCCCGTCCCCGACCGCGACCGCGTGAATGGAGAAAAATTAGCAAAGAGAGATTATGTATGGGAAAGAGAAGAGCGATTCGCCAGAGGGAGCGAGTTGGTAGAAAGAGAGGCAATGAAAGAGACTCTGTAAGGAATCGAATAGATAGGGTTAAACAGTGAAAAACGAGAGTGTCGTGATGGTAGAGGGGACATTTTAATACAAGGTGAGAAGCATGATTTCCTTGCCATTGTCTTGGCAGCGTTTTGTGAGCGCGGGTCACCTGTTAATAATACACCTTGAGCTGGCCACGACGTTTATGGAGTTGCTGCGAAGGGTGCAGGTCTGTGACAGAGGGGGAAGCGGATTGTGATGGACAGTTGAAAAATGGGAAGCTGAGTGAGAACAAGACAGAGTGAGAAGCTTGTGGTAGTAGAGCGGGGAGATACTGAGTATACCAGAGCTGGAAACACTGAGTCCAGGTGTATTAAGACAAGGTAAGGCACTCCCGCTCTAATGCAGTGCGCATATTCTTATCATATAATCATCTCCCTCTCTGCTTGAACGCTTGAAGTTTGACCCCAGAAAACATGATGAGGTCATATATTTCTCCATTTCCTTACCTCATCTAAATATACTTTGCTCTAAGTCGCTGTGCAGTCGCCTGAAAGCTTTTGTTGTCACAGAACGGATGAGCCAGAAACTCTTATCTTTCTTACGAAATACGATTGTACTTCTCATATTTGTAGCTCTCAAATTAGCCGATAAATAGTTGAAATGAAAGTACGATAATAAAATATCCGGAATTGATAAAGAAGTGAGCGAGCGGCTACTGAAATATTACGCAACTCGGGTATACGGTTGTCAACCAGAGAGGTTGTTAGACTGTTTTTGTGATATATGTACATACATATGTATGTATGTACTTTGATTTCAGTAATGGCATTCGATCCGAACCGCACCCGACTTATCCCATTAAATATGGCAGAGCTTTTGGCACTAGCTACTCACATTGATCCCTCTAATATACAGTACAATAATCACAATAATTCATAATTTAATGAACTCTCAAACAAATTTGATCGAAGATTGATTTCAAGAATCTTTAATCCCTAAAATGCAATTAAATGAAACGATTCAAAAACCTCCTAAAGGCTTAGCAGCCCTCAATCATGTATTTTGTTCATTTCAGTGACCAATTGCTCACAACCATACTCTACACCCCCCCTCCCCTTCTCTGATATCCTTGGGTCGGTCTGGGGCACGATGCATTTGTTTTTATAATTGTTTTCTGAAATTTGCATTTTTACCGGCTCATCATTTTTGCCACGGGTTTTTTCGTAATTGCGATGCCGGAGCCTTTTTAATTTACCTGATGGACCGCTAAGGACACCGAACAGAACTTTCATTGTCCACCCACCCGCCAACACCATTTCTCGTGTTGCAACCAGATCATCTCCTCATCATCAGAGGCACACATAATGCGTCAGGTTGTGCGAAAAAAAGTGTCGTGTGCAGAAATTTTTAATTTATTTTAACTATGTACACTTTTTTTGTTTGTTGCTCGATACACACAACCCAGGCCTCAGTGCAGGGCAGTACTGTACAGTACAGTAGAGTGCAGTGCAGTGCAGTGTATAAGATGGCAATGGCATGGATGATGTAGCTGATGACGATGATGATGGCTCATCAAAAACAAACAGGCGACAGCGTGGAAAGGCTACAAAAGGCAAACCAAAGCTGGTCGAGGCAAAAAAACCAAAAAAAAAAACCTGTAATAAAGCAAAACGTTCCTTTATTTGCCCCTGCACATTCAGGCAGCCACCCAAAAACACGGACTATACAGCACTATAGTACTCTGTGATTTTCGTTGTATGAAAATTGAAGTTTTTTCCTTAAATATAGTAAACATCGATGGTGCAGAGATTTATGTATTGCATGGCACTGTTGAAAATAGCTCGATGGTCTGTGCCCCGTGTTTACTGTTTGTCGGACAGAAGAGGCGGCAATTTACGCCCACACGCACAAGGACACACACACACACACCCACACAGGGAAGAGCAGGAGCAGCAAGTACATCGGGCAAAAAACATTAATTTGCATGCAAGTCAATTATCAGGAGGCAGCAAACAGACAAGCGCTAGTCGTGGCTGCCTCCTGCTGCGGCTGTTTCTGCTGGTTTGCAATGCAAATATCGGAGTTATTTTTCATCAAGAAAAATTCCCCCCCTAATGAACCACGAAACAGGAATACTCTTGACCAAAAAACAAGAATGTTATTAAAATGCGAAACTGTGCATCGATGTTGGGTATCTGTGGCGCTTACCGAGCCTTACCGTTTCCGATATCCATACGTGTATCTTCCATCTAATATAGGGTATAAAAAACCTCGATAACTGCTTGACTCGTAAATTGCCTGGCCAGCAAAATTCTAAATGTTTTTATTAATTAAAAATATTGCACATTAAACACATTTCCAAATTGCGTTTGGCATTTTTTCGAATAAATACACGAACACGAACATTGGCACCAAAAAAAATGCAAATATAATTTACAAAGCACACAGCCGTCAAGGCTCGTCAAGAGACTTTGATTCCACGCTCCATTTGTATTTGCATTTGGGTTTTTATTTTATTTCTGAACTACTCTGAGAGTGCCATGAAATTTGGTAGTAAAGTACACAGATTCTAAAGGGGAAAATTCATTTGCAGTCTTCACTAATCACTAAACACTAAGCTAAACTAATCACTAAGTGGGTTAAATGGTTAAGGATTCTGGCAAGAAGTCTGGCGACTCCGGAAGGATTTTGCTTTCACTGTGATATCAAAGGCTGCGCAGGCGTTCTCCTCCAGGCTGGGGCAGGTGAGGAAATGGGCAGATGCAGCAATCTCCGGCCAACTGCGTCTGAGTGACTGGGCAGGTCCGAACCACTTGACACGCCCGCACTGTGTCTCGATGACAGTCTCAAAGTGGGGCTGTGGCTCCTCCTGTGGCCGGTCCAGGTGCCAGAGGAAGACGGCATGCCCCTGCCCTGTGCCGATCGGTATGACAGCCAGGAAAAATGTGTGCACTCTGACATTCTCGTGGCCCGGGCTGACATCCTCGCTCAGACTGAGGCATGCCACCGCCTGCTGGGACGGCAGCTGGACGTGCAGCCGCTCCCCGAACGTGCCGTAGGACTGCAGCACGGCCAGGCGGTGCTCGCTGCTGAGATGCCTCAGGAGCTGCCACTCGCAGGACTTTATTGATGACGCACCCGTCGGCCCCGAAACTAGGGATGACGTTGCCTGATTTACTTCAGATGCTGGCGCCTGTTTATGGCTCCCCACTGATAAGGTGGCCGCTGCAATTTCGGCTGCCGCAGGAGTGGCCGCCGCCTCTGCGCTGCTGGCCCCATCTTTGATGGTTGACAATTTGGCCTGTCCCGCTGGCTGGGAAAGTTTCAGCGCCGCGCTGCTGCTGCAGCTAGAGATACATGATTTCCCAGTGGGGCAATGATAATTTTGAAATAGCAGCTGGCCTTTGCCGCCGCCAGCTGACTGCATCACCTGCTCCTGCTCCTGCTGCTGCTCCTCGAGCTGCCCAGTATTTATGTTTGCAACTTCATCACTGCGCAATCCGTCTTGATCTTTGCCTGTAAGCCGCCAACTTTTCTTGCTCAACTTTAACTTTGGTTTAACGAGCATATTGTTGCTCTCGAGCTCGAGGAGCTGCTTCTTCTGCTCCGCCTCGTTGAAACGAGTCTCCTGGTGCTGCACTTTTATCAGTGTGCAACGTTGCAGGACCTTCTTGTCCTCATCCTGGCCCTGGCTGCTGCTCTCGTCGCGGCTGCTGTTGCGGTTGTTGTCGGCGACATTATTTCGAATTCGAGCATTTGCCTCATTTCCCTTTGGCATTTGCCGGTGCTGCTGCAACGGGGAGTCGCCTCCCCCATCACATCCACCTGCTCCGCTGTCTGTCCCATTCAGAACCACAACTGCCACTGCGTCCAGCTGCAGTTGCCTGGAGATTTGTTTGCCGCACTTCTTGCCGGAGTTCGACTTGGCCAGCGCCATTTTTGGTTGATTATGATATTCATTTGTGCACTTGTTGACGCTGCTCGGTTTTCGCTGGCCCTCCGGGTCCGGGTCTGGGTCCTGGTCGTGGTCCTGGTCCGCAGTCACCTTGTTGGCTTTTGGTTTTCCTGCAACAAAAACGGAAAAAGTTCAACGAATTGGACAACAAAAAATAGGTCCCAAAATGGAAATGCAATAAATGTTGCCACGAATAAATATCTATGGCCGCCCCAAAGTCAGTCCCCGTAAGCTCCTCCCTGCATCCCTCCATACGCACAATTGTTGATGGCTTGAAATTTTCAAGTTTTCCTGCAATCGGAATTGTCCTTTTGCGCTCGTTAGGTCTTTCCACGAACTCTACAGAACCGCCAGCTCCTGCCCCCTGGCCAGGAAACTCTCAAGAAGTTTAAGTGGCAAATGAAAATAGAAAAAAAAGTAAATAAATTTCTCCATCTTTATATAAATATGAACGGAGCAAGAGGAGGGGGGAGGCGAGTGGGGAGTGGGGGAAATCTCAGCAAAAACATAAAGAATGCACACTTAATGTAGAAGCAATAAAAACGTACTAAGCAGAGACTAAGCTAAACAAAAGGAAACAAGAAAAGAAGTCTGCTAGGGACTGCTATAGATATGATTTCGACTGTAAGATACCCGCTAATCAGGTAGCCATCCTTCTGGCCCTCTTGGGGGCAGAAGCGACTTTTGTAAGCCAAATCCATATCTCGTATCCATATCTTCTGTATCTGCAAAATTTAAATAATTATTTACTTGGTATTACTTCCTGTATTTCGGATATAATAAACCCACGCACTCTTCTAGTACCGTGTACAGCCCTTACAAAAACGCACAGGAAGTTGGTAAAAAAAAGACAACAACAAAAAAACTGAAGACCAACAAGTAAAAGCAAATGCAGACAACGGCGGAAAATTCGTTCATGTTTGTTCTTGTTGCCGCTTGTTACCTACGCTGTAAACTTCACTTGAAGTTGAGTTGGGCGGACGCGGACGCGGAGGCGGACGCGGACACAGATTGAAAATGGCAACGAGGGCGGCGTCCAAACTTTAAGCGAAAGAACAGCGGAAACAACAGGAATATGTAACGCAATGCCAACAGTATGGCAACGGCAACGGCAACGGCAACGGCATAAAGCGTGAAAAACTTTAGCAATTTATGTTACATAATTATGCTATAAAAAGAAGAAGAACAACAGCGAAAAGATGAGCCATTGCGCTCAATTTCAAGCACTCTTGACTTGGCTCACATTTTCCTTTCATTTGCTTTCAAGACTCTCTCTCTCTCTCTCCCACTCTGTCTCCTTCGGCCGAGATTTAAGTGAAACATTGACACTTGGCGCTACTCAAAAGTTTTTGGCACAAAGTAAATGACAGCTGGATGATATATCTTTTGATATGGTGGGCGGAGGATCCCAGACCCCCGACCCAGACAGATGTCGCCTAATGACGACGCTAATTTGGGTATCGTTTTGCCACGATTAAATAGATAAAAGTTATAAATACAAGTAAGTAAATGTTGGTTGCACTCACCGCCATCGCAGGGAAAGTTCTCCGCCAGCAGGGTGAATAATTTATCCGACAGCAGGCAGCGGCCCCTGGGCCCCAGTGGCACACGACACACCGGACACTTCACGGACCGGCTGCGGCAATTATTGCAGAGCACGTGTCCGTTGCAGCACTGCCATCCAGGTGGTTTGATGACCTGATTTTTGTTGGTTGTTGGCCCGAGGCAGGAAGGGGTGAAAACCGAAGTCAAAGGAAGTGCAGCCGCAAAGTGAGAATAAATCAAAAAAGAAAAAAAAAAGAAAGGAAAATCTTTGTGAAAATATATACATAATTATACAATGGAGGGGGAGTATGTGTGTGTGTTGGGGGGGATGTGGTTTATTTCATTTAATTATAACTATCATGGATAGTGAGCACACTCAAAGGAAGCACTCTCTGATTGCTTCTTGATTGTAATGCGAATGGGATTTTGAGGAAAAAGCAATTCTAGTCAACGTCATATGTAACATAATGCTCAAAAATGAAACTAAATTTGATTATTGCTCTGTCGGGGCAGGGCATCAATCGGAATTCACCGAAACATGGTTCTCCTTCTCCTTATTGAGGCTCCGGCTCCTGTTTTTCCTTTCTCGCATTGGCATGCAAAATGTATTATTTTGGGTATGCTGTGCGCAGAAAGCTTTCCATTTAAATTGAAAATCAAATTGAAAATATTGCAAGCGGATTTAAAATAATACAACTGTATGAACGAGTTTTTGATGCGCACAAAAATACTTTTGCGCATTTCAAGCTGGCCCTGGCATCGCCTCACAAAACTGAAAAACACTGCAAAACAACAGAGAACAAAAATATACGTACAAACATATATAACAAAAAATGGAAGAAAAACGGAAAGCGGAAAATCGGATCGACTGACAGACTGAAGAATATGTATTGAAATTTGTATGATGCTTTTTGTCTCTGCCCCGCCATAAAAGGGGGGAAGACACGTGTGCGTCTGTGTTCGGGGGGCAAAAACTGTTGTAAATATGCAGCCAAACATAAATTTGGCTGAATAAAGAAACAATTTCTGGTCTGAAGCTTTCCATACTTTTTTGCTCTCACCGATTTGGCCAAACTGCTTTGCAAGTATTACAAATGTAAAGCGATTCGTTTGCAATTTAAACTAAAAACAGAGACAGAAGCCGGAAGGTTACATCTCTGTCGAATGGACTATTCGATGTCTCCTTGCCTTTTTGCTGAGCTCTAAAATTTAAGATGGATCTGGGAAAACTCTCAAAAATAAACAAGGGCCTTTGGACACTTCCCTTAATATGGGAACACTAGGCTGATATTCTTGCTACAAAAACCACATACCCTGCCAGTATTTTATTAAATAAAACCGGAAACAAATACAAATACAAAATAAGACTACACAACTACAAGCATTTTCAAGAGCTGTACGTGTGCGGAATAGTTTTTAATTCTGTTCGTTTTTGATTGTTTGAAATTGGCTTAAATGGCTATAAGCAAAAGCTTTCTATTTTAATACCCTTCCATACATAAACAAAGACTCCAATTAGTGATGGAAATCAATTAAATGATCTAAGCAAAGCAAATATTGCTGGAAATGGAAGTGGAAATGGAATCGGAATCGGAATTGAAGCATTCGCTGTATCGCCGTCCGGCCATTGGTTTGAATGCGGAAACGAGAGCATATAAAAATTGTTTGCACTGACTGAGTGATTGTTCATTTTGGATAGTTGTTGGTATTTTTAATCAAATTTATGCTCAACTTTTGCTACCTTTTTATAGGTCAGCCTGAAGGTATGCAGCACTTTTAGTGTGTAGAATGCATGTATACCTCATGTAGAGTGAACTTGGTATGTATGTAGATAGTATGTAGAACGAGGGGGAACGTTGTGAGTTGCTGTGGAGACCGCAACTCTACATTTATACCCGATTCTTAGTCAGTATGGCTCTCCTCCGGCAGACGCCGCGAATATTAAATGACGCGACAAGGGGAAGGGGGTTGGGCGAAATTCTGAGATATACGTTTTATAGTGAGATCTAACAGAAGTGCGGATACCAAATTTGGTTACTCTAGCCTTAATAGTCTCTGAGATTTGGGGATGCCCCAGATCTTCGTCCTTTGTGGGGGCGGAAGGGGGTGTGGCGAAATTTTGACAGGAAACGGTCAGGGTCCGATATCACAGGGGTGTGGATACCAAATTTGGTTGCTCTGGCTCTTATAGGTTCTGAGATCCTAGAACTCAGATTTTGCAATTGGCAAAACCGACCATGAAACCTGTGTGTTAGAGAGAGACAGAGCGAGAAAGAATGAAATTGTTTTCTTGATTCTGGCTATAGAATTACACTATCTGTGTCCGATTTTGCACTCTAGAAGATATAGTCATCCTCTACAATCCTGCGTTTTCTTTTTTCTCGTATCTGCACCAGATTTTCGACCTTTGTGGGGGCGAAAGTAGGCGGGGCAAAGTTTTGAAATATACTTGTAACAGTGACATATCACAGAAGTCCGAATATAAAATGTCCTTGCTCTAGCTCTTGTAGTCTTGGAGCACTAGGCGCTGATAGGGACGGACAGACAGACAGGGCTCGATCGACTCGGCTATTGATGCTGATCAAGAATATATATACTTTATGGGGTCGGAAACGATTCCTTTTGGAAATGGACACACATCTATTTTCACCACAAATCTAATATACCTCCAATACTCATTTTGAGTATCGGGTATAAAAATACCAAGACCAATTAAATTCGACTTTAAACCCTTTCAAATCCCAAAGCAGCTTTAAGCTTTGAGGTGCCTGATGGCACCTGCGTGCAAAAGGCGTTTCTAGTGAAAAGTACATAGAGATCCCATGTCAAGAAGTTACTCGAACAACAATCCAACGATTGTGTGTTTCTTTCACACAAGTGGGAGATGAAACTTAATAAAATCTCAAAAGGCAATGCATTTTTCCCAATTTACTCGTTTACTTAATTCAAGAAAAGCCTGGGAGGCTTTGGTTGAAAGCCGAGTGTAAGTTAATCATCTTTTGATGTTGAAAGCCAATTCCTTGAATTTCCAGGACTGGGCTGTGTTTGCTTTTGAAATTTATGAAAATTAAATGAACTGCAAATTTATGCATATTTAAATGAAACAAAAACAGTTTCATGCCCGATTTAATGTCAAACAAGGGAAACCCAATGCCAAATCCGACCTGCCTTATCCGACCGCCAGGAGCATGCCAACGGCAAGGGAAGGACTAATGCCAGCGATTATCTTTTGAAGGGAATCGAGAACAGAATGCACTAGTATTGAAAATCAAGCAAAACAAAATCCCTTAATAACTTAATGGACTTGTGTGTGTTTTTGCATACATAAATAGAACCCAAACACGCTCAGACACGCATGCACATGCACATGCATGCATAAGGAATACGAGTGTGGCACTATATAGTGGATATACTCGCACTAGAGTAGCCCATAATACAAAACTCGTATAATGCCAGCTTCGTGCTTCAGTAATAATTGCCAAATCTAAAGGACTCTCCAGCAACTAAGCCGCAGGCCGGAGAGGGAGCATGGGGATATCCCAGAGATGATAGAGATAGAAGATAGGAGATAGAGGCGATGGGGAGGTGTATCCCAGAATAAACTGATTTTGGGTTAATAAACAAATTATTCAGTGCAGCTGCAAGTGGAGTTCGAGTCCCAGACAGCTCTGTGGCGGCTCTCTAGCTGGCTGCCCCACTTTGAAGGCGTTGCAGCGTGGCTATTTCTGGGGGGCAGGGAGGGTACGAGGAGGCTGGGAGCGATATGTCCTTTCAGTCCGGTCCGGGTCTCCTGCACATGCTTAATTTATAGCCACACACACACACACAGACACACAAGCACACGGACAGTGACACTGCCACACGGAGATGTGCTGCAAGCGAGAATTTCATTTGAAAATAACTTTACATTTTAAATGGCCGCCTGCACGGGCCAGTGGCAGGAGGCAAGAGGCTAGAGGCTAGAGGCAAGCGGAGCGGGGGCTGCAGGTCTGGACACTCTTTATCTTGTCTAATTAATTAAATTTATGTTTTTGCTGACAAGCTGGGCATAAATAAATTTAAAGCCGGACACTCGCCAGCAGCTTCAATTTAAATGCACAACGAGCTCTGGGGCGCAGCAGAATCAGGACAGAATCAGGAGCACCCAGAAGGAGGGTGGACCCGCGGGCGAATGACACGATTAGGCACACTGACTTTCTACGCTATACCTATATACATACATATACATATACCTATATATATATATATATGTATATGTGTGCGCACACATCTGCCTAATCGTCAATATTTGATTTTTAAACGACATAATCAATCACTTTGTCGTGCATATACTCGCTTGTACATATGTATTTTGCCAAACTAATCAAATCACATGCCAGAGCAAACATTTATCAAAAATCTACTTCAATGTGGGACGAAGAAAAAAATATACAAAAACAAGAGGTAAATACGAGCTAGAATCGATGGCAAGAATACCCTTACCGAACCTTTTAAACTGGAAGAAGGACTTTCCAACAAGGAAAAGCATAAGTTAAGCTGGCAAATATCTGATTAATATCGTAGTACACTCAGCCAGTGTGCTCATAGCTCATATAAAAACACTTGGCCAGAACATAACCGACGGCCATTAACTGCCAACATGACGACATGAATGAAGCTGGAGGTGGGGGTGGAGGTGGCTGAGGCTCGGCTCTGGTGTGGTGCGTCGTTTGAGTAATTGAGTAAACAATGCCGGCACGGTATATATACATACCTGCTTGACAGAGGGAGCGAGAGAGAGAGAGAGAGAGTGGTGAGAGTGGTTAGGGGCCAAGAGTCAAGAGGGCAGCAATCACTGGCAGCAGCCCAACGTTGCAAACTTTATATACAGTCAAGTGATTAGCAACAAACTTGCGCAGCAAAATCAACGCAGTACCGGAAGGGGACTGGGAGACTGGGAGACCGGCACTGCCACTGCCACTGCGACTGCCACTGGGATTGGCACTGGGATTGGGACTAGGATCAGGACTAGCAGTAACAGCAGCGGAGAGCCTCTCAAAGGCAAACAAGCGGCAACTGGCAACTACGTAAGTTTTGAGAGAGTTCCGTCGAGTTGAGTTTAGATAATGACGAACTAAAACTAAAGCCCGAGCTGTTGTCGATGCACGGGCCACAGGGGCGACCTCATCGATATGCAACGCACATGCAACGACGGTCTGGATTGGCCTTTTCGTGGCAATGCCACTCACCCGCACCCGCACCTCACCCACTTACCTCAAGGCACACAGGACACTCCAGTAATTGGGAAATATGTTGAAGGCATGTTGCAAACTTTTGCAGCGATTGTTGATTAATTCCATGCTGCTGCAAAGACACAAAGCGAGGGGAAAACTTTGGTTAATTTTAGTGTTTTGGCTTCAAGGTTGAGAGAATTGCAATCAAATGAGTCCGAGGAATGCCTTTAATGGTATTGAATGCATCCATTTGGACGGATTTGCATGCAATTATCAAAACGAGCAAAGCACTGCATTATTGTGATTCAATAAAATGATTATACTGCCACCGACAGGATGCATGTTACATCCGAGAGATACATACATCCATCCATGGTCGAGTTTAATCTGTTTAACGGACACACAGACACACGGAGACTCGATTTGATGCAGATGCATAGCCTTCAGCCTTGATTGAAATGGACGTTCCACGTGCACCAGGTATGCCAGAAATGTGTCTGTGTGGCAGCAATTTTCGACTGTCCGACAGGGTCCACCCCTTTGAGGACATTTGGGTCAATTGAATTGTAATAAAGTACACATGATGTGTCAAGAACAAAATTGCATTATTTCAATTCAATTGAATTTAATAAAATAAACAGCTTCTCGGTCGGCAACAGACAAACAGCAAACACAGACATACAGACAGACAGACGGACACGCCCATGGCAAAGCCCCAAGGCAATGGCAGGACACCTCCGGGCTGGGGCCTTGTAATATATTTTACATGTGGCCCATTCAGCATTCAGCATAAATGAATAGCATTCGATTGGATAACCCAAAGTAAGTCAAGGATACATGTACGGTAGATGCATTTTTAAAAGCAGAATCGAATGATTGGTGCTCTTCTGAGGCAAGCACTCTGGGGTAATGGCTAAGTAGACCAGGCTGTAGCGACTAATTGCTAAGACAGAGCCAGCAGTCATTAAGCCAATCAGCATTACGTAACGCTCAGTGGCACGTGAACAACAGCAGCGGCAACAAGCATTAGCAGTACAGTACAGTACCTAGCCACTTTGCGGCACATTCGTGTATGACAATGCCCCATTTAACCATCGGCAAATCAGCTACAAGTACAGGCTGACAGCACTTGAGGCATCTGCATGGGTTTCGGGAGGCCATGCCAATTGTGCGGCAAGTGGCAGCGCGGTTTCGACTCACCACAGCATGGGATGCCTCCTCGGCATCCTCGGACGATGTGAGGGCCGCCTGCTGGCGCCACACCATCATGGTCACACACTCGGCCCCACTCTGCCAGTGCTCTGCCAGGCGATTGGCCAGCTCACTGATCCGCAGGCCGAGTATGTCCACTCCATTCAGCTCCAGCAGAGTATCGCCAAGGCGGACACCGCCGCGCGCCGCATTTGATTTCTCCTGCACCCCGCTGACCCATGGATACGGGTCCCAGGGGGCACGACTCAAGTTCAGGCCCAGCGTTCCGTTGGCGCAGGCGTAGATGGTGCACAATTGGAGCATCCTTGTCGTTCAAGTTTCAACTGCGAATAAACGGAGAAGTTGGCTTGAATTAAATCCAGAATCTCTCAAGGTCGCACACGTCTGTGGCATTTCATGCAATTTATGTCTCGGCACACACGCACCGCATCGCACCGCACCGCACCGCACTGCCGAGAGGCCAGACATAACACTGTTTGGGCCGACATAAATTTGGCCAATTTTCAACACTTGAGGCGTTTGACAGACAACTCACACTCACACACACAGTCACACATCTAATTACCTGCACAGACACACACATACTCGTAGAGAGAGAAAGAGAGAGGGGAGGGTATGCCACAACGTCTCGTGCTTAGTTTTGCCTGTGAAAAATGGTGCCAAACTGTTTTATTTCCCTTGCTGAGTGGGCGTGTCATCGGTTCGAGGCCTCATCCTGCTTTTGACATTCCCATCACGTACACAGGCGCGCACACACTTGTATATATTACACATGCGTGGGTGTGTGTGTGCTAGTGTGTGTCTGATGGGGCAACCACTTGTATCATTTGCACCTTTCTGTGGGCAATTCTTTCACCTTTCGGCAGCTGCGCCGAAGCGCAATTAATTAGCAAAACTGCTACCAGAGCTGGCCCGACAAACTTTTGCCACCCAAAAGGCCGTAATTACGCATACGCCACCGTGGGCGGCCCGAAGTGCTCGAAATTTGCTCACATAAATCAAAAGTTTCGCAGTTCCCGCAGGCCAAACATTAGAAAAAAGGGGTTTCTTGAAAACTTGAACAAACTACAGAAAATCAATTAAAACCCTGGGGCAGACCGGCAACCCGCAACCCGCAACCAGCAACCGAAGCTCAATGTCTGGCAAAATGGGAGAAATGCAGGGAAAATGGGAACCACATTTCATGTGCATGTATGTAGAAGTCGATAATGAGGCAGCAGACGCAGCTGTTGTATCCGTATCTCATCGAAAACATACAAGCCCCGTCATTGTCGTTGTCGTCGTCAGTCGAAGGCGATAACGAGACCCAGAAGCAATCTACAGACAGTACGAGTTCTATTTGCACCTGGTAGCGCCTTCGCAAACCAGATTCTTTCGTCTAGTCATTCGACACTGTCGTTGCCAGTCTCCTCAGTGCGTCAGTCTCCGGGTCGTCGTCGTCGTTGGGCTATCTGTTGAGAAGATTCTCATCAGTCTCAAATTGATTATTCGTACACTCGAAACTCTTTCAGCGCTGCGTTCAAGTATCTAAGTATCTCCGGCTGTGATGTATCTGGTTTTTTTTTTGTTTTTGCTCTCTCTATCTACGCACGCGGATACAGATACAACAAACTTGTTGAGCGCACTTCACTTCACTTCTTACTGACATTGGCCATGAAATCGGCTATGACGTCGACGGCGTGAAGTGAGCGCACAAAAAAAGAAACGTTCAATAAATTATTAAACAATAAATCGAAAATAAGCTGTTGCAGCAATTAAAAGCGATTGATACTTGTGTCTGGCCATTATTCAATTATGTATTATGCATGGATTTTTGTTTTTATTTTAATTATTTTTTTCGTTTTGTTCTCAACTTTCCAGCTTCCCCCGAAAGTTAAGGGCAATTAAGAAACTGATTTAATTATTTTTCAAAGCCGCACAAATTAATTAAAGTTGCGCCCAAAAAGACCATTCCAAACCACCAACAGTTGTGGACTCCGGCCCCGGCTGAGTGGGCAACCGCAGCAGGTCCGTTGCGATGCGGAGTTGCATCAATGCGCGGGAACCGCGAACCGAGAACCGAAAATACACAGAGAGCAGGAGAACAACCACAGAAAGCCACGTTTCGGCCATTGTTTTGGCCAAAAGTCAATGAAGCGCAGCAGTTAGCAAACAATTACGAAACCCCAACTAAAGGAAGACCCACCCGCGTACACTCCCCCCACCTTAAACTGGTAACGCTCCAATTGAAGCCCAACTTTATTAATTAATTGCCACATTTATACCGTAAAGTTTCCTCTATATTTTTGCTGTATTTCTTTGTCGGAAGCGAACTGTGCTTAGGCGCGTGCGAATTGCAACTAACTGGAAGTCAGTCGTCGGATAGCCAGCCCCCAGCCACCAGCCGCCAGCCACTTGAAGGTAATGCACATTGCACACGGCAGAAACAGCTATGCTCGTAGCTGCATCTGTAGCGCAGATTTAGCTGATTTTTTGCCGCTTTCGTTTTCAGTACTATATCAAGTCGTGTCATGGGAGGGGGGATCGGGGGATCGGGGGACGGGGCTGACGGAGCGAGACTAAAACAAACTCACACGAAAATTGCGTCACAATTACACGAAAGAAACCGCAAGCGAAAACATACGACAGAAACAGAGGCAGTGGCAGCGGCAGCGGCAGAGCGGAGACGAGGCGGCAGAGAGACAGAGACCCAGAAACCCCAAAGCGGGCAAAACTGTTGCGCATGCGCCATTGACGTTTCGCTGCATCTGACTCTCTCTCTCTCTCTCTCTCTCTCTTTAGCTGTGACTCAATCTCTGTCTCTGTCTGACTCAGCCCACAATTAGCAAGACTGAGTCTTGCGTTGCCGTGTAAATTTCCAATTGAATATGCCTGGGTTTTTTCTGTATGATGTGTACCCTTGTAGAGGGTATTACGATCGTGAACAGATGTTTGAAATGCAGAAAAGGTAGTCGTTCCGATCGTGATGTGCTATGTCCATGCTTTTATTTAAATTAGTTTAAACCCAAGTCCTTGTGGGATGAACCTGTTTGTTTGCTCAATAATCTCTTAAGGAACCAATCTCCATAGCCATAAGCCATATAAGTAGTTAATAATCTCTACGGACAATAGTTCGAAAGGTTATATGAATCTGTAAGAGTATCCGTAGCTTCGGTTTCCTGAATTTGTTTGTCTCCACTTTGTTTGGATTTCGCACAGAGTGTGAAATTCGCACAAACATTGCATGGCGCATGCGTAGAGGCACGGAGAGGCCCGTCTATGATTTATGAGCACTTTTCTGATCACAATTTAGACTCGTTTCGTTTGTCTGTTATTTTTTCGTACGTACAGCAGGAAATGAGAATCAAAATAGAATAGCTCCGGCTAAACAAACTTGTTTGATGTCTTTAATTATGCGAAATGCGATTATAATTGTGCGTTACACTTCCGCGTTGAAGGAATGGAATGGAGAGCGTGGGGCGAGGAGCAATTATGAGGCGGTTTGTGAGGTAGCTGCCGCCTTGACCTAAGACAACGTTACCAATGCGACCAGACCCAGACCCAGAGCAGACCACCGACAATGGCCTCAGCGCTGTCCGAAAGCATAAGGTCATGTGGCCCATTAGAGAGGTATAATTTTTACAGCAAAAGTTTCGTATGGCTTGACCGAACAATCGTTAATACAATTATTATGTTTGATGGAACACACACGCACCGCTTTTTTGTTTTTTTTTTTTTTTTGTAGTAGATGAGCACACAATGCTTTTGGCTTGGCTCTGCTTCAGCGCCTTTCTGTGAAAATCAATTTTCACAATTTTCCTTGTGAACTTTGCGGCTTTTCGCTTCGTCACCCTCGCAGTCAAACACACACACGCGGGGCTGATGTCTCAATTCGATGATGTCTTGGTCTGGGCGCCGGCGCCACGCACTTCGCGTCTGCTTGCGGAACTTGCGGGGTCGGCGCGTGCGCACTGCTTGAGCGTTGTGAAGAAACTGAAAGACTGACGATCCGACGTCTGCGCAGCGCAGAGCACACCTGAGCGACGCACAGCGCCCTCTGCGGGCAAAGCTCCGGAGGCTGAACGCAAGCTTTCGAACGGTTTTTCAAACTTGTAAGCCATAAATATACCTGTGCCTTGAGCACTAGCCCACCTCCATCCAAATGGAGCTGGCTCATGGCGTGACTGCACTTGAATTGGGCCATTTGCCTCTGAGTCCGGGCCAGCTTCTTGGCTAATTGCTGGCCCGATTAATAAAAGTCAATGCTTGACTTTGCTGCCGTGCCATAAACTACAAAGTACGCGTAGGAGTTCGGACGCGTCTCTGGTCGGCTCATTGAGAAGCATGAACAATGAAATTGGATGTTATTGGCTTTGTAAGTATTTGGTTAATTTTGACAATGCTGATGGCTGTCGGCTGCCGTCCGCTTCTGTGGCCACCACTCAAATGCCAGGCAATTCTGAATAGCACAAATAAATTCAAATCAAATCTAATTGAACTCGCAAATTGAAAACCGAAAACGAAATCAAAAGCCAAGCCGCACAAGCACATCACCCCAACACCACACCACCACCCAGGCCAGGGTCATTTAGCTGGGCCCAAAATTTAATGAAATTACCTACCAATTTCAATGTTATTTGGACGGCAACCTATGCACGTTCATGTCCGTTAAGCGCCAAACAGAAATGGCCCCATCAAATGGCAGCAAAACAATGAATGAAAAGCAACAAAAAAGCGAAAGTCAATTGGGGCAATGCTGGAGCGGTGGTCGGTTGTTTGGTGGCAATGCCAAATCCATTTGTCAGCTGCCAATTTCCATCGGTTATCATTGTTAGGGTTAATGAACGAGGTTGGCTTTTGGGCACAGGTATTTACTTTAGGGCCCCTTATTTATGTTTATCCTGCCCTGACACCTCCAAAGCACTAACCCACGCCCCCCAGCCGGTTGCTGTTTTCATTTCTCCTTCTGATTTGTGCGCCAGTCAATGACAATACATTACCATTCGACACTGGCCTGGCACTGGCACTGGCACATGCGACACGCAATTAAGCTAAAAAATAATCATATTTATTTTCAAATTGAATTACAATGTCGAAAATAAACTTGCTCGTACATTTTGGGCGTTGTTAGGCCACACAAAAATTAAGCAAATAAACAGAGCCTCAACAGAGTAGAGAATGCGGTAGTGAGTGCTTGAAATGTGCTGTATTCCAAAATTGGTGGATATTATCATACATTGTCGTTCCATAAACAGCCGCAAACAGCTGTTTTCCGTTTAGATTTTTAAGAATTTTCAAGTAATTTCAATATTTAATAGAGGTAGAAGTGCATCTCCGTCACAGGAGATTATTATATTATGTGCTTCTCTTATCCCCCTATCATAAATTAGACATCTTTCCTTAGTCATTTCCCAGTCAAATCATACCTTTATCTTGGTAGCGCACACAAAAGCTGCATATGTCTTTCTTCCCAAGACAAAAGTTCAAATATTTACTTAGCCCCAGCAAGCGACCAGCGACCAGCGCCAAGAGGCAAGCGGCAAGCACACATACTTGCACTCGAACTCTTAAGACTAATTTCCATGCGCACAACCTGCTGGCTGCTGGCGGCCCTGGTCGCAGCCACAATTCGGCGCCGACAACTTACAACACACAGACACCAGATAGAAGCCGCGGAGCGGGCGAGGGCCAGTCGGTGAGAGATGCTGTGAGCGCGGCCAAAAGCTGAAGCCAAAATTTGTTGTCATAGCCGATTGCGTCGGCCCAAAGCGCTCGGCAACTTTTCAGGCGGCCCACATAGACGCGCGAGACTTGCACGAAAAAGTAAAATACAGACTCTGAAAACAGTTTACCAGGTGAGAGCGCAGGTTGAACACGTCTCGCGCTAGCCACTTTTTTGTGGTTCCGTGTGGATTTTGGGCTGAATGCAACGCCAGATCTCTGAGGATTAGAAACAATGAAACATACGGACCGTGGCACACAGCCAAATGCAGCTTCTACCGAAGGTAAAGCCACAGACAACGAAGCAGCGGCCGTTCGACTCTTGAGGATACCACGTGCTGCCCCCAGCATTGAGAACTACGGGTTTCATTTGACACGCAGCAAGTGGGATCCCTATCCATGGGTAATAAGTGGCAACGATAAGTGCAGATCCTGTTACGATCTTTAATCCGATATTGTGTTCACATAAAACAGGTCTGCGAGGTGGCCACGGGCACACCTGCAGCACTGTGCGGCCTCAAGACGGGCGACTGTGTTCTAGAGGTAAGATTTAATCGGTGACACTACTTTATAAATCTCTTATGGCATCTAAATTTGCATATATTGTATGTAAATACTAGACTCTGTCATTATTGGCACTGATTGTTGGCTTGCTTAATTGATTGGCATTTAAGTGTTTATAGTAGTTTTTTCAGATGAGTGTAGAAAATAGAAAACACTCACCAAAACCCTGAAACAGTTGGTGAATTCAGAACCAGCTTTTGCGTTCGGGCGGTCCGTACCAACGACTATACGTAATATTTAACGCAGGTAAATCAGAAAAGATTAATTAGCGCTAAATCAATAATGAAAACAAACAAAACTCTTGAACGACTTGCAGCGGCTGCAATAACAGCGCTTGGCTTAACAGTGACTAACAGGTTGAGTTAACAGAGCGCAGGCAAGTGGTTCAGCAGTGAGCAAGCAGTCCAAAGCAGTTCACTGTCAAGCAAGCAGTTTATTTGAACTTGAAAATGTAAATGCGGATGTGCTTGTGCCTACAAATTATTGATTAATGAATTATTTGTTTTTAATGATTTTGATTAAGGAAAAAATTAGGTTGCCACTAAATATAAATAATAATAATAAATTAAAAAGAGGAAACTAATCAATTACCCAACAAGAATTAAATACTTGAACACATTTCAGGTCAATGGAGTAGATGTCCTTGGCCTGCGAGTCGCAGATGTGGCCAAAATAGTTAAGAGCCAAAAGGACTGCGTCACAATCCTGTGCTGGAACAGTGGTTGCGAAAAGGACTGTGATAAGAATGTAAGTAAGTCCGATTGAACACTCAAAACCAAAGTTCTATTATCAAAAACTCACCAGAGCATATGCTGTGCACCCATGCCGACCAGCCTAAGACGGCTTTCCGTTGCCCTGGAGAGTATACTGCGCCTCATCGAGTGCCCCATCTGCAATCTGACCATAACTCCGCCGGCCATGCAATGTCAGAACGGACATGTGCTCTGCGTCGATTGCCGTATTCGGGCCGAGCGCTGTCCCGTCTGCCGGGACTTTTACACGCCGCGACGGGCCCTGTTGGCCGAACAGATTTACTTCACCATAGCAAATGCCTTTGAGATGTGTCGCTCGGAAGATAAATTGCGAGAAAAGCTCTTCGCAGGCATCACCAAAGTCCCAGTCGCAGCCGTGCCGCAGCCGGCGAAAACAGATGCTGACCAAAGCATTTGGCGAAAACGAAGGCCGCTGCTGCCAACGAATAAATTTCTAACCAAGCTGCTGGCGGGTCGCAGCGACCCGCTGGAGAATCTCTTCGAGTCCAATGCTGCCACACTGCTGCGCACTAATTCCACGGACAACTTCAATGCCTCCAATGGAACGATACAATCAGCAGAGCCAGCGGAGCCGACAGGGACACCAAGGACGACAACAATGCATCCGTCACATGATGAAATTTTGGGGCATCTTTCACTCTCAACAAATGATTTACGGCATGCAACAGTTAAGCTGAAAGGGCAGCCCAATGGAGAGAGTAATGTTCAAGTTGAAGGCGAAGGGGAGGAGGAGGAGGAGTCCGGCAGTAGCCACAGCTCCAGCTCCGTCTCCTTCTGCTACTTGCCAACTCGTCCGCAGCCGTCCGACAGTCTCCTTTTCATTGGAAAAAGTCGACCCATCGCCCCTGCGCAACAGCCCCTACACGAGTGTATGCCACCCAATGTCAATGAATCTTCGAGCACGCTCCAACTACCAGCAGCAGAGACCCCACCACCTTCTGTCACTCTGAGTAAATGCGGGACGGAGAATTCGCCGGAGGAGGTTGTTCAAACAAAGCCAACCTCTGCCTCTCTGCTTTACTGCTGTCCGTGCGAGTGCACCTTGCGATTTGATGATGAACTGACGCTAAACCAGGACAAGGATCAGCAGAAGCAGCAGCAGCAGAAGCATCAGCATCAACGAGGGAACTGCTGCTGCTACAAATCCGCTTTTCGTCTGCTTTGAGCATTCAGTGCCGCCAGGCAACTTAATCAACGGCCATGCACTTATCAGAGGGAGGGGACGTTTTCTTTAGGCAGTCCAGACCGTTCCAGTCGTATTTTTTTTTTGTTTTTGTGTACTAATTAAATTAAACGCCAGTTGCTTTGCCAAAGTTGCTTATCGCCCGAGCAGACCAGACCATTGCCGTCCCAGAGCGTGGGCATCTCTGAAAGAGAAAAATCTATGGGAGGGCCGGGGGGCGCTCCGAGGATGCAAAGAAGTTGCCCCAATGCTGGATGCATTCAAGAAGGCTGCCTCCACTCGATGCCAACCAAAGAACTTGGCGAAGAAGATCTCTAGTTTAATCACTTCTGAACGCTTCAATGATTTTGTGTCATTTGGCGCGGCTCGATAATGAAGTTAGCAAGGGTTCGGTCCAACTTTGACGTACCAGCCACAATGGGAATCCATTTGATAGATATGCCCGTAAAAGCAGCGCTCCGTGCAAGTTATTATTGCAGGCAAGAACCCCGACCCACCCGCAGATGCTGGTCAATCAAGAGTGAAGCGCGTAATAAGCTTTACTTATCATTAAGGCGGACAGAGACTGGCCTCGGCCTGGTCAGCGTCAGCCATAATGACAGCCGCAGTTGGACAGCCATTATGTCGGCCATTTACCATTTAACATCAGTGCAAGCCCAGGCAAGCCCAGCCAAGGCAAGGCGTTAAAAGAAGGCAAGATGTCAGCTTGGAGTAAACAACGCCAGCAGCAGGCATCCATCCTAGTCCTTCCTTCCGCAGCTCCGGACAACCGCACCATGCTCGACCAGAACAGAAGCCAGTCGCAGCCCCCTGCTGCCTCCTTGGATTGCTATGAAAATGTCATCAAAACCGGAAGTGGCAGTTTAATTTAAGCGCGTTAATTGAATTTTATTTTCTGCCATGCTGATCGCCCCTGACAGGCCCGCAGCCGAACCAAGCCATGGTCCTGAGCCAGAGCCGGAGCTGAGGCTGAAGCCGGACCCGGCATCCGGATAGGATGCGGAAATTGATTTGCTGCTGTTGCATTGTGTGGGCGCTCGGCCATATCCCGTGGCGTCGTCGTCACTGGCCGTCACCTGGCCTCGGCAAACTTTAATTACAAACTTCTATGCCACATTATGCGGCAGTCAGCCAGTCAGCTGGTGGGGGGAGCTGGAGGGGTTTGTTGTACGGGGAGAAATCTGTTTAAATTGCTGTTATTGTTGCCAGTCTTTCTCTATTTCTCTGCCTTCTCTTCTCCATGGCGCCTGCTCTCTCTCCGGCACTCCGTGTACGTGTTTATCTTTGTGTGTGTCGTACACTTTCTAATTGCATTTCATTATCTATTCGAAATTACAGCAATTTCGAGGGTCGCCAATGATATTGGTAGCACTAATGGAACCGGAACAAGTGCTCCTCCTTCACGGATGCCACAATTGCTGCGGTGGCAGTGCAATTAATTTCGACTTGTGAGACAAAAGAAATCTGAAGGTAAGCTGCTGCTGCTGCTGCATCTCGTTCAGATTTTGCCAGGATGAGTCTCATTCATTTGGTTTTTAATTAATGCGAAGCACTCATTATCGACTGCAATTTTACCTTGGATTTACAGGACTTGAAGATTGTTAAAGCTCTTCAGAGATTGGAGATTTGCATCCTTGGTAGCAGAGCCGCACAACCACAACAGTAGATGCAGCAGCAGCAGCAGCAGCAGAAGCAGCAGAAAGTTTAAGTTCTTCGCTTGCATCAGAATAAACGGCACTTTGGGGCGAGTTTTGCAGCAATACACATACACAGGAACAACAAGGGCAACACTAAGTGGTAATGGGCAAAACAATAAATTTACTTTGGAGCAAAATTTCGCTGCCACACCCACTTGAGCACTTGCTGCAATGTTAGGGGTCACGTCAGTGCAGCAGCAGCAGCAGCACCACCACACCACGCCATACCACACGGTGCATGACGGCGTATGCGTACGCTACCCAGGGGCCAGGGCTTATCAGCCGTGGCCGTGGCAGACAGCTTTTGCAACATTGTGACCGACCACCCCCGCCCCTAGAAATCGGGGCAGAGGAAGCATGCAACAATTCGGAGAATCCTTCCATTTTGGCGGCGCAGCTGTTCCGTGTACCGCCACAACCTTAGAAAGTTTCTAACGAGCATTTGGCCACCCCACTCGCACCACCACGGACTTTGCTCTATGTTGCACGCTGTTGCCTGTTGGCTGTTGCCTCATGGCCCGTTATTGTTACTGTTTAGGCGGCAAACAACATGTGCGGTTGTCATAAATTTAACGCCAAAGGAGCATTTTAAGCACTCAGACAGAGTTCTCCCTACCCCAGCCCCGAACAACTATGAGTACGGGGAGGAGTTTGTCGTCTAATTACTCTCAGGGTAAACTTTCGGTCGAGCACCCTCCCTGATATATAGACATTCATCTGTGTGTGTGTGTGTGTGTGGGAGGGGGGGTGGAGGCTAAGTGAAAACTTTGACGAGCCACCGGAAATGTTTAATTAATTACACAATGGCAAAATGCAATATGCAGATGCTGCGTGGAAAATGTTTTCATATTTAAATGCTCGTTGCCGTTCGCTTTCGAATATTTGAAATTGTCAATTGAACGATGCTTGTATTGTGGTATTGTGCAGGGTGATATGGAAATTATTTATTCAATTAAATGTTAAAAAACGTGCTGCTGCCAGGACGTTATATTGCATTATCGATGGGGGCCAGCACCACAGTAAAATATGGTACACATGTCTGATTTATTTTATTTCTCTCCATTATATCTTTGCTTCCTTCGTATCCGACCAACACAAAGAGCGAAGGTATCCTGTGCTGGTGTGTTGTATGTAACAGAAGACTTGTGGAAAATTATTATACAAAATATGGTCTTTCGATGACATATGGGTTTTCCATACTGGCGGTACGTTTCATTCTTAAGACAAAATGTTTTTTGTAAGTAATTCAATAAGTAAGAGAGAGACTTTGAGGAAAACATTTGATCCTGAATCATCTTTCTTATAGGAGATAATAATAAAAGACAACAAAAAATACCGGAAAAAAGTTTAGAAAATAATATCTGCACAAAAGTATATGGAGATCTGTTTTTTGGCATCAAAGATTGAATGTTCCCCTCCAATTAGTTTTATTATCCCATTTATTGGGTAACTTTTAGTCGAGCTATCGACGAGGGCGTGCTTACTGATTTCCTTGGTCCAAGCTCCGCAAAGAAACTTAATTATGGTCGAGCGACACGGCGCCGCCGACCAGCCTGATTAAATTAAAATGAATACGAATACGAGTATGAAATGAATTCAGAGCGCTGCCATTCATGGGGGACTGCCCCATAAATAGGCAACAAAGCGCTTTCCTTTCCACTCGGAGGACATGTGAGTGACACATTTCACACTGAGATTGAATTAATTGAAACATTGCGCTTTTAATCGAAAACTCAGCTGGCGATGGCTCTCTGGAAAAGGAAAGTGACAGTCACAGACACACAGCCCTTTGACTCCTTTTATGAATTGAAATATGAATGTAGAATGTACATATATCTATAGCATTATATCACATTCATCCCACGGCCACAGAAACCATCCGAAAACAGCAAATTAAACCATTTTTGCGACCACAATTACAAAAAGTTGGGAAGACACATTGCAAACAAGGACTGGCCGCAGTCCTCCCGGCGTTGGGTTCCGTTGGAAATTAAAATTAAAATTCCATTGATTAGAAAATTGTAAATGCATGGAATTTTGGTATATCGCTCTGTGGCGATCTTTGGATTTGCATAATTGCGGAACAAACCGCCGAAACGCACTGAAAATCGGAGCCACAGCAGCAGCAGCAGCGGTAGCAGCAGCCTGTGGCAGCAACAGCAGATGCTTATCGGAGTGGAACTTGCCGCCGGGCAATGGCGAGCTGCTGCCTCCTGCCTCTTGCCGCCTGCTTGGTGGTGCCTCCGTTGTGTTGCAGGAGGCACATAAATATCAAAAATTCTAACACGTGGAGTTGGGTGCTTTGGCTGGGAAGCCTGAAACCTGTTCGCTTTTTGCATCCTACGCTCCATGCGAGCGGTGGCTGGTGGGAGTTTTTAATTAAAATAAAAACGAACAGCAAAAACGGCAATGGAAATGCCACATAATTGTCGAATTGTTGCCACTTGCCACGCATATGTGTGCACGAGAATTCGAGTATTTGAGGGCGTGACCGTCGACTGGGATGTGCGGCTCTGCTGATTAACAAAAATAAATTGTGAGCGCGACTGTCGTATAACAATTACTCCTACAAACACACACACACACAGACTCCTACACTCGTACAGGTAGCGGCAGCCATTTTCATAAAACTTCACAGCCTCCAGTTGTTGTGTGTATCTGTGTGTTGTTTGGTTTGCGTGGGTGTTCGTGTGCGTGCGTGTGTGTGAGCTAGTAAATATTTAGCTGCCATCACACACACTCTGTGCACAATTTCTGCACTTTAACCTCGGAAGCGAAAAATTCATTTGCGGCCCAACCTAACATCCGAAAAGGAGGGAGCCATAACAGAAAACAGGACCCTCTAAAGCCAGCCGATGACCACTTGTAGCCCTCAGCAGGCAGTCCAGTGGCCAGATAATGCTTTATACTAGGGGTATACCGCATTGAGAGGGTGTACGTAACATTCGCATTTATTCGTAGGGGTAATATTTGGGGAATAGCTCAACTTGATCAGGGATCAGTGATGGATTTCTTACGGTAGAGCTGGTGAAGCATAATTTTATTCAATCGAAAAGCAGCGTACAAATAGTACGATCCGTTACTCGTTCTCTCGATGAGACCTGACACATTGTCCATGATACATTCTGCTGGTGATACATTGGTTCTTTATTAGTTATCTATCAGCAGAGGCTCTTCTGCCTACTCTACTTCTTTTTACAGTGCTCTTTGAATGGAGTAAAACTTGTACCTTCTGTAGTCCCAGTGGTACTCCCCTCACAGCGGGTGTCTTCTAGTCGGGACACAGAGAAGGCAGGACCAAGGGAAAAACAGAGATAGAGGACTACATAGTGATAGTAAAAAGTCAGCTGCGACAAAAGTCAAAATCATGTGCATGTGCGCTCATGTTTTATGTGCGATATATGCCGCCGCTATGTTCTGCGGCGCTGCTTTTAATTGCTTTGCATTTTCGTTGTTTATTTTGTTGATGTTGTCCCTGTCTGTCTCAATGTGTGAGTGTGCATTTGTGTGTGTGTGTGTTTGGGGCATGTAATGAAGACCCGTGTCGGTCTGCATATTAACTGGCACACTTGCAGCATTTTTAAATGCATCTGTATGAGCGACACCCGCCCCCATTCCCTAAGCATTTTTAGGGCGGTGGTTGTACAGCAAAAACAGAACACCGGAAACGGAAAGGGGTAAGTGGGTGCAGGCTGGTTGGCTGTTTGGGTGGTTGGGTGTTGTGTGGGCCGGCTTTCATTGTCTGTCATAAGCATAAATGGTTATTAATATTAAAGTTCATAACGGCCAATGTTAACTGCTCATTTAACGGGGCCATGGCTTCTGGCCACTTTATTTTTGCCTGACTGCCTCGCTGCCTCACTGCCTCTCTGGCTTGGCCTGTACAGTGCCCACTACTCCCAGGACCCCGGCGCCGCTTTGCTCATTGATATGTTGGCAGTTGTTTACACATTAACAGCCCGCTGTGTGCACCATGCCCGCGGGCACTTTCCAGCCAGTTAACGAAAGAGGACATTTGAGCCTTATTAAGTCGGTGAAATTGCATTGGCAATGCAACAGTAGTGCCGCCTCGCTGTGGCATCATGGCTTACGGCATTACTTTTCACATTTATGAGGCGTACACTGGTAATATCTGATGCAGCTATCCATTAGGGAAAGGAAAGACTGTTCTGCTGGTAATATTAAATCAAATTAGGGAAAACTCACATCCAACCAGGACCCTGGACCATAAAAACCAAACCGATTCAATGCGAAATCAATGCGCGAGTGAGCGCAAATTAATTGAACGCTTAAGCCGATTTTTATGAATTTTATATGAAATGTAAATGAATACGAATACGAATGCGAATGCGAATATGTACTCGCACTCGAATTTATGTGTATGGACAAATGAATGCGAATCTGAAAATGTGTTAAATTCGTATAATAAATTAACTACATAAATATATACATACAAACATACTCCAGTGAGTTCATGAGGGAGGGGGGGAGGAGTCTCCGTTTGGTGTAAATTATTTTTTGAATGCACAGCAATTAAGTGAAGTCAGGCGGGCAAACATGAAACGGAAATCCCAGCATGTTGTTCGTGGCTCCCTTTCCGTGTTTTTCTGCTTCGCGGGCCAGGTGTAATATGCATATATCGGAAGGGGATCGAGGGGGATCCTAAGGGTCAAATGGCTACCCAGGAGTGCATATGCTAAAGGGAATGATTGGTGGAATTGCACGTACATATCTTCCAGCTGCAATAAATGGCATATATATCAGATTTATTATGGGCTCAGAGCAGAAAAAAGAGCCTGCAGGGTTCTCCCTGTGATAATTTTTTAAGGTTTCTTATCCACCAATAAAAATTTATGGGTCCAACCAAATGTAGTGCCATAGAAGGGTGGTACTGAGAGATTCCTGATTAAGTTTTATGTGTACTCACCATTTCAGCATTCAGTTCAACACCTTTCCATTGTATGGTTTTTGCATTAAATCCGTTTTAATCCGAAACATTAACTTTACTCGTATATTCTTTATATTGTCTGTTATTTCTGTGTATTTTTTTGCTGTACTTCACATAAATGTTGATTCACATAGTGCGCAAAGTAATTAATATGCATATTTTAATATAATTACATATTCAAACAAGATGCGTAAGGAAAAAAACCATGGAAATTAATTTAATTAATGCGATAAAGTGCATCTTTAACAGGGCACTTCTCGAAGGGTACTTAACGTAGGGCTGCACTCGTAGAGTACGTACTAGAACTAAATTGATGATTCCAGCTCTCTCATGGAGGGCTGAGGAAGAGACTGGAGGAAGACACTGCTAATCACTGGAACCGACGGGACATCTAGGAACGTTTCTAATGCCTAATAGATAGATGCTATGTACAAAGGTCTTGGGGGTCTCTTAAGGGCTCAGGCACTGAGATCTTTGGATACAGATTTGCTGACTTTCGGTGGGCTCTAACTAGAACTAAACCTTAACCTATGTTTGAACTCAGATGAACTCCTGAAAGTCCAGCATATCGAAATTGTTATCAAACTCCTGCTCCGATTCTAAATGCAAATGAACTGCCGGGCTCTTGGACCGCAGCCCACTGGAAGTGGGGTCGTACGTGTCGGCCATATACTTTGTCACGTACTCGAACGACACAAACTCGCTCAAATGGCATTTGCTGTCGATGCTGCCGCTGCCGCCCTCTGTGCTAATCCCATTAGCGGCTGAGGAAACTGCCGGCTCGGCATTGCCCCGACCCGGACGCGGACCCGGACTGTGCCCATTCGCTGCTGTCAGCAATTGTTCGAGCTCGCTTAATTGATTAATATTTTCATGGCTGTCGCTGTAGCCGCCATTGTAATTGTTGTTATTGCTGCTATTGCTGCTACAAACGCTCAGCGCATCCGTTTCCGTTGCGGGCGCCATGTTGCTGCTGCCGGCATCGTAAAGAGCATATGTTGTTGCCGCTGTCGCTGTCGCTGCCGCTGCCGATGCCGATGATGATGCTGTTGTCTGTACTGTGGTTGCCACGTTATGGCCTCCTGCTCCTGCCGATGTTGCCTCATTCTGATTGTGCTCAATGATGACAATGCAATTTGACAACTCATTAAAGTTCATTGAATTGTTATTAGCTGCAACATTGCCGCAGACATTGCGGTTTGTCCTGTCCGCAGCCGTCGGCCCGTTCTCGATGTGAAGCATCGAATCGCTGCAACTATTGCTGCGGTGCTGTCGATGCTGCTCACCTGTCGCCACCGCCACCGCCGCACCTGTCGTCGCACCTAAGGGTGCCCCACCGCCCAGGGCCTGGGCCTGGGCCAGGGCCGACTCTGAGTGACGGCGTGTTTTGGCCGCCTTCTTGCTGCAGGCGCCATTGCCATTCGATGGGCCAGCCCCGCCGCCGGCAGATTTGCGGCGCACCAGCTGTCCATTGGCATTGCGCAGCGCGTGATTCTTGACATGTTTGCGCAGGCTGGAGGGATCCGTGTAGCGCTTGGTGCATCCCGGCAGCTGGCAGGCATACGGTTTCTGTTTCAATAGAGCGCGAATGGAGACGAGAGAGAGAGAGCGTTGCATTAATATTTGCCAGCTTCAATGGAGACCACCGCAACAGCGGCTCCGGCACAATATGTAGCTGTTGCTGCTACCTAAAAGTATGCAATTGATTTGTCCCCACCCCCCCCATGCACACACACACACACACACACACAATAGAGGTAGGAGGACCTGCCTGCATATGGCTTGGCATATTTGCCAAGTCAAATCGTTTTGAAATGTCATGATGCATTTTGTTTGTTCTGGCAATGCTGCTGTGTCCTGTGTCCTGTCCGCGGGCACCAGGAGCATCGGAAAAAACACCCACCCCACCGACCCGTCCACACATTGTATCCATCCTTTTCTGATCCTGATTGGCTGCCCCCGCCACCGCCCCCGCCCTGACACTGCACCTAGTGCGGGGCTAGTAACTCGTTTAGTTTATTCGATTTTCCTCCAGCTGCCTGGCCGGGTCCTGGCCTGGCCTGGCCCGGTCCTTCATGCTGGTTTTGACCTTTTTTCCGGTTGTCCTACGCGCTAACGCGGCTGCTGCTATTGCTCCTGCCGCTGCTGCTGCCGTGCTGCTGCTACCGTTCTAGCTGTTGCCGTGGCCCTTGCCGAGGCTGTTACTTTTGCCACCGGGCCTTGACTACACACACACGCACACCGAGGCAAAACTATAAATCACTCAGGCAGCAAAATGCGAAATGTGCACATGTCATGCTGGCAGCAGCAGCAACAGTGGCAGCCACAATAGCAGCAGCAGCAGCACCAGGAGCAACTGTGCCACACTTTTTGTACCCTTGCTGAGGGTATGCATCAATCTGCACCTGTTTCTATGCAAATCAGTATATCAGAAAGGTCTGTCAGTGCATTTCAAAAGATTATCCCACCCAGATGCAGTTTTGTGACTAAATTGTACGACTGTATCACAGACCCCCGGATCTGCCAGGGTATCTGGGACAGCGACCCCCGTTTATAGCCTTCCCTTGTATCTTTTTTGTTCGTTTTTTTGTTGTTGTTGTTGTTTAAGTGACTCTGTCTCAGCTGTCTGGGCTGCGCCGCTAAGCGCCTTGGCATCCATTAAATCTTAAAGCTGCGCTTGGGACCCCGACTGCATCTTGCTGCCCCTCCGGCAGCGAGCTCTTCAATTTCCTTTTGACACGCATTGCAAATTGCTTGCCCCACGCACTCACACATACACGCTGGAACAGGGAGGGGGGGCTGGTGGGGCTGGGCGTGTACTCACCGTGTCGTAGTGGGTCCTTTGATGTTTCGCCCGATCCGAACTATTGCTGAACGCTTTGAGGCAACCTTTATACTGACAGCCATAAGGCCGTTCCCCCGTGTGCGAGCGTTGATGAATTTTCAAATTTTCCAAACGCGAGAATGCTTTATTGCAGCCGGGAAACTGTAATGGAAAAAATACAACAACAAAAAAATGAAAAGTGTCATCGAAAATTGCAATTACTGCCGCAGCACAAGTGGGGGGAAAGCAGGTGCGACAGAGAGAGGGAGATTGAGTTGAGTTGAGTCGAGTGGAGTGGAGTGGAGTTGAGTGTCCGAAGGACGTATGAAATTGTGACCTCGATGTTGCTGGTCCTGGCCCCCAGGTGTCGCAGGTAGCCACTTCCACAGTGTCCTCTCGCACACCTGTCATACACCCCCCCCCCCACACACACACACATACACACACACGCCCATTCAAAGGCCAAATTACGCTTTTGCAACAGAAGCAGGAACAGGAGCAGAAACAGGAACACAAGTGTAATGGCAAAGGCTGCTCCAAGCTCCAAGCTGATGACGGACATGGGTCGCTGAGTGGGGGTATTTTTTAGCCCAAAAACAACCAAGAATCCATCAATTACTCAAAAATCAAAATGAAAGAGCATGCCGGATAGAGCGATGGGACGTAGAAGATAGAGTCACGGAGTGGGTTTGTTTGCGTGTGTGTGCGTGTGCGTGTGTGTGCATGTGTGCGTGTGTGCCCCCTAATATCATTACCAGCACAACTCTATTTCAAGTGGACTCCTTTCGACTCCTGCGACTCGGGCCTGGGGCCCCCGGCCTTACGCTCTGACTCTGTCAATTTCTGTGATTGCTTTGCGCCGCACAATTCATCATCTGAGAGCGATGGCAGCTCCAATGCCGCATCAAATGTCAACACGTGCATGATAAAAGGCAAAACAACCCATTTAGTCGACTATAAGATACCCTCTACAAGTATTTGGGAAGTACCTTGGAAAAGCTCTCACAAAAGATAGAAGGACAAAAATGCTTGCAAAATCCCTCACTAGTATTTCTTTACATCTACTGTACTCTTAAGTACAATATACCCTTTGACTACCCGAATACCAGGCATCAGAAAAGCAAACTAACACAGCAATCGTGTTGGGGTTGGGGTTGGGATTGGGATTGGGTCTAGAGCAGACGATCCTTGAGTGGAAAAATCTTGTTTAGAAACGTAGTCTCTCAACATAAACAAATATAGCCAGCAGCTGTGCTGGAAAAAAAAAAACATAAACGCCTCTTGTCTTGTGATTTTGAAAAATGGTATTCTACACGAGATTGGAAAGGTTTTCACTGGATTGGGACTGGGATTGAGGCTGGGATTGAGATTGCGATGTAGCAGCAATACGTACCGGACATTTATTGGGCTTTTCGCCGCTGTGGACACGCATGTGAATGAGCAATTTGTAGCGGGCATTGAACGGCTTGTAGCGCCTGGGACAGTCGAGCCAGAAGCAGGAGAAGTCCTCTCCCTTGCGCACATCGACATGACACTTCTCGATGTGCTCCACGAAGGCCTGTTGATGAGGGAACTCCACATTGCACCCAGTCCAGCGACAGATGAGTGGCAGTGGCTCGGCCTCTGCCTCCGCCTCCGCCTCCACCTCCAGCTCCACCTCCGCATCGCAGCAGCTCTCCGGCTTGATCTCGCTGGGCTGGACAAAAACCTCGTTGTCGAGGTCGTCGTGTTCCACCTCATTCTCATTATCATCGTCCTCGCTGTCCGCGCTGCCCATACCCATACCCATACCCATGGCCGGCTCCAAAGCCTCAGTTTTGATCAACTCATCCGCAAAATAATTAGCCATATCGGATTTGGTGCCCTGGTCGCCGCCCAGCATCAGCTCGTCGAGCTCGTCAATGGTCCAGATGATTTTGTGTTCACGGTTCGGCTTTTCGATGGCGTGCGACATATTATTTTGATAATTTTCGGCCGCAAACTGCGACCCCGGGCCGGAATAGAGATTCGAGTAATCCTCGTAATTGCTGGCGCACATGGGAATGCATTTGGGAGTCCCGAATGTGGAGCTCATCGATGGCAGCCTTGTGGGCGAGGGCTCCTGCTTGATGGGCTGCAGCAGGCCGTCGTACATGTTGCACAGTTTGGGCGATGATGTGGCTGCCGTGGATGTGGCCGTGGCGGATGTATCTGCCGTGGCGGTGACTGACATCTCGCCGAGATTGAAATTCAACCAGGCATCCAGGTGCGGTGATGAGCACGGTGATTGGTTTTTCGATTGGCAATTAATTTCATCATAATTAAAATAATCAATATCCAGATTAATGGAGTCGGCCTGCGTGGCAGCCAGAGACGAGGCAGTCACCTGGCTGGACTGGGCGCTGCAGGGCGTGTAGGGAGTGTAGGGCGTCGACGGCGGAGGCTGCATCAGTCCGGAAAAGTCAGGCTCCCCCGTTAACCGAGCAATGTCCTCCGGCTCGAAGCGGAAGATATCCTCGCGATTGAGCTGTGTGTACTGGCCCTGCTGGTACGGCATACCGCCCGTGTGGTCCGCCGAGGCGCACACAATATCATCGTGGTCCTGGTCGAAGTCCTGGTCCTGCCCCACATAGTTGTTGCAGTCGCTGAACACCGAATTGGGTGTCTCGGCGGCAAAGCAGAGGTGCGAAAAGTCCGGAAACTGAAGCTCCCCGGTGGTAAAGTTATTGTAGCCATCGCTGCCGGCTGGCTCCACCTTTAGCGGGGCCCGAAAGGTGTCCTGGCCCCGATTCGAGCCGCCTCCAATTGTGGCACTCAGCGGGGGTGACATGAAGGCGCCGTAGCAAGTGTTCTCCTCGAAGGCCTTGCCTGGCATCGATGGTGCTGTCTTGACGTACATGCCACCGATGCCGCCTCCGCCGCCGTTGTGGCTGGGAATGCTCAGTGGCAGTTGCTGGGACTTGAGCGTGGAAGACATATTACGAGTATGGGTGACGATTTTCTGCTTTTTTTTTTATATTTTGTGTCATGAAAGGCGACCGCTTTCACTTTCGCATTTCCGGCAGTTGTCTAGCTCTGCTCTACGATTTGGCAGCGTACGAGTATTGTCCAAGTTGGGAAAAGTGCCAATATTTTTTATGGTCACAGAACGCGGGAAATCCCAAAAGAACACATGCACACAGATACACTTACACCACGACACACTCACACACACTCGCACGGCAAGACGAGATTTTTTCTATTTCGATAATCGCTGTTCTTTGGCTCTCATTAGTTCTTGGTACTTGTGTGATGTTCACGCCACCGCGTTCTATCTGACAATAACCCGCAGCGCTGGTGCCGCACGGTTTTTAAATGCCCGGAACGGGAATGGGAGCGGAATGGTTACGATACGGGAGCGGGACGGGTAGGGGTAGGGGTACGGGTACGGGAGCAGCGTTGGATCCTGCCTCTGCTGCGACACTCTGCCTCGGCTCGGCGGCCTCTGCCATGATCGGTGTGGCACTCTTCTTGGTTTTTCTTCTTTGGCACGCACATGTGCTCCCGCTTCCCCTCACTCTTCTGATCGCACTTCTGTAGCTGTAGCTGCTGCTGCGACTTACCCCTGCCTTTGTCCCCCCATCCACCCTCACATTGAGTGCGTCCCTCTCTGTCTATGTCCCGGTTTTCCTGTCGTGTTTTAGTACTGTTGCTGTTGTTCTTGTTAATACTGTTATTTTAGGCTTATGTTTGTGTATAGAAAATTATGCGTGAGTCGTGAGCAGAGTGCCCGGTGGGAAATGCGATGATCCAGAAAGGGAAACTATTGGTCACGGGAAAATTGGATACAAAATAAGAGGATGCCCTTACCGATTTTACATTAAGCTTCTTGAAATACTGCTTGCAGTAGTGCTTCAACTGTTGTACTCCACACAAGCAGTTAAATTTCCTGTTCCTGCAATCACGGCTTTGACTGCTTGCGTATGACAAAGCAGTTATCTACTTGACGTGCTCTTCTGAAGAGAATCTTCAGCGCAAGTAATTAATTATTATTCAACGTAATATAAAACACTCAGAAGATAGAGCTATGCATATAAAATACACATATGATTCATCTTGATCTTCCTGCTGCCGAATTTTCCACCGAGCACTTGACCGTGGCACTGCCTGATATCTCTGCTGCCTCTCCGCGCGCATTTCCAGCGGGCGACGGCGATGGCAATTGCCTGTGTGCCGCTGCCGCTGCTGCTGCTGCTGCCTTCCGATCTTGCCACTGCACACATGGCGTGCAAGTGTGCTCTTGCTTTCCTCTGCATCGTCATCGTTGCAATAATGCTCTTGTGCTACTTGTTGTTGTTGTTGCTGCTGCTAGGCTGTCGAATGTTTTAGCACTATTTTTTATTGCCACATAATTCCCCATTTTTTTTTTTTTTTGGTTTTTGTTTTTATTTTTCCCCCTTTACTTTGGCTTGGCAGGCGGGCGGAAAGTACAGTAAGTACGCGAGAGCATGAGCTAAATTTATTAAGGCAAGTCATTTGCCTGGCTCTACAGAGGCTGGAGGAGGAGTTCCTGAGGAGACAAATAGCACACACACGTACTCCTGCTCTGGAGAGGCAGTTCTCTCGCATTTTTGTTATTTTTAGCTCTCAAGAGAGTGGTGTGCCGCCTGCCCGCTAATGCCACTGACAATATGTTTTTAATTTGCGCCACAAAAATGCAATTGCGAAACTATTTGCTTGCCCCCACACTCCCATCCCAGCCCTTGTTGTCCTAGGCCCGGGAATTGCAGCTGTCAATCGAGTAATTGTAATTGTTGTAATAGTGACATATCCGGAGTGTGAATCACTTCCAATCCATCCGTATCAATATGAGTTTCCTTCCACTAAAAGTTCCAGTTTTTCCATCCCCCAGTGACCAGCCAGGCACTTCATCATTAAATGATGCCATCTTCTCGTAATCTTCATATTTTTTATGTTTTTTGGCAAGCATCGCGACTTGGCGCACGTTCGTCGGGATGGCAGCAGCTGCCTGCCCCTGGTCTGAGGTCTCGGTCTCGGTCTGGGTCTGGGTCTGGGTCCTCTCTGCCCGGTCGCGTCAAGTCAATTCAGAAACGTTTAACACACAATTTTTACCACTTGCGCGTTTGTCATTTTGCAGCAAAAAAAAAGAAGAAAAAGAACTGGGCTCTTGGCCAAAAAACCGTGTGGCCGCTGCCTTTGTTAGTCGCCCGATTGCGACAACTTACATCATTGTTAAAATTAGTCGATTTTGGCCATACACCGCCTCTAGCCTGCTACTAGACCTGTGGTCCGCTCCTGGACAGCGCCCGATGCCAGTGCGATTTGGTGTCTATAGTTCTCTGTGAAGCCGATGACGCGCGGCGACTTTTCTTGGGAAAACACTCAACCATTTCCGCTGTCAAATGCTGCTGCTGCTGCTGCCGGTCCCTCTGTTGAATATTAATTTTCACAAGATTTAAGGTAATTTGTCTTGGGCGTGGGCAGCACCGTTCCGTGCCGTCCCCCAATTTACGAGCCTGATTTTGTCTGGAGGAAAGTTTCAATTTCAATTAAATTGCGGTGTGAATCAGTCCGCTCTCTTCTTCTTTGCGTGAATGCAATCTCGTTTGAGTGAATTTGTATGGACGTTATTTTAAAAACTCATCAGATTAATTAGCTGTATAAGCTTTCGACTCTCCAACTGAATGAATGACCCTTGCAATGGCCTGGCCATGGCCGGCCACACGAGTGCTTTTACGCAAACATTTCCAATGAAATTTTCATATTTTTTCCGGCTGCAGAATGCTGAATGCAACAAACACACAACATTAATGGATATACTCCGAATGCCGAATGTTTGGTCAACATCATAAGTCCCGCAGAGAAGGGGATTGAATGAGTTTAATGAAAAATCGTAAATAAAATGCGGGAAAAAAACGGCGAAAAGTGTACTAAATACAATTTATTTGTTGCCAAGTAATGAGACTGTTGTGCGGTGTCGATTTGTTAATGAAATTTGTACCATTATGTTTGCCGCTGGCTCTGGAACTCTGGAAAAATATACGATCATACGAGTGTACATACATATATGCATGTATATTTACATGTGTCTCTGGATTCATAAATTTGTCAATGATTTTCCACTTGACAGGGCTGTGGAAATGGTCGCGTTTATTTACTTCACATTCCCCATCGACAGGGTCTTGTTGTGGGTTGGGGGTTGGGGTGGTTAGTGTCAGATCTGGGGTAATTGTATGAAAGCAGAAACGAAATGGTTATGGCCTTTTGTTTATTTCCAATCATAGACATCATCTGGGGCCGCTGCTTTGCATGTGATTGGAAAATGTGTTCAAATAAATAAATAAGAAACCATTTCGGATGGGCTCTGTTTGGATGAGTTTTACCACTCGCAGTACTCATTTGTCAAAATAGAATCATGCATAAACAAAGTCTCTTGATTACCAGCAGCTCAATCTGGGCAGAAAATTGCATCTGATTGAAGGGGGACTCAGTGCCAGAGGAACTGCATTGTTAGCTATCAAAATTGTTATGCTGTGATACGGAATTCATTAGCATACACCTGTTAGTCCTTTTGTTGAAGCAGTAAACCCCTGTATCACGTGTAATCTCGTTTCTAGACCCTTCTGCACTTGCCTCTATCTGAAATTGGTATTATTTTTTCAAGAGGAGGTACACACAAATCCAATTGCCTGAAAGCCAAACAAGTAGGCTGCAAAAACACTTTCTCCTCCCCCCACACAACAAATACGCTTGCTCCCCACTTGGCAACATTTCAAAGTATCGTATCTTTGCATTTGCCCAAGGGCCAGGTCTGGCATTTTCTCCTCAATTTGCGGAGGTGTTCTGAGCAGCAATCTCATGCTGTCTCCCCATGGATATATCTCGTTCAACAAGTAAATTTGTCAGAGCGTAATTTGATTTTGTTTAGCCAAGAGGAATGGGTAGGGAACAACACCGACATGACATTGTCAATGTTTAATTTGTAATATGAGACGCGCAGGCGCGACATTCAACTTGAACTAGCCTCCGCACACCATTCTCCACTCCACCGCTCTCCCCTCATTTGCCGCACCCCCGTGCCCCCTCCGTTTCCTGTCAAAATGTCAAATGATTGCGTTGACATGCATGTCGGAGTCGCCGCTGCTATCGTCTCCGATCTGGTGCAGCGAAATATGTATGTTTTAGCATAATTCGAATATTCAAAACGATTTCTTCTTTCGGATTTTGGTCTCTCCGCAGAGTGTCATTCACTCCGGTCTAGGCGGCGGTGGCATTATAATGAGCTGTTGCCGTTGACCTCTTGACATTTTACAGCTCGAAAGCCGAAGCCGAACACATGTGGCAGGTTCAAAAGTTGACAGCAAATTGACTGTATTTATAAACACATTTTAAAGGCATCGCACAATAAAAATACAAAAACGAAGGGAGAGAAAAGAAAAGGAGGCGATCTGAGGAGTAGAGTCTGTGGCGTGGTACTCGTATAAAGGGAATCCGACACAGTTCACGCCCCCCGAATGAATTTTAATATGCAATTTTTATGATTATTGCACCAGGGGACACCAGACTCGGAGACCCATCTGCAGGATATGATGGAGGGAGGGGGGGTGTTTCAAAGCCAGTACTTTTATGATCGGCCGCATTTGCGTGCCCCGAGGGCGTTTAACGGTGGCATTTTGTCTACTCATTAAACCGACATAGCCCTAGAGCCAGTGACCAGCCCCCAGATCGTTATTTACTGTTTCGTTTAATTAGTTAAACATGTGATTTATGCCACCGTCCAGGTCTGGGTCCTGCCCCTCGAACGGCATTGCAGGACCATGACATTTAATGCCTGTCTGTACCGCGAGTCGGTGTGTTTGCATAGCAAATCAATGGACCATCAAAATTGGTAACCTGCACCTTATCCATGGCCGTGGCCTGGTCTGTTTTTAATTAGCTTTCACCAGCAAACAGTCAACAGTCGACAGGCCGCAATGGAAATAGAAAATGTAAATGAAAATTTTGTGAACATCCTGCCAAAGCACACCCACAACCACTGACAGATGCAGATACAGATACAGATATAACTCTTCATTACATTTATTTGGCAGATTGGCAGTTGATTTCCCTTTTGATTGGGATTCCACAATGCAGTTCCACTAAGCTTGATTGACGGCACGGCATCTCGATTACCACCCAAGTCAGGTCTGACTGTCTGTCATTTCTTGGTTAATGCAAATGCGAGTGGATGTACAACAGGTGAGGCCGCAGCTCCCTTAATCCAATTGATCCCAAGGGGGGGGCTGGTGCTGGCTGTGATGCAACCTTCCCACGCATTTCACATGGCAGCTCATAATTAAGTCGGGAATCGAACGGGTCGGGGGTCGGTATTGGATCGGGGTTGGGGTCGGGGCGCACCCTTCTCCCAGTGGATGATGTGCGCCAGAAGCGATAATCAGGCACGGAAATGCCTCGTTTGTCCGCAGACAACCCACTGAAATTAAAAAAAAAGAAAAAGAAGTGAGCTCCTCAAAGATATACAAGGGGCGTATCCCGACTCCATCAGCTGGGGCAGCACATTTGGGTTTTCAATCAGTCTGCCATTGAGGCGTTCAATGCGACACGTCTGGGGCCGTTGGAGGTCTGCTGGGCGGAGGGGCATGCATCATTAACGGCTTTTTAATGGGGAATTATGTATGCCATGGCAAGGAAGTGTTCCCCGGCTAAGGCTTTTTCCCACACAATCAATCCGATTCTCCCACATATCTGCTCTCATCTCACAGATTTCTTCACTTTCTTCTCCCTCTGAGCGGAGGCAAGAAGGATACTCAACTTTTACTCATTTCTTGATGTTGGTTTTTGCATGTCGCAGCATTATTTTTTCATTTGCAAAAAAGCGTTTCCTTTCTCTGCTGGAATTTCTTTTTATATTATTCTTAATTTTACTAAAATTTTCATGCATATGCTGTGACGAATACGAGCCTGGCATTGCATGGCATGGCCCGGCCTGATGTCCTGGCCCCGGCCTGATGTCCTTGGCTTGGCTTGGCTTGGCTTGGCTGAAACTGAAAAGAAAAAGCAGATGCAGCAGGAAAGAAATTTCGCATAAAAGCAGTTCGTCTCCATTCCTGTCCTGTTTCTAGCTGTGTGTGTGTGTATGTCTCTCTTCTTTTGTATGTGTGTGTGTGTGTGTGGCCAAAGCATTTCAGGTTGCAGTGATAGCATAAATAAAATAAAAGCGTCCTGGACAGATACCCCGCCAGAGCCGAGGGGGGGGAGAGGCCAAGGAGCATAAGAAAAGCGCGGCACGGCGCGTAAAAGAGAAGAACGGGAAAAATATGCAAGAAATGCAGTGTGTATATCGTGTATATGTATATGTATATGTCTGTGCTCCAAAATAAGAAAAATGGGAAAGTCTGCTACGGCTCCAGTTCCACTTCCAGCTCCAGCTCCCAGTTCCACTTCCACTCCCCCACACTGGCACGCTGGCAATATTTTTCTTAATGTGTTGCATTAATTCTGCCAGCATAAAGATAAAGAAAAAGCAAAGGCAGAGGCAGAGGCAGTGGCAAAGGCAAAGGCAGTCGTCGCAACGACTGTCAGGCACAATGGAAAAGAAAAGCGTGGGGTAAAAAATCACTTTAACCAAAATAATACAAGTAGTTCTTTCTTCATTCCACTCTTTTTAATGGGCTACCCCCCACCCTCCCCCTTCCACCAACCATTTGACCCTATTACACAACAATAAGTTATAAAAATGTTGGAGGTTTGTGGAACGCGATCCTAAAACCCTGAATATTCAAACAAAATGAAAATGCAAGGCGACTGACACAGAAGGAGGACAGGCCAACAGGCCAACAGGCAAACAGACAGAAGAGTGCAACAGACATTCTGTTTGACTCGACACGGATCATGAAATTTTAAAAACCTTTGTTAAGCTTTTTTAATTTTGCAAAATATATAAATCACGCCGCCTCAATGACCTCATAAAAGTTGCATAATGAGATTCAACCGAGACGAGAGAAAAGAGTTTAAAATGGAGAAAAAGAGTCGCACACAAAGAGAGAGAAGAAAAAGACTGCTACGCCTGCTGACAAGTTGATTGCATGTCGCCGCACAATCCTGCCCAGCCGCCCAACTGACAAATGCAGACATCGAGGCAGAGCCCAGACCCCGGACCAGGGACACACAGGCGCACACGGACACGGACACGGACACGGACTTGGCACGGTCCGGGCACAGCCACGGACGTAGCAGGAAAAATTAAAGCATTGCTGGCCGGTTGGCCGGCTGCTGACTGAAATTAAATGAAAAACACATGAACCAACAATCTGTAGTCTCGCCTGTTGGCCACCTGCAAGTTACGTGCCTTTAATCGGTTTTAAATCACAACTCCATCGCCAGCCACCTGTACACTTTTTACATCACCAAATCAATAGCCAACTTTACCTATTTCCTTATCGTGCAAAACTGTTCAAGTTTACTGCCAGATATGATGATTATCGCCTTATCCTGCCAGCCGACGGGTAGCAGGGTGAGCAGACGGTACAGAAAGGAGGCCAGCCCTGGCAGCAATATCTCCCGCTCGCCTCGGAGCATGCCGTGCACAATCCGGCGGGCAGCTGCCTTGGCACTGATCAGGGGATACACGCTGGAGATTTTCACCTGATTTGTGAGAGTCGCCAGCTCCTCGTTGGCCTCCAGGAAGGTGGGCATCACCGTGCACACATGGATGTCCTTCTGCCGCTCCAGACTCAGCTCCATGCGCAGAGCCCGCATGTGGGCCGTCGTGCCGGCCTTGGTGGCCGAGTAGGTGGTGTTGTAGGGCACGGCAAACAGGCCTGAAAGGGCAGACAGTTGTGAACAGGAACGATCATCGAGGGGGTTTCTCACCTGCTAGGGAGCTGATGGTCACCAGGTAACCCCTGCGCATTGCCTTCATGGTGGGCAGGAATACCATCCGGGTCTGAGAGGGAAGGACAGGGAAATATAACTAATGAAAGCCGCCATTTATAGAGGGATCTCACCCAAAAGTGCGCAGCCAGGTTCACATCTATCATTTGCTGCACATCGCTCGGCTCCGGATCCAAAGATTTGCGGTGCAACAAGATTCCTGCATTGTTGATAAGCACCGTCACTGGGCCTAGGTCGCCAGCCACTTGGTTGTTTAGCTCAACAAGTTCCAGGTAATTGGTGACGTCGACCTTGGGTGAAATGAATCCATTAATTGATGTAATTACTCTGTGTATATAGTTGTAATAGTTCTAGGAAACCCGTTTCCGTACCTTGTAGGCCTTGGCGCGAACCTTTGCCTTTTCCTGGATCTGCTTGACAGTGTTCTCGGCTCCTGGCAGATTGATGTCCACAACGGCTATGTGGCAGCCCTTGCCGGCCAGTTCCAGGGCTATGGCTCGTCCCAGGCCATGACCACCTCCAGTTACCTATTTTCAGATACAACCACCTTTGATTGAAGGCTTTAGGCTTGATGTTGTTTCGGCGAAAAACTCACCACAGCCACCTCGCCCACGACGCTCTTGGGAGAGGAGCAGCAGAAGAGTTGGCCCAAAAGTTTCCACATCAGAGCCACTAGAACGAGGAGTGGGGAGAGCACGGCAAGGATTGCCACAGCGACATGAGCTCTCAGCTTCAACAGAGTCTTCGTTATAGACATTTTCCCGCTGACTTGGAGAGCGACCACAACCGGGCTGGGAGAGTGGCGAAAACAATTTGATCGGTCGGCACCGCGAATATCAGACGACGACGCGTCGGTCGACTGTGCTGCGAAACTCGTTCAGTCGAGCCAATCGACTGGCTGCACTCAAGCCATTCCATTCCATTCCCCATTGACCCGGATAATTGGTCGAGTTTCAAAAGTTTGGCAATTTGTGCGGCTCCGATATGGCCCGAAAGTGCGGCCAACTCCTCGAATGACAAGCCATTTAGAATGTCAGGCAACCCCTTTTAAAAAACACACACACTACAAATCTCACATTGTCAGCCAATAAATAGAAAATTCACCTCCTGCACAGATGAGACGCGGCATCAGCCGCAGCCTCAGCCGCGTCCGCGGTACGTAATGTTCAATATGCACCCAGCAGCAACCAGTAGGTACAAGAGTCGACTGAAAGTTACCCCGTTGTCAATTCCAACAGCCGAAAACTATACAAACAGCCCTCTCAAAAATTATGGTAAAGGTCTCGAAGTGCAGATAAAAAACAATTGCAGAAATATTTAAGAGAAACTTGAAATTTTGCCATCACATTTCTGGTAGCTTTGGCTTTTAAACTCATCGAAATACGGGTTTTCATAAATCAAATACCATGATCGGTTACACTATAAAACAGCATTTTTAAGCAACGAATAATTTACAAGTTTTTGATAAATAATCTTAAAAATTTTGTATTTTTTGCTAATGTAGGGGGCAGTGCTTCTTTTTCTTATAACTTAAGTACCTTACATCTGGTGGTAATGAACCATGCAATTCTGAAAAGCTGATAAATGTACCTAAAAATTAGACCTGTACACTTTGAAACTTCAGCCTACGGTCTGGGTAGTAGTAAGCATTCAAGTTTAAAATTTAAGAATTTTTTAAGGAATTTTTTCAAAATTTAAACTTTTAAAACTCTGGCATTAGTTAGGCGTCGTTTAAGGTATAGTTTATAAAATTCTATGAATATACTAAGGATAAGGTGCTGCCGGAAATATACTTAAACACAATATACCCCTAGTAATACTCTATAAGTACCGGGTAAAACAACAGCAATAGAAGTGGCAGCAGCAGCAGCAGCAGAGGCAATACGAGTACAACAACAACATACCAATACCCAGCCCATTAGTAATAAATAAAAAACCAACAAAAAGACTACAATTTACACACAACCCATGCAGCACATATATGCACATATGGACGTATTTATGTAGATTTTTCTCTCGTATAGCTAGAGCTCAATAAACAGAGAGATGTACAACAAAAACATACATGCCACACCAAAATGGAGCATAGAGACATAGAGCGCCAGAGCCAAAGGATAATTTGATATTGGGTAAAAAAGAGATGGCAAGTGCCGGAATAAAGTAGTGCCACGATAGAGCACAACCCGGAGTGCGGCCAGAGTGCACACACAGCACAGCACACAGCACACCAGAGTGGAGTGGAGTGGAGTGGAGTGGAGCAAAGTGGAGCAGTTGCCGGCTGTGGTTTTTAGTTAAAAATAGCAAAGCGAACGACAAAAACGTACAACGTGAAATATGTATATTTCATATTCTGTTTTTCTGTCCAAGGAAAAACCACAATAAAGGTAGCATGATTTGGGGATCAAGTTTGTCCGTGAATAGAGTCTTTGCCCAAAACATAAAGGGGTATAAAAACACTCGAGGGCATTCAATCGTCGAGGCTAATCTTCCGCTTGGGTAAAATAGCATTTTAAAGAGTTTCAGCCCCACAAAGGTGTTGCCTCACCCCCTCAGTTTCCGTTGTTCGAATAACCCTTCCACTTGCGACAATTTTTCTATGAATTTATTGGATTTGACGCACTCGAGGGCATGTGTCGATCGCTGCCTGGCTATAAGTCGTTCCGTCTTTGCCTCAGTTCAATGCAAATTGAATTCAAAGTAGAATGAGAACTTTGAATAACGACAATTTAGATACCCTCACATATATATGTACTAGGTATGATTTATGTTCCGATTTGCTTCATAATTGTATATATTTATTTATGAAAAGATTTAGTCATAGAGCTCCAAAACTGTGCAACTTTATAGCGGCACAACATCTGGGTGGAACCGCAATACCCTCTTCAAGGGCATAATTACGCAGCCTCCATGTGGAGTTCTTTATACGTTTTTCGGCGCAATTACGGATCCGACTGCAATTTGTTCCTCAGGCAGAAGGGCTGCTGTCTGTGTGAGCTCCCATGAAGAATTTTCATTATTTCTCTTGTGTTTTTTTTGGATTTTCGATTGGCGCTGCACGTGATGCAATTTTATATTTATTTAAGCGAATTCCCTGACAGGTTTGAATGTGGCCAAAATCGGGTCACACTTTGTGCACGTGGTGCCGCTTGGCAGGCGCTGCTTTCTGTTTCTGTTTCTGCTTTTTGTGGCGATTCGATTTTGATGATTTATGTGCGCAACGTCTGCGTATGCAAATGGAGGACGGGCTGCCAGCACAAGGCTGGGCTGCCTTATCGGCAGCCGAAAGCTATGAAGATACATCCATCCCGTGCTGGCACAGCACCACTCCACTGTGACCCCCTTAATTGTCAAAACTCCGAGCCACTCAGCGCTGCAGCTCGACAACAGCACTTCAGCCTCAAAGGGCCCTAGAAGAACACTGGCGGCGGGGCGCAGGGCGCGGGTCGCAGGGCGATGAGTGGAGTGTTCTCTGCCAGCAAAAATGCAGCAAAGTACTTAAGGTAAAGGATTAGTGCTGGTTAAACCTGAACACCGAAGTTTCCCACGGCAAAGGGGCCCCCGGTTCCCGGCTCCCGGCTCCTGACATCAAGTGAAAAGTGTTGAGCGGAGTTAGAGTGCTCAAGCGCGTTCGTTCATCTTGATGGCTTCTCCATTTTTTCCATTATTTCTGTAATATTTCACATTAGCATGTCCCGGACGGACAGCAAGGACTTTGGGAATGTTGGAGAAGGAGATGGAAGGGATGAAAGGCGAGGCAATTTCTCAGGGCAACTGTCAACACCAATTTTGAAGTGCTACTGCCGCAGCAGCAGGACAGGACCTAATGAGCCAGCCAGCCAGCCACGGGATGCGGCAACATACCATTCTGATTATTACTATCCTGCAACATGTGTTCGGGATACACAGATAAAGTAAAGTAAATAAATTAGCTGGTCGTGTAATGCGTAAGGATTTCAAGGATCGACAACATTTTGCCATTGGACACCAGAGGACGGCAGCAACGAGGACGAGTACGAGTGTAGTAGCTGTCTGAAGGATCTGTTGTGTGCAGCTACTGCATCTCCATTTCGAATGTGTTTGTTTAGGTGCAAGGATAACAGTTTCTCACGCCTGCCAGGGAGCACCGGCAGCAGCAGATCCACTTGAACCGACTCTGACAGTTGTATGTCATAATTTAACAGTTGGAAATGCGTGGCAGGTTGCCAGCTCCCGATCCTGTTGCTCCTGTTCCTGCTCCTGTTCCCTTTTCCCCTTGTTTATTTTAGCTGTGGGTTTTCCCCCCAGTCTTACAGTTTTCCCTCATGGTTTTTTATAGTTCTTTAAGATTTCATTGCGCCTTGGGGTTACGGGGTAAATCCTTATTGACATATTTATGCACGGTTCAAGCAACCAAATGGAAATTTTTGGCGTCGCATGGTTCGTTGGCCGTGCCGTGCCCCATCCTTGGCTGCGTGGGCGTGGCCGTCTCCTAATGGGCAACACATGTGTCTGTGCGCGATAGGTGAATGAATTGATGACCCCGCCTCTTTCTCGGAGGTGCAGCAAGTTGTATGGGAATTATCTAAGGAAAATACGTTACATTGAGGAGCCCCAGCCAGCAGCCAGCAGACAACAGACAACAGCCAACACCTGTGTGCGGCTATCAGTCCTTAGTGGAAGCTTAATTCGTGTAATTAATTTTACATGCCACAGACAGAGAGCAGAGGCAGGGACAATGCCGTGGACGGCATTAAGTGAGCATGCAAACGATGCGTCAACGATGGGACTCAAGACCCGGAGAGGTAACGCTTTTATTTACCCAACAAACACTTGTAATTGTACGCCGGAGTGCGACAGAGATGCCCGGTCACAGGCCGTACAGAGCGAGCGGGACAGAGCCACAATTAAAAGCGAAAGGATAAACACAAATAAATGAGCGACACAAAAGAGGTGGAGGCAGAGACAAAGCCCCAGCTCCAGCGCCAGCCCCAAAGACAACGTTAACAAGAGGAACAGACGGACAGCCCAAGCACGGACAAGTGGACCAAGACGGACGGACAGAAGGATGGCATTAAATAATTGCTCATACACGAGGAGTGCTGCGCTACGCACAAAAGCACAAAAGCAGTTTAGAGCAGAGGAGCAGCAGCAGCAACTGAGGCAAAAAATTGTCGAGCACGTGCCTCTTTCTCTATCCTATTCTCCGTGACCCGTAGCTCCCTCTCTTTCTCGCTCTATCGCTGTCGCCGTCGCTGTCTTCTCCTTTTGTGTCTTGGTGTGTGAAAACTAGTTAACAGCTTTTATTTACTTGGCAAACAGACTGAACCGTTGTAAAACAACAAATACTTAAGCCGCAGGATATAAGCATAACAGCACATACACACAGGGGGCACTCACACTCAAGCGAAATGAAAAGCCTGGCCGAAAAACTCCACATCGTCCATGGCCCGGACAGAGTCGGGTCACGGGTCAGCGGTGGATGAGGAGCCGCATAAAGATGATGATGGGGCCCTGGCAAACGACTGCAACTGACTGGCCGGTCCGTTTGCAAGGATACGTACGGCCAGGCGTTTGCAATCCCCTTGGACATTTCATAACCAAAGTGAAAAGTTGGCAAAAACAATAACAGCCCAACGATGCGCACTATGTTGCATGTACAGGCACAGAGGAGTCGTGTCCCCGGCCCAAGGGGCGAGACGATCTCGAAGCCGTGACAAAGTTTATGAACTTTATTTAAGAGTATGTAGAACAGCCAGGGCAGACCGCCTCCCTCTCCTCCTCTGGCTGCCAAGGACAATGGCCAGAACGAGCAGGGACTCCGCTTACGTGGCAGCACACATAAACGATACGCCTTCATTTGGCCAAAACAATGTAAAAGCCATGACAAGCTGATGACGAAAACCTACCGAGAAACAGTCCAACAAGAGGCGGAGGAGCCCCCAGACACTCTGACAAATCTTTTGTATAAGTTCCAGTGCACTGAGGTAGTGGATGGACAGGACATGCTTATTTTTCTGTGTGTGACAAACAGCTTTTCAATTCATTAAAAGGGTATCCAATGGGCAACAAACGATGCAAACTAAGCGCTTTCAACTAATGACGAGGCAGCCCTTAAAATGCATTGACAAAGTGCTGCAACAGCAGGAAAGCCATGCACACGAGTAGCAACAAGTTTTTGCCTTAAATTGTGCGGAAAATTCAATACCGAACCGATGACAGTCTCAAGAACATGGCCTACGCAAAATCTCACAGAATCCCAAACAGCAAAAGCCTTGAGGAAGAGAAGAGAGAAAAATGCATGCATGCGAGTAAGAGCCATCCAGTGCCAACGTCAGACAACAAAAGCCTCCTTAATGACAATAATAACAGATTTTAGTAAGCCACAAAGAAAACGTCAGGAGCCGGAATGGACGGAAACAGGTCGGTTAATGGCTTGTGTGTGTGGCAGGAAGTACACTTCAGACATTTTCCAGCCGATGGACAGTCGAGAGGACAGTCGATGCTGCAGTCACTTTCAATGAAAATTAATTACGTTGAACACGAGTGGAACAGCAGCCGGGCCAACAGCAGCCAAGTTGCTGGTCAACCGGAGCTGGCCCGAGAACTGGCCAACAGGAACCCGATCCTGTTAATGCCATGGAAGAAGCCGAACCATAAGCCAAACCACAAGCAAAGCCATTTGCCTTTAATTCAAAGTTAATTTGTGGCAACTAGTGTTGTGGCAAGAAAGGGCCTTGCAGTGCACGGCATCCCTCAGGCGGCACTCCGCCGCAGTATGGGGCCAAAAAAATTGATTTCCTCTTCGGTTGCACGCCGTGTATTTATAGTTTTGGATTGTCATTTTTCCCCCCATCCATCGACGATAGGACGCTTCAGTTCGGGAGTACAGTTCGTGGAGCGTTATGCCACATAAAAATGCATAAATATTCTATTTTGAGTTGACATTTTGACAAGTGAATATGAATATTGCAAGCGCAGCGCACGATTTATAATTGATGTGTATAAATAATGGCCAGTGCCATTTTGTAAATGGATTTAATTAAGTCAACGATTTAAGCGTCGCCTGTAATGGTTGCTCATTTCAAACAAAACACAAAACAAAGGGTTCTATAATCGAGTACTCCAACTAGTAGATACCCTCTGTGCAGAGTTATCTATTGTGTGGCCTAAATTTAGTGGGAGGATAGAAGACGATAGGTCTAGTAATTCATTAAGCAATCCCTCAACTCGGGGCAGGGTTAAGCTTAAACGTATAGAGAGGCTTTCCAAGTAGCTATCTGTTTCCTATTCCTGTATCCTTTTCAAAAGCACCCTCGTAAACCCATACACCCCTCAATAGAGCATATTTTTTGTGTAAATTTACATAGTTTTTATATGTAAGCAGAACTGAGAGCCAGCTATTATCAACATTTGGAAATATATGTATGTATATATTTTCCAATATTTTTGAACGAAAGTGATTTTGCTTTACACTTCAGCGTACCACCTGTAAAAATAACATAAAAATTATGTATTAAGTAAAACAATATTGTAGTTACATATAGGCAATAACAGTTCCAATTTGCACACTCGAGAGTTAGCCTGCCTGAAAGCCCAGCCCAGCCCAGCCCCAATGGACCGCAGCGAAGAAGACGAGCAGCCGACGGAGGAGTCACAGCGGTACAGGAGCCGCCAGCTGAATGCAAGCGTCGACGCTTTGGTGGTCCTCAGACGAAACACAGAGCGCATTATGGACAGTGTCATCATGAACCTGGATGCTCTGAACATGGCCCTGGATCATCTGGAGGAGCGCACAGACCGCGTCCTTGCACAGCTGCGACAGTACATGCAGTCCATGGAGGATCTGGATCGGTCGAATACGGCCCGATGGCATGGCGGATACGGCGATCCAGATGCCACCATCTAGGCAGGCAGAACGCAACCAACTCCACTGCAAATTGAACTGTTATTGAAAATACAAACTCATCAACATCGAATTCTGAAAAACAAAACGAATAAAATCTTTGCGGGGGCACAAAGACAAAGAGGGGCGACACAAGAGAGAGAGAGAGAGATCTCATAAAAATGCTCGACAGTTTGTTTGTTTTTTATGTGGATTGTAACCCTAGCATACAAATAATTAGTGAGCTATTTTTATGGATCGGATCGGGTTAGAGTGGAAGCCGCTGCCGATGCCGCTGCGCATGCGCATGGATTGTCGAGGAGTCGAGGAGTCAGTGGTGGCTGCAGGTGCTGGGGGTCTTCTCTTCCATAATTGTAATTAGAATTTACTTTCTGAAACGTTTTCTCTCATAAAAGATCCAGTGCGAGCTGTCTGTCTGTCTGTACGAGTATTTGTTGTTCTTGACGCACATGTTGCCTTTCCTTTGGAGTTGGAGTTCGAGTTGGAGTTTGCATTTGAAAATTTCAACGTGCACTTAATGCACTTGAGATGCACTGCTGCACCATATGGGGTCCCTTGGCGTTGCTTCTGTTGCGGCATCGTCTGTCTCTGGGGTGTTTCGGAATAACCTGTTACCTCGTATCTGGCTAAAGATGAATCGAAAAATATGCCACAACACGGCCATCCCGACTGGCATTCGACTGCGTTTAATTAACAATTAATAATATTTTAATTTGCGCACGATTGGCGCTGCCGTGGCCGTTGACAGCATCGAATATTATGTTAATGACAGTCGGGTAGTTGGGAATTGGATAATGCCCACAGATCCCAGCCATTTGCCCTGGTAATTCTTCATTAATCAGCCAGCGCGCAATCGTTTGCGGAAAAAGCAGAGCAGGGCAGAGAAAGGGAGAACAGAAATCCGAGGACATCCGTGGAAAATCGAGCGCGACACCAAACCTAATTGCAAGTTATGAATATCTCATCGAATATTAAATCGCTTAACTGCCAACGGCCATGGATGGATGGGCTGCTGCATCCACATGATGATGATGATGATGCCGATGATGATGGGGATGATGGGGATGATGGAGATGATGATGTGAATGAATGAGGATGGTCTGTGTGCGTGTGGCTGGCCTCACTGTTTGGCCCTGGGCGGAAGTGGCGACACTTAATTGTGTATTGAGTGCGTTTTCAATTTTATTGAGCTGTGTGCCTGCCGCTCTGAAGAGTAATGTGAAGTATTGCGGTTTGGTCATTAAATCTGTGTGTGCCCGCTCTGCAGGAAAGTATGCTATGGAGCCCGTAAACGAGGGCCCTCTGTAACTCCCAGAACTCATCAGCATTATCTAAGCAAATTATCACGTAATACACGAGGCTACAAGTACTCTCTGCCGCAGTATATTTTGCTATCAGTAAGTCACATGCAAAAATATTCCGACCACACTATCTTCAGATACCCCCGAACAGAAGCCAGTCTTCAGAAGCCATCCAGCCACAACAGTCGCACAAAATGTCAACGAAAAGCAGTATCTCCTGGTTCCACATGGCTCTGGTGACCTTCGTGGGCTATCGAACTTTGGCCCTGGACTATGAGGAGTGTGCCAGTGCCCCCAAGCTGGGTGTCTACGTGGCCAGCCACAGCAATTGCTCCAAGTACATTTACTGCGCCGGAGCGGGTTCCTTCGAGGCCGAGTGCCTGGGCGAGCACTACTACGACGACATCACGGAGCGGTGTGTGGATCGCGCCCTGGTGAAGCGATGCCAGGCAAAGGGATCGGATTTGGCAGCCAGCACCACCGAATCGCCAGCGAATCGAGAAACTTTGACGGACCTGATAGTCAACACAACGAAATCCCCACAGCCTCTGGCCATAACCCTCCGCTTACTGCAGAATGCCGGGCCCTGTTATCCTTATATGGTCTGCTACGAGGGAGCGGGCCTGGCCAAGACCTGCACGCCCGCCCAGCTGGTGTCCTGCGTCCAGAGGCAACCGGCCAGATCCATCATCAGCTGCCTCACCGGTGTCTACGGCTTCATACCGCATCCGAGCAATTGCGCCTACTTCTACTACTGCTCCAACGGCTACAAGATCATCCATCGCTGTCCCCTGAACTACACGTGGAACTACGAGCAGCGCTCCTGCGTGCAGAGATCCCAGCAAAAGTGCTACAGCCAGGCACTAAGACTGCGGAAGCGATATCCATCAAAGCCATTGCCGAACACGGCGCAATGATTGGAGGCCTTATCAGCAGCGCAGACAGAACATGGCCTTGCCACATCAGTTTGAAAATAGATTTACTTTTAGTTTAAAGTTAGTGTAAATAGCTATTCATTAAATTAAGAGCTGCAAATGGTGAACAATGAGAGTTGTTCCATGAAAATGCCGGAGCGGAATCTCACTTCCAGTAGAACAGGTGGGATCTGCGCACATCGAAGTGGTAGAAGCGCAGCAGCATGTAATCCTGCCACTTGGTGGGCAACAGTCTACACAATGAAAGGGAAAATGAAAATGAAAATGATAGTGAAATCGTTAAGCGTTGGCACTTGGTGCCCGGCTAATTCAATTATCACCTGAGCAGCCACACACTGAGTGCAAAGATTTTTGGCACGTATACCATGCGCTCGTTCAGCAGCACGCCCTTCACAATCTTCTCGGCCACATAGGGTGTGGGCAGGCCTGGATAACTGGTCGCTATGCTGTAAAGGAAAGTATGTTGGAGTCGTGGGTTGAACGAGAGGCAGGAGGCACAAGCTCTTACCCGGCATCGCTGAGCAGCGGCAGATCTCCGCTGGTGCGCATCAGATAGGCATTGGCCACTGTGGTACGGACATAGTCGCAGTCGGAGAGACGCAGCTCGGCGCGCAGGGCGGCCATGAAACCCTCAATACCATATTTGGTGGCCGTATAGATGCCAGCGCCCGGCAAGGGAACCAGACCTACAAAGACAATATGGAATAGAGGTTAAGGGAGGTCATGGCTTCTCACATGAAAGGAGAACTCACCCGCCAAGGCATTCACTGCCACCAGGTGGCCGGACTTGCGTGTTATCATCTTGGGCAGAAACTCCTTTGTGGTCTGCAAGGCATACATTCCATCAGTTGAAGATAAGCCCCAAAGGACCATAAACTACAGTATACACACCATAATATAGGAGCCCAAGTTCAGCTGCAGAATGGTATCTATTTCGTCGCTCTTCAGCGAGGGTGTCGAGGTCATGGGCATCAGGGAGGCATTATTGACCAGAATATCCACGGGGCCCAGCTCCTTTTCCACTTTGGCGGCCATCAGCTGCAGCTCACGCGGCGAGGAGACATCATTCTGTAAGGACAATGTGCTATCAGTATTCTATCGGAAAAGCCAGCTTTAAGTCAATGTAAACCCACCTTGTAGGCCTTGGCCACGCATCGGGGAATCTTGCTGAGCAGCTCCACTGTCTCGTAGCAGCCCTTGGAGTTGACATCTACGACGGCCACCTTGCAGCCGCGGCGGGCCAGCTCCATGCAGATCTCGCGACCCAGGCCGCTGCCCCCACCAGTCACCTGGCAGATTAAAACGCATTTTACTCTAATTGTACGAGTGCTCGTACCGTACAGATTAATTAGCTTAATTTGCAAACAATCAACTTGAGCTAATGTGGCTTCGCATTGAACAAAAAGCCCCCCGTTTAATGCCAATTATGGGAGCCACTTACGAGTACTATGAACGGCATTACTCATACGCTCCATGCGCCCAAGCCGAAGCCGGAGCCGAACCTCTTTTCGGGCACACAATTGAGTGACTTTTGACCGTAATTAAAGCGAACTGTGACCTCAGTGGCTCGGTTGGGGGTGCGACCCAACGTCCAATGCAATGCGCCGTGCCACAACTCAAAGTTTTGGCACGTTCGAGAACATATGGGAAAAAAAGCACACAAACAAACTAAAACAATATATTGGAGAATACGGACTAAGAGTTACCCGATAGGAGCTTGGGAGTATATTACAACGAATAGAACAAAAAGTTGGGCGGTACACGGAGAGAAAAAAGAAGCGACTTAGATTTTATTTATATTGAAATCAAAGTTAAATAAATTTAATTTCACTATTTTTTCAAATTTAAAGCCGAATATTACTTCTCACAGTAAGGATACTTGTATCTAGATACGAGTATACTCGTGAAGCTGGCTGTAACGATTATCAGATTTTTGTTGGGCTGGGAGATAAGATCCCCAAAGCACTGTTCCGTATCTAAAGAAAGATTGCGGAACATGCCGACAGATATACAAGTATACTACTCCCCTACGACTACAGGGTATGTAAAAATCATCGAAAAACAAAAATAGGCAGCACCTGGCAACGCAGCTCCGATGCGCAATTGTTTTGTGGTTATACTATTCCTAAAGAATTTCAATATCATATGCAAATTAACTACAGCAACAATAGAAATAGCACTCGTAGCTACAATATATCTATGTATCTGTATGGGTTTTATCTCAGCACGCATCTGAGAGATACGCCGCTCGGTGGAGCGAGTATCTCTCGCTGGGGCGCGGTGGTTGTTTACATGCGATCGGGTAAACGTCATCAATTGTTTGTTGAACTGAAAACAAAAGTGAAGTTCCTGAGGTTTGCATTTTTTCCACTCTTTCTTTTTGGTCTTGGTATAAATAGCGACACAAACCAGTTTGCGGTTTCACAGAGGCGTGCACAGAGGGGGTTCTCTCAGCTCTAAAAGCCGTCTCAAAAAAACAATGAAGTACATCAAAAGTTATCTTTGAATGTCAATCTTCTAATTGGGCTGTTTCTCACTGTTAAGATGCTTGTACCGCCAGCCCCCCGTGAGCACGCCGCTGTGACCATATCTGTATCTGAGAGAACGATCGAAAGTCTGAGTCTAAAGCAAAAGCCAAGCTGCAATGATTCATAAATACTCTACGTTTATGGCCAGCCAGCACACGCCCACACACGCCACAAAAGCTGGCAGACAAGAATGGAATGCTAATGTCTACTAAATTTACTTACAAATTCGATCAGGTTCTCCAGCATATGTACCCAGTGTTCGGTTACCCGCACACTTGACCTTGCGCGAGGGCGACCCCGCAATTGACTTTTCATTATGATTCGAAACCAGCCGCCAGCCCATGTGTAATGTGTGATTAATAGACCGAGATATGATGCCGCAAAGTGTTTCGAAATTCAATTAGAGATATTCTTAGAATTACATGGGTTTACACAGTGAATGTGATGTCAGAAGCGCTGACCATAGAGAACCTTTTATAAGAAATAAACAATCCATAAACATAAACAATTGGCCAACCGACACGGCGGGCACCAAAGACGCATAAACATTGACTCAAATAACATGGTGCCAAGAGCCGAGAGCTCCAGCCAACCGATCGTGCCGCACCCATCTCAGATAACTCGGAGGCCCATCCAAAAGGGGGGAAAGTGCTGCAAGGTGGGTGCAAAGAGCCACTGAAAAAGGAAAGTGCGTGACGTTTCATCTATGGCTGGCTGGCTGGCTGTCTGGCTGGAGGGGGGTCATATCTATGCATACGACATACGATTGATATCTGACAGAGAGATATCCGACCAGCGAAGAGTATTATTAATGGGCCATTTGCCAGCCGTTTATTGTGTCCATAACTTAGCTGCAGCCGCACTCAAATTGCATCTTACCAGCGCCACCTTGCCGCTCACATCCTTCTCCTTGAGGCCCAGAGCGAACAGATAGTCCAGGAGATGCTTCAGTCCCACGGCGAGCAGGATCAGAGGCAGCAGCAGCAGGAAGATGATGATTTTCAGATTGAAGAGGGCCCGGGTGGTCTCATCGTTGCGGCGCGCCTGTGAGGCTGCCTGGGTAGCCGTAGGAGCCGTGGGCGTGGCCGAAGATGAGGGCACCGTAGCGGCGGGTCCAGCCGGTGCCGTAATGGTTGTCCGCGTCACAGTCGTAGTGGTAGCCGTTTCCACCATTATTAATTATTCAATTACACCTTTTTACAGCCAAGAAACCAGCTGGAGACAGCCCGCACTGGGATATTTTCGCGGTCAAAACAAATATGGCACAGCTTGTGAGGGGATCTCTATTTTGCTTGGCTATATTTTTATTTTCTTGTCACTCCACACAGCTCCAACGTAACGTGCCAGCGGAGAGAAGATGGGAGAACACACTGAGCACCAACACGACAACGACAGCGACAACGCCAACGCCAAAGCCAACAACCGAATGCGAGCGCCAAATGTACGCCATGTACCGCCGTTCGACGCTCGACGCTGGCCCGTTGTCAAGCTTTCGACTCTTTCTCCCACGAGTGAAGATCGCTTTTGGCTCGAGAGCAGCGTCGTTTGCTTGATATCTGGTTTTCGATCTACTACGACTGCACATTCGAGTGGGCAGCTACCGAGAGCATTTCGTTTGAGTGGAATCGAGCATTTACCGTGGAGTGGAGTTGCAGTCTGGGTTTCACCTGACTTTCTGTTTTGTTTTCGTCGTCATTCCACTTCCCACAGTGGGGTTGCCAGTCTTTGATAGAAGACCTCTCTTTTGGTTTATCTGGCCCTTTATCTGGGATTGCGGATAAGCAACAGGTGGCGATGAACAAGATTCTATGAAGTATAAAAAATATACACATGCCCACTGCAAGCCAGGAAGTCAAAATAGGATTTTGATAAGACACCACCACTTCTTATAAATATCCGACTTGGATTTGTTTTGAATCATCCACTGAATCACCAAAGTTTCATAGAAATCTTAATTCCATTTAGTTAAAATTAGATATGTACATATCTGTTGTTTATCTTGGTAGTTATCAGGTGTGATCCCTGGGAGAAATATAATCTACAGAGAACAACTTACTCTAAACATGACTACACTAAGAGAAAAATGGCATTTCAAAAAGAAACACAATATCAGGGCTTTTTTCTCAGGGTGCATGAATTAATCTTGATCTATGTAGATCTTCCATAAGAGGTAACTGCTGACATTCATTTCCTTATCTGCCCCCAGATCTATATAGTACTCCTACCATCTACTTTCCTTCAGACAACAAGCTTTTCCTGTAAACACCCCATCAAGACTTTGAAAATTGACCTAAATTGACCCACTGTATCCAAACTTTCCAACTGTCAACATTTTGCCGCCAGCCAGCCAATCGAAACCAAACTCAAATATTTAATTGGTTAACTAAGGTGAGTGCATCGCCAAAGAAAAACAGCTTCAAGAGGAGAGTGTCTCTCTCTCTCTCTGTCGCCCAACGAGAAGCGAGAGAGACTTTGAGCGGTTATACGATTCGACCCATTTTCATGAAGCCAAACTGGTAAGGTGCCCGCCGAGGTTTATTGTAAGTGAAAAAGGAAAGGCCCCCAAATGGAAGCCGATACATCCGCTATGCCCGCCTTATGGTCATGGATAAGGAGCCCGTTACCATTCGAACATAGTATCATGTGCCCTGCCCTAGGTCAATGAACAGTAGCGGCAGTAGCAGCACCAGCATTTGGTGGGCTGGCTGTGGCGTAAACATTCAGTTGCCGTTCCCGTTCCCGTTGCCGCATGTGGCAAAAGCTAAAGTCGCCTGCAGCTGCAGCGGCATAGTGTCAACATCTGTTGTTTTTTTGCATCCTCGCGCACATGTGCAACTTTGGCGTGGCGTGGGCAAAATGCAACGCATGCGCTATTTAACGTGTCTTTTTTATATAAGCATAGAACTAAAACCAAAGATGCACAGATACGAGTATGTGCGTATAAATAAAATGTGCATAAATGCAGCAGAACAATTTGCAGCCTAGCTGAGGCCTGGGCTGGGATAGAACTCTGCAGAGCAATGACCGCACACACAAGCCACACATGTGCCAGAGCCCTGGCCATAGCATGCGCGACGATGATGTACTGTACAGTACGAGGCGCACTGATCTGATGTAAATTCGGATTTCCAGAACGATTAACACTCGCTTATAACTTAAGAAGCTGTCCAATCTGCCAGTCCACTTTCCTAACGTAAGTCCTGCCACTATCTAAATACAACAAAACATGTCTGATCTTCATAACTAACTCTACAATCGATGGCCTTGGCAGCTAGCACTAAGATCTCATGTAAGACTTGGTTTTTATAAGAAATTTCTGACATGAAATAAACTCAAGTCATTTTTAATTCACATTAATTGGCTTTTGGGTTGCCCAACAGTTTGTACATGTTGCATGTCTGTATAAAACTATAAACTATATTTTCTTCTGTAACACTTGTACTCTTTCCCTGAACTCTAAGCAGATCCACATCTTCCTAGCATGTGGGTTTTAATAATAATTAAATACTCAGTAGGTTATCCGCTTGGACCATTGTCAGACTTTCATTAGCTAGGCTCCAGGTCATAGCAGATCTAAGGCACGTTCTGTAATTGGATAAAAATATGAAACAAAATACCATGGGAGCATGTCCGGGCGAATCTTACTTTTCAGGTTCAACAAATTGTTGGCATAATGACGCAGATTGGGTTTGGTCGGACTGCGTAGCACTTCAGCAGCCGACTCCTTGATCATGCCCTCGATGTTCTGCAGCAGCCATTCCTTTTTGGGGCACGTTATGGCAAGGCGATATTGACCGTCAAAGGTGCGCGAAACCTCCCAATCGTTGGGCAGGTAGTCCGCATCGTGGCCGTCATTGCTCTCGGTTTCTTGTTTGCACGACACGGTACGGCGACGTATTTTCGCAGGCATCACGTCGTTATCATCCTCATTATCTGATGTGGCCAACGATTTGCGTTTCTTCTCATTTTCCCCTCGAAAATGGCGTACTTCTTGAGTACAATCCCTTTTAGGGCACGTGCAGATTTTGACTCCTATAAAATTCTGTGCCAAAATATCGCCGCTGCAAAAAAAAATAGTATAAACGTTGGGACTACTGAATTTAACAGCTTACACACCTCGAGTTCTCCAGACAAAAGATCAAGCTTGTTTCCTTCCTGCCCAAGCACGAGTTCTGGCAGACAAACTTAAAGGCGAGCGTCTGGCGTATTAAGCCGCCGTTGCGACTCCCAGAACGGCTCAAATTCAACGGCACCAGCACCGAATACCTTTCAGAAATGCCCTTACCCTGAGCCGATCCACAGTACGTGGTGCGTGGATTCTCGCAACGCAGCAAACTCTCGCGCATCTTGAAATTGTGATGGGTAACTGCAATGAAAAGTAGATTATTAGAGGACTGGATGCTCCTGAGAAAGCTGAGCTCTCACCTGGCTCTGTGCTCAAGTGATTCTGACAGCGCAGCACAGCACCGCTGACGTCTTTATTAAAGCAAAGAAAGACTCGCAGATTTAGCGGCTGTATGGGCATTATTGACTTGAACTGCACGTCTACATTGAATGTCTTCTCCATGCGTATGTAGAGCTTGTTCAATAGATCCGAGTACACCCAGTGAGACTTGGGAGGCTCCTTCAAATCCATGCTGAAATTGTAGCCACCAACATTGTGGCTTTCCAGTTTGGGCAAACTATTGCTTTGGCATTGTAGATCCTGCAGTATCATCTCGCGCAGCACGGATTGCTAGAAAGAACAGGCAATTAGTAGGAGAACAAACCAAAAAACAGTTGGGCAGATCACACTTGGCGTTTGTAAAGCTGATAGAGCTTCATGTTGCTGCTTGCACAACAGGTGTCGACTCGACGAAGGACAGCTCGTGAACTGATTTTTTTGTAGTCTTTCACAAGTGTATGCAACTTTTTTCGCACGGCACTGGCCAAACACATGCAGTATTTTCTTTTCTGATTCGTTTGTGACTGTGACGTCATGCCGGTCTTATGAAATTGCTGCAAGCACAATCGCGTCTGCTACTGAGTCACACGGGGAATGTCGCCACTCTTTTGTTCCTGAACGGAGCCAGTTCAGTTGATTTCCAACCACCGAACATTAAGCAAGTGCCTTGCGATGCCTCCAGATAGTGTCGGACAGAGGAGTCCTGAAGATGGCATCAGTACGATAGTGGAAAAAACAATTAAGCAGCCATTAGGCTGTTGTTCAGTGTATAGCAGACACCAGACTAGTCTGTCTTTAGAAGTTTGAACAGAATGACATCTTCGATTGATGTTACGCATAGGCGTATGGTGAAAGTACTAACAATTACACTGATTCTGCTCATGACCGTCTTTGGACTGCTGGCCAATCGATACGATAGCCGTAGACGGCAAAGTTTCAAGCTCTCAAAAGTATATCTGGCGTATGCCATACTGTGGACCACCGCCTTTGCTGGCATCTATGGGTATCAGATATACCAGGACTACATTCAAGGACAGATCAACCTGCGGGATGCTGTGAGCCTTTATAGTTACATGAACATTACAGTGGCAATTATCAACTATGTCACACAAATGATCATGAACGACACTGTGGCGAAAACAATGAGCCAAGTGCCATTATTTCAGACCCTCAAAATGTTCCATTTGGACAACGCATCGCTCCTTCGATCGATTGCCATGGCTCTGGTCAAGTCGGTCGGTTTTCCTCTGATACTGGAGACAACCTTCATACTGCAACAGCGGCGCCTGGAGCCAGAATTGAGTTTGATTTGGACCGTGTACCGTCTGCTCCCGCTGATCATTTCAAACCTGCTCAACAACTGCTACTTTGGAGCCATGATTGTGGTGAAGGAGATCCTGAAAGCGATCAATGTGAGACTGGAGTCGCATCGCCAGCAGGTGAATATCATGCAGAGGGAGGATCAGCTGAAGCTGAACACTTCGTTCTATCGCATGCAGAGGTTCTGCTCATTGGCGGATGAGCTGGACCGACTGGCGGACCGTTATATAGTGATTTATGTAAATAGCGACAAATACTTGTCCCTCATGTCTCTTTCGATTATCCTGTCGTTGATCTGCAATCTGCTGGGCATGACAGTGGGATTTTACAGTCTGTACTATGCCCTAGCGGACACATTTCTTGGCAGCAAGCCGTACGACGGCCTGGGAGCGCTCATAAGTCTAGTCTTTCTGTTCATATCGCTCACCGAGATCACAATGCTGGCACACTTGTGCAACAATCTACTCGTGGCCACCAGGAGAACAGCCATAATACTGCAGGAGATGAACCTGCAGCATGCCGACTGCCGGTATCGCCAGGCTGTCCATAGTTTCACCCTCCTAGTGACCCTCACCAAGTTCAAGATAAAGCCAATGGGCCTGTACGAGCTGGACATGCAGCTGATCAGTAATGTGTTTTCCGCCGTCTCTAGCTTTTTGCTGATACTCATCCAGGCCGATTTGTCGCATCGCTTCAAAATGTACTAGCAGCACTCACCTGGCTAAACTGCATCAGATTTCCCGACTGCACAAATCACAAATAAAAGAATGTTCGTTAGTGCACCATAAATCTGAAATGTTTGTATTTCCACTTACGTTTAGTCCCTGAAGGAAGGCCATCGGTTCGGTGGTTCTATGATAGCAGGAGGATACATACAAACATGAAATATTAGGGGACCGCACAAACCACCTGTGGCCGATATACTCACAAGTCGGTGGGCTCGTCGGACTCTTCATTAATGGCCCCATCCTCCACAGTCGAAGCAGCTGATCCCACGGAGCTATCAGCGTTGGCAGCATGTAAGCCATTCACCGCATCCTCGCTGTGGAAAGGTTTGATAAATTAGCATTTGTCTTGGCCGCCTCAATATGAAGCAAGGAATTGATTTAGCATTATCATTGAATACCTTACTTTGTGCCAAGACATTGGCTGTGATATGTGCCTTCCTGGCACTCCTTTAACCAGAAGTCAGCTTGCAGGAAGCTAACAAATTGTTGATTATTTTTTAAATCGCAATAAACTAAACATAAACAGTGTGGTCGCGGACAGTGTGACCCTCAAAAATATACCAAAATATACCAAACCGTCATTATACTGACGAATTCAAGTTCTTTTATACATATTCCTCGATTTTGATATTCCGTCGAATATTACTAGATATATAGAACTCTCAGACCTGCCCACACGATTTTATCATATTAATGAACCTATTTTCTACTTGACTGGCTTGTTTGAAATACTTGCTTTTATTGGGTTTTGCCTAAAAAAAGGTTTTAGCGAAAAAGGTCAAAAAAATCAAACGTAATAAAACGTAAGAGAACAATTGTTCCTATTGCCCCTATTTTGAGCAACATTTTTCAAAATATGGATTTAAAACAGAGACTGACTAGTTTCTACATTAATAAGAGCCTGGGATGACAAACTTTTCTGTTTAATATTATTTTCCCTAGGGTATGAAAATTATGCCTGCGCAACGCACTCACAGTCGATAAGTACCGTTATCGGTTCATCGAAATGTGCGCGTTTTTTTAAACAAAACTAAATTGGTGTTTGTGTGTGTGTGAAAAATACTCACCGCTTATAAACAGCCACTGCGGCACGATTTTGTCCAACGTATGTTAAGGACTTGCCATTCACCGATACGGCAATGGGTGCTCCTGCTCCTTCCACAGTAGCAGGAATAGTCAAACTGCAGGCGTTCTGCTGGATCACATTATTATTTTGGTTGACACAATTTGCGGCCAAGTTTCCGCCATTGTAAACTTGTTGTCCGCCATTGCTAAAATATGCGCCCGGAAGGACGGGCACGTTCGGCACAGCGATGATTCCTGATCCGAAGACATCGCTTGTGCGGCTAGCGTTTTGTCCACTTTGGTTATAGGTTACACCACTATTATTGATATTATATCCGCCATTGTGAAAATATTCCTCCTGTATATCGTTGGCTGCTGCGACACTATAAGTTTGAATGGTCTGTGGCACGTGCGCCAGGCCGCCGTAGTTTATGTTGCTTGATGCATAAACATCAGCCATTGTGTTAACCATATGTCCGCTTTGGTTATAAAATACTACGTTGTTGTTCATATTTTGTCCCCCGCCAGTGATCACAGATTCCTCATACTGCTGTGCAACGGCTGCCACTTCCAATACAGGCGTCCAGGTGTAAGTGGCTTGAGAAACGGTGCTGGAGCTTATCAATTGGGATCCGTTTGTGAAAAAGCCATCGTTGTCCTGCACAAACTTTATAAGCGTTTGGCTGCTTGTGCGGGCAACACCGCAAGCATTTCTGGCAAAACATTCAACTATATACGAGGGCATTGCACAAATACGTTTATCTTACTGTTCCAGAGTCATGGTGACCGACGATGTTCGTTTCAGCGACATTTTTAAGTTATAAACCAAACTAAAGCGGCATGTTAACATCGATGTCATCGATGTTTGGATATATGTACATTGCAGATATCGATGTTTTTTCCAATTCGATGGTTTTACATTACATTCAATTTACATTTGAAGTGTAATTAAGGCGGATATACAGTCGTTCATGTCACTATCGATACTTCTCCATTATTCCCAACTACCATTGAGCTCGTGCAGTAAAAAAAAAAACGTTAAATTTTAATTTTTGTTTAATAATGGAATCTTTTTGGACGTTGGCACAGTTTACGCATTATAAAACCCACTGGTCTTAGTGCATATACCGAGACACGTCTTGTCACTCTCCCGTACGAGGGATTTGTTCTATAAATACAATCATTACGAGCTATTAGAATACAAATATGTTTGGATTCCAATAGTAAAAAGTATTTACAATCGTGGTATGAGTATATGAGGAGCTAAAGCATATACATATGTATTTACAAATTCGAAAATATACAAATTAAATAATATAAATAGGCACACAAATCTACTACTACTACTACTAGTACTACTACAGCACACAGACAGATTAAAGCTCTACTAATATTTCTCGGAAGTCTCGTGTCTAGGCTCGATTGGTGTTTGATTTGGGGCTTCTGTTACGGTGGTGAGGTCAGAGTTTGAGGACTCTCTCGAGTGCCTGTAAAGTAAGGGAACAAACAGCACAATAATGATCAGTGTACAATCGATTAGGATGGGTATAGTACATCGCAGAATTAACAAATATATGTATGTATGTTTTGTGAACCATTACTCCCACTCCATTTACCTATAGAACACATAGTGCTGCAGCATGAAGAACACATCGAAGAGGACCGAGAAGAGGCCTAGGCCAAACTTGGTAGGATCCCCAAATATGGAGGCCCAATCGTCTGGAAATACAATGCTTTAAAGTGAGAAAATAATCATCATTTGCAACCCTTACCGTAGTTAAAGCCATTCAGAATCATTTGCAGCATACTCAGCGTGCCGCCCGTGAAGTCCAGTAGGATATTTCCAATACTCCTACAAGATGCGATCATTATTGAATATGAACCAGGAAATCCTCTTTAAATCATTCACTTACCATCCCGCTGTGCTCTTCCTGCGATAGTTCATCAGAGCCTGCGGTACATATTTAATGATGGTAATGGCCAGCTTCACATAACTGCAGTAGTACAGAAAGTCCAGCCAGTGGATGACAGAGGCTGCGGCCAGAGAGGCCGATACGACCACGACCACACCAAAGACACTCAATAAGGAATAGGCTGTCCACGAGACTCTTTGACCGGCACGCTATAAATTTTTGAAATTTATAATAATTGGAATACTTATAGATCTCCACCGCATTGTTACCTCATAGATGCAGCATTGAACGATCGTTATGATGGTGGCAAACATGGCATGCAGCGAGAAGACGACATCGTTCAGCATGACCGGATTGAGGCCACGCGGATGTCGGCTCTCATATTCGTCCTGCATGGTGTCAAAGAAGTACAGGCCGCAATTGAACATGCTGTACAATGTGAAGCCCACAATGTTAAGGATGACAAAGTCAAAGTTCAGGCCCTCCACAGACTTGCGACGGAAGTTGATCCAAATTTGGGGATAAAAGGAAACCGACCAGGCCACAAAGTACACCCAACCGAACACAATCGAGGTGTAGATGAGGCCCTTCGACACGGCCACAGTGACACGCAGATAGACATCTTCGATGCTGAAGGTAAGAAATATAGAATATTTAATACATATATAACAGAATGCAAGTTACTTACAGTTCATTGGAACCGTCGACGGCTGTGACAGCCACATAGCCAGCCCTTAGGCCTGTTATCACCACCGTCTGGTTGCCCGTAGCTCCCGCTGGATATGTGAATGACTCAGGATCCAAGCTCAAATGATCGTCATGCTCTTTTAGTAGCCTCACACTCACGGGCTCTGTTAGATCTTCCCTGAATGGAGAGTTTGAGTTAAATTTGATAAGAAACGATTCAGTTTCAATAAAAACCTACTTGGCAAAGACGATGAAGCTCTCGTTGGTGTTCAACAGAACGGTGATGTCATGGGAGTCGACTGTTAGGCCACGACTGGTTTGTCCATTTCCCAGGGCAACTGCCGGTAGAACACGAATTCTTGTTTAAAGTTCTTGTTTCCATTACAATTAATTACCTGTTGCCCAGAAGAGCAGGGCCAGTAAAAAGGTATTCATTCTAATTCTGGTTCTTCTGAAGTTGAAGTACTCTCGAAATCTTAGATCCACTGATTATTCCAATGAGTTCTCACACTTGTTGGCATTTTCATCGGTGACGCACTAAAGGGAGGAATGGATTGATTTAATTGAATTGAATTTAATTTGCTGCAATCAGTGGGGGGGAATCACCCGTTCATTCAAAGGGTGAGAAACCGTTCTGCATTCAATTTGAAATGCAAATTTCCATGATTTATTGCTGATTACAAGTTCAGTGATCGAGAAATATCGTAATAATTGGATGTTTAATAAAATGGTAGTACATTTTGTTTCAATTAACTCTCTATTTCTATCTGATCGATTGCATCTCTTTCTATACTCTGGTGCGGTGCGTGTCTCTCTCTTTGTGTCTCTCTCTTAATACAACTTTCGTGTTAACAATTTCATACGAGATAAAAACTGTTTGCGGGGCGGGCAACCTTCAACATTGCCATACCCCCAGCCCCATCCCGCTTTCAATGTTACAGCTTGGCAATTAGAGCAAACTTTTTTTGCACGGCACTCGATCGAGGAGGAGGAAATACACGGCCATAAATACACACAAATGAGTCCAGACCAAGTACTAAGTATATGGTGGGGGGTGCGGTGTTTATAGTGCGTCCCATGACAAGGCGTTTATAAGTCGGGCCGCCTCAGAATGGGCTTATCTCAATGAATGCTGTTGGCGATAGTGTCAATAGGTTTATTCGAATTATTGCCAACCACTAAAATTACGCCAGTCCTAAAACCCATACAGATAGTCCACGGCTTGAGCAATGCAATGACACAGACGGGTGAGAATAGAAGAGGGAGAGCAGAGTCTTGACTAGACACATATTATGCGCATGATTATGATTCTTGACAGCTCCTGAGAATATCTCATTCTGTTGAAATACTTATAATTGCATTTCCCAGGAAGCTGATCTTTGATTTGTAGCTGCCACATCTCGAATTTAAACGTAATCTATTCGCACAGAAAGTCAGCACTAGAGTTATTACACTGATAAGAAGATTACTCCACACTCCACACCACACACTCCACCACCACAAAGAGACCAATTGTGTAAATACCAATAAACAAAAGCCATAAGTAATAAATAATTCAACACATGAGGGGGAGAGAAGCGCGAATGTTTAGCGAATGTTTATAAGTCTCTTTTACAGCCGGATTAGAACTTTCACTGGTGTCGTCTGGTCTTGGAAAGCAGAGCGGAGCTCGCTCTCACATGTCATATGGACTATGGGGAATCAAATGGTCGAGATCCGAGTCGAAAAAATGCAACCCAATGATCGCCCAGAACCACTCAGAACAGACATATGTTTGCTCAGTGATCAGCGTCCGGACACTTGCCACTTACCGACGTTAAAACAGAAGTTAAACAATGTGTTTAACTGACAATTAGGCTGGGCGCTGGATGATGATGATGATGCGAATGAACGCCGAACCGATGCGATACCGAACGATGTGCGACTGTCAAGCGACTGAGCGGGTCCCCGGCCAGGCCAATACGTATAAATGGAGCCCATGCAGTCGCTGCGCAGTTGACGGCGGCAGCGCGACTGACTCCCCAGGCCCAGGCCTCAAACAGCAACCACAACAACAACAACAACAATTGGAGCGAGAGCGAAACAGCCAGAACAGTGAGGCGACAACCAGCCGCTTGGCTGGTACCCTTGCAGGGTATTATAAATGGTTGTTTGATGTTCATAAACCCACATAACCCTTACATACATCCCCATGCTATTTATAAACCCAATTTTCCCAGAGTTATCTTTGGGTTTTTGACCAAATTAGGAAAACAATGGATCTGCAAGGGTATCCGAAAAACACCAGCCCTCGTTTCTCGTTTTCTGGGTTTTTTTTTTTTGCACTTGACGAACCTCTCCATCAATCGAAAGGGTACTCAAAATTTCTATAAATATTCAGGAGCTGCCACAAGATCATACATTTTTTGGTAGAAAGGTACGGAAAGGGAAAGGGAAACAGGGAATCTCTAAACAACAGGCACATGTTTTTGTGTACCATAAAATACGATTTACAAGATAATGATATAAATACCAAATGGTACCCAAAAAAAACCTCTGTTATCAGCTAGCGAGAGAGAGAGAGATGTTTGGCGGAAACTGCAGTACTACCAGCAGTAAAATGTTTATAGGCGTCTGTTGCTGGTTGATAACGGTCTACGGCACTCACTAATCAAGTCTGATTAAAACAACAACAAGAAAGCATAAATAAACGAAAGATTCCCACAACCGCTGCCATCGGTGCCACATGACGCGGCACATTGATGATCGACTTGAGACACACAAGCGATTAGTGCTGAAGAGAATTCCATGGAATTTGTAGTATAAAAACAACAAACAGCACATTGATGAGCGAAAAGTGCAAAAAGAATACCTGGAAATGTGTGGTATAAAATCAACATGCATTGCGTGTGCATGATGCCCGATTGATGCTCGCCGATAATGCTCCAAAATTCACAAAAAACCTGACCACTGCTGATAAAAAGATTCACTTTCTATAAAAGATTTTATGCCAAAACAAAAAACCAAAGAAAAACAAAAACAAATCTTTGTGCTAAATGCATAAATTTTGCAAACTTGGCAGGGCACATGTGGAAAATGGAATGTTTTGCAAGCCAAAGCAAAAACTTGGCACAACAAAGGGTATATCCGATCCGAGTCCGTTCCCCCAGGTTCGTTCAGTTATCAGATACTCACCGAAACTCCCATTGATGGCATTCCTTTGGCGACATTCTGGCTCTGATTACATTCTTCTGGTTATTTGAGCATACAAAAATATTGTTTAATTTGCACAATATACAGTACAGTACACGGAGTACGAGTACAAAGCAAAGCAAAGCTCAATTCACAGTACACAATGGGTATAATCGAACGTAAAACATTTCTACGTTAAAACTAGAGGTTCTCTGGATCTGAATCTGCATCTGGTTCTGGAGCTGGATCTCTTTATCTCTCCACCGATTCACATCGTAAAAGTCTTGTTGAAGGCACTGATTTCATAGGTCGCTTTAAAGGGGGATTAAATAAGTTAATAGGGTCGATCGTGTAGGATAACTAGGTCTCTAGCGGAGTGGCGAGTATCCGGTGTGTGTGTGTGTTGCGTCAGTTGTCTTTGGGCTGGGGGGACTCTCACTACTGGCTCTGGTTCTGGCCGGCGCGTCGATTCTTCTCGAGTATTAAAGCGCGACTGAAAACGAAATGAAAGAGAGTTTTAAAATGGTGGAGTGAAGAAACAGCGACGGCGACGTCGAATCGGGCCACTCACCGATAACGCTCATAGTAGCCCACAATGGTGCCCAGCTCTTGCTTGAAGAGGCGCACCAGCATGCTGTCGAAGCCCTCCAGCTCGGGCAGGCTGAACATGTTGAACTGCAGCAGATGGTCTTTGGAGGAGTCCGCCTCCGAGTAGACGGCCAGCCACTTGGGTATCTCCTCGAGCAGATATGGATTGGCCGGCACCAGGGCGTTGTGTGTGTGGGCAGGTGGTGCGTACATCGATGCCTCTGGCATGATCGCCTTGGGCGGCTCTGCCGATGTGGTGTATACGTAGTAGGATGTGAGGCAGGGATGCTGCCGCTGGCACTGGCCCGTGTACTGGTTCTCGTAATATGTGCCATGCAGCTTGGACACCACGCGACGCCAACCCACGGGCAGACCCTCGCGCTCCAGCGGATGATTCCAGTGCGTTGTGTGGGCATTGTGATCGATGTAGTACTTTCGACCGTGCAGCGTGTACTGCGTGGCCCAGCCAGGCGGCAAGGGCAGCTCTTCGGGCTCTGTCAGCGACTGCTGTGACGGCACCTTCTGCAAAGATCCGTTTACACTTCCCGCCGCAGCACCCCCAGTGGGTGTCACACCAGCTGCCGGCGGCGTGGGTGGTGGGGCGTACAGAGATTGCACTGAGGTAGAGGCTCCCCGAATGCTGCCAGAGCTGCCGCCGCGACCACTGCCACTTAGCGATCCACCGCTCGAGGGCACGGTCAGATGGTGATGTGGTGGCACCACCGCCAGGGTGGCCGACGAAGCTGTCGTGTTGCTGTAGATGGGGGACTCCGATCGCTGCGACTGGGTCACACGCATTGAGGATACGCGGTACGGGTTCTCATATATCGGATACGAGTCGCTCGAGTAGCTCCCGGCCAAGTGTGCAGCCAGCTGCTGATGCTGGAGCTGCTGCTGCTGTTGCAGTGGAGATCTGTGCGAAAGGAAAAGCCAGAAGTAAGAATGACTTTCATAACGTATGGGCAAGGCAGGGATTACCTTGTCGGTTGATAGCGGGGCTGGCGATCCCTGATGGACATGGCAGCAGGATCAAATCGAAGCGTGGATCCGTAAGGCGTTGAGGCATGTTGCTGATGAAGCTGTAGCTGTGACTGCTGTTGTTGCTGCTGCTGCTGCTGCTGCTGGAGGGCGTAGTGGGCAGGAGAGTGGGGACGGCGCGGTAGCTGTAACATGTTGGCATAGGAGGCACTCAGAAGGCCCTGATCGGCGTCAAAGCTAGCGGCCGCCATGTGCGGATGCGAGTGCTTCGGGGTGGTGGAGTAGCTGCGCTGGAAGCCGCTGGTCGGGGTCTGGAGCAACGGCGACGACTGCTGGCGCCGCATGCGCTCGATCTGCTCGATGTTCACGTAGTTGCTGCTGTTGCCTTGGCTCAGCTGCAGCTGGTTGCTGCTGGCCCGGTACTGGAGTGGCGGCAGCGGCGGATGATTGGCGTGCGTGTGCGGATTGAGCGGCAGCTGGCTCTGGGCGCGCCGCGCATGGTAGTAGTCCGGCTGCGCATCGTTGCAGGAGTACGTGTTGCGGCTGGTGCTGGAGCTGCGCGGCTTAAACTCACAGCTGGGCGAGGTGCTGGCGCAGCGCTGGAGCGTCTTCTTCTTAGACCGCTGATCGCTGGTCCACACATTGATCACCGGTATCACCGGCGGCGTGTCCTTCTTCACATACTTGCCCACCACGCCCTCTTTGTGTGCCTGGGATTTCTCCTTGCTCCGGCGCGAGAGCATCGTCGGTTTTCGATTGCACAGCAAAATTGTTAAATAGTTCATGCAGCGCGGCGATCCTGCGAGAGTTGTGCCTGTGCCTATTATTGTCCCTTCCTTTGTTCCTCCTCTGGCTGTGGCGGCGCCTGCTGGTGCATGTGCATCGACGCAGACAGCAATTTTTGGTTGTTGTGTTCTGATAAAAAAACTAATTTAACCCACTTAACCCCCATATATTTAAAGAGATGAGCAAATTGACTTAAATCGCGGAAAATAGCACTGTTTGTATAGATCCATCCATTCCTTTCTCTTTACTTACAAAAGCCCTCACGACATCTGCCGCCTGAACTCCGCTAAAATTCTTCACTATTCCAAATTTTCGTGGAGTGTATTTAAATACCCACTGGTCTACAATGGGTTAATCGTTCTCTGTCCATGATCGGTAACCATATGCCTAGATTTTGATATTCGGTTTAATATTTACAGCTAGCTAGGACCCTTAGCCCTAAACACATAGTTCTATCCGATTAATGGATAATTATTCTACATGACTAGCCAATTTTAAGTAATACTTTTTATTGGATTGTGTGTAAAATAAGGTTTAAGCAAATAAGGTCACGAATGAAAGGTTGGAATGAAACGTACATAAGTGTGTATGGAATGCTGTGTCATTGTTGCTGGTTTTTGTTGCCACTTACCATATATTTTCTGGATTACATCCTAGAGTCTTCGTTAGGACCCAGCCAGCCCAGCAACACTTTGCATGCAATCATACTGCAATGAATATTTATTTTATATTCAATACAAATATTTAACACTCCAGCCAGCTCTGCAGCTTCTGTACAAACAAAGGCAGGCTTATGCTTGTAAATGTAAAACAACGCGTCTTTCTAAAGTCGCTGAACAAACTATTAACTTCAAACTGAAAAAACATTTTTGAATTTTTCCCGATATATTGATATCTTTAATTTGATATATTCGATATGGCGATGTTTAATCAAATCACAGGGTTGCTTCAAACAATATATCGGTATTTGTGTGCGATAAAATAGGTTGGTAGTGTGACCACCTAGTAATTACTTTGTTTATTACTTTACTTTGTTAAAAAAACTCTAGTCGCAGATTGACATTTGAACAGATGTTAAAAAAACATACAATAATAAAAACACAATAAAACATCGGGAAAAGGTAATTTACAGCTGCATTAAACTATTTTTATATGCACCGTTGTGAATGGCTATAGGTGTTAAACAGCTGTCGCCCGATGCGAATGGTAAAAGGTGAAGAAGCGGTGATTTGTGTACGTGTGTGTTTTGACTTTGCGACGTGGTGATTAGCAACCACGGAATCCGACTGAATCTAATCCCAATCCTTGCTGGAATCTAGCGCTTCCATCCTGATGCATTTCCCAGATTTCAGAGCAGCCCTGCTGCTGGCCGTGTTAGGCTTGGCGAGCGCCCAGCGTGTGGCGCCCGGCGTGAATCCCCAGCATTATGTGAGTTGCTGATATTGTGCAAGCAGCTGCTAGTTATTTAATTGACCAATTCTCTGACTCTATGTAGCAACAAGTGCCTCAGCAGGTGCCGCAACATCACCAGCCGCCGCCGCCGCAGCAGTACCAGCAGCAAGGTCACGGCGCTCCTGGAGTGCCGCCGCAGCAGTATGTGAGTAGGAGTCAAGTCAGGGGCCCAAGGACACTAACCGTCTGTCATCCCCTTCCCATAGCAATACGAGCCCGTGCAGCCTGTGCAGTATCAGCAAGTTCCTGTGCAGCAACAACCCATCCACCAGCAGCCACAAATGCAGCAGCCCATACAGCACCAACAACAGCACCAGCAGCAGCAACAAGTGCATCACCAGCAGCAGGCGGGTGGCCATCATCACGGCCAGCCCCAGCAGGTGTTGAACACGGGCAACATTCAGCAGGAGCGCGCGTAAGTCGGCTAGGGCCACGACTATCTTATCTCGGCTTTCATATCTTTTATTCTGTACATTCTAGTCACATCCAGGAGCATATGCAGGTTCCCATCGATACGAGCAAAATGTCTGAGGCGGAGCTTCAGTTCCACTACTTCAAGATGCACGACTCGGACAACAACAACAAGCTGGATGGCTGTGAGCTGATCAAGTCCCTGATCCACTGGCACGGTAAGATCGCACGATTCTTCTTCTTCGATTGAGGATCCTGGTTTTGTGTTTTGATTGCGTCTGCGGTTGTATTTCTTGCTCTGTTTGACTCATGTGTTTTGTTTTACCTCTTTTTGCATATGCGTCACGTACAAAAAATAACTTAATTCGGCTGTTTCCGGTGTGTTCTGGTTTTTGGTTGTGGTCATGCTCAAACATCATCCTAATCCATCTTGCATACGACATAACAACTCATTGAACTCCAGAGCAAGGCAGCAAGGAGCAGCCCAACGGCGAGAAGCCGCACGTCGAGGAGAAAGTCTTCTCCGATGAGGAGCTGGTGGCCCTCATTGATCCCATCCTGCAAATGGACGATACATCGCGTGACGGTTACATAGACTATCCGGAGTTCATCAAGGCTCAGCAGAAGGCCTCCGAGAAACAGCAGCAGCAGCAACAACAGCAGCAACAGCAACAGCAGCAGCAACAACAGCAGCAGCAGCCGGTTCATTAGTAGATAGCTAGTTTCCATACACCAATCAAGCTTGACTATGTCATCGTCTTAAGTCCTGTGACGTGCAACACATACTCCTGTTTTCTCGCCCAAAACATCATGAAATTACGTCGACGTTGTCAACGGTTTTTAGCGCAGAATTTTGAGATCGTTCTTCAAAGAATTTCTACTTAAACCATGCTGCAAGCATTCCATTCCAATCGGAAAACTTCATTGAACAAATTGTAACTCATTAAATCCTTCCAAGAAATTTTCACAAATTCCCTATTTTTGAATAGTTTTCCACACGAATCTCTAAAGTGGTTTGTGCAATTTTAGCTGCTTTTGTTTTATTTTGTTTTCCCTCGTCATAATCTTAGTTAATTTCGATATGAACTAATTTTTAAGCGCATCTTGAGAGCAGCAACAAAAAACAGACTGATTGTGTGAACGTTTGTTTTGTACAAAAAGAGAGAAAAACACGCAAAAAAATCGAAGTAAAACTATAACTAAAACGAAAACTCTTTTTTTGAATTTGAGACCTATTATATAGAGACGCATGCAATTCTTTGTAAGTAAAACCAGATCTAGCAAATAAAGTCAAATACAAATCACAAACCCACCCACCGCATCTAAACCCTTGCCTCCAGTAGCTTATCTAGAAACATTTGTTAGGGGTTTTCGGTGAGCGCTTGCCCTAACACGTTTAAGTCTAACATATGTTTAACATAACATTCTATCATTGCAGTCGAAGATAGTAGCAAGAAACCGCCGGTGGAGGGAACCGAGACTCCCGATGAGCACAAAACCGGCAGCGTGTACACGGACAAGGCCCTGGAGGATACCATCGACTATGTTCTCAAGTCCATGGACCTGGACAATGATGGCTTTGTGGACTGGGCCGAGTACCGACAGACTGAGGGTAACATTGGCAAGGATTAAACTAGTCATTATCCCTAGAGAGCCATAGAACTTGACAATCACTTCAGTCAATACGTACCCACCCCTCCAAATTGTTAAAACCTTTTGTACTTTTGCTAAATAAATTGTGTTTGAATATACCCATCAAGTAACGCCCGCCGATTGGTAAAAGCTCAGATTCATTGTAAGATATGAATATCGGTTGAAGATTTACTTATCGATGGTATTACAAGAAACGCCAATGTATGTGCGACAAGTATCAACCACGAAAAGAGCCATACAAAGTTTACAGCAGCGGAAGCTTTCCGGAACGGACAGTGGGCGGAACGGCCGATCTGGCGCAACTAAAGTACAATTTGAAAAACAAAAAGCTTTACATTATTTTGTTGGATTCGATTACCACTCCTTAGGCTATCGATACTATTGATCGATTTTCAATCGCTTTTTGTATGAAATTTTCCCACTCTTTTTATCCTCAATTAAAAGCGACAAAAAATGTATTAATCTTCAATTTTCTTAAATTTTTTTTTGGGTTTCTGTGGCAAAATATTTATATATTTTTTTAATTAAAAAAAAAATGCTTAAAAAAATGTATTAAATATTAAAAAACAAAAAAAAACCTATACATTTATACATTTTGCCCACTGTGCAACGCAACGAATGGAACTTTCCGACTCTTGCGCTGAGAGAACGAAAACTTTCAATAGACGGTGAGGCGTTGCAGCCGACGGTCGACGAAAAAGGTGGATGAAAAAGTCTGAATGAAAACAATAAACGAACAAATGCGGCAACATTTATAGGACTTATCAAAACAGAAATTAAAGACTAGTGTATTTCAGTATTACGCATTCGTCGTGAGTGACGGAGCCCAGTGTTTCGAGTGTGGTAATTTGGAGACCCGTGCAAAATGTAAGCAAAAATAGTCACAGAAATAAACAGCACAGATAGCGAACCCATATAGACTCTTGGTCAGAAATGCAAAAGAACTCTCGGGGCTGATGGCCTATAATTATGAATGCCGGTCCCACGGCCGTAATCGCGTTGCGTTGCTCGGGAGACCCTGCCGGTGCCGGCGGCCTCTTTGTTGATTGAAAATAAATAACCTGATTGGGCTAGGAACCGGTGCCTCCTCCGTTTCGGCCAGAATTCGGCGTCCACGTGCTCGCGTGCATCGAGGAATTACGCTTTGTATAAATATTTGCCGTTGCATAAATGATAAACGTGCCACGCGCTGGGTGTGATATCGATTTTGCCAGCCACAAGAGCTTGCCCCATTAGGTGGGCGGGGTTGGGGGCGGTTGCTGGTCGGATGCGGTGGATGGTTGAGGACTTCCGTAGCTCGTGCCGACCCGTTTGCCGCAAGTGATTTTTAGTGGCAGATAAGCCGGCTAATGCAATAGCATTACAGTTTGGTTTTGTATTAAAAAGGGTATTCATGATTTTTAGGGCTGCCATGCAGTCGTCCGGCCGACCACGCGAGCGCCTGCTCTATGCCTTCCGAGGATGGATAGCCTTTGTGGCGTTCATGGACCTGGGAACCGCATTTCGTAGTTATATCGAGCGAAGGAGCTTCCTGGGCGATCATAGCGACACGCAGTTCATCGAGGGTGAGTACATGCCACATTCCACACGCCACATCACATCGCAATGTTTGATCTGTGTGGCTCAATTTCCAGGGGACTACACCATATCCCGTATCATTGGCATGTACTGCCTGCTGAAGGCAATCGCACTAGTGCACTGCACCCTCTACATCCACTACAGACCGTAAGTATCACAAGTGGAGTTGCGGGAGGGGGAAGTAATAATTTTCTATTTTTGTATAATAGTGTTGTAAGCATGGGCGGCTGCTCTTTGGCCCTTACCATGGTCTTCTATGCCACTGAGGCCCTCTACTTTCGCTCGAGCACCCTCAACTTTTACGTGATCTTCCCATGCGTACTGAATTGTATGCATTAATTAATATAATTCAACTTCGTTCAGGTTTATTAATGATATTCTTTTTGGCCAGCTATTACACTCTTGGGACTGATTTACATACCCAGACGACTGCGTCTATGGGAGCCCAATATGGATCTGGATGATGAGAACTCGCAGTTGCTAAAGCAAATGACGGGCTACAAGCGGAGGCGCACGAAAAAGCAATAATTTAATGTTTAACATGGACTTTATAGAATACGTAGGAAACCGATTGGTTTGGGTTTCCTCGAGGAACAGTATTGAGGAGAATCGCATATTATCCGATATGGACTGCATTGGTGTGATAGAAAGGGCATCAAGGAGAGATTAAATTGAATAGCAATACTGAAAGCAACGCCAAATTAGTGATTTTCTATAAATTAGGTACGAAAGAGATATACGGTATACGATAATCTCGGCATAAGTCAATTTCTGACATAATCACTTAAACTCATGTTGTACTTCCTTTTTATAAATCTATATGACACAATAGATTTTTTTTGCACTTAAAAACGTTGAGAATGCATCTAGGAATTATATTCAAAACTATCAAAAGACAGCACCCCAGTTTAAAAATTCAAATGGAAGGCTTTAAAATTATAAATAACTTTATGAACAAGTAATTATAATATTACGTTGGATTTTTCCATTAGGCGGGCACTAATGTGCTTCTAGAAACGATTAGCAATTTTTGGAACATGCTTCCGGCTCCTACGATTAAGCGAACACATGGTTACAACATTTTATACTTACTTATCACATATGAATACCAAAATATATACATCTAAAAACAATAATTAGTTTTATATATCATGTAGTGAATGTTTTGAATAAATATTTGAATTTACACCAGTGCGCCAACGTCTGTTCAGTGTTGGTAAGCGTCTTCAATTGTATGCGCGTAGCAGTGTTTCCAGATCAGCTTCTTTTCAGCAGATCTAGCCTTTTACAGAGTCAAATGGCGGAAGCGAAAAAGTGGAAATTCTTCTACATTATTTGTTTCAGCGTGCACACAACATATTTTGATCTTAAAATACCGTGTGTAAAAGTAAAAAGTATCATTAATTTACTTTTACTCTTTTTCAGAGGTTAGCATGATTTCTAGCATTTAATATTTTAGAATAAATCTAGCTTTAAATTGCTAAATGAAAAATGTTGGCATCCCTGATGGGCAGTACTGTTTAACACCGCGGGAATTGCGCCTTTTACGATTTATATTTTCTTGTTGTTTATTTTGCACAATTTATGAGATTTGTTGTTAATTATGTATCGGAAATACAAGAAACGTGGCCAGAAGCCACTGAATACAATCGATGAAAATAGGTCAATCAAGATACCAGTAAGATCAATTGAAACTGTTGCATCGTTCGTGAATACAAATGTGTTTTTTGCAGCGCCCGGCGGACAACGAAACCGGCGACAGAACGGATGTTTCTGTGACGTCTTTTGGCAGTGGCAGCGAGGAGAACATACCGGCCTCTCAGGAGCATACGCAACGCTTTCTATCACAGCACAGTGCCATCCTGGCCGCAACTCTGGGACGCACACAGTCCTCCAGCCGGAACCCGTTGAGTCTGTCGCGGCAGCCAAACAACTTTTTCGAGCTCGTCCTGATACGAGCCGGGGTGCAATTGGATCAGGGGGACACTCTTGTGCTGTCCTGTGACCATGTCTCGATAGTTTCAAAGTTGCGAGAAATATTCATGAGTGCCCCGTCCTATGCCGACAAGGTTGAGACCTTCAAGTCGGGTCTCAACACTGCCATGGCGCCCAAGTCCAAGTTGTCGCAGAAACTTCTGACTGGCTGTACTGTGGATGCAGCTGGAGAGGAGCAGATATATCAGTCGCAGAACAGCATGTTCATGAACTTTCTGATGATCGATTTTATGCGGGATCCCTGCCTGGAGGTGCTCCTGAACCGAATGGAAGAGGTGGCCACATCGGACCAAGTTATCACGGGCCAGGGTGCTATTGCAATGCCATTGCTGCCTCTGATGCTGGCCCAGATGCGCTATCTGTCTCTTGCCCACAAGGAGCAGATCTATCAGCGAATCGAGGGTATCTTCAACAGAGCCACCGACTCGTCTAAATTGGATATCATCAGCAATGCCGAGTTTGTGCTCGATGCCAGCATGCACGATGCATTTGTCGAGCTGCTCTTGTAAGCTGACACAAACACAATCGTGTACGGCAAACTCACTCTCTTCTTTTGGCAGTATCAACTATTCCTGCAGCGAAGAGCTCTTCCATATGATCACAGTACACACATTGAGCAACCTTTCGCTCTCAGCCAAGACCCAAGACAAGCTGCGCCTGCGCATTCTAGAGTTCACAACAAGTGGCGCCTGTCCAGACACGGTACACAAGATCCAAAACTATATTCTGCTTTTATTTCTAACTCCCTGTTTCTGTAGACATTACCGCACCTTATACGGCTTTTGCTGAACAGTCTCAAACTGGACACAGATGATAGTGTGCGGGAGGTAAGATCTATTCATCCAATCCTTCTAGTACCGAACTGAATCGAAATTTATATTTAACAGCTGGTTTCCACACTGCGCGAAATATTTAACTGGCGTCACAGAGCTCTTAATGATAGTAGCGCACCGGCGGCAGCCAACGACAAGAAGTCGCAACTGGACCTTTTTGGCTTTCTGGAACTAGGCCTAATACGCTCCAAGCGATTCTATCAAGTGTGGCAGAGACTAATAGCGAGTTTGCCCGCAGACGGATTCACGTTAGTTTAGGGAAAACAGAAGAATGAATACTTGATTCTACAGCTGTACGTCTTTGCAGTGCCCTGGACCTAATAATTCTTTTGCTGCTGATTCATGTGAATGAAGATAACTCCTTGTACATTGAGAATATTGTAAGTAGAGTGGATTATACCCCTCTCTATGTTCATTTTAAACCGGCAACCCATCTTTTTTGACAGCTTCGCCGTCGCATAAAGCTGAACCAAATCTCAGTAAACATTCTAGAGGGCGTTAAGCTGCACTATCCGCACATTTTGGAGCAACATATTAGCACACTGATGCACATACTGCACGACTTTATGTGCGAGAAGAACGTAGCTGTCTCAGAGTTTGCAAAATCCTCGTACAGGTATAGATATATTGTTCACTCGGTTTCTTGAGCTAATGTTTCATTTACTGCAGCGTACTCTTTAAGATTTTCACCTCAATTCAGAAGAATATTCTGAGGAAGCTGCTGGAGCTGGCCTGTGACAAGTCGTCCCAGCATCTAACCACAATGGCATTGCATTTGCTGCGCGAGCTGCTGCGCAAGAGCTTCAAGGATGTGCAGAACTGTGCGCCTCTCTTCCTGCCAATGCTAGATCGGTTGAGTGACCTAACACTGCCGCAGACTCGCCTGGCTATGGAAATCCTTTGCAACTTGGCTTTTCCCGAGCCAAAACTACCCGAGTCTGGGCCGCTGCAGGAGCAAGTCGAAATGGTGGTGAAAAAGCAGCTGATAAATCGAACCGAATATGTGAAGAAGCAGGGCATCATTGGCAGCGTGCAGCTTATAAATGCCATTTCATGCACTGAGAAGAAGAGTTTGGACGACGAGGACGAGGATGGGAACTTCTCCCCCGTTGTGGATTCCATAGACGGTCTGCCCGACGGTCGCCCCAAAGTGGCAGCCAATTTGATAAGTGAGTAAATAGTGAAGCTTCTCAAACACACACGAAACTGTTTTCTCCACCACACAGCTCTCACCGAATCATCCATCATGAACAGTGCTGAGTCCCTGGCGCTGTTCTACGAAGAGTTGGCCACGGTTATTTCTCAGAGATGTCCCATATCTTCATACTGGAACGATAGAGGTTTTACCATGTGGCTCTGTGAGCTGATGACCTTTCGCTTTCAGCAGAGCTTCGCTACCGAGAACACTCCAAAGCCGATCAAGTGAGTACCTTCGATGGAAACCGTACTCCCAACTAACTCCAAACATTTCAAAGGGGTATCCAGTTGGAATATCAAAAGAATATCAACGAACTGGACGAATCGAATGTAAATACGGAATCGGAGGTTCTCAGCATTGGCATAAACATATCCGAGCTTGTCTTGTCGCCCAAAAACGAGTGAGTACCGAAACCGAGTGTATCCTTTGTTTGCACTTTGCTAATTTAACGAATTTACAGTGCCACTGAGTCGATATATGTGATGACGCCGCTGTTTTACCTTGTGCGAATGCTACACCAGAATAGCTACCGTGGCAGCCTGGAGATGATCAATGCCTTGCTTGGTTGCGCAATTGTACTGCCCTCGTTTTTCGAGGACGACAACTACATGGCCATCTTCGACAACTATGACGGGGAGCAGCAGAAACATATACTCAGCATTTATTTCCATACTATCAACTGGATAAGAGTCACAATCAGTGCGTTCGCCACTCAGTTACATCGTGGCACACGCGAACGAGTGCTGCTCCGTCTGGGCGAATTAATACGCATAGAGCAGAGGGTCAAGGCGCTCTTGACCCATGCGCCTGCTGACTTTGTAGCTCCTCCATATCAGTTCCTCGACTTTTCAAAGCAGAAAGTTACTCTGCAGAAACGGCAGGGCGGCAAACCCCCCGGAGCCAAGGTCCACGAGACCCCAATGGAGGAGGACGACACCTGTAATCAAACCACACTGGCGGACTTTACCATCAAGGTGGCTCCCTGCAAGACCAACAAAACCAAAATAGACTTTGAGCAGCTGTACGGACCACGGGAGAAGTACAGACCCATGGATGTCCGCATTTTGGTGTTGTTGGAGAAGCAGGAGCTATCCTTGAACTATCCACTCGAGGATAAGGAAAAAGGAAACGCCTTAGGGCTGCTGGAGCTACGTTTCCTGCTTGAAGATGTGGTCCAGAAACTAAAGGCCACAGTTTATGACCAGCAGGACTCACTTGATTCAGTTTTTCTCCATCCGCATCGTGTCAGTCCAGAGAGCTTTATACATGATATATGTAAATCGATGGTTGATTTAAACAATCACCTAAACGTCCTAGCCAAAGCCATAGATGAGGAGTTGGCTAAAGTCAACAATGTGTATAGCAATTTGGATCTGTTCAAGGAACGATTCAACTATATCAAGACCTGCTTTGGCCTATGCATTCAATACTTTGCCTTGTACTTCTCCTGGAGCGGATGGAGCGATGAGACGCACGCCAAAGAGCTGCACGGTTAGTTGGCTATTATATCATTATCTTATGAATACTCATCTCATTTTCGTTTCTGCCAGAATCCCTGTACATATTTCACACATCAGATCTTCCGAGCCAGGAGGTCCGGAAATATAAAAAGCAAACTATTCCCCAGCTGGCCACTTTGAATTTCGACTACTTTTTGAAGTACGAGAAATCGGTACTAAACCTGAGTACGGCTGTTCAACTGCACCGACTGCTGTGCAGCCTGCGGAAACTGGGAGCCACTGGGGACGATGCCAGTCAGTCGAGGTCCCGGCTGGCCGAAGATACACGTACGTAGTAGTGTCGTATTCAGGAAAAATATGATTTTGATTTGATGATTTTCAGACGTACTCTGCGACAAGCTGCTGCGCCGTAAGTGGTTCCACTTCTCAAGCAACCTGGACAAAGGAGCGCAGTGTAATATATATCTTGATGAGCTGGTCAAGGGTTTCCTCAAGGACTCTACCTTTACGAGGCAGAACGAACTTCTGGATGAGCTTATCAAGGAGTGCAAGATACTAAACACAAAGGACAAGGCACTGATTTCCTTTCCCAACTTTAAGAAGTAAGCGATGCCTATAGGCTAATATCCGAACGGTAGTTGATAGAGGATATCTTTCAGAGCCAACTTTCCTTTGCTGTTTCGTGGATTGTGTGAGGTGCTAATACACTCGCTGAATGCTGAACTGAGCGGGAACAAGGAAGGAGATCGCCTGAGGCTGTGGGAGTCAACGGTGGACTTGCTGAATGGATTGCTCAATATAGTGCAGCTGGTGGAGCAGCCCCGTAATTTCGGGCTATTCCTCAAACATTCGCAGCTATTTCTGAAGCTTCTGCTGCAACGTGGCGTGTCCGTGCTGGAGACGATAGTGCGTGAGGATCCAGAGAGGCTGACAAAGTTTCTCCACGAGCTGCAGAAGGTGACCAGGTTCCTGCACCAGCTATGCTGTCATTCGAAGTCCATCAAAAATACCGCCATCATAAGCTACATTCCCAGTCTTCGCGAAACCATAGAGACGCTGGTGTTTCGAGTCAAGGCTCTCCTGGCAGCCAACAACTGTCACTCCGCCTTCCACATGGGCAATATGATCAACAGAGACCTGCATGGGGACTCTATCATCACGCCAGTGGGCTCCTTCGTCAGCGAGGAGAACAGCGACGAAGAGCTGCCCGCAGACGACACCAGTGTGGACGAGACAGTAATTGGAGCGGACATTGGCATCAGCAACATTAGTTCCGGCACCAGACCGAGCACCAGTGGAACTCGCAGCAAGTCCTCGTCGCGCAGTAAATGTTTCTAAATATTGTTAAGGTTTAACTTTCAAAAATAAAGCGTAATTTATTTTTGTGATCAAAATGTGGAAGTTTTTCATGGGGGGGGGGGGGGGGGGAGGGTGGATATTGAGCATTAGACGATCTTTGCATTCTTTATTTATTTCATTTTTTATTATCTGGATGCAATTTTATTTAATTTTCATATTACAAATAATAACAAATGTATGTATATCAAATATTTTAGTACAATATGCTTCTCTCACTTTTAATTTCTTCGTTAACAATAATTGTTTATTAAGACGTAAAAGTTTTGCTTCTGTTCTGTTTCTCCTACCTCGCTTTCTTTTTCTCTTTCTGCCTGCTCCTACAATGAATTCTGATTGCTTATTGAGTTTTGTTTTTATTATTATTTAATTCTTCATCTCTTGATTTTATATCGTAATAATTGGCGACGTTACGTTCACGGTTTATGAATCCCTCTCATATGTACGTGTGGCATGTACTCAATCGTATGCAAATCTGCTGTGATGTTTATCAATTAGTCGTTAAATCAATCAGTTATAAAATGATGCGATAGATTCGATATATATGTAATTTAAAAGCATAGAAAACACACACAAACTATAAATGTAGAGTACAACAAAAAAATTGTTTAAAAAAAGTCGATACAAAATGTGGTAAAAATGTGGCAAAAGCTAAACCTAAATTGTGTGTACGAGTATGTCCGAAACAGATATTGTCCTCATACAAATCGTGTCCTTACGAGTATACGAAAAACGAAAAAAAAACTTTGGAAACTGCCCTGACCTGATTGTGGCAGATCCTGGCATCCTGTCACTTGCCCCCTGTCTAGCTGGCTCTTTCCTTATAAACAGTTGCGCTTGCTGTTAGGCCAATTCTTGAAATATACATGATCGGATTGATTTTGATTGCTGAAAAGGTGTGGAATAGGTCAATTTGGAATAGGTCGAGTCTTTGTGTATATTTCAATTTACAATGCGATCGTCGTGTTTTGATTTATTAATTTTTATTGTTTTCTTTATTTGCCAATTTTTCAAAACTTAAAACATTTTACACAAATTAATTTTAAAAATTTTTAATACGTACGCAGTCTGTTTAAAAGTTAAGTTAGATTATACACTCCTACGCCTACATATACATTATATACTCATATATATATATATATTTATAGAGAAAGATATATATATATTTACTGTATATATATTTAATATATATATATATGCATGTATATATAGATTTAGTAATTATGATTAAATCTTGCCTTTGCATCATCACAATTCATGTAAAGTTTTTCATTTTTTTCGCTCAGTTTCCATGCGCAGTTTTGCAATTTTGTTGTCCACCTTGCTTTCTCTTTTTTTTTTTTGTATTTGGATTTCCTCTTTTAAATTTGTATTTTTTGTTTGTTTTTGTTTGTGGTTGTAATTACTTGTATTACTTGTTGAAAGTTTCAATTTACACACGGTTACAGTTATGGCTGTTGCTGTTTGCTGTTGTTATTGGGTCAAAGATTAATTTTGCTTGCGCGTCCTCTTCACAAATACACAAAAATGTAAAACCAATTAAAAAGCTAAACAAATTAGTACGTTAAGTATTTAACATTAGGGCTTTATGCGTTAGGTCGTAAAAATATTTTGCTAAAAATTAATATTCATATAGTTTAATATATATATATAACATTCTATTGAAAACTTAAGCGCACAAACAAAACTAAATATTCAAATTAAAAACTAATTTTGCCAAACGTTTTTGCTTTCCCGAAAAAAATTAAAACAAAAATTACAAATTACAATATTTAACACAATTAGGGGATTTTTTGGGTGGAGGGAGCGGGGAGCGGGGAGCGAGGAGGCGGGGATGGGTTTCAGGAAGGATATGGGGAAAAATTTCAGGCTTCCAAAGAAATGGTTTCCAAATAACGGCACATAATTTTGGTGATAATTTCATTAATCATAATTTTCATCAAGTTCAACGAAATCGGAAAACTTTAACGGAGTGTGTAACAATTTGCCAATTGGTTTACAGTTTTAGTTTAGTTTTTAGTTTACAATAGAAAAACACATTAACAATAAAAACTTACAAATTAAATTACAAATTTAAAACAATATAAAATCAGTACAGTTATCGAATTAAACAAATCGTTAAAATTAGTTATATGTATATATTTGCAATTTGAAGTGGGTTCAAAGGTTCAAAGTCACCAAATATGTGGAAAATTTCACAGGCGAAAAATCGAAAATTTTGCATTATAAAAATACGCGGCGTTGAAGAATTTTTCTTTTTTTTTTTCGTTAATAACATCCTTAAAAAAGTAACTCATTTGTTGTGTTTGTGTGTGTTTAAAGAGAGAGAAAAAAAACGTAATAAAAGTTTTAAATGATTTCTCCCCTTTCTTTTTCGAGGGCAACACTCTGCTCTCGATCGGGAAAAGGTAGATCCTTTAAGAAGAACTCCTAAGGAAACTTATCAAAAATTATTTTAAAAAGATGGTTAAATATTTAAGTGATTTTTTTTTGTTTTGCTTGTTATTGTAGATAGAAAATGGCGCACACTTCTCTTCCTTCTCCTACAAAGACAGTTTACTTTAAACATTATGTGTGTGTGTGTGTGTATATGTATTGGTGTTGTGTGTGTGTGTGAGTGTTACTAAATGTAATCTTAACTATGGTCATTTAGAATTTGTTGTATATGTTCCTCTTATTGTTTGTGGCTAATATTATGTATTGTATTTAAAGTTCTTTGCTGGTTTGCAAATTTTGCGCAAGTTCTCATCGTTTTTATTTTTATTTTTATATATTTTTTTTTTAACTGTAGGCAACTGCTTGGTGTCTGTGTGTGTGTGTTTGTTGTTTGTTTGTGTGTACTGGTAATTTAAAAAACTGGTGTTTTTTAGGCTTATGCTGAACAATGTTCATAGATACGTTTTAAAACACACGCGCCCTTGTCCTTCATCAACGGCCAACAGTTTTGTATTCGCTTTATACTTGAGTTCAAAATTGGAAGTATTCTTTTGTTAGTTTAAAACTAATTTATATATTCTTTTTGTTTTGTTTTGTTTTGTTTTCTTTTTTATATAATATATATATATATATTTTAATTAACTTGTTGCTTTACTTGAGATCTAGCAATAGCGGAAACGCAGACATAAACGACAGATAAATTTTAACAAAAAATAAAGGGATTTTTGGTTGTGAATTTCGCAAAGTAATCTAAATAAATGAAAGGCAAGTTTTTGCTTGATAATTGATTTTCCTATATAAAAGTTTTTTGTTTTTTTTTGACACGCGTGTGTGTGTGTGTGTGTGTGCTGTTTGTAGGCATGGCATGGAGTTACAGTTAGGTTCGCTATATATGTATGTAGGTGTGGGGCGTTACTTTCATTCGTATCATATCATATCATATCATATAATATCATATGTGCGTAGCAGTTCTGCTTAGATGAGTTCGTCAATAAAATTGGGAGAGAGTTTTGAGTCAGAATTGTTAATTAGTTGAGAGGCTTTTAAGGAGAATTTCTAGAATTTTATGAATTGTTTAGGTTTGCTGCTAAAACGCAATCGAGCGTCGGCTAATTGATTTCTTTCTTTCATAATTTTCTCTTATTTATGTTTTTTTCTTTGAAAGTTAAGCACAATTTGTATGTTTATATGTGTAAATATTAAGTATTCGTTATTTTGTTATTAAAATTCATAATATTCATCGTTATTATTATTAGTTTTAATTTTACTTTTACTTTTAATTTTACTGCTTGTGATGTGTGTGTGTGTGTGTGTTGCGGTTTTTGTCTTTCTAATTCGTTGCTTCAATTGGCAGATATATTCTCCGGGATTTGCTTTTGCCGGAATCATCTGCACATTTTTGTGTGTGTGTGTGTTTATGTGCAATTTTTTAACCCTACATATATACTTTTTCTTCTGCCAGTTAATTGATTTGAAGTTGCCTAAGACTTAGGGTTCGTTAAAAAATAGTTTTTGTGTTTTTGTTTTCCAATTAATGCAGAAAGTCTTTGCCAGTTGCCACTGCCAGTCATTATATAATAATGCTGGGTGCATTTACATTTTCTTTTTTTTTGTATGTATTTTCTTATCATTCTCATATCAATTCAATCAATCTAATTTATAATTTTTTTGTTTTCTTAATTTTTGTTTTGTTTTTGTTTTTTTGTCAGTCAATGTTTCTTCATTAAGCTTTGCTTTTCACTTTGAATTCTTGTTGTTGTCTCTCGAAGTCCCTACAATATTAAACATTTTTTTTTGTATTTTAATTTAGTACACATCAATATTCATCTGAACCTGAATCTGGATCTGATCTCTCTCGTATATATGTACTGGTTTCCCATATGTCTTGCTGGCTCCTTATTGCTGTGTGGTTATATACAGTAAAGGGAATTCGCTTGTGCACTATTTGCTTGTGTGTTCATTTTGCTTAAGGCTCCTCTCCTCCTCTCTTCTCTTTCTGTATATAGTCGAATCGATTTCGAATTTGTTTTTTGTTTTGTTTGGTTTGTTTTTTTTTACGCAATTCAATTCAATTTCAATGTATAAAAAGGTGCTACATGCTGCTTAAGATTTAAAATCAATCCGTACTGGGCTTAGACTGCTCTCTCTATATAGTTATAGATAAATATATATATTTTTAAATTTATATATCGTTTTTCGGTTTTTGTTTTGCTTTGTTTTGTTTTTTGCTATATGCGCTCAATTATTGTTTCGATTTCAAGTTAAAAACGCTATGAGACTTAATTTGTTTTCGTTATACTTTTTCTGTGAACTTTTAAAACGATTCGACTTCGATTTCGATTTTGTTTATCTACGAGTTTATACGGGTTTGATCTGTACTGATTTTTAAAATGGTTCTTGGGGGGGGAGGAAATCGGTTAAATGAAGAAATTTTTCTTTTAAAATTCTGCTGCTGCACAAGGCTATATAAGTGTTGGCATACATACATACATACAGATACATATATACTCTACTTGACTGATTTGTTGCTGCTTCCGATACCGATACCGATTCCGACTCTGATACTTGTTGTTTGTTTGTTGTTAAAGCTATTTCGAATGAATCAAATGAACAGAACGGAAATCGGTTTGGTTCCGAAATGAATGCGTTTATATCTAAAGCAAGTTAAGGATCTCTCAGAATTTTCGCTAGCTGTAGGTTCTTATGGTTTATACAATTCTTTTAAAGGGAATTTATTGCTTTTACTTGGATCTAGATCTTCTCCAGGACATCGACGAGTGAAATTATTATTATTGTTATTATTATTATTGGATGTTGCTGGGGCTGTAACTTCCATGTTGTGTGGCTGCTTTATAACTGATATCATATATAGGGTTGCTGTTGTTGTTGTTGTTGCTGTTGTTGTTGTATTGTTCTAACTCCATGCCGAAAACGTATCCATGTACCACTGTTCACCATTTGTGCCTAAAGGTTGCTGTGGTAGCGGTAAACTGCCCCAACTGCCGCCATTTCCTATTAAACCGCTCGGGTAACGTCGCTTAACATCTGCCGGATTTTGGTGACCTCCATCGAACTTACGTTTACCGACTACTGCAGTGGGTAGGTTCATAGGTTCGAGGACAGCATTTTGTTGTTGGTTGTTGGTTGTGTGTGTTTTGTGTGTGTGTGGGTGTGGTTGAAGGTGTTTTTCGAAAGAAAAAAAAGAGAAAGAGAGTTAAAAATATTGTTAATACAAAAATGGTTCAAGGTGGTTTCTATTATTTTTTTCTTTTTTTGATTTTGTTGTTGATAAAGTTCAAGTTTTAGCTGGGCTATGGTTTAAATGAGGTTTTCTTGATGTTGTATTTCATTTTTTTTTCTTTTTTTTTCGCACAATTTTGTTGCATTTTTTTCAGTCTGTTTTTTGCAAAGGGGCTTTGTGGTGGTTCAATAAAATGTTAAAGACAAACAGGTGGTTTTTTTTTATCATTGCTCATTTAATATTTCCCATTTGCATTATAGGGGGGGTTGTTTCTTTACACATCAAAAATCATGAATTGGTGTTAATTCGACATAACGTTAGGGACCTTTTTGGGGTATGGTATATGATACATTTACAGAACGTATACGTATAACGTGGGTCTGGTCTTACACAAAATGAATTAGATGTGGGATATTAGGGGTGTTATCATGTGTGTGTGTGTTGGTGTGTTTGCATTGGTGTGTGTGTGTGTGCTTGTGTGAATTACAATTATTCCGAATTTGTTTTTTCAGTGTGTAAAACATAGCACACGATATTATAGCCGGAAAAACATTAAACATTAATTACAAAACGTTAGTGACAAGGAATCGACCGTTCGTTTTCGTTCGATCGATTCCTGTATAGAGCGCTGTGTCTGGGTTGTCTGTGTGCTTGATTGAAGCTAAGATTCTTCTTCACTTGTCCATTGTTGGGGAAATTTGGAATTTTGCAATGTCGCCGCTCCGTTTTTTGGGTTGAGTCTTGAGCTGAGCTGATCTGAACTGAACTGAAGCTGTTTGACTGGTGTGTTTGGTCCCGGGGTTTCTTGATTATTGAAAACGATGCCCCACAACCGACGTTTGCTCATCTGGTAGTATCGTTTTCAATTGAATGATTACAAAGAATACGTAGATTTTGTTTACAAATGCCTAGTGTCAAGTGTTGAGAAGAGTGTGTTCTTGGGGTTGTTTGTTTTGTGTGTTCGGGTTGGCTGCATTACTTGGCAATGAGACTTGAATACTTGTATTTAGGGTGACCAGATTCTTGATTTCTTTTCGGACCGAGATTTCTTGTGTTTGGAGCTACGCTTTTTGGAATGCTTGTGTGAATGCTTGCTTTTCCTACTGTTTGAGCTATCTCGTTTCTTGGGCTTCTTGACAAGCGGGCGAGTCTCGCCGCTGGCCGAGGAGCTGGCCGAGGCGCTACGCTTAGTTGCCCTCCATGTACGTCTTGCGAGTGGCTCCAGCTAGAAACAGATTTAGTTTTTTTTTTTTTTTTTCTTTACGATGTGTGTTTGTGGGTGTCAGAAACAAAGCGCATGTAGGTGTGTGGTTGTGTGAAGCATTCTAAATATAAATCAAACGATCTGTATCTACAAATACAGCCACAAAGTGTACGAAGCAGGTGAATGTGTGTGTGTGTGTGTGTGGGGGAGAGTCACGCTTTTGCTGCCGATGCAGATACAAAAGCGTGCCAGGAATCCGGTGGGTTGGGGGGTTCGTTGCTCCATTGATAACAAATTATAAGAAGGTTTGGAGTCTGTGTGTGTGTGTGTGTGTGAACATAATACACGAATCGATTAGTATCTGTATGTAAAGGTATGGTACAAATCAAACAAAACTATTTCCAGTTGATTCCCATCCTGTGGGGGAATATGTTTTGGGCTTGGATTATAGGGGGGTCGATTATATTACACATAGGATATGTATTGTATTTATGGGCTTATGTAGGTTACTAATACTATTATTATTTGATTTTTATTCACTTCCTTTGGCTTTGTGTGGCTCGGGTTAGCAAAGCATGATGGGTAAATTAATTAACAAGACTCTCGACTCTCGATATACAGAAATGCACATACAAATAATATATATGTATATATGTATATGGTTAATTTAATGGGCTAGAGTAGAAATTATATATTTATTTATATAAGATTTGTGCAATCGCAATCGATCTGTAAGTCAATCTTGACGCGCGTTTCGTGTGTATAAGTATATTATTTATGGCCTGGCAATCAACATATTTTTTTTTTTTACCAACAGATTAACGCGGGACACAAAAAAAAACAACAAAAATTATATACACGTACGTCAAAATTTTGGATGATTTCTCTTAGGGGCTATGGGGCTCTTACTCTCTTCTATGTCTGCTATGAAGGATGGGAGGGGCGGGCGATTAGAGACAAAAACGGGGACACTCTTCCATGTACTTGCTGGACCTTTTTTTTTTATAGTTAGTAAAGTGACAACAATCTTGTGCGAATGGATATTGGTGTCTGTCTGTGTGTGTGTGTGTGTTTCTGTATGTGTGTGTGTGTGTGAGATATACTAATCGATTCATAAACGTTTACACAGCAGACACTGCTCATTGTTAGCCACATATCCGTATCAATATGCAATAAAAACAATCATATAATTTGTTATTATGGTACATAGGTGTTGCGTTTGTATGTGTGTGTAAGTGTGTGTGTGTTTATTGCTGCTTACAGTTCGAAGAAAGTAAAGAAAAAAGAGACGGCAGTCACGAGAGGGCATGCATCAAAAAATCGTAGCATACATTTCAGCGCCGACACAAAAGAAATGAAAAACCCCATAATTATATGGAAATATATATGTATGTATATATGGAAAGCACACCAAGAAAATTCGTAAGCAGCAAAAGCACAACTACAGTGAAACACAAGAAACAACGAAAGAAAACTGTATAATTCGTGATTATAGAAATATAGAGAAAAAAGAGAACACAACACAACATCGAGGTAAAAGTAGGGGAGGGGTTGTTGGGGTTGTTGGGGGTTTCTGGGTTGGGGGTAGAGACACACGACATTGAGGGGGGGGGGGGGGCCTTCTTTTGCTGGTTGTCGGGGAGGAGTTCGGTTTTCTGGATGGGTCGTATCTCTCGATGGGTTTCGTTTCGTTTTGGTTCTTGTGCGCCTTATGGATCAGCGAGAGAGAGTGTATGTGTGTGTGTGTGTGTGTGTGTGTGTGGTGTGGGTTGTGGGCAGGTGGGTGTGTGGGTGTGGGGTTTCTTTACATTTTACTTGGCTTTACTTATTAATTTATATGAATTTGACATTTGAAATTTACTTCTTGCTGGGTTGTTGCTGTAGTTGGATTGTCTTTGCAGTTTTCTTTTGACGTAGGTTGTTGGGAGATTTAGCTTTGAGTTCATTCGTTTTGATAGTTTCGATTGGTTTTTTGTTGGTTGGTTGATTGTGGTTGTGTTTTTTTATCTCTGTAGTATTTTTGATTGTTGTTGTACTTATTTTTTGGTTTTGGTTTTTGGTTTGTTTGTTTGTTGAGCTCACCTGGTAAATTTTGTAGCGGCTTGACGTGCTGGGTGCCACGAGCGTTGTGACGCGTTTGTGCCACCCCACGGACCCCCCCGGTTGCTGCCGGCGCCCCCTGACCGGTGGCCCCCCGCTGAGCTACCGCCGCCGCCTGTCCCACCGCCGCCGCCGCCGCTGCCTGTCCCGCCGCCTGTGGCACTGTTTGGGCCCCCTGACGACTGATGCTGCCACGCCGGCCAACGGCTTTGCCACGCTGCACTGTGGTTCCATGCCCACGACCAGCCCCCTATTATATGGCCATCATCATCATCATCATCAACACAATCCACACATGGCATCATCATCATCGTCGTCATCGTCATCATATCATGCATGAGCGTGGCATTTGTGAGGGTTTAAGTGTGTGTGTGTGTGTGGGTTGAGTGTTTGTATGCGTGTGTGTGTGTGTGTGTGTGTGTGTGGGTGGATTCATATAGCGATTCCAGATTCGGTTCCATTATCCATCATAATCCATCATTCGTTGTTGGTCGGTTGTTGATTTGATTTTGGATTTCGAGTTTTCGTTACGTTCATTTTCGTTTTGGTTTTTGAGTTTTGGTTCGAATCGTTTTGATATTTTTTTTTTGCATTATATAAATAATTGAAATTGTGTTTGTATATATATGGATCGCCAAGAGAATTGTCAAATTTTGGTCATTTCAAATCAAATGAAAGTAAGCAAGATGAAAATACATTTTTGGAGTTTTTGGGGTATTGGAATTTTGGATTTTGGTTTGGAAATTTTCGGCAGTCGAATCGATGAGAGAATTTCGAATTTGGTTTTGTGGTGGAGGTTGGGAGGATTTTGAGGGGGGGGTCAGAAAAACGGTTTTGGTTTTTGGTTTTCGAAAAAGAAAGGTAATCGATGGTGGTTTTTTTTTTGGTTTGGTTTTTGGTTTTTGATTTTTGATTTGGTCGTTGGTTGGTTTTTGATTTAGGTAAATGGCAGAGATATAGAATTCGTAATTTTAGTGTGGACATTTTTTTTTTTTTGGTTTTTGGTTTTGGTAATTTTTTTTTGTTTTTTGTTTTTGACGAACATATATATAATTTTTCAAGATTTTTTGTTTTTTTTTGTTTTGTCATATTGTACCGAAAAACAAATGAATTGTTTGTATATAGATAAGTATATATATATATATATATATATAACAAGAACACATAAAAAGAAAGAAAAGAAAAGAAAAAATCGAAATAAACGCGTTAGATTCTTGGTGTAAACTGTTTTTTGTTTGATTGTACATACACGATGTAATGTATGCATATAAGATATATGTGTATATTGATATAGAGAGATACGTCTGCTGATGTTCAATAATTAACTAAAATGTATTTGCTTCTCTCAGTATCTGTATCTGTATCTGTATCTTTTAGCTAGTCTTTGTCTTGCTTCAATCGGATATTATAATATACTTATAACAACGGATATGACACGTCTACTCGCATGTCCAGGCAACAAAAGTATTTTCCTCTTGCGATTGACACAATATTCAACGAATAAAATATTTTAAAAAAAATTTGTAAATTTGTTTAAAAATTATAAGCTAGGTTTTACAATAAGCGTATGCGGTTAATGGTTTATTAAAGCACTGGCATAATAATAACAATATATGTATATTTAGGGCAATCATATTTTAAAACTAAAAAGCGCTTCACTTAAACACGAATTAAAATTAAAATTCAAATTATATGGGGAGCACGCTGTGTTCAGCTCATCAAATTATAATTAATGGGTACTTGGGCCTGGCCGGGTCGATGGGTGGGTGCAATTAGGGGCGAGTTATACAAGCAAAGCATAAAGATTAAAGCACAATAATAAAGCACAAATTGTTAATTGTTTGCATGTTTTCAATGGGCGGCGTGGCGAAGCGGTTCTCTCGATTCTCTCGAAACAGGCAGCGAATATGTATGGATGTATATGTGTGTGTACTCCTTCCAGCAATGGGCGTGCACTTGTGTGTGTGTGTGTCTGTGTGTGGGTCTGTTTCTGTGTGAGTGTGGGCGTGGCTTTTGTTTTTTGGGTGCAGCAGCATGTAACGTGCAAATTTTGACTTTTGTAAAACGAAATGAAGAAAATATAATTTTGGGAAATTAAAGCATCCGTTAAGCCAAAACAAAAAAAAAGCGTTTATAAAACCAACAAAATATAAATACATTTCAAAACACTACGTTTGGGGCGGCAACTCTTTAGAACTGAAGGATCTAATCAGAATAAAACCAAATATACAATATATATATTAACAAATATGTTCTACAATTCTCGTGTGTTTCTGTGTGCGTGTTGTTGTTGTTTTTCTCTGATTGTTGTCCGATTCGGGAGTAGCCAAAAAACAAAAAAGATCTATTTATAACGCACCATAACGGCCGACGAGTTCGACGAGCCATTTGCTTGGGCTCTCGACGAATGCTGTGCGGCACTTGAGGTGGCCCCAGCCATTCCGGATCCGCCTCCGACTCCGACTCCGCCGCCGCCGCCGAGACTGGTGGTGCCTCCGCCTCCGCCGCCGCCGCCGACGCTGCTGCTGCCATCGTTGGTGGCATTTGGAAAGTTATAGTAATGGAAATCACCTTCGTAGGTGCGGTAGATATCGTCGATATACATTTCGTTGGTGGCCAGGCCAGGACGGTATTCCGGGTACCCAAAATAGTCGTAATCGACCTCTAAATAATGTTGTGCAGGCCATGTGGGTGGGTTTGGGTGGGGTAGGATAAGGTGGGATAAGGTAGGTTAGTGATGATGCGGCCCTTAGTTCGGGGGGCAGGGTAGTTGTGGGTTATAGCTGAGAGACCTAGTCCTAGGCTGCCAATTGTTTCACCTTTGCCAATGTTGCACGAATTGGGCGCGTACTGTAACGCAAAGGAGCTGTTCAAAGGAGGTGTGTGGTTCGGGATGTGGGATCTGTGGCTGGAGCGTATGTGTGTGGTCGAGGGGGGCTTAAGTAGATGAGACTTGAGGATTACTTACCGGTGATATAACATCAAACAGTATACAGGGTGCTTAACATTCGCTACACAGAGAACACAATTGCAACATTTAATTATCATAAACAACTATGAACAACGTTTAAGGTTTAATGGCTAATGTTCTATGGGTTTTGATGGGTTTCCGTTATGAGAGTAGGTAATGTTGTAGTTGTAGTTGTTTGCTTTGCACTTTGGCTGCGACACAGAGAGCGAGCGAGAGAGAGAGAGAGAGAGAGGTTCAGAGGAGCAGGAGGACGGAGGGAGAAAACAAAAACTATAAAGAATCGACAACATCGAAAATGGAACTCAAAAACGAACATGCAAATAAATAAACAAAAAAAAAAACAAGAGAGAGACGGAGCGATATCGACACATAACTTGCAAATGCGAATATAGAATAGGGAAAAACCAACAACATTTACGATTAGTACAATGAAACAACGGAAACAGAAAATATAAACAATTGAGAAGTGATAAGTGAGGTTATGTTCAGATTAAAGTGAGGTTATGTCTCAATTGGTTTGCCAATGTTTCGATCTCGATCTTGATCTGGATCGTTATACGAGTTAGTGGTGGGTTTGTAGACTCAATCTAGCTGGAGAGTACGTCGGGGGGGGCAGTGCTAAGCGTGACTTTAAGGGCTCTAGGTATCTGTGTGTGTGTGTGTGGTGTGTGTATGTGTATGTGTGGTGGTTAGGGGGCGGGGCTGGGGGGGTTGGACGAGCGTACATTTGTTAGTGGGTTTTTGAGCGCACATTTGGTAAACCTTAAAGAACTAACTAAAATGATGAGGCGAGACAGAAACAGAAACAATAATCAAGAAGTTTCAACAAAATAAGAACAAAACGTTGCGATCTCAATGGTGGACATGATACAATATCGTATAACTTAAGACTTAAACAACTGCAGACCGGATTAGTGTTTTGCTTACGGCTTTGGTTAGACTCTTTCAACTAGAACTAGAACACAAACCTATCAAATAAGTACCGGGTTTTTTTTTTTTTTTTGGGGGGGGGCAGCAGATCTATATACGCCAAATATGTGTGTGTGTGTATGTGTTTACATGTGTGAGAGTGTTAGTATATGTGTTTGTGTGTGCCTAACAACTTGGCTAACTGACTACGAAAACTAAACAAAAATTAACAAAAGTTATACAGTATTTTTTTTCTTCTTTTTTTTTGTCCCAAAGGAAGGCGCTTGCGGCCTTCGCTTTCTCATCTACCATCATCATCGTCTGGCAGATGGCAGCGATGGTTCGATGGCAGCACATATATATGTATATGCATGTACATACAGACATCTAGAATGTATCTGATGGATTCACTTGGCCAATTTGCCAAACTTACCGTATTCGCGAGGTATCGGCGTACGGAGCGGCATGCGCGCACCTGGCAGGCGCATGGGCGTCAAGGACATCATGCTGGGATGTGTCGGCGACAGATTTCTGTATGGAGACAATGTTTCAAATCTTTACAAGGTTTATCCCACATGATCGAAAGACGGGATTGAGTATAAATTGGCAATGTTTGTGGTTTGTGTGACGGCAAAGAAAGAAAATATAAAGTAGAAAAATTAAATTAATTCAAGCTCTGGTTAAGCTAGTGGCAGGTGACTTGAAAAGCAAACAGAAATTAAGATCAATTTGGGTTCTTAACGAAACGAATGAAATGCAGGACTTTTGCATTTTTGTTTTGTGATTTGGAATTTTGCGCCAGGGTTTATTTTGTTGGTAGATTGTTGTTGTGCTAGCCAAGGATCGTGCAAATATTTGGGCTGGAAGTACATACCCCACAAGGCCGGGACGTGCCTGCATCATTTGCATCATGCGACGTTCACGGGCGCGCAGAATTTCCTCCTTTTTCTTTTTGTCTGAAGGCGGTTTGGCGAGTGAGACCTAAACAGTCGAAGGATTAGAGTTTATTTGTAACTTTCGTAGGGGTTTGGCACCTACCTCGATATTCGAGGCGCCGATCTCCTTGCCATTAAGGCCACGCATAGCTTCGACGGCGCTATCACGATCCTCAAAGTGTATAAAGGCATAGTCTTTAATTTTCTTAACGCGTTCTACTTTGCCATATTGCTCAAATTGTTCCTAGACATAGAAATATAAAATTAATCCGTGTGTGTTCCTTTCTCTCTTGGGGAATACAAACCTTTAGTTTTTCCTCTGTGACGTCCTGGGTTAGATTTCGCACATAAAGAACTTTAACCTTAGACATAGTTTGCTCATCTGGCTCCTCCTGTGGATCGGCCCAGTCGACTATTATATCACATCCCCATACCTATGAAAGGGAAAAACCATGTGTTAGGGATAGTTATGACAGGGTATGGGGTGGACTCACCTTAATTCTACCAGTGCCAAGTCTTCGTTTGGCCAAAGATGCCGCCTTGTGTGACTCGTATTCGAGAAAGCAGAAGCCGCGATTTTTTTTCTTATCGTCTGGTGAACTGTATATGATTACCTCGTAAAGGCCAGCTATAGGTTCAGATTCGGGTTCAGATTTATTTATAAATATAAAGAAAAATGTCATTTAAGTACGTTGCTATTTAAATGGCGTTATCAATTCGAATGCAATTTTATGATTAGTTGGTTGCATATTGTAAAAATAGAAAAAACAACGTAAGAAATACAACAAAAAAGTATTTGTATTTTGGCGTGTGTGTGATAGAGAGAGTATAGATGTGATAAGACACTGAGACACACACATGTAATTATAAGAAATACATATATGGAATATTTGAAGAGAAATGCACAAAATTTTACATGACAAGCATTATCCATCCATCTGGCTATCATTGTTATGTAAAATAATGAATCTTTCCGATATATATATAGTGTGTGTGTGTGTTTTTTTTTTGATTTTGAAAACCAATGCCAACAATTGCTTCATTTGCTTTTGCTTAAACTTTTTGAAATATTTTTGAATAATTAAGAGAGAATGCGGCTAAGCTAGTAACATTTTCGTGTGTAACGGGTAATGCAAGGATCGGAGACAAAGTTTTACTGAGAGAGAGAGAGGGGGGTATGGGGGGGTGGTATAACATTGAGTAACATAACGTAACGGATAGAAGGTTATGTAGAGTATTTTGTAAAACGAAACACACACTTAGAAAAAACACTTAAAAAAACCTCTGGTATTGCTATTTGGTTGTTGTTTTTGATTTTTGTATATATATAGTACATGTGGCAACAAAAACTAAACGAAAACGAATACGATCGATGTATAACAGAAAAAAAAAACACAACACGAAGTACGAATACGAGTACGAGTAGAGCACACATTGAGCTGGGGGTTGGTTTCATTTCTTTTCTTAGTAATGGAAACAATAATGGGTATAAACTATACACAAACATAGCCAGAGTTAGACAGAGTAAGATATAGAGAGAGAGAGAGAGAGAGATAGAGTTATATAGAGAGAGAGAGAGAGAACTGTGTACACTGAGATACAAAAAGAGATCGATAGACGAACGAAACAACAAAATATGGGCAGAGTTTTTGAATTTGGTTTTCGAGTAGTTTCAATATCGATTTGATTTGATTCGTTGGGTTGTTCAATTTTGCTCGGGTAGTGGCGCTTATGTGAGAGATAGATAGTTACACTTAGAGAAACATAGAGTAAAATGAGTTTTCTTTTTTAAAGGCTTGTTGTCTCCAGTCATTAAGTAGTATATATATATATATATTCAACGTGAATAGGCCAGAACATATCGATTTAGGTAAACGAATTGCTTTTTCTTATATTGGTTTTGGTTTTGGTTTTGGGGCGGGATCGGTTTCGGTTTCGGTTTTTGGTGTGCGCCGTTTTGTTATCTATATTATAGTAGTATATGATATAATCGTATATAAGTCTGCACTAAAACAAAAACTAGGTTTGTCCCTTTTTCAAAAATATTCAAAATGTTTCTTTCTTTTTTGGTTTTTTGTTTGTTTTCTTTTTTGGCGAATTGTTTAGCTACAGGTTTTCAACGTCAACAAATTGGGCACATTTAATAATTGGAAAAATGAGGCTATAAATTATAAAAAAAAACAATTAATTTTTTGTTGTATTTACTAACAGCGCTTAAAGTTAGAGAGAATGAGTGAGAGAGTATAGAGAATGACAGAGAGAGAGAGAGAGAGTAATAGATTAAAATCAATCGACCCCAAGGCGGGGCTTCCATCGAGGCCCAGCCTTGGATTCTGGTCTCTGGTTAGGATGCTGTTCGTGTTTTGGGATTTATTTTTGAGTGTATCATAAATTTTGTTATCAAATTTGAGTTGTTTTAAGCGTTTTAAAAGCGAAAATTGCAAAACAAAAATCCAATTGATACTTGGCATAAACAGGCTTCCATGCTCTTTTCACATTCTGCAAGTATCGCCCCTAAAAACATTGATTAGATTATATTTATATATATATATTTATTTGTTTTCGGCCAATTCCGGGAGCCAATTGTGGGGGTGGGGGGGAATGTGCTGGACTGGTCTATGGTCTAGGGTCTGGGCGGGGGCTATAGGGTCTAGGTATTATATTTTTTTTTGTATTTTGTATTTTTTTTTGGGTCTTTTGCTTTGTTTGTGGTTGGTTTTGGTTGCTGGTTTTTTGGTTTTTGGATCACTTACGTGCATGTTTAGAAAATTCCTCAATTAATTCGTCGCGATCTCTATTCTTAGGTATATTGCCGACAAATAGCCGGTGATTGTTAAATGATATCGTAACACCAATCTTTTTGCCTTTCCGAATTTCAAAATCATTTAGCTGCAATTGTTTAAAAGTTCACACAAAACAAAAGAAAATTTTGATTTGCTATGAAAAATTTGTATTCCATTGGTACTGCGATTTGATTTTGGATTGGTTTTTGGTTTTTTGGTTTTTCGGGTTGGGTGAATAATGTGACTGGTGTGTGTGTGTGTGTGTGTGTTTGGTATGGGGTGATGGTACAAAGGTAAGTGTGGAACTCTAGAATCTAGTCTTTAGTAGGTTTTCTTTTATACTTTGTATGCGTGCCAAATAAAAACGGAATTTACTCAAAAAATTGTTCATTTCTTTAGCTATTCGGCTGGTCTGTTTTCAGCTACTAGTCTAGTACTTACTATGCAGAATTATACAAGTTCGAAAAGGAAAAAAAAAACAAAAAAAAAACATATGGGCAAATTCTGCAGGCATGTTCTATATTGTTGTATTTACAGCCAGAAAGTCACTCCTTACCGACCAGATCTTACCTTTTTGCTTTGGCCAATTGGGCGTTTCGAATCGAGCGACTTTCTGGCTTGAACACTCAACGCTGCGTATACGTAATATTTGATAGTATCTAGTGGGTAGGAGGGTAGCCTGCTTTCTTACAATGTGGAATAGTAGTTATAGAACATAATGGAAAACGAAAGTTTGTTGGAATGCATATTAATTTGGTAAATAATTTTTAAAAATTTCTTTCTTTTTTTTCGGTTTGGTTTGGTTTTCTTTGGTTTTTTTTTTTGGTTCAAAGTTAATGACTGGAGATATTATGTAAATAAGTTGAAAAGAAATATTCTTGTACGACAATTCAAGCTTATATAACGGTATGGCAATGACAGAAATGGGCGTGTCATTGTTTCTATGTGTGTGTGTGGGTGTGTGGGTGTGGGTGGGTGTGCTATGAGGCAACCTAAAAGATAAAACTTAGGAATGCATCCGTTGATGATTGTGGTTTGTTTTTGTTTTTTTGGTGAGCGGCGCGCGCATTTGAAAAGAGTGTCTCAGGCAGCTTGGGTGGGGGGTGGTGGGGTTCAGACGCCTTTCAATGTGTAGATGGGCGGATGGGCGGTAGATGGTTGGGTGGCTGGATGGTTGTTTGCAGTGTGGGTGAGGCGGTAGGTGAATAGTTAGAATGAGTTGTGAAACAAAAAATAAATATATTAAATAATGTATACTAAAAATCCTACGACCCTTTCCTAGCCTAAAGTCCTAACGGTAAGTCCTCCCGCAATTAGCCAATTTTCCCATTTTAGCCAATTGGATTTTTGTTTTCGATTTAAAGCCGATTTTTGGAGCATGGAGCTCTCCACTCTCCACCTCCAGTTGATGGTAATTTAAAATACATTTTTTTTTTGTTGTTGTTTTGTTAATTTTGTTTGACAATTTACCTGTAAGTTTACCAAATTCCTCTAAAATTTCATCTTTGCCCTTTGACTTGGGTATATTGCCTACGAAAAGGCGCAGATTCGGTACGCTTATATTTATTTTCAGACACTTGCCGGGTTTTATTTCGTGATTATCGAGCTAAATGGTGGAAGGGAAGGTAAAACGAGTTTCTTTTTAATACCAATTCACTGTTAATAATAAATAATAATACGACAACAAAATCATAAATCATAAAAACTAATTAAACAATTTCGAAATAAATCAATTAAGGGGGAGGTGGTTTTTTTTTTTTTGTAGGGAAAGGTTAACTAAAAAAAGAAGACTTTGAAAAGTAATTTATTGCATTACCAATTTCGTTTCGAAGCGGGGCCGCAGTTGAGGTTTTTTTTTAGAAAATGTTAAAGGAAAACGTTTTTTTTTGGTTAGTGATTAAGTGGTTAAAGAGGTACATATCACGTTCTGCAAATTTTTGTTGGGACATGCTCGTTTAAATAAAACCAGACAGTATGGTCGAGAACACGCACGCTGCTTAGATCTCTACGAAAAAGTTGATAGCTACATAGCTCGACTTAAGATTAAAGAGAATTCAACTAAAAAGAAAATAGTATATCAAATAATACAGAAATAGACGGGGGGCTTGGATTGGGTGTGTGTGTGTGTGTGTCGTGTGGGGGGGTGTGTAGAGGGAGGAGGCCAGATTCTTTAGATAGAGAGAGAGAGAGAGAGAGAGAACTCTTTTCAAATCTGAAATTTGTACGATTTCGAATGCGCTGGTAGAGAGAGATTCTTTCGGATTAACTAAATATTACAACTCATATATGTATGTACTAGAAGACGGGACATGCATTACAAGTTACAGAAAAAGAGAGACAGAGAGATAGAGAGAGAGAGCGGAGAGAGAGAGAGACAGCAGATAGTGAGACAGATAGCGTTGCCTATGGTTCGAATTTGTTTGGAAATATCAAGGCAGAGAGGTACAGTACGGTACAGCAGAAAGTAACTGTAAAGTTAGCATACGGTAGGTAAGAAAAAAAAAACTAAATAAAATTGCATCAAATTTTTGCTCGTTGAATCTAAAAGCGCCGAATCGTTTTTCTCTTTTAAAGTTTGGGTTTCCGCAAATGTTGCTCTTTCTTTAGGTCGAATTTTGGTTTTGTTTTGGCCGCATAGCTGTTTCCTACTTGTTCCGAGAGTAAATATGTGGATACAATACGTTATAGATGTAGTATATAGTATAAAGTATATATATATATATAGGAGGATAATAGTTAATACGTATAAAAAACATTAAAGCACTGATTCAGGGTCGTGGACGGGGGGTTTTTGAGGGTTTTGGTTGCTGTTTGGGTGGGCCGGGGTTCTGGTGGGCTGGTGGGTGGTGGTTGGTGGGCGATTCAATGGTTGGCATAAATACCTGGCGCACTGCATTGACGGCCGCATCGCGGTTTGTGAATGTGACAAATGCATAACCACGATTTGTGCCTGTCATCGGGTCCATCATAAGGCGTAGGTCCCAGATTGTGCCGCAGTTCTCGAATAGCGGTATGAGCTCATCCTCGTACATGTCCTTGGGTATCTTGCCGCAGAACACCTCGCATCCATTGCCGGGCACGTTGCCCTCCCAGTCCGGTGGCGGTCCGCCATATTTTCGTTGACCTTCAAATACATTACGGTTAGATGCTTGTATGCTATGGTCGTGGCAGACAACCCACCTGTCGTCACGTCTAATGTGTAGCCGGTGCGCTCGAGAATCTTCTTGATCTTGTCCTCATCGGGACCTTTCACCTGTACGGCAGTGGCGGGCGCGGGCACGCCCTGTTGGCTAGCCCGACTCTTTTGGCGGTATGTCTTCATCACGCCACACAGGTAGGCGGACTTATTCGACACATGCTCCAGGTTCGATTCGAGGAACTGACCCAGCACATTCAAGGCACCTTCGACGGGAAACTCCTTGAGCGCGTCCAGGGCGCGCTCATCCAGCTCGGCGTGAGCGAGTTTGCCGGTTTTGTAAATTTCATCCAATTTGCCAGCGACCTACGTGACGCAAGTGATCAAATTAAAAGGCTGGAGGTCCTCCTGGTGGGTTAGCCAACTCACCTTCTTGTCCAAACCGTACTCCAAGAGCTTCGGATAGTCCTCTGTACGTTCGCCATCGCCACGGTCATCGGCTTTCTGATTAATGTCATCTAACAGCTCGCCATTACCCTCCGCCATTTCTGCAATAACAAAAATACATAGAAGTGGGTTCCGAAATTAGTAAAAATTATTAAAAAAAAATAATTTAAAGTAAAATACATAATAAAATACTATTTAATGTAACTCGGGTTTTTCTCTAAGTGTAGAGTGAAGAAATACTTCCTATGTACTCTTTTATTTCACCATTTAATGTAACTCTCTTTTTTCTCTAAGTGCAGACTGAAGAAATACTTCCTATATACTTTCTTATTTCACCATTTAATGTAACTCTCCTTTTTCTTCGAGTGCAGAGTGCTCCGAGTGCTCCCCAAGTCAGCGCACAGCGCATTTACCTTGAAGAGTTCAACGAACGCGACGTCAGGCCGTAAAAAAGTGAAATAGCTACAGAGTGTTGTTGTTTCTGTTTTGGAAATGGGTCGCGAGAATTCGCGAAACAGAAATTTCGCAGCTTTACGCATCGCCTCACGCACCCGTCCGAAATAGAGACAGCGAGAGAGACTCGGAGAGAGTGTGAGAAAAGTGCGTGAGCACGTTTGCCAAAAAGTTCGTTGACTCCAAACAAAAAAATGACGCGATCTGGCAGTGGGACACGCACAGCACAAAAAAGTGCGTGAGGAAGAGACAGAACAAATGTAAACAATATCGAAAAACACACAGAGAGAGAAAGAGAGAGAGCGAGTGCGTATATGCGATAGATTTGGACTCGCGATAGCGATAGCCGTGACGTAGGAGCACCAGTCGCCATGGCAACATTCGCGCGGTCTGCGGGCTGCGGGCGGCATAAATCTGTGTTAGTGTGTCTAAACTGGTTAAAGTCTTGGCAGCAGTGCTTCTGGTCTTTGGTTCAATTAAATTTAGACATGTTTCACTTGGCTTATCTGCAAACACCTCTGAGGCACAAACCTGTCAGGTGTGATACCCTTTCGGGGGGCATATTCGATCGCAAATCGGTATTAATTCCCATCTGCGGCACAGTACCGTAAGAGTATACATTCGTCGATTGCAGAAATACACACATATTCATGCATGTATGCGGTATTTGCTTGCCTCCACTTTTACCATGTTTTTCGCTACTTAGAAACGAGTGGAACATGCGGGGAAAACTGCTTTGGGGACTGCAGCTGCATTGGGCAATTTATCATAAATGAATATTTATGGTGCGCAGCGGACTCGGACTCTCGGGTCTCATAATGAAAATGCATATTTTCGGTAGTTGTCAAGCGCCAAAAACACATCGAAGCAGGCGAAAATATTATCAGTAGAACACTCACATGTGTGTGTGTGTGTGTTTGATTTTTCTCAAACAAAAAACGAAGCAAAAGCTGCAGCAGCGGCGGCGGCAGCAAACACACACGAAACGAAACCAAAAGAAATGCGAATCTATAGCCGAGAGCGATAATTGCGTAACTTTGTGCACAAAAAAAAAAGCAAAGTGCGAGAGCGCAACTAAGTAATAGAGCGAGAGAGAGGGCAGACGAGCGCTAGCCAACGTGCGAGAGAGTGCGCGGCCGATCAGAAATTATGAGCAAAGTAAATCGCGCATTTTTGTGCCCGACTTTTTTTGTTTGTTGCTGCTTTTGCGGACGGGCCTCTCGCTCTCCCTCTCTCGCTCTGCCCGCAAATTTTTCTATTCCCTCTATGCCGTCTTTCTCTCCGCTGACATTGAAATACTTTTGTTCGATTGATACCGTAATTGTGTGCGTGTGTGCTTGAGTTACTCACTGCTTGAGCGACTGCGAAAAATTCGGGACGAAACTCCCACAACACGTTTTTCTGGAGTGCCAGCTGATGGCCTCCCGGCCTGGGAGTCGCTGGCGGCGGCGGTGACTGTGGCTGCCCTCATCTTAACCAACAATTTGAAATTTCCTTCTTCTCGTTTTTTGTTCTTTTCTTTTGGTGGCTACTTGAAATTTCGCTTGCACTCGGTTTCGATAAATTTGGTAAATGAATTTCGTTAATTTGGCATTCCTTGAGGGCACAATGCAATGAAAAATATTTGTTTTTTTCCGAAACGGATAAAATTTTCACAACTGAACAGAAACAGGAATACAATTTTGTGAACTCGAACGTAGCAATGACAAATCATTCCCGTTGACGTTTGACAGTTAATTCAGAGACAGGGGGTCTGCCAACTCGATTCAATGCTAGGCGATAATCCCAAGAAATACTAATAGGGTGGATAACCTACCCTGAGCAAGCAGTGAAGCGGTTTCGAGAGTACCGTTAATGATTGGAAGAAGACAATTTTAAGGCTGTATCACACTGGAGTGTGCTAGTGTTTACAATTGCTTGGAGGTTAGAAGTTTCTATTGAGGAATATTAAGTTTACAAGTGCAAAGGAAAGCTTTCCAGTGCTGGCAAATGCAAATCGCAAGATATTTATGACAACTGCAGTGCCGTTGGAGTGCATCAAAGTGCAATGGTATGTATAACAATAACCGGAACCAGTCAACCAGCTAAAGCAATAACAAACAGCTATCGCTGTTCATAGCCCCCCCTTCCTCTGGTGCTCCCGAGTGTTGACGACAACCGCAGGCGCTGGCGGGGGGCCGCCAAGGGCGGAAAAGCGTTGCTGGAAAAGCATTTTCATCGAGCCACTGCCAAGGAAATGAATAATAAACACGGGCACTGTGGAGAAGACCGAATATGTGAAATTCCATTAGTGGGTACATATCGATATGAGCAGCATTGCCCCCACTCTTGGGGGAAGCCCAAGAACATATCGATTCGCAGGGTTTCCCTGGCTACAGGGCCTCCTCGTCCCATATCATTACACATTCCAAAAAAGAATACTAAAGATTGCCTTCTATTCATTCCTATTCAGGTGAGTGGCCCCCACCCCCCACCCCCTGACCTGGCCCGTACCAGCATGCTGCCACTGCTGCTGGCCTAAAACCGCTTTCAATTTGCAACACTCTTTTTTTTCTTGTTTGTTTGTTTGCTTGTTGACTCTGCCTCTGTCATCATTTTTTGTGCATGTTTGTTGTGGCAACAGGGTTGTCGCCTGCCTTGTTTGCTCTACGGTGGCAACTCTGTTCGCTGCAAAAAATGGCAGAATTTGCATGTTTTTTTTCTTCGTTTTTTCGTTTTGTTTGCACCGCTCGCCTGGCCTGGTAACTACCTCAATAAATTTCATGTTGATGCCGGCGCATACACGTATCCTGGCACGGTCCTGGGCCCTGCCATGCACTTGTGCCGGTTGCCACCCTCCGCTGGTGGTCGCAGGGGTGGTTTGTTCTTGTGCCAAGAGATAATGCCTGGTGGAAGGTTAGTAAATCAGCGATCGGAAAAAAAACGAGCTAGCAATTTAATGCCAGAGACAAAGGAAAATCAAAAATGTTGCTGATAAAGCCAAATAAATCGTTTTATGCCACATTTGTCTGACAGACAAAGCGTCGCCAGTGGTTGTCTGGGTCTGGGCTAGAATTACAATTCCCCTCGAAAGACCGCCGCGAAGCCAGACGACATGGGCTCACGGGCTGGCTGTCTGGCGGAGTTGGGGCCGGCCCAAAGTCTGGGGGTTGTTAGCCATCGCAATGCAGTTTGAAGTGTTAAAGTTTCAGGCTTTTTGAAAAGGTGAGTTTCAAGAAGCTGCACAAGGGCAAACACACACACCAAACTTTCACCAGGGACAACCAGACCAGCCCCAGAGAGCCGGAACACTTGTGTAGTTATTGATTTTGGAGCCACCCCTTTGGCCAGATGAGCCGGCACAACTCCACCAACAACTAAGCCGCTTTAAGGCACACAAATATCACGAAGAGTAACTGGTAGACCAGACCAAAGCAGACCTCGGACGGAAGTGTGGCAAATGCCTCTTGTAATTTATAGCCCTAGACGGAGGAAGGAGGGCGGTAGGGGGGTAGAATTTATGGCATTGCGACAAGGCAAAAGTGCAGGAAAACTAAGCAAATTAGAAGGAGGCGACCAGGAGGCGGCTGCAGGGCTTCCAAGGGGTGGGCAGAGGGAGGTTGTAGAATATAATTTATGGCAGAAATTAAAGTGGAGCCGCAACTAAAAAGATTTGGGGGTGGGGGGGACTTTAAAGTGTTGCAAAGGATCTTTTGAATTATTGGGGATAATAAATGTTACTACAGAGGTAATCCGAGGACACAGTAGCCGCTGTCTGTGCCAAAATCAAAGCCATCGCTGCCATAAGTTGCAAGTCGAGTTGGGTTGAATAAACAACGTGGCAGGCGCTGCAGTTCGGTGGGGTTTTGTTGCCAAGAAACCAATCGGGCGGGCCACGTCACCAGGGGCCACCAGGGGCCCACCAGGCGCCGCCATGAAATCGGGCTGGCATTGCGGGGTAAAGAAAATGTTTTCAATATTTGATGCTCGCATTTTGTGGCCGCAAAAGGGGATGCCCCGCTCGACGGAGGAGGTCGGTCACGTGTTGGTCCACAAGGGGGGCGCAAGCCGGAGCCCTACCCGATTGCACTGCTGCATTGCGGCAAGTCCGGACGGACGGACGGCTGGACAGTCGGATGTGCAAACATTGTCTGGAGGCACCAGAAGTACTCGAATTTTGTCTGTCTGTGTGCCAAGTATCTGGTGGGAAGGGCTGGGGAGGGGTGGGGGGAAAACACACACGCGACAAGCGCAAAATGAAAATTACACAAAACTTTTCCAAAAGAAGAAAATGGCGTGCTTTTTTATGGCTGTCAAAGATGCCCCTAGGAGCCAAACAAAAACATACAACAAAAAAAAAAGAGGTGGCATTTGAGAGTTGGCCAAAAAGGCAGAGACCAGGCAACACCAGTAGGGTGCCGCACACGATCCTGTGGCAAGTGAACTGCGCTTTTGTGTGTGCAACGTGCCAGCCCGAGCCGAGCCGTGCCCCAAAGTGGCATGTTCCCCATAGAGCAACCGAATTAGAAAAGTGCCGGCTGCAGGCGCCTCTCAATTGGCAGCCAGGGCCCCAGGGTGGGCGCACACACTCCCACAGACGACGTATCTTTTAGTTGTATTTTAGCACATTTTATTATATTCAAAAATAGGCTGCTCCCAGACTGCCCCCCCGCTGCGATGCGAGTGTCATCCCAGTGAGAGGGCGGAATGTCCTGGCGGTTGAATGTTGCATAAATTGTGTGCAGCGCCAGAAACTAATTGCCAAGATGGGAAGCAGGAAAAGCAAGGAAAGGAACGAAAAGAACGAGAGGAATACTTAAGGGTATTTATGCAAAAGAAGGTGGGATGAAAAGACCAGAAGATGCCGGGCATAAGAAAGATATATGACTGTGGGGGAAAATGGAAAATTCTCCAAGATTCTTTCACCTTTCGAGTCGCGAAAAAAACCCCAGAGTTGAAATTACTTAACACAGCTCTCGCAAGTCGAATGCAAAAGCCAAAACGTGTTTGCCGGCAACTGTCAAGTCGGCCCCCCCTCGCCCCAGGCCCCAAAGACCCAACCTGCTTGCCTGTCCCCCCCTCCCCGCCCCTCCAGCCTTCGCTGGCAGGGAGCGTGTTCTTGCCGAGCAAGAGTCATGCATCATGCAACACCCAAACGAAATGAGAGTCGACGACTCCATGCGGCTTTTGGGGGCAGCAGCAGCAGCAGCATAGCGCGACAACAAGAATATACAAAGACAGGCGGCGGAGAAAACATGGCGAAGCGCCAAATTATGCGCACATGCACCAGCAGGCGGGGTGGGGCGGGCCGTGGCGGGGCGGGGCAGGAGAAGACAGACAACAGAAGAAGAAACGGAAGCAAGACAAGAACTGCAAATAATTGCAGCAACGTGTGTGTGTCTCTGTCGCTGTGTGTGAGAGTGGGGCTCTCTCTCAGTTTTCCTTGCTCCTCTCTTGCCTTTCGACTCTGCTTCTGCCTCTCACTGTCCCGCAGAAGAGAGCGCATTGCACTCGAAAGCTTTTGGCGCTGCAGCAAAGCTTTCGTGCAATGCTTCGCCGGCCGGTTTTCGAATTGTGTGCTCGTGTGTGTGTGTGTGCGTGTGTGTGTGTGCGTGTGTTTGTGTGGACGCCATTTGGCTGACACGTGGCCGACATGGAGCCCAGGAAGAGAAGCAAGCGCGCTTTCCCTGCACAGAATGCAGTGGCGAAAACAAATCAGACCAAAAAGGAGAGCCAGCAGAGCAAAAGCCATGGCAAAAAGGAGAAGCGAGTGAAGTGAAGTGGAGTGGAGTGGAAATGCCAAAGCAAGGCAACAAACAAACAACAACAGAATAAGCGCACGAACAACGAAATTCGCACAGATCCAGAGGCAGAACAAACCGGTTTGCCACTCTCGCACACAGATACTCGCAGACACCAATACACTCGCAGGCACAGAGCAGCCGAAAGAGAGAGAGAGAGAGAGAGAGGGAGAGAGCGATAGAGAGGGGACGGTTCGGTTCCGACTTTGTCTGGACTTTTCTTTATTTTAAGTTCACTTTTTAATGATTTAAGCAGCGGCGTCGGCGTCAGTCAGCAGCGTCGGCGTTGGAGCAAGAGCGCGGCTGAAGGGAGAACGAGCGCACGATGCAAAAGGCAAAAATCAAAATGGTGGACAGGCAAAGGCAGCATGAGGACCAAAGGAGGCGGCAGGGCGGGCGGCAGCAGTGGTGGGGCCTGGTAGCCACAGAGGAGGGGGCGGCAGGCGGCGGGCTGCTAAGAGGTAGACGACGACGACGTCGTCGACGCTGGCAGCGGCGTTTAATGCGATTGTGACGATGTTAAATGCATTGCCACACACACACACAAGCGCAAAAACCTCATTGCTGCATCTGTGTGTCCGAGGGGGGCGGGGGGCTCTAACTTCATTGTATTGGCTGGTGGGGAAGGGGGGGGGGGGGCCCGCCGTATATGTGCGGCAGTGTTGTACAACGCCGCCTGCCGAGACACCGTGGGCGTTGTTGTCGTCTGTTTTTATAAAATATCAGCAAAAATATCAGAAAACACCTGAACGCACAGAAATTCAAATTCGTTTCATTTCATGCCATGCGTCAGCTGTTTCTTGCCTTTGGAATTCTATATACAATACATATTTAAATATATACTCTGGGCGCAATTTCTAATTTTTGCACTCACACACACAGAGAGAGAGAGAGAGAGAGGGAGGCGGCATGCATATATTGTATGTTGGGGCCTGGCTGCATGCAAGAGAATCAGCAGCGCAAAGAGGAAGCAAAAAATATATAAAATGCCGTCGCCACACATCGGAACGTACTAAACACTCACAAACACACACAGACACACACACACACACACTCACACACAGATACTGGCACTTGATGGGGATTGCGCTGCTGTCGCAAGTCTTCACTGTGTGTGTATATTTATAGGTATGTAAGTATATTCGCACTAATCGCAAAACTGCAGTTTCTTTTTTTTGCCAAGTGTATCCCAAAGATACACAGACCGAAATTACCTTTTTGTATGGTGTTTGCACTTAAATATTCACAATATTAATTCCCTTCGTTGTGTATTGGGGCGGACAGGGGGGGGATATTGTTATAATATTTGCGTTGCACAATTTGTTGCTAGATTTCTTGCATTTTCTACATAAAATATTCCTATTTACGAGCTAGATACAAATGTATCTGTGTACTTTTATGAGATCACAATTGGCCGTGTTGCCGTTGCCGTTGCCGTTACCGTTACGTTTCGTTTCGCATGCCGCGCGCGTTTACCGCCAACATATTAATAAAAAAACACTCGCGGGAGCGCTCGAGGGGGGGTGTGGGGGGATATGGGAATTTCTATTATTTTGGATATTTTGGCAAGCACTTGAATTCCGATTGCGATTTCGATTGCTGCTGCAGGCACTGCACTCTGAACCGATTCCGTGTTTGATTTTAGATTTCGATTCGAATGTGGCCAATAATAATAATAATTCCTGCGTGTGGCAGCCGCGTTGTAATAATGGCGGCGGACGGCTACGTCACCGGTTCTTCGTCTGACGCTCGCTGCTGCTCTGTGCGCTGCTGCTGCTGGTCTTCCGTTCCGTCGTCACTCACTTCCCTCGCACAACAAAGCTCAAGTCAAATGTGTTGAGTGTGTCTACCTCCTGTTTCTGCTCAGCGCTGCCAAAACCACTCAAAACACAACAAAGCCCACAAACAACTCTGGGAGTCGCAGTCGCAGTCGCAGCAGCAGCAGCCGCAAGTCGTAACGAAAGCTGCAGCAGAGTCGACGGTGGCGGCGGCGACAAAAATGCACACACAGAGGCAGAACGAGAGAGCCCACAGTGCACACTGACACTCTGTCACACGCACACACAGACGACCGACCAGCCAGACGGGCAAAAAGTTTCGCAAAAAAAAAGGCAGGAATTGAGAGAGAGAGCGCAAGCTTCGGGCAAAGCTACCAAGAGAGCGCGAGAGCGGAAGAGAGCGAACGCCTGAGAGACGCCTGAGCATGATAAGCAGCGCGAGTGGCAGTAGAATTTGCACAACAAAGCGAATGGCGAAAAAACATGCTGTTCTCTCTCACACACAAAGGCAAGCTTGCTCTCTCCCTGCGGAAGATCGCCGTCCGTCTCTCTGGTGTGTGTGGGCATAAAATGCGAGGAAAAAAAAACCACGAGCAAGCTTTGTCGCGTGTGGATGCTAAGTACTATTGTGTTCTTTATGGTTTTTTTTGCCATGTGGAACTCGTTGCAATCTTTAATCTTTTGCCACGAAAAAAAAGCAAAAGCGGAGACCTGAGACCAAGTTAAACAAAAGTGAAAATTGCTAATAAATAGGCTAAAGAATACACAGTTTTGGGCCATAAAGTGTCTGGAAGACACTCTGTCGACGTTCCACAATGCCATCCACACTCATACACGCCCAGGCAGACGCACACACACACAGACACTGGGAACACAGAACCAGAGAGGCACACAAAAGCGGGCAAAAAAAAAATACAACACAAACTTTGGCCGAACATTCCTTCAAAGGGGTTAAAATGAGCGAAAAACAGCAACGGCATGGGCATGGGCATGAATGCCCAAGGGCTGTGTAAAATGTAGATGCTGTCTGTAAATTTTTATACAAGGCAAACCAAACCGTCGAATCGGTAACTAAAATAAACGCATACAGTTGCAGCAGGGCCGCAAACACAGCTACACGGGGCTCACATACATGCCGATACAGATACACGGACACACGGACAAAAACTGCAGAGAAGTGACCGACCGTAGGAGGGGGGGTATGGAACAGGACTGGACAGTGGGACAGGCACAGGGTTTGGGGTAGGGCAGTGGGGTGGGGGGTGGGGGGTTAAGGACAGTGGCGCAGGGCCGAAAGCAGCGCCCACGCGGCGTATCTCTCGGACCGGGGCCGACTAGTGGGCTCGCCCAATGTTGCTGTCGTCGTTATGGCCATCGTTATCCGGCTTTTTGGTCATGAACTTGTGGGCCTCCACTGCACCTCCCCTCTCCCCCCGTGCCCACGTCACACGTCAAGCACCAACCAGGGCTTGCACGTGAACATCTCAAAAATATGTACTACGACGGCTTTCTCTCTTTCCCGCTGGCACTCTATTTTTAAAAGTAGTGTAAAAATATACTAAAAACAAAATTAAATAAGAGCAATTCTGTTCAGCACTCTGCTGAGTGGCATTGGCCTTTCAATCGAAATTTTGTGTGCCGAAAAAATGCAGATTTTATTTACTTTGCGGAAAAAGTTTAGAGGTACTCTCAGGTTACCCAGAAGAGCCGGCTGGGGTATGGCATGGAAATGGAAACCCTGGGAAGATACTCATGCAGAGCCGAAAGCAGACACAGTGGGTGCTGTGCTGTGTGGTGCCGTGGCGCTGACTAACAGTAAAACAGCTGAAGTAACCTTAGAAGTATCGAAGGAATTTGTGACTATTCCGGGAATATGCGAACCGGTACACAGGATTCGAAAGCATGGATTAACCTGGTCAGAAGATCAGCATAGCCACGATTTACTTATGAATATTTTAAAATATTTTCCTTCTAAAAGGGATATGCATACATATCTCTATGATCTAGCCATATAGAACATATGGTTTGAAGACAGATTGAAAACATAGAACCAATCGAACCAATCCAAAGACTCCACAGTTCCCTGGGATATACTGCATATATCAAATATGTACGAAAATGACCTTCCAGCCAGGCTGTGTTTCGTAATAGAATATTAGAGCGAATAATAGATGGAAAAAAGACCCTACCCCACCTTGATTCAAACAAAAAAGAGCAAATCTGATATCTTTACGACAACTAAATGAAAGTCATTATAGAATCGCTTTTTCTTTGGGCAATAAACGTGGAGCAAAGATCTATATCTGTCTATTTACTGAAAAGGTGTGTCGGGGCTGTCGTATGGTATCTTTCGATGGTAACACTTACTCAAAGGAATTGTTGGTGTTGCGTCGAGAGTCGAGTGGAGGTGTCTCTGCTGGCTGGCTGTATCCAAATGTGTAGAGTATCCAATTGGCGCTGTAGGTGTGTGGTAGATATTTAATCCGAAAATGTGCTAAGCTATATTTATGGGAATTTCTATATGTATGTAGTTAATGTGTGCTTCTGTTTCTGTTTGTTGTTGTTTCTTTTTTGCACTACTCAAAGAACTTCACTGGTTTTTGCTCACTTCGGTGCACTTATAATTACAATATCTAGAACGTGTTTCGTTTCGACGATATTTTCACAACACAACTTTCGCGCTTTTCCGACACGTTGCGCGATCTGTGATCGCCGGGAGAGTGAGAGTGATGCAGTGTGCAGCGTTGAGGTGCTGCTGCTCTGCAGTACAGTAGAGCGCCAGTACGACGGCAAGACTGATGATGATTATGAGGCTGATGACGACAATGATCAGTCACCGCACTCGTCGTTCGCCGTTCCCTCTCTCTCTCTCTTTCACTTTTCGCCAAAGAATGCAGTCGTTCCTTCTCGCCTGCCTGCCTGACTGCCTGCAGTAATTGCAATCAGCGTTGCATTCGCCGACGCGACTCTCTTGTTGCTGAGGGCTGCTGCTGCGGCGGCTCTCAGTCCACAGATCGAAGATCGCCTCCGTTGCAGCTCGGGCGCAGGAAGTGCACGACGAAGCTTCGGCGGCCGGAGAACAAGTTACGAGCTCTCTGCACTCGCGATCGTTTCCCGTTCTGCGATCGGCTGCAGTTCTTCTCTCCTCTCTTCAGCTCAGAGATTTCAGCAGTGCGTTGCTCTCCCTCGTTTCGTGTGGGGCGTGTACCCCTTGGTTGGGCGGGGAGCCTTGGGGGCCTGCAGTTGGTCCAGAGCCGTGGCGAGCCGTTTCAAAAGCTTTCGAGCTGCACTTTCCCCGACTGCATTCGATCGCGAATCGCGCGTTACGTAAAGCGTGCTCGGGAGCTTTGCTTAAAGCTTTATATGATATGGCGGAGGAGTAGGAGGAGGAGGCACATTGACATTAAATTACAATTTTGCGTTAAATTGTGTTAATTTTGATTGGAAATTGAATTTTGTTTTTGCAATTTGCGGCCGTTTCTGCTGCTGACTGCGTTTTGGGGTGGTTGACTGAAGACTGGCACTGATCCAATCCCTGGTACAATCCAATCCGAAAGTTGAATTGCAAATGCAGTTTCTCGAATGTAAGTGTGTGTTTTGTGTGTGTGTGTGTGTGTGTAAACGCAGTCTCCACTTCTCTGTGTGTGTGTTTGCTCTCTCACTGAATAGATAATTATATAACTTCGATTGTTTTCTTGTACGAGTATTTTGCTGTTTGAGCTTCACTTGATGATCATAATTTCCACTTGGCACGGAATAGTATTCAATATAATAAGCACTTTTCTTTCGTTTTAGTCGTTTTTGGTTTTCGTTTTCGTTGTCTTCATTCAATATTCTCGTTTCTCGTTACTCGTTTCTCGTTTTGTTCAGGTTGTGTTTGCTTCACTTGTTAGAAATTTATAGATTTTGTATTTAATTTTAATGCATTTCCAGACATGTCGCTGCATTTTCGCGTGCTTTTACAGTTTGACACGCTCGCCCATAGATACTTTATCCGTCGGATATCAGTTGATTACGTATTAGGTAGGTATTATTATCAATCAAGTTTTAGCCTATGACTGCGTATTAGTATTATATATGTATGTATTTATTATAATTAGAAGCGTTGTTTGCTTGTGATCCTCTCACTGGTGCACTTAACCATATTAGAATAATAGATTATTGAAAATTTACCGCTATTACCGTTTTATTATTCAAGGCAGCAGATAAAGAAAAAACTTAAACAAAAACTGGCAAATGTTTGCTTAAATCTTTAAACCACTTATAACAAGGTTTCTATTTTCTTTTTCTTTATTTTTTTTTTTTTTGGATTTGTCGACTGTAATTTCAATTCGATTCTATTGTTGTTAGATTTTGATCTCTGGATGACGTTTCGATGGTAGGGAGGGGTTGATAAAGTTGCTGGTTGCCGGCTCTATTGCTGATGTTAATCCAAAAAGTGTGTGAAGACGTTGTATGCGCGGACTCCGTGTTTTTATACGTTATTTTTTGCGTTGCCAAAAAGATGTGAAAATTTTCCAAAAAAATTTTAAACTGAATTTTAACGTTGAATTTTGTTTTCTGTTTTCTGTTTCTGCTGATTGCCGGTTGATTTAACCGTTGGTGTAAAAAGTTCCAGATTTGTAATTGCAATATTTTCGCATGGTCGTTTGCGCGTCCGCGATACTTGCGAGTGGAGTGGCGATGCGATACAGATACAGATACCCGGCTGGGTAGTCACTCAGCCTCGGCATCGGCATCGGCCTCGGTCGCAGTCTCAGTTCTCAGTCTCCGTCTCCGTCTCCGTCGTCGTCTCAGGCGGCTACAGCCACAAAAAAGCTTGCAGCTACACGCACACCAATGCAGACGTTTGCTCTCCAGAGAGAGCACGGATATCCAGAGAGCGAGAGAGAGAGAGAGGGAGCAAGAGCGAAGCGGCTTCCTTTTTGTTTTGTTTTTCGCATTCGCAGCGGTAGGCAATTGCATTTGTATTGCAACTTCTCTCTCACACACACACACGCACACTGGCAGAACGTCGCTCCCTCGTGCGAGCTTGCATGTGTCTGTGCTTTTTGTAGTTCTTCGCCCCAGCAACCACCCAGCCACAGGCACAGCCACAGCCACAGCTTTGCCGTTGCCTTTGCGATTTCCTCTGCCTCTGCGATGCCTTTCTTTGCCGGCTTGTAGCTCTCGCTCGCTCTCTCTCTCTCTCTCTTTGTGCCTCTCTCTTGGTTTTTTACACATTTTTTTGTCATTCCGATTGACCCCTCCAGAGCAGAGCCGGGCGATGCCCAAAGAGATGCCAACAAAGTCGCGACCGCCGATGCGTTTTCTCGCCCTCTCGCTCTCTAGCCCTCTCTATTGCTCTCCGTCTGTGCGGCAGTGTGTGTCTGTGTGTGTGTGTGGCATGTTTGAGGAACATTTCAATTAACTGCAATTCTTCTGCTCCCATAGCATACCGCCGGGCAATGGCAATCCGTTTTTATGATCCACTCGCTTCACTCGACTCTGATTGCCTCTCTTCTCTCTCTCTCTCTGCCCGTGCCCGTGCCCGTCCGTGCGTCCAAGTTTAATTAACTCGGAGTCACGGACAATGCCGAGCGAGCGACAAGTAAAGCGTATCTAGATGCCCCCGATAAGATCTGTTCTGTTCGGTTCTGTTCTGTTGCCATCGGTCTTTTGTAGATCCCCATTTTGCCAACTCAATATGTGGGCCAACTAGCAGGTGCGATAACCGTCAAAGGGAGATAATATTGTACCTATGGGGGAATAGACCTTCATAGATGATATATTGATTGGGCTTGGGAGATGCACCCAAGATATGGGGAGCCTTAGAGGGGTATGAAATCTATAGACTTCTAGAAACTCTTCAAGGGTGATATCTAGACCAGAAAGAAGATCGGTTTGTAGTGATCCTCGAACACAGAAAACGATCCTTCAATATCTTTGGACATATAGCATTCCTTATGGGTTCCAAATCTACTAAAGTCCTTCTAAGGTCAAGAGAAGGGGATCCCCAAGATATGGGGAGCCTTAGAGGGGTATGAAATCTAGAGACTTCTAGAAACTCTTCAAGGGTGATATATAGACCCGAAAGAAGATCGGTTTATAATGATCCTTCAATATCTTTGGACATATAGCATTCCTTATGGGTTCCAAATCTACTAAAGTCCTTCTAAGGTCAAGAGAAGCTTGAACAAGATCCAACAGCTTTCCTTTCCTTCATTTGTAGGGCAGAAAACGAAAGCCAAAACGAAGTGAATGCTGGGAAAGAGGCTAAAACAGAGAGAGAGAGAGAACGAATCGAGGACGATGAGCGAGGAAACCGCTGATGAAGACGATGACCATTCAGCAGCAGGAGCATCATCAAGGAATCGGAGGCATCATCAAAAACGCGATGGACCAACATCAGGAGCAGCAGCGGCAGTCCGTATCTGTGGCGATAACGCAATTTTTGTGTTGAATCCTGTTTTTATTCCCACAGTTTTGCCGAGGCTTACATCTGACGGGGGACGTGGCCCCGATGCGGCAGCGGTGCCGGTGCAGGGGCAGGGGCAATGCCAAAGGGGAATCACGGGCGCATGGTCATCATCAAGGCGATCGCTCTCTGCCAGCGTCGCTGTCGTGGTCTCAAAATAATAAGATGACATCCAACACTTCTTGTGCCGAGGCAGAGCCTCACAGGCAAGGGGCACCGCAGTCTCGGCATTGGCCTGGACGGCCCTCCCCTAGCCTTACCCCCATATCTGTGTGCTGTTCCCCTTGCAACCCCCTGCCAAGTTGCCGCCGCCACCGCCGCCGCTGCCGCTGCTGCTGCTGCCAGCCGCAGTCCGTTCCAAATATTTTTATATATAAAAAAAAGAATCCCATTTTTTTCCTCGCATAATAAAACTTTTTCTGCATGCTTTTCATTTCCTTCGAGATACCAGAGAGGCACCAACAACAACGTCAGCGGGAGGGGCAGCCACAGCAACAGCAGCGACGCAGACAGCAGCACTTGGCTGCCACACAAAGGAAGATCACCTCTGACGACGACGACGACGACGCAAGGACTTGTCTGCATTGAAATGAATGTAGGTAGAGGTACGAGTACTCGTACTCGTACTCGTACTCGTACTCGTCCTCAACCCCTTCCAAGTACCTGAACCTCTCCCCGACTCTCGAGCGGAGGATGGACAATGTCCAGGGGTCCGAAACTTATTGAGCTCCGCTGATATTTCAGTGCCTCTTCTTACCCCTCTCGCTTTTTGTCGCTGGTGGTTGCTCGGCAACGGGAGCTCTGTGGAGACGAGACCGCCGATAACTCGAGAAAGTTTAGAAATCATTTAGGGGGTTAAGTACGATTATGGGCCGTCTCTGGCCCTCTTAAGACCAGCCCAAGAGCCCTTAATCGACTCTGTCCTCCACTAACCCATTTAAGTGCTGGTCAGGCTGAAAATAGTTGTAGAGAAGCTCCTTGTTTACCCAAAATCTTATAGAACGGAGTCGGAGACAGAGACTGTCGGCCACAGGAAGTGGATGGCTAGCAAGGACGATGCCCAGCAGGGCTGGAAGAAGGAAACTCAATGCGACATTTGCATTTTTAATGCATACCCACATGCGAGTATAAAACGTTGTTTTTTATGAGTTGATTTTGATTTGCGTACTTCTTCTTTATTTAATTTTTTTCGGACTGGTTCGTATCGTCTAATTTTTTTTCGTCGGTGGTTCCTTCTTTTTTTTTTGTTTTTTTTTGGTTTTTACCAAAAGAAAGGCGGTCGCTTGACCATCTCCTGCTCCTTCCTTTTTGGGCATTGTCTGTACGGCGGTGTCACCTTCGAGCAACAGCCAGAGGAGCGCTGACCACGCAGACAAGACAACACAAGGCACACACAGGCGCACAGGCACACAAAAAGCTAAGCAGAAAAGTACACAGAAGAAGGAGCCAGTATCCTTTTGTGATATATGAGTAAGTTGTACCTGAAGGATGCGCTGAGCCATTGAGCACACACACACACACACACACACACATACAGGGAGAGGACGATCCAGGCAAGCTGCACCACCACCAGCACTACGGTCATCATCTTGGCTTGGCTTGGAGTTTATCATTTGATATCGAGCACAGCGTGATTATATTGTGGATGATATAAAGTGGGTATGGGTATGGGTATGGGTATGGGTATGAGGATGAGCATGATGACCGCACCCGTGGCCTGGACACCCTATGTGCACCCCTCGAGACAGAGACAGAGAGAGTCTTGGCCAGGCAGAGGAGCAGCAGCACCCCTGCTCTGATCTTCTTGGGTCGTGGTCTTTGTCTTATGGCCATGGCTGGTGGGAAAATTTATCTAAATTGTCGATGGCGTTCTTTTTTTTTTCTTCTCCTGAATTTGATTCTTTTGCAAAAAGGATTTCTCTTTCTTTTAGTTTTTTTTTTTGCATTTTTTTATTTTTGTCATATTGTGGAATGTTTTGTCGTCACTTTTGGAATGAAAAAAGGATGCAAAAAATGATGCGCCAGCAAATGGCCAAAGTCCATAAATTAAGCCCGGGGCAGGGACACACGAGGGGACGATCGATGGCGAGGAAGTAGAACAAAAAGCTGGAAATTGGATGAAGGTGTTAAAATATAAAGCGCCCTTGTTCCGCATCCTGTCAGGGCACGGTGCGATTCGATTGCCAGGGCAACGCACAAACTGCTGCTATTCTAAGTTTAGCCGAGAAGCAAACAGACGGCGAAACAGTTTCCAAACAGTTTTCCAATTAGCTGTCAAAAAACAAAAACAAAAAAAAGGGAAAACGCGCGACCACTTGACGGGCGAGGGGGGAAAATCAACAAACTAAAGCGTTGGCTGGGGCTGTTGGGGGGGGGCCGCCACTGTGTAGCCGAGTGTGACACCAGGGTTGGCAATTATTTTTAACGAACACCGAAGGACTGGGCAAAGGAGGTCCTGGGTCAATGTTCGACAATTGCCAGGGGGGAAATATATCGCGCATACGCCCTGGCTGACGCAGAGCTCTCCGTCTCCCTCTGTTTGTGGGTCAAAGCGATCTCAGGCAACCGGATCGTGATGTAGATTAAGATCCATTGAAAGTAAAACAAGCCACAGCTGACGTGTGCGCGAAAAGGGTAGAGGTAAACGCATAAATCTGAGCAGTTGCAACTGCAACTGCGACTGCAATTGCAGCTGTGGCTGCGGCTGCGGCTGCTGTACCGCTGCCCGACATCCACGCAATCAACGCATTAAATCAATTTTAACTTGGCCTACTTTCCGCATCCACATGCGGCGAGTGGTTCTCTTCCTAAAACAAAAGCACAAACGGCTATGCGGACCCTTGGTCGACTGGAGGCAGAACGGCAACAGCCGTTAGCTTCGCCAGAAGTGGCAAACTGCAGCTTGCCACAGCCTGGGAAAGATGCAGCCCAGGACTGGGACTGGGACTGGAACTGTGACTGCGACTGGGGATGGAGGCAGACCCATTGAAATGCAATCTGCGCACAAACAACGACGGCAGCCACATTTTTAGTTTTGCCATTTATTTTTTAAGGTTTTTGTTTCTTTTTGCCGCCAAATGAATGCGAAATATTTCACCTACATTTCGAGGCAAAGTGCACCTATGAGGCCCCCACGAGCAAGCGGAAATTCAACAGGAAAAATATGAACTGCCAGCATTTTAAGGGACTTTAAGTAAGCCCTAAGAGAGCAATGATTTGAGTTGTCCTTTTAAGCTTCTGCCCAGCCTAAATACACATTATTTTATCCCTTTTAAGACCTTTCATCTGGCAAAGTATCTTCTGATTCGATTCAGGGGTCTGGGGGCATCCAAGCGTTGCCATTGAAGCACTTTTTTGCCATAAGCCAGGCCCGCGACCGGCCACTGCCACATATTACATGGCTATTTACTTAACCCATTAATTCTACAGTCGAAATAAAAATATGAAGCCTGGTGCTGACATGGCAAGGCACCAGGCACCAGGCGGTGCAGGGTAGGGGCAGGGGCCACATGCAGCCGGCAAACGTGGACCGAAGAGCATGCTCAAGTGCCATGTACTTGCATTTGCATTTGCATTATGTAAACGCACTGGGGCCACAGTCAGGACGGCAACCGGCCAAAGTGAAGTTGGAATGTGGTTTACATAAGCCAGGACTGGCTGGACCGAACCGACCTACGCCAACAGTCGTAGGCCATAAAACCGAAAGGAGTGCAAAGAACCCGAGGCGGCTCGGGGACGGGTATGGGTAGGGGTACGGGTACGGGTACGTTGGCATAACTTAATGAAGAGCCACTGCTGTCAGTCGCTTTATGTAACCATAGAACCAGGGCATCGTCATCGTGGTGTAATTCGAGATCCAGATGGCCAGCGGATGGCCAATAAACACAGCCCTAAGCTGCTCTAAGCCTCTTCCAATCTTCCCCTTCTAGAGGGGCCTTGAAGTGCCTACAAGCTCGGGCTCAGGCTAAAACAAAGCTAGCAACAGTGAATGGAGAATCTTGTGGTGTTTCTGGCCTTGCCTTTCTCTTCCATTACCAACTAATTTTGATTACATTTTATGGGAGTGACTTTTTACAATTTTTAGAAAATTCTGCAGGGGTTAAAGGTTATGATACACTCGGAGAAACAAGCCCATATTTAAATTAATATTCTGTGAAATAAAATAGAATTGCCTTTGGTTTAAGCATAAATTGGGACCATATTTAAACTATTTTAATTGTTTAAAGTAAATATAAGTATATAAATTAAATTTGTAGCAAATATGTGTATTTAATTTAAATTTTAAAATATATTTTTTGATTTAGACCATCTATTTTCATATCAATGAAAGATGTCAATGAAAAGAATTTCTTTTCTTTATAACAGTATAATTCTAAGTATCTTTAAGGACTCTCAGGGGGGTGTTAGGGGTGGCCTAGTGAAAATTAATTAAAATCCTCTCACTCACCGGTATATTCCCGTTGTCTGGACAGAGAGCTGCACACGTCATGGTTGTAGGCACGATACGAGCTTCGGCCACTGTTTTTGGCAGCTGAAAAAATATACAGAAAAAAACACAGAAAATTAATTGGGTTGCAAGGAGTAATAGTTCCTAAAATACCTTGATATTGAACGTATAATCGTGCAGTAATCGATGATGGGAGTTTTGTGATTTTCACCGCTTCGCTCTTGGGTCACACCAAACACCCAGATAAGACTTATCACAAAGGAAATATAAGTCGAACCATAAACAAATATTAGCCCCTCAGTTCTTGACTCATTTTGTGTAGAGATGGCTGCGAAAGTGGATTTCTCCGAGCTGCAAATCAGCCAGGTTCGTATATCGCCTAGAGGAGAGGCACTTCCACTAATCAAACCCTTCCTTGGACAGAGGCTCGGAAGGGGGGGCTTTGGTGCGGTGTACAGGGGCTGGTGCCGGGACCAAAAGATCGCCGTGAAAAGGTTCTATGAGGCGATCAGCAAAAACATAGAAAGGGAAATCACACAGCTGTCGCGAGTGGCCCATGAGAACATTGTCAAGCTGTTCGGGATGGCCACCTATCAAAACGAGACCTACTTGCTGATGGAGTACGTTGAGGGCGGCTCCCTTCACGACTTTCTCTATGGAACGGTGCGCAGGGAATACTCCGTGCAGGAGGCCCTCCGCTGGGCTCTTCAGTGCGCCGAGGTATGTATGTATGTGGCTGGGGTTCGGCAAAGGGTTGAATCTTTTTGTCCTCCGCCCAGGCTGTGGCCTATCTGCATGCCATGACCCCAAGGCCGATGCTGCATCGTGATATCAAGCCACACAACATGCTGCTGACGGGCATACCCGGTCGCCTGAAGATCTGCGACTTTGGTACTGTGACCGACATGCAGAGCTACATGTCGAACGCCCGTGGTACCGCGGCCTACATGGCCCCAGAGGTGCGTATGCCCCCGCGGACTTGTCCCCTTCTTTAATCTATTCCGTCCGCAGGTGATATTGGGCAAGAGATACACGGATAAATGCGATGTCTACAGCTGGGCCGTCATGCTCTGGGAGCTAATGTCCCGCCGACCGCCCTTCAGTCACATGGAGAACCCCAATTTTATAGCTGTTATGCTGGCGACTGGTTGTGGTACGTCAGTTCCATCCGATCTCCAGCTATCATGCCTCATTTGGATGTACGCTCTGCTCTGTCCAATCCCCAGGCGAGCATCCCGATATGGATGCGGTAAGATCCGATTGTCCTCAGACCATCAGGGAGTTGATCAGACGATGCTGGTGCTTCAAGTCCGAGGAGAGACCCTCCATGCAACAAGCTGTGAAATTCTTAAACGAACTGGGGGTTTCTTCCGACGATAAGGACTTTGTGTACATCCTCGATCAGGACACATTGGCCGTGGTATCCGTCGGCAGAGAGGTAACCCCCTTCCAAGGGATCATAGCTGTAGAACCCGAGGCTAATCTTGTCTTGTAACTCTTTTAGAAGCACGGCTCGGGCTGGCGACGTGTCGTCCATATATCCTTCTGGCGTAAGCAATATTCGACGGTCAGGAAGAGCCTTCCCATTGCCGAGCGGGAGGCAGTGCGAGTGGCCAAGCAGGCGGAACGGGAGATCATCAGGGCGGCTCGAGATGTCGGGCGGGAGACCCATCGAGCTGCCCAGGACACTGGCAGGGAGACGGCTAGAGCTGCCCAGGACGTTGGCAGGGAGACGGCGAGAGCTGCTCAGGATGTTGGGCGGGAAACGGCTAGAGCTGCTCAGGACACTGGCAGGGAGACGGTGAGAGCTGCTCAGGATGTTGGGCGGGAGACGGCGAGAGCTGCTCAGGACACTGGCAGGGAGACGGTGAGAGCTGCCCAGGACGTTGGCAGGGAAACCGCTAGAGCTGCCCAGGACGTTGGCAGGGAAACCGCTAGAGCTGCCCAGGATGCCGAGCGGGAGACAAGACGGGCACTCGAGAATGCCGAGCGGGAGACGAAACGAGCACTCGAGAATGCCGAGCGGGAGACGAAACGAGCACTCGAGAATGCCGAGCGGGAGGCTAGACGGGCCAAGGAGAAGATCGCCAACGAGGCCAAGCGGCTGGCCGACAGGGGCAGGAAGGTCTTGAAGAAGTTTCGCAAATTCTAATCCCTTTACTGATAAGTCATACGCTATGCTAATGTGTGGAAAATGATTAATAAAGCTGGGCTGCCTGCGGAGAGAGAGTCCTTTTTGATCCCTTCAACGACTCCGTCTCACGCTCGCACCAATGCAGATGCAGATGCAGATGCAAATGCAAATGCAGGCTGCAGGGGTAGGCCTATGAAAAGCTTAGACTGCATTAAGCACGAAGCAAAGCAAAGGCAAGGAATCGAAAGGAAAGGGGCGGAAAGGCAGGGCAGAGCAGGGCAGGGCAGGGCACGGCACGGTGGGGAGAGCTGTGAAGGATGTGAACAACAAGAAGGATGACGGCGATGAGGACGATGACGGCGGCGGACATGACAGCGAGGCGATGTTCCTTGCTTTGAGGAGTGCCAGGGTCGACGTGGGGAGGAGTACAGTATGTACCAAGCGGTGCATTGCTGCTCCTGGCACAGCGCGACTCCTTAGCGTTTTTTGCATTGTGTTGCTTTCCTCATACGTTTCTATGCGTGTGCTTGTATGCGACTGTATGAGCGTGTGTGTGTGTGTGACCGGAAACTGCCATTTAAAGTGCATTTTGGAGAGGAGTCGTCGGAGTCTCAGTTGAGAGACGAAACGGGACGGAACGAGCTTCACTTGTGTGTTAAATGAAAAGAAGAACTTTGTCCTCCCCTCCCCTCTCTCCTTCCCTCTCTCTCTTTCTCTGCCTCGTCTGCCTCTGCCTAACCCCAATCGCCTCTCTCTCGTTTTGTTTTTATGTTTTTTTCCGCTGCTGTTATTCTTGCATGCCATCAAGCAACTCCTTTTGTGTCGGGGCCCCCTACTCCTACTCCCCCTACTCCTACTCCTCCTCCCCTCCTCCTTGGAGCCAACACGTGTAATCCAACTCCTTTTAATTACATTCAATACCCCGGCCACAGTCGTCCGTCCATCTGCCAAGGTGTTGGCAGGCAGTTGCCTTTTGCTCTGCGCTCTTCCCTCCTCCTTCTGTCTCTCTCCCTCTCATTTAACGCCTCCTTTGTGCTCCTCTCCATCTTTAACCTTCTGCCCAAATATCGATTTTCAGCTTTAGCTTTGGTTTAGGTGCAACTGCTGGCAAAACAGGGATGGGATCCAAATCCGGCCAATACTCGCACCAATCGCCATCCCATTGTAAGGCCAACGAGGTGTTAAAACATTTTGTAAAAGCCAAGATTGCGGGCATAGCCTGCTGCTGGTGCTGCTGGAGTTGCTGGAGTTCCTGCGGTTGAAATGCAATCAAGTGTCACTAATCGCGATCGGGGGGAGATCATATTTGCAGGCGCTGCACTCTCGGCTCCGCCGCAGATCCAATCTGCACTCCCGCCCTGCCGTAAGTTGAGACTTGGACTGTGACGGACAAAAGAATAATAATCTACAAATCTATAGATGATTATTAGGACCCTGCAACTCAGCCTCTGTCCCCTCTACTCAACTCGTTTTACAGGTTGCTCTTACGCTATCTTTCCAGCATGTTGGCATTCGTCATGCGGCAGCACACCTCGGTCGGTTGGCCGGGAGGAGAGCCGCCTTCTGCTGGTGTCACACGGGTCTCTTGAAGGTGCAGTAAATGCATAAAAAATTAAAAAAAAAATATATTAAAAAATTTCTATAGAATATTCTACTGTCCAATATACGTTCTTATAACTATCCGTTTGAGAATGCAAATCGAATAATACACTCAGAAAAAGAATACTAAAAAGAAGCCCACTCCTATTTATTCGTAATATTCGTTTTTTAAGTGCAAACTTGGTACAATTTCAATTTTTTCCATTTACCATTAAAAAATTAAATTTTTGTACACAAAGATCCTTACTTTTGTTATATTTTGATACATTACTTCAATCCAAAATAAGGAAACTTTAAAAAATATATATCTATATATATAAGAAAATTTAAAAAAAATACGCCGTTTCTGTTATTTTATCTAAATAAGACCTATAAAATGCTTCAAAATAAATATAATATATTAAACTTGTAGGAAATATATTTAATTTGAATATAAAAATATATTTAGATAAACTATTTTCATATTTGTGGTAAAAGTGAATCTAAAAACCTGTATGAACATATTAATGGATAAAAGGACGTGGCAAGATCGATTAGAACGAAAAATGTGTTTATCCTACTATTGAGTTAATATATCTACAATACCAAACAAGCTTTCTAAAAGCCATTTTTATAGACAAACTATGGCCTATTCATTATTCATTCATTATTATTACACCTTTAAATTGGCACACATCCCACATTTAATCCTTAAACAAAAAAATATATAAATAAGAACTTTAAATTTTTTACGCTTGGCTTGGCCTCAAGGATCGCTTTGTGTGTGTGTGTGTGTGTGTGTGTTTTTGCTACTTGAGCCATTTGCCAGACAGAGCCAGGCCAACCAGCGTTTTCAGAGGAATAGGTCAGTACGGCCGAGTGAGTGGAGTGCACGCCAGTGCGAGTGCGAGTGCGACTGCGAATGTGAATGTGCCAGAGTGAATGCATTCTAAGTTTTCAAGTGTATATGCTGTAATAATTTTCGAGTTAAAACAAAGGCAGAATGGGAACAGCACATGCTACTGCCACGTAAGTGCCCCGGGGGCAGGACTCGCCCGGACCGCACCCCTCTCGACCACAACTAGCCTCACACCCTCTCACGTTACCCATGCCATGACCACGATGCAGTTGCCCTCTCCGAAGCGGGGTCAATGACAGCGCAGAAGGTCAAACGAACGCATCGCGAGCTAGGGAACTATACTATCCCTAGGACTACGCCAGGATATCGCTGATATACGACTTCGATTTCGCACGCAGCATACTCGTAGAAGGGGGACTGGCAGGACAAACTTTGGAGCGAAAGAGGACCAGTACACAAGTGATTAATATCCCCCCTGGTTGCACGGCAGCTGCTGCCAAAGTATCTCCTAGATAAAAGTTAATTTCTGCCCCTCTGCCCGTGCCTCTGACCCTGCCACAGCGGACTGCAGCAGGAGTCCAGGGTCCAGGGTCCAGGGGCCAGGGGCCAGGGTCCAGGCAGCTGATGAAATG